>NC_143580.1:57767420-60167420 GCF_048544385.1 Mastigoproctus giganteus
AGTTCTCCATGACGTTTGGTCCTTTATTTGAGTGAAGTTTCAGTAATAAGGAAGAATAATATTCATCCATAATGGATTTACCCTTTTAAAGGCAATCAGTGAATATCATCATCTTTTTGTCCTAAAAAATGATAGCATCGTAGCTGAAAGCACTTTTCCAAATTTTTTTGGCGAGGATATCCTTTATGATGCCACTCCTTGAAATGTAGTTTGGTCGCTGGATGACAGCAAGGAATCTAAGTTTCGTCCATAGTCAATAATTTGTTGAAAATCTTGTTTAAGTCATGGGTAAGTTTTTCAAGAACTGCCTTTGTACAATTCACCCTCTCCCTCTGTTGGGTTCCATTTGAATCTAGTATCCGTTTCTCTGAATTGTTTTCGTGCTGAATTCTTTACGGGCATATGAATAGCGTCTGCTATGTATTGCAATCCAATCCAGCAGTGTTGAAAAATCAAGTCACAAGCAGCAAGTTTTCGATGGTTGACAGTCACGAGTCGTCCAAATCTGGGTTCATCATTAGTAACAACATGACTCGTTTCGAATTCAGAAACCTGGTTATGCGATGGTACTGTATGACGGACAATTATCGTGTAATCATAATGTCTCCATCATAATGTCTACCATTGTTGATATTCATACTAGATAGTCTTTCAAAAAAAGGTATTTTTATTACAGCACGACTTCCTTCTTTTGTTAAATTGTTGGTTTCGGTGGACATTGCCTTTATAAATCTTTAAAAAAAGATATTAAATATGAATGTAACTCTAAATATTAAGTTACGTGCATATCGGCATTTTTAATTAAATATTATTTTGTTTGGGAAAGAACGCCATGCGGCGTTTTCCCATAGAATTATACTTTAATAAATGCCACTTATATTCGGACAACAGCCAATATATGGTCTGATGATGGGAATCAAAAAAGGTTCCCGTAACGTCACCTTAATGTATAGGAATTTAGTTATTAACTGAATAAACTATCTTAATATTCACGTGGTATAAGAGTGGTCATTACTAAAAGTATAATTACAGTGTTTATTTTATTTTCAAATAATAAAAAATATAGAGTAGACCAGAAACTTCTAAAATATTCATGGTATATTTATTTTTCTTAAAAGTCCGACATTTTATCGAACGATTGACCCGAACTTGTTTACTCCAACTAGTCTAATCTAAAATAATCTAACTTAATATAATTGATACTTCACGTCAGGTTACTTAACTTAATCAGGTATATCGAGGCTTATAAATGATATAAGCAGTATGTTAGGTCACACCATTTTGTAGTGAGCATAAAAGTACGTTAATATTCATGAGACAACATTGCATAAGTAGTTAATACAAGTCACTGAGAATGAAATTATTTCTGATCATTCTGAGAAAACTAGTCAGAAGCACAAGGCATGCTATTTGTTTCATAACGCCAGAATAATAACAGGAAGGCCTTCGAATAATAGGCACCCGTAGTAGTCACTTAGATAATAGTAATAGAGGCATGTGATGCAAGAAAGCAAGTGTATGAGCTTATGTAGCATCAGCCAAAAAAAAAAAAAAAAACTCACACAACCATTCCCTCTAAATATTTGTCCAGTTCCTCCTTGAATATATTTGAGCTATCAACTTCCACAACGACAGATGGAAGTTTGTTCCAGCAATTAACCACCCGCTGGCTAAAGGCAAATTTCCGCACATCTATTCTACATCTGTCTTTTCTTAATTTGAATTTGTGCCCCCTTAGGTTCGTAATCTGAACAAGTGGAAGAATCCCATCAGAATTCAGACTGCTGAACCCATTCAAGGCCTTATACACCTCAGTCAGATCACCTCGCAGGTGCCTAGTCTCCAGCTGCTGCAATTTGCAGAACTTAAGCCTCTCCTGGTAAGAGGATCCTTCATTCCCCTCACCAATCTTGTTGCCCTTCTCTGTACACGTAGATTCTGTAAACGTACATGTAGATTGTACATGTACATGTGCCCTCCTCTGTACACGTACATGCAGATTGTCAAGCAACTCTACATCCTTCCTAAAATCTGGCCTTCAGACCTGTACGCAGTACTCAATGCGTGGCCTGACCATTGGGACAAAGGGATAATCACCTCCTTTTACTGCTAGCAAAATTCCTATATATCATTGACAAAATCCCACTTCCTGCTCTGACAGCCTACCTGCACTGCTCAGAAAACTTCATATCTGACTGCACAAATATCCCAGGTCTCTTTCATTCTCCCCTACCCTGAGGTTACTGCTACCCATATGCAGTACTTTGCAAATGGGTACTGTTGCAGTAGCACACTGCCATTACTGTCATTAACAACCCTGCCAACCTTTGTATCTTCTGAAAACTTCGACACTAAGCCTGATATACCTTCATCAATATCATTGATGAATACACCAAACAACAGTGGACCCAATACCGAACCCTGTGGGACTCCACTAATAACATTAGTCCACGAAGAGCAGCACCCATTGATTACCACTATCTGTCGTCTCCCACTCAACCACCCTTTTATCCATTGTAGCAACTTACCCTTAATACCATACTGCTCCAATTTTACAGTAACAAAAACAAATTGTACAGTAACAGTAAATATGTACAGTAACAGTAATCATGCGCAACAGTGTCAAAAGCTTTCCTGAATTCCTCCAAGTATATGATATCAAAATTATTTTTTACATTCAGTTCCCTTATAACTACATCATAGTATCCAATCGAATTGGTCAGACCGGACAAGACCTCCCTTTAACAAACCCATGCTGTGTCTGAATTATTGCTGCAGTCTTGTCTAGATGATCCTGCAATGCATCTTCAACCAGTGACTCCATTATTTTACCCGGAACAGAAGTTAAACTAACTGGTCTGTAATTACTGGTGTCACCCTTCGATCCCCCTTTGTGAATTGGGGATACATTTGCACATCTCCAGTCCGTGGGAACCTCCCCTGAGTCCAAGGATGCTCTCATAATTATGGCTAAGATTTCACATAGTCGTTTGACTATACTGCCATTGAGGTATATTGGAAATGTGGGTAAGGGTTAATTAATATCATATAAACACTGACAGCCACCTGCCACAATCCTCAATACACACCGATGAGCCAAAACATTATGGCCATCGAGTCGTTATGCAAACCGAAGCAACTGCCGATGAACTACGGCGCGTGCGCGGGTCGGGATATGGTATAAAAAAACACCTCATACTGATCTCCGTTAATCAGTGTTACTCTTGTTCTCCAGATGGGAAAAGCAGCGGACTTAAGCGAGTTTGACAAAGGCCAAATTGTAATGGCCAGATGACTGGGTCAGAGCATATCCGAAACGGCACGGCTGGTGGGGTGCTCCGAAGAGGGGAAAACCGACGAACCGTCGGCGAAGTGTTGGACGACCACGGCTCATCGATGCCGAGGTGAGTGAAGGCTCTCCCGAATGGTACGTGGCAACAGAACGGCGACTGTGGCGCAACTCGCCGGTAATTGGAATGCTGGTGAGGGGAGTAATGTGTCACAACACGCAGTACATCGAACCCTGCTGAAAATGGGGCTGCGTAGCCGCAGGCTACTCCGAGTGCCCAAGCTACCCACGGTTCACCGGCGACGTCTACAATGGGCATGCGAGCATTGAAACTGGACCTTGAGTGATTGGAAGAAGGTCGTCTAGTCCGATTAATCACGTTTCCTAATGCACCATGTGGACGGCCGGGTACGTGTGCATCGTTTACCTGGGGAAGTGATGGCGCCTGGATGCACAGTGGGACGAAGACAAGCCGGTGACGGCGGTGTCATGGTTTGGGCAATGTTCTGCTGATACCTTGGATCCAGTCATTCATGTGCCGGGCACTCTGACGTCAACCACCTACCTAATCATCATTGCTGACCAGGTACACCCCTTTCACGGCAACGGTCTTCCCCTCTGGTGGTGTCGTCTATCAGCAGAATAATGCGCCATGCCACACCGCCCGGATTGTTCGAGACTAGTTCGCGGAACATGAGGAAGACTTCAAGGTATTGCCCTGGCTTCCAAATTCCCCAGACATCAATCCCATCGAGCATCTGTGGTTTATGTTGGAACAGCAACTCCGATGTGCGGCGTCTCAACCACGGACTTTACAGGAGTTAAAAGGATCTGCTGGTTACGTGTTCGTACCAGATACAACAAGACACATTTAGAAATCTTGTAGCGTCCATGCCTAGCAAGGCACGAGCTGTTTTGGCTGCACGTGGAGGACCAACATCATCTTAGGTAGGTGGCCATAACGTTTTGTCTCATCAGTGTAATTGTCCGTTGCAACAAATTCGTAATATTTCGAGTTCACTTCTAAAATTTTCATTAATCATCTTCCTATTTATTAAGAGCTCAGTTATTTAGACTTTACGTCGAGGAAACTAATGTCATGAGGCATCAGTATTCTGTTTGTGAGAAATAAAAAACTAGTATCCTGCTGCGGTCTGAAAAACTTCTCACAATGTCTTTAAAGGATAAGCTCACGGATATCTGTTGGCAGAATCGCCGTCCTGCTCACACCGGATGGAAAAGAACTGAGTTGGAGTCCCGTCGAGGACCGCAGGAAGTTTTATGGGCTTTTACCCAACGTGGCAGAGTTAGTCGGTCTCAGGCGAGGGTAACATGGTTTTTTCTGCCGGAAACGCAGGTTTTTCATCCAGCAAAATCGACCACAGAACACACGCAGTTTACAGACTATATATACGGAGCAATATGGCCTTAGTCGCTGATGCTCATAAAACCCTATTAAAAACAAACAAACAAACATGGATATGTCTCGAGTTTCACGATCCTATATGAGTGAATAAAATAGTTTGAAAGATAATGGTATGATCTTCTGCGTACTATTCAAGTTTGGAAAACATTTTGAGCAGAGGACTAGCTCTTCAGCCCTCCTCTCTCTCTCTCTCTCTCCGCAGTTGCAAATCTTGCAAAATGACAATATCGTCACTGACTCTGAATTATCTATCCTATAGACATTGCCCCGTCCAGAATAAAGTCAAAGTCAAACTAAAAAGTTATCTGGTTTTGCTTAAAAATATTTGGCTATATGGTTTCAGAGATAACAGTATTGGACACAGAATCATGAGTTTGTTGGTTTATTGGAACCGATAAACAACAAATACCTTGATAAAAACAAATGATGAAGGAACACCCCACACAAAGTAACATACAATGTTTGCATTTGGAATTCAGAAAAGTCATACAATATACACGATAACCCCAAAGTAATGGATGGTGTGATAAAACGGCACAGTTACTGGCCTTTTTTCTTTGTAGAGAAAAAAATATGAATGCGGTCGAATACCAGAATCTTCTCGAGTATTACATTTTTCCACAGCTTGAACACCTCAACCAAATGGGGACACCAATATAACAGAATTTCATCGTGGTTTGGATTGTTGGCGCCAACCAGCGCTATGATTTTATGTGTATATAAAAGGCGTCAGCAGCAACTCATACTTAACGGTGAGGTGCTGAAGACAACAACAACAGATGCCTTTGTTACTCTTAACATCCAAGCCAGTATTGTATGTGGCACAAGGTTTAAATTTCAGTTGTACGTGCTGCGCGCCAAGATTGACTATGTTCCAGTGTACTGATATCCCAAGAAAACTTTCTGAGTTGAACTTTGCTTTCATGCATATGGCATAATACTAACTAGTTTATTTGAGATTTATGTATTTTTTAAATAATAAAGAAAGTACGGAATGAAGTGGGAAATGCTCTTATCCAATAGAAGATCAGAAGGCTAACAATGATATCTTAAAACTATTTATGGACAGGTGATGCACCTTTTTTTTTTGCTGTTAGAAAGGAATACATACCATCTCTTTCCCCAACTATAAATGCTGACAATACCACTGCACGAAAGCAGTAAATTGTAGTCTTAGATATCGCTTTCGTGACCTGTTTAGAGAGAGAGAAGATTCTAGTGTAAGGGAATCTGAAAATTGTCTTATCAGATTCGTAGGCTATCGATATCGTTAGATTTTTCGAATAGCCATACTTAGAGGGATAAGTTAGGATTATTTCCATGGCATATCTTGTTGGAGTCAGAAAGAATATGCCTCAAAGAAATGGTACGTGGCCCAATAACTATTACGACTCATAAATCGAAGCGTGGCTGGATTCCAAGTCTTTACTAATCATTTCTAGCACTACACACACACACACACACAACCTCTTTAAAATAATTAAAGTAAATTGCGTATAATATATACACCGAGTATGTTCGCACAGAGAACGATGGAGATGAATGACACAAGTATGATGACAACGTCATGGCAGGTTGCACGTGAAGTCAACCGGTAAATAAGCCGTTCCAAGCTTCAACCTGAAATTTCCAACGGAAGTGTGAATGACCTCGGTCGTTCAATTCGCTCCGTGATAGTTTGGCTAGAATGTGCACAGAAGGTGGTTACCAGTACCAGCTAGCGAAAGGCAATTCAAAGCAGTGGCAATAACCAATTACTTGGGTTATTATTAATTTTTTTTTTTATCTATTTGAGCCTTTTACAATGAATACACGTGATGAGATATTATTAGAAACTAGTTTTCATAACTAGAGGTTGATAATCTCTTTCGAAGGAAGCTGGAAATTCAGAGAGATCGCTTGGATTAACTTTCCACGTGTTTGTATTACTGCTAATTGATGGTTCTGAATTTATGACAAAAACTGAGAGCTTCGAAATATTTAAAGAAACAAACAGTAGTTCACTGGATTATATATATTTCCTTTATTCGATAACCAATTAAATAAGATTCAAGCTGAGTGGGTTTAAGGCTACTCCAGTGTCTAAAAGTCATTAACTTTTAATTAACTGAGCTTATAACTGTATAGCATTTTAACTTTATAACACTCTTCCACAAAAGGGCTCGCCATCTGGCGAGTATGGGCTTGGCACACCCAGGGTACTGAACTGGATATCATCATTATTCTCTTTCTTGGTGATTCCCTTTCTACTTCTGACTCTTGTTTTCTCTCTCTGTCTCTCTCTCCCTCAAGGTAATTCGGAATTTTTTTTTTTTTTTGTTTGGCTGGTTCAGCATAAGCCTCAGGCTTCCTTGCACTATATGGCTAATAATAATAATAATAAATAGGGGTGATGTGGCCCAGTGGTTAAGGCACTGGACTACCAGCCTGATGAACCCGGGCTCGAATCCCGCATTGGTGGAAGCGAGCGCGGCTCTATTACGCTGGGAGCCCGATATAATAATAATAAAATAATAATAATAAAAAAAAACATCGCGAAAGTTGCTCCATTGGACTTACCTTCCCCAAGGTCGGAGCGACGGCTGAGATAGATAGTGGCGCCATCTGGTGTCACTCTCGAGAACTAAAACACTAGACACAAGCCGAAGCTAAACAAGTCCACCTCCATAGATGGATGATGTCGTAAAGAAATATTAATCATACTGCATCGAGTGTGGCACAGGATAAAGTCACTCGCGTTCAGGCCTTAGGCAGAGGTCGGTGCAAAAAGTTGGAGACAGTCTCCCAAGCAAGACAGTGGAGCAACTGGCGCTGTCCCCCGTATGGCTACCACAAGAGAAGGGCAAGACCATTGGAATCTTCCTGAGCGACTGCGCTAGTGACCACCCAGGAAGGAAAAAGATGCCAACGCATGAAGTGGAGCATCAAAATTAATACGTACATTATGCGAGCATACTATGAAATAACCAGGCAAGAGACCGATATGACAATGTACAGGTTGCAACTATGAACCAAGTGGTTGGAACGATTCCCGGATATTCAGGTCACCGGACAGCGATTAGCGGACCAAAGAAGGACCTAAGCGGACAAAGCGGACCATCATGAAGAACCTAATAGCTCCTGCCATCTTGAAAAAAAAATCAAGCAGGATGTGAGCGATCAACTACAAAGAATTTACCGACGAAAACGCTATCAACGTGCAAGAAGAACATGGCCTCCAGAAGAAACAGAGGCTTTACTGCAGCAATATCGAGTGACCAGGAACCAGTATACCACAACAATAAAACAGCGCAAAAGGCGCTCATGGGAAGCCCTGGTAAGCACTGAAGGGAACGCCGATCCCTGGGGGATTGTGTACAAAGTGACCACTAACAAGCTTCCCAGAGGCGAGGTCGTATCAACCACAAAATTACCGAACGGACTGTATACCAGATCGTGGCAAGATACTATCAATAATATTTTAGACGCTACATTTCAGCAGCCTGCTGACCCACACACACCGGAACAGCTACAGCTCTGCATGGAAAATGAAACATATCACACAACTGCAATTGAAGAACCCTTCACCACAACCGAGCTCAACTTAGCTGCATCTAGAATCAGAAACAAGAAGGCTCCGGGCAGAGACATGCTCGATCCAGAAATCGTCCAGAAGGCCATTGAACTTATTCCCACTACAATACTCAACCTGTTAAACCACTGTCTCCACCAAGGATTCTTCCCCACACAATGGAGGACTGCAATCCTTAGACTTATATTGAAGAATGCAACCAAACCACATGATCTGCCACAATCTTACCGGCCCATTGCACTGCTGCCAGTCTTCAGCAAACTTCTCGAAAGGATGATCTCCCATAGAATAGAAGCCCACTACAATGACGCTGGTCTCTCCTCACCTAAGCAGTACGGTTTCCGGAAAGGACGCTCCACGATTGATGCACTGGAAACAATCATTGAAGCTGCTACCAACTGCAACTCCAAATACTTTCTACTAATCTCCTTTGACTTTGCTGGTGCCTTCGATTCCCTCTGGTGGCCCAGCGTCCTGGGCAGACTCCGAAGAGCGCATGTCCCAGAAAACTTATATAGATGCATCAAGACCTATCTCCAGGACCGGCGAGTTGTCGTGTCTGCTCCCCACTGCAGTGTCTCCAGACCAGTCTTCAGGGGATGCCCTCAGGGATCTGTCCTGGGGCCTCTCCTCTGGAATCTGGTGCTGGATGATTTCCTGAACACCAAACTCAACAATATACAAACCCAGGCCTATGCAGATGACCTGGTCATGCTCTTTTCTGCCAATAACAGAACCCAACTAGAAGCAACTGCCAACCAGGCCATCTCCACCCTTCAAGCTTGGGCAGAGCATAACAACCTAAAGATCTCCCCAGAGAAAACCAATTCGATCCTACTAAAAGGCACCCTTGATTTGAGAAGACCACCCCAAATCAAGGTCAATGGTGTTACAGTAAAACTAAAAACAGAGCTTAAATATCTAGGTTTGATCTTAGACAAAAACCTTTCCTTCACTCCTCATCTAGACCAACTCAGGATTAAGATCAGGAAGTATGCTGCCCAAGTCTCAAGAGTTGCCCGGAAGGACTGGGGCTTAATGAAGAGAACGCTGTCACTCTTCTATAAGGCAGTTTTCATCCCGGTTATCACCTATGCTTCTGGAGTCTGGTACAAGAAGGCCAATACCGTAGTAAACAGATCGCGCCTAGGAACTATCCAGCGCTCTCTTCTCCTTCTGTCCTCGCGTGCTTGTCGCACTGTCAGCACCCATGCGCTACAGGTCCTCACTGGATCTCTTCCACTGGACCTGGAGATTGTTCGTCATGGGTTGCTCTACCAAATAGCCAAAGGAAGAGCAGTTACTTGTGCAGGTTTCACCACTGACCCAGCAAATAATAGAAACGCTGAAAAGATGAGACTTAATGAACATCTAACAGACACCTGGCAAGAAAGATGGCAGACATCAACTAAAGGCGCTGTCACCAAAAGATTCCTCCCTGATGTCAGGGCCTTCTACCCCCTCACACCTGTCTGGTTTTCACCAGGACTCTATGCTACCTACCTCCTCACTGGACATGGCTCCTTCCAGAAAAAACTACATGACTTCAGAATTTCAGACTCACCCCGCTGCCACTGTGGAGAGGATCAGACGTGGGAGCACCTTGCCCACAGCTGTGAAATCTACGAGGACTTCAGGAGGATCCTAATAACAAAACTACGCTTCAACTACCAAAATCAAGAACACCTCACCCTACAGAATGAAGAAACTTACCGAGCTCTGACTCAATTTGCAATGGACTTATTTACCAGGCAGAAAGCACTACCACCACCTTAGTATCCGAATCAATAGGTCATAAGAACCATGACTGCCAATTGTTGCTATTCATCATTGAGCCATGAATGCTAATGCCTTGGACCAACTTGCACAAGACTTGACCAGCAGTGCAATCAAAGACAGGGTCCACACATACTTTGACAAATTCCTCATCATTGATTCCTGGACAAACTTTTCTCGACCAGACGTGACACATCTCATCAAGAAGAGGCCTAGCATCGATCCCTGGACTTGACCATTAATCTTGGACTCCCGGTTTTGACCACCCCCACTGTTCGTTCTGATGGACTACTGGACCAGCCTTCAGTCTGGATGCGACAAAGATTCACCAAATGGAGTCCCAATGACGGCACCTTAACTAGACCTTACTGAACATGACCCATCCACCATAGCAGCACTCACACTGCTGGATTTCCAGCAAGTTGTCGGCTGCAACTGACTGGCCGTGCTAGCTGTACCTACCCTGAACTTGCGGGGTATATCTCTCTCTCATTTTTTTTTTTTTTTTTTTTCCGGCTTTCTTCTGTTTCCTGCCATCCGTTCTTTACTCCCCCCCCCCTATTTTTCTCTTACAGAATGATTTTTTTTTTTTTTTTTATTTATTATTATTATTATTTTTTTTATTTATTTTTTTTTTTGTGGGGAGGTGGTTTTCGTCCACCCGCCACCCCACTCTTCTCTCTGGTGAGGCGTTGGGCATGCCACACTGTCATCAGGGGCCATCTTCTCTATTGGCCCCTTTCTTCTGTTTCCTACCCTCCAGTCTTTTTGCCTTCCTCCCTTACTTTTCTCTTGCACAACGTTTTTTTTTTTTTTTTAGTTTATATATATATATATATATTTGTGTGTGGGTGTGTGTGTATATATATTTTTATATACACACACACTCATGCCCCCACAGGTCTAAATCTAAAAACATCAAAATTACTGCCCGACCTATTTGGCCCTAGAACAAGTTATCAGCGAACAACCCTACGCTCTGTTAAAATTACAACCGTTGCTCAAGAAACAGCGATCATCTCATTCTTAAATCTGGTCCTAGCCACTGAAATCCCAGGAAAGTAGGTGGCAGGACCCGCCAGAGTACTCTAGCTACAGTGGTACACCCGGTCAGCCTCCCCGTGGCATGGTGTGGTAACGTCGGGTCCCACTAGGGGCTCGGCGGCTAATAGACCGGAGGAACAAAGGGCACAACACAATATACAGCACATGACCCCCACACACTTCAAATCTCTGGCCCCGATACAATGTACACCCGCGGAGATGGGAGAAATCCCAGGAGCCGTTAGACACTAACATACCTTATACCTTATACCTTATACAAAGAATATGATCAATATGGAACCAGAGGAGCAACTGTACTGCCATAGCAGCCACTAGCTTAATGGAAAAGAAACGAGAGACCAGTAGCAGAAGAGGCAAAAACAGAGGGAACTGCCAGCTTGGGAAAGAAGACTTCAGCAGAAGATAGAAGAATTAAGAGTCAAGATAGGTCCATTTACCCAGTACCAACAGGGTAACAGAAGTAAGAAATTGATTGGAAAGGTGAAGAGAGACAGGTCCACAGCAAACGTGAGATCAGAAATCAGGAGAATGCTTGGATACACTGAACCAAAACCACCTCGCATTCAGCATGAGATTACGCCGATACAAAGAGAGCTCCCAGAGGGAAAAAAACAACCGAATCGACGATGAGGACCGAGGAGCTTTCTACAGGAAACTGGGAGAAGATGAGAAAGCAGGAAATGGACCACCTGAGAAGGAGACGATCGAGGAGTTCTGAGGAAATATCTGGAGCAGTGAAGTAAGGAGTCACATATCTGAAGCCTAAAGGCAAAGATACAAGAAACCCAGCAAAACACAGGCCAATCATCTGCCTCCCAACGATGTACAAGATCCTGACCAGCTGCATAACCAAGAAGATATCCGACCACTTACAGAGTCAGAACATAACGGCCGAACAGCAGAAAGGATGCATGCAGAAGAGCAAAGGATGCAACGAGCAATTAACCATAGATGCCGCAGTTATGGAGCAAGCCTACAAGAAGCACGCAACCTATACACGGCCGACATCGATTACCGTAAGGCCTTCGATTCCGTCCCTCATAGCTGGCTAATAGAGACCCTGAAGATCTACAAGGTCAATCCGATATTGACAAACTTCCTAGGAGCAACAACGGCGAAATGGAGTACCACCATTAAGGTCCAGAATATCACAACCAGGCTAATCCCCATTATAAAAAGTGGAATCTTTCAGGGAGATGCTCTGAGCCCACTGTGGTTTTGTCTAGCATTCAACCCGCTATCCACCAGGCTTAACGGCAGCAAGTATGGATGTAACCTCAAAGAAGGAAGAAAGAACCTGAACACCCTCACCCACCTGATGTACATCAAGCTCTACGCGGCAACCGAGAAGCAACTCCAGCAACTAATCCGGATCACCGAAGAATTCAGCAAAGACATCAGGATGGAATTTGGTATAGAAAAATGCAAGACCCACACACTGCACCAGGGAAAATTAGTTGGCCAAATCTACCAGCTGCTGACTGGTAAAGAGATTGAAGCTACGACAGAAGAAGACACCTACAAATACCTAGGGATGATGCAGGCTCAGCAGTTAGGGCACAAGGAAATCAAGAAGTGGCTTACCGAAAAATATCATCTGAGACTCAGAAGCCTGCTGAAAGCAAAATTGAACGGAGGGAACACAGTTAAAGCCATAAACACCCATGCAGTTCCAGTACTAACGTAATCCTTTGGGGTCATAGACTGGACTAACACCGAGCTAGAAGATATCATGCGAAAGACAAGGACAATGATGACCAAGAGCCGCCAACACCACCCGAAGTCAGCAGCGGAGAGACTAACAATAGCTCAGAAAGAGGGAGAGGGAGGAAGAGGCTTGATAGACTTGATAGAGCAACAGAAAACAGCGATAGCTAACCTGAAGGATTACTTCGAGAACAACACAGCACCACTACACCAGGCCATAAAGATGATAGATAAGTGGTATACCCCGCTCAACCTAAGCGAGGAACCTCCTCCCGCCCAGATGGCACAAGAAACGAAGTTAAAAAGATGGGCAAAGAAGACATCCCACGGCAGACACTACAATGACCTCCACCAAGATCACATCGATAACATTGCTTCCAATGCATAGCTTACAAGTGGAACGCTCTTCCCCGAGACTAAAGGATTCACGCTGGCCATCCAAGACCAGGTGATCAACACTAGAAACTATAGAAAGTACATCGCAAAGGAGCCCGGAATGTCAGATGACATATGTCGTCGATGCCACCTGGCATCACAAACGATCCAACACCCAGACTGAATACACTCATAGACACGACCAGGTAGCCAGGTTATACATCAGAAGCTAGCGAGGAAATACCAGTTGACCAAAGAAAATGTACCATACTACAAGTACGAACACCAGGCAGTACTAGAGACCTGAACCCACAAGCTGTACTGGGACCGCGCCATAATAACGGATAAGACCATTCCGCACAACAGACCGAACATAACCCTTGTGGACAAGATGGAAAAGGCTACCTACCTGATTGACATAGAGGTGCTCAAAACTAGCAATGTCCGGACAACCCATGAGGAAAAAATTAGGAAGTACACCAACCTGAGACATGAGGTCAAGGAGATGTGGCGTATGCAAGAAGTAGCAACCATCCCGATCATCGTGTCAACCACCGGTATGGTACCAAAGACTCTACATAGCAGCCTAGAAGCAATAGGTCTCCCAGAGAACACCTACAAGGAACTCCAGAAAGTCGCAATTTTGAACACCTGTAGGATAATCAGAGATTTCCTCCACCAACAGTAACACCAGGCATTACAACCACCCTGTGTACTTGGTAGCAGTACCCGTCAGGGAGTGGAATCACCCAATCAGGGAGAAATAATATAAGAGCAATAATAATAATAATAATAATAATAATAATAAAAGATTAAAGACTGAAGTACAGTATATCGAGTTTGAAAAGAAATATGCCTCTATTTTTATGAATCATAATCATGAAAAAAAAAAAAAAAAAAAAAAAGAAAGGAGCAAAGGGCAACTATTTTTATGCGAGAACTGAAGGCATTTCGTTTCTGCACATCCGTCATATATTGCCCATTCATTCCTCCAATCAGCGCATGGCAACAAACTATATCCAGTGCTTCAGTAACAATATACGGTATATAAATAACCTGTGTAATATGTATAAAAAAAAAAAAAAAGAAATAATTACCGGATTTCTATTAATCCAATTTTAACGAAATTTGAGGAGACGCGACAAATGTTTCTATAAGAGCCAAAGTCAAAATTTCGTGAGAATCCATCCACTAGGAGTCCAGTTATTGCATGCGAACGGACGGACATGATAAAGACAATAGGCGCTTTACATATATATGCTACCGCGCCTAAAGGAAAAGAAGTAATCGAGAAACTGGCTGAGGACAGCATTTATTTTCAACACAATAAACAAAAGCATTTATACACTTGTCCCATCGCTTTATCAAACTTCGAGAAACCTGCTGCGTAAAAAAGACGTTCGTAGTAGCTGTTGTAACTAGTCAAGCACGCTGTTTTTAAACTCCACTTCGTCAGAAAAATGTTTGCCACTACGCTGTTTCCGGAATAATTACCCAAGAGGTGGAAACCAGGGTTACCAAGCGTGCATAAATTTACGGACAGTCCGTAAAAATGTTTAGCGATCCGCAAAAGTACAATGCAAACGATAGTGGCTTCTGTCATAGAAACTTGATATGTAGTTTCTGTCAGAGAAACTCAGTAAAATTAGCTGAGAAGTAATAAGTAGACTTAGTAATCAGATTGCGATGCAATGATTAAAGACTATCTTCACTAGCTGGATGACCAGAAAAAAGAAAGCGCTTAGTTTTCTTTTGATTTTCTTACCACCATAAAGAAAAATCCCAGAAATATCCCAACTGGAAACAAGGCCTCGCATTTAAAGGGTTGCTGACCCAGAAGCAGAAAGATTTGTACTCTGTAAAATATCTTTACAAGCAGCAATGTATAAAGTCACTAAGCACCCATTGGTCATTTTTTTAAAAAGGCCCTTCCTCCTGTTTGTCAAGTACGCTGCTCGACAAAATTAACAGAACACGTAGAAAATGCGGTGTAGCTTGTGCAGCTTGCAATGAAGCATGACAAAATTTGGTATGGTGGTGTTTATGGAAAAACGATGGAATGAGGACAGAGCGAGAAACTTCGGACAGGAATAGGGACATTTTTTGGGGTTGTATGGAATTATCAAAAAAGTTCACATTACATAATCGATACAAGATGCTCGAAGTATGGTCACATCAGTACGGTTTATGATCCGACGGCTAAATTGGTCTGACAAGAGGTGAACCATACTCGATATAAGGGTGTTTATAAGATTCTGTGGCAACAAATCACATTCTTCCACTGGCACAGACCTTAGCTCACCAAGTGACCGCAGAGTTGTCTGTCAGCGTGCAATGCGACGCCCAAGGATGTCCCACACATGTTCGTTCGGATTGAAGTCTGTGATCGTGCTGGCTACGACAGTAGTTTGATACCTTCAGTTTCAAAATATTCCGCATACTACAACCTATCTTATAATATCAGATAGGTTGTAGTATGCGGAATATTTCATATCTTATAATATTATATTATATTAAGATTATATTAATTATGATATTATATTAAGATATTATATTAAGATCATATATATTAATATAAGATATTATATTATCATATCTTATATTAAGATATGAAAAGAAAATCAGGGTCAAGAAAATCTGAAAAAAGTCGCAATGAGGGTTCGACGATCTGTTCTCGGTACCTCTGCGCTATTACGGTGTCCCTATGAAAAACACGAAGAAGGGTGCGGCCGTTTATCATTATTCCGCCCCACACGAGAACCCCGCTTCCACCGAAGTGTCCCTTTCTCTGATGTTGGAGGGATAGAACCGCATTCATTGTTGTCTCCAGATGAAATAACGTTTAGAATCTGTTTGTAGGCTAAAAGGGGACTCATCTGAGAACAGAACTGTACCCCATTCGTCAGGGATTCACGTCACTTGTTCGTGGCACTAGTTTCTTGTTCATGGCACTAGTTCGTGCCACGTCACTTGTTCGTGGCACTAGTTTCGACAAGCTCTGCGGTGCACTGAGATGGCATAGCGCTCGGTAAGTGTGTGTGTATGTGCAGGTGTGTTTAGTGTATGTGTAGATTCTGTTGAGTGTTGAGTGCCGTCACCTGGCAAATCACAGCCAGAGGGCTGGGGACACCTATTTCCCTGTCCCCTTACACCCATCCCAAGCCAAGTGGAGGCAGCTGTTGAGTGTTGAGTGCCGTCACCTGGCAAATCGCAGCCAGGGGGCTGGGGACACCTAATTCCCTGTCCCCTTACACCCATCCCAAGCCAAGTGGAGGCAGCTGTTGAGTGTTGAGTGCCGTCACCTGGCAAATCGCAGCCAGGGGGCTGGGGACACCTAATTCCCTGTCCCCTTACACCCATCCCAAGCCAAGTAGAGGCAGCTAGGTTCTACCACCAGGAAAAGACTTACTGGGACTATCAGATAAGTTTGGGAACCCCTGGATATTTAAGGAAAAGAAGTGAGATATACAGAAGGAATAGTGTGCAAAATGGATGTGAAAGAAAATAGATATAAAGCAATGGAATGAAAGTAGAAGGCATCCACTGAAAATTAAGAGTCAAGAATAGAATAGAATAGAACAGAATAGAATTGCAGCAATGATAGACATACAATTAGTCCCGTCACGGCATGGTGGTGCCAGGGGTTAACAAAAAAGAATAATAGTTTATAGAATCATCAGTGGAATCTGTCCATCAAAACAAACAACAAAACTAATCAAAGTACAGCTCGATCAATTAATAAGTTAACTCTATAACTTAATTAGCATTTAGATGTATTCAAACTCTGAACTATAAATGAATGAATTACCACCTAGTAACTAATTTAACACAAGTTACCTATCATTATACAAAATACAACTGTCAACCCGACGTTCACAAAACCTGGGTGAATTATCACTTTAAACTTATTTAAAACATAATTTGTGGTTATACAAATGTACAACTGTCAACAGGACAGTTTTAACCAAGTTTAAACTAAAACTTCAAGGACAGTTACTCAAGCCGACAATTTGTTGGCAGGAAGATTAGGTATTTGTGATATTAGGTACTCTTATATATATATATATATATATATATATATATTATTTATTTATTTTTTCATCCTAAATTTAACCTTTATGGTTAATAAGTGTAACCAATACCGTTAAAATCAACGATGTAGTCTAACTAATTTACCTCCCCCAACAACTTGCCAGCAACGATCTCAATCGCTGAGGAGAAACTATTATGAAATATTTACAATTTCATAGTAGAATCAGGTGCAAATCATGCACGAAAACACAACACAATCAGTTTATATATAGCAAGGTTCTCTGGAACCATAAACAGTCTTCAACGTGTTATACAATTTCCCTGATTAAATAAGCCTTCTCCACAATCCTGACATTACTGTGAAACAAAAATCAGTCTCAATGATCAACACTCATAATTCTCTTTCTTCTTTTAAATACACGGTCCGCGAAATCAGACAGAGCAAGAAAGTTTTTCTTGCAGTCAACCAATTGCGAAAGGTTTTCCTCATCATAGATTTCCTCATCAATAACTGAAACGAGTTACAGTTAATGACATTTTTCAATAACTCTAACTCGTTTCTTATGACAGTCAAATATTATGTGCTCCACAGACTGGAACTCCACGTTTACACAAAGGAGAGGCAGCTAAACCGAAGACAAACAACTTAAGTTCAAGCTGCCATGTCTGATAATTAGGAAGGATGTACTTAAACTTATGTTAAGCCAAGTAATTTTCTGGTCAGAAAATTCTGATGCATTAGGAAAGAATTTATAAGTAAGTCTTTCAAGTTTAGCAACAGACCAGAGCAATTGCCAGTTCAAAGCAAACTCATTCCTAATTCTAATATTGTCTTCATTTACTGGAACATTTAAACTTAATGAGAAATTTTTAACCACAGCAGGCAAAGCCTTGCGTCTATGGAATTGTGGGCAATGAAACATCACTTCATAGTGCATTAGAAGTTTTCTGCTAATTACCTGCAATACAAGAGTTGAAACAGTTCTTCAGTTACGAGACATAGCTAAAAGAAAAAGCCATTGAACTTGGGATAAATATTTCTTAATACTCAAGTTGTTTACCCGAAAATCCCAGGCACCTGCTGCATAACAAATAACTGGTATAAATAAGCACTTATAATATAAATTTAGTATTGATGGTTTGAAACCCCAAACCGCCTTGGTAACTCTAATTATTTTTCCAGTAAGCGTCTTGATTTTCTGAACTAAGTATTTAACATGAGGAATAAAATTAAACCTACCGTCAATAATAATATCTAAGTATTTGTAATTTCTAACAATTTTTATGGGCTCATTATTTTTTCTAACGTTTGGTGTCTGTTAAGATTCAAATACCCCTTTAGTATCATTAATTTTGTTTTAATTATTGAAATTTTCAATTTGTAAACATCACACCGATCATTAAGTTTAGATAAGACATCATTAGCCCGCTTCTCCAGCTCGTGCCTAGAATTACTAAGGACTAGCACCACTAAATCATCAGTGCACGCGATTTTCAAGATTTTCTCTTATTGAACAGCGAGCCACTCGTCAAGGACCATGTTCCAGCACGCAGAGACCAGAATGGATCTCTGAGGGCAGCCCCCAGCGCGCCTAATCATGCAAGAGCCAGAGGAAACGGTAATGGAACGACCCTGAAAATAACTTGGGATAAGTCTATAGCACAGTGCAGAGACCCCGGCCTTCGTAAACTTCGCCAGGGCGCTTTGCCACCATAAAGACCAGGACGTTGTGCAGCCGCCCAGATGTCCAAAATACACTTATTTATATGTCTACCCCAAGTCCAGCCAACATCCATATACTGTCCAACTTCAAACTCACAGAACCAACTTTTCATCTTCCTCGTTTATTCATTCAACTGCCGTTTTCTGGAACAACCTTCCTTCACACGTATTTCCTGAAAATTACAGTCTACAGAAGTTCAAGTCCAATGTCAACAAATATCTTCTTTCGTCATCTCAACCTCCAACCCAAGCATGGTACTAAGTACTATAGGTTCTTATACCTCTCGGGGGTTTACATAAAAAAAAAAAAAAAAGAAAAAGTATTTTGGGGTAGACATCAGTCTTTTACAAAATAATAATCTCGGGCGACCAAGAGATCAATAACGGAAATTTCGATTGCTTCTCTAAAGAGAAATTACAAACTGTCAGTTAAAAAATAAAGATCTTCAGACTCACCAGAACTTAGTCTTTCTGATGAACATATTTTCACAACTCGGGATGGCCTAGAAACACAATATTAAATTGATAATCCAGCAGCTAACTTTCAAAGCTAATGAACTTCACTAAGGCGTGAATGGGATACAAACCACTGGCTTCCTTGCGTAGAGTATACTTGAATTGAATCTTCTTAACACAGTCCGGTTGGAAATGTTTCCTCTGTGGCCACAGCAACTACAAGAGACAGTTGATGACAGGACATCGCAGGGTTCTGGCTTGCTGTAAGAGCCAGATAGCGATCTGTTCTGGTTGACGCAGTCCTCAAGCGACCTTGGTCAGCTCTTCTTGTAATGGTTTCTGTCTCCAGAAACTGCTTCCATAGTGCCGAGACGACACCGCTTGACATATTAAGCCAACGTGCCACCTCCACCTGTGACTGGCCGGTTACAAGTTGTCCAACTGCCGCAATTTCAATAATCATCTAGCCGATGATGATTTGCCATCCTGAGTACAGGAGATGTGGCTATCCTACTAAGCAACCCAAAAACAAACTGGTGTGATGTGGTCGCAACTCGTGTTTTTATAGGCATGAATAATTTGCATAATATGCGGCTCTGTAAGGAGGTGCCGACCGGGCTAGCCGAGTGGGTAAAGTACCTGCCCGGCAACCCAAAGGTCGCGGTTCGATTCCCGCCTCGGGCTTGGATCAAAGTACTGCAAAAACCTTGGGAGGTGCAATATGGCCACAGAAGCCGATGCTCCAACAACTACCAAACCAAAAAAAAATCTGTAAGGAGGTAGATCGATTTCCATTGGATACTTGGAATTTGCATGCCAGGATGCCTTTTATATATTAAATATTCATCTTTGGCGACACTGTTCACAATAAATTATCTCAAACTTTATGTTCTGTTAATTTTGTCAAGCAGTGTAGCTGGCTTTTCTCAGATCCCTTCTTTAAGGAAGAACAGGCAGAGATAGCAAGGTTTTTCCTCCAGCAAAACAGACAAATCGACCAAAGAACACACGCAATTAACAGACATAAGACACTGCACGGAAAGTGAATTTAATTATTCGGTTGGCCTAAAAATAATATATATATATATATATTTTTTTTTTCAAGAAAGAACAAAATGAATAAATTAATAAAAGTTCTGTATATGCTATGGATGACCACATAAGGTCAGAGGATTTCACAAGGTAGAGAGAATACAAGAACATCCTACGGTATTTACCGTATTAGTCATAAGGCTTGAACCACGCTCTCTCGAAGCCCATCACTTTTGTACCCTTGTGCTTGTCCACTAGTCTTGAAAACTTGAAATAAAGTTTTCAAGGCTAGTTCAACCACAAATGGGAGACATCTTGTTTGACATAACTAATCATTAGATTAGTGGGTTCGAAGACTATGATGAAAAGATAGAATACCTTTCTCAAAGATGCTTTATTGGGTTTGGTTGGAACCAAGGTTCATCCTTCTACTTCGATGAATTCCTGTTAATTTTGAGATTTTTATCGCTTAAGAATTCTTTTAATGGCCCGTAAACAAATAAATTTCGGAAGATGATGAGTACAGTCTATGTGGGAGAATGAGGAAGCACCACCAATTTAAGATCCACATGGTATTGTCACTGTGTGGCTACGTTTAGGTTATTATCATGATGAAAACATATTTTAGGATTGTTCACCTCTAAGTTATAACGTTTCCGGCTTTTTCATTCAATAGTCATCCACATTAACGGATTGAGTTCTCTGAACACGTCTGGGCCCTGAACAATGATTTTTCTGCTAGCGGTGGGCTCAGTGGAGTGAGTTTATGAAATTTTTAAAATTCATAAAAATGAAAACTTTCTACTCAAATGCCTTTCAATACACATACTGGCCAGAAAGATATCAAACTTTGTATTAAGACAGAGTGTAGTGTGTTTAGTGTCAAACGACATCAGGGGTTTCCCCCATCTCTGCGTAGTATACATTGTGAGTGTGAAACAGAACACTGTCAATGCCAGAGGTTTAAAGGTATATGGATTTTGTATGTGTAGTGTCGTGTACCATTGTTCCTCTGGTCATTTAGCTACTGGGCCCATAATGGGTCCCGTTGCCCACACTGGGTCCCCGTGGAGGCAGACCAGGTACACCAATATTAGTTATTTACTCTGGCAGGTTCTGCCACCTAATTTCCTGAAATTTCAGTGGCTAGGACCTAAAAAAAAAAAAAAAACCCCGCTATAGATAGGTGTCAGCCAAGAGGAGTACTAATTATACAATTTGATGTTATTGTTTTTGGGTGTAGGGCTCAAGCAATTTAGAGATTATTCGGATGCTGGTTGTAAGTTAGAGAAGGGGAGAGAGACTGAAGGCTGTGGGGGGAAAGACAGAGATGAGGTCCATAGAGAAGATATGCCCAAAAGAGTGGAGCAGGCCCATGCCCCACCAGAGGGAAAGGCGGGGCAGCAAGGGGGAAAAGACTAAGGGTAACCTCCCCCTAGTCTTTTCCTGGGGGTTGGAGGCAAAGAACCACGCAAGGGAGATTGGCAAGGAAAGCTTAATGGTAGCAGCTGAGCTGTGCTGGCGAAATGTCACACCTGGGACGAAGGTCCCATCCTGTCTTCTTTTTCAGTCTGGAATGTTAGTTCTTGTGGTCACACTTGGGACTGTACATGTCCCAAGTGTCCTGTCCGATGTATACTGGTCACTACGAGTTCAGAGCTTTCAGGTCTGGTCGTTAGGTGTGTGGTTATCATTGGACTGTCACTAGTAGGGGTCGGTCTCTCCTGGGATTTTTCCCCATTTGGTAATGTATTTGTCTTGGGCAGCACCCGGAATGTTAGTTCATCTCTGTCTCATTTCACTTTTAAATTAGAGGATTCTGCAGAAATGAACTGGTTGTTTGGCTACGCGGAATTAGGTCAGAAACGCGCCACCACCGCCACAGGAAAGTAGACCACGGGCAACCAACCGGCGGCAGCAGAAGAGAGGGACACCAAGAGCCCAACAAAGTACGAGCCAAAAATAGTATAGAACTTATACAACCATACAAATTCCATGTTGTATATTTGGGAAGTCAAAATTAGAGATGTACGTTCACTGCAGTCTGAATTGGGAGTGGTTTCAGGGGTTCCGTCCATTTAGTTATTAGGTCAGCAGAGCTGCATAATATCAGTGAAGTCTAAATCAGGAAGGTCAAAACCAGCATTGTCATTCATGTGACAGAGGTCCCATCCAAATATTTATGGTAGTCAGGTTGACTGCCATGCTTGAATTTGGGCAAGACAAGTTAGTCAGGTGTATGTTGTCGTTTCAGTGGTAGGGATCATCTTGTGAAGAGCTCCTGGAAGTATTGTGAGGCCTTGTACTCTTTGTTGCTGTCCAACAAGTAATGCCCATGGTGTTTTGGATTGAAGTTAATTTTGGTAATCAGAATGCAGTGAAGGTCCTCATACAAAGGGCAGTCATACATTAGGTGACTTCAACTATCCACAGTGGCAGAAGGGATCATCAATAATTCCAAGACTTGAGCTTGGCTCTGATAGATCTGTGACCTGTTAGCATGAAAGTTGTGTGCAGACCGGGGGAGAACCATGAATGAGACTTGGGATATACCTTGTTGATGTGTGGAATAAATTTCTTAGTGATATCTCCTTTAGTGGAGTTAGCCCATCTATCTTGCCAGGTCTGCTGTAAATGGAAGCTAAGGCACTTCTTTTCAGCCTTCAAGTTGTTAGTGGGATCAATGGTGTTCAGTATGTTGAGGGTCAAAGGGTACCAGGGGTTTCTCCCATCACGAGTTTACATTGTCGTGTGATACAGTACACTGTAAATGCCAGAGATTTAAATGTGTATGGACATTGTACAGTGTAGTGTTATGTACCATTGTTAATCTGGTCATTTAGCCACTGAGCCCCTAATGGGACACAACTTGCCCACACTTGCCATGCGGAGGCAGACCAGGTACACCAGCACATAATTTGAACTCTGGCAGACCCTGCCACCTAATTTCCTGGGATTTCAATGGCAAGGGCCTAAAAAAAAAAATGACGACTCCGTAGGGGTTTTATGCAGAAAGGTGTAAAAGGCCAAAAAATTGGGCAAACAGAATTTTAGTACTTTTAAGTTTCGACTGTGTGGGGCATACTCTGCGAGAGGTAGACAGGGTGGATGGGGAGACTGAAGACTGGGGTGTTCAAGTTGGAAGGGGTCGATAGAGACTGACCCCTGCATTTAACAGTGGGACAGGGACCATCAACTCATTGAGAAGTGGTAAAGAAGCACCATGCAAGGGAGCACTGGTGTGGGTTACCAATAGGCCTTTGGTGTTGCTATTACAGTTGGTAAAGTCCGAATTAGTAGTTGTCAATTTCAGCAAGTTTGTTTGTTTATTTGGTTTTTAGGAGCAAGCAACTAAGGCCATATTGCTCTGCGGATGTGCGGTGGTCATTCCCTGACCTTTCTGCATTCTCCGTATTTGGTGGTCATGGGCTCAAAACCCGGTCCAATCAAGAAGAGTGTGCTACGCACTGCTGCTCTTGCCCACAGAGGCACCCAGCAGGTTTGTCTAGAGGGGGTCAAGAAATTGTCCTTACAGTTCTGTTATGAATGTTGTTTTACTAATGGGCATCTTGGTTCGGTGCATATATAGGGAAGTTCCAAATTTTACACTAAAAAGTATATGGGAAGGCATAAACTTAGCCAAGCAATTAGAATTTTATTTTTTGAATGCAGATCCTTCGACTGAAAGGAACACAAAGTTCAAAGGGACTTCAAAATGCTTAGCTCCGTACCATTCAATTTACAAAGATCTATCAAGCAAAAGCAAACAAACCCAGATTACTGATTTTTTAAAGAGAGCAGAGATACACGAAATCTAGATGCTGCAGAAGAAAGTTCAGAAAGAGAAGATATTCTGCAACATAGAAAATGTTCTTGTTTGATCGTGCTTAGCAGCAGTGAAGAGACAGAAAATTAAATGAATGTACATTATCTGACATATACGTATCACAGTTTGTAAAATGTTTGTCCAGTTATTACTATTTTTAATAAAAATTAAGTTTCCAATAGTTATAAAACAAAATGTATTTTTGTTAGCTTTTGGAACGTAACCCCCTTTTTGTACTGGTTCTTAGTCCCGTATAACATGGTTTTGTACTACACGAGATTTTATGGGAACCTAACTACCGTGTTATACGAGGGTTGCCTTTTTATATATATATATATATATATATATATATATATATAAAGAGGCTTTTTTTAACCGATTTAGATGATAACAATTATATTTTTAAAATTATAAATTTAGTAATTTTAAGTTCTTAGTTCCAATCGGCAATTGTGGCTAGGGCCACACTCACAATATCCTACCTATGCCTCTATTCATGGACAATAATGTGCAAGATGGACACCTCCAATCTTAGTGATAGTATCCAAAATTTCCCTCCAGCAACATCTTCACCTTTCATTTAACAATTCATCTGTGTTTACTCTCCATACTTATCTAAAACTTCACACTAAAACAGACCTTTTCAAGTTTGCTCTTATCATTTTTGTTTACTTTAGTTATGATTTTTATCTAAATGATAATTGTTTTCCATCTATTTCTTAAAATTTTTCTAAGAAACTTTCTGTGATTTTTTAGTTTTTCTCTTATACATCTTAGTCCTTTGCATATTTCTTTATATTGCAATAAGGATTTATTAGTTTTTAGTTAAATTATTTTCTAACTGCTTTTAACTTAACTAAAATTTTTTCATCAGAAGCCATATTAGCAAATACGATTTAACTTTCGAGCAACATTTTTATATATAAAGTTTGTTGGCAAATCTGAGAATTTTTTAAATTTTGTATTTGTATTTGTTTTTAACACTTTCTAATTTGTTTAATACAAGATGTTCACTTCCAATCTAAAATCTTCCACATACCCTTGTAACTTAAAACTAATTATTTAAGTTTTTTTTTTTTTTTTTTTTGATGATGATTTAGTCAGTCATGCTTTTCTTGTTATTTCTATTCTCCCTGCATGTGAAATGGCTATAATTATGCTAAAATATTGCATTTATAGTTGAGTGCACAGCTTATGCAAAATTCTAATAGCCTTTTACCACAATTGTTAGAATTACCTTTCTCTTCTCAATTTTCCTGAAGTATTTCTGTAGATATAATTGTTAATTTTTTACTATTCTTTTTATAACATTAAGGAATGTTTCTGAGACAGGACTGTGACGCATTCAGAGACAAATTTCATCACCCAACTTTCCATCTTACATTTTGTCCACATAGTTCTACTGGACAATACTTTCCTGCCAATTAAGCTCCCTTTGTAATTAGTTCTTCCATATAACAGTTGTGTTTCTGATATCAATATTTAGTATTGGTGTTAGGCAAACAGAAGCTTACACCAGCCAAAAAAATAAAAAAAAACAAAAACCACCCGTAATTTGTTCTTCTGCTCTAACAAACTGACTAATATTTCTTTAAATTATTCAAATTATTGACTTCTAGGAGAAGCTTATGGATTGATGTCTAAGTTTCTCTTTTTGTAATCTGACAATCTTGTTTATTTTTATTTATTTATTATTATTTTTTAAATCGGTTAAAAAGGCATTTCACAAGAAATTTCTTCTCAACCAGTGCTTTTCAACTCTATCTTGAGGCAGGAGAGTCCTTTTGAAAACCCAAATTTTTCACGAAATTCCGATATCTTTTTATATATAAAAATAAAAAAAAACTTATTCACAGAACAGTGATGGAACTCCAGTAATCCACAT
Source organism: Mastigoproctus giganteus (assembly GCF_048544385.1). NCBI lineage: Eukaryota > Metazoa > Arthropoda > Arachnida > Uropygi > Thelyphonidae > Mastigoproctus > Mastigoproctus giganteus. The sequence continues at coordinate 57,793,584 of NC_143580.1, forward strand.
TATGCAGGTTGAAAAGCACTAGTCAAAATAAATGTGATTCATTACTGTTAATTTTAAAATCTATAAATCGATTCTCAATGATGCATTCAACCTGTCACATTTTATATCAAATTTTCAGGTGAGGTTTAATAATGTGTTGCACATAAAATATGCATTAAAGAGAAAGTAAACAAGTTGTTGGACAATTTATTTACAAAGCATAAATGCATATTGGAACTCAGCATGACACTTGTAGAGTGCTAGGAAAGTGATGAGTTGGAGAGAGTCTTTGTTTCAACAATTCAATGCTCAATTTATACAACTCTTTATCAACAGTATGTTGCTGCTGCTGTTGCTGTTGTGTACTAGATGTCGAAGATGATTCAGGAACCTGCAAAAAATAAAAAAAATAATAAAATAAAATACAAAGAAATAGTGCAAAGAAAAAAAATAAAAAAAATCAAGTAGAAATCCGTACAAGATATTTTGCTTTCCATACTACCAATAATTTTTAATGAAACTGCAAGTCAAAGCTGTGCAATAATACCTGAATGCAATGTCTTGCAAAAAATTTATAAAACCAGATGGAAGTAATTAAATTCAAATACAATTCAGGTTTAGCAGCTATAATTGAAAGTAAACTAAAATTGTTTGAATAAAAGAGATTAACCACCCCAAGCAACTTTCGAGGTGTTGACTGAAAACAAGCAATGGTACACAAGTGTTATCAGTTGCACAGTTTTTAAATATACTCACATAAATATTCAAAATATTATTTATATATATATATATATATAGGATTTTGAAACAACAAAAATGACATGCTTGACAAAATTAACAAAAATACGTAGAAAAGTCGTGTAACTCACGCAGTTTGTGATGAAGCAGGATAAAGTTTGGTATGGTAGTGTACTACAGAATAAAGATAAAATGAGGCCACAGCAAGAAACTTCAGACAGGTATAAGGGACATTTATAGGGGTTGGATAAGAATTACCAAAAAGGCCACATTACAGCTGTCGATACAAGATGCTTGAAAATATGGTCACATGACATTAGTACAGCATGTGGTCCCCTCTAAAGGTTAAATAGGCCTGACAGCGATGAACTATACTCAATATAAGGATGGCTAAGATTATGTGGCAACAAATCCCATTCTTTCACCAGCCAAACCTTAGCTCACCAAGTGACCAAGGATTTGGCTGTCAGCATGAAATGCGACACCCAAAGGCATCCCACACATTTCATTGGATTTAAGTCAGGTATCGTGCTGGCCATGACAGTCGTTGGAATCTTCAAGATATTCCTCTACCACTTCAGCTGTATGTGTGGTAGCACTGTCATGCACGAAAAGAAAATCTGGGCCGACCACGAAGGATGCAGCCACTGATCATTATTCCATCCCACACAAGAACACTGCTTCCTCTGTAAAGTGTCCCTTTCTCTAATGTTGGAGAGATGGTACCATATTCCTCACTGTCTCCAGGTGAAATAATGTCTAGAATCTGTTTGTAGACTAAAAAGTACTCACCAGAGAATAGAACTCTATTCCTATTTGTCAGTGCTCCAAGTCACATCTTCACGACACCACTATTGATGAACTCTGCAGTGGTTTTTGGGTTAATGGGATATAAACTGCTGGTTTCCTTGCATAGAGTCCACTTTAATTTAGCCTTCTTAACACAGTGTGGTTGTAAATGTCTTCGCCTGTGGCTACAGCAACCTAAAAATACGGTTGATAACAAGACATCGTAGGGTTATGTCTTGCTGTTAGAGCCAGATAATGGTCTCCTCTGGTCGACATAGCATTTGGGCAGCCTTTGCCAGCTCTTCTTGTAACGGTTTCTGTCTCCAGAAACTACTTCCATAGTGGTCTCCTCTAGTTGACATAGCATTTGGGCAACCTTTGCCAGCTCTTCTTGTAATGGTTTCTGTCTCCAGAAACTACTTCCATAGTGCCAAGACGATACCGTGTGACACATTAAGCCAACGTGCCAACTGCGACTGCCCAGCTTCAAGTCATCCAATGGCCTGCCATCTCATAGAATTACCTAAATGATGATGACTTGTCATCCTGAGTACAGGAGATGTGGCTATCCCACAAAGTAAGCCAAAAAACAGGAATGAAGTGATGTGGTCCAACCCACGAATAATTGGCATGTGTGGTTCTGTAAGGTGGTAGATCGATTTATATTGGATATCTGGAATTTGCATGCCAAGATGCCTATTATATGAAATATTTGCCTTTGGCGACACTGTTCACAATAAAATATTCACAAAACACATTTTGTTCAGTTAATTTTCTCAGGCAGTGTATTTTAAAATTATATACAATTTGCTTTCTGTATTTTTAATCTTTTGAAGGTTTCAAGAGGACATGCATATGTCCTCTTGAAACCTTCATATGTCCTCTTGAAACTTGAAATGTATAAGTTTTTTGTGTTTGGGTCAGAGGAGTATGTAAATGTATATATGTGTTTTCCAAGGTTCTCTCAATAATGTTTTATATTTTCCTTCAAAGTATGGATAACCCTTGTATAACATGGTTGTTTGGTTCCTCCAAAATCTCGTGTAATGCAAAACTGTGTTATACGGGACTAAGAACTGGTAAAAAAAGGGGGGGGGGAATTATGTTCCAAATGCTAACAAAAATACACCATGTTTTTCTTTATAACTATCCGAAACAAAATTTTTATAATAGTAATAACTGAACAAACGTCTTACCTTACAAACTGTGAAACATATAAGTCAGATAATGTACATTCATTTAATTTTCTTCCTCTTCATCGCTGCTAAACACAATCGAATGAGAACGTTTTCTCTGTTGCTGAATATCTCCACCTTCTGAACTTTCTACTGCAGCATCTAGATTTCGTGTATCTTCTACTTGATAGATCAATGTTTGGATGACTTAAACCTTTTGGATGGCCAGGCGCATTATCCAATAGTAATAAAACATTGAAATCTAGATTTTTCTGCTTTAAATATTTTTCCGCACCTGGCACAAAACAATTTAGAAACCATTCTCTAAACAAACGGTAGTTACCAAACCTTTTTTTTATTTGCTTTCCAATATACCGGTAATGCATTTTTATTTACATCTTTCATCACACAAGGATTAGACGATCTATAAACCATCATAGGTTTTATCATGTAATCTCCTGACGTGTTACTACACATAAGTAATGTTACACAATCTTTTGATGGCTTAAAACCTGGTACAGTTTTTTCATTTTTTGAAATAAATGTTCTGTTGGGCATTTTTTTTCCACCAAAGGCCTGTCTCATCGGCATTGAAAACTTGATGTAGTGTGTATCCGTGCTCTTCAATAATTTTTTGAAATTCCTCTGCATACTTCTTGGTTGCTTCATTATCAGCCGATGCACTTTCCACTTGAATTCTTGTTATGTAACGAGAAGTGATTTTTAAATAGCTCAAACCAACCTTTACCGGCAACAAACTCCGGGTTAACAGAAGATTCTCCATTTTCTTTTAAATGGTTATAAATTTTTAGTGCCTTTTGTTTAATTACATTTCTGTCCAATGGGATCCGTTTTTTACTGCTATTGTCAATCCAAATGCCGAGTGCTTTTCCATTTTCTCAATTATTGGTGCTTGGAGAAGAGCTGTTATATTTGCGGAAATGAAAGATCCTGTAGCAACAGCATTTCTAATTTTCTGTTCATTTTTCTTTATGGTCCAGATTGTTGCTTTATTTAAATTTAAACTTTTTGCAACGTATGATACCTTCACCCTTTTTCAAGACGATCCAAAATTTGTATCTTTGATTCCAAAGAAATAAAGTTTCTTTTGAATGGTGTTTTTTTGCTTTCCATGGACATAATTTAGGGCTGGAATTTAATTCACAACAAAGAACAAAGTAATACGTACCCGGAAAAATGAATAAAAGATCAGATAAAAACCAAACTAACCTTACAAAAACCTTAAAAGTCACGAACTGTATGCTTGGTTGGTTTTTTTTTGGTTTTTTTTTTTTTAGGAGCATTAGCAACTAAGGCCATATTGCTCCGGGATATGCGGTGGTCATTCCCTGACCTCTCCGCATCCTTCGTATTTGGTGGTGACGGGCTCGAACCCCGGTCTAATCAATAAGCGTGTGCTACGCACTGCTGCTTCTTCCCACCTGGCTACGGAGGCGCCAACTGTATGCTTCAAAGTCACAATTTTTTATGCTCTCAAACAAGCACAGAACGTAACGATTGGTTCACTGTAATCAAATCACTTTATGACGGACTCTTTATAATAAAATACCATTTTAAATGGCATTTCTAATAAGTGAAAATAGGAGGAATATTATCCACAGGTTATAAAAGTAAAGATATAAAGAAACAAATTTAACTTTATTACCTTACCAATTAACAAAGTTAAAAGATACGGGAAAATCAGAATAATATTTTCCAGTTAGCAAAATAAAAATTAATTTATGCTTACGTACATAGCTTAATTAATATGTACATACTAATTGATATTTTTGTTTGCTGACTTCTTTTTTTGTTTGTAAAATTTAAAACAGTAAAAACAATAGCAATTAATAATAAAGAACAGGGCACGCACAAGTTGCAAGTGAGATACGGAGTAATTAATACGTTTCTGAAAATTTATTTATGTTTTTATATGATTGAATGTTTGATGGACGGGGAAACACATTTCACCACACTTACTTTCACAAACCCACAGAATTCCAGCTGTCGATACTATGGCAAATGCAAGAAGATCGAGTCTACTACCTGTTTAAACCAGAAAGTGCAAATTGTTTTTATTTTTTTATGGTAATGACCTCTAGAAATGTGCTTTAGAAAAATATCATGAAGGCGATAATGACTAGCGAGTCAACATCTGGGATTCACAAAATGGAATAGAAACATTGCAAAATTACATCCAACATAGAAGAGTTTTCCCCGAGCACAAAACTGAAAAAAACACCGTGCTATGCAAGGGTTGCCTGTATATTACAAATCTTCCAGTAAGTGTGACCAACACTTATTTGTATTTCAAAGTAATTGATTTTGGCTTACAAAATCCTGTCTAAATGTTGTTCATAGGTAATACTTTTTAAAAATCTGTATGAGACCTTAATCCATGGGTTGTATGAGGGGAGTTGCATTCAGAGGCAAGGACATTACCTTTTGTTATCATGATAGTCATACACAGTTATTGAGTGACCTAGTGCATTATCAACCAATAGAAATATCTTAAATGGTAGGTTGTTATCCCTGAAATATTTTTCAACCTTGTGCACAAAATGATGGAGAAGCCAGTCTTGAAAAATTTTTTCTTGAGTCGCCAATGCCTTTGGATTGGATTTCCATACAACAGGTAGTGATGTGTTTTAAATATTTTTGAAGACCTTTGGGTTTTTGCTAGGGTAAACTAACAATGGTTTTAGCCTGTCCTTTGATACCTTAAATCCTGACATAGTTTTGTATTATGTAAGGATGATCTAACATTTCCCCCCCAAAATATTAAAAACCTGTAATGACAGGTAATCTTTGTTTTTGATGATTTCTGCAAAACCTCAGGGAACTCTGTAACTGCTACCACTAGCAGCCTTACCAGATGTTATGTAGTTTATCAGGCACCTTAAATCTTTAAAACCATCCGTGGCTCGAACCGATTCTTACGGCGGCCGTTGCCGCTAGGTAGCACCACAGTCGCCAATGTCTCTGATACTTTCAACCAATTTTGTCTCCCATGATCCTTTGCGCAGTGCCGTCATAGGTGATGATGTGACAAGTTTCTCCCAGACTGGTGTGTTTTTGTCGCCAGGGGTGCTGTTCTATATCCCATGATCCTCTGTGCTGCTGGACTCCGGTGTATAGCTCCCATGATGCTTTGCACGAGGCCAAACTCCCATTTTTTTTATTATTTTATTTTAAATTTTGCTGCTGGATGCCGCCACAAGTTTTTTTCATAAAAACAAAATAATTCTGTGGGATTCGAACTTGGGTCTCTGAACATGGAGACATAGAGACAAATTAGTATTATGGGCCTTAACCAGTGGGTCACTCAGATATTTACTTACAAGACTGCAAAAGTATTGTAGAATGCAATTGTGAACACAAATTTTTTAATTTACAGTATTTAGTAACAAATAAATTATTTTTAAAGTGCATTCAACTAATGATGAGCATTATTAGTTGAACACAATGTGTTTTTTTCATATATTTTGACAATTACACAACCAAAGATAATGCTTTTCATGGAGAAATTATAACCAACAACACTCTTACCATGTTCACACTTTAGTTTTTCAAAAAGAATCAAGGCTTTCTCCTGTATGAGTGTAAGGCTTATAAGCATTTGTTGTTGTTGTTGCTGTATGTCTTCAATTCAAATCACTTATAATTTTTTCACTTCTTTCAATATGCCCCTTTTCTTGGAAACGACGATCATGGATTGCATTAGTATAGAACTTTTCATGTGTTACTTATTTCAGACTGTGTTTTGTAATAGTTCTAGCAATCAAGCACATGCAATGTCTATGAACTTATTGCCTTTTTCATGTTGGCAAGAAGAGGTGCATTATAACTATGGAGACTAAAGTAGAAATTATTTAACAATATAAAAGTGGTGAGAATGTTTCTCAGACATGTTTAGGGCTTATAATTAGCACTACGTAGATTCACTAACAAGACAACTTGAACCCAAGGTAGAACCAAGCAAAATGGTGATGACACTATCAGCTTACCAGGAACACTATCTACTAAACTCCAAGTGGCACTTTGGCTTGTGTCACAATGTATCGGTATTTAAAGCTATTTACTGAGCTTGACACAATACCATATTGTGAAGCATGCACACGCAATCTATGATGAGATAAAATAAATAAATAAATAAACAAACAATAAAGGGAACTAGATTGGAGTAATAAAGAAAGAACTCAAATTAGTATTATGGGCCAGAAACACTGCTTAGGCAAACAAACTCTATGACCATAATGTATAAATAGTAATATGTTAAAAGTGTATAGGAGCAGGCTGTTATGGTACACATGAGAAATTAATGAAAGAAAGAGCACTAAAAGGAATGAATATGAAGTGAGGTGAAATAAAAGTAACATAAAATAAAATAGAATAACATCATATAACTCATAATTTTAATGTCTTCATCAGAGGTCATCCATTGAAACTATACATACATATGATTATAAATTAGTAGGAGACAAAAACTTACACACACACACGAACGTGTGCGTGTGTGTGTGTGTGTGTGTGTGTATCAGTGGTTCTACTGATAATCAGTAGAATCACTACTGATTATCAGTAGTGATTCTTCATGCATTAAGAATCTGCAGATAAAGGAACCACTATGTGGCAGTGATCACAGTGTGCTTTACTCAAAGAGGTAACTACCATCAGGGGTAAAGGAAAGGGTTTTTGCTTTCGTAAAGGTGACTACGGAGGTCTGAGACAGTATTTAAATTCTATATGGTGGGACCAACTGATGATGTTACCAACAGCAAATTCAAAATGGGAGCATTCAAAGGATTTATCTCCGAAGCTACTATGCTTTATATACCAACTAAGAAATATTGTTCAAGGTTTAAGCCTAAATGGATGTCAGATGAATTAATGAGACATGTGGCAGAGAAGAAAAATGCATGTGATATATAAAAATTAATGGGTAACATGGAAGTCTATGATATATATAAGCTGGTCTGTAACCAAGTCACAAAGGAGATTAGGCAGGAAAAGGCAGATTATGACAAAATTTTGGCAAAGGATGCAAAGAAAAACAGCAAAGAGTCCTTTACTTATGTAAACTCTAGAAGGAAAGGGATGAATCAGATTGGTCCATTGGATATTGATGATTCAACTGTTGATGATCCTGCTAAGGTGGCTAACAAACTAAATGAGTATTTTGCATCTACATTCACACATGAGGAGTTATTCAGGGAGGGAAATGCCAGAGGTGAATTAAACTCTGGCAGTGAGCTAGATGATTTTGTAATAACTGAGAGGAAACTGGAGGAGAAATTGTTGAAGATAAACATAAAAAATGCACCTGGGCTGGATGTGATTTATCCAGTTATATTAAAGGAGGCAGCAAAGGAAATAAGCAAACCCTTATCCATAATTATGAGAGCTTCCTTGGACTAAAGGGAGGTATCCACGGACTGGAGATGTGCAACTGTGAGCCCAAATCAAAAAGGAGGAACAAAGGGCAACACAAGTAATTATAGACCTGTTAGTTTAACTTCTGTTCCGGGAAAATGAATGGAGGCACTGGTTAAAGAAGCACTGCAGGATCATTTAGACAAGACTTCAGTTATAGCTCGGACACAGCATGGCTTTGTTAAGGGGAAGTCTTGCCTGACCAATTTGATTGGATACTATGATGCAGTCACAAAAGAACTGGATGCAGGGAATAGCTTTGATATTATATACTTGGATCTTAGAAAGGCTTTTGATACTGTTGCACATGGAAGACTGCTACACAAATTGGAGCAGTGTGGCATTGGAGGCAAATTGCTGCTATTTGGATAAAGGGATGGTTGAGTGGGAGAAGACAGAGTGTGGTAATCAATGGACACTGCTCTTCATGGACTAATGTTATTAGTGGAGTCCCTCAGGGTTCAGTGCTGGGTCCATTGTTGTTTTCTGTATTTATAAATGATATCGATGATGGTATATCAGGCTTAATGTACAAGTTTTCAGATGATACGAAGGTTGGCAGGGTTGTTAAGCACACTAATGACAGTACGCTGCTTTAACAGGATCTAGAAAAGTTGAGCAGATGGGCTGAGAGGTGGCAAATGAAGTTTAACATTGACAAATGTAAAGTACTGCATATGGGAAGCAGTAACCCCAGAGTAACGTATCAACTTTGTGATACTACACTGACAGTGGTAGAGAATGAAAAGGACCTGGGGATAATTGTGCAGGCAGATATGAAGTTTTCTTAGCAGTGCAGACAGTCTGCAAGAGTAGCTCACGGTGTCTTGTCAATGATATACAGGAATTTTTCCAGCAGGGATAAGGAGGTGATTATTCCATTGTATAAGGCAATGGTCAGGCCACACCTAGAGTACTGTATACAGGTCTGGAGGCCTCATTTTAAGAAGGATGTAGAGCTGTTGGAACGAGTACAGAGAAGGGCAACAAGATTAGTGAATGGAACGAAGGGTTGCTCATATGAAGAAAGGCTTAGTTTTGCAGATTATAGTGTCTGGAGACTATGCACCTGCGAACGGTTTGAGCATGCTCAATGCTGATGGGATTCTTCCTCTTGCTCAGAATAATCACCTGAGAGGGCATAAATTCAAATTGAGGAAAGACAGATGTGCGGAAGTTTGCTTTTAACCAGCGGGTAGTTGATTGGTGGAATAGATTTCCATCTTTTGTTGCAGAAGTTGATAGCCTAAATAAATTTAAGGCTGAGCTGGACAGGTATTTGGAACAAACGGAGGGGTGAAATGGGAGGATTTTTTTTTTTTTTTTTTGGCTTTCTTGCATTGTATGCCTCTACTAATGCTAATGAGTAGTGACACTTTATGCATTAAGAATATGCAGGTAAAAGAAGCACTAGATGGCAATGATCATAATATATTTATGTGGGAGCTACTTAAGATATAACTACTGTCAAAGGTAATGAGAAAGGATTTTGCTTTTGTAAAGGTGACTACAAGTAATTGTACACAATTTTTAAATTCCCTTCAACGAGATCAATGATGATGTTATCAAATACAAATTATAAATAGGAAGCATTCAGGAAGAAAATTATAAATGTTAATAAGCTTTTTATGCCAAGTAAGAGATATTGCACCAGGTTTAGACCTAAATGGAAGGCCGACCGGGCTAGCCGAGTGGGTAAAGTACCTGCCTGGCAACCCAAAGGTCGCGGGTTCGATTCCCGCCTCGGGCTTGGATCAAAGTACTGTAAAAACTTTGGGAGGTGCAATATGGCCACAGAAGCCGATGCGCCAACAACTACCAAATCAGTCAATCAGCCTAAATGGAAGTCTGATGAACCAATGAGACTAGTGGCAGAGAAGGAAAAAAATGCATGAAATGATTATAAATTAGTAGGAGACAGGAACTTACAGTAAGTTCAAACTAGTCTGCAATCAAGCTACTAAATGTTTTAGTCTAGTAAAGGCAGATTATGAGAGATATTTTGCTAGGAATGCAAATAAAAATAGCAAAGAATTCTTTTCTTATGTTAACACTAGAAGGAAAGGGATGAACCACATTGGCTCACTGGATATGAATGGCATATCCAGTGAGCCAATGTGAATGGCATAACTGTTGATTCTGTTCAAGTTGCTGACAAACTGAATAAATATTTTGCATCTACTTTCACTTGTAAAGAATTTTTTAGGGAGGAGAATACTAGAACACTGAGTTATAATTGGGAGCTAAACAATTTTTGTGATAACTGATAAGTGGAAGAGAATTTTTTGAATCTAAAAGTAAATAAGGCATCCGGGAGTGATGGAATCTATCCAATTATATTAAAAGCAGCAGCAAAAGATATAAAACTTAGCCATAATTATGAGAGCATCCTTGGACTGTCCTTGGATTGGGATGTGCAAATGTCTCTCCCCAATTCACAATTAAAAGGTGAAGTGAGTAATTGGAGATGTAAGCATGACTCCTGTTTCCTACGGAAAATATTAGGGCTGCTGGTTAAAGAAGCAATGCAGGATAATCTGGACAGGAATGCAGTTATACAGCAGTCGCAGCTTGGATTTGTTAAGGAGCAATCTTGTTTGGAAAATATGACTGGATACGCTAATGCAGTAACAAAGGAACTGGATGCAAAAAATAATTTTACATCATATATTCAGATTTCAAAAAAAAAAAAAAAAAAAAAAAAAAACCTTTTGATACTGTTCCGCATGAAAGACTGCTATATAAATTGAAGCAGTGTAGTTTAGCAGTAAGTTACTGCCATGGATAAAGGGATGGTGGAGTGGATGAAAACTGACAGACAATAGTTATCAATGGGCACTGTTCTTCTTGGATTAATGCCTGGGGCATTCCACCAAAGTTATTGGTGGAATGCCCCAGGGAACAGCACTAGACCTGCTATTGTTTTCTATACTTATTAATGATACTGATGGAAGCATATCAGGTTAATGTCCAAGTGTCCAGATGATACAAAGGTTGGTGGAGTGGTTAATGACAGTAATCAGGTCATGCCACATCTTGAGTACTGCATGCAGGTCTGGAGGTCTTATTTTAATTAGGATATGGATTTGTTGCAGAGAACAGCAATGAGATTAGTAAGGGAAACAAAAAGGTACTCTTACCACAAAAACTTCTTAAAAAAAAAATTTCTGAAAATTGAAAAGTCTAGAAACTAGGCACCTGAAAGATCTGACTGAGGTTTAAGACTCTGAATGGGCTGAGTATATTAAATGTTATGGCATCCTTACTCTAGCTCAGACAACACACATAAGGGTAGGTACACAAATTTAAATGAAAGGATGGTTGCAGGACAGATGAGTGGAAATTTGCATTCAGTCAGACAGTAACTGATTGTTGGAACAAACTTCCATATGGTGCTGTGGAAGTGGATAGTTTGAATAAATTGAAGGAAGAATTAGAAAAATGTAGGATATTTTCCCACATTTGTCTGTAGCATGCTAAAAGTTGCACATCAGTTTCTTTTAGCATAATCACATTATACTGACATCAGAATTTTCACAAATTCTTTACATTTACAGTTCTTTAAATTTATTCAGGGGGGATGGACACAAGATATAGGATTTTTTTTTTTTTTTTTTTTTTGTCTGATTGTTATATAAGTTTGCTTCCTTGCAACTTTTGGCAATACTAATACTAATCTTTGCATAAACACTATATAACCGTGGCTGTGCATGGTTATATAGTGTTGCTTGTAAACTGAGCCCCAACAATGCATATCCTTGTGCAGAGAATGGAATCAATAGACATTACAATAGTGGCAGAATGTGATATGGAGTGACGAATCATACTATACAGTCCAGGCATCAGAATTCATAGCATGGCATATGACCAAAGAACAGTTTCCTGGGTATAACCATGTGCAAGTCCTGAAATACGGCACCTAGTACACCGTGGGTGACCATTGAGGTGTGGCACCCAGACCACACAGAGGAATACCGTCCCTCTGTGTTACCAGATAATAATAGGTGGTAGATGACACTCATCAACCGATGCAATACCACCACTTTGCTTATTGAAGGCTTGAAGTAGTGGAATCCATGTTTAGGCTCCAGAGCAAAGATCCAGTAAACCCTTCCCCATCTCTTCCATCATGCAGTATGATAGTTGTCTTTTGAGATTATGATGGACATCATGGCAAGATCCAAACTTACATTTCTCAGGTACAGCTCTAAAACAGTGTTCCAAGGCCGGCCACTGGTTAGTACACCGGACAAAACCTATTGGTAACTCTCGAGGAGGCTTCTAGATTAACTAGTGTATAATCTCACTGCCTCTACTCTGCCAGATAGTGACTGGAGGGAGTCCAAGTAGTGTGTATGTGGAGGGCATTGTCGAGGCCATTTTATGTCAAGGAACTGGATATATTCTTACCATGTGTATTCTTACCATGTGTATGAGATCCTAGCGGTGAATTATATAGTTATGTTGTGTTTGTGAAAGCTCCTCAAAAGTTCGTTCAAATTCTGGATTACTTTTGGTTGGAATTAGCAATTTTAAAGTAGTGTCATCGACTCCATATTAGTTGGTGCATGTATTTTTGTGGCTAAATGTTAAGGGAGTGAGAAGTTATTAACGTTTTCTAATTTTGCTTTGTACAGACATGCTACCCTGCTGTTGTTTGTATGTAATGGCCACTCCCACTGTAGTTCTGCCTATGGTATGTCTTGTAATGATTTTTATAGTGTCAGTTAATACTGTTCCTGCTGCTTGTTAGTTTGATTAACTGTAGTTTTGGAACACTGGGGAAATTGTTATTATTTCTATAAAAAATTGTACTCACTACAAAGAAGACTATGGGGTTCTTAGTATTGTTACCACATTTAGCGATAAATTAATTAGCAAATGGTCGGCCATTGCTTCTTCCGGAAACAAGTCACGTGAACAGTGCTTTCTCCTGTGATTGGTTGCTGGAATTCCTGCATTTGAAAACTGCCATGAACCTATATTTTAATTATGCTGTTGCTTATTTGCTTAAATTTATAATCCCCTTATTTCATAATGTGTTATACAGTATGAGTGGAATTAATTCAGTTGTCTCCACAATCGGTATAGTTAATTAGTGCCTTGGAAACTTGATCAAAACCTTCAGATCGTAGCGCCCCCTAGCAACTGTGCTGGGGACGTGCTCCTCAAGTGCAAATTAAAAATTATCTCCTCAGACAGCCCAACAAACTGCTGGTTTTCGTCATTGCTGCATTTCATCGCTACACTTGTGCTTTGCTTTTCATCCTGCACTCCCTCCACCTGACATGAGCGGGAGGGAAAGTTCCAGTTCTGCTAGTGAGGAGGAGCCTGAAACAGTTCCAGAAAATCCCCCTCCAACTAGTATCCTGCCAAAGACCCAGCTAAAGAGTGGCTATCTCTCGATGAAAAAAGAAAAGAAAAAGAAGGCCAACAAGAAAACTAAGGAGACCATGGAGACATGGGCTGCTCTCCTCTGCTTGGAATTTGTGACCCAAGATGAAGGGCAACCATTGGCATTGGCCCCTGACCAAAGCCCTGTTGCTGAACCCACTGATGCTGCTCCTCCTTCTGGGGCAATGGCCTCCACCCATACAGAGATTAAAAGCGTCGCCCAAACTATCACACCGACAGCCCTTGTCAACGCTATCGCAGCTGGGTTAAAATCCTCTCCTAGACTGGGGATACCGCCTCCATCTAGTGTCCCAGAAGGTGGACCCACTTCAGAGCCAGCTACCCTTCAACAAACAATCTCTCGACTTCGTAGGCAGTTGATCGCATTCCTAAACCACGACTCCAGTCGCTTCACCAGAAGTGCAGGTAACCGTGTGCAGGAGTTGTGGTCCACCCTTGAGTCAATTACAACTGAGCGCATCATTGACAATGAGAGGCTCAAAGCTGTGAATGAAGAACTTCGGTCCAAAACTGTAGTCCTGGAAAAGGTCATTGATGCTATTGGCAGGCCCCAAAATTGTACTAATGCTGATCCTGACTATATTGAGACTACGTGCCCCCCCCCCGGACCTGCTGTGGATGTCACTTCCTATGCTGCTGCAGTGAAGTTGGGACAGGAGCCCCTTGCCCATGGTATGATACAAACTCTCCATGTGCACCACCCAGAGAAGAAGCCACAGCATCTACTACTGTTGAGAGCAAGTGATACCTCAGAGCTCAAGACTAGCAATGATGTCAAAGATCTGGTGCAAAGCACTATAAGGGCTAATTATAAGAATATAGTAACATGCTACCCTGCTGTTGTAACATGTAACATAAGCATATAGTAACATGCTACCCTGCTGTTGTTTGTATGTAATGGCCACTCCCACTGTAGTTCTGCCTATGGTATGTCTTGTAATGATTTTTATAGTGTCAGTTAATACTGTTCCTGCTGCTTGTTAGTTTGATTAACTGTAGTTTTGGAACACTGGGGAAATTGTTATTATTTCTATAAAAAATTGTACTCACTACAAAGAAGACTATGGGGTTCTTAGTATTGTTACCACATTTAGCGATAAATTAATTAGCAAATGGTCGGCCATTGCTTCTTCCGGAAACAAGTCACGTGAACAGTGCTTTCTCCTGTGATTGGTTGCTGGAATTCCTGCATTTGAAAACTGCCATGAACCTATATTTTAATTATGCTGTTGCTTATTTGCTTAAATTTATAATCCCCTTATTTCATAATGTGTTATACAGTATGAGTGGAATTAATTCAGTTGTCTCCACAATCGGTATAGTTAATTAGTGCCTTGGAAACTTGATCAAAACCTTCAGATCGTAGCGCCCCCTAGCAACTGTGCTGGGGACGTGCTCCTCAAGTGCAAATTAAAAATTATCTCCTCAGACAGCCCAACAAACTGCTGGTTTTCGTCATTGCTGCATTTCATCGCTACACTTGTGCTTTGCTTTTCATCCTGCACTCCCTCCACCTGACATGAGCGGGAGGGAAAGTTCCAGTTCTGCTAGTGAGGAGGAGCCTGAAACAGTTCCAGAAAATCCCCCTCCAACTAGTATCCTGCCAAAGACCCAGCTAAAGAGTGGCTATCTCTCGATGAAAAAAGAAAAGAAAAAGAAGGCCAACAAGAAAACTAAGGAGACCATGGAGACATGGGCTGCTCTCCTCTGCTTGGAATTTGTGACCCAAGATGAGGGGCAACCATTGGCATTGGCCCCTGACCAAAGCCCTGTTGCTGAACCCACTGATGCTGCTCCTCCTTCTGGGGCAATGGCCTCCACCCATACAGAGATTAAAAGCGTCGCCCAAACTATCACACCGACAGCCCTTGTCAACGCTATCGCAGCTGGGTTAAAATCCTCTCCTAGACTGGGGATACCGCCTCCATCTAGTGTCCCAGAAGGTGGACCCACTTCAGAGCCAGCTACCCTTCAACAAACAATCTCTCGACTTCGTAGGCAGTTGATCGCATTCCTAAACCACGACTCCAGTCGCTTCACCAGAAGTGCAGGTAACCGTGTGCAGGAGTTGTGGTCCACCCTTGAGTCAATTACAACTGAGCGCATCATTGACAATGAGAGGCTCAAAGCTGTGAATGAAGAACTTCGGTCCAAAACTGTAGTCCTGGAAAAGGTCATTGATGCTATTGGCAGGCCCCAAAATTGTACTAATGCTGATCCTGACTATATTGAGACTACGTGCCCCCCCCCCCCCCCGGACCTGCTGTGGATGTCACTTCCTATGCTGCTGCAGTGAAGTTGGGACAGGAGCCCCTTGCCCATGGTATGATACAAACTCTCCATGTGCACCACCCAGAGAAGAAGCCACAGCATCTACTACTGTTGAGAGCAAGTGATACCTCAGAGCTCAAGACTAGCAATGATGTCAAAGATCTGGTGCAAAGCACTATAAGGGCTAATTATAAGAATATAAAAGTGAAATCCCTGAGACCCATTAGGAACAAAGGAGTCCTACTGGAGACCGCAACAAAAGAAGACCTAACAAGTATTGCCACATGTGGTACTCTCACAAATGCAGGAGTGGTCATAGCTCCTCCTAAAAAGTCAAATCTGTCAATCATAGTGTACGATGTTCCAAAGCACAGTTCCAACGATGAATTACTCGAGGATCTGTTCCACAGAAACCTACAGGACCAGGGATTCGACTGGGAGGAAGTTAAGGCTGAGACCACTTTTAGGTTTGCAACAAAATCAAAATCTAACTCTACAGAACACAAAGTAATTAGCTTCTCCCCATGGATTTATAGAACTGTCCTCTCTACAGATAGATTATTCCTTGGTTTCAGTGCACACCGATTTCGTCCGTTTACAATTGTCACAAGGTGTTTCCTATGTCTGGGATATGGGCATACCTCCCAACGCTGCTCCCACAAATCTCCATCCTGCGGGCATTGTGCCAGGAGTGGGCATGTCCAAGCAGAATGTCTCTACCGTGATGAACAGCCCTCTTGTGTGAATTGTAAAAGGAACAGGCGAGCACATAACCATTCTCTCCGGTATATTTTATGCCCGAATACCAAAGGGCTCTGGAACTCGTAAGACTAAGGACCGCTGATGCCTAAACCAACAAGAAATACCAGTTGTGTCCCCGCTCCAGTCCTGCCCACTCTTTCTGGAAGCCTAAGAGGAGCCCCCGTATCTCAAACTAAATACTTGAGAATGATGCAAATAAATGGGCAAAGGTCCTGCACAGTTGCGGATGAAATACGCCAGGCCACTGAGGAGCATTCAATTGATATTGTTCTGATTCAAGAGCCGTATGCTGCAAGAATACAACCCCATCCAACCTCTAAAATTACTGGCTTTTCCATACACACACTCGAGTCATTCAACCTGTCCCAGTGGACCCTAAAACATGTATAGCAGTCATAAATAGGGATCTCGATGTCCTGGTTGTCCAGGGCCTCTGCAATCAGTTCTCCACCTGTATCCAGATTACATCTACAGATCAATCATTTTACCTGATGTCACTGTACAGCCCTCCCTCAGGTAACATCAATGAAGCACTAAACTTTTTGGAATTCGCCCTGAATTTTATTGGCTCCAAACAACTCCTGGTTGCATCTGACTTGAATGCAAAATCCCCCTTCTGGCACAGTGAGTGCAGTTGCCGATGGCCGTGGACAGCTTCTTGAGGACTTCGTCCTCAGCCAAAATCTTATTATCCATAACCAGCCTAGCCAGTTCACTACTTACTCTAGCTCCACCGGTGAATCTAATATTGACTTAACCCTTTCTACAAAGGACCTACGTCAGTCAGTTAGTTGCTGGGAGGTAACTCCGGATCTGACTGTTAGCGACCATAGAGCCATACTGTTCCATCTTGACTTGGTTCCACCAAGAAACAACAACAACAACAGAGCAAGGCCAACTGACTTCATTAGATTCTCTTAGAGAAACATCAATTGGAAAGCATATGACAGCTCCATAGAACTGGACTTTCCAAATCCAGACCCATCACAGATGGACTCGCTAAATGCAGAAGATTTGACCACCTTTATCCAGCACTCCATACTCAGAGCTTCATACAGGTCCTCAAGGAAGAAGGTGTTCCGCCCAGTAATCTGCCCATGGTGGACACGGGAACTTACTATCCTTCGTAAATCAGTCCACTCTGCGCACAGGAACTACCAGCGACACCGTGATTGGCCAGCTCCTGATGTTGAACGCCTCCATAGGGATTATATCGCTAAAAAGAATGAGTATACCAAGGCAATTGCAGCCAGAAAGAGAGAAACTTGGGCAAATTTCGTAAAAGAAACCAACTGTACAAATCCATGGGGCCTGGCATATAAGAACTTGAGAGAGAAAACCTCTCCAGAAATATTCAACACTGTTTCAGTAGACGCTCAGGAAACTAAGTGTTGGCAGGATTCTGCCAACCTTATTCTAGACAAATTGTTTCCACCTGATGACATCTCTGAGAATCAACCAGAACATTCAGCAATTAGAGCTGCCAACAGCAATTATATAGCAAAAGAGCAAGCCAACCCATCCACACTAGAAGAACTGGGAGCAGTCCTTAAAAACATTAATGCCAAAAAGTGTCCAGGCCTTGACCTAATAGAATACATCTTCATCATCCGCTTTCACACACTGCGGCCGCACCATCTACTCCTTCTCTTCAATAAATGCTTGGAAGAAGGATGCTTCCCAAAAGAATGGAAGTTTACCCTCATTTGCCTCATCAAGAAACCTCACAAACCACCAACAGAACCCCGCAGCTTCCGGCCTATTGCCCTGCTGGCTAACCTTGGTAAGGTCCTTGAGCGGACTCATGGCTCTCAGGGTTGTCTCCATGCTACAAATGCATGAATTGGTCTCACCATGCCAGTATGGCTTCACCCGTGGAAGGTCATGTGAAGAAGCTCTTTTCGATTTGGTTTTACTAATAGAAAGTTCTGAAGAAAAATTCGAATTGGCCATCTTCATAGATTTCGAGGGAGCCCTTCGACACCGTCTGGTGGGATAGTGCCTTGGCACGCCTTCGAACTGCCGCTTGCCCCCGGCAATTATACAGCCTCTTCCAGAATTATTTTTCCGACCGAACAGTTATTCTCAAGTCAAAATTCCAGCAAGTCACCAGATCAGTAAATCGAGGTTGTCCCCAAGGGTCAGTCCTGGGACCCCTCATTTGGAATATAGTCCTCCAAGACTGGCTCTCCCGCACATTCAGGAATGCAAAAATTGTGGCCTTTGCTGATGATCTCACAGTTGTGGTGTCAGGGCATTCACGGAAGGCCATTGAAGAAAATGCAAACCAGGTCCTCGACGATCTCTCAACTTGGGCCGCACTTAACAAGTTGCATATCAACCCAACGAAAACTAAAATGATGCTATTTAAGAATAGACTGGATCTCAGGCGCCCACCGCAGGTAAAAATATGTAACGCTCAACTGCCAATCGTCACCAAAACCAAGGTACTTGGAGTGATTATTGACCACAAACTCAGCTTTCTCCCACATCTTGTTAATCTAAGAAACAAAGTTAAGAGATTCTCAGGAACCATCATATGCATCTCTAAGAATGATTGGGGACTCTCCAAAAGGTCCCGACTGTTGTATTACAACGCAGCATTTTTACCAATTGTGACCTATGCAGCCGGAGCCTGGTTCCATCGGGAAACTCTTGTAAAGATGCGAGGCAAGCTTGGAACCATCCAGAGGTCAATGTTAATGGCAATCTGTTGAGTGTGTAGAACGGTCTCCACTCCTGCCATTCAGGTCATTGCGGGGAGCACTTCCGCTCGATCTACATGTCATCTTCCGAGGGTTGTGCTTCCGTATTACGAGAAATATCCCAACAAGGATCCTCGACATTGAGGTTAATCTGGATACTGACCCCAAAGCTGAGATGACGCGTTGCTACAACGAGCTGTTCAACATTTGGCAAACTCGATGGCATAATTCAACACTGGGCATCCTATCTGATGTAACCTACACTGCTACTAAATCTGTACAGTCTTGGTTCACCCCTTCACTAGAAACATCATACCTAATTACCGGACACGGATCCATGAATGAAAAATTACACCATCTGGGTCTCCACCCAACAGATCTCTGCCATTGTGGAGCCAAAGAGAACTGGTGGCATGTACTGTTCGAGTGCATTACGTATGCTGATCTGAGACACAACCTTGTCAGCTGTACACAGATCTCTGGTGAGCATCTTGAGCTCTTCCTACAGAACCCTAACAACCTACCTGCACTGCAAACCTACTCAGCTGAAGTCTTTAAGTGCAGATGAAGGATTAACAGGCCCCCAATGGCAAACATCGAGGACCCAGCAGTGAACTGAAACCGACCATGTATCCCCCCCCCCCATCCTGCTACATGGGCTGTGGAGCTTGTTTCTGCGGCCTGTGTTCAGGAAGGAAAACACCATCTCTCTTTCTCTCTTCACCCCCCCTTTTTATTTTAATTTTTTATTTTATTTATTTTTTTATTATTATTATTTTTTATTATTATTATTATTTTTATATTTATTTTATTTATTATTATTATTATTTTATTTTTATTTATATATATATTTTTTTTCGCGCTCTACAATCAGTCACATGGTTGTTGTTGTTTTTTTTGTTTGTTTTTTTTTCTGCGTTCTTCAGGGTTGCTGTCACTTTTTTTTTTTTTTTCTTTCTTTTGGAAAAGTCTAAATTATGTTTATATATATTTTATTTTATTTATTTATTTATTTATTTTTCTCTCTCTCCTCTGGATTGGGCCCCTAGAGGAATGTGGCCCACCTTTTGGCAACATCAGGTGGATCAGTCTCGTATTGAGACAGTACGTGTTTAGCTGAGACTGGCCCGCCTTCCCGTGGTGTGGACGAGTACCCAGAATCATCTGTCCAGGTTACTGATGCTTCTGGGTAGCCAAGTGGCCAGAACAGAACAACAGAACACAAACAAACCGACGTCACACACATATCTGGCCCATTTGTAGTGATACTGATCTTCACAGCGATACGAGGCGGAGTTGAACTAACATTCTAGGAGCCACTCATTACAAAACACATGTCACCATGTGTATGCCATATTCAAAAATTTCATTATTCATACAGCATGTCCCCCCCCTCCTTTTCTTACTACTGAAATACACCATGAATTGCCAAACTGATAGAGAAAACTTATCTGAAAACGATCTAAAGTCAGACATGAAGTTTTCTGAGCAGTGCAGACTGCTGCAAGTGTAGCCCATGGAGCTTTGTCAATGATATACAAGAATTTTTTTAGCAGGGATAAGAAAGCGATTATTCCCTTGTATAAGGCAATGGTCAGGCCACACCTTGAGTACTGTATACAGGCCTGGAGGCATCATTTTAGGAAGGATGTAGAGCTGCTGGAATGAGTACAGAGAAGGGCAACAAGATTAGTGAATGGAACGAAGGGTTGCTCTTACGAAGAAAGGCTTAAGATTTGCAAATTACAGTGTCTGGTGACTAGGCACCTGCGAGGTGATCTGAATGAGGTGTATAATGCCTTGAATGGTTTGATCAAGCTCAATGCTGATGGGATTCTTCCTCTTGCCCAGATTAATCACCTGAGGGGACATAAATCCAAATTGGGGAAAGACAGTTCTAGAATAGATGTGTGGAAATTTGCCTTTAGCCAGCATGTGGTTGATTGCTGGAACAAACTTTCATCCGTCATTGTAGAAGTTGACAGCTTAAATAAATTCAAGGCAGAACTAGACAAACATTTGGAGCGAATGGATGGGCAAAATGGGAAGGGTTTTTTTTTGAATGATACTGTATAAGCTTGCTTTCTTGCATCATATGCCTCTAATAATGCTAAACCTCCCAAACACTTTCTCGTTCATTTCACAAATATACTTGGTCTCAGTTCTAATTTCAATGATGTCCATTTCAATTTACGGTCTGCCAAACCCCACGTACTTTTTCTGACAGAATCTCAATTGTCGGATGATTCAACCACTGCTCTTCTCAGTTGTCCAAATTATTTGCTGTATGATTCCTTTCGCTTCAAAGGTGGTACTTATGTATATGTCCATTCTGATATTCTCTGTCAGAGACAGTAATTTGGAATCTCCACTTTTCAATCTCTGGCTTAAAATCTCAGTACCACATATTGTCAAATTCATCTGTTGCCTCTTTTGTTCTCCTAACTCCACTATCACTTGGAACTCTTTGACTTCCTCTCTTTGCAACTTGACTTTCTCCAGTCCAACTTTTCTAACAGTGAGGTAATTTTCCTTGGTGATTTTAATGTCACAATTCCAGCTAGTTGAGATGCTGAGGCTTTTGCAATTACTAATGACCTCGCACAGATTGTTCATTTACCTACCAGAACATCAGACAATCCTAATCACACAGCAAACACACTTGATCTTTTATTCACAAACAATCCTTCTAAGAACATCATTGAGGTGAGTGGTCCTCTAGGCACCTCAGATCACAACTTGGTGATGGTCTCTTCTCCAATGGAGCCTTTCTGTCATGGCCATTCCAACCCCATGTTGTTTGGTATTACAAGAATGCAAAATGGGATGATCTGCTTGATTTCTTTTCTTCTTTTCCTAGGTCAGATTACTGTTTCAAAACTTCTGATGTCAACGTTTGCTCAGATTGTGTCAGTGAAATTATTCTTGTAGGGATAGAATCGTAATTGGCTTGTTTTCAAATCTTCAGTTTCATTTTCTGCTTACACCAAAGCTGGCAATAATTGTAGAACAATTATTAATCAGTCCAAACTAGATTTAAAATGGGCTAAGAGTAGGAAACTTGCTTCTTGTCCAAATGGTAGCCGAGCATTCTGGTCTCTTGCCAAAGCTATTGGCCACAACTTTTGCCAATCTCTTGTTGCCACCTCTATCAAAACCAGATGGCTCTATTGCCACTTCAGCCAAGGATAAAGCTGACCTGCTAGCATCTTATTTTTTTCCAACTCAAGTATTAATTATCTTGGTAAACCACCTCCCACCACTGAATGGAGTGTACAGAAGTACACTCCATTCAACACCTCCCATGGTCTACTGTCAGAAGGTTGTCAGAGGGATTTTTACGAAATGATGCTAAGAAAGCTCCAGGTTGTATTTCTCAACTTGTTCTAAAAATCTGCACTCCTGAACTTATGCCTGTTCTGCGCTGCCTCTTTTCACTTTCTTATTTCAAAGGTGTTTTTCCTTCTGCTGATATCCAGCCAGTTCGTAAAATGGGTGACAAATCCCTCCCATCCAATTACTTCTACTCTTCCTAAAGTAATGGAGAAATCAATTAACTGCCAATTCTTAAACTATCCAGAAAACTGCCATATGATTGATAATCGCCAGTATGGATTCCATCAGTGTCAATCTACTTGTGATATTCTGGCTTTCGATGGAAAAATTTGGTGAAACTCAGGCAGTTGCTCTTGACATTTAAAAGGTTTTTTGTCCATTTGGCCTATAAAGGCTTCTAAATAAGCTTCAATCTTATGGTTTTCCAACTGTTTTTTGTAATCAGATATCCAGTTTTCTCTCTGGCAGCTGACTGTGGGTGATGGTAGATGGCACTCTGTCCTCTTAACTTCTTCATTAATGCTGGTGTTCCCCAAGGTTTAGTTTTTTCCCCACTCTTTTCCGTTTGTATATTAATGACCCTCTTCCATTGATTGGATATTCTTTCCATAGTTTTGCTAATGATAGCACATTGCATTTCACCTTCCAGTTTGAGAAACCTTGCCCTGCCCAAACAGCTTCAAGTTCTTGAATATCCAATATCAATTCCTTAAATGATGATCTCCAGGTAATTCTCTAATGGGGCAAAGATAACTTAGCAGATTTCAATCCTTCTAAAACCCAGTCTATTGGGGATTACCTTGACTTATAATCTCTCTTGGCAAAAGCAAATTACAAATATTGCTTCTGCATCTAAAAAACAGGGTTTTCTCTTTCACTCTTGGTGTTACTTTTCTTCCAAACAGCAGTTTACTCTGTACAAATTGCAAATCCACCCTACCATGGAATACTGTTCCCATATCTGGGGCAGTGCCTCCAAAACCTCTCTCAGGCTTCTAGATTCCATTCAAAAGAGGGCAGTTAGGTTAATTAATGACTCATTTCTAAAAGAGTCTCTCCACTCTCTGTTCCATTTACATTCTGTTTCTGCTGCATGCCTTTTCTATAGATACTTCCATGGTCACTGTTCTTCTGAATTGGTTTTTCTGTAATTCCTGCTATCTCTTTCAAATTAGTTCAAACATGTGCTGCAACCAGTTAACATCCTTTTACAGTCAGCTTCAAACTCACAGAACCAACTTTTATTCTTTCTCATTCATTCATTTAACTTCTGTTTTCTGAAACAACTTTCCTTTATACAGGTCACCCGTCACTAATCCAGCAGCGTTGGGATCTGTGGGGTGCCGGATTAGTGAGTTTGCCAGATCACAGGTGGTTATTTTAGAACATACAATTTACCCAACAGCTAACCACCTCCTACCTTTAACACACTGACTGCTGTGCCAGTTTAATAAGAAAAAAATTCCCCAGCAGCCAAAAAATATTTAGCAAATATTTTGATTAGTAATTCTAAAATAAATATTGTAATGTCAGTGTTGTCATTTTTTTGCTTAAAATATATATATATAAAAGTCTTTTTTTATGTTGCATATATGTGGCCGACATGGCCCAGTAGGTTACTTTATTTCTTGAGAAGCTGTGCCGGCCACATAGGTGTGACACTATTACGGCATACATACGAAGGTCGTTTGTGATTAGTTTATTGCACGCACGGCGAATTCTGCAATAAAACTAATTGTGATAAAACAAACTCTCAAACTTCGCAATAAGTTTGTCAGTATTGTTACAGATTTTGTGAAAACATGTTCATTAGCACGCTGTATTATCCGTCATATTGTGTTGTGTTTTTCCGCAAGTTTGTACAAGTGTGTTGTAAAAAAAAAAAAAAAATTCTAAAAAGGAATGGCTAAAAGAAAATTACTAAAATAAGAGGAACTGAGAGAAATTTCTGGAATTTACAATTAAGCAGAGTTAAACTTCTCACAGACACACCACTGTCAAGTTTTTTCAGAAGTTCAACTTTATTTGTTATGGACAATGTATGGTGTTTGTGCTTTACACCACAAGAGGCACTTCCTTTATGCATTGGCACCATGGCTGGGGCTAAATGTGAGCAGGTTATAATAATAAATGCAGAAAAACAAGTGGGAATGGCTTGCCAGTGTTTACGAGTTCACGCCAACAGCTGATGCTGCAACCAACGTCACCAAAACAGTAGCGGAAGGTCGGTGCGCCGACCCAGGAAATTTGAAATTACGTTCACGGAAATTATGTCTGAATTAGCGGTGGAACCGGATTACCAGTGGCCAGATTAGTGATGGTTGACCTGTACACATTTCCTGAAAATTGCAATCTACAGAAGTCCAAGTCTAATCTCAATAAATAGCTTCTTTCATCTTTTCAACATTCAATCAATTCATGGTACTAAGTACTATAGGTTATAATACCGTTTGTGTTTGGAATTTTCATAAAAAAAATTAAAAAAAACCCCTACATTGTACTGCACTAACAATAAAGTTTACAGGTATGTGTGATGGTATGGGCCTGTTCAATGCATGTCTTACATGCATTGCTGTGGCACTTCTTTAGAGAGGAGCCATATTTGTACCATCAAGACAATGCTCTGGATCCCAAATATACAACAAGAGAATAATGAACCTGCCATTTCCAACTCAGATCTAATGTCAAATGAACGTCTGACATTGGACCTGAATTGGAATTGGGATGTTTGGAACAAAAATTGAGAATAAAAAGTCCCAGTTCAAGCAGAAAACTAGCTGCAGCCTTGTGGAAGTAGAACAAGATTCTAGTCTCCATGTGCCATGGATTCAAAGAAAATGTCCCCCAGAGGATTACTGATCTAAAGACCACTGGGAAGGGGGTCACACTGAATATTAAAAATTAAATTTTTTTCCTAAACAGATGTTTCTTCATTTACTATTCCAATACATGTTGGAGGACTGTGTATGTGTGCTTTCTAAAAATAATGAAAAGAAATCCAATACCTTGTTTACGAGCTTGCACAACTGCCTGCGAATCTGTAGATCTCTTCGGGCACATAGGGCACGCCGATAAGGACCAAAATCTTCAAAAATTCTTGCTCTTTCTTTTTTAGTTTCTCGAATTGCAACATGTAAAGCAGCTATTGGGTGTTCCATTACAAATGTGGGTCTTGGAATATCACTGTTCTGCCCTTCTTTAGCAACTAAATATATACAAAGAACAAAGAATAAACATATAATTCTCAAACAGAGGCAGCCTATAACTTAACTTCAACAAACAAATCTAAACAATTTGAAAAGATACATTTTAAGCTACAATCACTCTAGTTTCAAACATACATATATCTATAAATAACAAATTTTTTTTATTACACTTTATGGATTTAACTACCCTTAAAATTCCTTTTGACTTATAATAATAAATAAGAAGCATATTATAAGATGAGTTATTCTTGGATAGAAGTGCAGATTTTACTTTCTGGAAACAATTACAAAATCTGGGAACTATACATAGATGCAGACAGGCCATGTCAAGACACTGCAAACAAAGTGCCATTCTTGTATTACATGAAAAGCTCTTAGTAATGACGCATTCATTTTGTTACCATACCCCCCCATATGAAAGAGCCTAATAATAATAATAATAATAATACATTTATTCTGCCATGCATGAGAGTTGGTTTCTGGATGCAGTCGCTTCCATATTAATAAAGCTCTGCATATAAATATTTCTCCAGATATAAATATTCCTGGTCTAGTAGTGAGAAAGTATCCTATGATTATGAAATAAATATATATTGACTTCCATAAATTATTATATGTAATTTATAGAAGCTGATATACATTTACAAAAATTAGCATATGAAATACTGAAAATTATGAATCTGAAAAATCCTTACTTTTTAAATAATTTTATAATTTTCAGCTATTCAATTCATTCAATTTAGAAGTTCTCTAGGGCAGTGTTTCCTAACCTTTTTTCAAATAAAGACCACTTTTATAATTTGAGGTGGAAACTATGGATCTTTTATATTTGAGATAGATGCCATGGACTAAAAGAAATATAAACTATGCATGCAAATATATTAATAACTATTTTTTAAATACAATGATATGTAGCCATACTTAATGTATCTGGTATTTGTTAAGTATCACATATGTTAGTTCGTTATATGCATACCTGTCTCCCAATCACTGTTAATGTGATTGTTGCCTACCACAAAAACAGCTATGCTTCGTTGTCAAGTCTCATGGACCACTTTCATAAGTTATGTGGACCACAACTGGTTTGCATAACTCAGGAAACAGAGCAATTTGGGAAACAGAGTTGTATTCATTTAAAAACCAAGGACAAACTCATGATAAGAAGCCAAAAAATTTGGAAAATATTTATCCAATTATTTTGGCTAAATTTCATTCTTTAAGGGGGAAATAGTCTACATTTGTATGTAATTTGCTAAACGTTGCACATCAGTTTATTTTAGCATAATGACATTTATACTGTCATTAGCATTTTCACTAACAGATTTGTACATAACAAGAACTTGCTTAAAATTACTGGTTTTGAGATACTGCAGACTCACCATTATTTGAGTCTTCTGCTTGTATTTCTTAATAATTGCTGAGCATTTGGAAAATTTTTGAAACTTACCACTTCACTGTTTAGTACAATAGTAAAATTTAAATTACACAATTTTTGCAGAAGTCACAAAAATTGAGATGGTTTATTATTTATTAAACATAATGCTATTCCTCTCTGCTGAAATCTATTCATAAGTCAGAATCACATTCTTACATGTTCCTAAAACCAGTCTTATTACCACTACAACTAACCAGCAGGCAGGCATTCAGGCACACAAAAGTGTTTTTTTAAGCATTGGGCATTTATACTACAGTTCACTTTATTGTTCAAGCTACATGCTGATTAACTGACTGATTGATTTATGAGTTCTTGCCGCAAGAGCTACTGTGGATAAAATGCGCCTTGAAGGTTTTATACGGCAGTTCTCTTCGTGCTTGTGTTTTGCTGGAAATACTTTCGAAGGATCAAGAAGTGTATAGCTTAATACAGGGATAACATTTGATTTCATATTTGGTTATAGAAGTTTATTTTCTCGAGGAACTGAAAAACAACCATTATATTTTTCCTGTTTTCTAATATAGTTTTGAGAGAGAGGGAGTGATGCTTGGTTATTAGATCTTTAAAGTAATTTCGGTGCTCTGCTACAAATACTGGACAAGTAATTAGTACATGTTCCACTGTTTGTTGTGTATGGCAGGTAGGACATAGAGGGGGATCCTCTCTTCGCAAGAGAACAGTGGCTGAAATGAGTGTCCTATTTTTAACCTTGCGAGTATCACTTCATTATGTCTGTTTTGTTGTATGCTGGATTTCCATGGTTGGAGCAGATTTTTAATTTGATGCAGTTTGTTATTGGTTAAGACTTGCCATTGCTGTTGCCAGTGATGTATCCCACTGTGATGAATAAATTGTTTGTAGTCGGAGAAAGGGATATATTCTAATACAGAAATGATGCTGTTGGCTTCTTTATCAGCTCTGTCTGCTTGTTCGTTACCATATATTCCGACATCACTTGGGATCCAGCAAAATCTAATATTATGACCTTGTTCTAGGAGTTTTGATATTTGGTATTGAATTTGTTGTTGTAATGGATGTTTTTGGGATTGATATTTTGTATTTCCATCGTGGAGCTAAGGGAATCAGTGAAAATAATGCTATCTCTGGAACTTGTATGTTCGATTTGGTTTAGCGCTAACATAATGGCTTGCAATTCTGCAGTATAAATGCTGAAGTCTTTTGGGCCGATGTAGTGTCTGAAAAGTAGACTGCCACCCCCCCCCCCACATGAGATTCAGTTTTTGAGCCATCTGTATATAAAAACCAGTAATCTGAAAATTGTGACTTGTAAGCAGCGTGCAGCTGTTGATAGTTTATACGAGGAAGTGTTTGCATTCTCAAAACGTGGAACGAAAAGTCACATGTAAGCAGTTTGATTATCCGTGGTGGTGGTGCAGACTGCTTCTTCAGCGGAGTGATATTATCCAGGTTAAGATCTCTGCTGAGGAGAAGAATTTTTAATCTCATGTTCGCAGGTTTATCGATTCTTTGTTGTTGTTGATACTGTTGTTCCCATTCTGATGTAAAAAGAATTTTCTGTAGGGGATGTCCTGGTAGGGATTTTATTTTAGCTGCATAAAAAAGTAATTTATTATGTCTTCTGATTTGTAAAGGAGGTTCTTGGGCCTCAGCATAGAGGTTCTGCACACGTGAAGTTCGGAAAGCCCCAAGGGCTATCCAGAGCGCACAGTAATGTACTGGATCGAGCCATCTCAGGGTGCTAGGTCTTGCTGAGTCATAGACTGGGGCATCATAGTCTAACCTAAACCGGATAAGTAATTGATATAATCATAGTAGAACTGTTCTATCTGCTCCCAGTGATATAGCAGACAGCACCTTTAAGATGTTCATTTTCTTCAGCCATTGAAATCTTATATGTCTAATATGCTTCAAAAATGTTAATTTCTTGTCAAAGACAAGTCCCAAGAAACAGACACTGTTTTCGACTGGAATGATCTGTCCTTTCAACCTGAGTTCTGGATCAGGATGGATATTCCTTTTCCTGTAAAAGTGAATACATACATTCTTTGGCACAGAAATTCTGTATCCATTTGTTTCTGTCCATTTTATAACTTTGTTTATGGCTATTTGTAATTGCCGTTCTATTGTCTTCATATGTTGTGCTTGATAAGAAATACTGAAATCATCAGCATAAGCAGTTGTGAAGATGATGTTTGGTATTTGTTCTATTATTGTGCTGAAGTGGACTGAAAAAAAGTGTGGCACTTAGTACGGATCCCTGAGGGACTCCTTCCTGGACAAAAGTTTTGGAAAGGGTTAATTTGAACTTGGAAAGTTCTATTCTTAAGAAAATTGCATATTTATAGGGGTAGCTGATGTAACCTTCTAAGAATACCATAGTGCCATGTGGTGTCGTATGCTTTCTCAATATCAAAATTAACCATGACTTGATGTTGTTTTCTGAGAAAAGCATTTCTTACCTGGTTTTCCAATTGTACAAGTACATCTAACGTAGAGTGATTTTTCCGAAAACCATATTGTGCTGGATTGAGAAGATTATTATTTTCTAGGTTAGTCTATTATTGACCATTTTCTCAAGGATCTTCCCTAAGCAGCTAGTCAAAGCTATAGGGCGATAATTCTGTGGATCTGATAGGTCTGTTCCCTGTTTCGGGAAAGCTAGTATTATTGCATGATGCCATTTGTCTGGAAAAGTATTTTCAAGATATATCTTGTTGAATAAATCTAACAGGGCTAATTAAGATTGTTCATCTAATTGTTGTATCATTGCATAATGTATTTCATCGGGGCCAATTGCACTGTGTTTTGTCTTTAGCAGAATTTGTTTTAGTTCTGCTACTGTGAGCGGCAAGTTGTATTGTTCACTATTTTTGATGGAAGAGTTTAGATTTGTTTTTTCGGACACATTCTTGTGAGTTTTGAAAGTAGTCAAAATTAGCAGATGTATTGGCAAAATTTTCACCAAGCATGTTGACAATATCTAAGGGATTTGTAACCAACTGCCCTTTACAATTCGGTAATGGGGTGGGGTTTATTTGGGAACTGTTTGTCATCTTTCTGATCTTATTCCAGATAAGTGTAGCTGATGTGGAACTGGTTACAGTGGATGCGAATTTCAACCAAGTCGCTTTTTTGCTGATTTTGTGTACTTTCCTGACCTTAGCTCTGGCTCTCTTGAATTGGATTAGATTATCTGTTGTTGGATTTTAGCGAAAGAGGTTCCAGGCTCTATTCCTTTGTTTTTTAGCTTCCTGATACTCACTGTTCCACCATGGTTTTGGATGCATTCTAATGTTAGCATGAGTTTTGGGTAATGTCTTTTCAGCTGATTGGAGAATGATATTTGTGACATAAGCCACTGCTGCTTGTATTGATTCTTGTTTACTAATATTGCAATCTAATTTGGTTAGTATTCTGAAAGTTTCCCAGTCCACATCATATATTTTCCATTTGGGATGTCTGTTGGCTTGGCATGGAGCTTTCTTAATGATTTTCAAGAATATGGGGTAGTGATCGCTGCCCAATGGATTTGCATACACTGTCGATTGAATCATTGGATACAGTGTGGGAGAGCAGATTGATAAGTCTATTGCAGAGCTGCTTTTTGATAGCAGGTGGAAATATGTATGTGTACATATTTCCACCATATTCAGAAAGGTACATATTCAGAATTATCAGGTCGTTCTCAACTATAATTTTCTTGATTTGTTTACCCTTCTGGTCTATTTTGGGATTGCTCCATAGTGTTTGATGCCCATTTAGGTCACCTAAAATGAAGAGCGGAGAGGGGAGTTGGGCAACGAGTGCTTAAAAATCTTTCAAGTAGAGTCCTTGACTAGGAGGTAGATATATTGAGGTTATGGTGATATTGAAGCCTATTGCTAGACAATCTGCAACTGCTTCTAAGGGTATGCTTGAGATGGCACATGTCTATTGACTAATATTGCAACTCCTCCTTGGTTTGGTCCATCCGATATGAGGTCCTTTCTGAATATGGTATAGTTTTTAATGGTACTGTTGTCCTGTAATTTCAAATAAGTTCCTTGTTGGCATATGCTTAAAGGATGATACTGTGTAATGATGTCTATAATATCATTAATGTTTGCGCAGAAACCTCAACAGTTCCACTGGATAATTGTATCTGTCATTTCAGTTTAGATAATCCCTCGGATTGGTTCCTTGGAGCTGTTTTCACTTAGTCTTTCTTTGGAAAATACGGTCTTCCTGTATCCATTTCTTCTTCTGCAAAAATTTCAAAGATGGGGTCCTCTCTAGTATTTCCTGCCTAAATATCCATTTGTTCTGTAATCTTTGTTTCTGTATTACTTTTCTTTATTTACCTTTCTTCTTACATTTTCTGAGTTATCCGGGGGAAAAGATAGAGGTGTATTAACCATTTTTTCTTGTTGTTTTTGTGGTGGAAAAGATTCATAAAATTCACGTGCTCATTCAGAAATTGATTCTCTTGGGGGAATTGAGACATCTGTTTGTGTTCCACAGCATTTTGAATTAGGAAGTCTCATTTCTGGGCTCTTTTTGGTTGTGGTGGCTTGAGCATAAGAAGGTTTATTTTTTAGATTTATTGTAATTGCTTTTTTCGCTTCCTGATATGTAACTCCATTTTGTATTCTTTTTTTCTTTCTTCCAGATTTCACACTCTCTTGAGTATGCCATATGTTCCCTTTTACAGTTTGTACATTTACGATTTCCAGCTGTGCAAGTAGAGATGAGATGTTCTTGGGATCCACAGTTTGCACATGTTGTTTTTCCTCTACATACAGCCTGTCAGTGTCCAAATTTCTGGCAGTTGAAACAGCGAAGAGGATTTGGGATGTATGGTCTAATATTGCAATACAATCCTGCTTTTACTGATCTGGGTCATTTCGGTGTATTGAAAGCGAGTATCTGGTTTCTGGTGGGGTGACAATCCCTTCTTTTTTAATTGTAATTCTTTTGACATTTATTACTCCTTGTTCCTGGAATTTGTTTTGAATTTCATCTTCAGGTATGTTTAGGAGGTCCCATTCCATTATTACACCTTTTGATGTATTTAAGGTATTGTGAGGGGGATACCGTTACTGGTATTCCTGCGAAGGTTGTCATTTGCAACAGTATCAAAATGTTTAGAGTGGACTGTTTCTACTAAAATATCACCTGATTTTAATCTCTTAACATTTTTTGGCAGACTGGCATAACTCTCAAGATTCTTTTGTATGAGAAAGGGTGCCAATTGGCCTACCGATTTCTCATTATTTGAATGTATTATTAGATATACTGAGGCATTTAAGGTGTTTATGTCAGTTTTCATTCTCTCTGTGGAGACAGAGGCATTTCTGGCACATTTTCTAGTCATTTTAGATGTATCGCCAAGAGAAATAGATTCTTCATGTCTTGAATCAGTTACATTTAGATTCATCAATCCAGTGGGTTTCTGGGTATTGGAGTCAGTTTGCTCCATTTCGTCCTGGAAGGGAGAGCTTTCCCCTCCAGGTTATCGGCCCCGCCACGTGGAGGCAGGAGCAGTGCCACCCTGTGACCTAGCACGAGGAGGTTAGTAATTAAGATATATACAAGAAAAGAAAAGGAAAAGAGAAGGTTGCTTTCCTTCTTAATCTAGTAAAGTTTCTTTTTTTTACTATAGATTATTTAATTGTGTGTTAATAAATACTTTAAATAAGGAAACTATTTCAATTTCAAGAAAGAGCGCTAATTCAGAACAAAGTCACTTGATCACAGAATTGCTTGGCACCTAGGGCCACATAACTATGCAGTATTAGAGAAAACATTCTTTAATATAAAATGAATACAGACTGGCAGACTCTAATATAACGACTGTTTTCTAATTTTTTTTTTTTTCCTTCCTCCTCCTCCTCTTTTTTTTTTTTTTTTTTTTTTTTTTTGAGCATACATGATATATCTTGCATGATATATTGAGAAATATTGATTATGGTATAATTATATTTCTGGGGTTAAAAAAAAAAAAAAGAGGGAGCCCTAAGAATCAATTTTTTTTTTATTAACATCATTGCTATGATGTTAATAAATGTGTTAATGTGTTACTCTGATACCTCTACGAAAAAGCAAAAATCGGCAGAGGAGCAGACATATGGAGCATTTTGTATGGATACAAAACAAACAAACAAAAAATAAATAAAAAATTTTACAACTATGCCTTAATTAAAAAATAATGTTGCATTTACAAATTGAATACCATACTGTAGGACTAATACAATTTACTTTGATGTACTTTTTGCTGATGACATGCAAAGCAAGCCTGTTAGAGGTTTGGTTGTTTAGTTGGCTGGGGTTACTTGGGGCAATGACAGTAACAGTCATACTGAACCAACAGTTATTGTGAACTTTAGCTTGTTGAGGTCTTTAACTGTAATAACATCACCTATATAGATTTTCCTAATCTGTTATCATCATGTTAATTTCTATTATGCCAGTATTTATAGACAGTTGTAAAGGTTTACTGCTTAAATGAAGTTGGAAATATCATCATCATCATCAGCCATTTTCAATCCACTGCAGGATGAAGGCCTCTCCAGCAACTTTCCAGTTCCTTCTGTTTTGAGCACTGGCCATCCACTTATAACCCAAAAACTCATGAATTTCATCTATCCATCTCCGCCTTTGTCTTCCAGTTTTCTTCTAGCTCCTCTTGGGTACCATTCTGTTATTTTCTTTGTCCATCTGTCATCATGTCTTCGAGCTATGTGTCCTGCCCAAGACCATTTTAGTTCTTTAGTTTTGATAAGAATGTCCTTTACTTGAGTTTGCTACCTAATCCATGTATTTCTCTTCTTATCTAACAGTGATTCCCAATATAATTCGTTCCATTCTTCGCTGTGTAGTTCTCAGCTTCTCTTCCATTCTTTTGGTGAGTGCCCAAGTTTCACTTCCATAAGTCATGGTGGGGAGTATACACTGATTCATTATTTTACATTTCAGACAAACTGGGATATTGCTCTTCAGTATGTGACTATATTTCCTGAATGCTATCCATCCAAAATTTATTCTTCTCTTGACTTCCAGCCATTTATCATTATTACAGCTAATAACTTGTCCCAGATAAGTATATGACTCCACCTTTTCAATTACTGCTCCTTCAATCCTTATTTCCCTTTGCGTGGCATACTTGTTCATCATTACTTTTGTTTTAGCCATATTCATCTTTAGTCCAAAATCCTTACTAACTGTGCATAACTGATTAAGATTTTCCTCTAATTCTTTGGGATAGTGGCTTATAACCCAATGTCATCTGCAAATCGTAAATGGTTTAGGTACTCTCCGTTCACATTGACTCCTTTCTGCGACCAGTCTAATCTTCTGAAAGCTTCCTCAAGGGCAGCAGTAAACAGCTTTGGAGATAGTGTCTCCTTGTCGAACTCCTTTCTCGATTTTAAATTTGCTACTGTCTTTGTCTAGTCTAATAAAGGAGGTAGCACTCTCATATATTTTCTTCAAAATCATAATATATGGGGTATCTACGCCTTGTCTTTCCAGTGCCTGAAACATTGCCTTATGCTGTATGGAGTCAAATGCCTTTTCATAATCCACAAATGCCAGGCATAATGGTGTTTTATATTCATTTGCTTTCTCCATTAGCTGTGATATTACGTGAAGGTGATCCATAGTTGAGAATCCTGTCCTAAAGCCTGCTTGCTCTTTTGGTTGATTCTCATCAAGTATTCTAATCTGTTAGTAATGACCCTTGTGAACAACTTGTAGATGTGGGATAACAATCGAATTGGTCTATAATTTCCAATTTCTGATTTATCTCCTTTCTTATGCAGAAAAACTACGATTGCATTATTCCACTGCTTAGGCGTCACACCTTTTCTAATGCACTTTGTGAAGAGCCTTGCCAGTTTTTGTGTTATGTCTCTTCCTCCCAATTTTAACAACTCTACAGTAACTTCATCTTCCCCCGGTGCTTTCCGATTCTTCATTTTCTTCAATGCATGTTCTACCTTATCAGGAAGAATATCGGGTACGTTGTATGTGTTGCTACTTTGCAATCCATCTTCCCCACTGCTGGCATCATTCCCTCGCTCCTTGTATAATTCTCTATAGAAGTCTTCTGCTATTTGAATTATGCCTTCTCTGCTGTTTATAAGTACACCATCGCTATTCTTCAGTTTCAGTATAATTTGTCTTTCTGTATTACTGCTCATGGCTGCTGATTTAAATCCTTTGTTTTCCCTTAATGCTTGTTCTACTTTTCTGTGTTAAATCTTCTTATGTCCTCTCTGAGTCTCTTTCTAATGGCTTTGCATAACTCAGTATACTCAATTTTCTCCCTGTCAGTGTTTTTCTTTCTCTTCATTTGTCGTCTTCGGTTCATCACGACAAGTGTTTCTTGACTAATTTTTTCTTCTTTGGATTTCTGTTTCCCTATAGGTTTCTTGGGCTTTATCACTTTCAGAAAGTTGTAATATTCCTCGTCGATATCTTGGTCCTGAGCAGTCTGCAGAAGCCCAAACTTGTTTTTAAGTTCCAGTACATACTGCTTTTTCTCCTCCTCTGTTACCTCAAAGACCTTTGTATTATTTACTCGAGTCAGTTTTTTCCTTTCCTTTCCTACATCTATATCAGTGTACATCTTACCATTCTGTGATCACTTCCAACATTTACCTTATTCAGGACGGTAACATCATTCACAATATATCTTCTGTTAGTGAGGATGAAGTTGACTTCGTAAGTTCGAAATATGTTCTCTGATTATCATCATTCACATAGTCAATGTCAGACTCCTTTCTGTTTCCTAATTTAGACATTTCTCTAGAATAAGTTTGAGTTAATCTCCTGTTGCAGTTAGACACTTTAGAGGGTCTTCTATTCGGAGGAAGAAGGCAAGAGTGATACCCTCACTGCAGAATCCAGAATTTTGCTAAATAACTTTTTTATTAATGAACAAAATAGTATGAAAATTGCCAGCAGCATACCTGAGGGCATGACAATTTGGCCACTTATAAGAAGTGTTGGAAATAGTTCCAATGACATCTACGCAGGGTTACACTGGAGAAGTACCTTAGTCAGTTGTTTAGAACAAGTTTTCTCATAAAAACAACTTGATAAATAGTTAGCATTAGCATTAGTAGAGGCATATGATGCAAGATAGCAAGCTTATGCAGCATCAGCCAAAAAAAAAAAAACACTAACAATTTCACCCCTCCATTTGTTCGAAATACCTGTCCAGCTGAGCCTTAAATTTATTTAGGCTATCAACTTCCATAACAAGGAATGGAAGTCTGGTCCACCAACCAACTACCCGCTGGCTAAAGGCAATTTCTGGACATCTATCCTACATCTGTCTTTCCTCAATTTGAATTTATGGTCCCTCTCAGGTGATTATTCTGAGCAAGAGGCAGAATCCCATCAGTACTGAGCATGCTCAAACCAGTCAAGGCTTTATACACCTCTACCAGATCAGCTCGCCGGTGCCTAGTCTCCAGACACTGTAATTTGCAAAACTTAAGCCTTTCTTCGTAAGAGCACACCTTTGTTCCATTCACTAACCTTGTAGCCCTTCTCTGTACTCATTCCAGCAGCTCTACATCCTTCTTGAAATGAGGCTTCCAGACCTGTATACAGTACTCAAGGTGTGGCCTGACCATTTCCTTATACAAGGGAATAATCACCTCCTTATCCCTGCTAGAAAAATTCCTGTATATCATTGCCAAGACACCATGAGCTACTCTTGAAGCCCATCTGCACTGCTCAGAGAACTTCATATCTGCCTGCACAATTACCCCCAGGTCCTTTTCATTCTCTACCACTGTCAGTGTAGTACCACAGAGTTGATACGTTGCTCTGGGGTTGCTGTTTCCCATATGTAGTTTACATTTATCAATGTTAAATTACATAGTACTTTACATTTGTCAAGGTTAAACTTCATTTGCCACTTTTCAGCCCATCTGCTCAACCTTTCCAGATCCTGTTGGAGAAGCATAGCGTCAGTAGTGTCCTTAACAACCCTTTGTATTGTCTGCAAACTTGGACATTAAGCTTGATATATCATCATCAATATTATTCATAAATACAGAAAACAATAATGGACCCAACACTGAACCCTGAGGGACTCCACTGATAACATTAGTCAACGATGAGAAGAGTCCACTGATTACTACTCTCTGTCTTCTCCCCCTCAACCACCCCTTTATCCATAGCAGCAATTTGCGTCCAATGCCACACTGCTACAATTTGTGCAGCAGTCTTCCATGTGCAACAGTATCAAACGCCTTTCTAAGATCCAAATATATAATATCAAAGTTATTCCCTGCATCCAGTTCTTTTGTGACTGCATCATAGTATCCAATCAAATTGGTCAGGCAAGACTTCCCCTTAACAAAACCATGCTGTGTCCAAGTTAAACTGAAGCCTTGTCTAGATGATCCTGCAGTGCTTCTTTAACCAGTGCCTCCATTAATTTTCCTGGAACAGAAGTTAAACTCACAAGTCTATAATTACTTGTGGCGCCTCCGCAGCCAGGTGGGAAGGAGCAGCAGTGCGTAGCACACGCTTCTTGATTAGACCGGGGTTCGAGCCCGTCACCACCAAATACAGAGGATGCGGAAAGGTCATTCAGGGAATGACCACCGCATATCCCGGAGCAATATGGCCTTAGTTGCTAATGCTCCTAAAAACCAAATAACAATAATTACTTGTGTCAGCCTTTGATCCTCCTTTGTGAATTGGGGTCACATTTGCACATCTCCAGTCTATAGGTACCTCCCCTGAGTCCAAGGAAGCTCTCATAATTATGGACAAGGGTTTGCTTACTTCCTTTGCTGCCTCCTTTAATATAACTGGATAGATCCCATCCACCCCAGGTGCCTTTCTTGTGTTTATCTTCAACAATTTCTCCTCCACTTTACTCTTGGTTATTACAAGATTATCTAGCTTACTGCCAGAGTTGAATACACCTCTGGCATTCCCCTCGATGAATAACTCCCCATGTGTGAATGTCGATGCAAAATATTCATTTAGTTTGTTAGCTACCTGAGCAGGATCATCAACAGTTGACCCATCAATATCAAGTGGACCAATCTGATTCATCCCCTTCCTTCTAGAGTTTACATAAGTAAAGACCTCTTTGCTGTTTTTCTTTGCATCCCTTGCCAAAGATTTCTCGTAATCTGCCTTCCCCTGCCTAACCTCCTCTGTAACTTGGTTACAGATCAACTTATATTTATCATAGGCTTCTGTGTCACGTGTTAATTTATATATATCCCAAGCATTTTTCTTCTCTGCCATATGTCTCATTAGTTCATCTGACATCCATTTAGGCCTAAACCGTGAACAATATTTCTTAGTTGGTATGTAAAGCCCAGTAACTTCCAAGATAAGATAAGTTCTTTGAATGCCTCCCATTTTGAATTTGCTGTTGTTAACATCATCAGTTGGTCCCACTGTATAGAATTTAAATGCTGCCTCAGATCATCGTAGTCGCCTTTACGAAAGCAATAACCCTTCCCTTTACCCCCGATGGTAGTTACCTCTTTGAGTAAATCCCACTTCAGCACACTGTGATCACTGCCACCCAGTGGTTCCTTTTTCTGTAGATTCTTAATGCATGAAGAATCACTACTGATAATCAGATCAAGATTATTACTCCCTCTAGTTGCCTCCCGAATATGCTGATGTAGAAGACAATCATCCAATAAATCCCCAAAAGTCTTGCTAGTGTGTGAGTGACCAGCCTACAAATTTCAGTCAATATCTGTGAAATTAAAATCCCCCATTATAAGACACTCTGATTTACTGGCCCACTCTCTTTCCCTGTATAGTTTCTTATTATACTCATCAGAGTCATTTGGCCTACAGCACACCTCTACTCTCAATTTTGATCTCCCAGTGCTTATTTCACACCAAACTGACTCGACACTGCACTGTCCAGCGATGTCGACTGGCTTCACTTCCTTGGATTTTATGTGTTTCTTAACTAATAGCATAACCCCTCCTCCCTTCCTATCCTGTCTATCCTTTCTGTAGATATTGTACTCCTTAAATTCTAGTTCTGCATTCCTTATATCTGTGTGACAGCACGTCTCTGATATCCCAACAATATCCGCCTTTGATGCTTTGAGCAATACCTCAAATTCATCAAATATACATGCACCTGTTCTTCTTCTTAGCTACTCTAACACAACCCATGTGTTTACTTGTACCGCAATGACTCCTAGCAGTCTCTGAAATATTCTGCACTTTGTTTTCCAGGCTTCTCCTCATTCCAATAGAAGCAGTGCAAGAATCACTTTTACCTTTGCCAGTGGCTACTGTTAATCTATTAGTCCTTGTATCCCCCCAAGCTAGCAGTTTTCCAACCCACCTAACACTGCCTTGATAGCATCAGCAAATATTCTTGCACCCTTCCTATTTAAGTGTATGCCATCCCCGTAGAAGCAGTCCCTTCTGTTAACAAGTACAGAACATACTGAAAAAAAATTCTACCCCTTGAGCCTTGCACAATCTTGCCAGGGCCGAATTGATTGACAAGGCTCTCATTATATACTCCCTCCTATTGTGTCTGGGCAGAATTGCAGACACTTTCAAATTAAACCCTAATTCACGGTTATTTTTCAACAGTGACCTGTACTTGTTAAGTAATTCTCCCGGTTTCCTACTCTTAATATCATTAGTGCCAACGTGTACAACTATATCACCTTTTGTGCACTTAAAAGATGATATCCACTCTACAATGTCATCAACCTTTGCCCATGGCAGACATACCCTGGTCCTGTTCCACCTATCCTTTTTACAAAGCATGTTCCCCGTTTCCCTGACAATAGAGTCACCATGCCCTCTCAGGTGATTATTCTGAGCAAGAGGCAGAATCCCATCAGCAATGAGCATGCTCAAACCATTCAAGGCTTTATACATCCCTATCAGATCACCTCATCTGCCTAGTAATTTGCAGTCATCTGCCTAGTAATCTCCAGACACTGCAATTTGCAAAACGTGAGCCTTTCTTCGTAAGAGCAACCCTTTGTTCCATTCACTAATCTTGTTGCTCTTCTCTGTACTCGTTCCAGCAGCTCTACATCCTTCTTGGAATGAGACCTCCAGACCTGTACACAGTACCCAAGGTGTGGCCTCACCATTGCCTTATAAAAAGGTAAAGTGCAGCGATTATCAACCCACTGCAGGATGGAAGCCTCCTCAACAAGCTGAGGGAAATGAACCATAATCTGCCTCGCTGGTCCAGTACGGTTTGGCAGATCGACCGTATTCAGCAGTCAGGGGCTTGAACCACAGTCTACTCAAAGAGCGTGTGCTACTGCACTCCTGCTCCTGACCACTCGGCTATGGAGGCCATTACAAGGGAATAATCACCTACTTATCCCTGCTAGAAAAATTCCTGTATATCATTGACAAGACACCATGAGCTACTCTTGCAGCCCATCTGCACTGCTCAGAAAACTTCATATCTGCCTGCACAATTACCCAAAGGGCCTTTTCATTCTCTAACACTGTCAGTGTAGTACCACAAATTTGATACGTTGCTCTGGGGTTACTATTTCCCATATGTAGTACTTTACATTTGTCAATGTTAAACTTCATTTGCCACCTCTCAGTCCATATGCTCAACCTTTCCAGATCCTGTTGCAGCATACTGTCAGTAGTGTCCTTCACAACCTTGCCAACCTTTGTATCATCTGCAAACTTGGATATTAAGCTTGATATACCATCATCAATATCATGGAAAACAACAATGGACCCAACACTGAACCCTGAGGGACTCCACTAATAACATTAGTCCATGATGAGTAGTGTCCATTGATTACCACTCTCTGTCTTCTTCCCCTCAACCATCCCATTATCCATAGCAGCAATTTGCCTCCAATCCCACACAGCTCCAATTTGTGCAGCAGTCTTCCATGTGCAACAGTATCAAAAGCCTTTCTAAGATCCAAATATATAATATCAAAGTTATTCCGTGCATCCAGTTCTTTTGTGACTGCATCATAGTATCCAATCAAATTGGTCAGGCAAGACTCCTTAACAAAACCATGCTGTGTCCGAGCTATAACTGAAGTCTTGTCTAGATGATCCTGCAGTGTTTCTTTAACCAGTGCCTCCATTAATTTTCCAGGAACAGAAGTTAAACTAACAGGTCTATAATTACTTGTGTTGCCCTTTGATCCTCCTTTGTGAATTGGGGATACATTTGCACATCTCCAGTCCGTGGGTACTTCCCCTGAGTCCAAGGAAGCTCTCATAATTATGGCTAAGGGTTTGCTTACTTCCTTTGCTGCCTCCTTTAATATGACTGGATAGATCCCATCCACCCCAGGTGCCTTTCTTGTATTTATCTTCAATAATTTCTCCTCCACTTTACTCTCAGTTATTACAAGATTCCGTAGCTTACTGCCAGAGTTGAATACACCTCTGGCATTCCCCTTCCTGAATAACTCACTCTCATGTGTGAATTTAGATGCAAAACACTTGTTGAGCTTGTTAGCCACCTGAGCAGGATCATCAACAGTTAAACCATCAATATCCAGTGGACCAATCTGGTTCATCCCATTCCTTCTAGAGTTTACATAGGTAAAGAACTTTTACCTATGTAAAAGTTCTGTTTTCTGTTTTTCTTTGTATCCTTTGCCAAGGATTTGTCATAATCTGCCTTTGTCTGCCTAATCTCCTTTGTGACTTGATTACAGACTACCTTATATCTATTGTTGGCTTCCATGTCACCCATTAATTTATATGTATCCCATGCATTTTTATTCTCTGCCATATGTCTCATTAGTACATCTGACATCCATTAAGCCTAAACCTTGAACAATATTTCTTAGTTGGTATGTAAAGCCTAGTAGCTTCCAAGATAAATTCTTTGAATGCATCCCATTTTGAATTTGCTGTTGGTAATATCATCAGCTGGTCCCACTGTATAGAATGTAAATACTGTCTCAGACCATCGCGTAATTGCCTTCCCTTTACCCCTGATGGTAGTTACCTCTTTGAGTAAATCCCACTTTAGCACACTGTGATCACTGCCACCCAGTGGTTCCTTTTTCTGTAGATTCTTAATGCATGAAGAATCACTACTGATAATCAGATCAAGATTATTACTCCTCTAGTTGCCTCCCGAATATGCTGTTGTAGAAAACAATCATCCAATAAATCCACAAAAGCTTTGCTAGTGTGTGAGTGACCAACCCACAAATTCCAGTCAATATCTAGGAAATTAAAATCCCCCATTATAAGACTCTCTGATTTACTGGCCCACTCTATTTCCTTGTACAGTTTCTTATTATACTCATCAGAGTCATTAGGCCTATAGCACACTCCTACTCTCAATTTTGATCTCCTAATGCTTATTTCACACCAAAGTGACTCGATACTGCACTGTCCAGCGATGTTGACTGGCTTCACTTCCTTGGATTTTATGTTTTTCTTAACTAATAGCATAACCCCTCCTCCTTTCCTATCCTGTCTATCCTTTCTGTACACATTGTACTCCCCAAATTCCAGTTCTGCATTCCTTATATCTGTGTGACACCACTTCTCTGATATCCTAACAATATCTGCCTTTGATGTTTTGAGCAATACCTCAAATTCATCAAATTTATTTACCAAACTCCTAGCATTGGTGTACATGCAAGTATACATGCACCCG
This sequence comes from Mastigoproctus giganteus, assembly GCF_048544385.1. Taxonomy (NCBI): domain Eukaryota; kingdom Metazoa; phylum Arthropoda; class Arachnida; order Uropygi; family Thelyphonidae; genus Mastigoproctus; species Mastigoproctus giganteus. Next base: position 57,836,441 of record NC_143580.1, read on the forward strand.
TTCCTATTCTGCTAATCTATTAGTCCTTGTATCCCCCCCCCCAAGCTAGCAGTTTTCTGACCCACCTAACACTACTTCGATAGCATCAGCAAATATTCTTGCACCCTTTCTATTTAAGTGTATTCCATCCCTGTAGAAGCAGTCTGTCTTGTGAACAAGTACAGACCAGGCTGAAAAAAATTCTACCCCTTCAGCCTTGCACAATCTTTCCAGGGCTGAATAGTTGAGGCATATGATGCAAAAAAGCAAGTCTATACAGCATTAATCAAAAAAAAAAAAAAAAAAAACTTCCCACCAATCCGGTCACTCCAAATGTTTGTCTAGTTCAGCCTTGAATTTATCTAAGCAATCGACTTCCACAATAATAGATGGAAGTTTGAGCAATCAACTAGCCACTAGCTAAAGGCAAACTTTGGCACATCTATTCTACAGCTGTGTTTCCACAATTTGAATCCATGCTCCCTCAGGTTGTTAATCTGAGCAAGCGGAAGTACCTCGTTAGCATAGAGCCTGCACGAACCATTCAAGGCCTTATAGACCTCAATTAGATCACCTCGCAGGTGCCTAGTCTCCAAATGATGCAACTTGCAGAACTTAAGCCTTTCTTTGTAAGAACATCCCTTTATTCCTCTCACCAATCTTGTTGCTCTTCTCTGTACTCATTCTAGCAACTCAACATCCTTCCTAAAATGATGCCTCCAGACCTGTATGCAGTACTCAAGGTGTGGCCTGACCATTGCCTTATACCAAGGGATAATCACCTCCTTGTCTCTGCAAGCAAAATTCCTATATATCATTGACAAAACTCCATGACTTGCACTAGCTTATTATTTGTTATTTGGTTTTTAGGAGCATTAGCAACTAAGGCCATATTGCTCCGGAAATATGCGGTGGTCATTCTCTGACCTTTCCGCATCCTCCGTATTTGGTGATGACGGGCTCGAACCCCGGTCTAATCAAGAAGCGTGTGCTACGCACTGCTGCTCCTTCCCACCTGGCTAGACTTGCTCTGGCTGCCCGTCTGCACTGCTCAGAGAATTTCATATCTGATTGCACAATTACCCCATATATTTTTCATTCCCAACCTCCCTGAGTGTAGTACCACACAGTTTGTGCATTTCCCTTGGGTTACTGCTACCCATATGCAGTACTTTGCATTTGTCAATGTTAACTTCAGTTGTCACTTCTCAGCCCATCTCCCGAAATTTTCTAGATCTTCTTGCAGTAGCATATTGTTTTTATTGTCATTAATAACCATGCCAACCTTTGTATCATTTGCAAACTTGGACTTTAAGCCTGAGATACCTTCATCGATATCACAGATAAATACAAAAAACAATGAGTCCAGCATCGGACCCTGGGGGACTCCACTAATAATATTAGTCCACTTAGAGCAGTGTCCATTTATTACCACTCTCTGCCATCTTCCACTCAACCATCCCTTTATCCATTGCAGCATCTTGCCCTTAATGTGATACCTCTCCAATTTGTACAGCAGTCTTCCATGTGCAACAGTATCAAAAGCTTTCCTGAAATCCAGCAGGAATTTTTCCAGCAGGGATAAGGAGGTGATTATTCCATTGTATAAGGCAATGGTCAGGCCACACCTAGAGTACTGTATACAGGTCTGGAGGCCTCATTTCAAGAAGGATGTAGAGCTGCTGGAATGAGTACAGAGAAGGGCAACAAGATTAGTGAATGGAACAAAGGGGTGCTCTTACGAAGAAAGGCTTAAGTTTTGCAAATTACAGTGTCTGGAGACTAGGCACCAGCGAGGTGATCTGATAGAGGTGTATAAAGCCTTGAATGGTTTAAGCATGCTCAATGCTGATGGGATTCTTCCTCTAGCTCAGAAAAATCACCTGAGAGGGCATAAATTCAAATTGAGGAAAGACAGATGTAGGATAGACGTGAGGAAATTTGCCTTTAGCCAGCGGGTGGTTGGTTGGTGGAACAGACTTCCATCCCTTGTGGTGGAGGTTGATAGCCTAAATAAGTTTAAGGCTCAGCTGGACAGGTATTTGGAACGAACAGAGGGGTGAAGTGGAAGTGGGTTTTTTTTTTTTTTTTTTTTTCTTGGCTGATGCTGCATAAGCTTGCTTTCTTGAATCAAATGCCTCTACTAATGCTAATGCTAATCCAAGTATATGATATTAAAATTATTTTTTGCATCCAGTTCCTTTGTGAGCACAACATAGTATCCAATCAAATTGGTCAAGACTTCCCCTTAAAAAACCCATGCTGTGTCTGAACTATTGCTGCAGTCCTGTCTAGGTGATCCTGTATCACCTTTTTAACTAGTGACTCCATTATTATCCCTGGAAGAGAAGTTAAACTAAAAGTCTATAATTATTTGTGTCACCCTTTGTGAATTGGGGATACATTTGCACATGTCCAATCCATGGGGACATCCTCTGAATCTAAGGAAGCTCTCATAATTATGGGGAAGGGTTTGCTTACTTCCTTTGCTGCCTCCATCAATATAACTGGATAGATTCCATCTGCCCCAGGTGCCTTTTTTATGTTTAACTTCAACAATTTCTCCTTCAATTTTCTCTTAGTTATTACAAAATCACTTAGCTCTCTGTTAGAGTTTGATAAACTTCTGGCATTCCCCTCCTTGAATAACTCCTCATGTGTGAATATAGATGCAAAATACTAATTCAGTTTATCAGCTACCTGAGCATGATCATCAATAGTCAACCCATCTATGTTAAGTGGTCCAATCTGATTCATTCCTTTCCATCTAGAGTTTACATAAGTAAAAACTCTTTGCTGTTTTTCTTTGCATCCTTTGCCAAAGATTTCTCGTAATCTGCCTTTGCCTGCCTAACCTCCTTTGTGACTTGATTACAGACAAGCTTATATCTGCCATAGGCTTCTGTGTCATCTGATAATTTATATGCATCCCATGCATTTTTATTCTCTGCCACAAGCCACATTAATTCATCTGATATCCATTGGGCCTGAACCTTGAGCAGTTTTTCTTAGTTGGTATGAAAAGCCTAGTAGCCTCCAAGATTAAGTTGTGAAGGCTTCCTTTCCATTTAGAATTCACCGTTGGTAACATCATCAGTTGATCCCACTGAATAGAATTTAAAAACTGTCTCAGACCACTGTAGTCACCTTTATGAAAGCAAAAGCCCTTCCCTTTTGCCTTGATGGTAGGTACATCTTTAAGTAATTCCCACATCAGTACATTGTGATCACTGTCACCTGGTGGTTCCTTTATCTGCAAATTCTTAATGCATGAATAATCACTGCTGATAATCAGATTGCGAGTATTACTCCCTCTGGTTGCCTCTCGAACATTTTGCTGTAGAAAACAGTCATCTAATAAATCCACAAAAGTCTTGCTAGTGTGCAAGGACCAACCCACAAGTTCCAGTCAATATCTGGAAAGTTAAAATCCTGCATTATAAGACATTCTGATTTACTGGCCCACTCTTTTTCTCTGCACAATTGCTCATTACACTCATCAGATTCATTAGGCCTTTAACACACTCCTCTTATTTTCCCTTTCCCAGTGTTTATGTCACACCACACACACACTCAACATTGCACTGTCCACCCATGTCAACTGGATGCACTTCCTTAGATTTTACGTGTTTCCTAACTAACAGCATAACCCCTCCTCCCTTCTTATCCTTTCTGTACACATTGTACTCCTCAAATTCCAATTCTGCACTGCTTATATCTGTGTGACACCACATCTCTGATATCCCAACAATATCTGCCTTTGATGTCTTAATCAGCACTTGAAATTCATCAAATTTATTTACTATACTTCTAGCGTTGGTGTACATGCAAGTATACATGCACCTGTTCTTACTCTTAGTTACCCTACCTCAGCCCATGTATTTACTTTTTCCATGATGACTCCTAGCAGTTCTTAAAATCCCCAGCAACTTGCTCTCTAGGCTGCTGCTCATTACAATAGAAGCAGTGCAAGAATCACTTTCGCCTCTACCAGCAGCTACTGTTATTCTTTTAGCCTATGAATACCCCAAGCTAGCAGTTTTCTGACCCACCTAACACTGTCATGATAGCATTAGCAAATATTCTGCACCCTTTCTATTTAAGTGTATCCCATCCCTGTAGAAGCAGTCTCTCCTGTTAACAAGCACAGACCACACAGAAAAAAATTCTACCCCATGAGCCTTGCACAATCTCTCCTGGGCCAAAATGATTGACAAGGCTCTTATCATATACTTCTTCCTATCGTGTTTGGCAGAATTGCAGACACTTTCAAATTTAACCCTAACTTGCAACTTTTTTTCAGAATTGACCTGTACTTATTAAGTAATTCTGCAGATCTCTTACTCCCAAGGTCATTAGTGCCAACGTGTACAACATTATCGCCTTTTGTGCCCTTAAAAGATGATATCTGCCCTGCCACGTCATCAGCTTTTGCCCTGGCAAAAGTTGATATATATATATATATATATAAAAAAAAATATATATATATATATATATAAAAAAAAATATATATATATATATATAAAAAAAAATATATATATATATATATATCAACCAAAAATCATAAACTTCAAGTAATGACTAGAAGTGGCATTATAAGTCGCCATTGGGAGATTAGTGTACCTATTATCCTGCAACCCCACTGTGTTCACACCTGCCACTAAAAAAAAAAAAAAAAAAAAAAAAAAAGAGAGAGAGAGAGAGGACAAATGTTTAGTTTGTTTTAGTGCATCATGTCGATTCTTGTGTTCCATTGCACTGCAAAAAGACAAATTTTGTCTCATTATTTATGTCAGGGATGTCGAAATTTTTTTATAGTAAATATATATATATATTTTATTGTTTAGAAATTGCAAAAATGATGAGTAAATGCAAAAGAGTTGTGCTTTCAATTAAACAAAAACTTGAAATTATTCAAAAGTTTGCAAACGGTGCATCTGATCCATTAAATCTTTAACGAACCATTATATAACCAACATATATAATGTTGGTGACCAAACCATACGCAACATCGTAAAAAAATAAAGGGAAGCTATTAGATTTAAAATCAACATCGCAAAAAAGCATCATATTGGAAACGCTGATAGTACGTGGCAAGTTTTTTTCATTTTTTACCTATCACCATATTTTTTTACGTAGGTTGCTGAACATTTTTCGATACAGTAAGTCCCCGACTTACACAACTATGGATTTACGTAAATTTTTTTTCATTCTATTTTTTTCCCCTTTTTAGGATTGTAAAATTTTAAAAAATAATAATAAATAATAATAATAATAAGTAATCAATAATGATGAACATGGCACGAACAAATTGCACAAGTGAGAAATGGAGTAACAAGCAAAAAAATAGGAAAGAAGAGCAGATTCTTACAATTTATTTATGGTTTTTTTTTTTATATGACTGAAGATTTCAGTGAAGGAGACACACATTTCACCACAATAATGTAAAAACCCACAGAATTCCAACTATCGGTATTTTCGCAAATGCAATGAGATCGAGTTTACTACCCATTCATAATTAGATGCACACAAATAACACGGAAAGTGCAAATTGTTTTTATTGTTTTATGGTTGTGACCTGCAGAAATGTACTTTAGTAAAATGTGAGCTTGTGCGGGGCAATAATAGTGAGTTTTTTTCCTTAACCCTGTGAAGTTCTTTACAGAAAATTTCATTTACAGAATTAAATTTAAAGAAGTTCTTTACAGAAAATATGGTGCCGACTAAGAGAATAAGTGACAGTGGTACTAGTAAATCTACCAAGAAAAGGAAAGTGATAGATTTGGATCAGAAAATTAAAACTAATAAGAATGTATGAAAATGGTGAAAGATTAACAAGTAACGTGCTGAATTCAGATTTGTCAATGTTGTTGGTTTAGTTTTATTGGCGCATCAGCAACTAAGGCTATAATGCGCCAAAACCTTGTCATGAAAGTGATAAAACTCTTTCAGTTTGTTTGTTTGTTTCGAGATTTATTGGGCGCATCGGCAACTATGACCATAGTGCGCCATACATATGATAATTATGCATGCTATTTCTTTTCAATTACAGAAAATGGAAAAAGAAATCAGAAAATAATTTTTTTTCCCTAACTAAAGGAGGTGATATACTTTAATCATCTTCAGAAAGTTATATATGCTTGAGACATTTGTTTCATTGTTTAAAAGTGAGGTAAGTGTACGATCTTTTGTCGTGGCTGAAGTGCAAAGAATCTGGCGTTCTCTTGTATATTTTGTGCATTCGACCAGAATGTGTTTCACTGAGAGCAGTGTATTACAGTGATGACATTGAGGGGGTATTTCTCCTCTTAAAAGATAACCATGAGTGATATTTGTGTGCCCTATTCGCAGTCGAGCCAATATTACCTCTTGATGTCGGATTGAATTAAAGCTGGAAGGCCATCGCTCAAGGTTTGGCTTGATACTTCGAAGTTTATTATTAGGTTGATTTTCCCATGATAAACTCTTTCAGTGACCTAACGAATTAGGTCACTAAGTCAGGATATAAAAGCCACGTATATATTTTAAAAGACGAACAGCAGTAAACAAGGTAAAAATAAAAAGATTTTTTAAATATGGTTAGAAAGGTTTACTGATTTCAGGAAACTAAAAATAGCAGACACGTGGTCATTGTCGGATAAAATCTGACTGAGTGTATAAGGCTCAGTCAGATGGTTAAAAGCGATAAAACGAGCATTACTAAAACTGGAACAGTCACATAAAATATGCTTAACGGATAAAATGGTGTCGCATTGCTCGCACATAGGAGGATCATCCGCCCTCAGCAGAAACGAATGTGTCAGATGACTGTGTCCTATGCGGAGTCGGGCAAGAACAACTTCCTCGCTCCGATTCCTGCGCAGACTGGACTGCCATGTTTGTATTAGAGGCTTTATTTGGTATAATTTATTTGTTCTCTCTCTATGCCATAATTCTTGCCACTGGGAATATATCTTTTGGTGCATTATTTGCCTGTAGTCTGTATAGGGGACCGACAGGCAACGATTGTTAGTGGGAGCTGCTGATTTGGCTGCAGTGTCAGCCAAATCATTTCCCTTTATCCCAATATGGCTAGGAATCCAGCAGAAGCGGATATCAAATTTATATTTATGAAGAGAATATATCTTCTGCTGAACCCGAGAGAGAACTGGATGACAGTTGCGTCTCAAAGATAATAAAGCCTGTACTACACTCAAAGAGTCAGAGTATATTATTGACCTTTGGCATTGAGAAGTTCGAATGTGATCCAAGGCTAACTCTATAGCATGCAGCTCTGCAGTGTATATGCTGGATTCAGGAAGAATCTGCTGAGATATTATAGTGTCCGGAAACACAACAGCAGATCCAACGAACGATTCAGACTTCGAGCCGTCTGTGTAGACGGGCAGGAAGTCGGAGTTCTCAGCTCGATGTGCAGAAAAGAGCTGCTGGTAGACAGATGAAGAGGTCTCAGACTTTACCCATTTCTTAAGGGAAAAGTCGCACGATGGAGTATGAGCATGCCATGGTGGAAGAGTTTCTTTTGGTGTTTGTGCAACCTTGTCTACCATGACGTTAAACTCTCTGAGTAGCTCTTGGACATGAATACCAAAAGGTCGGTTGGCAGTCTGACGGGTATTATATAAATTTTCCCAACGTGGCTCAAAAACGGATGTCCACGTAGGATGGTCTGGCAGGGATTTCAACTTTAGAGCATAGTTTAAAGACAACTGCTTACGTCGAAGCGATAACGGTGGTTCGTTTGCTTCGACGTATAAGCTCTGGACAGGAGATGTGCGATATGCTCCAGTAGCGATACGAATAGCCTGGTGATGGACAGGATCCAGCCATCGAAGGGCACTGTCTCTGGCTGAAGAATATACCTGGGACCCATAATCAAGTTTGGATCGCACAAGTGCACGGTAAAGCCGAAGAAGCGTGCAACGGTCTGCTCCCCAAGATGTAGAGGAGAGCGAGCGGAGAATATTAAGCCCGCGCGTGCACTTTGTGCGAAGTTGACGGATGTGGTGCAGAAAGGTCAGCTTTTGATCAAATACGAGTCCCAAGAATTTTGTGTCCGCTGCTACTGGAATAGCATTTTGTCCGAGCCTTAATTCAGGTTCAGGATGAAGATTACGCTTGCGACAAAAGTGTACGCAAACGGTCTTCTCCGGCGAGAACCTGAAGCCATTTGCAAGTGCCCAGGAGTTGAGGCGATCAATGGATTTTTGCAGTTGTCTTTCAATAACCCTCATGTTGCATGACTGACAAAATATGCTAAAGTCATCAACATAGAGGGCACTGTTTACGGTAGGAGGAAGTTGTCCTGTGATGGAATTTATTTTGATGGCGAAAAGCGTGACACTTAAAACTGATCCCTGTGGTACTCCCTCCTCTTGACTAAAGGAACGAGAGAGTGAGGATCCCACACGAACTTGGAAAGATCGATTGGCCAAAAAGTTTTTAATAAAAATGGGGAGTCGTCCCCTGAGACCCAGGCTATGCAGATCTTTTAAGATGCCAAATCTCCAAGTTGTGTCATACGCTTTCTCCATGTCAAAAAACACTGACACCAAGTGTTCGCGTTTTAGGAAAGCATCCCGGATGGATGTTTCCAGTCTAATAAGATGGTCCAAAGTGGACCGGTTCCTTCGGAAGCCGCATTGGATATTGGAGAGAAGGTCATTTGATTCTAAATACCATATTAAACGAGAATTGACCATTCTCTCCAGGACTTTGCACAGACAGCTAGTCAGAGCAATAGGACGATAATTGGTGGTGATTTTTGGATCCTTTCCTGGCTTAGGAAAGGCAAGAACGATTGCCTTGCACCAGGAATCCGGAAACTGCCCTTCAATAAAGATTCTGTTATATAGAAGGAGCAGATAATCCATAGATTTTGATGAAAGATGTTTAATCATTTCATAATGGATGCCATCTGGTCCAACAGCACTTGCTTTGGAAAGAGTGAGAGCTCTTTTCAGTTCCTCTTTAGTGAATTCCCCGTTGTAGGGATAGAGCCCCTTGGACTTGAAGTCAAGTGCCTGTTTTTGGATTTTATGTTTCAGGACCAGGAACTCTGGGGAATACGAAGATGTTGCGGAGATGTTAGAGAATGTTTCCCCAAGAGCATTGGCTATTGCAGTTGGATCTGCAATAGTGCATCCATTATAATCTAGGATTGAAGAAGGGTGGGATGTATATTTTCCCTTCATTTTCCGAATTTTATCCCAGACTACCTTAGAGTTGGTAGACTGGTTAATAGATGATGTAAAACGGATCCACGATTCCTTTTGACTCTGACGGCGGGTATAGCGCGCTTTAGCTCGTGCGCATTTAAAGGCCATAAGGTTCGTCGTGGTAGGATATCGGCGGAATATCCCCCACGCTTTGTTTTGCTGTTGTGCATTGGGAATTCCACCAAGGTTTGGGAAATGGTGGAAACCGGGCAGATGTTTTTGGAACTGCATTCGCAGCTGCTTGGACGATAGCTTCTGTGATGTACGTTACTGCTTCATTGATAGACTCTTGGCTGACGGTACTGAGATCAAAATTTGCCTGATTTTGGAAGGCAAACCAGTCAGCCTGATCAATCTTCCACCGTGGTAACCTGAAAGGAAGACATGGTCTCCCACTGTGTAACAAGGTTATCACAGGGAAGTGATCGCTTCCGTATGGATTCTCCTCCACTTCCCAAGTGAGTGAAGGGAGTAGAGAAGGGGAGCAGATAGAGAGATCAATGGCAGAAAAAGTACGGGTAGGCATGTGGAAGAAGGTGTTTTTTCCAGTATTCAGAAGGGAAAGGTCATTGTCATTGAGCATACGCTCTATGACTCGTCCCCTTCCGTTGATGTTAACACTACCCCACAGGGTGTTATGTCCATTAAAATCCCCAAGAAGTAAGAAAGGGGGAGGCAACTGCGTTAGAAGATCATCAAGGTCTTCCTGGGAGATGTCAGTCCCAGGTGGCAAATAAATAGAGCAGACCGTTAATAGGAATCCCACTGTAAGGCGAATTGCAACAGCCTCTATGCTGGTTGTAATTAGCAAGGGCTGAACTGGGGTCTGATTATTCACAAGGATAGCCACTCCTCCATGGGCAGGACCATCCGCAATTCTATCCTTACGAAAGATTGTGATGTTATGCATGGTGGGATCGTCATTTGCCTTTAAATAAGTCTCCTGCAAGCAAAAGCAAACTGGCTCGTGCTTTTGCAGGAGAGCCTTGATGTCATCTGTATTTCGCCGGAATCCACGACAATTCCATTGTAGGAATTTAGCCATTATTTTGGCTTGGTGGGTCCATCAGGCGGCTTCCGAGGTGCTGAGGGCTTACTTTTATCAGTCTTGGCTTTGTCTTTTTTGGGGAAGAATGGACGCTGTCCCGTGTCCATTTCCTCCTCCGCAAAGAGTTCCAAGACTGATTCATCCTGTACCTCCTTGTTCTCTACATCCATTCTTTCTGTTGTTACTTGAGGCTCTTTACCACTTGGTTTTGGTAGTGGTGGAGCATTAGGAGGTACGGATATAGGAGTGGCAACTGACTGTTTTTTTGGTGGGCTTTTGAGAACTCAATAAATAGCGTGCAATCGGGGTGAATGACTCTCTTGGTGGTATAGTCATCTCAGTTTGTGTCCCGATAGTGCTCTTAGCAGAAACCTTCTGGGCATATGAAGGTTTCCCGCTATTTACTGGTTGGATACGTTTTCTGGCCTCTGGGTAGGAAATATTCAGCTCTGTTTTCAATTTTTGGATTTCTTTTTCGTCCTTCCACCGCTGGCATGCTCTTGAGTAGGCGGGGTGCTCACCTTGGCAGTTGACACAGGTGGGTTTTGGAGCTGTACATTCCTTGCTCTCGTGGTCTTTCACACCACATCGAGCACAGGCAGGGTTACCACGACAAGATGTTTGTGAGTGGCCATATTTTTGGCATCTAAAACACCGCAGTGGGTTTGGGATATAAATCCTCACTGGGCAGTTTAGATAGCCTGCTTTGATGGAACTTGGAGGCCGTGGGGTGTTAAACGTTAGGATGAGAACTCGGGTAGGGACGAGATTCCCATCCTTTCTCATTGATATTCTTTTGACAGCTGTCACTCCTTGTTCTTTTAATTCAGAGCAGATCTCTTCTTCAGAAACATGAAGAAGGTCCCACTCTGATATGACACCACGTGAAGAATTTAGAGTTTTGTGAGGGGTTACGATGATAGGTATTCCCCCTATGGATGTAGACTTTATGATTTTTTCCGCTTGCTTGGTGGTAGAAGCTTCGACCAAAAGGTCGCCAGAACGCAGTCTTTTTACAGTTTTAGGTGAACCTGCCAACCCTTCTAATCCTTTCTGGATAAAGAAGGGTGACATCTTCCCAATGGACTGCTCTCCGGTGGAATGGAGAATGAGGAAAAGCGGTGTCACTGATGATGGTGTATCCTCAGTCCTGGCTCTTTTTGCAGAGGTGTTTTCTGCGTCATCATTTCGATTAGGTAGGGGCCTTGTTGGGGCCCCAGAAGAAAGATTTAAATTACTCATATGAGTAAAGAGAAAATGTCTGATGCCTAAGTACCTCACCCACCACCGAGCCCTACGAGGGGACGCCCACTCGTGAACTAGCAGGTACTGCGTACACGAATGGGACGCCGAGTTCGCTTAGAGCACCATACCCACGTTACCAATAAGTCTTTATCCCGTCCCAGGACCATAGGGAGGGAGACTTATTGGAACGCAGTTGACCCTAGCAGTATAATACCACCCGCCGATTGATCCCAGTCAAGCCAGTCCGGGACCACCCGTCTCGTCGAAGCAGGGGCCAAAGTGGTGTATTGAAGCTGGGCCCCTCAACCACCAGGATCCCCCTTTCCGCTTCCACGGGTCGCGGCGCACGGCTGCACACGCCGGATTTCAAAGATGTAACCCTGAAACCAAGGTATGGGCGTTAGATCCCAGTGATGCTAATCTGGAAACCCAGCAGCGTCACTGGGAGGTCCCCTCACCACGTACAGGTGCCCACGTTGAGGGGATTTGTCAATAATAATATAGTAACAATTTGTTATTAGTCATTCCCGAGTTATGTAAAATTCAATGAAGTAAGAAGTTACGTCTTACGCTTATGTATGTCAAGGACTTCTGTATTTTTGGATTATTAGCATTGGCATTAGTAGAAGCATTTGATGCAAGAAAGCAAGCTTATGCAGCATCAGCCAAAAAAAAAACCCACTTCACCCCTCTGTTCGTTCAAAATACCTGTCCAGCTGAGCCTTAAACTTATTTAGGCTATCAACTTCCACGACAAGGGATGGAAGTCTGTTCCACCAACCAACCACTCGCTGGCTAAAGGCAAATTTCCGCACGTCTATCCTACATCTGTCTTTCCTCAATTTGAATTAATGCCCTCTCAGGTGATTATTCTGAGCTAGAGGAAGAATCCCATCAGCATTGAGCATGCTCAAACCATTCAAGGCTTTATACACCTCGATCACAGATCACCTCGCTGGTGCCTAGTCTCCAGACACTGTAATTTGCAAAACTTACGCCTTTCTTCATAAGAGCACCCCTTTGTTCCATTCACTAATCTTGTTGCCCTTCTCTGTACTCGTTCCAGCAGCTCTACATCCTTCTTGAAATGAGGCCTCCAGACCTGTATACAGTACTCTAGGTGTGGCCTGACCATTGCCTTATACAAGGGAATAATCACCTCCTTATCCCTGCTGGAAAAATTCCTGTATATCATTGACAATACTCCATGAGCTACTCTTGCAGCCCATCTGCACTGCTCAGAGAACTCCATATCTGCCTGCACAACCACCCTCAAGTCCCTTTCATTCTCTACCACTGTCAGTGTAGTACCACAGAGTTGATACGTTGCTCTGGGGTTGCTGTTTCCCATGTGTAGTACTTTACATTTGTCAATGTTAAACTTCATTTGCCACCTCTCAGCCCATCTGCTCAACCTTTCCAGATCCTGTTGCAGCAGCATAATGTCAGTAGTGTCCTTGACAACCCTGCCAACCTTTGTATCGTCTGCAAACTTGGACATTAAGCTTGATATACCATCATCAATACCATTTATAAATACAGAAAACAATAATGGACCCAACACTGAGCCCTGAGAGACTCCACTAATAACATTAGTCCACGATGAGCAGTGTCCATTGATTACCACTCTCTGTCTTCTCCCCCTCAACCACCCCTTTATCCATAGCAGCAATTTGCCTCCAATGTCACACTGCTCCAATTTGTGTAGCAGTCTTCCATGTGCAACAGTATCAAAAGCCTTTCTAAGATCCAAGTATATAATATCAAAGCTATTCCCTGCATCCAGTTCGTTTGTGACTGCATCATAGTATCCAATCAAATTGGTCAGGCAAGACTTCCCCTTAACAAAGCCATGCTGTGTCCGAGCTATAACTGAAGTCTTGTCTAAATGATCCTGCAGTGCTTCTTTAACCAGTGCCTCCATTAATTTTCCTGGAACAGAAGTTAAGCTCACAGGTCTATAATTACTTGTGTCAGCCTTTGATCCTCCTTTGTGAATTGGGGTCACATTTGCACATTTCCAGTCTATGGGTACCTCCCCTGAGTCCAAGGAAGCTCTCATAATTATGGCTAAGGGTTTGCTTACTTCCTTTTCTGCCTCCTTTAATATAACTGGATAGATCCCATCCACCTTGGGTGCTTTTCTTGTGTTTATCTTCAACAGTTTCTCCTCCACTTTACTCCCAGTTATTTCAAGATTCTGTAGCTTACTGCTAGAGTTGAATGCACCTCTGGCATTCCCCTCGCTGAATAACTCCTCATGTGTGAATGTCGATGCAAAATATTCATTTAGTTTGTTAGCTACCTGAGCAGGTTCATCAACAGTTGACCCATCAATATCAAGTGGACCAATCTGATTCATCCCCTTCCTTCTAGAGTTTACATAAGTAAAGAACTCTTTGCTGTTTTTCTTTGCATCCCTTGCCAAGGATTTCTCGTAATCTGCCTTTGCCTGCCTAACCTCCTTTGTAACTTGGTTGCATATCAACTTGTATCTATCATAGGCTTCTGTGTCATGTGTTAATTTGTAAGTATCCCATGCATTTTTCTTCTCTGCCATATGTCATTAGTTCATCTGACATCTATTTTGGCCTAAACCTTGAACAATATTTCTTAGTTGGTATGTAAAGCCTAGTAGCTTCCAAGATAAGTTCTTTGAATGCTTCCCATTTTGAATTTTCGGTTGGTAACATCATCAGTTGGTCCCACTGTATAGAATTTAAATACTGTCTCAGTCCATCGTAGTCGCCTTTACGGAAGCAATAACCCTTCCCTTTACCCCTAATGGTAGTTACCTCTTTCAGTAAATCCCACTTCAGCACACTGTGATCACTGCCACCTAGTGGTTCATTTATCTGCAGATTCTTAATGCATGAAGAATCACTGCTGATAATCAAATCAAGAGTATTACTCCCTCTAGTTGCCTCCCGAACATGCTGATGTAGAAAACAATCATCCAATAAATCCACAAAAGCCCTGCTAGTGTGTGAGTGACCAGCCCCCAAATTCCAGTCAATATCTGGGAAATTAAAATCTCCCATTATAAGACTCTCTGATTTACTGGCCCACTCTCTTTCCCTGTATAGTTTCTTATTATACTCATCAGAGTCATTAGGCCTACAGCACACTCCTACTCTCAATTTTGATCTCCCAATGCTTATGTCACACCAAACTGACTCAATACTGCACTGTCCAGCGATGTCGACTGGCTTTACTTCCTTGGTTTTTATGTGTTTCTTAACTAATAGCATAACCCCTCCCCCCTTCCTATCCTGTCTATCCTTTCTGTAGACGTTGTACTCCCCAAATTCCAGTTCTGCATCCCTTATATCTGTGTGACACCACGTCTCTGATATCCCAACAATATCTGCCTTTGATGTTTTGAGGAATACCTCAAATTCATCAAATTTATTTACTAAACTGGCATTACAGGTATACTTGCGTGTACACCAAATTGCATTGGTCTACACACAAGTATACCTGCACCTGTTTCTATTCTTAGCTACCCTAACACAACCCATGTGTTTACTTGTACCGCAATGGCTCCCAGCAGTCTCTAAAATATCATGCATCTTGTTTTTCAGGCTTCTGCTCATTCTAATAGAAGCAACGCAAGACTCTCTTTCACCTCTGCCAGTGGCTACTGGCAATCTATTGGTCTTTGTCTCCCTCCAAGCTAGCAGTTTTCCGACCCACCTAACATTGCCTCGATAGCATCAGCAAATATTCTTGCACCCTTTCTATTTATGTGTATCCCATCCCTGTAGAAGCAATCTCTCCTGTTAACAAGTACAGTCCAGGCTGAAAAAAATTCTACCCCTTGAGCCTTGCACAATCTTTCCAGGGCCGAATTGATCGACAAGGCTCTCATCATATACTCCCTCCTATCGTGTCTGGGCAGAATTGCAGACACTTTCAAATTCAACCCTAATTCTCGGCTTTTGTTCAACAGTGACCTGTACTTGTTAAGTAATTCTGCCGTATAATCGATTTCCCGGATTAACCGGGAAATCGATTATCCGGGATATTTTTTATCATATATCCCGGAAAATCGAGAGTCTACTGTATATTCTCCCTGACAATAGAGTCACCACAATAACTAGTTCCTGTGGGACCAGCATATTCTGCCTTGGAGATTGCTGCTGTGTTACCTGATGCACAGGACTGAGCTCTGGCGTTGAGTTGGGCAGCCAAGAGCTTGATGAACCCCACATATTAATTTATTCGAGTACATCTACCCTACACTTCAAACTGTTATAGATGCCCACCAGAACGGTGAGCTGGCACCTAATTTATTCACAATCTCTACACCTAGCACATAAAAAACCCTTATTGTCCCAGTAGTTTTTTCATGGCACCCCTAGACCAAAATAAATACCTAACACAGTGGTTTTCGACCTTTTAATATATACATATATAATAATTTTATTCTTTATATAGAGGTACTAAATAAAGATCGGTTATAGATCACCACAAAATTAAAAAATACAGTACAATGGATACCGTACACCTTTTTATAATGAAATAAATGTATAAATTAAAATAATAATAACTTTAAGTAACTTAAACCCAAATTACACAACACCCCAAGAATGTTGTTGCGGCACCCCGGTTGAAAACCGCTGCTCTAATGAATCCAAATTTTTTAGGTGGTAGATGACTTTCATCAACCGGTGAAATACCATCACTTTGCTTATTGGAGGCTTGAAGTGGTGAAACCCATATTTAGTCTCTAGAGCAAGGTTTCCGGCATCCCCCCCCCCCCATACTTCTCCTTCAACCCATGCACGGTACTAAGTACTATAGGTTTTGATACCTTTCGTGTTTGGGATTTTCATAAAACAAAAAAAAAAAAAAAAAAAAAATTCAACCTCTATGGATTGGATAGTAAATGCTGCATTTGATATAGATCTAACAAAGCTTTTCACCCTGACTGTATTCAATCAATAGTAAAGTTACCATCATGGTTTGTGGCTGCATAAAAGCAAAGGAGTGGTCAGAATACATTTTGTAAATGGTACTGTTAATGGTGACTACTACACAATTTTAAAGGAGATCTGCTCATCATCAGAGACCTCTTTAAAGGAACAGAATATTGTCTTTTCCAGCACAACTCTGCACCTTGCTACACCACATGTAGGCGCCTCCGTAGCCAGGTGGGAAGGAGCAGCAGTGCGTAGCACACGCTTCTTGATTAGACCGGGGTTCGAGCCCGTCACCACCAAATACGGAGAATGCGGGAAGGTCAGGGAATGACCACCGCATATCCCGGAGCAATATGGCCTTAGTTGCTAATGCTCTTAAAAAACCAAAAACCAAATAACAACAACAACACCACATGTAATGTTAGTACAACATAACATAATCATTTAATACAATTTCTAGTATGCTAATTTTAAACACTGATTGTTTTATCATTTTTTTAAAATCTTTAGCTGAAGAAGTTCATGCAAGGCTGCAATATCTGATTCTTATCATGACCATGAAACAGTGCCAATTTGAACTTGACTGAAAACTATTGGAGTGTTATGGGGCAAAAAACTGCTGCTTAAAAAGGCATCAAACAAGAAAACATTTCAAGAAACATTTATTCATGTCTTGTGACATGAATTAAGAAGTGATTATATCGAGGATCTGATAGGACAGATTCTTGCACCTGTATTTAAAACTTGTTTTGGGCCAAAAAATTGAGGTTACTAACGACCACTAAAAGACCTAATGGTATCACAACCAACCGTATTTGATAGTATTTTTTTATGCTGTTTGCTCCCGATCTTATTACATATTGTTAATTTCAAATGTTGATCACAATGAAAATGCATTCAATATGGCCTGCTATGTATTTTTGTGATCACTGGAAATATATATATATGTCTAAATAGTTTTTTGTTTAATTTATTTTCTTATGAATAAAATGCATAATCATTTTATATCAGTCTATGACAAATTTGAGCCTTAGGGACAATTATTTCAATTATAATGCTTGTTTTGAAAGGAAATTTACAGTGATGCAATTCATGTTGCTGCCACTGTAGTATCAGCAAATTACATCTGTACATGTACATATTTTCTGAACCTCTACAGAGACATGTTGCCATCTATCACTTGCGCTTATAGGTAAAGCAAGCATTTTTATATCTGCATAGGAGGTGCAGCCCTTCTAACAAGCTTCAAGATGCCACTGGCTTACACAAGTTGAAATTGTCTGGAATTGTGATACAGAAGTTGATGAAACGGAATCAAATAATATATAAACAGAGAGGATATTGCCTCAAAGAAGTCCTAACTGCTTGTTTCTTTAGCATTTCTTTTAATAGTTGATTCATTTAATTTGTTAAACAGTTTGTTTGAACTCCTACTCAAAGGAAATGTCAAAAAAAAAAAAAAAAAAAAAAATTTAAAGGAGGAAAAAAATCAAAATGTGGACAAAGAAGTTTGTACTTTACTGTTGTTTATGTAACTTTGTCAAAGTATGTGGCTGAATGC
Source organism: Mastigoproctus giganteus (assembly GCF_048544385.1). Classification (NCBI taxonomy): domain Eukaryota; kingdom Metazoa; phylum Arthropoda; class Arachnida; order Uropygi; family Thelyphonidae; genus Mastigoproctus; species Mastigoproctus giganteus. The sequence continues at coordinate 57,854,417 of NC_143580.1, forward strand.
CATATAGCATACATGCTTTCCCTCTTTTCTGTCTAGGGAGTCATCCCAAGTGTTGCCATGAAAGTTGACACACATGCATACATTCAATGCAAATTATTTTCGGCACAGCTAAGTTTTCTACAAGAGATATTTCATTTTACTAGTTTTCCACAAGCTGTAATTGTGATAGGGCTGTTGGTGATTCACTGCAAGTGTGACAAGCCAACCTCAATTTTTTTTTTTTTTTTTGATGCACATCAGCACTAGAGAGGATAACGTAATTTTTATATATCTGAATAATGAATAAATGGATTAAATTATTATTTAAATTGGAGATGAAATCATTTTGGTTTTTTTTTTTTTTTTTTTTTTGGTGATTTTGAGTAAAAAGAAGGGTCTCAGTGAAGGCATGAAAATTAGTTGGGTGTTAAGACACAGCATGGGTTTGTTAAAGGGAGGTCTTGTCTGACCAATTTGATTGGATACTATGATGTGGCCACAAAGGAACTGAATGCCAAAAATAATTTTGATATCATATACTTTACTTTGATTTCAGGAAAGCTTATACTGCTCAACAAGTTTTTAACATAGATGAAACAGGTCTCTTTTGGAAACGAATGCCTAAAAGAAGTTTCACATCGAAAGAAGAAAAAAACATGCCTGGCTTCAAAACTGTGAAGGATTGGTTGACTTTGTTGTTGTGTGGTAACACTGCGGGGATTTTAAATTAAAACCCCTTTTAGTTTACCATTCAGAAAATCCAAGGGCTCTTAAGGGATTAGCTAAATCAAACCTACCTGTAATCTGGACGAATAATAAAGAAGCTTGGGTAACCAGGCCGCTTTTCATTGATTGGTATGCTGAGTTCTTCTGTCCTGCAGTGGAAAGATATTGTGCAAATAATAACCTTGATTACAAAGCAATCTTGATCATGGACACCCAAGCAAAGAGAGCTTAGAAGGCTTGATCACACAAAAATTTTTTTACATGCCTCCAAACACTACATCTCTGATCCAACCAATTGACCAAGGTGTAATTGCCACATTTATAGCGTACTACATAAGGAACAACTTTTCCAAGCTATTAAAGCCATCAACACTGAAAATGTACCAAGCCAAAAGGAGTTTTGGAAATCCTATAATGTTAAAACTGCCATCTACAACATTTCAAGTGCCTGGGATGAAGTGACTCAGAAAACCATGAATGGAGTGTGAGGAAAGTTTGGAAGAATTGCATAAAGCATTCCCAGGAACCTGATGATTCAATTGAAAACGTTAAAATGCAAATTGTTGAGCTCGGAAAAGAAGCAGGATTAGAAGAAATTGACGATGTACAAGAGATGACTGATAATGAGAGGGATGGACTCGCTAATGAAGAACTAATGGAAATGATATCAGCATTAAGCGGGGGTCACCTGTAATACTAATACCTACTGGTACTAATACTAACACTAGGTGGTATATGACTCTCATCAATCAGTGCAATATTACTACTTTCCTATTTGAAGGCTTGAAATGGTGAGACCCATGTTCAGTCTCCAGATCAAAGTTTCTGGCATCTGCTCCCCCAACCCATGCACGGTACTACAAGTAATAACACTAATGTTAATCTGTACCACCACCACTACTACTAATATAATATAATATAAAACTAATAATATAATAGTAATATAATACTAACTCATCAATGAATAACTGTAGAAAATAATCATCCAATAAATCAATAAAAGCCTTGCTAGAATGTGAGTGAACAACTCACAAGTTCCAGTCAATATCTGGAAATTAAAATCCCGCATTATAAGACAATCTGATTTACTGGACCACTCTATTTCTCTGTTCAGTTGTTCATTATACTCATTATAGTCACTTGGCCTATAACGTACTCCTACTCTCGATTTTGCTTTCCCAGTACTTATATCACACCAAACTGACTCGACACAGCATTGTCCATCCAGGGAAGTGCACCCAGTCAACTGGCTGCACTTCCTTAGAATTTATGTGTTTTTAAGGTGCTTCCATAGCCAGGTGGGCAGGAGCAGCAGTGCATAGCACACACTTCCCATGACCACCAAATATGGAGGATGCTGAAAGGTCAGGGAATGACCACCACATATTCCCAGAGCAATATGGCCTTAGTTGCTAATGCTCCTAAAAACCAAATAACAAATGTGTTTCTTAACTAATAGCATAACCCCTCCTCCCTTCCTATCCTGTCTATCCTTTCTGTACACATCATACTCTCCAAATTCCAATTCTGCATTCCTTATATCTGTGTAACACCATGTCTCTGATATTCCAACAATATCTGCCTTTGATGTTCTGACCAACACCTTTATACTCCCTCCTATCCTGTCTGGGCAGAATTGCAGAAACTTTCAAATTTAGCCCTAACTCATGGTTTTTTTTCAACATTGCCCTCATGGTTACTTGTTAAATAATTCCACCACTCTCTAGTGCCAACGAGTACAACAATATCATATTTTGTGCCCTTAAAAGATGATATCTGCTCTACGTCATCATCCTTTGCCCATGGCAGCCATACCCTGGTCCTGTTCCACCTATCCATAATTGATGCCGCCAACTCTGACCAATTATAACTTTATAAATATGAATAAAATAAAATAAAATAAATAAGTAAAATCGACTGTAAAATGTAGTATAATTTAAAATACCATAAATCATATAAAAAAAACTTTTGAAAATACTATACATTAAAAGCGTTAACCCCGTGCTACTGTAAAATTGAAGCTTTCGGCAGAATCTGCTGCCTTCCTCAACGTAAGTAGTGCTGCATCAACAATTCATTATAAAGCACTAAGCCTTCACAGCAGACCCAGGATGTGCTATGGTACCTGCGCATACTCCGTTTCCCGTATATCAGCACCGGAAGTGGCACAGGGCTGTACGACCTTAAAATGCTCATCCCTATCCAGGATAACAGTCTCAAACATTACATTAATCCTACAACCCTTATCCCTATTCAAGCTATGATCACCCAAGGAACAAATCCTTAGGCTCTCCAGCCACTTCCAGTTCCAGAAACCCTCTACCTTATCTGTAATTACAGCTCCTTTGGCTGTTATACTATGCCCGGTTTCCCAGGCATGTTCCGCCACAGCCGACCCTGAGACATTAGCCAACCTAAGCACCCTACTATGCTCCTCCAGTCTATTGCGTAATCTGTGCTTAGTCTCACCTACGTCAATGAGATCCGGATGAAAACGGTGTGTGCTGGGCTAGGCACGTAGGATATTCGCCTAATCTAACATCGGTGCAGAGGAGGGCGCTGCGGGAGCTACAGCAGGATGAGAGTATCACGGTGCTGCCGGTGGACAAAGGTAGATCAATGGTGGTGTTAGACTTGGAGGGACTATTGGGGGAAGGTCTTGATTTATTGAATGATACGTCCACTTATAAAGTGGTGAATAGGAATCCTTTTGTGGGGCTGGAGTAACAGACCAATAAGCTGATACAGAAGTGGTACAAGGCAGGCAAGATACGGAGGAAGTTTCTTGGAGGTTATGTGCATTGGGTTGTAAATTACCCAGATTCTATGGTTTATCTAAAGTGCGTAAGGTAGGTGAACTGTTGAGGCCGATTGTATCGTTTGTGGGCAACTCAACACACGCCCTTTCCAGATTTTTGGTGGGTTTGGTTTCTCCTGTTTTGGGATGGACAGTGAAGAATAGTCAGGAATTTATATGGTTTGCCCAGGATCAAAAACTGAAGAAGAAGAAATTTTGATGTCATTTGATGTGGTGTCGTTATTCACGTGCATTCTGGTGGATCATGCTTTGGATTATGTCCGAACGACCTTGGAGGGTGATAATACCTCGAGAGATAGGACAAATTTGAGCGTACAGGACATATGTGAAGGTGTTAGCTTGTGTTTGTCCGGCACCACTATGGTATTTGCAGGTGTGATGTATCAGCAGATCCGGAGTGTGGCTATGGGTTCACCTATTAGCGCACTCATTGCTAATTTAGCAATGGAAGAATTTGAGGATAGGATGTTGAGTTCCTCTGGTCTGATACCAATGCGGGCGTGGAAGATACATTCGCTATACTACGTGGGCCAGAGGTTCTCAAATGGCTTAACAGTGGCTCCCCCTTTATAAAGTTTACCTCTAAGGTCGAGCACGGGGGAGGGGCACTCTGTAATTTTTGGATGTCTGGATTTACAGGGTGGACCGACAATTAAAAACAAGAGTGTTTATGTTTAGTTTAGAAGGAGCCGGGCCCAGTATACTCATTTTGGTTATGCCCAGACTGCAGGTCATAAGAGTGTGGTTAGGGCTTTAATAAGCAAGGCTTGGTTGCATTACTCTGCCTCGGAGGATAGGGAGGAAGAAATCAAATGGGTATCCACAGCCGTGAGATGTGGATACCCCTGGAATGTGATTGAAGGCTGTTGTGGACACGGTACTCGGAGGGAGTACCTAGTTCCACAGTGTACATTCCCTACTATCCGGGCATTTTGCAGCCAATAGCCCGCATCTTACGGTCATACCAATTACACTGTGTGCAGCTTCCGTGTCAGAAGCTGCGCACGGTGATGTTGGCAGTTAAAGACCCTGTTGTGGGAGTTGACAACAGTGGGGTTGTTTACAAAATTCAGTGTCCAGGTTGTGGGGAGGTATTACATAGGTGAGACTAAGCGCAGATTACACGATAGACTGGGGGAGCATAGTAGGGTGCTTAGGTTGGCTAATGTCTCGGGGTTGGCTGTGGCAAAACATGCCTGGAAAACCGGGCATGGTATAACAGCCGAAGGAGCTGTAATTATAGATAAGTTAGAGGGTTTCTGGAACCGGAAGTGGCTGGAGAGCCTAAGGATTTGTTCCTTGGGTGATCATAGCTTGAATAGGGATAAGGGTTGTAGGATTAATGTAATGTTTGAGACCGTTATCCTGGATAGGGATGAGCATTTTAAGGTCGTACAGCCCCATGCCACTTCCAGTGCTGATATACGGGAAACGGGGTATTTTTTTTTTTTTATGAAAACCGCAAACACGAAAGGTATCAAAACCTATAGTACTTAGTACCATGCATGGGTTGAAGGAGAAGTATGGGGGGGGGGATGCCGGAAACTTTGCTCTAGAGACTAAACGTGGGTTTTGCCACTTCAAGCCTCCAATAAGCAAAGTGGTGGTATTTCACCGGTTGATGAAAGTCATCTACCACAGCACATCCTGGGTCTGCTGGGAAGGTTTAGTGCTTTGTAACGAATTGTTGATGCAGCACTACTTATGCTGAAGAAGGCAGCAGATGCTGCCGAAAGCTTCAGTTTTACAGTAGTATAGGTTTAACACTTTTAATGTATAGTATTTTAAAGTTTAATAATAGTACGGATTTAATGCTTTTAATGCATAGTATTTTCAAAAGTTTTTATATGATTTGATATGAATTCATATGATTTATGGTATTTTAAATTATACTACATTTTACAGTCGATTTTATTTATTTATTTTATTTTATTTATGTTTATAAAGTTATAATTGGTTAGAGTTGGCAGCATCAATTATGGTAGATTTCCTGACCACAGAGGCCTTTTTAGTGAACTGTTCCACCTATGTTGTAATTTTTCCAGAAATCGTTGACTGACTGTTGTGTTTCATCATTGGCCTCAATCAGTTGGCTAAAAGTGCGTGTCTCAGATAGTAGGCTTTAAAGGCTGCTATAATGCCCTGATCTATTGGTTGTAGCAGCGAAGTTGTGTTTGGCGGGAGAAACAGCACTTCAACAGGAATGCATGTTTGAAGTGAGCTAAGTTTTGAAGGATGACCTGATGCATTATCCAGTAGCAAAAGTGCCTTGGGTTCAAAATTATTTCGTTCACAATAATAGAATAAAATAGTCCTTTTTATTCAATTTCCATATTACCAGAAAATTAGATTTGGAGAATCCCTCCATAGCTCGAGGCATTTTGGAATGGTAAACAAGCATTGGTTTTAGCTTCATATCCCCATATGCATTTGCACCTAACAACAGTGTTAAATCGGTTCTTGGCTGCTTTAAACCTGGAAGCTCTTTTCTCATCTCAGGAGATCAAAGTTTTGGAAGGCAAGCGTTTCCAGAATAGCCCGCTTTCATTCACATTGAATACCATTTTCTGCAGGTATTTTCCTTGTTCTACTACGGCTTGCAGTTGTGCAAGAAATTCTGCTGTTGCCTGAATGTCAGCACTTGGGGCCTCGCCTGTTAGTTTAACGCTATGAATTCTTGCATGTGTTTTGAATTTCTCAAACCAACTGCAAGAAACCATAAAAGTCTGTGGTTTCCTAGGCTTCCTGGGCCTTTAAATGGTTAAATAAATGTAATGCTTTGTGTTGAATTATCGCCTGGGTGACTGGCATATGACACTTTGTTGTATCATCTACCATTTTTTCTTAACATTTTTTCCAAGTTTTCTATAATGCTACTATGTGTATGTGTTAATTTGGACACGATAACATCACTACAATTTAGTAAAGACTGCTTAACTTTATTAGCTTGATTTAAAATTGTTTTTAAAGTTGATTGTACTACACGACATTTCTTTTCTCCAGCTTCTATCCTCCTTAAAATCTGCATTTTGGTTTCTGAAGATATTGTTTTACGTTTTTGTGACATACTTTGAAATTATTATTTAATTGTGTATTTAATAAAATATATTAAAAAGTAGGTATGCACAATATCAATGACAATTAACCACTGCTCTGTATCTCATGAAGTAAGTTCTAGGTACATAAAAGAATCCCTGCCACAAACTTTCTCATGCACCATAGGGCATTTTTTGCCAACTTCATTACAAAGGAGCTTTATTACCAGAGGATTAGTTAACCGAGGTATTACTGTATGTGTGTATATATATATATATATATATATAATCATGAATAATGATATAGAGAAGCTATATGATATGGGGGGGGGGGGAATTAAGTTTGAAATTAGATAAGTATGAATTACAATAACATAACTTATGGATCGGGGAAACTGCTATAGCAAAACGTACCCTACAGCCATAATGTGTATATGTATATATAAAAATATTTTAAGTATAAAATACTGTAGGTAGAACGTGTTAAAGAGCTTTATGTATAGAATTAAAACTAATAAATATACCGTATACCCTGGGAGCAATATATGTTGTGAAAGAAGTGGGGGGGGGATGAACTGGAAAATAAAACGATAAGAATTGCAAAAATTGAAAAGAATTGCAAAAATTGAAAAAATACCAAAAACTTTTTTGAAAAAACGACCAAGGTGAAAATAACATTGCAGTGTCTTTCATAATTTTTGTGTGATCATCAGAGGTCATCCACAGAAATCATGAAAAAGACAGCAATGCTCTTCATTTTATTTTCCGGTTCATTCCCCCCCCCCTTTCACAACATATATCGCTCCCAGGGTATACGGTATATATTCATTAGTTTTAATTCTATACATAAAGCTCTTTAACACGTTCTACCTACAATATTTTATACTTAAAATATTTTTATATACATATATATATAATAGTAATAACATTTACAAAAAAACCCCTGCTTATTCAAAATATAGTATGAAATACTGTACAGTATTATAATATAATTTTGAAAAATGTCCAGTTATCTGAATTTATGATTATGTTATTTGCATGCCCTTATTTCCAGTTAGTTTGAATGATTGTTATTGTACTATAATTAAAACTTTCTTCAAGGTGGCAGAGCAAACTAATTTCAACATTGTCAGATCCTTAAATGCTTTCATATGCACTGTAAATATGGATTAGATCAGGCTGTAAATACTAAAAATATGGAAAAAAGAACATCCCTTTCCACTCAGAGCAAACATAAGCCTGCTTTCCTATCAGAAAGTAGGTTACAAAACAGTACTCAATATGGAATCATATCAAAGTCATACTTGAAGTTGTAGCTGCTTCCTCGTCCATTTGTTTCTGGCATGCTTCCATAATTTGTTGAGTAAGCTGGGCTCCAGCACATGCCTGAGAAAAGCCAATTCTTCTGAAAACATAGGCAGGAGTAAATCTTCTTCTAGCATTTCCTGTACCATATTCTGATTTTGGACGAGACTCATTAACTAAACTTGACCAATCAACCTCTAAAGTATCTACAATATCTGAAATATAGAAAAGATGAAAGAAATTTAAATTTCAACAAACAAACTAAATTCTATAGTTCTACATCTTTGTTCTTTAATATTCATATATTCAAAAAATTCACTTCTAAAGTTTGGTCTGCAGGAGGAAGTAATTTAATTCAGAAGTATACTTGCAGCTTTATGTGCAAATAAACTTCATCTGAACATCTAAAAAAAAGAAGCAGATCAGAGAACAAAAAACCAGAAAACAATTCCTCTGCCCTACGACATTCCAGCAAAGTATTACATAAAAATGTTTGGCAGTAATTTGTTAGAGGTATAATTCTAATTTTAAAAAAATGGCTCAAAAACTATCCGAAGGGTTACTACATGCATGATACTTGAAGGATTACTGTATGCATTATAAAGATACTTGAAGGGTTACTATACACATGATAACGATCTTGAAGGGTTACTATATACATGATAAAGATACCTGAACAGCTACTACTTGTGTTTAATATCTTTAAAAACACAAGGCTCTAATGTGAACCTATGCCCAGCTTCAGCATATTGAGCTTTTAATAAATAAGCTTTTCATATACAGTAAACCCCCGCTATTCGCGGTATCTGTATTCGCGGTTTCGCGTATTTGCGGTCGCCGATTTAATATAAAATGAAACCTAAAAAAATGTGAATTTTAAAGCGCCGTGAAATTTTTCGCCATAAAAAAACATGGGAGTGGCTAAAATTATCTTTCCCGGTCAAAACAGCGCTCAGTGGGTGGGGGGAGAGGGGTGACAAAATCGCGAGCGTGGATGTTTCTCGCTAATCCTTGTTCAGTATGTGTTATGCGCTTTTCATGGAAGGTTTCGTCGTTTGCTTTTAATTTATATGCTTATAAATTGAATAAAAATTTATCAATTTATAAGTTTATATGCTTACAAAAGTACCGTTTTGCAGTGTAAAACAGACTTTTTCGAGTGTGTTAACGGAAGAAAGTGACTTTATTGTGGACAAGTTCTTTCTAACCCGTACAAAAATATGGCTAGAATAACAAGGGAAATGTGAAAATATCAAAGAAGGTGATGACATTAGCGAATAAAATTGAGTTATTAGATAAAATTTCTAATGGTGAAAGTGTCTCCTAAGTGGCAAAACATTATAAAATCAATGAGTCAACGGTACAATCAATCAAAAAATCGGAAGAAAAAATCGGCCGTAGTGTCCGTGAAAACGCGATAATTGCTTCAAAAAGTTGCTCTGTAACTCGTGATGTTAAATTTAAAAAAAATGGAAAAAGCTTTAAATCTGTGGATAGAAGACCGAACTCAAAATAAAATTCCGTTAAGTTCACTCATCATTCGTGAAAAGGCAAAACTCCTTTATCAACACTTTAGCGAAACTGGTGATAGCACTGGCGGGATAAGTTTTTTAGCTAGCAAAGGCGCTGGTTTGAAAGATTTGTTTGAAATTTCTAATAAATATTACATTTAATATTAAATTGTTTCTTATTTTCATTTGGATGCCATATGCTTGCATTTCACTATGTACTGTCTATGTACTGTCTCTCTCTTTTTTTTTTTTTTTTTTTGGCTGGTGCAGCATAAGCCATAGGCTTTCTTGCACCATACGGCCGTTACTAATACTAATACTAATACATAGTCATATTATGAAGGTACATATAATAGATACATAGACAAAATTTTAGACTAGTTTTTCTTATATATTTCATACTTTGGAACGGAACCCCTTTATTACTATGGGAGCAATAACTCAGTATTCGCGGCATTTCTCAGGAACGTAACCCCCGCGAATAGCGGGGGTTTACTGTATTTTATAAATCCAAAATTATTTTTTACATATACAGACTTAACTATGTTGTAACAACACTACTACCTAAACCTCGGTAAATAGAGATATAAATCAGATTATATACCAGTCTTTTCTTGTTTTTGCTTTCTTTACTAAAAGAAATGTATGGTACTGATAAGTAAACATCTTTATATACTTAAATAACAAAATGATTAAAATTACAGCTTCTGAAAAACAAAAGATTATGCACTAAAGATTAAATACTAAAGGTAAGCAAAATTACCTTCATATGGCTCAAGTGGGGGGATGATGATGAAAGGTTTAACATTACAAAAGTTAACAAATTAAGTACAATCAAACAGGATTTGTTTTATTTGTAATTAATTTGTTATGGAATCAAATGGAATTGAAATTCCATTAAAGGGGTATACCATTTTAAATAATGATACAAAATCACTGTGAAATTCTGTTAAAAATAATTTTTCCTCTAAACTGAACCTCCTGATTGGCTCTACCACACTTAATAGAATTTTAGAAGTAGAAGTGTTTGCACATTACATGCAAATTTATAAACCTCAAAATAAAAAATAACTCTTAATATACAACTGCTATGATAAAGAATGATGCAAGATTTTCATTTTGATTTAGACAGAATGTAGAATATATTCTATCTAATTTTAATACAGACTAATTGACATGTTGGTTGTTTGATATGTTTTTAGTGGCGCAAGGGTTACTAAGGACAAATTGTGCCTATTTCTATACCACATTGTAAGTCTGAAAGACTTACAATGTGGTATAGATTAATCAAACTTAAATAATTGCATCTGCATTAAGAATATAAAGAATACAGCCAAATCTGCACTGTCACCTATAATGATGCGATAACATTAATGGTTTCTGCATCTGAGAAAGAAATCTGAAAACTGCATTACACACACAAGCACGTGCACAAATAAATAAATAAAAATAATCATGAATGATCCATTAATTCGTGAATGGTTCAATGAACCATTATGTGATAAAGAACAATGAATAAAAAATGATTAGCATCTAACGTTAAATTATGTTCAACATACTAAATACAAAAAAACTGATTAAAATACAAATACTATTTATAATTAGAAGTGAGAATACATAAAATTACATAAATATACAGCAGATAAATAATACATAACTAATAGAAGCTTTTGGCAGTGCGAGTCCTCTTCAGAAAATTCTCTCATGCTGAGACAGTACACTTATAATATGTGCAAAGGATTACAGGAAACCCCTTGGGGTTTCAACATATGTGATCAGAGATGAAATAACTGTCTCCTCCTGAATCACCTGGGTTCCTAGTATTATGATGACCTATTTGTATTGTTATGATTCCTTCAAATTATTTCATATAGTCAGATGATTCTGATTTGTATAAATATGCACAAGAGATTTTCCACAATCATTTATGCATTTTTACAAGTCCACCATTACAGCATGTGAAAATTTAACTGAAGAAGGCAATCTGTGCTATTTCTCTGAGTTATATATTACTTATAGACATTTATTTATTTAATTCCACACAATTCTAGGTATACTCACTTTTAATTGTAAACAGCATATATTTTAATGAATTTATTTTATGATATAAAAGTGCCAAAATTTGGCTAATAATAGCTCTACGCTTGTTCTAAGATAGTAACTTTATGTTAATTTTTTATAGAATAGGACTTATGTTAATTTTTTATAGAATAGTATGGGTAGTTCCCAACTTTACAAGTTAATTCATTCCTAGCACACTCGCTCATAAAGCGGGAATTTATTTCCCATAGACATAATGTTAAAAAAAAGAGGTTACGTTCTCAACAATGAAATGAAGGTCAACAAAACAACAGTTTGTTTATACAATGATTTATTTATCCAAAGAAATGAAAACACAGCTTTTAAAATCAAGCAAATTATAATAATAAAGAAATTATTTATGTCATACAAATGTTAAAGAATGTTTATTCTTCATCATCATCAGTTGATGATGATGAAGAATGAGATCGTGTTTGCTTATGATCTCATATTTTGTTTCCTGTATTATTTCTCTTTGCTTTTTCTTTTTATTAACATCATTCTCCATAGTATTGCTTCATTTTGGCATACTGTACAGTATTAATAAGGGGGATAAATTTGAAATAAGACAAGACAGCAAAAATGAATAGCAATATAACCACTCTTTGCAACATCAGCGTGACAACTGCTTTATGTTATGTGAGTCAGTGAGATGCTCTCTTCTGCATGAACAAACAAATGCATGCACAGTTGTACTGTATTGTATAGCTACATGGATGGTTTTGTATAGCTATGTGCATGGAAATGCCATATTTATGAATGTTTAGCATTTATTTATTACAATTAATGGTCATATTTTTGATTTTGATGATTGATACTGTTGATACTTGGTAATTGAAGGGAAAAAAAAGAACTCATAAACTCAGGAACTCAAAGTGAAAACTCATAAAGCAGGAACTGCCTGTATTTAAATGATAAAAAGCCTTTTCAAAAGTACTGATCTCCCCCCCATGTGACTGCTTCAGTGCTTCTAAAAGTCACTGCTCAGGAATCTTTATAACGCATCTGCATCAAGCTTACCTAACATAAACCAGAAACTTGCCCATCACATAGAATAAGTTCTCAAAGTTCCACATGGTGCACAGAGAAATGGACAATTGTTAAAACTCAAACTCACTGAAATGTTTTAATTAAGTAGCTATGAACATACTAAATTAAAGTACAGAAAAAAAAAGTACTTAATTTTTCTGGGGATGACATCTTTAAGATGAACACCATTTGGCAACATTACTACAAACTTATGCACATACTACCCATTACACAGCACAGCATTTCCCCTTGGATTCTGATTAAGTTTTCTTGAATTCTGAGTTTAAGCACAGCAAGAGTGTGTGGGACTTTTCAAATGGTCAATATCTAGGTCTAAACTTATTAAAGTTTTGACAATATTAAATAAATATTGTTTTTCATGTTATCCTGATTAATGGTCTATGCATTTCTTTATCTCTCCATCTGGTGAAGTCCATGTGTATTTAAGCTGTGGTCTATGGAAAAATAAAGTGTTTGTAATCATAAGTTATTTTCTTTACAGAAGCATAAAATAATTTCACTTCATTCATTCTGGTTTGTTCTTCCACAAAAAAGGGGGTGGGGAGCATGATGAGAGAGAGAGAGAGAGAGAGAGAGAGAGAGAGAGAGAGAGAGAGAGAGAGAGAGGTGATCTTGTTGGGCAAGGCATGTCCTCATTCCAGAAAATGCACAACATTCATCAATATTGTATGGTATGAGAAGTTGCCCCATCTTTCTGAAACCAAGTGTCATTGTTAACTTCAGGAAACAATAAATTTTCCAGTTTCTCAAGTTAACAATGACATAGGATTAATTTGTGTGTCAGAAATGTCTTAATCATGTGGATGTAGTGGATAGATGTCACGGTTGTTGAATTTTCATTATCATCATCCTTGAAGTAAGGGCCAATAATGCTGAAAGATCTGCACACTATACTGAAAACTTGGTACTGTGTGAGGTTTGCAGTGCAATAGATGGGGTTTTCATCTGATCAATACTGAAATTTTTGCTTATTAACAAATTCAGTAAGATGAATATGTAGTTCACTAGTGATAAACAGATGAGAAGTCTTTTGATCCAGTAGAGTCAGGACTGACAACAAATAGTTGAGCAATTAACATAATCGTGATTTTTAAATGCACTGCCTAGATTTTGTATGGGTGAAAATTTAAGTTTTTATGCAAAAGAATCCACAGCAATGTGCACAATGTTATTGACTCTGAGGGTGGCCCTGATAGTGCCAATGTTTTCTGGTGTACGTACATGTTTTTCTTTATCTGAAGGATTTTTCTTTAGTGAAGAACAACGGAAGATCACCACTAAGGTTTCTAGAAATAATATATGTTGTACTGTGACAGTCGAGAAATCATCCACACAAGATTTTTAAATTGTACATATCTTTTTTCACATAATTATTTGAATTATGTGTATAAAGTGTATCGGGTTTTTACACTGTAAAAGTGATAAAAATATAACTGTAGCTAGCCTCATGTTTTGTAAAGAAATCATTTGAATTAACTGGTACTGTTATTATCAGCACTTGTATTATGCAAACTGTATGTGTTAGGAAAAAAACCCCAAGAACATCTTTGAAATCAGCATGCAAAATTGGTTTAGAAAAGTGTGTTTTATCTTCGAAGGAGAGAAACAAAAAAAAAAAAAAAATAATAATAAATAAATAAAAAAGGGTCTGTTTTGTTAAGCAGTGTAATTTTTCAGCAAAAAGTTTTGTTTCTCTTGTTCCAACCTGAAAATATTAACAACTGAAATTGTCTAAATATTGGAATTTCGGTTGTTAATATTTTCATATTAGAACAGTAGTGTAAAATGTCATGCCCTCCTTGTGAAATATTTCAGTTTGGAAAGACCTTTCTCAAGTCTTAAGTAGATAGATGCAAACAATAAAATCCCCTCCCCCCCACAGCAAGAAAAGATCTCATTGATACCAGTGCTTTTGCTGCTATCGGAAGCTGACACATGGCAGTAATCACTTTCAGGCTTAATACAGAAGCGAACTTTGGGAATATGACTATTGCCCAGTGGAGAGAGATTTTTTATTTTTATTTTTTTCCTCTTGAAAATACACCTAATTCTGTTTTTGCACGAACTTTTTTTTACACGAATTTGATTTAACACGAATTCAAAATAAATATTTCATTCTCTTTTTACGCGAGTCATTTTGATTTAACACGATTTCTATGAATTTTTTTTGCCTAAATTCTAAGAATTTTTTTTTTAATTTGTGGCATATTAGTATCATTTCTATATTACACGCACCAATAGATTAGTGTGATTATCAGCTATTTATTAGTGTGATAGATTAGCTAGTGTGTGCGTTTTGAAATGGGGGCTTTTGTTTACCAATGTGTACGTCTAGGTATCTATGAATCATCAACGTTTTTATTGAATTTTGGTGCACATCTACGGTATTCGTGCATTGTATCTTCGAAAGACATTTAGTAGTAAGTTCTATTTCAAAGTGAAAGAATCTTTAGTGAAAATTGTGCACATATAAATTTATTAATTTTGCCGATAGTCAATAAATTGTAACTTTACAAATTTTTCATACTTTTTTTATTAATTATAACTGAGATATTTTTCGGTAGCCCTTATATAATGTCGAATAATTCGCCTATTACCAAAATGAAAAGGAAAGCGATTTCTTTGGAACTTAAAATTCAAATTTTAGATCGTCTTGCAACTGGACATGGCCTATGTCTGTAAGAAAGCATTTTGGTGTACATGAAGCTACCGTAAGAACTATTAAGAAAAATGAAGCTGCAATTAGGAAGTCGGTATGTTCTGGAACAAAAGTAAGTGTTAATTCATCATCATATACAAGAGATATTGTCAAGGAAAAAATGGAAAAGGCTCTGGTAATATGGATAGAAGATCAGTCACAAAAAAGAGTACCAGTAGATGGAAATGCCATCAAGCAAACAACACTAAGAATTTACAGACAGATTAAAGAAAAGGAGCCAAGCACTTTATCTCAGTTAAACAGAAAGTATGAATTTTCTGCGAGTACAGGTCGGATGATAGGGTTTCTTAAAAGGAATGCTCTTCCTAATATAAAAATTAAAGGTGAAACTGCATCTGCAGATGAATCAGCCACTAAAGTATTCCCTCAGGAACTTGCAAAAATTATTGAAGATGGAGGATACACTCCTGACCAAGTGTGGAATGCAGATGAAACTGGTTTCTTCTGGAAACGAATGCCGAACAGAACGTATGTAGCCAAATCGCAGAAAACTGCTGGTGGTTTTAAGGTAGCTAAGGATCGTGTGACCTTGTTATTTTCCTCCAACGCTTCAGGAGATCGTATGTTGAAACCACTGCTGGTAAATCGAGCCCTAAACCCACGTTCAATGAAAGGTGTAGATATTATCAATAAACTGCCTGTTCACTGGATGTCAAACAAGAAAGCCTGGGTGACCACTGCTCTCTTTACAGAATGGTTCAACAAATGTTTCGCCCCAGAAGTCAGATGTTATATGAATTTAAAAGGTCTCGAATTTAAAGTTCTTCTGATTTCTTGACAATGCACCCGGCCATCCTGTCTTGGAACACCCAAACGTACAAATTTTATTTCTGCCACCTAATACTACATCTTTGATACAACCGCTAGACCAAGGTATAATTGCGACAATTAAAACATACTACGTAAAACAAACATTGCAACACGTTTTGGACAAACTGAATGATGAAACACTAACAGTCATTAATGTGTGGAAGAAATTCTCAATTATGGATTGTATCAATCAAGTTGGATTAGCGTTAACTGAATTAAAACCAGCAACTTTAAATGCGTGTTGGAAAGCAGTTTGGCCACAATGTGTAAAAAGCAAAGATCCCATCATCCCTAATATGACCGAATTTCCCAACATCATTACAATGGCACACAAAATTGGTGGAGAAGGATTCGATGATCTATCGTTTGAAGATATTGATGAATTGTTAGCCGACAAAGCCCTAAGCGAAGATGAAATATTAGAGGTTGTCCTTGGGACCCCTTATCCCACAGAACGTAGTGATAATGAAGAAAATGATCCTGTTCTAAATGCAGATTTAATAAAAGAAGGTCTGGAACTGGCCAGAAAATTAGGTAATCATTTTGTCAAACATGACCCTAATGAAGAACGCGCTGGGAAGTTTCAACGTGAACTGAAGTTGTTGACAGCCTCTTACAGAGAATTATATAACGGCCTAACCAAAACACGAACACAACGATTAATAACTGAATTCGTTCGTAAAAACCGGTGAAACATCAGCATCAGAGGAGACTCGTGCTGATTTTGCTCAAGAGATCACAGAAAGAATTTCATAATAGAGGAAGAAGACCATGTCCACAACATTTCTAGTGATATTCCAGTCGTACGCAAATGTATGCGCCGTTTATTATCAGAAAGTGAAAATAAATAAAATCTTGTTATGTGTAAAACAGATTTTTTTTGTTCATGAAGAATTTTTTTCATTTAATATGCATACAAATTTACTTTAATACATTTTCATTACATATTATTACATGTGTATTTTGTTGAAATAAAATAATAAGCTTAAAACAAATATTTTTATGTGTTTTTTTTTTAATTATTTTTACTGATTTTTTAGATCCGGAACCAATCGTCTTTCCTTCCATAAATACAATGTCTTTTTTTACATGATTTTTTTTTACACGTATTTTTCAGGAACGTATCTATCGTGTAAAAACAGAATTAGGTGTACTGTAAGAGTATATGCTAGTTTTCCTTAATCATGCCTTTAACATTAAGTTTACAGTAAACAAATAAACATTTATACAGTAAACAAATAAAATCTTGGTATCTAACATAACATAATGTACCTGTAAATAGGAGAAGCATTTGGTTGGGATGGATGCTTAATGAAAAATGTGGGGGAGAAAGAAATCTGGGAAGTGAAATACTTTTTTGCTATTATTCCATTTAGTTATGAAAAATAAATAAATTTACATTACAATTACAAAAAAAGTATAGAGACATCTGTCTATATACAGAAGCCAAATGCTAAATTTTTCCCCCTTCAAAACAATTATACACGAGCAGCTACAATTTGATAGCTAATAAAATATTACAGTTACATTACAGAGTAATAAATTCTTAAACTGTATGTTTCAAAAAGATTTATGCCAACATTAATATACTTGAATATTATCACATATACCACAACCGTTCAATACACTGTATGACCACCTCTACCGTGAACTACAAGTTGGCCATACAGTAACTTAACATAAAAATATGTAAATGTTTTGATTTAAAGATATTTCTATTAATCTATATATAAGAAAACATAATAACCAAGTTTATCGTGGGCCCCAATTTACATGGCTACAAATAATTATACTCAAATTGTTGTCCTTCTAAATCAATAGCAATTCCAATTTGGTAATTAAATTATGAACAGCAGAGAGGAAAGTATCTTGGAACATATTTGCTATCTCTATGGATTTCCCTCTTTAGTTGTGAGAGCCATATCTGTACACACACACACACACACACACACACACACACACACACACACACACACACACACACACACACACACACACACACACACACACACACACACACACAGCCTTTTAGGTAATCCCATAACTAGTAATCAGCAGAGTTCAAATCTAAACTACAAAGTGGTGGCCACTTTGTTTGAAAAGTGGTGGCCACTTTGTTTGAAAAGTGGTGGAGGAAAAAAATGTTCTGGATGTTTCTTCCACCAAAACGATGTTTCCTTAATAATGCAGCAACACTAATAAATGTAGGGCAACCCATCCTATGGAAAGATTCCTCCCCTCAGTCTCAAATCTGGAATAACAACATTTACCAACACATCTTTGTCCATTAATTAATATATTTGAAAACGAAATGCACAAGGCATAATCCTTATGGGCTTTGGTAATTAACTATATAATATCGGTGTAGATACACCATAGTTAACCCATAAATTTGAATTACGTAAGTAGTGTAAAAGGAATCGTTTTAATTGCATATCATATTGTGGGTTCCTTCACAACGAGATAGCTGGTATTGCACTCCTTCAAATAAATAACACTTCTCTAGTAGAAAAGACTACTGTTATTTATTTATTTATTATTTATAGAGGATACCACCACCCAGACGATCGTTTTGAAGCTATTCTACCTGCCCGGCCGCCCACTGATGATGAATGGCGTATCTACACAGATATTATATACTTAATTAACAAAACTCATAAGGATTATGCCTTGTGCATTTCGTTTTCAAATACATTATTACCACACCCTTTGGCATCTCTCATATTGTGGATATAACTTCGTAACTGTGAGGGCTTGTTGCATTACCAGGGTACCTGCCCGCCCATTGATGATGAAGCCCAATAGCTTCGAAACGATTGTCTGGGTAGTGGTGGTATCCTCTGAAAATAAATAACAGTAGTCTTTCTACTAGAGAAGCGTTATTTATGTGAAATGATGCAATACCAGCTATCTCATTGTGAAGGCTTTGTTTGTTTGTTTATTTGGTTTTTAGGAGTATTAGCAACTAAGGCCATATTGCTCCAGGGATATGCGGTGGTCATTCCCTGACCTTTCTGCATCCTCCGTATTTGGTGGTCACGGGCTCAAACCCCGGTCTAATCAAGAAGCGTGTGCTACGCACTGCTGCTCCTGGCTATGGAGGCACCCATTGTGAAGGCACCCACAATATGAGATACAATTAAAACGATGCCTTTTACTCTACTTACATAGTTCAAATTTATGGGTTAACTATGGTGTATCTACACCGATATTATATAATTAATTGATATAATAATGAAGTGTCCACTAACAATATCTTAAAAAAAATAAAATAAAAAATCCAATTATGAAAATGGATAGGAACTCACACCATACTTATTTTCTAATCACAATATGGGTTGTCAATTTAGCAATAGTAGAGGCATATGATGCAAGAAAGCAAGCTTATGCAACATCAGCCAAAAAAAAAAAAAAAACCCTCCCATTTCACCCATACATTTGTTCCAAATGCCCATCCAGATCAGCCTTAAATTTATTAAGGCTATCAACTCCCACAACAAAAGATGGAAGTCTGTTCCACCAATCAACCACCTGCTGGCTAAAGCCAAATTTCTGCACATCTATTGTACAACTGTCTTTCCTTAATTTGAATCTATGCCCCCTCAGGTACTTAATCTTAGCAAAAGGAAGAATCCCATCAGCATTCGGCTTGCTCAACCCATTAAAGGCCTTATATACCTCAAATCAGATCACCTCACAGGTGCCTACTCTCTAGGCCCTGCAATTTTCAGAACTTAAGCCTTTCTTGGTAAGAACACTCCTTTGTTTCCCTCACCAATCTTGTTGCCCTTCTTTGTACTTGTTCTAGCAATTCTACATCTTTTCTAAAATGAGGCACACAGTACTCTAGGTGTGGCCTGACCACTGAATTGTACAATGGAATAATCACTTCCCTGTTGGTTGGTTGTTGGGTTTTATTGGCGCATTAGCAACTAAGGCTATAATGCGCCAAAACCAGGTGATAGATAAAAATTTAAATTTCACTGACCTGATTACTTAGGTCACCATGTCAAGATATAAAGCGCAGATGTGAGAAATCACAGGTGGTGCCTGACCCTAACACTATGTCAAGATATAAAATGTAGAAAAGATAAATCAATAAAGAAATAACAACATGTAAATTTGAAATACAAGTAAAAACCTTTAATGATTTCAAATAGTTAAAAACAGCAGACACATTGTCATTGTCAGATAAAATCTGTCACTTCCCTATTCCTGTTAGTAAAATTCCTATATATCATTGACAAGACCCCATGACCTGCCCTACCAGACCATCTGCACTGCTCAGCAAAATTCATATTTAACTGCACAATTACCCCCAGGTATTTTTCACATTCCACTTCCCCGAGCATAGTACCACACAGTTAGTACGTTTCTCTTGGGTTATTGCTATCCATATGCAGTACTTTGCATTTGTCAATGTTAAACTTCAGTTGCCACTTCTCAGCCCATCTGCCTAACTTTTCTAGATCCAGTTACAGTAGGATACTGTCTTTACTGTAGTTAACAACCCTGCCCACCTTTGTATCATCTACAAATTTGAACATTAATCCTGATTTACCTTCATCAATATCATTGATGAATATACAAAACAACAATGGACCCAGCACCGAACCCTGGAGAACTCCACTAATAACATTTGTCCATGAAGAGCAGTGTCCATTTATTACAACTCTCAGTTGTCCTCCACTCAACCATCCCTTTATCTAATATAGCAACTTACCCTTAATGCCATACCTCTCCAATATGTACAGCACTCTTCCATGTGCAACAGTATCAAAAACTTTCCTGAAATCCTCTAAGTATATGATATCAAAATTATTTTTGACATTCACTTCTGTTGTGACCACATTATAGTATCCAATCAAATTGGTCAGACCAGACAAGACCTCCCTTTAACAAACCCATGCTGTCTTAACTATTACTGCAGTCTTGTCTAGCTGATCCTGCAATGCATTTTTAACCAGTGATTCCATTATTTTTCCTGGAACACAAGTTCAACTTGTGTTCCGGGGTAAATAAACCTTTTGAACCCCCTTTGTGAATTGCTGGTACATTTGCACACCTCCAGTCCATGGGGACCTCCCCTAAGTCCAAGGAAGCTCTTATAATTATGGCTAAGGATTTGCTTACTTCCTTTGCTGCCTCCTTTATGTTTAACTTCAACAATTTCTCATCCACTTTGCTCTCAGTTATTACAAAATCACTTAGTTACCCTGTTATAGTTTGATAAACCTCTGGCATTCCCCCCATTGAATAACTCCTCATGTGTGAATGTAGATGCAAAATACACATTCAGTTTATCAGCTACATGAGCATGATCATCAACAGTCAACCCATTTATGTTAAGTGGTCCAATCTGATTCATCCCTTTTCTTCTAGGGTTTACATAAGTAAAGAACTCTTTGCAATCCTTTGCCAAAGGTTTCTCGTAATCTGCCTTCGCTTGCCTAACCTCCTTTGTGACTTGATTACAGACAAGCTTATATCTGCCATAGGCTTCTGTGTCACCTGATACTTTATATGTATCCCATACATTTTTCTTCTCTGCCATGAACCTAATTAATTCATTTGACTTCAATTTAGGCCTGAACCCTGAACAGTATTTCTTAGTTGGAATGAAAAGCCTAGTAGCCTCCAAGATTAAGTACCTGAAGGCTTCCCATTTAGAATTCACCGTTCGTAACATCATCGGTTGATCCCACTGTATAGAATTTAAACACTGTCTGAGACCCCTGTAGTCACCTTTATGAAAGCAAAAGCCCTTCCCTTTTGCCTTGATGGTAGTTACATCTTTAAGTAATTCCCACATCAGTACATTGTGATCACTGTCACCCAGTGGTTCCTTTATCTTTGAATTCTTAATGCATGAATAATCATTGCTGATAATCAGATCAAGAGTATTATCCCCTCTGGTTGCCTCTCGAACATGCTGCTGTAGAAAACAGTCATCCAATAAATCAAAAACCTCTTGCTAGTGTGCGAGTGATCAACCCACAATTCCAGTCAATATTTGGAAAGTTAAAATCCCCCATTATAAGACATTCAGATTTACTGGCCCACTTTATTTCTCTGCACAACTGCTTATTAGATTCATTAGGCCTTTAACACACTCCTCTCATTTTCCCTTTCCCAGTGTTTATGTCACACCAAACACACTCAACATTGCACTGTCCACCCATGTCAACTGGATGCACTTCCTTAGATTTTGTGTTTCCTAACTAACAGCATAACCCCTTCTCCCTTCCAGTCCTGTCTATCTTATCTGTACACATTGTACTCCCCAAATTCCAATTCTGCAATGCTTATGTCTGTGTGACACCACATCTCTGGTATCCCAACAATATCTGCCTTTGATGTTTTGACTAGCACTTCAAATTTATTAACTATACTCCTAGCATTGGTGTACATGCAAGTATACATGCAACTGTTTCTACTCTTAGTTACCCTAACACAGCCCATGTATTTACTTGTTCCACTATGACTCCCAGCAGTCCTGGAAATCCCCATTGCCTTGCTTTCTAGGCTGCTGCTCAATTGCATTTCAATATAAGCAGTGCAAGAATCACTTTCACCTCTGCCAGCGGTACTGTTAATCTATTAGTCCGTGTATCCCCCAAAGCTAGCAGTTTTCCAACCCATCTAACACTGCCTCGATAGCATCAGCAAATATTCTTGCACCCTTTCTACCTAAGTGTTCCTCACCCCTGTAGAAGCAGTCTCTCCTGTCAACAAGCACAGACCAGACTGAAAATATTCTACCCCTTGAGCCTTGCATAATCTCTCCAGGGCTGAACTGATTGACAAGGCTCTCATCATATACTCCCTCCTATCCTGTCTGGGCAGAATTGCAGACACTTTCACATTCAACCCTAATTCGCAACATTTTTTCAACATTGACCTGTAATTGTTGAGTAAATCTGCAGACCTCTTACTGTTAATGTCATTAGTTCCAACACGTACAACAATATCACCTTTTGCAACCTTAAAAGATGATATCTGCTCTACAACGTCATCAACCTTTGCCCCTGGCAGACATACCCTGTTGCTGTTCCACCTATCCTTCTTGCATAGTATATTCCCCGTCTTCGTGACAATAGAGTCACCAACAATAACTAGTTCCTTTGGAACCAGCGCATTCTGCCTTGGATATTGCCTCTGTGTTGCGTGATGCACAGGAATCAGCTCTGCCATTGAGCTAGGCAGCGGAGAGCTTGATGGGCTCCCCATATTAATTTCTTCATGGGCATTTACCCTACACCTCAAGCTCTCATAGATACCCATCAGAACGCTGAGTTGGCACCTAATTTCTTGACATTCTAGCATCTAGCACACACAAAGACATCCTCCTTGGCTAGATCACGTCCTGTTTTAGGAAGTTAAGCAAATATTTCACATTTCGCACATTTTTTGAAACTGATGCGTTGGAGAATCACCCCCTTTGTTTCTCCTCTGAGTGACAGCACTCTCGCTAGTCTGTGATCTTTGCTCCGCAGATCTAGTCAGGGTCATGATTTCTGTTTAAATACAGTTTAATTAACAATGGAATTTAATAAGATTAATAAATATTTTTGATTAATTGATAATACTATACTAAGCTAACAGATTCTTAATACAGTGCTTTGTATTACGCTATCTAGTTTTATGTCATACCTTAATACCTTACGCTATCAGTTCAAGATATATATATATACGTTACGCTATTTCTTATCGACTACAATATGGCGGCTAGTTCAACAATATTGGTGACAACACCAGAAGTCGTAACTTCCAAAATCGCTAGTTAAATTCAAAATAAGAAGCTAACAAACGCTACTAAACCTATTTAATATCTCTGTAAAACACAACGTAGTATGTTAATTAATGAAGAATACGGTAAAAATTAAAAATACTTATCCCTTTACAGCAGCCAAAAACCCACCAACTGTTCTCGTACTGTGACTAGAGCACCCTTGTGCTCTTTGCACATATGGGTGTTCTTCAGCTCATACAACAGTTATACTTATTAACAGCACCAAGAAGATAACAGTGGGCATTGTCAGACCATAAAATGCAATTTAGACACTAGTGGTCATATTGGGTGATTAACACTGGCATGTAAAATTCAGGTGGATTTCTCAGTTGGTTGGAAGGCTAATACCTTTGAACTGTTCTGAATTTCATGGTCATTCAGTACTGGTGTCCTTGGTTTTGTAAACACTTGGAAAACTCCCTTGCATTGCATTCTCCCAAGGGTGAAGTTCAGGATAATTTGTTTACAGTTCAGCTAAATCCCAAAATCATTTTTACATGCATTAAGGGATGGCCATTTTTTTTTTTTGCAAATCATAGTACATGATGTTTACTTTTGACAAAGCCTTTTTTTAGTAATATACATTTCAGTTAATCTGTATAACACTGCCCATGTTTCTTATTTTTATATTTTCCTTGCCCTTTGAAGCTATACAATTAAATTTAGTTATTGCTTTTAGTGCTGTAGTATGTTAACATCAAAACATTTATTATTCATTTACACATTTTTATGCTAAATTATTTTATGATGATTCTGTACTCAGTTAAAAGAATAATTTGAATTACAAAATCCTTTTACATGTTATTCTGCCTAAGAAGATCAAACTGCTTACTTTTGAAAACTTCTTACGAGGACTTCACTGTACATAAGAGTATAAAATGAGTGGCATTTAGATTTGACAACTAAGATCAGTCTATTTTACTATTATTTTAAAACAGTACTTTTATACTCTACTTTATAGTACTTTTATACTCTAAACTTACCTGATTTTTCTCTTTGTTCAGGCTGTTTAGTATCCAGGTTGTCTGGATCTTCTATCATCGCTTCAAATTCATCATCACTAATGGGATCATAGTCAACGCTATCAGTTGTGATCATGTCATCCATATCTACAGTTACAGGGTACAAGGAGAAAAAATTAAATTAGGATAAAAGTAAAATATAAAATCTCATTAAAGTTTTAATTTGTCTTTTTTTATAAAGTCTAAAAGGTGAATGGGAAAAAAAATATTGATCCCAAATGACTTTATTAAAATACTGATGTATTTCAATGTCAAAAAATGGCTTCCATGTTTTTGAAGAATGGCAGAAATGTTGGAGTAAGTGCATTTCATCAAATGGGGACTACTTTGAAAAGGACCATCAAAATATGGATGATTAATGTTGAGAAAAAAAAAAAAAAAATTTACATCATTCTTTATCGAATAGCCCTGGTATAAATAATTTGAGATTGGATTTCCATTATTATTATAATTTTATTTAGATTGGTTTGACACATTTCTTGAAGCAATGGATAAAGATAAAAAAAAATAAATAAACAAAATAAGATAAATATAAGCATAAGTGGTATTCAAAAGAGCCATACCATCACTGGCAAGATGCCTCACTATTCACAGATGTCTAAGTTCAAGGGATGCCTATGTGCATCTAATTCTAGGAGAGTTACTGTTGTAAATCCTTTTGCTGGCAATTTCAACAAGAGTACAATAAAAAGATCTATCAAAATGATAAACATTTTGATATATACTAATTTTTTTGTAATGTGTTTAAAACTTAGTTGTTTTTTTAAATCCAAAATGTATTTTGTTATGTGTTTATTGATCATTACAAAATACATTAAGATTGTTTTGAAAAGGGTTCCAATAAGACTTGGCACAAAGGTGCATATAAGCAATACATTTCTGACTGTTTGCTGTTTTGCCAAAAAAACTCCAAGTTTAGTTTCCAGACAAAGCTTGCCTCACAAGAAATGGAATTCTAAACTGGCATAATCACCATACTGTAAAAAAGAAAATCCATATAATATGCATCACAGGACACTAATAGCAAGCAATTCCTTGAAAAGGCCTGGTCTGAGAGACCACTACCCAATCTTACTTTTGAAAGTAGACATTCTCTTCATACTCTGCCTATCCACCTTTCAGAATGCTTAGTGAGGCCTGCAGCACAACTTTATCAGATGTTCCACTGCTTTGGCCTTCACAATTCATGCATAGCCTATTTTGAGTACCGCACTCATGTCTGGGAGTGTCTCATTTTAGCAAGAATGTGGATCTGTTATTTTTTTATTTTTTATTTTTTTTAGGAGCATTAGCAACTAAGGCCATATTGCTCCGGGGATATGCGGTGGTCATTCCCTGACCTTTCCTCTGCATCCTCCGTATTTGGTGGGCACGGACTCAAACCCCAGTCTAATCAAGAAGCGTGTGCTATGCACTGCTGCTCCTGCCCACCTGGCTACGGAGGCGCCAATGTGGATCTGTTGGAATGGGTGCACAAAAGAACAAGAAGGTCAGTGATGGACACAAAAGGGTACTTTTACCAAGAAAGACTTCAGTTCTGCAAATTGTAGCATTTGGAAACTAGGACCTGTGAGGATGCCTAATAAGTGTTTAAGGTTTAACAGAGTGAATAAGCTAAATACCAATATGTCATAATGAATGCTAAATACTAATGTCATACTCTTTCTTGAACAACACACATAAAAAGACAAATTTAAAGTAAAAAAAGGATGGCTGCAGAATAGATCTGTGAAAATTTGCTTTCAGCTAGAGAGTAACTGACTAATGGAACAAACTTCCATCATAAGCATGCTTCCTTGCATCATTTGCCAAAATAATACTAACTATGAGTAGGTGAAATGGGAAGTATCGTGGTTTTTTTTTTTGGCTGATGCTGTCATCATTTGGCACTGTTAATGCTAAATTCAAAAAATATGGGTTAATGTTTACAAGCAAGTACCCCTTCCGATTGATCGTTGCAAATAGCAATGATTTACATGCCTAACCCGCTATGGTGAGCCTTAGGGTTTTTATCCCCCCCTTCCGCTGTTTTAAAATCGGGAACTCATTTTCTAATTTTAAAACAGCAGTAAGGAAAGGATAAACACCCTATGACTAACCATAGCAGATTGGGCATGTCGATCACTGCTACCGCAACGATCAATCGGAAGGGGTACTCGATTGCAAACATTAATCAAAATATGTATTTTATTTAGAGAAAAAAATACAGTCGGACCACTCTTTAACGAACTTCCATATAGCAAATTTTACTATTTAGCGAATTTTTTTTGATTTTTCTCCCTGGTCATTATATTGAAAATAGGTTCTGTGTAATGAAGAAAATTTCCATATAACAAACTGATTTTGAGAGACCTGGGTAAGCATCATTCGCAACTCTGGCCTTTAGGCAATAGAATTGATGCTGTAGAAAGCAAGAATTAAGAACTAAAAGGATTAAGAATTAATCACTATACTTTTAAGAGCTAAAGGGTTTAATTCTTAAGAGCATTCCACAATTTAGCAGCGCTTGTAACACATTTACAGTACTGAGAAGCCACGCTGGTCACTGCATCTATGTGTCAACAGCCAATGGCAAAGATCAGAGCATATTCCCGACAAGGACATTGGCCCTGGTCAATCTGTTTTCTATTGTAAGCACAGCCTATTAGAAAATTAGGAGTGATTTCCTTTATCATGGAAATTCATTTGTTGTTTTGCAGAAACGAGTCATCCACACTTTCACTAAATTTCACCTGTCTCTGTAAGTTAAGTACAAGTGGTCCCTAAATCAGTTTTATTTTTAGCTGCTGTGCAAGTAACCTTACAATGTCTAAGAGGAAATCCTTGTGTGTAGGGGAAAAAGTGGAAGTGCTTAATAGTGTAGATTGCGGCATTAAAAAAAAAGAAATTGCTTTAAAATTTGGTATCCCTGCTAGTGGTGTGTCAACCATTCTGAAAAACCATGTTTCAAATTCTTAAACTGTCTGAGGAAATGCGACCCAGTCGGAAGCGCGTGAAATCATGCCTGTATGGAGATGTAGAAAAAGCCAATTTTAAGTGGGTGAAGTTGATTTGAGATCAAAACATGCCAATATCAGCACCATTAATAAAAAGAAAAGGCTATGGAGTATGCATCTTTTCTGGGGCATAAAACATCCCAAGCCAGTTCTGGTTGGCTGTAAAAATTAAAAAAGCACCATGGTTTACTTGAAAAAGTTATTGCTGGTGAAAGTGGGGTTGTAATCAAAAAAGACTGTGCCCATTGGAAAGAAACAGTTTTGAAAAAAATTACAGACTATGAGCCCAAAGACATATTCAACGTTGATGAAACAGGTCTATTTTTTAAATGTTTGCCGAACAAGACACTGACTTTTAAAAATGATAAATGTTCGGGTGGTAAAAATAGTAGGAGAGAATTACAGTCTTGGTTGGTAAAAATATGGCTGGTAATGAAAAACTGAGGCTTTTCATAATAGGCAAAAATAAACAACTTCAGTGTTTCAAAGGAGTAAAGCCATTACAGTTGGACTACAACTATAATGAAAAATGAAAAAGCTGATGACAAGGGAAATTTTTGAACAGTGGATTTTAAATTTTGATAGAAAGATGACAACAGAAAACAGAAAAATCACGTTGATTGTGAGCAACTGCCATGCCCACCTTCACTCGGTAAATTTGAAACTTTCAAGTGTGAAGCTTGTTTTCTTCTCTCCGAATACCTTATCTAAACTGCAGTCAATAGACCAAGGCATTATCAAGAATTTGAAAATGCACTACCAAAGGCTCATACTGAAAAAAAAATTTATACTGAGAATATCAACCAACCAACCTATAGATTCAGTTATAGATTTTCAGATGTGCATATCAGAGTTGGCGAAAGTGTGGAGTCAAGGTGTGACTGAAACAATGATTAAGAATTGTTTCACAAAAGCAGGTTTTTCTAAAATGCCAATTAACAGTGATGAGAGGAATAAACTACTACAAAACAGTGAACAATCTTGGGAAGAACTCTAAGCAAGAGGTCTGATCAGTGGAAAAATTGTTCTTGAGAAATTTTTAGGAGTTGATAATGATGTCATAGTAGCTGAATATCCAAGTGACTCCAATATTTTGGAGAGTATTCAAAGAAGTGATGACAATATTGACGATGAGTTGGATGAAAAGGAGGGCAACATTAAACCTTCCAAACATGAAATGTTGGCATCATTTGAAACTTTGCATCGGGGCCTTCAGTGTAAAGAAAACGTGCCAGAAAATATATTTGAGTGTTTAAGCAAATGCGAACAATGTACAGCAAAATCCAGTGTACAACAAAAAATAACCAAATATTTTACGACATAATTCTTAAAAGTGTACTAATGCATTGTGTGCTTCACGTAAGTAGTCATTTCTTAATATGCATGTATTAATAAATTAATTGTTTTAAAATGTTAGAAAATTTATTTATTCCCACTTATTTCTGAATGTTGAATTACAGTATTTTTCATTGTTGAAAAGGTCATATTTCTTAATAACAAAATTTCTGTTTAATGAATTTTTTCAAGTGAATGATCAATTTTGTTATATAGAGGTCTGACTATGTATTTTAAAGATAAACAAACAAAAAAAAAAAAAAAAATGGTATTTTTGTTTGAGATAAAGATTTATATCTTTTCATAAAAATTGTTTTGATTTGGTTTAAAAATAAAAGTTTGGAAGGTGTTGTATCTGATTGTTGTTCTAAATAATTTATTAAGTGATAAATTCCTTAAAAAATTATTACCCTCTATTGCTGAAATATATTTAAAATTTGGCTGCCTCTGGTGATGTCATAATCAGTGGTTGACTAAGGGACTTAACAGGTTTAACAGTCCTGTAAAAGCCAATCACATTTTCAGCCAAGATGTTGAAAATGTAATAACAAAATAACTAAGCTAAATTTTGTATAATTATATTAAATTTTATTTGCAACTATTCTCCTTTGTATTTACAGTGATTTCAACATAATCTTGTATGATATTTTTAAGAATAAACATCTGTCTATCTATCCATTATTATTTTCCTTTTGATAAACCTCGTTGTGATCTCAAAAAGTTACCCATCAGACAACTCGAAGTGGCACCTGATTGCGGGTTGGATAAATGGGGTTGTACTGTACAAATGGAGTTAACTCCATTACTGCAAGTGCAGGATAAGCAGTGGTAGCACAATTTCACTGGACATTGGAAATATATTGTTGTTGGTTTTATGGTGCACCCACATCTTGCAACATAATGCATCATGTCTGTATACCCGTATATTCACATTCCAATTGCCATGTTGTGTAGGTTGAAAAACCCGGAATAACACACAGGAGAAAGCCCAACTCACTCTGCTTGAGATTGCTAAAAACACCCCAACCATTAAGAATTCTTCCAGTTTACAATGGGTGTCCTCCTTTTCATGACATGCCAACAAATACAAGTATGCACTATAACAAGGTGTAATCAAAATGTCTGGAGTTTGACTTTGTACCTTGGAACTATAGCATCATAGCAATTTGATGTTCAGTGATTCATCTAGACATATATTAATGCATGAACCACCTGCATATCTGCAGTCAGTCAGTCTGGATTAGAATGCATTGAACAGAAGGTGTTTTATGTGCTTTACTGTATTTTAAAATGAATGATTTTAGTGAGTGAATTTTCATCCAACTTTACTTCAAATGATGGAAAATTGCAACAGAAACCCATGAAATGCTAAAAAAAACAGTTTTTAGGGAAGATTTAATATATTGGGCTTGGACATGCTGAAGACTTTTCAGTAGTTAGTTTGCAAAATTTATAGAGGGGAACACAGCCATCTAGGATTATCCTTGCTCTGTCCATCCTTCAACTTCATAAATCAATCATTCAATCACTCATGTTCATGATCTGATCAATGTTTAACTATCTGCAAAGTTGTTAGTGAAGCTGGCATTTATTATGGGAAGTGTCAATCAATTTTAACACAG
Source organism: Mastigoproctus giganteus (assembly GCF_048544385.1). Taxonomy (NCBI): domain Eukaryota; kingdom Metazoa; phylum Arthropoda; class Arachnida; order Uropygi; family Thelyphonidae; genus Mastigoproctus; species Mastigoproctus giganteus. The sequence goes on from NC_143580.1 coordinate 57,885,216, forward strand.
GATTTTGGAGCATGATGTGTTTTAGCTAAGTTTGTGACTCACATCTTCACCAATTATTACAAAGAATATGCTCTCGCACGTCAGGATCTTGGTCAATGTGTTGCTGTTGACCCACACTTTGTTTCTTCTATGATTACTGGCAAAGAATCATGGGTGTATGGCTATGACATGGAAACAAATGCCCACCTCTCAAAGGAAACTGCCTTGTCCCAGTCACAAAAAGTAAGACAATCTTAATCAAATGTGGAGATTATGTTTATTGTATTTTTTGACTCATAGGGCATCATTAATTTGTTCATGATGCTGTTTGGAGAAAATAGCCAGTAAAGTAGGCGTCAGTGTGGCATTTGCATTGACAATGTTCCTGCATGCTCAGCACTTTCCGTTCAAAACTTTTTTGCAAAGTACTTCATCATTGTGGTTCTGCTATCCACCACATTGCTATTTTTTCTTTTCAGCCCAAGCTTAAAGTCCCCTTGAAAAGTCACAGATTTGCAATGATTAAGAAAATTATTTGGAATGTAATGCAGGAACTATTACCAATTCCAAAAGAAGCTTATCTGGTATGCTTGTCGAATTGCTGAAGGATTAACATCCCTGCATATAGTGTCAAGGAGACTACTTCGTTTGAGGGCTGCAAGAGGAAAGAAAAAAAAAAAAAAAAAAAAAATCAATATTTTCATAAATACCCAGCAAGCTTCATCATTTGCTAAATAATGATTCACACCTTGTATGTGTACGTAGCAGGTCATGCCGAGAATTGTGTGACTTCAAAATGTGAATAAAACAACATCTGTCATATCCTGCTGCACATGGATCACACTTTGTCACTGCTCTGATGCCGGAACAGTTTGAGGGCCTATGCTAGTTAGGACATCTTTGACCCATATTTGCCTGAGGCCATCTATAAAATAAGCCTGGACAACTGAAATAGCTGAGTTGGTTACTTTTTTAAAAAAATAAATTTTTTGAGGACTGCAGGAGGAAAGGGGAAAAAAAAAAAATCAATAATTCATAATCAAATACCCAGCAAGCTTCATCATTTACTAAATAATGATTCACACAACACATATACGAGGTTCACACCCTGTATATGTACGTAGCAGGTCATGCTGAGAATTGTGTGACTTCAAAATGTGAATAAAACAACATGTCTGTCATATCCTGCTGCATATGGACCACACTGTCACTGCTCTGGTGCCGGAACAGTTTGAGGGGCTATGCTAGTTAGGACATTTTTGACTCATATTTGCCCGAGGCCAACCTCTAAAACAAGCCTGGACAACTGAAATAGCTGAGTGGGTTACTTTTTTAAAAAAATAAATTTTTCGAGGGCTGCAAGAGGAAAGGAATAAAAATCAATATTTTTACTTTCCTCGTGCATTTCTGATTTAATAATTTAGCTTTTCTTTGTGTCGATTTAATTTACCAATAGTAACTTTTAAATATGATTTGCAACCTACATTTGAATTTCTAAATTAATCTCTGTCAATGATGTTGATATTTTTCTTTAGCAAATTTCATTATGGAAAGAGAGAGATTTATTACCAAATGCACTATTTTAGCATAATTTTGCAATTTCACCATGTATTTTTTTATAATTGAATTTTAATTCCTCAGTTATCTTCAGTTCCATCAATGTAAAATGATAATGTAAAAATTTCGAATGCCGTGCCATACTTGATATTTCTTCAGGTCTTGTTTTGAAAGTTTCATGTAATGCTTTTGTTTAACTGATACTGATCTATTACTTTTTTTTATTTATTTATTTTTATTTCCAGCAAACAAAACTTTTTAACTCTAGAAAAGGCATTTTCATTGCTTTTTTTAAAAAATTTTTCAGTTTGAGTGGTTTTTGAGCAATTCAGCATCAGGGAAAAATGATGATGGCCACAGAATCTCTCTCTCTCTCTCTCTCTCTCTTTTTTATTTTATTTTTATATGGGGGGGGGGGTGCACATATGTCTTATGGCTTGCCCAGGTTGGCTCTAAATTAAGAATGTTCTCAACAAGAATCACCCTATATCACAGCCAAAACAAATAAGTTACACACACTACCTGCATCATCTTTAGTGATAAAACCACCATCAGATTCTGTTTCTTCTTGCTCATGATCCACTTTAACACTTGGAGTATCTTCAATTGCTCTGAAGAAAAATGAACACTATAATATTCAGAAAGGAAAAGGAACTATAGAACAATTAGAAAATTTAAATCCATAAAACAGAAATAATTTTCATATAACATATATAAAAGTAGGCTACTGCACTCTAGCATAAAAGAGGCTATATAAAGTAAACTATGTAAAATCTATCAGCCTCAGAAAGTGCAAAAATTTTCTTGTCTTACTGAATCAATAAGCTTAACTAATATACATGATTTTTGGTGATTGTAAACTATTAGTATATTTTTTTCTCCAATTTTGTGTGATTATAAAAACCAGTTTCATTTTGTCTAGGTATAATCATGTTTCTCAAAACCAACACGTCACAACATTTTCCACACTTATCTTGACAGCCCATGGTCAACCTTAACAAAACTATAGTAGATGGAACCTCATAGTTGCTGCTTTGAAATATCAATATGCACATTAGTTGTTGGTTCAAGGTAATTAATGGCCGTAACTTTCTGTACTTTCATAAATATAGATGCAGTTTTACTTGAATAGTGTTTCTAGACACCTCTGGATGATGCACAAAAGAATTACACCAGTGATGAACAGAAAGGCTAGTAATTCTTTCATTATCAAAAAGGCCAGTAATTTCTTGTTAAAGTCCTTTTTTTAGTCTCTTCACAGCCTCCAATTTTTGAATTTCAAAAATGCTGGAGATCAGGCATTTGTAATCAAGAGGAAAACAGGAGATTTTTTTCAGAAAAAGCTGGAGGTTTTCTTGAAGTCCAACACTACACTATAAATTAAATTTCACTAACAAAAGACATATTTTATACTAAAATACAAGTTGTCGTTGTCGTTGTTATTTGGTTTTTAGGAGCATTAGCAACTAAGGCCATTTGCTCCAGGATATGCGGTGGTCATTCCCTGACCTTTCCACATTCTTCGTATTTGGTGGTGACGGGCTCAAACCCTGGTCTAATCAAGAAGCGTGTGCTACGCACTGCTGCTCCTTCCCACCTGGCTACAGAGGCGCCTCTAAAATACAAGTACAAGATTGTTTACCAGTGCAGTATGCTTTTACAAATTAGTTTACCTAACATTTTTCTGTCTGTGGATATTCTATTAGATATCAACTGATTTTGACTATTTCAAGAAAGATACTGCTGCAGACTCTGCCCTCTTCAGAAATGTTGATTCAAAGTTCTGTTCATACCAACTTGCTCTGCTCTCTAGACTTGGTTGTCCGGAGCATTTCCAAAGATAAACCAGAAAGAAAATGATCTGAACTCAGTTTTTGCTTTCCTAATTTGGCTTAACTCTCACACTGATCAATTGATTGAGGAATTTTTAAAATATCAAACATGCTCGGGATAATTTGTTATATTTTAAACTTCACTGTGCACTTGTAAGTTCTTTCTTTCTTCTTTCACAATAGCTTCTGGTAGGACTGCACACTGAAACGGACAAAACTGGTGCTGAAGAAACATCTATTGCTTAATCTTTAACAATACAAAGAAGTACTTCAAATTTATCTACAAAAAATTTCAAATTTGAAAATGATGCACTGCCAATTGAAACTTCTGCTACCTAAGCATGTATAAGAACATCTGGGAACTTGTTCACCATTTAGTCACATGTAGTCATGGTATACTTCCTCACTGAGGAACAGAAATTTCTCCTCTTGTTTCAGACTCTCCACAACTTTGGCAGTAGAAATGCCTATGACTAAGTTAGTGTCATCCTTCTGGTTTGGTCTGTTATGGCAACCAACTTCCAAAAATGGAAATGGAACAGCTATCTTCGGATTTTAAAAAATGTTGGCATAACAATCACATGTACCACCAGTGATGTGATGTGTACAGTACGGTATGCCTAATTGTACTGGTATGCAAAATATATAAGAAAAAAATTAATTATAAATGCATAAAAACACAGATAATTTATGATTTATTATTGTATACAATAATAAATCATAAATGATGATTATACAATAATCTTCCAATTTTTTTAAAACGTTATATTAATTAAAAAAAAAAAAAAAAAAAAAGGTTGAGACCCACTGTGACAACTGCTAACATGTTAGCAGCTTGCCCATTTGTATGCTTGGTTTGTTTTTTTTTTAAGGAACATTAGCAACTAAGGCCATATTGCTCCGGGATATGCGGTGGTCATTCCCTGACCTTTCCGCATCCTCCGTATTTGGTGGTGACGGGCTCGAACCCCGGTTTAATCAAGAAGCGTGTGCTACGCACTGCTGCTCCTTCCCACCTGGCTACGGAGGCGCCCCATTTGTATGCTAGGAAATAATTGCCAGGATCATTTTGAGAAGACCAATTATGTGGACTGGAAGAAATATATCAATTTGCTTGCAAGTAGTGATGAGGCAAAGAATTACAGTCATACAGCAATTGGAACAGTAAAGAAAACTAAAAGAGCTTCCACACAAAATTGTAAACATAAAAAAACGAGATCAATATACAGGATCTCATTTGTTCCAAAAAGAAAGCAAAAATATACCCTTATTTAGTACTATGGATCCTAACACAATAATTGACATGGATACTAGGATAAGAAGCCAGAAACTATTTTCTAAAACAGTGGAAAGAGCACAGTAGATATTGCAGAGCAACTAACTTCCCTTCAAGAAACACTTGAAGATAGAGTGTTAATTATATTTTTAAGTACTGTGCTAGCATAAATTGATATGTGATTTTCAAATTCAAGTAAAGATGAAACAGTGACTTTTTTAAAGGACTTCATTTATTTGCTTGGAGTTTCCAGCACAGAGAGAGAGAGAGAGAGAGAGAGAGAGAGAGAGAGAGAGAGAGATGGGGGGGGGGGGAAATATCGATCCAAAGGAAATTTTAAATTTAAATTATTCCTAAATGCAGATAAATGAACTGGGACCAAATAAGCAACCAATGACAAGTTTGCAAAATTGATGCTCAGAATGTTGTAGATAAAAAATCTGGAAGACAAATTTTTGTCAAAATGTTATAGATTCATTTTCTCATATCATATTGTGTCCCCGTGCAATAAATAAAATAAAATAAAAAATAAAAATGTTCTTGTTTATACTCCGGCACGACCACCAGATCAGTGTAGTTTACAATAAGTCAATCAATACAAATTTTATTTGTATTGATTGACTTATTTGTTAATTGTATTTAGCAATCACGGGCTTGAACTCCAGTCCACTCAGAGAGCGTGTGCTACTGCACTCGTGCTCCTGACCACTCAGCTATGTCAGGCCTGAATGTTCACTGGTGACTAGTAAAATTGAAGACTGTGATTCATTAAAGAAATGTTATTCCCAAATGGACTGATATAATTATCTTTTACATCTTGTTTACATGTATATTAATCAATTATATTGTATTCTATTGTTTTCACTAATTAATAGCCATATATCACTATATTTGTCTATTAAAACTGTTTAATGAAAATACACCCCATCTTACTAATTGTATCCCACAGTACTGATGCCGGACTAATATACAAGGGGGGGGAGGGTTAAAGTTTTCAACCCAATATAGAGTGCAAAGATTTTTGTGAAAGACAATACTCGTGTAACAGCTCCCATGAGTGAACTCAAAATAGTGTCATGAATGTTTTAGGAATGAAGGTTTCTTCGAGGTGGGTTACTAAAACACTGACTGCAGATCAGAAGTGGGAAAGAGTGAGGTGTCATGATATTGAAAGCACTTTGAAGTTAATGAAGCTCAGTTCTGTGAGCAGTATGTCACTACGGAAACATGGGTGCACCACTTTGTCCCTGAAACAAAAAAATAATCAAAACAGCAGAAGCATCCCTCTTCTCTCCCTCCTAAAAAAGTTGAGGCAAGAAGTCAGCTGGAAAAGTCATGGCATTTGTCTTCTAGGATGCAGAAGTGGTGATTTCCTGGTTGATTTCCTGGAATGAGGTGCCACTATCACAATGCCAAATATTATATTAAGTGTTATCAACTGAGATTACTAGATTATTATTCAATTGACTAAAGAAGTCATCTTGCATCAAAACAATGCACCAGTGCATGCTCATTTGTGACTCAGGCAACTGCATGACTGTGGGCTCAAGCTATTACAGAATCTGCTCTACTTGCCAGATTTGGCTTCATCGGACTATTTCTATTTCCCAATCTCAAAAAGGACTTGAAAGGACAGAAGTTTGGCAATGATAATGCTGTGATAAAAGAATATAAAAAATTCATACGAAAAATGATCCAATGCCTTTGTGAGGACATTACTTTTGTGATAAAGCGCCTCCGTAGCCAGTTGGCAGGAGCAGCAGTGCGTAGCACATGCTTCTTGATTAGACCGGGGTTCGAGCCCATGACCACTAAATATGGAGGATGCGGAAAGGTCAGGGAATGACCACCACATATCACCGGAGCAATATGGCCTTAGTTGCTAATGCTCCTAAAAACCAAATAACAAGCAAACAAACAAACTTTTGTGATGATTATTGGATTCTTTATTGCTGATTCTGTGATAAAGCAAAACCAATAACAGATTTGAAATCAGCACCTCCAAATTTTACAACTTCACCTATTTTCGATAAAACAATAGAAAATGTTTTTTCATATATATACTAAGTGTTATCAACAATTTTACTGAATAACAAAAAAGGAAACAGAAAACTTGGATTTTGAAAACACACAACAGATAGTTGCAATTATTAGACATCTGTCAGTAGAAAGTGAAAAGAACTCATTTTAATACCTTATTTTGAACTATCTTTCCCTAATTTTTATACTCTGCAAGTTACCAGAGTTGGATGCCATGTGAGTGTCTATCACCTTTTTACAATACTATGAAACATTGCAAGGTGACAGGCTGGCATGGTTCAACAGTTCAAATTTATTTCCAAGATGTAAACATGTCTATAGTCTGAAACAAAAGTAATAATTTTGGAATATTAGCATTAGTAGAGGCATACGATGCAAGAAAGCAAGCTTATGCAGCATCAGCCAAAAAATAAAAAAAAAAACCACTCCCATTTGACCCCTCCATTTGTTACAGATACCTGTCCAGCTTAGACTTAAATTTATTTAGGCTATCAACTTCCACAACAAAAGATGGAAGTCTGTTCCACCAATCAACTACCCACTGGCTAAAGGGTAGTTGATTGCTGGAACAGACTCCACTTCCACACATCTATCGTACAACTGTCTTTCCTCAATTTGAATTTATGCCCTCTCAGGTGATTATTCTGAGCAAGAGGAAGAATCCCATCTGCACTGAGCATGCTCAAACCATTCAAGGCTTTATACACCTCAATCAGATCACCTTGCAGGTGCCTACTCTCCAGACACTGTAATCTGCAAAACTTAAGCCTTTCTTCGTAAGAGCAACCCTTCGTTCCATTCACTAATCTTGTTTTCCTTCTCTGTACTCATTCCAACAGCTCTACATCCTTATTAATCAGTCCTTATCCATGGTAAAAAAATTCCTGTATATCATTGATAAGACACCATGAGCTACTCTTGCAGACCGTCTGCACTGTCAGAAAACTTCATATCTGCCTGCACAATTACCCCCAGGTCCTTTTCATTCTCTACCACTGTCAAGTGTAGTACCCAGGACCTACTAGAGCAACTTGTGATACTGGACATACCTGGCTAGCCTCCATGTGGTGAGGTATGGCAACATTGGGCCCCACTAGGGGCCTGGCAGCCAATAAGCCGGACAAACAATGGGCACAACACATCACACTGCACAGACATGGCCCACGCACTTTCAAGTCTCTGGCTTGACAGTGTACTGTCCTCGATACAGTTAACCCATGCGGAGATGGGAGAAATCCCACGTGCCATCTGACACGAACATACCTTGTCAGTGTAGTACCACAGAGTTGATACGCTACTCTGGGTTACTGCTTCCCATATGTAGTACTTTACATTTGTCAATGTTAAACTTCATTTGCCACCTCTCAGCCCATCTGCTCAACTTTTCTAGATCCTATTGCAGCAGCGTACTATCATTAGTGTCCTTAACAACCCTGCCAACCTTTGTATTGTCTGCAAACTTGGACATTAAACCTGATATACCATCATCAACATCATTTATAAATACAGAAAATGACAATGGACCCAACACTGAACCCCGAGGGACTCCACTAATAACATTAGTCCACGAAAGCAGTGTCCATTGATTACTACTCTCTGTCTTCTCCCACTCAACCATCCCTTTATCCATAGCAGCAATTTGCCTCCAATGCCACACTGCTCCAATTTGTGCAGCCATCTTCCATGTGCAACAGTATCAAAAGCCTTTCTAAGATCCAAATATATGATGTCAAAGTTATTTCCTGCATCCAGTTCCTTTGTGACCACATCATAGTATCCAATCAAATTGGTTACACAAGACTTCCCCTGAAGAAAACGCTGTGTCCGAGCTATAACTGAAGTCTTGTCTAGATGATCCTGCAGTGATTTTTTAACCAGTGCCTCCATTAATTTCCCTGGAACAGAAGTTAAACTAACAGGCCTATAATTACTTGTTGCCCTTTGATCCTCCTTTGTGAATCGGGGTCACATTTGCACATCTCCAGTCCATGGGTACCTCCCCTGAGTCCAGGGGAGGTACCCATGGGAGGTATTATTAGGTTATAAAGAAAAAAAAAATAAACAGATTAAATCTACAAATTACAAATTCTGATAGATGTCAGCATTCTAAATATGCATTACTGGGAATGACATATCTATACTAGGAAAACAGTTTAACAAAAATGAATGCACACAGCACAGTTTGTGCAGCTATAAGAATTCTGTAAAAAATATTTCAGACTCGTGCAACCCTTGTGCAATGTACATTATTGTTACATCAGAAGATGTTTTACTTCAAACCTAAATTCTTCATATGGCAGATAAATTTTAAAGTATTTTCAAGCATACAGGTAGGAAGAGACTGGATGCATGGCGGATTGAACCACAAACCTATGCCTAAAAGTAAAATAACATTGTTGTCCTTTTTTTAAAGTAACATTCCCATAACCAACCCTACTGGTTTCCCTTCTTCTATTATCAGATATTTATTTGTAGCATTTTGTGTAAACACCCACTAAACAAAAACTACTAGTGCTGTGTTGGGGTAGGAATTTTAGAATTAGCTGTATGGTGCAAGGAAATCTGAGGCTTTTGCTGAACCAGCCAAAAAAAAAAATAATAATAATAAATAAATAAAATAAAAATAAATAACTAATTACAAAAAAACCAAATAAAATAAAATAAAATAAAATACCTAAGTGACCCATCTGAACTTTGAATTCCTTTAAGCTGTCAGCCTCAACCACCCAAGGAAGCAACTTTGGCTAAAAGAAAACTTCCAATTCAAATTGCAATTTGGAGGTTTAGTAGGTTGCAGTCCAGGCCAACCCTCTTCCCTCTGTATTATGAATTTATAGCCCCTAGTTCTAGAATCATTTATAACAGTGAAACTTTCATTTATTTTACTTTCTCCTTCAGTACTTTATACACCTCAACTAGGTCGCCTCTAAGGTACCTAGTTACCAGGCTCTGTAACCCACATATTCAAAGTCTTTCTTCACATGGGTGCCCCTCTGTAGATCTCATTAAGCAGGTTTTGGACCCTGTCTTTAGGCCCTCTCAAGAAGCTTGATGTTATTTTTCAGGTGTGGTCTCCATGCTTGGAAAAAGTATTCCAACGTGGCCTTGCAACAGCTTTGTACAGTGGGATTATGATCTCCCTATCTCTAGAAGGAAATGTTTGATAAATCAACAACAGGACACCATGGCTCTTCCTTGCCACATGTCTACACTAATAAAACTTTGTTTCTGACCACATCATAACTTCCAAGTCACTTTTTATATCTACCTTTGTTTTTTTACATCAACTCCACGAAACATGCAAGTTATTTTGCGATTGCTGCTGTTCTCTAAGTATAAAACCTTGATTTTTGCTGCAATAAAATCATAGCTGCCCCCTTTCTGACCATCCCTGAAGTCAATTTAAGCCATCCTGAAGGAATATATGACTGTGATCATTAACTACTCTATTGATCATGACATCATCTGCAAATTTTGACATCATGCCCTGTATCCCTTTGTCAATGTTATTTAAGAAAATCAAAACCAACAGTAGTTTCAGTACTGATTCATTGGGAACTTCATCTCTTGTTTTAGCCTCTTTGGATTACCACAAGGATCTTACGCTCCCCTGTTAGGTTTGGATGGCAATGGACTGAATTATCTCTAAAGGTGGTTCCGTTTGACATAGTATGAAGTAGGAGTCTATCCATGTTTTCATCACTCTAAATATTTATTATAGAGATAATGCTTTTTTGTAGCTCTCTATCTAGTGGTACACCCTGCATTATGTTATGAACACATGAATCAATACATCATAGGTAAAATAACAAAACAATACATTACCAAATTTAAATGTTAGCCCTTACCTTTCTCTTTCTCTGCTTCCTGTCCTACTGTGGGATTGCTTAACTCTTTCTTTCGATTTATCCCAATAATCTCTTAGCTGTTTCATATCCTTTTCTAATTCCTTGTCATCTCTTAATGAAGCAGATTTCTTTTCAGTTTCACTTTGGATCTCAACAGTTTTTGTTTCGTCTATTTTAATTTCAGTTTCCTAAAAAAATAATACAAGGTAGCACATGTTAAGTCTGAAACAACTTAAGTAACCTATTTTAAAAAAAACGACTAAAGGACATTTTAAACACAAGAACAGTAATATGAAAATTTAATAAAACCAACTAGGTTCACCCTGAAGAGGAAGTGAATAGCAATGAATAAATAACATAAATTAATGGAAATAATTACTTGCGCATTGGCTGGACCGTGACTAATGAGCAAAATGGTATAACTAGAGTCCTGAGTCTGTTTAAAATACAGTTCTAGTATCCTCTTTGTCATTAGCAGTCCAATCAGCTTGTAAGTAGCGACATCCATTAATTTATGTTATTTATTCACCACTAAAGAGGAAGTGTAGTACTTTGAAATGTATGGTCATGTAAAAAACAGTTAGTTTTGTGAAATTTCCAAATACTATTCTAATGAACTGTAGTGTAAAATCCTTTAAGTTAAGTAACCTACAGTTAAACAGTTTATGGTAATTTAAATTTCTATATTTATTATGAGATGTAATCCAACAGTTCATGATATGTTTTGTATCCTAAAAGTGTGGTATTGTAGTAAGTTGCAACATGTTCAGTGCCTCACTAAGCCAGAAACTCATGAATTACCTGTTTATTTGCTGTCAGTATGAATTAGTGCATGTTGAATGGAAGGTGCTTTATGTGTTGCATTTTAAATGAGTGCATTTACCTAGCAGCATATTTGTATGAAATTCAAATTAGGAAAAGTGTAACAGAAACCGTAATTCATAAAATATTAAAAACAGCTCTCATTCAAAGATTTTTTCAGTAATTTGCAAAATTTAAAGAGGGGCTCATGATCATCAAAGATGATCCTTTCTCTAGCCTACCTTTCAACTTCAAAAACCAATGAGTGAATCACTCATGTTAATGATCTGATCAGGAGTGACTGATGTTTAACTATCCATGAAATTAACATTGAAATTGGATTTCTTAGAGGACATGTCAATCAATTTTAACACAGGATTTGGGAGTGTGATGTGTTTCAGCCAAGTTTTTCTTCATATACTCACTGATGATCACAGAGAGTGCAGAGAGTTCGTGCATATCACGATCTTCGTCAACATGCTGTTGACCAACACTGTTTCTTCTCTCATTAGTGGTGATGAATCATGTGTGTATGACTATGACCTGGAAACAAAGGCCCAATTCTCAAAGGAAACTGCCTTATCTCAGGCCTAAAGAGAAGAAACAAAGTAGTTAAGGTTTATTGTATTTTTTTTATTCACACGGCATTGTTCATTATGAATTGGTCTTGCATGATCAAACAGTAAACTAGGGAACCACAAAACACTTCTATGGCAATTGCAAGATGCTGTTTGGAGAAAACAGAACTAGCACTGAGAACTCTCACTGACAATGCCAATGCCCCCAAGCTCAGTGCTTTCCATTCAAAAATTTATTGCAAAGCACTCCATCACTGTGGTCTCTCAAACCCTCTTGTATGGCATAGATTTGCAACATGCTGCAAATCTATGACCCTTCAAGTAAGATATGCAATTTCAAATGAAGCCTATGAGGTAGGCTTCCAGAAGTTGCAGAAGCATTGGAATCTGGCTATACAATGCCAAGGAGGTCCACCTGAATAGCTAGTAAACCTTATCATCTCAAATCATTTATCAAATTTTGTTCAGCTCCAAACGTTTTGATTGCACCTTGCATATCTTCTAGATATATTTTTTTTCATAAACACATTGAGCTCCTCTGTTAAAAGCTACCAAATCAAAAGAATATCAATGCAATTACATTCAGATGATTAAACATCACCTGCCAACAACCATAAATTGGCTACACAGAGGAAGCTCTTGAATCACACAATTAACATGTTTCTGAAAATCACTGTGTGTGCAAGGCTAAAATTCTTATCTTGGAAATGATTTTCTCATAGAAGATAATGTAACTCAGATGAGTATGTTCTTGATCAAACTTCAAAAAAAAAAAAAAAAAGAAAAAAAAAGAAAGAAAAAAAAAAAGTCTCTCATGGATATTCTTCTTCATATTAATTTTTATGTGAATTTTTTAATTAGAATACAATAACATAAAAAATAAATCAATATGTTTTATGTAAAAATTATATGAGCAACTTGGGGTGTGGATATTTTGATATGGATATATCCTTCTGTATTTAACATTTATTAAGAAGAGATCAATTATTATTAAATATTACATAACATTACAATATTATATTATGTAATACAGTTGAATTCTTTATAAAGAAACAGAATGAAGCTGAAGACGACTTCATTATATCTGCCAATCCATTGATAAAAGTAACTTCAGCAAAAAAAGACAAGACACAGTACAGCATCATGTTAAAAAAGACAACAGCAAAATGTATCAAACAAGCAAAACTTACATATTCAAATTCATCTATTTCTTAATTAACCATTCATTTAAATTACATTGTTTTATCCTTTTGACCACAAAATCAAAGACAATACATTTTATCTGGTAAACCATTCTTGTTATATACTCCTATTAACATCAAAAAAAGTTTTAACTATATTTAATGTGGGAGAGCTTCTGCAGACAAAACACTATTTTCTACAACTTGTGGTAACTTGCTTCATTTTAGAACTTTGACAGTGATTTTAGCCTCCGTTAAAATGGATTTGTATAGAAATACCATCTGCAGTATCAAATCCTTCAAAGTAGCACCATCCCTGATGTCATAGAGGACAACTTCATCCCACAGCTCTTCTATACTTGCTCGATCAAAAGTTACTTCTCCATTTCCAACTGCAGTAAACCAGCTTTCTGAAAAGTTTTGGACTGGATACTTGGATATAAATCTATGCATTCCACAATAATCAGTGGCCATATTAACGTAAACTAAGTACATCTTGGTCTAATGGGCGAATCTCTGAAACAGTGTTAAAAATAAAAAAGAAACTAATTTTTCTTCAATTGAGAGGGAGAGAGATATGAACATTGGAAAAACTATTCCTTATTTAACAACCATTTTGTGATTAAATTCTACTAGTCATTCACTAATATATGTTATCTATGCCTCTTTGTTATGCAAATGTAATATTCCCATTACAAATCTAGTCCAGTAAAATCTATTCCCATAAAACAACAAGACTGACAAGTGGTTGCATTCTGTTGCTTTTGTCCAATTAATGCAAAAAAAAAAAAAAAAAAAAAGACCAATAATGCACTGTGTACTTGCTTTATCCTCTTAATGCCTATTTATCACTACAGATTCAGAAATGTTTAAAAGGTAACATTTGATAAAACAGTCCTGCCTTTTCAGAGATATAAATATCTAATAAATGATAACCATTTAAGATGTGATCACAGTTTGAAATCTACTTGTCAAAAGTGATTGCATTAGCAGAACCCGATTCATAGTCATGTTGTGTTGATCTCTGAATTTCTGCAACTAGCTAGTTCCTGGTTCAATGTTTTCACATCCTAAGGATAAACCAAAGATCAAAAGATTTTTCTTGCAGAATTACTCCATTTACCAGTAGGTTCTGACTTCTAACTGCTGAAACCACTGCAAAAGAACCTCCCAAACCTCAGAATACATTGCAAATGCAGTTTCAGATGTGTTTCAATTATTGTTGATAAAGAGCAGGGTTCCCCTTATTTAGATTCCATTAGGTGCCACTTCCAGTAGTATGTGTTAAAAGTGATACTTTACAAACTACTGTTGAGAGAGAGAGAAATGGCACCTAAATCAAGGGGAATTTAAAAAGTCATTATACTTGTAAATTCACTATAAACAGCTTCATTATAAATGGGCTTGGCTTTCTTACAATATTTTAATAATAAAATTAACATTAATTGCTGGCATGTTCTCTAATCAAAAATTGAAACTAGTTTCATAATTCAGTATCATTTTATTTATTTTTATCTAGAAAAATCCTCTTGCAATTAAGAACTCACAATGTGACAAATCTAGCAAGAGAGATAAAACCTAACAATTAATATAAATTGTTAGGTTTTGACATGACAGTATGAACCAGAGCTATGAATGCTCAATCCGTTCTACGTTGATATCATTTGTAAAAGAATAAGAGAAGTTTACCTCAATATGATACGTAGAACACTTCCGCATGATACTCTCCAGAAATTAAAATGAAAACAATTAAAAAATTGAAAATCTTACACTACAGTAAAAAATTAAGTAAAAAATTAATTTAATGAAAAAACTGGAAAACGATTTTCCATCCTGAAGCTTATTTGTATATAAAATTTACATTGTACATAAATTTGTATATAAAATCGAGTCCCAAGTAAGTGTGAAATTTCGAAATTAAATTTTTGAAATTTCACACTTACTTGGGACTCGAATAAAATTCAATTTAACATCTATCTACTTACTAACACTGGTATGCTTCTGCATTATAACAGCTATCACCCGTTCACCTACAAAAGCTCTATTATCATTAATCAATTTCTCAATGTCTATAAATATTCAATGACAGAATCTGCTTTAGGCTCAGAAATAACAATATTAAATAGCAGATTCTTAAATAGGGGATACCCCCTTGCTACAATAAGCCAAATTAGAGTACAAGCTAAGGATAAGATACAAAAAACTACACCAACCAACAATAGTAATAGAAAAAATACTTTATTTCTGTCCCATATGTTGAACAGTGGCACAAACAGCTTAACAGATTCTTTAAAGATACCAAATTTAAAATTGTGGCCAGACCAATATGGAAATTACACTCTATACTGAACAATCGCTCAATCCTTTCCACGTTTGCAACGCAAATAAATGACCTGGTATACAACATTTCTTGCGGTGACTGTGACTTGTCTTACCAAGATTCTACATGGTTTCCTCTGAATTTTTGTGTTAATCAACAAGTGGCCTCAGTTCGTGCTTCTCGTTCAGAAGCGTCAGAATTAGCTTTTCATACTGTTAATGAAAAATATACATTTTTATTCAACGAGGCCAAATTACTTAGTGTCCAATGTAATTATACAAGACTATTAATTGCAGAAACCGTCAAAATTAAATTACATGAGAATTCTGTTAATGTTTGCCAGCCATATCTAATCTCCGATTCATGGTCCTTTATGCACATGCGCGAAGCCAAATAATCCCTATTTAAGTTTCATGCTCACCCCTATTTAGCAATTTTCATTCCTGGAATTATGACATACAGCCGAAAAGCTTCAAGGAAGGAAAATCATTTTGCAATTTTTTCGTTAAATTAATTTTTTACTTAATTTTTAATTGCGTTAAATTGATTTTTAATTGTGTTTCATTGATTTTTAATTATTTTTTACTGTAATGTAAGATTTTTGATTTTTTAATTGTTTTCGTTTTAATTTCTGGAGAGTATCATATGGGAGTGTTCTATGTATCATATTGAGGTAAACTTCTCTTATTCTTTTACATATAACATAAAAGATGTAATCCAAATTAAGAATATATAAATCAGAAAGGTGTGTGTGTGTGTGTGTGTGTGTGTGTGTGTGTGTGTGTGTGTGTGTGTGTGTGTGTGTGTGTGTGTGTGTGTGAACAATGACAGAGAAATTCTGATGATGCACAAACTAAGTAAATGTGGGCTACCCTATGGACATGCAGTTGATCAAATGATAACCATGATTTTTTTAAAAAAAATTTTAGTAGTATGTCCCACATTACGAAAGTGGAAACAGATTTTTTTTTTTTTTTTTCTTGATTTGGTAGTTGTTGGCGCATCGGCTTCTGTGGCCATATTGCACCTCCCAAGGTTTTTGCAGTACTTTGATCCAAGCCCGAGGCGGGAATCGAACCCACGACCTTTGGGTTGCCGGGCAGGTACTTTACCCACTCGGCTAGCCCGGTCGGCAGTGGAAACAGAATGTGGCACACCAGGATCCAAAGGTTGCCAAACCTAGCTTTAGGTTTCTGATCAATCAAAACAGAACTTTCAAGATAAGGATAATGTACAATTTCTTTGATATAGGCTGAATCTTCCCTTTTTTTTTAATGTAAGGAACAGCTCTGTTCATAAACTACTTTTGTTTTTTAAGATGGCTGCCAACCTCTGACTTTTGGAAAACAAGATTTGTAGTATTTATCATAAAAAGCAGGTGATTGTAATTCCACACTATGAACTTGAATAAATTTAACTGACAACATAGGTATTTTATATTAAGACACAGCCATATGAGTGTGTTTATCAGTACAGTAATGCTTTCAAACATCAGTTCTAGGATTTTTCTGTTTGTGAATTTCTGTTTGGATTGTCTGTTAGACATCAACTAATTATGACAGCTTTAAGGGCTATACTGCTGCAGAGTTTCCCTTTTCAAAAATGTTGTCTTTTTTTTTTTTTTTTAATAACAACGGTACTGCTATCTAGACGTCACTGTTCAAGAGAATTTCAAGTTTTATCAGAATTTTTTTTTCACCTTGCCAAATATCCTCTCAAACTCAGCACTGCTGAGATGAGTTGTTAAAATGACAAACATGATTCAAAATACTTTATATTATTTCAAGTTTTCTTTCCACTTCTCAGTTACCAATACAGTTCCCATTATACATCAATTCTTTATCTGAATTCATTATACATCAATTTCTTACTCTGAAATTGAATTGATTTTGCAAAACATCTACTACATCTACTGCTTTGTCCTTTACTTTATCTTCGATAATATGGAGAGGTAACAGAAACTTATCCACAAAAATTTCAAATTTGAAAATGATGCACAGTCAACTGATAAAATTTTTGCTATCTCAGCATTTCTAAGAACATTTTTCAGTGGAAACTTGTTTTGGCTCATGGGTGTAAGCACCGTGCTGTGCGAGGATTGCCACACTTTATCAATCGTATTAGAGAAAAACCGTGTTGTAGAAGTACTGTGTTATATGGGGGGGGGGAGTTGCCTGTACTGATTTATGTTTTATCCTGCCAACTAGAAATCTGAGCATGCTGACTACAGATACTTTCTAGAATATAACCCCCACAACTGCTGAAGCCCAACCATATATAGTAAAAACTATGATTTAACTAACTATATGGAGATAAAGCTTGTCTGTTAATGGTGACTATACAGTAAACTCAAAATAAATGTACATAGTCACTTAAATCACTAGACTGTACTTTGATATACTGTATTTTACTGAACATGGAGTAAATCCAATAACAATGCAATGGAAAAACTACACCAAACTCATAAGAACAAAATTTTTATGCATACAAGTGAGTTTCACTTGTACGCTGGACACTTTTTGCATCATACAAATTTTAGCTCATTTACTGTTTTTCATAGAGCATTCTAGTTTTTCTATATGATTATCTAATACTATATTGATAAACAAAAGCAAGGCAGGCCTTTTCATTAGCTAAGTTAAATTTGTTTTAATGATGAAACAGTTTAATTGATGGTAAATACAATTATAATGATGCAACCACATCACAGGGTCCCATATGGATGAAAAGCCTGATTCAGCGGCCACTCTCTTCTTTTCGAAGTCCATTAAATTTGAGGTCTGCTAAAATTAGCATTTACTGTATTTATATAAAATACAGTAAATTATTATAATTATTCTGACACAATGCCTTCTCACTCTATGGTCTTCCCGAGTTGGTTTGATGTTTCAGGGTCGGATTGGGGCTCTCGCCTTTGGAATCTATTGTGCATCAAATCAGTCATGTCTCTATGAGTTAAAGAATCCATTAAAATTATTTTATTTGTTTACATCTGGAGAGCATTGACTGGAAGCATTCTACACAAAATACTGAGGTAATCTCTTACTCTTTTAAATATATGTATTTATATACAGAACTTCCAATAAATGAAAAAATATAAAAAATGATGGGAAATGAAAAGCGGCCATACAGAAACCAGATCATCACCAAATGTTTAATAGTTTATTAATTTTAATATTTTTCTTGAAAAAGTTTTACAAACTATCTAGAAAACAGTCCCACAAAGGGAAAATTAAAAAAAAAAAAGTTTAGGTTAGAAGTATCCTTACTTCAGGGAAATCATCTCTTGTCAGAAGATCATCATCATCATCGCTCCAGTCACTAAAATCATCACCTGCACTACTTTTGACAGATTCTACAACTTTTAGGAGGGGAAGGGAGGAAAAATTATATTTTAATTTTAGCTCATAGCATTCAAAAGCCAAATAAATTGCATTTCTCCACAAAATGAGAAAAGAATTTTTTATTTTATTATTATTTTTTTAAATGAGTTCGCAGTATTGTTTCTATTTTTTTAAAAAACTTTTATTAAGTAAAATAATAAAATTTGATGTAGATAATTTGTAACAAACTAAATCAATTACAGGATAAAAAAAAGACACGCCCTTAATTATCCTAAATATGAAGCGAATACAGTATGCATTTATCAGACAAGTACAAACATTTGTTTTATTTGGTATTCACTGGAATTTTTTCTTTTTCCAAAAAAAAGTTATAGTTTATAGTTAACCCAGTGCCAGTTGTGCAGAACCCGAGAGGGGCCCTCCAAAAATATCTGATGTGCATTATTCATCAATTAATGATTAAAAATTTGAATTTTTTTCTACCTTCCTAATACAATCAAACTTTTATCTGATATGTTTTGGAAGTGCAAAGTTAATGTTAACTCAAAATTAAAAATGGAAAGAACATCCCTGCTTCTGCATGATTATTTACAGTTTTTTTTCCTTCTTCAATGTGCTAGTTTCGTTTCTAGTGTCTCATGCAACACTGCTCGCACATTTAGTTTGAAATTGGTATCTGCTGACATGTGGTGGAGGATATTAAGGAAATATTAAGGAATATTAATATTACCAGGGAAAACTTGAAGGTAGCTATTAACTCTCTCCCCAGTAAAGCAATGACTGGACTGGACGAGTTCCCATAATTCATGATAAAAATATGTAGTGTATACACAATCGACCCACTCCATCCCGTTCTCTAATGAATACTAATTGAGGGGGTTATCCCAAAAGCATAGAAAAGATATTATGTAAAACTGGTTCCAAAAATAAACAACCCTAAATCAAATAAAGATTCCAGGCCCATCGCAATCGGATGCTCACTGCAAAAAATATTTGAAAAAGCAATCCTAAATACCATCAATCAGTACTGCTTTGGGGACAGACCAGAATACTTGAACTCTGTGCTTCCGCAAAGGTTGACTGTTACAAATTTAATGGAGACACCACTACAGATACAGTAAGCATTAAATAATAAACAACAGTTGGATATCATTTTCCTAGATGTAGCGACAGCATTTGACAACGTATCTATACCAGCTATGACAGTAATTCTGAAGGAGTATTTCTTCATGTCAGGAAGCACCTTAAGCTTTCTGTTCAATACCCTTCAAGAAAGAAAAGTCATCGTAATTAACGGCAAACAAACAGCAACTTACCGTATCTCCAAGTGAATATCCCAAGGGGTGTACTGTCCGCTACCTTCTTCGCAATTGCACCAGCTCCATTTTTAGCTCAAAATTGCGAATAATTCATTGCATAGGCAGATGATTTGAAATTTTTTGTTACCTCAAAAGAGCAGGAAACTTCACTTTATATATCCAAGGAAGCAAATAAGGCAATTTGGAAGCTTGAAGAATACTTACACTATAATGGTCTGAAACTAAATGATAAGAAAACTTCCCAAATGACCAGAAAAAGAAGAAAAATGAAATTATAATCTTTATGAATAATACCAGAGTTCAAAAAGCACCTGCACATCTTAACCTTGGCCTTAAGTGGGAGGAAGGATTAACCTTCATACTTCACACTTCGAATATATTAGAACGAAGACGTACACGGCATTCTGGAACACTAGACAAGGACTCACCAGTCTCCGAAGCCCTCATCTAATCATCTGATACATTCTTAAATGTGTTACACCAATTCTGTTGTATGCATCAACCATCTGGTCATCAGCCCCTAAGAACAACATCAAGGCCTTCTTGGGGGTGGAATACTGACTCCTGAGCTAAACAGGATAGCCAGGAAGCTGTTTATCATTTCCAGAGCAGTCGTCAGGTACAAATATAATAAGAATATTAATTTAATAATCTCATGCTCTGTGTTTTATGATTTTCAAATATTACAAATAAGATTATGTAAATAAGCTTGTAAATATTGAAATAATGTAACCACACCCTCTAGCCACATGCTGTTATTGGGTGTCTCAAAAGAGAAATAAATAGATAATAATAATAATAATGTTTTGGGTATACTATGTTTGGGGGAGGAGACTCCTGTTAGTAGTGCA
Source organism: Mastigoproctus giganteus (assembly GCF_048544385.1). Taxonomy (NCBI): domain Eukaryota; kingdom Metazoa; phylum Arthropoda; class Arachnida; order Uropygi; family Thelyphonidae; genus Mastigoproctus; species Mastigoproctus giganteus. The sequence continues at coordinate 57,906,142 of NC_143580.1, forward strand.
GAAGCACTGAGAACTTTATGTAGTGAACTTTTATAATTTTTTTTTTTAGTTGCAAAAGTGTTAGCATATGCTACAGTCATTAGATTTATTCAGCAGCATTATAAGCATTGGTTGTTGAAGCAATTACAGGCCACTAACTACAAGGTTTTTCGGGAGCCTCTAAGTGGAACTTTATCTATTGATTTGGAATTGTTTTTCTCTAACTTTTGATTTAAAATTAGTAGTATAGTATTTTTTTGTGATTTCCTGATTAATGTGGTGTATTTGTTCTTTACGTGGCCCTTGTAATTGCTTAAAAATCCACAGTCGACTTCTGCTGACATTGTGTTATATCAATAAGAAAGTTCAAATTATGCTGCCATTGTTTTAGTATTAATATAGCAGATACTGGAAGTTTCTACGTAGCTTTGTAGCATGCAATCAGTATCAGAAGAGGCTTATAAACAATAACTTATAGCACTAAATACAAGTTTTAATAACTTGATCACGTAGTCTGTAATGTATGACATTAATATTTGTAGAGCTTTTAGTATTGATGATTTGGCATAGATTAGTGTTGTAAATAGGTTGCTCAAGAAATTGAATCACGTAGGTTGGTGATAGACAGTTAAATTTATTATCTATTATAACTAATTAGAATTTACAAACGTAATGTTATAGAGTAATACATATAACTTAAACTTGATAGGAGATACAAAAAACATATACTGCAAGCTTGATATTTAAATATATATATATATATATATATATATATTCAATAATGTAAACTTCATAGCATAATCAGTGCATAGTGTTATTATTGAATTAGGATATAAGTTTAGTGTAGTATTCTTAATTATACTAAATTTGAACCAAAATCATTAATCAGACCACAGCAGCAAAGCAAAAGGCTCAAGGTAGTGGGAGTGCTGTGGCTTGGGGCAGAACTGAGGGAGGGTTGTACTCAGAATCACAGCCTTATTAAATGGAGTGCTTGTTTGATACTTGTGGAGTTATCAGGAACAGGACATGATATTGTCAAGGGGGATGCCTTTGTGGGCGATTGATGTAAGGAGTAAGGAGTGTGAGGATGTTAGGCACCAACTCGCTTTGTTATGGGCATTTATGAGAGCTTGAAGAACAGGGTGGATGCCCTCAAAGGATTAAAATTGGGGGGCCACAAGCTCTTAGCTGCCGACATCAACACCAGACCCTGCACTCGATCATCAGGTAACACAGAGGTAATCCCCAAAGCATAATGCACTGGTCCCACAGGAGCTAGTTGTTGTCAGCGACTCTGTTGTCAGGGAAACAGGAAATATATTGTGCAAAAAGGATAGATGGAATAGGACTAGGGTATGTCTGCCAGGAGCAAACGTCGATGGTGTAGAACAGATACCATCTTTTAAGGGCACAAAATTGTACACATTGACACTAATGACATTAAGAGTAGGAGATCTGCAGAATTACTTAACAAGTACAGGTCAATGTTGAAAAAAAAAAAGTTGCGATTTATGGTTAAATTTGAAATTGTCTGCATTTCTGCCAAGACATGATAGGAGGGTGTATACAACAAGAGCCTTGTCATCAATCCAGCCAGCCCTGGAGAGATGTGCAGGGCTGATGGGGTGGGAATTTTCTCAGTGTGACCTGTGCTTGTTAACAGGAGAGACTGCATCTACAGGGGTGGGATACACTTAAATAAAAAGGGTGCAAGAATATTTACAGATGCTATCGAAGCAGTGCTAGGTGCATTGGAAAACTGCTAGCTTGGGGATATACAGACTAACAGATTAACGATAGCCGAAGGTAGAGGTGAAAGTGATTCTTGGACTGCTTCTATTGGAATGAGCAGCAGTCTGGAAAACAAGGTGCTGGGGATTTCAAAAACTGCTGGCAGTCATCATCGAACAAGTAAATAAATGGGTAGGGTTTGTGTAACTAACAGTAAGAACAGATGGATGTATACTTGCATGTACACCAACGCTAGGATTATTCATAAATAAATTTTGTGAATTTGAAGTACTGGTCAAGACATCAAAGGCAGATATTGTTGGGATATCAGAGAAGTGGAGCCACACAGATATAAGAAATGCAGAATCTGAATCTGGGGAGTACAATGTGTACACAAAGGAAAGACAGGATAGGAAGGGTTATGCTGCTAGTTAGAAAACACACAAAATCTAAGGGAGTGCATCAAGTTGACACTGGTGTCTAGTGCAATGTCAAGTCAGTCTGGGGTGACATAAGCACTGGGAAAGCAAAAATGATTGCAGGAATGTGTTATAGGCCTAATGACTCTGATGAGTAGAACGAACAACTGAACAGAGAAATGGAGTGGGCCAATAAATCAGAATGTCTTATAATTGAGGATTTTAACCTTCCAGATAGACTGGAACTTATGGGTTGGTCACTCACACATTAGCAAAAATTATTGAGGATTTACTGGATGACTGTTTTCTTCAGCAGCATGTTCGAGTAGCAAACAGAGGGAGTAATACTCTTGATCTGATTACAGCAGTGATTATTCAACAATTAAGAATTTGCAGATAAAGGAACTACTAGGTGGCAGTGATCACAGTGTACTGATGTGGGATTTACTTATATAACTATCATCAGGGGTAAAGGAAGGGGTTTTTGCTTTTGTAAAGCTAATTATGGTGAACTCAGACAGTTTTTAAATTCTATACAGTGGAACCAACAGCAAATTCTAAATGAGCCCCGACCTTTCCGCATCCTCCGTATTTGGTGGTGACGGGCTCGGAACCCTGGTCTAATCAAGAAGCATGTGCTACGCACTGCTGCTCCTTCCCACCTGGCTACAGAGGCGCCAGTCCAGTTGATATTGATGGTTCGACTGCAGATGATCCTGCTCAGGTAGCAGACAAATTGAACTGAGTATTATGCATATCTAAATTCACATGAGAAATTCTGTATGGAAATGGAGGCCAGAAGTTTATCAAACTCTAACAGGGAGCTAAATGATTTTGTAATAATTGGAAGAGAAACTGTTAAATTTAAACATAAAAAAGCACCTTGGATGGATGGGATCTATCCAGGTATATTAAGAGAGGCAGCAAAGGAAGTAAGCAAACCCTTAGCCATAATTATAAGAGCATCCTTGGATTCAGGAGAAATCCCCATGGACTGAAGATATGCAAATATATCGCCAATTCATAATGGGAAATTAAGTGAGTTAAAGAAGCAATGCAGGATCATCTTGCCAAGACTGATGTGATACGGTATGGGTTTGTTAAGGGGAAATCTTGTCTGACCAATCTGACTGGATACTATGATGTAGTCACAAAGGAACTGGATGCAAAAAATAATTTTGATATCATATACTGTTTCACATAAAATACTGCTGAACAAATTGGAACAGTATGGCATTAAGGGTCAGTTGCTGCTGCTATGGATAAAGGGATGGTTGAGTGGGAGAAGATAGAGAGCTGTATTCAATGGACACTGCTCTTTGTGGACTAATGTTATTAATGAATTCCCCCAAAGTTTGGTGTTGGGGCCCATTGTTGTTTTCTATATTTATCAATGATATTGATAAAGGTATATCAGGCTAATGTTCAAGTTTGCAGATGACACAAAAATTGGAAGGGTTGTTAATGACAGTAATAACAGTATGCTACTGGAAAAGGATCTATAAAAGTTGGGCAGATAGGCTAGGAATAACAGAAGTTTAACTGAGAATAACTGAAGTTTAACATTGACAAATGCAAATTACTGTATATGGGTAGCAGTAACTCCAGAGTAATATAACAACTGTGCAGTACTACACTCGGGTGTAGTGGAGAATGAAAAAGACCTGTGGGTAATTGTACAATTAGATATGAAGTTTTCTGAGCAGTGCAGACAGGCTGCCAGAGCAGCTCATGGGGACTTGTCAATGATTTAGAGCAATTTTGCTAGCAGGGATAAGGAGGTGATTATCTCTTTGTATAAGGCAATGGTCAGGCAACACCTTGAGTATTGAACACAGGTCTGAAGGCATTATAGGAAGGATGATGTAGAGCTGCTAGAACAAGTACAGAGAAGGGCAACAAGATTGGTGAGTGGAATAAAGGGGTGCCTTTACCAAGAAAGGCTTAAGGTATGCAAATTGCAGTGTCTGGAGACTAGGCATCTGCAAGGTGATCTGATTGAGGTGTATAAAGCATTGAATGGTTTGAGCAAGCTCAATGCTGATGGGATTCTTCCTCTTGCTCAAATTAAGCACTTGAGGGGGCATAGATTCAAATTGAAGAAAGACAGTTACAGAATAGACATGTGGAAATTTGCCATTAGCCAGCGAGTGGTTGACTGCTGGAACAAACTTACATTTTAGCTGATGCTGTATAAGCTTGCTTTCTTGCATTGTATGCCACTACTGATGCTAATGCTAAAAAGGCTATATGATCAGGATACTTTCATATTATATAAAATGCAAAAACTGGTGAAAACCACATGGTTCTGTTGCCACTTCAGCCAAAGATAAAGTTCACCTGCTAGCATCCTACTTTTCTTCTAACTCATGTATTGATGATCTTGGTAAATCATCTCCTACCCTACCCACCACGCTCCATTTAATGCCTGCTGTGGTCTACCATAAAAAGGATGGCAGAAGAATTTTGAACAATCTTGATACTAATAAAGCTCCATGTAGTGATAGTATCTCTCAAATTGTTCTCAAAATCTGTGCTCCTGAGTTTACTCCTGTTCTGTGTCAGCTTTTTTCACTTTCTTATTCCAAAGGTGTTTCCCTTTTTCTTGGAAATTTGCTCATATCCAGCCAGTTCCTAACAAGGGTGAGAAACCCCCCCGCATCCAATTATCATCCCATTGCACTTACTTCTACTCTTTCTAAAGTAATAGAGAAATCAATTAATCTCCAACTCAAACTATCAAGAAACCTTTCATCTGATCAATGATCATCAGTGTGGATTTCATCAGTGTCAATCCACTGGTGATATTCTGGCTTATGTTACCCAGCTATGGACAAATTCAATTGAAAAGTCTGGTGAAACTCCAGCAGTTGCTCTTGGCATTTCAAAGGCTTTTGATCACATTTGGCATAAAGGACTTCTAAATAAGCTTCCATCTTATGGTCTGCCAACCATTTTTTGTAATTGGATATCCAGTTTTCTCTCTGACCGCTCACTGTGGGTGATGGTAGATGGCTCTCTGTCTTCTAACTTCTCCACTAAAGCTAGTGTTCCCCAAGATTCGGTTCTTTCTCCCACTCTATTCCTCTTGTATACTAATGATCTTATTAATTGATCAGAAATCCTATACATATTTTTGCTGATGATAGTTAACATTCAATTCCTTAAATGCTGATCTCCAGGTAATTCTTCTGTGGGACAAAGCTAACTCAGTCAATTTCAAACCTTCTAAAACTCATTCCTGTCATAAATCTCACAAAAAGGGTTGTTACAACTGGATGAAGCACAGCGTGATAATGAAGCATTACTACTCAAATGTGTTCAATTTGTAAAGAATGAAAAAGTTATAGAAGAAATGATATTTTCAAAATTGCTGACAACAAATACAAAGGGTTTATCAATTTGAAACCTGAAAGTTTTTTCATGGAAAGATATTCCCTTTTCCAAATGTCATCATGCGTGCAAAGGATGGGGAACCGGCTATGGTTGGTCAACAACGTGGATTTGTAGCTAACTGAAAAAATGGCGAATAATGCAATGAATTGCATTTGGTTGTTAAGCATCTCAGCAAAAGGTGCAACAATTTAACAAATGTGGTTACATCCCTCTGCACAGTTTTTGATGTTTGTATACCAATAGCTGTTTTTAACTCATTTTTTTACGCTGATTTTGGAAATGTTACTCATTTTCTTCTATCACATACCATTTTTTTCACAAATTGCTTAAGCTGATGTCATGAGTTGTATTATTAAATGTATTAACTTAGGAGTAAATGCTGGGAATTTGTAAACTAAATCATCACATGTTGGCAATACAGCCTTTCACTCATTTGTTTCTCGACTTTGAGAACTCCAATACAGAAGTGTTTATCAATGTGAGCTCAGTTTATTTTTGAGGTTATCATGTCAAACTTGTGCTGAAAAGTGAGTAAAATATTGTCTTCAAGCAAAGACAAGATATTACAGAATTTGTCAAAAGAAAAAAAAAAAAAAAAAAAAAAAAAATGCATATTACGTTTATTTTATAGAGAAACTCAGTGACTAGGACAAACAATGGGCTCCACATGAAGTATGCCAAACCTAAAAGAGGAGTCTCAAAGACGTGTTGCTCCACAATGGAAATAAATATGAGTAATTCCAGTAGCTCACTCTGTGCATTTGAAGAACATGGTTGGTTAGTCTGTGCTGACTCTAAAATGATAAGCATGTTACTTGGACAGCAATCTGGCTACACAAACATGCCTTGCTTTTTGTGTGAGTGGAACAGTCGGGTAAGGAGTAAGCACTGGGATGTCAAGGTCTGGTCAAAGGGGGGAAGTTTGTTGCCAGGATCAAAGAACGTAGTTCCTAAACAACTAGTACACCTAAAAATTGTCCTTCCACCATTGCACACCAAACAGAGATTTGAAGAAACAATCTGTGAAAGCTTTACCTCAGGACAGTCTCTGCTTCAACTATCTTTGTACTAAATTCCTATCAATCACCCAGGAGACGTTAAAACAAGGTATTTTTTGTTGGACCTGAAATTTTCAAACTGATGAGGAACCGAGATTTTGAGGGAACTATGAATAAAAGAGAAAACTGGGCATGGATTAGCTTCAGGTCTGTTGTTGTGAACTTCTTAAGGAACAACAAGAATCCAGACTACAAGAATATAGTTGAAAATATGTTGGCAAACTTCAAGAAGCTGGGCTACAACGGGAATGTCAAGGTACATTTTTTACATTCCCACATCAACTACTCTCCAGAAAATCTATGAAGTGTTAGTGAAGAACAGGCTGACTGGTTTCACTAGGACAAGTCATGGAGATGAGGTATCAAGGGAGGTGGAATGTCAAACATGATGGCGGACTACTGCTGGACGCTGAAGAGGGACTGTAAATAAAAGGATCAACAGGAAAATCAAAGAAACGATAATTTCACCCATTGTAGATCAGTTTTTAAAATGAGAGGTGAGCATTTGGTTGACATTTTACCAAACTGCCCTTTTTAATAGTGTTTTCAACATGTACTTAAATATAAGTCTGGTAAAAGTAGCATTTTGTTATAATTTCCGTGCACAGATTCTGCAAAAATTAATAAAAATTTTGAAAAATCAAATTTTCTTTTGTAATTTTTGAAGAAACCTAACATGATAGAAAAAAATGGAAGTCATTTCTGAAATCAACATTAGAAATTGATTCAGAAACACCATTTTCTGAGAAAATATCAGTGAATTTTTTTCAAAATTCAGAGTGGTGTTATTAATAAAATCAAGTCTCATTCTTTGAATGATAGATTATTTTGCCAAATAATGCAACGAAAGTGATGAAGAATTCGGTCTTTTATTCCACAAGGAATTAAGTGTGGAAAATTAAGCATAACACTGAAATCTTACGAAATGATGTGGCGTATCTTTCTGATATATTCAAAAAAATTAAATGAAGTTCTTCTCAATCTGCAAGGAAACAAGATCAATTTTATTAAGATAAAAGGAATTATAATGGAATTTATTAACAAACTTACACTATTTAAAAATAATCTTGGTTGAAGAGAATGTTCTCAATTTTCATCTTTGCAAGGGATGAATAATCAGCTGTTGCAAAGATGAAAATTGAGAAAATCCTTATGGATAGAATTAAGCATACTGATTTGAAAACAAATTTTTCTGACAATGATGCTATTAAAGAAGACTTGATAATCCAATTTAAACATCTGCATGAACTTATAATACCAGATTGGGTGATTAACCCACTTCTAACAGATGTGCATAATGTGAGTCAACATTTGCAAGAAGAATTTATTGAATTGTAAAATGACGGAGACCAAAGTACAATTTAATCAAACTGATCATGAAATATTTTGGATCCACAAACATCTCATTCCCTCTCCTGTGCCACGAAGCAAAATTACTTATTACAGCATTTCCAACATTGTACTTGGTAGGTTCAGTGCAGTAGTATCGCTACTAACAAAGGAGATTTAAGATTACTTTTAACAAATTTAGAGACAAATATAAATAAATTAGCAAAGTTGCATGAAACACAAGGATGGATCTCATTAAATTTATTTGTTTAAAAAATGAATACCTAATAAAAAAATAATATCAAAATAATTTATAAATCTTTGTAATAGTAATAGTAATTTGTAGTAGTCATAGTTACAAAAATAAATATAAAATATTTACTTATATTTGTCTTCTTTATTAGAACGAGAAACTATAGATTTTTTTAAAACATAGGCATGGATTAAATTAAAATTACACAGTAAAAGTTACACATGAAATTAACTTCAAGTGAATAAAGTGAGCATTTAACTCGCTATGGTCGAGAATCACTGAGCTAGATTACAGGACAGCTATACAACAGGAGATGAAGGGTTGTTATCAATGGTCTCTCAGTGATTGATGATGGGGCTGCTCCTGTTCTGAGTTTCTTAAATGATCCTGACAAAGAAATACAGAAGATAATATCAAAATCTGTAGATGTGAAGACTGAGAGAATGGTTAATGGTAAGCATAAAGCAGAACTCTTTCAGGACGACTTGGATAAGCTACAGGGATAGTCTGATAAGTAGCAACTTTTTTAATGCTGAAAAATGCAACATTTGGGAAACAGCAACCCCAAAATAGCTTAGAGGAGCTATACTAGGAACTAGAAGAAAGGGATTTGTGACTTATGATGAGGCAGATAGGCAGCAGGGAGCACCTGTGGTATCCTGTTGATAATTTATCAATCAATCAATCATATAAAAATAAGGTTTGGAGGTTATAATTCCACTGAATAATGCAATCATGAGACTGCTTTTGGAATACTGTATCCACAAAGAGAGGTTACACCTAACAAAAAAAAAAAAAAACCCTGAAAAAGACTCAAAAATGATCAGTGGTACCAGATGAGACTGCTTAAATGGTGCTCATATAAGGAGAAACTTCAAATATATGGGATATAGGAGTTTAAGAATAAGGTTCCTTAGAAGTGAACTAATAGAAATATACTGGGATTTGCATTGGGAATGGGGGGGGGGAGAAATAATAAAAGAATGAAAACAGAATTTGCATGTTATTAAATGTTGCTAGAACCAGGAAGCATAAATTCAAACTAAAGGGGAAGAAATATAGACTGACATGCTCCAATTTGCATACCTTAAGACTTTCTTGGTAAGAGCAACCTTTGTTCCCCTCAGCAATCTCATTACCTTCTCTGTACTTGTTCCAGCAGCTCTATGTTCTTCCTAAAATGAGGCCTACAGACCTGTATATGGTACTCAAAGTGTGGCTTGACCATTGCCTTGTGCAATAAGTTGCCTGCATGGGTGACAAAGCTTGGAAAAATTCAAAGACCTGCTGGACCTACCAGAAGAGGGAAAGCAGAGTTCAGGTGAAGTACACGTCACTACCATCTATGCACTATATAATCAATACTAATATTAAAGGCATCACCAAAATGCTCTGCTATTTGTTTATAAAACACTGCTCTGACATCCTGTTTTGGGATTCATGAGCACCTCATCAGATATTAGTAGTATCTCATGACAATTTCCCGAGAAAATTGTTGAAATAAATTCATTTGACGTAAGCTGCCATTCAGTACATATAGTTGAAAATAAAAACTTCTAAAATAGCTAAATGCTATTTAAACTTGTCGCAAAAACAAAAGAAAGGATAAGCAATCATAACTGAAAGGTGATTCACCTTTCACCAATGCCATTTGTCTGAAAGCAATGCAACATGCAGACAACTCTTCTGCTGTGAGATATATGACCATTGCATTTTCCTATGCAGTTTACAATCAGCAGACAGAAGAAACAATATTAAAAGCAAATTAAGTATTGTAATTCTCATAAAAAATGATTAATTATCTATATATTAAACATTTAAATATACAGGGGGTCCTGGGTATCTGAGTCCCCACAGTTACGAGGATTAATTTCTGAAACCGATAAAAGCAATGAAATAACGTAGAAGATGTTTTGGAAAAGTTTCAATATTCTGAACAGTATAAAAATGATTGCAGAAGTTTGGAAAGTAATTTTGTGTGGATTAATGAATAGCTCATGGAAAAATTTATACTCTGATGCTGTTCATGAACATGAAGAATACAATGTGACCGGGTTACAAAATGAAATTGTAAATCTTGCAAAAGAAGCAGGATTCCATGAAGTTGATGATGGGGATATTGGACAACTGCTTCAATCAAGTGCTGATGTTATTTGTTGTTATTTGGTTTTTAGGAGCATTAGCAATAAGGCCATATTGCTCCGGGATATGCGGTGGTCATTCCCTGACCTTTCCGCATCCTCCGTATATTTGGTGGTGATGGGCTCAAACCCCGGTCTAATCAAGAAGCGTGTGCTATGCACTGCTGCTCCTTCCCACCTGGCTACGGAGGCGCCAACAATCAAGTGCAAAACCACATACAAATGAGGAGCTAGCAGAATAGACCAACTACCCACAGAAGAGGAAGCCGAAAATGATGACGTGATGGAATCACCAAAGGATAAAGATTTGAAAATTAAAGAATTAAAGGGAAGTCCTTGAGAAATTCGACCAAGCACTTGAATATTTTTGTGAAAATGACCCTATTCATGATCATGCAGCAAAAGTTAAGCACAATGTTAGACATAACTAAAGGCTATGATACATTTATATCTGAAAAAATACAGCAAAAAATAAAATAAACTCTGGATTCACTCTTTAGTCATAAAACTGGAAAATAGTGTAATGTCAATAAACTTTACTTAACATTACACTGTTCAACATATTATAATAAAAACGTCTAATATAATAATTGTCTCACTTTTAGTTCCTTCAATCCATTTTTTTTATTATTTAGAAGTGCGTAGTACACATTACGAAAATTTGGTCCCTATTTTAAGTGGAATTTTCTGGAACCAATTTCCCTCGGATAACGAGGACCCCCTGTATATTCAAAATATTTTTAAGTAATCTCAAAAGTTTTTTTAGAATGCATCTCAAATTCCTTTAAGCTCACTAGAGTACACTGATTAATCAATTAACATGATGATCTGTTGATGTAACCAGACACTGATTAATCAATTAACATGATGATCTGTTGATGTACATAAAACATAATAATAATAAATAAAAATTGAAAATGAGTATAATAACCATATATACCTATTTCATTATCACCTTTAGGTTTTTCAAGAACATCGATTTTAATAACTTTGGGTGGTGGACTGCTAGGTGGCTCTTCTCGCTTTTTCTCAGGCATGGAAGTGGGTGCTTTGCTGTCACTGTTCAAAGCTAACATTTTCCCATCTGCAAATATTAAACATATTGCAAAGGAATTTGGCATAAGGTTTTCAACTGAAAAATCTATTTATTATTAATTAAAAAAAAAAAAAAAAGTTAGCATAGCTTTCTACAATCATATTCACAAAGAATGTGGAATACTGCCAACAGTATTTCACTTTCCCTGCCATTAATTTTATTTCAAACTTTGTTTCATTACAAATGTATTAACTCCTCCCCTCCCCTCCAAATTATCTTGCCAAATTCCAGCTTCTAAGAATGTTTTTGAACATTTCCTAAAATGTTTCAGGACATATAAAAAGATAATTTTACAACAAAAATATTGAAGCAGTAATCCCAGAGTAATGTATCAACTCTGTGGTACCACACTGACAGTGGTAGAGAAAAAAAACAGGACCTGGGGGTAATTGTGTAGGAAGATATGAAGTTTTCTGAGCAGTGCACATGGTCTGCAAGAGTAGCTCATGGTGTCTTGTCAATGATATACAGGAATTTTTCTAGCAGGGGTAAGAAGGTGATTATCCCCTTGTATAAGGCAATGGTCAGGCCACACCTTGAGTACTGTATACAGGTCTGGAGGCCTCATTTCAAGAAGGATGTAGAGCTGCTGGAATGAGTACAGAGAAGGGCAACAAGATTAGTGAATAGAACAAAGGGTTGCTCTTATGAAGAAAGGCTTAAGTTTTGCAAATTACAGTGTCTGGAGACTAGGCACCTGCAAGGTGATCTGATTGACGTGTATAAAGCCTTGAATGGTTTGAGCATGCTCAGTGCAGATGGAATTCTTCCTCTTGCGCAGAATAATCGCCTGAGAGGGCATAAATTCAAATTGAGGAAAGATAGTTGTAGGATAAATGTGCGGAAGTTTGCCTTTAGCCAGCGGGTGGTTGATTGCTGGAACAAACTTCCTTCTGTCATTGTAGAAGTTGATAGCATAAATAGATTCAAGGCAGAACTTGACAAACATTTGGAGTGAGTGGATGGGTGAAATAAGGTTTTTTTTTTTTTTTTTTTTTTGCTGATGCTATATAAGTTTGCTTTCTTGCATCATGTGCCTTTGCTAATACTAACTTGGACAAACAGACACTGCATGAGGTGTGATCATAAAGTTCAGACACTGATTCAATATCTTGAAATTGTAGCGATTTGTCTCAAACCATTCAAGGCTTTATACACCTCTATCAGATCACCTTGCCGGTGCCTAGTCTCCAGACACTGTAATTTGCAAAACTTAAGCCTTTCTTCATAAGAGCAACCCTTTGTTCCATTCACTAATCTTGTTGCCCTTCTCTGTACTCGTTCCAGCAGCTCTACATCCTTCTTGAAATGAGGCCTCCAGACCTGTATACAGTACTCAAGGTGTGGCCTGACCATTGCCTTATACAAGGGGATAATCACCTTCTTATCCCTGCTAGAAAAATTCCTGTATATCATTGATAAGACACCACGATGAGCTACTCTTGCAGACCATCTGCTCAACCTTTCCAGATCCTGTTGCAGCATACTGTCAGTAGTGTCCTTAACAACCCTGCCAACCCTTTGTATCGTCTGCAAACTTGGATATTAAGCTTGATATACCATCATGAATATTATTTATAAATACAGAAAACAATAATGGACCCAACACTGAATCCTGAGGGACTCCACTAATAACATTAGTCCACAATGAGCAGTGTCCATTGATTACCACTCTCTGTCTTCTCCCCTCAACCACCCCTTTATCCATAGCAGCAGTCTTCCATGTGCAACAGTATCAAAGTTATTCCCTGCATCCAGCTCTTTTGTAACTTTTCTTTCATTTAGTATCCAATCAAATTGGTCAGTCAAGACTTCCCCTTAACAAAACCATGCTGTGTCCGAGCTATAACTGAAGTCTTGTCTAGATGATCCTGCAGTGCTTCTTTAACCAGTGCCTCCATTAATTTTCCTGGAACAGAAGTTAAACTCACAGGTCTATAATTACTTGTGTCAGCCTTTGATCCTCCTTTGTGAATTGGGGTCACATTTGCACATCTCCAGTCTATAGGTACATCCACTGAGTCCAAGGAAGCTCTCATAATTATGGCTAAGGGTTTGCTTACTTCCTTTGCTGCCTCCTTTAATATAACTGGATAGATCCCATCCACCCCTTGTGCCTTTTTTATGTTTATCTTCAACAATTTCTCCTCCACTTTACTCTCAGTTATTAAAAGATTATCTAAGCTTACTGCCAGAGTTGAATTCACCTCTGGCATTCCCCCTCGCTGAATAACTCCTGATGTGTGAATGTCGATGCAAAATATTCATTTAGTTTGTTAGCTACCTGAGCAGGATCATCAACAGTTGAACCATCGATATCAAGTGGACCAATCTGATTCATCCCCTTCCTTCTAGAGTTTACATAAGTAAAGAACTCTTTGCTGTTTTTCTTTGCATCCTTTGCCAAAGATTTCTCATAATCTGCCTTTGCCTGCCTAACCTCCTTTGTGACTTGGTTACAGACCAGCTTATATCTATCATAGGAATTATTTGAAGCACATGCTGACATTCTCACCCTGACAATATCATAGGACACATGGCAAACATTATGCTGTATTCAATTGTTTAAAACTCTGCAAGCGCAATGTGCTGGACACATTACAAGAAGAAAAGTTTTGAGCTAATGTACTTATTTTCCAAAACTGAATGCAATTTGCCCATACCACAGATAAAAACAAAGGCCTCAGAGTATTTCAATTATGAAGACACTGTATACAAACAAAGTTTACAAGTACAGCATTGCTCTCTCTTTCTCTCTCACTTATAGATTTCATGAAACTAAAACTATTAAATGATTAATTAATAGATATAATAACATAAAAGAAGAATTTCTTTTTTTACCATTGTGGTTATTACTGGAAGTAGTCAAGCTACTTGTAGTAGAAAGTGTAAGAACTACAGTAGTGGCAGCAGGGGTAGTAGTAGTAGAAACAGCAGCCCCAGGAGTCGTAATGGACGTGGTTGTTGAACAGCTAGTGGCACTGCTACTATTATTAGCAGCAACATTTGCAGTAGGTAGAGGAGGTGGAGGAGGTGGTGGGGGAGGTGGCGGGGGAGGGGGAGGGGGAGGAACAGCAGCAGCAGTAGAAGATGTAGTAACATTAGTAGTGGCGGCAGCGGCAGTAGTAGCAGTAGTAATAGTGGTAGTAGTAGTAGCAGCAGTAACAGTAGTAATAGCAGCAGTAACAGCAGTATTAACTGCTGCAGTAGTACTGGTAGACAGAGCAGTACTACTATTACTGATACTGCTGCTGGCAGTGCTGGTGGTAGTAGTAGCAGATGTAGCAGCACTAGTGCTGGTGGTAGCAGAACTGGCAGTAGTAGTAGTAGTGGCAGTGGTTGTAGTAGTACTACTGCTACTAGTAGTAGTGGTGGTGGTGGTGGTATCATCAGCTTTTCTTCTTTTATTATCCTTTTCTCGAGATGGGGACGGTGAGCGCTGACGTTTATTCCTCTGCCAAGATTTACTACTTGAGGATACATCTCTCCTCCTTCCTCTATCCCGTCTGTTGTTCTTTCCCTTCTTTTCTTCCTAAAAAAAAAGTTAATATACATGTTTGTTTAAGAATATCTAACCAGACATTCTTTGAAAGTATAATTTGACCATTATAATTTTACTTCTATCTTAAAATATTACTATTTACATTAATTTTTACTAATTTCAAGAGCTATGTACAAGTTAAAATTTGGAGCTAGGCTTTTTCACACTTCCTTTTATTACTCCAATGAGTGGTAAAAGAAGGTATGGAAAAACTAACTGGTTTAATTAATAAATAAAAAGTTGCTTAAAATAGCATTTATTCATATAACGTGCATGTCAGGTTTTTTTTTTTTTTTAAAATGAAAACCCTTAAACCTGAAAGGTATCAGAACTATAGTACTTAGTAACGTGCATAGGTTGAAGGTTGAGAAGATGAAAGAAGATACTTGTTGTTTAAAGAATGTTCAAAATTCTTCTGACATCTTTTTGACAGAAGACCACAGGAGGAGGCACTAAATGGAGTGTGAAAACACCTATGGTGGCACCTACTACATTTACAGACCGAAGCAAAACCTCAGGTGCCTCTCTGACAAGTAAGCCTTTCAACAGGTTTTTTTTACTTTAATTTACATCTTTTCTCAAATTTCTTATTTCTTTAGGGTTTCATTAAGAGTTTCCTTCCCCATTCCTTTCTTGGTAATGCACCATTGTAGTTTAACTCAGTTTATGTCAGGTTCTAATGTTGACTCTCCTTTCTCCCATACTTCAGAAGAGTGACCCAATCATTTTTCTGTCTTGGTTATATTAATGGTAACAAAATTTTCTTAGAGAAATGGCGCAAATTATGTCACTTCCTACTCAGTCACTAACGTTGATTCGGTAGAGTAAGTAGCAGGAGTGAGAATAAAATGTTGCATCCTTCATACTAAGAGATGGAAATGATGTCACTTCCTAAATGACACTAACTCAGTCACTAACATTGATTCGGTAGAGTAAATAGCAGGTAGTAATATTATGCAAGTAATATTACTACCTGCTACTTAATAAAAGCTTCAAAGCCACCAAAGCAGCCTCTAGTGTTGACAAAAGAACGAGTTTGAAAACATAGAGAACGGGAAAAAAATGAAGAGTTTAATGAAATCTGTTTCTTAAGATTTTGATCAACCTTCTAAGTAGCATAAGTAGCGGGTGTGAGCATAAAAACGTTACATCATTTATAACTTCAGTTCTAGCTGTTAGATTTTAATAGCTGTTTGATTAAACCGTTTAAAAATTTAAACTGTTTTGATTTAAGAATGCAACAATAAAACAATCACTTCGACAAACAACTATCACTCCTTGCAATAGTTTTTGGTTATGATGTCATACTATTCTACAAATGGATTTTGCTAACTCAAATTATAAAAATACCAAATATAATTTCAGTTAACAACCTATAAGGCGCCTCCATAGCCAGGTGGGAAGGAGCAGCAGTGCGTAGCACACGCTTCTTGATTAGACCGGGGTTCGAGCCCGTCACCACCAAATACGGAAGATGGGGAAAGGTCAGGGAATGACCACCGCATATCCTGGAGCAATATGGCCTTAGTTGCTAATGCTCCTAAAAACCAAATAACAAACAAACAACCTATAAGAGCACAGTCAGTCCTCGTATAACACGAATTCGATCATACACAATTTATAAACAAGGGAACAATATCGTATATAACATGAACCGAATTTGCTTATGCATGATTCACCTTTGTGTTCACAAGAAATGGCAGTCGAACGTGGAATCACCCCCAACTGAACGCAACACGATAGGAATGAAGAGAAGATTCTGAAAATGTATTTATGTTTTTTATATCAGTGAAGGGGAAAACATTTCACCATAATAATGTAAAAACCCACACAATTCCAGCTATCAGTATTATCACAAATGCAATTAGATCGAGTTTACTATAAGTTTATAACAGATTCCATAAGCAGAAATGCAATTGGAAATTGTTTTTATTGTTTTATGGTAGTAACCCCCAGAAATGTGCTTTAGTAAAATGTGAGGTAGTGAGGTGTTAATAGTGTGTCTCTGCCTTTACAGTGTTGTTTATTCAGTTGCAACACACGTGCAGCTTTGTTTATGTGTATCAAGCGTAGCTCCTCATTTTGTAATTGTGTTTTATTCCCTAAAAATGAGTAAAATACTTAAAATGTGTGAAAAGGAAGCATCCTGGTGAAGACACTACAGATTCAGAGAGAAAAAGAAAATCAATATCAATAAACAGAGGCAAACTGGGTCAAAAATTCTTACACGGGAAAATTTGTAGTGGCCTCATACTAGCGTTTATGACCAAAATCACAATGGCCTCCGGCCCACCGGGGTTTTGCCGAGAATTAGAAAGAATGCAGAGAAAATAAAAACAACTCAAAGTGTAATTAAAATCCATTAGATCAAGACACAAAGAACTGGAAGAGATGGAATGGCTGTCATCTGTTTGGATATAAAATCGAACAAAAAACAAGTTTGCTTACGATAGAAGCAAAAGAAGTAGCAATACTTTGTTACGTAATAGTCGTAATAAAATATGTAAGTATTTTATTATGATTATTTATTGTGCTTGGTAATGTTTTGGTTACAAATGTGTGTTCAATCTTGGGTGGTCAGCACCTAACACTATTTTTCCCATAGGGCCTGTTGTTTATATTGCATGATTTTGCATTGCACGAGGGTTTCCAGAAACACAACTATCATGCTATATGAGGACTGACTGTATTTCAAAGATGGCTAAAACTCCAGATGGGCGAAATCGAGAGAATTATGCAAGAATAAAAGCTTCAAAACCACTGAAGAAGCTTCCGGTGTCGACAAAAGAAAGAGTTCAAAAAAAAAGAGAATGAAAAAAAAAAAAATGCCACATTTAATAAAAAAATTTGCTTCTCAAGATTTTGATCAATATCAACCTTCTACATAGACTTCTCATTAAGAAGCTGGACCATCAACATCACAAAAGCATATTCAAGAACTTTCTGAAGATTTTGATCCAGAAGATTTGAGTTTAAATGAATTACCTGAGGATTTTCAACTGATTCATGAACCGGCTAGACAGTATACTGCAAGACCAGCTTCAACTGCACTTTTTTTTTTTTTTTTTGTTAGTTGTTGGCACATCGACATCTGTGGCCATAATGCACCTCCCAAGGTTTTTGCGCTACTCTGATCCAAGCCTGAGGCGAGCACTTTACCCACCCGGCTAGTCCGATCGGCTCGACTGCATCATCCAAAAAGAAACAAAATAATATTTCAGCTCAATTGCCTGTTGTAGACCCCCCACAGGTTTTCATAGTAGCCGAGCATGAAATCATTTACAAGAACATCGAACATGACTGTAACTCCTATAAAGAATATGAACAATTTCTGAAAAATACATTTGTAGCTGTTTGTGATATCTATGATCGATTATGTTATGAAAATGATGTAAAATTGTGCACTCCTAGAAGTTATCCGTAACTTCTCTTAAAAATTCCAACTGCAGACGTAATGACTGTGAAGGAGTGCAATACTTGAGCATCTATCAAAAATGATTCAATTCCAACATTTTCGAAGAGCGATGGTTTTGTTAATCTTGCTATTCCACCTCATCTGCCTCAATTTGATTTAGTGATTGAGCGGCTCATTTCTCCTCCTATACTATTCATGCAAATTAGAAGACTAAGACATGGTTTCGGCCAATATGGAATTTTGGGCCAAATTATAAATGTCCTGTAAATGTTAATTCGATGGTCAATCATTAGCGTCAGAGTATAGATGACAATTATTGCGTTAATGTTCATATCAAACGTAAGAAAATTCACAAATCGAGTTATTTAATGGGTTTGGTTCGTAAACGAGATGTAAGGGTTTGGTTAAAGTATCTACTTACGACTCCTTTGTATCGTCTGTATGATATCGAGATTGACAAAGCATTTTTCATTGAAGACAAGGAAACATGATGATGCTTCTACATGTGATGAAATGAGTGAAGCTATACCTACTGAAGAAATTTTAGTCGCACCACAACAAACTCGTTTATGGAGTGATGACAAATATTTATGAATAGCTCCTGGTGAACGAAATGTTCCATAAAGCTTACTTTTTGATGAACATGCCAAAGAAATGTCCGTTCCTAGCATTTGCCTTGGTCACTATTGAGAGTTTACATGTAATTTAAAAGTTACACTGTTTATGATGGCATCGAATGAACTTCATCGTTCAGAGTGGTGTGGAGTGACACCTAATCATCTTCATATGGCCATGAAAATAATGAGACTAAGAACTTGAGATTCGTTAACAGTTGCTTTTAAAAACGTCGGAAAAGACACCCAGCTCACCAAAGAACAAATCCAATCTCGAGAATACTTCAATAACTGCATTGAAAACAATTTAACATTTTTGAAATCGATTCCTAATTCAACTTAATACCGGACACAACGTAAAAGAAATCTGTTTGTGATGATTAGACAATTGGTAAACCTACGTTCTTCTTAACTTTGAGTGCAAACAAAATCGGTTGGCCTAAATTGCTAAAACTTTTATACAAATTAAAACAAGACAGTTTGGATATCCTTGACGAGCAAGCAGAAGCTCTTCATTTTACGGAAAAGGCAACATTAGTTAATGAAGATGGGGATTGTATTTTAACTTTATTTCAGTCTAAGTATTTCAGTCCATTTTGACAATATTATGTCGTCAACTATTTTAAATGGATTGAATTTCAACATCGTAGCAGTTCACATGCTCATATTCTTTTGTGGCTTAATAATGCTCCTAAAGAACCTATGGGAAATGGTATGAACACAACTATAGCTATGATAAATCAGCTTGTGTCCGTTTATACTACAAAAGTGTATGGTAATATCAAACTCCAATCTCAAGTGTACATATATTTTAGCTATCACAAACCTATTGTAAGAAAAATTTCCTACTGAACACATATTGCAACCTCAAATTTATGAATCTGTAGGGGGGAAAAAAAAAAAAAAAGAAAAAAAAATATATATATATACAGGGTGTCTCAAAAATATTGGTACAAACATTTAGGGGAGGTACGTAACATCTAAAGGAATGTGAATTGCATAGGAACCCATAACCGGAAACGTCACCGCAAGTCGGGCTGTTCATCAGTTCGCGAGAGGGAAAATTTCTGGTTTACTCATTCAAGCAGTAGTCGCCGCATAAAGGGCGTGCATCGATATACGAACAGTGAGTTGGCAGACATGCACCTAGTGTATGGATTAGCAGAGGGCCCACACGGTATGCGCCCCCCCATGCGGCACAACATCGCTTTGCAATAAATGTGTGGGCAGGTATGGTCGGGGACTGCTTAGTCGGCCCATACCTGTTACCATCCCGCATGAACTCTGCTAAATATCGTATCTTTCTTGAACAAGTTCTACAAGGGTTACTTGACGATGTTCCAGCAAATGTGAGACACAACATTTGGTTTCAACGTGACGGGGCGCCTGCCCATTATGCAAGGTGTGTTCGTGACCATTTGAACAGGCGTTTTGGGCGTCGATGGATTGGCCGTGGTGGACTCGTTGCCTGGCCCCCATGCTCACCTGATTTATCGAGCCTTGATTTCTTTCTGTGGGGGGCCCTCAAATCAATCGTATATGAATCGTCCGTGGAGACAGAACTGGATCTCGTGGCGAGACTCGTCTGCGCTGCTGCTACTGTCAAAGAAACTCCAGGTGTGTTCGACCGTGTCCGCCAATCCATGCTGCGTCGGTGTCATGCATGCATTGCGTCTCATGGTGGAACCTTCAAGAATCTGTTGTAACATCATGAAATGCATCCATCTCGTACTCCATTGTTAATATTATGTCAAATAAATGTTTGCCACTAATTACTGTCTTGTGTCATTTCTGCTTCTTGTGTCTGCTACTGCTTTCCCGTGACGTTTCGGTTATGGGTTCCTATGCGATCCACATTCCTTTAGATGTTACCTACCTCCCCTAAACGTTTGTACCAATATTTTTGAGATACTCTGTATATATGCTTTAAAATGTTACATGTGTTTGGATTCGTTTCATTCGTAAACCCTTTAATCTCTTCTAAGCCAAGGATGTTTTCACATAAAATAAAACGAGATGGATGCATTTCATGATGTTACAACAGATGCTCGAAGGTTCCACCATGAGACGTGAATGTTTTGTGCATACAGGGTACACACGCTGCTGCTTTTTTTAGAATCTTCCAACCAATACAATTCTCTTCTATCGCTCTTATTTACACATTAAATTTTTTTTTTATAACTTTTAACTAGGCCACATGCACAGACAAATTTCAGTACCTAACTTTCCACCTTAAATTTTATCACACCTCTACTGGATAATGTTCCCAGCCTATTAAACTTCCTTCAGAACTAGTTCTAAAAACTAGAGTTTCTAGAACTAGTCTGGAGAGCATATTCCTTATGCCATATGTTACTTTGAGAATAAATTAAATTATAATTATTATTTAGCTGCAGTCCCTGGTATTCATTCTTTTGGTTTCTGTGATAACTTCTATTCTGAACAGATATCACAGAAACAATCAAATTCTGCTTTTTCCATTTCTTTGTTGTTTAAGATTATATCACTGATGGTATTAATGGTGGTTCCAATAGCATATTTAGTACTGTGTGTCCTGTTTCCCTGAAAAGCACAGCAGTGATGCTGTCGATCTCGACAAGCACACACTGGAGTTCTTTTTGACCAGCATGACCTTCAAACCAGTATGAATCTTAATTGCTTTGTTCTACCATAGCGATAAGCTTTTAGCCTATAAGTTATCCAATCTGTTCAGCTTAGTTCCATTTGGCACCGCATCCTTGTCCATTAACTAGCCATATAGTTGTTCCTGCTAACAGGTTACTCTATGAGAAGGTGTGAAGGGGAGCCCTGGGTCAGGACTAAGTCAGTTCCACATAAGTCTAGCTTAGGAGGCGTGAGGGAGGGGTCTCTTCTCGGTTAGATAGTTTCAGACACTTCAATAACTCCTTTAAATTATTAAATGGGTCTTTAATAAAAGTGCAAGGATCAACTGGAGCAGAAAAGCATTCAGACACTTTGTAATAATAAATTTGTAAAATATAAAGATCTACTCACACCTTTTGATAGGAAAATTCTTCAGCCCGACACTCACATCAAATTGATCCAATTAATAATACATTATGTAAAAGGACTAAATTTATAATAAGATATTATGCTTTTTAAATATATACAGGTTTCTTAAAAGCTAATATTGTATTCAATTTCCATTATCTACTCACTACTAAAAGGAAGAGCAAAGCATAGCTGATGTACATCAACCCACCCAAAACTAAACCAACAACAATAACAGTCTGGAAACCGAAGACAATTGTCAAAATTACTTAAAATATTTTTTGACTAAACTTTAAAAGGGACTAGATTATTTCGGTATGATTCATGCTCACAAGAAGTAAAGTGACAAACTTAACAATATCCACTCTTTTATACAATAAGATTCAGTTAAAATTAGCACTCCGCGACGAGATTATTTTTGTTAATCAATGTAAATAGTGCCATTTACACATGCGTGTAAAGGTCCACGAGTCTGAAATAGTGTATGGTCTACGTACATTTACAGAGTTAGGACTTTCAAGTGTTTCGGCTATGAAGAGCTTTATATATTCGTGTTGTGTATTAATTACTCTTGCCTCATCAAAAAGAAAAACATGGTTCTCATGGATGGCATGAAAGGAAAGTTCAGACGCACCTGTCCTTTTTTGCCCTCACAGATGCCTGGTGCTGTTGAATTCGCATCGAAAGATAATTTTGGGTAGAACCGATGTAAAAAAGAGTTGCATTCCCCACACACAATGTTACAAACGATTGTGGTCGTCTTCCTCATCTTCAGTACTGTGTGGAGTTTACTCATGGGCTGTGCAACAATTTTAAATTCCATGTTTTTAAAAATATTAATAAATTGTTTATACCTCTGTTGTACATAAGGAACTATTGTTAAGTGTGTCACTTTACTTCTTGTGAGCACGGATCATACCGAAATAACCTAGTCTCTTATAAAGAAGTTTAGTCAAAAAATATTTTAAGTAATTTTGACAACTGACTTCGGTTTCCACACTGTTATTGCTGGTTAGTTTAGTTTTTGGTGGGTTGACGTACATCAGCTACGCTTCGCTCTTCCTTTTAGCAGTGAGTAGGTAATGGAAATACAAGATTAGTTTTTAAGAAACCAGTATATATTTAAAAAGCATAATATCGTGTTATAAATTCAGTCCTTTTACATAATGTATTAATTGGATCAATTTGATGTGAGTGTCAGGCTGAAGAATTTTCCTATCAAAAGGTATGAGTAGATCTTTATATTTTACAAACAGTACTTAAATAGAAAGGATTGAACTTCATTGCTCTTATATTTTAAAATCTAAAATTTGTAATAAATGTACCTTAGTTCCATGTTTCCACTTAGGAAACTGAAAATAATGCATTCAAAAATGTTTCAAAAATTGATTAAAAAATGCAATAGGATATTTAACATTTAAAAAAATTGGAACATTATAACTAATTATTTTATTACCTTTTGTTGGTTGTCACGCCGACTATCAGACCCACGACTACTATGGCGACTTGTATGTTCCCAACTTCCACGACTAGTAGGAGACATATCACTTGCTCTCTTTGGTGGAGGTGGAGACCTAACTGACTTCTGCTCCCTCGGTTCTCGCAAAAGAGGCCTAAAATAAAATGAGATTAGTAATGAACATGTAACAGATAAGGCAAATAAAATTCCTCCCAAATGCCACACAAGTATTATTAAATCAGTTTATTATTACTTCAAAACCAGTTGTGTGGGTGTAGCACAAGACGGAGATTTCATGATACAGTCGAAGCTCTATACAGCGATCCCCCAGGGAATGAAAAAAAACGGTTGTTATATTGGAAGGATGTTATATCGATCGTTCATAACATCGGCAACAAAACAAGTAAAAGCTCTAAAACATTTACAGGCTGTGCTAGAAAAGACAAAAAAAAATTGATATACAAGTCCTAATCCTTAAGAATCTTTCCCTGAAACTTATTGTTCAGTTACACTAGGTTCCTTATCTTGATCACTAAAAATTTCAGAAGACTCCATTACATCTGCAATGAGTCCCTCTTCATTTGTGCACATCCTGAAACAGTCAATGTCCACACCTACTTCTGCATAATCTTTGAAGCTTAAGATTTCCCATAAGTTCGTGCTCAAATATTCCTATTTGAGGAATATTTGAATATTTCTCAAATATTCAAATTTCACGTACATGCTCAAATATTCCTTCCTTATTATCAGACTTTCTTCGTAATTAATAGAGGAAGAAGCATGCGAAACTTCACACAGTGCATCATTCAAGCAGGTAAATGCAGCATGTTTGAAGCAATTGGTGATCACTTTTTCATCAACATCATCTAATGCTAAAACACAAACTGCCTGCATTGCCTACAGGATGTCAATTTCACACTGAATTTTGCTTTCAAGACAAAGCACAATTTTGTTTAATAGCATTCTTTGGTAGTTTTTCTTAAAACACTGGATTTTTTTTTTTTTATGTGAACCCCAAACACGAGAGGTATTAGAACCTATAGTACTTAGTACCGTGCTTGGGGGTTGGAGGTTGAGAAGACAAAAGAAGATATTTGTTGACATTGGACTTGAACTTCTGTAGATTGTAATTTTCAGGATATACGTATGAAGGAAGGTTGTTCCACAAAACAGCAGTTGAATGAATAAATAAGGAAGATGAAAAGTTGGTTCTGTGGGTTTGAAGTTGGACAGTAAATGGATGTTGGCTGGTGGCGGCACGTGTTCAGACTGTTTTGAAAGAGAGAGCGGGAATTATAGAAGCCAATTCAGAAGAACAGTACCCATGGAAGTATCTGTAGAAGAGGCATGCAGCAGAAACAGTGCGTCTATGAGAAAGCGAGTGTAGAGACTCTGTTAGAGATGAATCATTAATTAACCTAACTGCCCTCTTCTGAATGGAATCAAGAAGCCTGAGAGAGGTTTTGGGGGCACCACCCCAGATGTGGGAACAATATTCCATGGCAGGGCTGATTTGCGATTTATACAGAGCGAGCAGCTGTTTGGAAGAAAAGTAACGCCGAGAGCGAAAGAGAAAACCAAGTTTTTTAGGTGCAGAGGAAGCAATATTTGTAATGTGCTTGTGCCAAGAGAGATTAGGAGTCAGGGTAATCCCCAAAAGAGATATATCATTTTGCCTAGAAATCGGAGTGTCACTAAAGATAAGCATAGGAGCAGAAGAATCCTTTTTGCGAGATAAAAGACAAGACTGAGTGTTAGAAGGGTTGAAATCAACTAAGTTGTCTTTGCCCCACTGGAGAATTACCTGAAGATCGGCATTTAAGGAATTGGTAGCAGATTTTCGAGAAGTTGACGCTGATTGAGCAGGACAAGGTTTCTCAAAATGGAAAGTTGAATGCAATGTGCTATCATCGGCAAAACTATGGATAGGATTTCTAGTCAATGGAAGGAGGTCATTGATATACAAGAGGAAAAGAGTGGGGGAAAGAACTGAACCTTGGGGGACACCAGCATTAGTGGAGAAGTTAGAAGACAGAGAGCCATCTACCATCACCCTCAGTGAGTGATCAGAGAGAAAACTGGATAATCAATTACTAAAAACAGTTGGCAAACCATAAGATGGAAGCTTGTTTAGAAGACCTTTATGCCAAACATGATCAAAAGCCTTTGAGATGTCAAGAGCAACTACTTGTGTTTCACCAAACCTTTCCATTGAATTAGTCCATAAATGGGTAACATAAGCCAGAATATCACCAGTGGATTGACACTGACGGAATCCATACTGGCGATCGTTGATCAGACGGAAGGTTTCTAGGTAGTTTAAGAGTTGGCGGTTAATTGATTTCTCCATTACTTTAGAAAGAGTAGAAGTAATTGCAATGGGACGATAATTAGATGGGAGGGATTTGTCACCCTTTTTAGGAACTGGCTGGATATGAGCAAATTTCCAAGCAGAAGGAAAAACACCTTTAGAATAAGAAAGTGAAAAAAGGCGGCAAAGAATAGGAGTAAGTTCAGGAGCACAGGTTTTGAGAACAAGTGGAGAAATACCATCAGGACCTGGAGCTTTCTTAGCATCATGATTCATCAAAATTTTTTTGATATCCTTTTGACGGAAGACCACAGGAGGCATTGAATGGAGCGTGTTGGGAATGGTGGGAGGTGTTTTACCAAGATCATTAATACATGAGCTGAAAGAAAAATGGGATGCTAGCAGGTCAGCTTTATCCTTGGCTGAAGTGACAACAGAACTATCTGGTTTGGACATAGGTGGGAGCAGAGATGGGCAAACGTTGCGGCCAATAGCTTTGGCAAGAGACCAGAATGCTCGGCTACCATTAGGGCAAGAAGCAAGTTTTCTACTCTTAGCCTGTTGAAACTCTAGTTTGGACTGATTAATAACTGCTTTACAATTGTTGCGAGCTTTGGTGTAGGCAGAAAATGAAACTGAAGAATTAGAAACAAGCCAATTACGATATGCAATATTCTTCTCTTGAACAGCCATAGCACATTAATTGGAAACCAAAGTTTAGATAAAGGACGAGATTTTAAAGTGGAGTGTGGGATAAAGGATTCCATTCCTGCAAGAATAATTTCACTGACACGATCTGAGCAAACGTTGACATCAGAAGTTTTGAAACAGTAATCCGACCAAAGAAAAGAAGAAAAGAAGTCTCGCAGGTCATCCCATTTTGCATTCTTGTAATGCCAAACAACACGAGGTTGGGAATAGCCATGAGATAAAGGTTCCATTGGAGAAGAGACAATCACCAAGTTGTGATCTGAAGTGCCTAGAGGACCTCTCACTTCAACTGTGTACTTAGAAGGGTTGTTTGTGAGAAAAAGATCGAGCGTACTGGCTGTATGATTAGGGTTGTCCGGTATTCTTGTAGGTAAATGAACAATCTGTGCTAGGTCATTAATAATTGAAAAAGTCTCAGCATCTCGACCTGCTGGGTGGGTGTTACTAGAAAACGGAAGCCAGCTGGAGTTGTGAACATTAAAATCACCAAGGAAAATTACCTCACTGTTAGGAAAGTTGGACTGGAGAAAGTCAAGTTGCAAAGAGAGGAAGTCAAAGAGCTCCAAGTGATTAGTGGAGTTGGTTGTTGTTGTTGTTGGGGTTTTTTGGCACAAGGGCCTCCTGGGCCATATTGTGCCTAGTGGAGTTGGGAGAATGGTAGAGACAACAGATGAATTTGACACAATGAGGTAGAGAGATTTTAAGCCAGAGAAGATCAAAGAGAGGAGATTACAAATTGCCAAGTCTCTGACAGGGAATATCAGAACGGACATATGCACAAGTACCACCTTTGAGGCGAAAGGACTCATACAGCGAATAATTTGGGCATCTGAGATGAGCAGTAGTTGAATCAATCGATAACTGAGATTCTGTCAGAAAAAGTACATGGGTTTTGGCAGACTGCAAGTGGAAATGGACATCATTGAGATTAGAATTGAGACCACGTATATTTGTGAAATGAATTAGGAAGTCCTTGGGAGGTTTAGATCTTTTTGCAGATAAGCTTGCTCTATTAGTTTGACAATTCATGGCGTATTCAATAGTAAGAAAAAGTGGGTGGGACATGCTGTATGAAGTAATGAAATTTTTGGATATGGCGTACATGTGGTAAGAATATACCCAGATCCTTGACATAACATGGCCTCGACAATGCTCCCCGCATACACCCTACTCGGACTCCCTCCAGTCACTATCTGGCAGAGTAGAGGTAGCAAGATTATACACTAGCTGATCCGGAAGCCTCCTAGAGAGTTACCAATAGGTTCGTTCCGGTGTACTAACTAGCGGCCAGCCTGCGAACAACGTTTTAGAACTGTACCCTCAAATGTAAGGAATATTGGTTCTCGCCACGACGTTCATCATAACTTCTAAAGTCATCAATCATACTGCATGATGGAAGAGATAGGGAAGGGTTGACCGGAACTTAGCTCTAGAGACTAAACATGGGTTCCACCACTTCAAGCCTCCAATAAGCAAAGTGGTGGTATTTCACCGGATGATGAGAGTCATCTACCACCTAGTACTGCCTGGTAACATAGAGGGGCGGCATTCCTCCATGTGGTGTGGGCGCCACACCTCGACCCCTGCTTACGTTGGTTCACACCTGGGTGGTCACCCACCATGTACTTGTGCATGGAGGTTATACCCAGGATTACTAACAGTCCCACCATTGTGAAGGTGCAAGCAGAGGATTTGGCTCTCACAGACTGTCTGGACTTCGCCGAAATTGGGTCCACTTGACTTGAGTCCACCCGAATATCAGTTACATCAGCGTTTTAGACTCCCAGGTAGGAAGTATAGCTTGTCTGGCATATCTGAGAGAATGTCTGTGACAACATCAAGGACCATTGATCAAGTGGCCAAAGAACTGAAGCACTTACCACCAAATATGATGGTAAGTACTCGACAGTGATTGCATGCAGGGCCTTTACTTGACAATTAGAAGTGCAGTTATCCACAAACAGCAAAATTTTTCTATTCTTCTCACTCATCCTGCGATCTAAGTCTCTGATCAATTCTTCGCAGATTTGTGATATCATCTTAGTTTGCTTGATTCAAAGTTGGTAATGTCTTCAAATGTTTAAAGCATTGATGCTTCTGGGCTTTCCCGATGATTAAAAGAGAAAGCTTCTCTGTTCCAGACATGGCTGCTGCTAGGAGAAAAGGTAATCCCTTGTTTGGCCTTATTTTCTGCCACTACATTTTTTGCCTTCACTTGTAAGTGTTTTATCCAGTAGCAATTTAAAAAAAAAACACAATCCAGTTTTACAGCATTGAAGATGTCATTGTGGGCACATGTCAGCAAAACATTTTTTAAACGATTTTCCTTCTTTTCTTTGTGGCATCAATGTCCACACCTGCACTTTTGCCACACACTTTTTTGAAAGACAGGCCATGACAGTCTTAAATTTCTGGAACTATCCATCTGAACTTTTAAATTCTTCAATATCCCTTCAACGTGCAAACAATCCAGCCTTAGCTTTTAAAAGATTACCATCTACAGCAACGTTTTTTGCACACATCATCATTAGCCATTCCAAAATTACTATTTGAAGATCCGGATACTTTGCCTTTCATGCTTGATTCCTCCCCAGTATTTCAGAATAGTGAACAGAGTACTCTTAGGAATGCCGAACTGTTTGGCAATGTCAGTCTTAGAATGCACACCATTATCTACAGCTTGCAAAATCCTAATTTCATCTGCAATTGGCAAAGCCATTCACTTTCTTCCAGCCATACCAATAAACCTACACTCTAACTAATGAAATTAACTTCTAGTCACTGTTCATTTCATTACTGCACTGCAAGAAAAGAGCGTGGGAAATCTTAACAAATGATTTCTCACGGTCAGGCTGCAAGCTCATCAATTACTTCAATATATTTGAAGCATTCTGTCATTTTTAAATGCAAATACACCTGGTCGTCGACTTACGACCTGTGCGACTTACGACCGGCCGCACTTACGACCACAAAAAAAAAATAATAATAAATTAATTAATCGATGACGGGAGGCCTCAAGACAGCACCAGGCACATACACCCAGTCACTCTCTCTCACATACACCCAGTCGCTTTCAAGTATCTGTTGCGTGTGGTGTATTAATTAAAATTCTACTGAAATACGCATAAAATGTTTAGTAAAAGGAAAATGACTTCATCTACATATACGCCAGCTAAAAAGTCAAGGAAAACTATTGATTTAGAGTGTAAAATGAAAATTATCCAGCAGTATGAAGGCGGAAAGAAAGTGAATACGATAGCATGTGACTTGAAGTTATCACATTCCACGGTATTGACGATACTTAAGGACAAAGAAAGAATTCGGGAAGCTGTGAAAGGTTCTGCACTTATTAAGTCTACAATTTTAACCAAACAACGACAGGAACCCATCCATGAAATGGAGAAATTGTTGTTTATGTGGATGGAAGATTTAATACAAAAAAATACACCCATGAGCCTTCACACAGTGCAAGCAAAGGCCAGAAGTTTGTTTCAGTTTAAAATCACGCGCCGGAGACGATTACACAGAAGATTTTCAGGCTAGTACTGGGTGGTTTAAGCGTTTTTAAAAAAAGATTTTCTTTGCATAATGTCTCTATAAATAAACATTTCCTACCTCAACCCAAGAACATGGCCCTGACGATGCACAACCCAGCACAAGCAAAGATTGAAAATTGATTTTGTAAATTTCATTTGTATTAATTTTTACATTAATTTTAGATTGTATTTTTGTGTTTACAGTACATTATGTACAATATAATTATAGATTGTAGTTTTGTTTTTTTATAAACAGTATGAATAATAAACCAATTAAAATGTAGAGAACGTTTGAATTTAACCTCATAGAGAGAGAGAGATAGCCTAGGCGTAGAAACGAAGGTATATTCAGTATCGCTAAGTAAAAGATAAAAACATTACTGTATTTAAAATGAAAAATAAAAGATTATAAAAATAAATCATAAAGATGATAAAAAGATTAGAAAGGTTAAAAAATACTGTTAATAAATATATGGCCGACATACGACCAGATCGACTTACGACCTGTCAGTCAGAACGGAAGTCGGTCGTAAGTCGACGACCAACTGTATTGTAATAAAAAAGTAAAAATTCAGATTAAGAGGTAAAAATTTATGATCTTTATAGAGAAATCCTTTTATTTTCAATGTTGTTACAATTAATGTAAAATAGTATTAGGTTGATGAGAAATTGGCTAGGACCAACCACATGGGGCATTACAACATGTTGGGATGTTAAAAAAAGGGTTGCTATAAAGAGCTTCAACTGTACTATAACTATAAACTGTTCTGTTTGGAGCTAGCAGATTTTTGACTGCTGTGGAGAAACACAGTGTAGTCTTCAGAATTTACGAAAAAAAATCAGCTGGCCACCAAACAATCTGAAAATTTTCCAAATTTATTTATGAAGTCATACAGCTTCTGCTATGAGCAAACTTTTTGGCTGAAGGGCCACATTAGGATTCAAAAAGAAGGTGGGCTGCACGTAAAATACTATTTTTAGATATGTATTATTAGTTATCATGAAGAAATATAACATAAAAAAAATTATTCTCTAACAACCAAGAATGTAATGAGTGAATGGAACGGTTTTACATCTTTTAACATTTTTTTAATTTCGGTTTTAATTTTGTAGTTGAGATTCTTAAAACTGCTTGTAAATGTTCGTCGGTGATGCTTGATCGTAAAGAATTTTTATTTAGATTAATGATGGAAAATGTTTGTTCACATATGTAGGTTGATCCAAAAATAACCAACATTTTTCAGACAAAATCTTTAAGTTCGTCGAATTTGTCCGAATTAAGAGTATTGTAAAATTTACAGATTTCCTCATAACGGTACAATTCCCTTAAATCAGTACCACACTGCAGATTTATAATCTAAAGTTGTAGTTTACTCAGTGTACTATCAATTTCTATCGAAAATGGGTCGCGCGCTATTGCTAAACTTGTCTCAATTTTTCGGAAGTCGCCAAATCTTCGTGAAAGGTCGTCATTCAAAGCGTTGATAATTTCACAATATTTTTCAAATTTATTTTCTGGAATCTTCAGCAACTTCATGGTTGGAAAATGGTCTACCTTGTTAATCAATAAATGTCGAAGGAACAACTGGAGTTTTAATTGAAATCCATTCAAACTTTTTACCATATCATGGGCGTATAAATTTTTCCCTTGTAACACGGTGTTGAAAGTGTTTATGTGTCACAATGACCAGGGTAAATGCAAAATCACAAATCCAGTTATTATCAGTTAATTTGGGAAAGTCCATAATATTTTTCAGTTTTAAAAATAAAACGATGTAATCTTTAAGATCCCATACTCGTCGAAGAACTTTTCCTAAGCTAGCTAAGCCATCGAATTTGGCTATGATAAGGAATATCTGTGTACTCGGATTCAATATCTTGAAAAAAATTAATGAATAATCTGTTTCAGGCCCCTCGATCATATTAAATTTACTAGATTAATAATACAAGATGTGACATGTTCAACTTTTAACACATTTTTACATAATACTTGTTGATGTATAATACAATGAATTGTAATTAAATTATAATCAGGATAATTTTCATAAATTTGATCCTGAATTTTCTTTAACACTCCAACATTTTTACCTATCAAACTCGGTGCTCCATCAGTTATTAAGCTTACCATTTTGTTCCACTGTAAATTATATCTTGTTAAGCATTTTTCAACTTTTTCAAATATATCAGCTCCCGTTTTTTGGTCTTTAAGAGATTCCATTGAAAGAACTTCTTCAATAATTTCAAAATTAGAGGTACATCCACATATGAAAATTAATAACTGTGCGTATTCTTTTGGTCGTTACTTTCGCCGAGAGCTATCGAGTACCATGTTATGGATTCTAATACTGATAATAATTGCTCATTCAAATTTGTATCGATACATTCAATTCTTCTTACTACGGTTCGCTGAGATAAACTTATATTCTCAAATTTGTGTTTAATGTCAGGACATATAATTCCACAAGCTTCAATCATACATTCTTTAATATAGTTTCCATCAGAAAAAGGCTCGTTGCTTTTTGCAATTATATGAGAAATAACAAAACTTGACTCTACAGTAGCTTCTTGTTCCTTAGTTAGCCGCGTAAACACATTTTGTTGTCTAGATAAATTTTGAATCAATCCATCAGCAGTTTTCTTTCTTGCTTCCGGAGTTAAATTGGCACCATATTCGGAATGTTTGGTAGTGAAATGTCTTTTAATATTGTACTCTTTCAACACTGAGGCACTCTCAAATAGTCTCGTTATTTATGTTAGCAAAAAAATATTTTGTGTTCCACTCTTCATTGAAGACACGATGCTCTTGTTGAATTTTTCGTTTTTTTATTCATTTTTAAAAGGGCGTAAATAATATTTTTATCGCTCTGGCACCAAGATAATAACCAAAGATAACTAAATAACTGCAGGATTGACCGTCAGAGAAAACAGATTGGAACTACGGCCGATCAGCAGTCCTATCCTATTACTCCGCCACCATAGCAAAGCCATTGTCGTCATCACTGGTTGTCTGTTACCATAATTTTGCGTGGTTAGTTTATAATCGCAAATTATGCCGTTATAAAAGCGCTGGCTCGTTGGCTCGCTCCGGTTTGCGCACAATTTCAAATTCTATCTCAATTTGAATAATACAGAGATGATAAAACAATTTACAAGTCGACAAATTCTATAATGTATTACATATACAAATATATTTTTCAAAAAAGCGTCGCAAAAAGCATAAAATAAGTAAACTTTTTTCGAAAATACAATTAAAGCTCGCGGGCCGCATGCGGCCTGCGGGGCATAGTTTGCCCAGGCCTGATCTACAGCTTGCAAAATCCTAATTTTATCTGCAATTGGCAAAGCCATTCACTTTCTTCGAGCCATACCAATAAACCTACATTCTAACTAATGAAATTAACTTCTAGTCACTGTTCATTTCATTACTGCACTGCGAGAAAAGAGCGTGGGAAATCTTAACAAATGATTTCTCACGGTCAGGCTGCAAGCTCATCAATTACTTCAATATATTTGAAGCATTCTATCATTTTTAAATGCAAATATTGTAATAAAAAAGTAAAATTTCAGATTAAGAGGTAAAAATTTATGATCTTTACAGAGAAATCCTTTTATTTTCAATGTCGTTACAATTAATGTAAAATAGCATTAGATTGATGAGAAATTGGCTAGGACCAACCACATAGGGCATTGTAACATGTTGGGATGTTAAAAAAAGGGTCGCTATAAAGAGCTTGAACTGTACTATAACTATAAACTGTTCTGTTTGGAGTTAGCAGATTTTTGATTGCTGTGGAGAAACACAGTGTAGTTTTCAGAATTTACAAAAAAAAAAAAATCAGCTGGCCACCAAACAATCTGAAAATTTTCCAAATTTAATATGCTCATAGCTTCTGCTATGAGCATATTAAACATTTTAAGTTATAACACTTCATTGAATTGTATCAACACACAAATAATACTGATGGCGCAGTGTTGGTAGAATTACACTAACAATTTTGTTTAAATATAAGATAGCTTATCATACCTTTTTGTAGGAAATTTCTTCACCCAACTCTCTCACATCAAATTGATCCAGTTAATATAATATAAAAGATCTAAGTTTGTAACACAATAATTTTTTTTGTTATGTAAACCCCAAACACGAGAGGTATTAGAACCTTTAGTACTTAATACCGTGCTCGGGTTGGAGGTTGAGAAGATGAAAGAAAATATTTGTTGATATTGGACTTGAACTTCTGTAGACTGTAATTTTCAGGAAATACGTATGAAGGAAGGTTGTTTCAGAAAACGGCAGATGAATTGAATAAACGAGGAAGATGAAAAGTTGGACAGTAAATGGATGTTGGCTGGTGGCGGCACATGTTCGGACTGTTTTGAAAGAGAGAGCGGGAATTATAGACGCCAATTCAGAAGAACAGTGCCCATGGAAATATCTGTACAACAAGCATGCAGCAGAAACAGTATGTCTATGAGACAGCGAGTGGAGAGACTCTGTTAGAAATGAATTATTAGTTAATCTAACTGCCTTCTTCTGAATGGAATCAAGAAGCTTGAGAGAGGTTTTGGGAGCACCACCCCAGATGTGGGAACAATATTCCATTGTAGGGTGGGTTTGCAATTTATACAGGGTGAGCAGCTGTTTGGAAGAAAAGTAACGTCGAGAGCGAAAGAGAAAACCAAGTTTTTTATATGCAGAGGAAGCAATATTTGTAACGTGCTTGTGCCAAGAGAGATTAGAAGTCAGGGTAATTCCCAAAAGAGATATATCATTTTTGCCTAGAAATTGGAGTGTCTCTAAAGATAAGCATAGGAACAGAAGAATCCTTTTTGCAAGATATAAGACAAGAGTGAGTTTTAGAAGGGTTGAAATCAACTAAGTTGTCTCTGCCCTGCTGGAGAATTACCTGAAGATCTGCATTTAAGGAATTGGCAGAGATTTTCGAGAAGTTGAAGCTGATTGAGCAAGGCAAGGTTTCTCAAAATGGAAAGTGGAATGCAATGTGCTATCATCGGCAAAACTATGGATAGGATTTCCAGTCAATGGAAGAAGGTCATTAATATACAAGAGGAAAGGAGTGGGGGAAAGAACTGAATCTTGTGGGTCACCGGCATTAGTGTAGAAGTTAGAAGACAGAGAGCCATCTACCATCACCCTCAGTGAGTGATCGCTCACTGAGGGTGATGGTAGATGGCTCTCTGTCTTCTAGAGAGAAAACTGGATAACTAATTACAAAAAACAGATGGCAAACCATAAGATGAAAGTTTGTTTAGAAGACCTTTAGGCCAAACACGATCGAAAACCTTTGAGATATCAAGAGCAACTACTTGTGTTTCACCGAACCTTTCCATTGAATTAGTCCATAAATGGGTAACATAAGCCAGAATATCACCAGTGGATCGAAACTGATGGAATCCATACTGGCGATCGTTGATCAGATGGAAGATTTCTAGGTAGTTTAAGAGTTGGCGGTTAATGGATTTCTCCATTACTTTAGAAAGTAGAAGTAATTGCAATGGGAGGGATTTGTCACCCTTTTTAGGAACTGGCTGTATATGAGCAAATTTCCAAGCAGAAGGAAAAACACCTTTGGAATAAAAGTGAAAAAAACAGGCAGCAAAGAATAGGAGTAAGTTCAGGAGCACAGATTTTGAGACAAGTGAAGAAATACCATCAGAACCTGGAGCTTTCTTAGCATCAAGATTCATCAAAATTCTTCTGACATCCTTTTGATGGAAGACCACAGGAAACATTGAATGGAGTGTGTTGGGAATGAAGGGAGGTGTTTTTCCAAGGTCATTAATGATTTTGGAAATATTAATGAGTTGCAAATATATAAATAGCAGCATTCACTCCCAACTAAGGCTTGCTGACTGTGATGATTCAACTGAACATTGGCTTGATCTATTGATGAGGATTTACATCCTCAACATTCCAGTAAATTAAAGAAAGGATCTTACATGAGTTGGAAGAAAAATGAGATGCTAGCAGGTAAGCTTTATCCCTGGCTGAAGTGACAACAGAACCATCTGGTTTGGACAGAGGTGGGAGCAAAGATGGGCAGAAGTTGCGGCCAATAGCTTTCGCAAGAGATCAGAATGCTCGGCTACCATTAGGGCAAGAAGCAAGTTTTCTACTCTTAGCCTGTTCAAACTCTAGTTTGGACTGATCAATAACTGCTTTACAATTGTTGGGAGCTCTGGTGTAGGCAGAAAATGAAGCTGAAGAAATAGAAACAAGCCAATTACGATATGCAACGTTCTTCTCTTGAACAGTCTTAGCACATTTATTGGAAAAACAAGGTTTAGATAAAGGACGAGATTTTAAAGTGGAGTGTGGGATAAAGGATTCCATTCCTGCAAGAATAATTTCGCTGACACGATCTGAGCAAACGTTGACATCAGAAGTTTTGAAACAGTAATCCGACCAAAGAAAAGAAGAAAAGAAGTCTCGCAGGTCATCCCATTTTGCATTCTTGTAATGCCAAACAACACGAGGTTGGGAATAGCCATGAGATAAAGGCTCCATTGGAGAAGAGACAATCACCAAGTTGTGATCTGAAGTGCCTAAAGGACCTCTCACTTCGACCGTGTACCTAGAAGGGTTGTTTGTGAGAAAAAGATCAAGCGTGTTGGCTGTACGATTAGGATTGTCCGGTATTCTTGTAGGTAAATGAACAATCTGTGCAAAGTCATTAGTAATTGCAAAAGCCTCAGCATCTCGACCAGCTGGGTCGGTGTGACTAGAAAAGAGAAGCCAGCTGAAGTTGTGAGCATTAAAATCACCAAAGAAAATTACCTCACTGTTAGGAAAGTTGGACTGGAGAAAGTCAAGTTGCAAAGAGAGGAAGTCAAAGAGCTCCAAGTGATTAGTGGAGTTGGGAGAACGGTAGAGACAACAGATGAATTTGACACAATGAGGTAGAGAGATTTTAAGCCAGAGAAGATCGAAGAGAGGAGATTACAAATTACCAAGTCTCTGAAAGGGAATATCAGAACGGACATATGCACAAGTACCACCTTTGAGGCGAAAGGAATCATACAGCGAATAATTTGGGCATCTGAGATGAGCAGTAGTTGAATAAATCGATAACTGAGATTCTGTCAGAAAAAGTACATGGGGTTTGGCAGACTGCAAGTGGAAATGGACATCGTTGAGATTAGAATTGAGACCACGTATATTTGTGAAATGAATTAGGAAGTGTTTGGAACGTTTAGATCTTTTCGCAGATAAGCTTGCTCTATTAGTTTGACAATTCATGGCATATTCAATAGTAAGAAGAAGTGGGTGGGCCATGCTGTATGAAGTAATGAAATTTTTGGATATGGCATACACATCGTAAGAATATACCCAGATCCTTGGCCTCAACAATGCCCCCCCCCCCACACACACTACTCGAACTCCCTCCAGTCACTATCTGGCAGAGTGGAGGTAGCAAGATTATACACTAGCTGATCCGAAAGCCTCCTAGAGAGCTACCAATTGGTTTGGTCTAGTGTACTAACTAGCGGCCTGCCTGCAAACACAGTTTTAGAGCTGTAATATCCATATTAAAAGATCGTTAATTTATATGGTTTTTAAAAAATTAATCTTGTCTTCAATTCCCAATGTCTACTTACTGCTACCAAGGAAGAGCAAAGCGTAGCCAATGTACATCAATCTACCCCAAACTAAACCCATCAGCAATGATAGACTAGAAACAGAAGACAACTGTCAAACTATATTAAAATATTTTAGACTAGACTTCTTTATACATGACCAAGTTATTTCAGTTATGAACTGTGCTCACAAGAAGTAAAGTGACAAATTTAACAATATCCATTCTCTTATAATTTAAAATTAGTGCACCGCGACAAGATTATTTTCATTAACCAATCTGAATTGCACTTTAACACATGCACGTAAAGGTCCACGAGTCTGAAATGGTGTATGTTCTCTACACATTTATAGAATTAGTTTAATTTCATTTTAAGTGTTTCGGCTATTAAGAGTTTTGTATTCATTCTGTATATTAATTACTTTAGCCTCATTAAAAAGAAAAACATGGTTCTCCTGGATGGCGTGAAAGGAAAGTTCGGATGCACCTGTCCTTTTCGCCCTCACAGATGTCTGGTGTTGTTGTAAATGCATCAAAAGATACTTTTGGGTAGAACCGATGTAAAAGGAGTTGCATTCCCCACAAGCAATGTTATAGACTATGCTGGTTTGCTCCATGTTAGAGACTGAGGTTGATTTCCTCGCCCTCAATATTGTCTGGAGTTTACTTATTGGTTGTGCAACTATTTTGAATTTTGTATTTTTAAAAATGTTAATAAACTGTTCATACCATTGTTGTACATAAGAAATTTTAATAAAATATTTATATGTAGTGTTCTTACTAAGCAGAACCAATTTGGATTTTTGTTTCACCTGTCACTGAATGTTCCTAATTATACCTAGTGTATATCCCTTGTTTAAAAATCTTGTTGTAGGTTTCCTGAGTTCATCATTGAGAGTTTCTTGTGTAGAACTATATCTGTAAGCATTATAAAATTGGTTAAAAATGATACTCCTTTTATATGTAAAAGGGTGGTAGCTTGAACAATGCAAAAATTTCCCTGTATTAGTAGGTTTACGGTATATTTTAAAGTGGATGTCATCATTGATCCTTGTTAACATAAAGTTAAGAAAATTTATTATCGCATTACAAACTTAGTTCTTTTATATTATATTAACCGGAACAATTCGATGTGAGCGTCGGGTGAAGGAATTTCCTACAAACAGGTATGATAAGCTACCTTATATTTAAACAATATTACTTTATAAGTAGGAAGAATTGGGCTTCATTACTCTTATAATTTGAAATCTTAAACTAACAATTTTTACCATATGTATAAAATACAGTAAAGTTTGCTGTAAACATTGTGATGCATTACTGATTAGTTCATCACTCACTCTCACAAACATCAACCTTCTTTGATGTTCATGACATATAGTCTCTATATACATCTCTTATTGGTCTTATAATTGTGACTGACAAGGAAGGCTGCCTTACTAATTTATTAACAGGGAAGGGTGGTGTTGTACATAAGGAATTTTAATAAAATATTTATATGTAGTGTTCTTACTAAGCAGAACCAATTTGGATTTTTGTTTCACCTATCACTGAATCTTCCTAATTATACCTAGGGTATATACCCTGTTTAAAAATCTTGTTGTAAGTTGGCTCATATTTCTAGACTCTGGGCAAAATGAGTTAGACGAGTTGCCATTCTGCATATTTTTCTTTGAAAATAAATTTTTAACGATATTAGTTTTTAACAAATTTTAAGTTCCGCTATTATTTTTATTTCTTTCTAAACTGAGAGAAAGGGTATTATCCCTGGGCCATACTGTATGCATTATATTGAAAATAAAAATCTGCAAAATAAAGTGTTTTGTTTTTGTTTTTTTTTTTAAATGCCTAACTGAATAACATAGCAAAGTCACGTGTTTATTACATCTGTATTTGTTAATGAAAATAAGAAATTTATAGAATATTTAAAAAAATCTAATTTTAATGTAATTTTATTATTTTATTATTATTTTACTGCACAAATATGAAGAAACTATGTTATCCAGATTAGCAAGTGCATAATCCCACTGCCTCTACTCTGCCAGCTAGTGATGGGAGAGTAGAGGCAGTGGGATCTTCACTAACATTTCCCAGATTTGCTCTGAAAAAATCCAGTTGAGAAGACAAGTAATAGAGCTTGACTGAAATTCAAACTCCCATTTTTCCATAATTTTCAATCAACTTATCAACCAGTTCTTTGTAATTTTCACTCTAAATGTTACCAAGGCAAAATAATTTTCAAGAATTTCACTCAGCATCAGTCATCTTCAGTTCTTATGAAGTCAAGATTTGCTTAACTTATGGATCAATAAATATGCAACCTTTCACTTTTGCATTAGTCAATTTTGTAAACATAGATTGTACATGCCTGAAGGTGTCACCTTGAGGATCAAATGCTGTAACATATTGTTTGACCAGTCTCAGCTTGATATGGAGTGACAGAAGCAAAATTTTAAAACTTGGAACCATGAGACTGTTTAATTCATTGTGAGTATAGGATGTAACTCAATTCTGGAGACCATTCTCCTCTTTTGTAGTGCAAATCTACTACTCTGCTGTCCCAGAGACAAAGAAAGCAAAAGAATTTAGTGAAACCTACTTGCAAGCCCAGAAGAATCCTAGCATCTTGTACCTCCCCCACACAACTGTCCCCTTTATATTGCCAATATGTGATCTTCTTTAACACATTTTCCACATACTATAATCTTTAATAAGAAGAGTATCCAACAGATATTGATGGATGTATATTTCCAATGCGAAGCAATCAAGATGAAAATATGCCACTCTTCTGGATTATCATCAATA
The DNA here is from genome assembly GCF_048544385.1 of Mastigoproctus giganteus. Taxonomy (NCBI): domain Eukaryota; kingdom Metazoa; phylum Arthropoda; class Arachnida; order Uropygi; family Thelyphonidae; genus Mastigoproctus; species Mastigoproctus giganteus. The sequence goes on from NC_143580.1 coordinate 57,946,543, forward strand.
CCATTTTTTTTTTTTTGTGAAAACCCCAAACATGAAAGTTGTTGTTATTTGGTTTTTAGGAGCATTAGCAACTACGGCCATATTGCTCTGGGATATGCGGTGGTCATTCCCTGACCTTTCCACATCCTCCGTATTTGGTGGCGACGGGCTCGAACCCCGGTCTAATTAAGAAGCGTGTGCTACGCACTGCTGCTGCTCCTTCCCACCTGGCTACGGAGGCGCCCAAACATGAAAGGTATTAGAACCTACAGTACTGTAGTATTAGAATCTATAGCACTAACATAAAACCAATCAAATCAAAATCAAATCGAAACAGCCCAGGGAAAATGTGAATAAATTGTTTTTTTTTCTATACATGGAAGCCTTGCAGCTTGGATCCACTCTTTTAAATGAAATGACAGGAACTTTGCAGTGGATTTGGTTAGACCCTAATACCTCACCCAATTCTTGCTAATCAGTGTAATATGGTACTTTACAACAATGACCAATTACCCATAAGATTCATCATATAGTTTTGAAGACTTCTCTGGAAGGTAGATTGGGAACTGACAGGTCTTCACGGTGTGGAACCAAACCAATAGAGGATCATACATTGGAATACATTATAGCTATCAGATCTACATACTTTTAAACTTCCAAAAGTAGCGGTTGTCATGATGGTTTGTGGGTTTTCTCCAAATTCAAGGTATAGCAAAATACATCTATGACTGCCACAAAACATCCTTCTAATGTTAATCTGCAACTACCACAGCAAAAATAAGGTGCCTGTTTCAGATATATACATTCTGTAACTTTGAAATTATAGTACCCTGAAGGAACATGAATACTAAGAGGATACTTAGAATAATGATAGCCAAGGAACAAGATAAAAGTTGCAGACAGTAATGTTTGTGTGTGAATATATTAAATGACACAAAGTTATGCTTACAACAGACAGATCAATATGATGAAAATCCACCATGGTTGGAGATACACTGAGCTAAGAGGATCTTAGCTATTTTGCACCAAGCCTCTTGCACCTAGTCCTGCAGAACATCTGTGTTCAGTGCTGGCTGTGGATGCCTCCGTAGATGACATCTATTCATGGCCCGAACATGTCTGATGTGGAAGAAATCCATCACAGTAAGTCCACCACAAAACCACTTAGAGGAAACCCCTGCATTATATGTTCAGGTTTTGTTGTGCTGAAAAATGGCACAACCAAAGGAAAGAGCAACAGGTTACAGAATCTCAATGACCTAGTGGCAGGCAGTCAGACTGCCATTGAAGAACAACAATGACCAATTACCCAAACTGATCACTCCTTGCACCATAACACCAGCAGGGCATGCAGTATGGCATTCAACAATGGCTCTAGGATCACTGCATTTAACCATGGCTTGGCCAAACATGTACATGACGATCATCAGGACTTAAGCAGAAGAGGGATTCATCACTGAAGACTGCTCAATGCCATTCTGTCTCCCCAGTGGTCTATGCACAGCACCATTCCAGATGCTATTGACGATGGGCATTGGTCAGGGTAATCGAGGCAATGAAGTAATCTATGCAAGGCAGCACCAGTTGGCCAGTCAGCATGCAATAGTTCAATGGGGGACACCCAAATAATGTCACAGCTTGTCATATGGTAGCACGCATGGCTATAGGTCTGGTGTACACCTGTCGATGGATAAGATGATTCTCCATCCTATAGTTCTCTGTCGTGCTCCACTATCCATTTGACAAGTAGTCGTACCTTCCCGCAATGCACAGATGTTGCCAAAATCTGTGCAATGTAGTATCGTCATGCCCACATTTTCTGCTACATGACGAAGCGATCATTCAGACTCTTGAAGGCCTATAACTTGCACTCTGTCCAAGTTGCTGATATCAGAGCCGAATATGAAGTCTCGGCATTCTCTACAACCTCCTTGCACTCAGATGTCTGTTAAGTCTGTTCCTGCAAGAGAGTTAACTGCATCATACAAACGCTGAACTCCACAACTCTACAATCTCTACATTCACTTTTATATCAGCCAAAGCTTCCACCCAACTGGTCCCATATATCTCTATGCAACTCCTCTGTCTGCTGATTTGCATGCACTTCTGACCATTTCTTCTGGGTGCTGCAGTTTCGATGTTACAGAGTATAATCCACAAACATAACAAAACAAGATGGAGACAAATTATACGAATACCAAAGGCTCTTGAATGATCTTCATATTAAAAAAAAAAAATGGCTTAAAATACAAAAAGCAATGTCTTGTCCTTTATCTAAGAAAGTACACAGCAGCTGAGCATACAAAATATAAAATGAGGAATGCTTTTCAGTGGTTCAGACTACTGTTTAGATTTTAAAAATAGAAAATAAAAGAATAAATAAAAATATAAGTTATAATATATTTAAGCAATACTATTAATAAAATTCTGTTACAATAAATACTGTTTCAACAAAAATATTTGCAGGTCCTAGATGACTTTCTTTATCAGTGCTTTTCACAAGGCTAGTTTGAACAAGAGTTTGACAAAAATCAAATAAAGGAATTATATTCAAAGGCAACCTATTCTATGCATAAAATATACAGGGTGTTTTAAAATTATGTATACACACTAAAAATTTGTATTTAATGAACAATATGCACTAATTTAATTTTCTTAAACTCATTTTGTAGCTTAAAAATAGACAATTTTTTTACAATAATTTAATTTTTGTTTTATTTTATAAATAACTAAAATGATGGAGAGTACCCAATTAAATTTTGAAGAAAGAAAGGCAATTATAAAATGATATTGGAAATATGAAAATGTCAATGAAGTTCAGCGTGCTTGGAAATCACGATACTGAACAAAAGCACCCACACATTTAACAATTACTCGTTTGCAGGGTAAATTTGAGGAGCAATGGAACCATTCAGAATATCAACACCTTAGCATGAGGCAAGGAAGAGGACGTCAAGAAGTAATGAAAACATTGAAGCTATAAGAAATGCAATCTTGTGTATCCCAAGAAAACCAACAAGACGGTGTTCACAAGAGCTAGGTTTAAACCATACAAGTGTTTTTAGAATGATGAAGGAATTAATAATTGCACACGGCTGTGCATGATTATCTTGACAATGAATTTCATGATCAATGGATAAGTTGTTGAGGGAATGCTTTTGAATACCCTGCAAGGTTGCCAGATCTCACCCTTTTAGATTTTTTTGCTTGGGGATACTTGAAAAATCAGGTTTACAGTCACAAATGGCAAACATTGAAGGAATTGTGGATGAAAATTCAACAAGAAGTAGAAAACATTTCACCTGATTTGTGAATTTCAGTATGTAGGTCTGTTGAAGATAGGTGCTGCTCATGCATTAATGCTGAAGGAGGGCATTTTGAACAATTAAAGTAAAGTTTTATTGTTTTAAAAAAAAAATTAATGTTTTTTGTCTTCAAAACATCAAAAAAAATTTACATTTGTATATATTGTTCATTAAATATAAATCTTTAAAGTGTGCATACATAACACCCTGTATTAGTTTACAATTGAAATAAGAATTTTATGTGAAAATTATCAAAGACTGAGTACCATATTATAAATACAACTATGAAAGCTGTTGTAGTAAGGTCTTAGGAGCATTAGCGATAAGGCCATATTGTTCCATGTATATTCTGTAAATTGTGTGTGTTCTGAGGTTGAATTTTTGTTTTGTGGGATGAAAAACCCAAATTTCTGGGAGAAGAACCATGCTACCCTCCCCTGAGACCAACTAACTCAGCCACTTAGTGAAAAAGGCCTGTAAAAATTCCTCACATCATCGACGGGGCTCAAACTCAGGTCTTTTTCACCTGGTGTGGGGAGGATGCAGATCCCACCAACAGTGCTACCCATGAGGGTAACTATGAAAGCATTTATTTGAAAGGGGACGGTATAATAGATGTGGAAAAAAATTTCAATATCAACATACCCCCACAACATTTTTTCCATTTTGAATGATTATGCTCAAATCCATCCCACCCCACACATTCCCCTTAAGTTGGTTTGACATATTGGCAGCTTTTTCTAAATAAAATTTTAAAAATGTTCAAATAATAAAAAAAAGAGATAAATAGCAGATTATAATGAAAGAAGTTTAATGTTTCCAAGATTTACTGTCTGTTGTTCTAGAAACATTCTTATAAACAGTTCATCTATTCGGCAAAAAAGCATTATCGTTAGTAACTTATTAGATATAGTTAGTAAATGAAAGATCAACAAGGCAAGAGCAAGTACATGCGTCCCGCTCTGCGGCTTCAGAATTGGCTTTCTGTGCTATTAGTGAGGACCATAAGTTTTTATTTAATGATGCTAAAATTATTAATGTCCAACATAACTATACAAAATTATTATTAGCTGAAATGCTGACAATTAAATTAACTTGTAATTTGATTAACATATGATGCACCTACCCTATTTCAGATTCCTGGTCTTTTATGGGCATGCTCTATGACAGCAAATAATCTCTCATACATAAATTCAACAATTCATTTTAAGTTTACTATCCTGTGATCACAACTAAGGTCAAAAAGTAAATAAGTTCTTAGAATTTTCAGATGCTATTTGTATTAATTTTTAATTTATAGACACACAATGTCTTCTCTCACTCGTCATTTGTTGGGGTTCTGATGTATTTTGGTGAGGGGTTTAGAGCTCTTGGACCACGGATGCCGGGTACATTGCCGAGGTTAGAATTCATTTTGTTATTTTAATATTCGTTTAGATTCCAGGAGAGTGTTAGTGAAGAAACATCCTACATGCATATATTTAGGTAATTCCTCTCATTATTTTGAAAATTAATAATTTATTTAATTTTGTGTAATCTGAAACCACACATTTGACTGCACTAGTTGATTGCTGGAACAGACTTCCATCTGTTGTTGTGGAAGTTGACAGCTTAAATAAATTTAAGGCTGAACTAGACAAACGTTTGGAGTGACTGGATGGGCAAAATGGGAAGTTTTTTTTTGGCTGATGCTGTATGTATAAGCTTGTTTTCTTGCATCATATGCCTCAACTAATGCTAAAGATGAATTTTTGTTTATTAATGCACAAAAAAGTTTAAATGTTAAAACAAAAATTAATATGTGAAAATTCATGACAAGTTGGAGCTACAGTACCATATTTAATAGTAGAATTGGCAATTAATGGATGGAAGAAAGCTTATATATATATATATGTCAGGAACACACACACACACACACACACACACACACACACACACACACACACACACACACACACACACACACACACACTGCCCATCTTCATAATACCAGATGAAAGTTCATTCCAACACTCAGTCTCTGGGTGAAGGAACAAATTTGCACATATCTATCCCAATCATCCTTTTTAATTAAAATTTTTTATATCATCCCTTATGTGTGCCATCCAAGCATAGTTAGCATCCTAACTATGCCATCCAAGCATAGTTAGGATGCTATCTGCATTTAATTTACTTAATCTATTTAAGGACTTATCACTTCAATCAGGTTTCCTGCTTGGTGCCTAGTTTCCAGATGATGTAAAAACTGGTCTTTTATGCTAAGCGTACCATTTTGTGTCCTAGACTAATCTTGTTGTCTTTTCCGTACCTGTTCCAAAGAATCTATATTCTTCCTAAAATGAAGTCATGCTTCCAGACAGGGAAGTTATAAAAGATGTGGAAAAAAACTGATAAAAGTTGTTATTAAAAGCTGTGTAAGTTAAAAAAAAAAAGTGGGGGGGGGGGGGGGGGGAACACAACTGCTTATGTCAGATGGCACGGTTATCCCCACCCACAACTGGTCTTTTTCTTTCTCCATTTCTTAATATGCGATTTGTTAAAATTTTATATGGTAAAGAGTTCCTTATTAATGAGGTTTCATAAATGATAATCTTAACAAATATTTTGGTTCATGAATTTCAATAAATAATGATTCTTTCAAAATAATTTGCAGTGATAATCATTACATTTTGGTACAACAAAATGATAGTTGCACCTGTGAAGTTCACCATAATGAGATTTTACTATATATTAGAATGAATTTTTTTATACGATAAATAAAAGAAAAATATATAATATATTCTAAAATTTTTTAATAAAATTATGCACAATATTTTTGCTGACCTTGAGGCACTAGGAGAACGTGCTGCTTCCCGCTTTTCTGGCCTTATTACAGTCCATTCTGGTGAAGCTTCTCTTCGCCTGCGTGGCATTCCATACCTATCTTCATCCATTACTAAAAAAAATTTGGATGGATTCAGCAATAAAATTTCACTGTAGAGAATGACTAAAAACAGAAAAACAACAATATGATGCAACATCTATGTAAGAGGTTTCAAGTCATTTTGAAATTGTAGTTATTATGCACAGTACTTGGCACTATATCAGGACCACAGAAATTTGGATCTACACAAAAGTATACAAACTGAACAGGTGAAATTGTGTATGATGTGTAAATAAAAGAGTTACACAGTATGTGATCTGATTAGTGCCCAAATCAGATCAATGGAAATGCAGAACAAAAAAGGATTTCACAGACTTCCAAAAAGGTATTACTGTTGGTGTGTGGCAGGACACACACCAACAGTGTGTCCTGCCACACACACACACACACACACACACACACACACACACACACACACACACACACACACACACACACACACACACACACACACACACAGTAATACTCGAAAAGTGCTGTACTCTGCACTTGTTGAGTCTAATCTAGTTCTATTTGAATCTTTAACAAATGGGAACAATGCCTAGACGATATCTGTGAACAGATGTAACTGCAGCAAAAAAATGTAAGGTGATGAAGTGATGTCTTTAACAACTGGGATGGATTTTCAAGCATAGTCACAGTCAAACAGCAGAAATTTAAAATCTGTGTTTAATGTGGAAATATCACATGGCATCAGTAGCTGCACCACATGAAGAACCTTACAAAGAATGCACAATGGGAACTGGAGAGTCCTCCATGGAAGAAAGTGATCCCAGACATCAACTGGAAAATATGGCTGCATTGGTGCCAGAAATACAAAGGTGATGGATGCAGGAGAAGTGGGGCAAGTCACATGGTGCAAGCAGTACCAATTTACACCTTCTGGCAATGATGGATGAGGGCACAGAGAATCATACAAACTGCTAGAATAGGTACAATGGTGTGGGTGGTTTCATGGCATACTCTTAGTCACTTGATCCCAGTGGAGGGCACTGTATATCACATGCAGATCATGTAAACATGCAGCATTGCATGTTTACCCCTGTGAACAGGGATGATAATGCAACCACCTGTTGCATTATCAAAATGTACAAAAGAGTGGTTTTGGGGAACATGAGCAAGATTTCAAGTATGTGCCTTGGCTAGCCCCATTCTTGGATCCCAAACCCAGTGAGCATTTGCTGGGTTTGGGATCCAAGGAATGTTTCTCATCTCAAAATTCCCTCATCTACATCAAATCAGATCAGATCAATGGTAAAGAGTAGCTTTGTTACACAAAGGGTCCACTATTTCTTATGTTACTTTAACACCTTTTTGTTTATTAATGCACAAAAAGTTTAAATGTTAAAACAAAAATTAATATGTGAAAATTCATGATAGTTGGAGCTACAAAATAACTGGTTGAGGGCAGCCAGATAAAATTAGATTACACTTACAAGTTAAGTGTGCTGAGTTTTTCAAAGTCTGGTTATTTGGTAGAGTGAAACCCAACGCTTACAACTTGATAACAATGGAGCTTCAGTATATCTGAGTATATCCCAGCTCATGCTACACAGTACATGTAGTGCATGAGCTGGGTATACAAAAGTAATTTCTGTACTGATTTGGGATTTTCTTAAAAATGTAACTATCATCAAGGGTAAAGGCAGTAGCGGATTAAGGTCGGTTGAGGCCCCGGGCGCAGAAGAAAATATTGGGCCCCTTAAAAAAAAGAGACAGGGAAAATAAAAATACATGTTAACCATTTTTTTAAATAAATAAAAAATATTATGTACTATTAATGTTTTATTTCCAATAAAATTTGAATATAATATATGTATAATATAATTAATAATAAAATAAATAAAATAAATTGCAGCCATTATCAACCCACTGCAGGATGGAAGCCTCCTCAACAATTCATGCTGAGGGAAATGGACCATAATCTGCCACGCTGGTCCAGTGCGGGTTGGCAGATCGACCGTATTCAGTAGTCAGGGGCTTGAACCCCGGTCTAACTCAAAGAGCGTGTGCTACTGTACTCCGCTCCTGACCACTCGGCATAATAATCACAAAGTTTTGAACTAATAGTTGAACATATTAGTTCAACTAATTTGTTGGGGTTTTGCGTGGGCCCTTCAGAAGTCGGGGCGCAGGGCGCGCGCCCGCCGTTAAATCCGCCTCTGGGTAAAGGGAAGTGTTTTTGCTGAGACCACTGAATACAGTGGTCTCAGACAGTTTTTAAATTTTATACAGTGGGGCCAACTGATGACGTTATCAACAGCAAATTATAAATGGGAAGCATTCAAGGAAGTAATCTTGGCAGCTACTAGGCTTTTCATACCAACTAAGAAATACAGTTCAAGGTTTAGGCCTAAATGGATATCAGGTGAACTAATGAGACTCGTGGTAGAGAAGAAAAATGCATGGGATGCATATAAATTATCAAGCGACACAGAAGCCTATGGTAGATATAAATTAGACTGTAATCAAGTCACAAAGGAGGTTAGGCAAATGAAGGAAGATTACGAGAAATCATTGGCAAAGAGAGAGGGAAAAAAAAAAAGCAGGGGATAAATCAAATTGTTCCACTTGATATCAATATATAAAGTGTTGATGATCTTGCCCAGGTTGCTGACACACAATGAATATTCTGCATCTAAATTCACACACGAAGAATTCCTTAGGAAAGGGGATGCCAGAAGTTTATCAAACTCTAACAGAGCTAAATGATTTTGTAATAACTGAAAGTAAAGTGGAGAAGAAATTGTTGAAGTTAAACATAAGAAAGGCACCTGGGGAGCATGGGATATATTCAATTATATTAAGGGAGGCAGCAAAGTAAGCAAACCCTTAGCCATAATTATGAAAGCATCCATGGATTCAGGGGAGGTCCCTGTGTACCAGAGACATACAAATATATCTCCAATTCATAAAAGGAGTTCAAAGGGTGATACAAGTCATTAGAGATCTGTTAGTTTAACTTCTGTTCAAGGGAAACTAATGGAGTCATTGGTTAAAGAAGTAATTTAGGATTATCTAGAGAGGGCTGCAATTATACTTCAGACAGAATGGGTTTGTTAAGGGGAAATTTTGTCTGACCAATTTGATTGGATACTAAGATATAGTAACAAAGAAACTGGATGCAAAAAAATAATTTTTCATATCATATACTTGGATTTCAGGAAAGTTTTTGATACTGTTTCACACAAAATACCTGTTGTTGTACAAATTGGAGCAGTGTGGCAATAAGAGCAAAGTTGCTATTATGGATAAAGGGATGGTTGAGTGGGAGAAGACAAAGTGGTTATCAATGGACACTGCTCTTCATGGACTAATGTTATCAGTAAAATCCCCCAGGTTTCAGTGCTGGGTCCACTGCTGTTTTCTGTATTCATTAATGATACTGATAAAGGTACATCAGGCTTAAGATACAAGTTTTCAAATGATACAAAGATTGGAATGGTGGTTAATGACAGGAATGACAGTATGCTACTGAAACAGGATCAGATGGCAGATGGGCTGAGAAATGGCAATTGAAGTTTAACATTAACAAATGCACAGTAGATGGTTAGCAGTAATCTCAGATTAACATACCAACTGTGTGGTACTAGACTCAGATTAGTGGAAAATGAAAAAGACCTGGGGGTAATTGTGCAGTCAGATGTTCTCTGAGCAGTGGAGAGATGCTGCCAGGACAGCTCATAGAGTTTTGTCAGTGATATACAGGAATTTTGCTAGAAGCGATAAAGAGGTGATTATCCCTTTGTATAAAATAATTGTCAGGCCATACTTGAGTACTGCATACAGGTCTAGAGGCCTATTTTTATGAAGGATGTAGAGTTGCTGGAATGAGTATAGAGAAGGGAAACGAGTTTGGTGAAGGGAACAAAGGGGTGCTCTTACCAAGAAAGGTCTCAGTTCTGCAAATTTTAGCATCAGGAGACTAGGCACCTGAGAGGTGATCTGATTGATGAGTTTAAGACTTTGCATGGAATGAGCAAGCTCATTGCTGATGGGATTCTTCCTCTCGCTCAGACTATAAACACAAAGGGACCATAAATTGAACCTGAGGAAGGATGGTGCAGAAGTTTGGCTTTAGGCAGTGGGTGGTTGACTGCTGGAACACACTTCCATCTGCTATTATGAAATTGGATAGTTTGAATAAATTCAAACAAGAACTAGACAAACTATTGGAGGGGATGGACAGGTGATGTGGGAAGTTTTCTTTTCTTTTTGGTTGATGCTGTATAATACGCTTGCTTTCTTGCGTCATTTGCCACTGCTAATGCTCTAGTGCTACACATAATAAGTGTACTGGAGATAACTGCCCTGGGGGGATAGCAGGGATGGAGGAGCACCTCCCCTCAACACTAGGCAAAGGTAAATGATAGATGACTCTTGTTACCATATGCACTAAATTACCATATTTAATGAAGGCCTGAAGTAGACAAAAGACATTTGACATTAAAACAATACCAAACAGGATTATTTACATGATTTATATTTCTATATTTATTTAGATTTTTCAGTGTCATTTGAAAATGTGTCACCGAAATTATTCCGTGAAACATTTTGAGAATAAAAGGATTAAATCCCTAAGAAGATAATCCTTTAGCCCTCATTCAACCCTTAAGTATTACTGTTTCTTCAACAAATGTGCAAGAGCTATTTTGAAGACAAAAAGAGCATATTGCAAATAGCTTGCAAAAATCTCCAGATTCATTTTCTCAATGCAATAAAGTTTGCAACAACTGTAAATAAGTTATTAAAAAATCCACAGTCGATTTTGAAAAGTCCAAGAAACTTGTATCTTGTTCAAATAGCAGTCAGGCATTCTGGTTTCTTGCAAAGACCATTAACTACAACTTCTGTCCTTCAGTTCCACCTCTTTTTAAGTGTTGATGGTTATACTGTTTATTCGCCTAAAGATAAAGCTGACCTACTAGCATCTTATTTTATTCTAATTCCTTTATAGTTAATCCAGATAAATCCCCGTCTTATATATCAAATGCCTTGGTCAATTCCCATGATTTTTTAACAGAAGAATCATGATAATCTTGATGATATCAAGATTATCATGATCTTCAGCAATCCCCATGTCCTGATGGCATTTCTACATTTGTCCTTAAAATTAATGCTCTAAAAGAGATGGTTCCTGCTTTGTGTTGCCTTCTATCAATGTTTCATTGTAGTGGCATTTTTTCTACTGCATGCAGATTTATCCATATTTCTCAGAACCTCTGCTAATTACTCTCTTATCTCAACTTTTTCTAATGTAATGGAGAAATTCATTGCACAGCTTCTGTTAGTGTCAAACCACACTCAGCTTGACTAAGTGCAACTCATCTGTCGAAATATTCTAAGGAAAAGTTGGAAAAACTCAAGCAGTTTCTCTAACCAATTCAAAGTTTCAATCAGGTTTTTGGCAAACAGACATTCTCATTGAGCTTCCAACTTATGATCTACAATCTGATTTTTGCAACTGGGTAGCAAATTTTCTCTCTGATTATAAATACTGTAATAGCATATGCCTTTTTACCTTTCAACTTTACAGCTAATGTGTGTGCATCACAAGTTTCAGTTCCTTTACCTGCCTTAAAATAAAATTTACAGTTTGTATCAACTGCATAAAAACTCTTTCAGAGTTTGAGCCACCTGTGTGCTGCTAAATGCTTATTGTGAATAAAATTATTGTGTAATCATCATTTCATATTTGGCCACTTCATTTATTTTTGCTGTTCCACCTGAATGCTTGATTCCCATCTATACACAGACTACCACAATACTTCAATTTATCCATTCAATGTAGCCCAATAATTCTATTCATATCATTACTTTCAACATCAGTAAAGCACATTTAGCATGGCAGTATGGATTATGTAAGCCAAATCAGTTAACTTTGCTCACCTGAATTACAAACCACTCTGATTTGTTGGATCAAGTGGTATTCAGTGTCTGTTTAAATTCATAAATTTGGTATGTAAGCATAATGTAGGAACAAGGGAGATTTTCATCTTTTTCCTCAAACCTTCTGGTGCACACTTCAACTAAACAGAGCAATGAATTCTTCAGCAACTGAATACAGCAATACCCTGCATAGCACTGATAATTGGTTTTAATCGAATGCATACCAGAGAAACAGTCTATAAACAAATTATAATAAATCTATAAACAATTTGCACTTGATAGCCAATTAAAAAGATTTGAAATAAAAAAATATTGCAAATTTTTTTTTTAATGAAAAGGTAACATCATGAGAGACGAGAAAAGAGTTTAAAAAAAGGCAGTTGTTTATTTAGGTATTTCAATAATGAAGTCTGGTGAAGTCGTCTCTTCTTTTTCTTGGCTTTCAAGTCTTTGTAGCAACGAATCCCATCTTATAAAATTTGCTGAATCTTGATGCTATGTTCAACATTCGGATCTCCATTCATAATCACCTCACAGGCCATTCATAATGGCCTGTGAATGGTCAACCCCCCCAAAAAACTTTCTCTAATCTTCTGTTGAAAATACTTTTGGTGCCACTTCAGAATTGTTTTCCTCTTCTTCATATGCAGTTTGCATATGAAGGAGAGTTAACTTTGATTTCAAGGAGAGTTGCACCATCTAAGTCACTTGCATGTGAGTCAATGCAGTCCCATACATTGACAGCGTCCAAAATTTTGAATCCCAAGTCTTTTCCGATCTTCAAAATGTCTTCGGCAGTTTTCTGAACTTGCAATTCAAAACCAGAGAAATCATTTACAAAATAGGGAAAAACATGCTGCCAAAAGAATGCATGTTGTTGGCAGTGATTTCTAGCCAAGATTCAGATATATTTTCGATCGTATTTAAAGGGGTAAAAAAAAAATGTGAAATGAAAAGTTTGAAAAGCTGTCACATCTTCTCAAAAACAAGATGAAATTAAGAATACTGAACACTGTTGCATGTTGCAGCTGACTGCCCGAGGGGAGCTACTGTCACATGCGCATATGAGACAACAGTCGGCAATGCAGCATATATATATAGAGTATGTGTCTAGGCTATTCAATGAGTTTTAATATGTACAGTAAATTTTCAACTTAAACTTAACTGAAAATCCTGTTATAGTGAAACCCATGCAATTTGAAGCAGTGAGGTACTGCTGTATATACTGGTCCTTGAGGTTGTCACAGAATTCTCACAGATATGCCAGACAAGCTGTACTTGCTACCTTGGTGTCTAAAATGCTGATGGAACTGATATTCGGGTGATATTCAAGTCAAGTGAACCCAATTTTGGTGAAATCCAGATGGTCTGTGTCAGCCAAATCCTCTGCTTGCACCTTCACAATGGTGGGACTGTTAGTAATCCTGTTTTTTTTTTTTTTTTAGGAGCATTAGCAGCTAAGGCCATATTGCTCCGGGAAATGCGGTGGTCATTCCCTGACCTTTCCGCATCCTCCGTATTTAGTGGTGACGGGCTCGAACCCCGGTCTAATCAAGAAGCGTGTGCTCCGCACTGCTGCTCCTTCCCACCTGGCTACGGAGGCACTAGTAGTAATCCTGGGTATAACCTCCACGCACAAGCACACAGTGGGTGACCACCTAGGTGTGAACCAAAATAAGCAGGAGTCAAAGTGTGGTGCCCACAATACATGGAGGAATGTCGCCTCTCTGTGTTACAAGGCAGTACTAGGTGGTAGATGACTCTTATCAACTGGTGCAATACCACAACTTGGCTTATTGGAGGCTTGAAGTGGTAGAACCCATGTTTATTCATCAAAAACAAGGATTACCTACCACAACAGGTCGTAAATGTAGACAAGACTGGTTTATATTGGGAAAAAAAATGCTAGATCATTCTTACATATCGCAAAAAGTTACGGTAAATCCTTCTCCATCTCTTCCATCATGCAGTATGATTGATGACTTTGAGGTTACGATTAACATCATGGCAAGATCCAATCTTCCATTCCGATATTCCCTGTCAGAGACTTGGTAATTTGGAATCTCCTCTTTTCTATTTTCTCTGGCTTAAAATCTCTCTACCTCATTCTGTCAAATTCATCTGTTGTCTCTACCATTCTTCCAACTCCACTAATCACTTGGAGCTCTTTGACTTCCTCTCTTTGCAACTTGACTTTCTCTAGTCCAACTTTCCTAACAGTGAAGTAATTTTCCTTGGTGATTTTAATGTTCCCAACTCCAGATGGCTTTCCGTTTTCTAGTCACACCGACCCAGCAGGTCAAGATGCTGAGGCTTTTGCAATTACTAATGACCTTGCACAGATTGATCATTTACCTACAAGAATACCGGACAATCCTAACCATACAGCCAACACGCTTGATCTTTTTCTCACAAACAAATCTTTTAAGTACACAGTCCAAGTGAGATGTGCTTTAGGCACCTCAGATCACAACTTGGTGATTGCCTCTTCTCCAATGGAGCCTTTATGGAGACTTTATCTCATGGCTATTCCCAACCTCGTGTTGTTTGGCATTACAAGAATGCAAAATGGGATGACCTGCGAGACTTCTTTTCTTTGGTCGGATTACTGTTTCAAAACTTTTCTGACGTCAACATTTGCTCAGATCGTGTCAGTGAAATTATTCTTGCAGGAATGGAATCCTTTATCCCACACTCCACTTTAAAATCTCGTCCTTTATCTAAACCTTGGTTTTCTAATAAATGTGCTAAGGCTGTTCAAGAGAAGAACGTTGCATATCGTAACTGGCTTGTTTCTAATTCTTCAGCTTCATTTTCTGCCTACACCAAAGCTCACAACAATTGTAAAGCAGTTATTAATCAGTCCAAACTAGAGGCTAAGAGTAGAAAACTTGCTTCTTGCTTTAATGGTAGCCGAGCATTCTGGTCTCTTGCCTAAGCTATTGGCCACAACTTTTTCCCATCTTTGCTCCCACCTCTGTCCAAACCAGATGGTACTGTTGTCACTTCAGCCAAGGATAAAGCTGACCTGCTAACATCCCATTTTTCTTCCAACTCATGTATTAATGATCATGGTAAAACACCTCCCACTATTCCCAACACGCTCCATTCACTGCCAGTGGTCTTCCTTCAAAAGGATGTCAGAAGGATTTTGAAGAATCTTGATGCTAAGAAAGCTCCAGGTCCCGATGGTATTTCTCCACTTGTTCTCAAAACCTGTGCTCCTGAACTTACTCCTGTTCTTAGCCGCCTTTTTTTACTTTCTTATTCCAAATGTGTTTTTCCTTCTACTTGGAAATTTGCTCATATCTAGCCAGTTCCTAAAAAGGGTGACAAATCCCTCCCATCAAATTATCGTCCCATTGCAATTACTTCTACTCTACATAGAAAAAAAACATTCTAAACTACATAGAAACCTTCCGTCTGATTAACAATCGGCAGTATGGATTCTGCCAGTGTCAATGCACTAGTGATATTCTGGCTTGTGTTACCCATTTATGGACAAATTCAATGGAAAAATTCAGTGAAACACAAGCAATTGCTGTTGACATCTCAAAGGCTTTCGTTTGTGTTTGGCATAAAGATCTTCTAAACAAGCTTCCATCTTATGGTTTGCCAACTGTTTTTTGTAATTGGTTATCCAGTTTTCTCTCTGATCACTCACTGAGGGTGATGGTAGATGGCTCTCTGTCTTCTAACTTCTCCACTAATGCCGGTGTCCCCCAAGGTTCAGTTCTTTTCCCCTAATGACCATCTTCCATTGACTGGGAATCCTATCCACAGTTTTGCCGATGATAGCATATTGCATTCCACTTTCCATTTTGAGAAACCTTGCCCTGCTCAATCAGCTTCAACTTCTCGAAAATCTGCTACCAATTCCTTAAATGCCGATCTCCAGGGAATTCTCCAGTGGGGCAAAGACAACTTAGTTGATTTCAACCCTTCTAACACTCAGTCTTGTCTTATATCTCGCAAAAAGGATTCTTCTGCTCCTATGCTTATCTTTGGTGACACTCCTATTTCTAGACAAAATGATATATCTCTTTTGGAGATTACCCTGACTTCTAATCTCACTCTTGGCACCAGCAAATTACAAATATTGCTTCCTCTGCATATAAAAAAACTTGGTTTTTTCTTTCGCTCTCAGCGTTACTTTTCTTCCAAACAGCTGTTCACTCTGTGCAAATCGCAAATCTGCCCTACCATGGAATATTGTTCCCCCATCTGGGATGGTGCCCCCAAAACCTCTCTCAGGCTTCTTGATTCTGTTCAGAAGAGGACAGTTAGGTTAATTAATGATTTATCTCTAACAGAGTCTCGCCACTCGCTGTCTCATAGATGTACTGTTTCTGCTGCATGCCTCTTCTACAGATATTCCATGGGCACTGTTCTTCTGAATTGGCTTCTATAATTTCCACTCTCTCTTTCAAAACAGTCCGAACACGTGCCGCCACCAGCTAACATCCATTTACTGTCGAACTTCAAACTCATAGAACCAACTTTTCATCTACCTCGTTTATTCATTTAACTGCCATTTTCTGGAACAACATTCCTTCATACGTATTTCCCCGAAAATTACCGTCTCAGAAGTTCAAGTCTAATGTCAATAAATATCTTCTTTCATCTTCTCAACCCCCAACCCAAGCAAGGTACTAAGTAGTATAGGTTCTAATACCTTTCGTGTTTGGGGTTTACATAAAAAAATATATATATATATAATATTGCTTTTAGCAACTTGTGGTGCTATTATATTTGACTTTACAAATGATTTTTCTAATCATGTGTCTAATCATATTGCTAGAAACAGAGAAAAGTTTTATTCTGACCCAATCATTGAACTCAAAACTTCTGTGTACACCTTTACTAAGAAGGGTATTAATTCCACAGCAATTAAATACACCTTCTTGCTTTTAGCAATTTGAAGAGCTATTAAAATGACATCAAGGGTGATTTTTATACAAAAAAAAAAAAAATAATAAATGGTTTATTTTCCAATTCTGTGTGCTCTAATTTCAAATGTCATGAAGGCTTTCTGGTAATTTCATTCAAATAAAATATCTTCACAAGAAGCACATGGTGACTCTGGTGAGCTCTCTTATAAATAATAAATTCAAGTTCTAAATAAATAACCAGCAGTGCACCTCTGAAGGAAGCCATACATTTCTTTTTCTCGTGTGGACGGACAGTCAAGTTCTGGATTCTTTTTATCATCAATTACAAGTAGATATGACATACTTGGATGATCTGCATTGCAAACAAAAGCCCTTCCAAACTAAATTCCAGTTATAAAATCCTTCAAAACGAAGGCCTCGTCATTGAGTGGTTTAAGCGCCACACATCACTTAACATATTAAACAAAAAGATTCCCACCAACTTCTCCCCTATTTGGAATTTAGCACGTATTAAGTTTCTATGTGCACTGAAATGCATTTTGGGAACTCAACCTGTATATAACACACTCACATGCTTTCCCCTCCCCACCATAGCTAACAGAAGACGATTTCGAAAGTCGTTCATGCGCGACTATTAGCTTTTATCTCACTTCATTTAATTTATATTAATTAGACAACCATAGAATGGAAGGTGCACTTTCCTTTCTTAGAAAAATTTTTAAAGCCCATAACTTAGTTTTTAAATTTATAATCCCCGTAAGTTATTAGAATCACATAATCACTATGCACGTGATAAAACTTTCAACCAAACTAAGCGGATTACTATGAGGTGAGTGCTGAAAAATTAAGCTAAGCTATATCTACGATTTAGTCATTACATCACAGCACATAAGGACTCCTTAAAATATCATAAGTTACTTAAACTTTATTTTTTTTTAAATTTATATATTTATTTAATTATAAAGAGGTGTATGGTATCTTTTCAATCTTGTGGTGATCTATAATTGATGTTTATTTAGTACCTCTATATAAAAAATGAAATTATTATATATATAATTTGTATTATGAATTGTAATTTTGTTTATAGTTATATTATTGTAATAACTATCATATAACATATTCTATATATATATATATATAATATTGATAAAAATAATAGGATATAATGACATTACTGAACGTTTAAGCAAGCAGGAAAAAGTAATAAATTATTAAACTGGGTTATGGATCCGGGGCACTACTAGTTATAGCCGAGATACCCAGCAACCATAATGAAATACAGTAATACCCCGACTTACGCTACCCCGACTTACGCGAACTCGGAGTTACGCGGTTCTTGATTTTTTTCGTTTGGTAACGCTGCCGCCCACTATCTTCAAGGTCGTTTTTCATATGTTATCGATATATACGGTGCGACGGCGGAGAATGAGAGCGAAAGATGAACAAAATTCAACTTTGCTGCTTTTATATCAGTGAAGGGGAAACACATTTCACCATAATAACGTAAAAACCAACACAATTCCAGCTATCGGTATAATCGCAAATGCAATTAGATCGAGTTTACTACCAGTTTATAACAGATTTCACTAGCAGAAACGCAACTGGATTTTTATTGTTTTATGGTAGTAACCCCTAGAAATGTGAGGTGTTAATAGTGTATCTCTGCCTTTATGGTGTTGTTTATTCAGTTGCTACATGCGCGCAGTTTATGCATATCAAGCGTGCCTCCTCGTTTTGTAATTGTGCTTTATTCCCTAAAAATGAGTAAAATACTTAATTAAAAGGTGTGAAAAGGAAGCGTCCTGGTGAAGACACTGCAGATTCAGAGAGAAAAAGAAAAGCAATTATCGATAAACAGAGGCGGACTGGGTCAAAAATTCTTACCCGGGAAAATTTATAGTGGCCTCATACTATGGTTTATGGCCAAAATCACACTGGCCCACCGGGGTTTCCCCGGTAAGGCTTATGGCCAGTCCACCTCTGTCGATAGAGCAAAAATATGAAATTGTGAAACGCTTTGAGCAAAATGAAAGACCATGTGATATTGCACGTGCTACAGGCCTAAATGAAGCAACGGCGAAAAGCACATGACAATTGCAAACTTGACAGGTTGAAAATTGAAAAGGGCTCAATTGTAAAGGGCTTAAAAATTTTAGAAAACAGACTCCAACGAAGAACGCGTTATAGCTACAAAGCAAGGAATAAAAAAATTATTAGCTTGCTACGAAGAAATTCTGCGTGAAAAAAAGAACGCGCTGTGTCGTCAGACGAATTTGTTAGATTTTATGAAGCCATCGACATCGAAATAACTTTTTTACGTAAGTCATTTGTTTTTTTTTTTTTTTTATACATATTTTGTATTAATATGTATAAAGAACTGCAATTTTATTAATATTTTTCTTCTAAACTAGTGTTTTTGTTAGTCCTTGGTCCCAATTAAGCAAAATTTATATGCAAAGTTGTACCCCGACTTACGCGAATTCGACTTACGCGATTTTCGTCGGACCCACCTATCGCGTAACTTCGGGGTATTACTGTATAGACAAATGTATTTTATCAGTATATTGGGTAGGGGTGCTGACCTGTCAAGTGTAATTACAATGGAAAAAATTGAAAATGCCTGCAAGGTAAAAGCAGATTACCTGAAATTTCGTACATATACATCATAACAGAAACAGAGACCCTGCTTATTGCTGTGGCTCCTATGGTTTTGGCTGCCGACCCTATGAAGATATAGTTAAAGTCCTAGGACCCACTGCATTAGGTAACATTTTTTTTATCATTATTTTTATTTTAATCTTAATTTCATTTAATTTCAGGTAATCTGCTTTTACCTTGCAGGCATTCTCAATTTTTTCCATTGTAATTACACTTGACAGGTCAGCACCCCTACTCAATACACTGATAAAATACATTTGTCTGTACAGTAAGTCCTCAACTTCCAGTTGCACTACTTCTATTTATGACTAGAAACGGTATCCATTAAGCACCACTTTAAATACACATGTAATAGATTGTGCTAGTGTCTGCTAATGTGAATTGACAGTGGCATTGGCACTTTGCTTTCACCTTAACTACTTTAGTGTAAGTTGTATCTTGTGAGCTTATACTTGTTGTAAACAAAATAAATATAAACCCTAAATATGTCTGCGAAAAGAAAAAATGGTAAGAATAGTAATCACAGTGATTAGATTAGAATAATAATCGAAAAGTGATAAGAAGAGGCACATTATAACTAAGGAAACTAAAGTTGAAATCATTAAACAACATGAAAATGGCAAGAAATTTGTGGACATTGCACGTGTTTACCAAATTAATGAATCGAATGTTAGAGAACCATTATAAAAGATAAAGTTCGGATTATGCAGCACGTAAAAAGTTCTGTGCCAATGCAATCTACGATCACCAAAAGGAGAGGCTTATCAATAGAAAAAAATGGAAAAATTGTTGATGATTTGGATAGAAGACATGAAACAACAATGAATGCCAATAAGTCTTATGCTCATACAAGGAAAAGCTTTGAGTTTTTTGAAGAACTAAAGTGTAAACGTGGTGAGAACGTTGCTAATGAAACATCCATTGCTGCAAGCCACGGATGGTTTCAAAAATTTAAGAGCCATGCTAAACTACACAACATCAAAGTTACAGGTGAGGATGCTAGTGCAGGCATAGTAGCAGCTACGGAGTTCCCCAAGACTTTGGCAGAAATCATTAAAAACAAGGATTACCTACCAGAACAGGTCGTCAATGTAGACAAGACTGGTTTACATTGGGAAAAAAAATGCTAGATCATTCTTACATATCGCAAGAAGAAAAAACTATGCTAGGATTTAAGGTATCAAAGGACAGATTAACCCTTCTTTTTGGTGGAAATTCTGCTGGAGGTTTCAAAATAAAACCACTGTTAGTTTACCATAGCGAAATTCCAAGGGCCTTCAAAACCATTTCAAAGACATTGTTACCTGTTGTGTGGAAATCCAATCAAAAAGCATGGGTGACACAAGAAATTTTTTGGGACTGGTTTCTCCATCATTTTGTGCAAGAAGTTAACAAGTATTGCCAAGAAAACAACCTACCATTTAAGATATTACTGCTGGTTGATAATGCACCTGGTCACCCAACAACTCTGTGACTATCCTGAAAACATAAAATTTATATTTTTGCCTGCAAATACAACTTCCCTCATTCAACTCATGGATCAGGGTCTAATACAGACATTCAAAAAGTATTATCTATGAACAACATTTAGACAGGTAGTAAGGGCCAATGAAGGACAGAAGTCCAGATCATGGAAGCAGTTCTGGAAAGAATTCAACATTTACAAAGCAGTTAAAAACATCGATGCTGCCTGGAGTGAAATTACAGCATCAACCATAAATGCCACCTGGAAGAAACTCACCCCCACCCCAGTTTGTTCAAGATTCTTTGTGAAGTGAAAAAAAAATGAAGATATAATCAGAGGGTTGTGGAAATGACTAGAACATTGGAATTAAATTTAGAGGAAAATGACTTTAATGAATTGTTGCAAAGTCATAGAAAGGAATTAAGCAATGAAGAATTAATGGAGCTTGATGACCATAAAAATTAACACGGGGTTTCGGAGGATGTACAAGAAGTTGAACCATCAAAAGGATTTGATACTAAGGAAATGGCAAAATGATTTAAAATGATCGCTGAAGGATTAGCTGGCTTAAAAGCTCAGGATACATACACCGAACAGTTGGAAAAAGTGATGGGAGCGGTGCATGATGCAATTGCATGTTACAAACAGATTTATGACGAGAAAAAAGAGCTACAGTGCAGACATCATTGAACAAGTACTTCAAGACACCATTAAAATCTCCAGTCTGAAAACATATTAAACGATTAGTACAGAATGGGTATTTTAAGCTAAATTAGATACGTTTTTATATTTATGTACTCTATAGGACAACGGTGGGCAAATGCGGCTCTCAGAGCCGCATGCGGCTCTTGGTTGAGTTAAGTGCGGCTCCCATTGAAAATTTAAATCCGTTTTCGTTTTTATTATTTCAGAACTTTTTTCACTGAATCTTGTTAAATTAACTAAGTAAGTAAGATGGCTGTCAACTTACAATGTTTTTAGCCGTTTTGTGAAACTCCTAAATCCTACATAACATTTACAAAAGAAAAAGGGAAAAAAATACACAGAATTAGAAAATGAAACTTGGCTTTCTGACTTAATGTTCCTTACAGACAGTATAAAACATTTGAAAGCACTTAATTTGGCTTTACAAGGGAAGGAAAAAATTAAATTGTTATTGATTTGTCACAAACTGTATTTAGTTTTGAAGCTAGACTTCGGCTTTTTTGTGTACAATCTTAAGAACAAAATATTTAATCATTTTCCACGAGTAAAAGCAAATATAATTAATATCAAAGAAGAAAAGTTAGATGAATAAAAAGAAAAATTGGAAGAATTGCAAGCAGATTTCAAACATAGGTTTGAAAATTTGAAAAGTTTCAAATCTACATTTGCAATTTATTTTTTATTATTGAATTTTTTATTGAAGATGGATTTCCAATTTCTGAAATAATACTTGTTGAAAAAGCGGCTGGGGAATTGGAGTTATTAGAGATGAAAGAGGATCAGGCATTGAAAATGTAGCACAAATCTACTTCTATAATTGAATTTTGGAAACTCGTGCCAGAATCAAAATATCCACATTTAAAGAAAGCTGCTTGCCGTCTAATTTCAATTTTTGGTACAACATATTGCTGTGAATCTTTGTACTCCACAATGAAGTTTGTGAAGTCGAAATATCGTTCACAGTTGACCAATCATCTCACTGAATTGCTGCGAACGGCTTTAACAAATTTTACGCCAGATTTCAAAGACTTGACCAAAAGTCTTCGTTAAATCTTATACTTTTTATTAATGCATTTTTATTATTAAAATTTTGAAATAATTATTTTGTATTTTCTTTCTCTTAATTATATTTTCTTATATATGTATACTTTACATATCACTTAAGACTTGTGTAGAATACGTAATCATATTAATTAAATTAAATTAAATTTGTGTATCTAATACTATGTAACTATGGTGTGGCTCTTTATAATTAATATAATATATGAAAAACCGGAATGCGGCTCTCATTGACCTCATGCGTGCCCACCCCTGCTATAGGATATTGAATAAAGTTGTATTTCCACAAAGTTTTTATAAATAAAAGTTGATTTTTTTGAATTTTCCTTTCAAACAAATATACTGTACAATTAAAAATATATCGTATTTAAACACTATTATTCGACTTATGCAGTTTTTCAACTTGCGTGGAAATCGCTGGAACAAATTAATCGCATAAGTTGAGAACTTACTGTACATATGTACGTACGCGCACACACACACAGAGAATCGGATCTAACAGGCAGAAAATTGAGTAGGGGTACCACAAAACAAAATAAATTACTTAGGAGTGCCATTATTAAAAAAAAAGGTCGAAACCACTAGATTAAATAATTCATAGCAGAGTTCCACCCTGAATAAAAAATAATTGGGTTCAAACATTCTCTCTCTCTCTCCCTCACTCTGTCTTGAAGGCTAGCAATCACACAGCAATCAGAGCAAATCATAATAATCTTTCAGAACCACGTACTCTAACAAACTCACAGGAAAAGTGCCCAATTATGAAGTATGCTGAAAACCCACATCAAACAATAATGTTTGATGTGGGTTCTCATCAATCATCAATCGATTTTCTTCTCTACTTTCTACATTTTGTAGTTCTTAGAACATGCAGAATATTTACCTTTGCAGTTTTATGACAACTCCAAACACGAAAGGTATTAGAACCTGCAGTACTTAGTACCATGCATGGGTTGAAGGGGTTGGGTAGGGAGTGGATTCCAGAAGCTTTGCTCTCCAAAGCAGTTTCCAGCATCTCAGCAGAGTGGTCTGCTTGTTTGTGCTCTTTTGTGCAACACTGTGGGCATGTAGAATCTTCTTCACGTGTTTTGAGAGTGGCCAAAATGCTGGCACTTAAAACAACTTACTGAGTTCAGGATAAATGGTTGAACTTCACAGTTAAAATAACCAGCTTTTATAGACTGCAATAATGTAGGAGTATCAAATGTTAGAATTACAGAGCATGTAGGAAAATGAACACCATCCTTCTCTGTCATAATCCTCTGCATGTATTACTAGTTGGTTACTTAACTCGTGTTATCTCCTCTTCAGTAATGTTAAATAAGTCCCATTCTGATATCACACCTCTCACCTCTTGAAGAGGTCAGGGAAATGTGGGGAAGACAACGTAACTTGTAATCCTGCCAGCTTCATTAGTTTTAGTAATTTATCTTGCTGTTGTCTCTGCACTGTTCCTATAAAAAGATCTCCAGATTGGAAGCACATCACCATTTTGGGAGAGCCAGTTATGGCCTCCAAACCTTTTTTGAATTAAAAAGGGGGATAACTTCACCACCACTCAATTTTCGTGGAATATATCACTAATAAAGATGGCAATAATGATTCTGAAGAGAGTAATAAACTTTCACTCTCTTAGCCTGAGACACTATATTACTGTTACTACCTGGTGATACACAACTAATCATGCATACGTCATATCTAAGACATATGCATGATTAGTCATATCATGCAATCTACTTTTTTGTATTTTCTGTTTATATATGGTTTAGACACCATCTATTCTAAGTTTCTCCTCTAGATAATGCATGGTGTGCCACAAGTGGTACTTTAATAATAACCAGCCTGTATATTGTTCCTTGGGGAGTAGTAGTAGTTTACTTTGTAATGTATGAACAAGGTAACTCATGGTGATTTGCTTCACAATATACAATACAATATCTAATGCATTTGTAGCAAACTCCTTAGTTTGCTCTTTTGCTACATATAAGCAGATGCTTCTTTGCACTAATTATATGTTGGTATTCCAATGCACAAAGTAATGGTTAGGCCTCAACTTGAGTAATTTATACAGTTCTAGAAACTATATTTCCAACTCAAAAGGATACAAACAAAGCAAAAAAATTATTTAAAAGTGCAACAGACTTTTCTTAACAGTCCAGCAGATGTGTTTAACCACAGAGTGCTATGGTGACCATTTTTCGTCAAAGGCTATCAGAGTAATGAAAATGACAATTTCAGTATTCCAAGATATGCATCATTAACTGTTTTGTTAATGAAGGAGTTTGGCTATAAACAAATAAAATAACACATTTACATTAAACCTAATGTACAATCATTAACAATTTGAATTTGCAGAGTCTTTTTGTTAAATTATAGCAATGTGCTATCATCATGTGTTTTAAGAGCAGCTCAAATTGTTGATGGATGCTGGGAGTTTCATTTTCACTTGTAAAAACAAAAAGTGCAGGTATAAACAGTGCCAGTTACGAATGCATTAGTTTCATGTTACAAGTGCTGCTCTCTGCTAATCTTAGCAGCATGCAGCTTCTTCTTCCCACAGCAACAAATTATGACATGCCCAAAAAAGGAAAGTGAGTTCAAACAAAACACAAATTTGCTTCTTCAACTTTATTTTTAAAAAAATATGTAAAAAATATTTAAATAATAATTATTAAAATTATTATTATTATATAATTATTAATTTTAATCAATTAATTAATTATTATTTAAATACAAAAAATGGATTGTTCACAGCTGCATTCATAACATTCAGGATAGCATCATGTGAGCAATTCTGAATCACTTCTTTCCAGCAGAAGGTTTTAAAAACATAGCACCTTAAGGATGATGTGCTTGATCATGTGATCACAAATGCATGCCAGCTGAAGGTCTTAGGGAGAAGAGAGAGTCTGGAAAATAGGCATCTGCATGATGACTACTAAAATACTTTTATCGTCATGAAGGTATTTTAAGGTACTAGAAGATCAAGTAATGTGGACTTTGGGATACATTATTTTATTTTATTTATTTATTTTTTTTTTTCTCAGATGTAAGAAAATTTGCTTTTAGTTAAAGAGCAATATTTAAGTAACTTTAATAATAATAATAAAAAAAAAAAAAAAACAGGAGGACATTAAGTTACAATTAAGTTTTTTTTCGAAGGATATGTTATATAAATACAAAAAAAAATTCATGAAGAACTAAAAATCAGGAAGCCTATTAAATTTTTCAAGCAATTCATTCCTTCTAGAAAGTTATACACCCAGCCAAAGTATTCCTTCCTTCTATATAGCTATTTATGTTTTAACTTGTTTTGCTTTCCTATTAATTGGATATCTGGTTTAAAAAAAGAATGTAGAAATATTAATTTTAAAAAAATAACTAAATGCACAAGGCATAATACGTTAAGAGTAAGAGTTTAATATCTATATATATAATAAAAGTAGAAATATTAATATAAACTTTTAAAATACATAAAACAATTTTTTTCTGATGAGATTTAATTATATATATTTTTTATAGGTGCTCATTTAAAGAAGTGTCTTCAGCTAAAAAAACAAAATAAAAAAGGGATTATTTTCCCCTTCAAAGTTTAAAGCAATTATATTTTCATTAACTTAAAACTGGAGAAAAAAAAAAAAAAACCTGGTGGTAGATGACTTGAAAGTGGAAGTGGTGCTGGAGGAAGTGCTCCATAGCTATCCCAGTCATCCCTAAGTGGTGGCGGCCTGTTTCTACCCCATCTTTCTTCATATAAATGTTGTTCCTCAAGTGGTATCTCAGAGAGGTAAACTGAGTTTGAAAATAAAAGAAAAAGGATTTCAATGGAACAAAAAAAGATTTAAGAAATCTTTTTAACTGTTAGGAGATTTCTTAAAATCTTCCACCCAGTTGACAAAAATTCAGAATAAATATTATAACTGACATGATAAAAAAAGATAGTATATTTCTTTTCCAGTTCATTTGAAGTCAGTGAAAAATAACAGTATGTTATTTATAGTATCATATTTCTAAACAGTATCAATGTAATCAAAACTGTATGAATTCATTATAATTTTGCTATGAAACACTCAAGCAAGATTTAAAAGCTACAAATCTGTAAAAAAGTTATCTTAATAATTAAAAGTAAATAATCAAGAATGTTACTCCACAAACAGTAACATATATTATTTTGCAGGTAGGGCAATAGCCTCAGTTTTGAATTGGGGAAAAAAGTCACCTCAAGTTCTCAGCCTTTCTTTCACAAGCATTACAAATAAAAAGAACCACTTCATGGAAGAAAGTACACTATTTAGTTGAAATGGACACCACTACTCATACAGAAATTTTCTTTTTGTATCATATTCACATGCCTTGTTTAAGTTTCCACACTTTTTTTTTTCTATGAGAAAACTACTCCCCCCTGCCTTCATCTATTTGGAAATTGGGTGGTGGGCAGTGTTTGGTTGGCTTTGTGGAGCAATTTTCTTGATAGAATTTTGGAATAAACTTGCTCCACATATGCTTCCAAATATTAATTTCCTCTCATCCATTCTGCCACTTATTAGTGCTTCACTGGTGGATACATAGGCACATAATCAGTAAAAGACCTGTCACTGTCAACCAGTGATGAAATATATCTATAATGCGTGAGATGCTCAGTGCACTGCTTCTATCATCATTAAAAAACAAAATATAAACCGTTCAGAAAAACAGGATGAAGTATCCAAAAGGGAGAGAGAGAAGAATGGGCGAATGGACAGATGGATAGAAGTAATATTCTAAAATAAATGAATAAAAACAAAATTTCTTTTTTCTTTTTTTTAAATGGTCACTTTATCCTCCAACATGCACATGCAAAGAAAAAACCATGTGAGTATTAAGGGTGACTATTAACACATGGCAGTTTTTGAAATTAGTTACTTGATTGTACATAAATATTACTGCACAAATTGGGATTTCTGTTATTTAAGCAATTATGATGTCTTGCACTATAAGTGATAATTGTCTATGTCTATCAACCTGGATTTTGTATTTACTTGTACCATTCCTCTTTCCACCTGGATAAAACTTTATATTCTATACTCCCTGTATTCTTTTAAAATGACTGAAAATAGAAGTGTGCATAATCACACTTATTGAATTATTTATATAACAAGTATAAAGCCCTGATAAATATTATCAACTGATGAAAAATAATTTGGGGGAGGGGGGAAAAACACCCAAAATGTGAAATTTTAAATGTGCTAATTTTAAAAATGAAATATTGAAAAAGCTGCTCTTTATACACATAAAGATATGGAACATTCATCCAAATTTAAAGGATTGGATAAATCCTAGAAGAAATGGGTAAATGAAGTAAGGCAGCAATGAAAGTGCCCAGAAATTTAATTTATATGTGAAATAAAGAAATATTGTGCAAGCATCAAAGGTAAGTGGGATAGTGATGGAGAGAGGAGATAAGAAATCTTTGCTAAGCAAGGCAATGGAGATTTCCAGGACTGCTGGAAGTCATAGTGGAACAAATAAATATATGGGCTATGTTAGGGTAGCTAAGAGCAGAAACAGGTGTATGTATACTTGTAAGTACGCCAATGCCAGGAGTATAGTCAATAAATTTGATGAGCTTGAAGTGCTAGTCAAGACATCAAAGGCAGATATTGTTGGGATATCAGAGACGTGGTGTCACACAGATATAAGCAGTGCAGAATTGGAATTTGGGGAGTATAATGTTTACAGACAGGATAGACAAGACAGGGAGGGGTTATGCTGTTAGTTAAGAAACACAAAATCTAATGAAGTGCATCCAATTGATGTTGGTGGACAATCCAATGTTGAGTCTTGGTGTGACATAAGCACTAGAAAAGGAAAAATGAGAGTAGGTGTGTTATAGGCCTAATGAATCTGATGAGTATAATGAGCAATTGTGCAGAGAAATAGAATGGGCCAGTAATTCAGAATGTCTTATAATGGGGGATTTTAACTTCGCAGATATTGACTGGAACTTGTGGGTTGGTCACTTGCACAATAGCAAGGCTTTTGTGTATTTATTGGATGACTGTTTTCTACAGCAACATGTTCGAGAGGCAACCAGAGGGAATAATACTCTTGATCTGATTATCAGCAGTGATTATTCATCCATTAAGAATTTGCAGATAAAGGAACCACTGGGTGACAGTGATTACAATGTACTGATGTGGGAATTACTTAAAGTTGTAACTACCATCAAGGCTAAAGGAAAGGGCTACTGCTTTTGTAAAGGTGACTACAGGGGTCTCACACAGTTTTTAAATTCTGTACAGTGGGATCAACTGATGATGTTACCAACGTTGAATTCTAAATGGGAAGCCTCCAGGGACTTAATTTTGGAGTTTACTAGTTTCATTCCAACTAAGAAATACTTTTCAAGGTTTAGGCCTAAATGGACATCAGATGAACTAATGAGGCTCGTGGCAGAGAATAAAAATGTATGGGATACATATAAAGTATCAGGTGACACAGAAGCTTATGGCAGATATAAATTAGTCTGTAATCAAGTCACAAAGGAGGTTAGGCAGGTTAAGGCAGATTATGAGAAATCCTTGGCAAAGGATGCAAAGAAAAACAGCAAAGAGTTCTTTACTTATGTAAACGCTAGAAGGAAAATAATGAATCAGATTGGACCACTTAACATAGATGGGTTGCCTATTGATGATCATGCTCAGGTACCTGATAAACTCAATGAATATTTTGCATCTACATTCACACATGTGGACTTATTCGATGAGAGGAGTGCCAGAAGTTTATCAAACTATAACAGGGAGCTAAGTGATTTTGTAATAACTGAGAGCAAAGTGGAGGAGAAATTGTTGAAGTTAAACATAAGGAAGGCACCTGGGATGGATGGGATCTATCCAGTTATATTAAAGGAGGCAGCAAAGGAAGTAAGCAAACCCTTAGCCATAATTATGAGAGCTTCCTTGGACTCAGGGGATGTCCTCATGGACTGGAGATGTGCAAATGTATCACCAATTCACAAAGGGGGGGTTCAAAAGATAACATATGACTTGTCAATGGTATATAGGACTAGAGACCTGTTAGTTTAACTTGTGTTCCAGGGAATATAGTGGAATCACTGATTAAAGGAGCATTGCAGGATCATCTAGACAAGACTGCAGTAATAGTTAAGACACAGCATGGGTTTGTTAAAGGGAGGTCTTGTCTGACCAATTTGATTGGATACTATGATGTGGTCACAAAAGAACTGAATGTCAAAAATAATTTTGACAAAAATTCAAAATAAATTTTGAATAAAATTTATATATTTTGATACTGTTGCACATGGAAGACTGCTGTACAAATTGGAGAGATATGGCATTAAGGGTAAGTTGCTACAATGGATAAAGGAATGGTTGAGTGGGAGAGGACAGAAAGTGGTAATCAATGGACACTGCTCTTCATGAACGAATGTTATTAATGGAATTCCCCAGGGTTCGGTGTTGGCCCCATTGTTGTTTTGTATATTTATCCATAATATTGATGAAGGTATATGAGGTTTAATCTCCAAGTCTGCAGATGATACAAAGGTTGGCAGGGTTGTTAACCACAGTAAAGACAGTATGCTACTCCAACAGATCTAGACAAGTCGGGCCTATAGGCTGAGAAGTGGCAAACGAAGTTTAACATTGACAAATGCAAAGTACTGTGTATGGGTAGCAATAATCCAAGAGAAACATACCAACTGTGTGGTATACATTCAGGGAAGTGGAAAGTGAAAAAGACCTGGGCGTAATTGTGCAGTCGAATATGAAGTTCACTGAGCAGTGCAGGTCATGGAGTCTTGTCAATGATATATAGGAATTTTGCTAGCAGGGACAGGGAGGTGATTATCCCATTATACAAGGCAATGGTCAGGCCCGCACCTAGAGTACTGTGTACAGGTCTGGAGGCCTCATTTTAGGAAGGATGTAGAGTTGCTAGAATGAGTACAAAGAAAGGCAACAAGATTGGTGAGGGGAACAAAGGGGTGCTCTCACCAAGAAGGGCTTAAGTTCTGCAAATTGCAATGCCTGGAGAGTAGGTACCTGAGAGGTGATCTGATTGAGGTGTTTAAGGCCTTGAATGGCTTGAGCAAGCTGAATGCTGATGGGATTCTTCCTCTTACTCAGATTAAGAACCTGAGGGGGCACAGATTCAAATTGAGGAAAGACAGTTGTAGAATAGATGTGCGAAATTTGCCTTTAGCCAGCGGGTAGTTGATTAGTGGAACAGACTTCCATCTTTTGTTATGGAAGTTGATAATCTAAATATATTTAAGGCTGAGCTGGACAGGCATTTGGAACGAATGGAGGGGTGAAATGAGAGGGTTTTTTTTTTTTTTTGGCTGATGCTACATAAGCTTGCTTTCTTGCATCGTATACCTCTACTAATGCTAATGCTAACATGAGGAATGCAATTATGTCAAGTTTGGAAGCCAGCTTTTTTTTTTTGTTTTGTTTTGTTTGGTTTTTATTGGCGCATTAGCACCTAAGGCTATAATGCGCCAAACTCAGGTGATATGTAAAAAATTTAAATTTTCACTGACCTAATTACTTAGGTCACCATGTCAGTATATAAAATAACAAAGGTATAAAATGTAGAAAAAATAAATCAATAAAGAAATAACAATAACATGTAAATATTAAATACAAGTAAAAACCTTTATTGATTTAAAATAACTAAAAATAGCAGACACATTGTCATTGTCAGATAAAATCTGACTGAGTGTATACGGCTCAGCCAGATGATTAAAAGCGGTAAAACGGATATTGCTAAAATCTGGACAATCAATTAAAATGTGTCTAAAAGTTAAAATTGTGCCACAGGACTCACACACAGGAGGGTCATCAGCCCTCAGCAAAAACGAATGTGTCAAATGACTATGTCCTATGCGGGTCCGGGCAAGAACAACTTCCTCCTTACGATTCCTGCGCAGACTAGACTGCCACGGTTCAATTACAGGCTTTATACGATATAGTTTATTCCCAGTCTGTCTATTCCACAAATCCTGCCATTGGGAGTGTATCTTCTGCTGTATTGTTTGCCTGTAGTCTGTATAGGGGACTGACAGGCAGCAATTATTATTAGGGATTGCTGATTTGGCTGCGGTGTCGGCCAAATCATTTCCCCTAATCCCAATGTGGCTGGGAATCCAGCAGAAGTGGATATCATATTCACGTTCTCGGAGGAAGTGAATTTTCTGCTGAATGCTAGACAGAACCGGATAAGGAATTGGAAGCCAGCAAAAAAAAAAAAAAATCGTCTCCAAGACTGAGTGGAACTCTTATGCAATTAGTACAAACTGGTTATTAGTCCTCTCTACATCACATTCACTTCATTAACTCAGAGGATTGAAATATTAGCAAGTAAGAAAGAACAACAATCACTTAAGTTCCTTCTTTTCTAGAGATTCTACAAGTAAGATTCTAAGATGGATTGCTGGCTGGTTGTAGGGCAGGAGGCAAAGGGTTGTGTCAATGGTTACTCTTCAGATTGGTGTAATGGTGTAATAAGTGAAGTCCGCTATGCATCAATTCTGGGATCAACGCTGTTTTTGATTTTCATAAATGATGTCTATGAAGGGATGAGGGGGGTGTTATGTCAAAATTTGCATATTATGTGAAGATTGGAAAGGTGATTAATGATCATTGCCAAGCAATGATCATTAATCTTTAATCAATGATCTTTAAGATGACTTATTAGGTTTCAAGGATGTCCAGTAAAGTGGCAGTTATGTTTGAAAACAGCTAAATGCAAATATTATATTTGGGGAACAGCAATGTTAAAATAACATAACTGGTGGGGTTGAACTAAAAACAGTATAGGAAGCAAAGAATTTGGGAATTATGATACAGGAAGACATTAAGTTCTCCAAGATGTATAGCCAGGCAGCAAGGATGGCACAAGGTGTTCTATTGATTTATTAAACATATTCTTGAAGGGACAGGGAAGTCATAATTCCACTGTTTACAGCAAATATAAGACTGCACTTGGAATACTGTGTCCAAGTGTGGAGACTGCACCTAAAAAAAAAAGACATAGAGCTCTTGAAATAATCTAAGATGAGCAACATGCCCGGTGAGAGCAGCAAAAAGACACTCATATGAGAAAAGACTGAATATGTGAGTTACAACGCCGGATAACAAGGCCTTAAAGGGGGATGGTAAATTAATGACTGACTGCCAATTTTTCACTGTCATAAATGATTCCAGAACTAGAGTCATAATTTCAAATTACACGGAGAGAGATTTAGACTGGATTGTAGGAAATTTTCTTTTTTGCCAAGTTGTTAATTACTGAAATATGTTACTTCTGTGGGTAGTTGAGGCTGACAGTTTTTTTTTTTTTTTTTTATGAAAACCCCAAACACAAGAGGTATAAGAACCTACAGTACTTAGTACCATGCATGGGTTGGAGGTTGAGAAGATGAAAGAAGATATTTATTGACATTAGACTTGAACTTCTATAGGCTATAATTTTCAGGAAATACAATGAAGGAAGGTTGTTCCAGAAAACTGAATGAATAAACGAGGTAGCTTAAAAGTTGGTTCTGTGAGTTTGAAGTTGAACAGTAAATGGATATTGGCTGGTGGGGGAATGTGTTCAGACAGTTTTGAAAAAGAGAGTGGGAATTATAGAAGCCAATTCAGAAGAACAGTGCCCATGGAAATATCTGTAAAAAAGGCATGCAGCAGAAACAGTACGTCTATGAGACAGAGATTGCAGAGGCTCTGTTAGAAATGAGTCATTAATTAACTTAACTGCCCTCTTCTGAATGGAATCTAGAAGTATGAGAGAGGTTTTGGGGACACTGCCCCAGATGTGGGAACAATATTTCAAGGTAGGGCGGATTTGCGATTTGTACAGAGTGAACAGCTGTTTAGAAGAAAAGTAACACCAAGAGCAAAAGAGAAAACCAAAAGAACCCCAAAAGAGATATATCATCTTGCCTAGAAATCGGAGTGTCATCAAAGATAAGCATAGGAGCAGAAGAATGCTTTTCGCGAGATATAAGACAGGACTGAGTTTTAGAAGGGTTGAAATCAACAAGTTGCCTTTGCCCCACTGGAGATCGGCATTTAAGGAATTGGTAGTAGATATTTGAGAAGTTGAACCTGATTGAGCAGAGCGAGGTTTCTCAAACTGGAAAGTGGAATGCAATGTGCTATCATCAGCAAAACTATGGATAGTATTTCGAGTCAATGGAAGAAGGTCATTAATATACAAGGAAAAAGAGTGGGGAAAAGAACTGAACCATGAGGGACACCTGCATTAGTGGAGAAGTTAGAAGACAGAGAGCCATCTACCATCACCCTCAGTGAGCGGTCAGAGAGAAAACTGGAAATCCAATTACAAAAAACAGTTAGCAAACCATAAGATGGAAGCTTGTTTAGAAGACCTTTATGTCAAATATGATTGAAAGCCATTCAGATGTCAAGAGTAACTGCTTGTGTTTCACCGAATATTTCCATTGAATTTATCCATAAATGGGTAACATAAGCCAGAATATCACCAGTGGATCGACACTGACGGAATCCATACTGGCGATCGTTGATCAGACGGAAGGTTTCTAGGTAGTTTAAGAGTTGGCGGTTAATTGATTTCTCCATTACTTTAGAAAGAGTAGAAGTAATTGCAATGGGATGATAACTGGATGGGAAGGAGTTGTCATTCTTTTTAGGAACTGGCTGGATAGGAGCAAATTTCCAAGCAGAAGGAAAAACACCTTTGGAATAAGAAATTGAAAAAAGGTGGCAAAGAACAGGAGCACAGTTTTTGAGAACAAGTGGAGAAATACCATCAGGCCCTGGAGCTTTCTTAGCATCAAGATTCGTCAAAATCATTCTGACATCCTTTTGACGGAAGACCACAGGAGGCATTGAATGGAACATGTTGGGAATGGTGGAAGGTGTTTTACCAAGTTCATTAATACACGAGTTGGAAAAAATGGGATTCTAGCAGGTAAGCTTTATCTTTGGTTGAAGTGACAATAGAACCATTTGGTTTTGACAGAGGTGGGAGAAGAGGTGGGCAAAAGTTGCAGCCAATAGCTTTGGCAAGAGACCAGAATGCTCGGCTACCATTAGGGCAAGAAGCGAGTTTTCTACTTTTAGTATGTTCAAAATCTACTTTTGACTGATTAATAACTGCTTTACAATTGTTGCGAGCTTTGGTGTAGGCAGAAAAAGAAACTGAAGAATTGGAAACAAGCCAATTATGATATGCAACATTCTTCTCTTGAACAGCCTTAGCACATTTATTGGAAAACCAAGGTTTAGGTAAAGGGAAAAGATTTTAAAGTGGAGTGTGGAATAAAGGATTCCATTCCTACAAGAATAATTTCACTGACATGATCTGAGCAAACGCTGACATCAGAAATTTTGAAACTGTAATCCGACCAAGGAAAGAGAAGAAAAGAAATCACGCAGGTCATCCCATTTTGCATTCTTGTAATGCTAAACAACACGAGGTTGGTAATAGCCATGAGATAAAGGCTCTATTAGAGAAGAGACAATCACCAAGTTGTGATCTGAGGTGTCTAAAGGACCACTCATTCGACCGTGTACTTAGAAGGGTTGTTTGTGAGAAAAAGATCAAGCATGTTGGCTGTATGGTTAGGATTGTCAGGTATTCTGGTAAGAAAATGAACAATCTGTGTGAGGTCATTAGTAATTTCAAACGCCTCATCATCTTGACCAGCTGGGTCTGTTCCCAGCCAAGGAAAATTACCTCACTGTTAGGAAAGTTGGACTGGAGAAAGTCAAGTTGAAAGAGAGGAAGTCAAAGAGTTCCAAATGATTAGTGGAGTTGGGAGAACGGTAGAGACAACAGATGAATTTGATGGAATGAGGTAGAGAGATTTTAAGCCAGAGAAGATCGAAAAGAGGAGATTCCAAATTACCACCTTTGAGGCAAAAGGAATCATACAGCGAATAATTTGGGCAACTGAGATGAGCTGTGGTTGAATCAACTGAAATCGACAAAGCTGAAATTAGAACTGAGACCATGTATATTTGTGAAATGAACTAGGAAGTCTTTGGGAGGTTTAGATCTTTTTGCAGATAAGTTTGTTCTATTAGTTTGACAATTCATGGTGTAGTCAATAGTAAAAAACAAGTGGAGGCCGGAAGGGGGGGGGTCATGCTGTATGAAGTAATAAAATTTTTGGACAGGGCATACACGTGGTAAGAATATATCCAGATCCTTGACATAACATGGCCTTGATAACGCCCCACACATACACACTACTGAGACTTCCTCCAGTTACTATCTGGCAGAGTAGAGGTAGCAAGATTATACACTTGCTGATCTGGAGGCCTCCTAGAGAGTTACCAATAGGTTCAGTCCGGTGTACTAACTAGCGGCCGGCCTGCGAACACCGTTTTAGAGCTGTACCCTTGAAATGTAAGGAAGTTTGGATCTCGCCATGGTGTTCATCATAACCTCAAACGACATCGATCATACTGCATGATGGAAGAGATGGGGAAGGGTTGACCGGAACTTAGCTCTGGAGACTAAACATGGGTTCCACCACTTCAAGCTTCCAATAAGCAAAGTGGTGGTATTGCACCAGTTGATGAGAGTCATCTACCACCTAGTACTGCCTGGTAACATAGAGGAGTGGCATTCCTCCATGTGGTGTGGGCACCACACCACACGGAGGGTGCCATATCTCACTTGGAACTCTCTGACTTCCTTTCTTTCAACTTCACTTGCTCCAATCCAACTTTCCTAACAGTGAGGTAATTTTCCTCGTCTGACCTTGGGTGCCACACCTGGGTGGTCCCCCACAGTGTGCTTGTGCATGGGGGTTATACCCCGGATTATTAACAGTCCCACCATCGTGAATGTGCAAGAAGAGGATTTGGCTGTCACAGATCATCCGGACTTCGCTGAAATTGGGTCACTTTATTTGAGTGTTACCCGAATAGCAGTTCCATCAGTGTTTTGGACTCCCAGGTAGCAAGCACAGCTTGTCTGGCATATTTGAAATAATGTCTCCGACAACCTCAAGGATCGAGTTTGGGGAAATTCAAAGGTCAGCTGGACAGTTAACTATATGAAGAGAGGAACACAGGTTGTAAGTTGCAATAACTTGAACTAGTTTGGAAGGAAGTTTAATTGGTGGAAGCTTGAAATGAAATTTGTCTCTATATATGGCCCAGTTGAAGATCCCCCCCACAAAAAAAGATTTCTTTAATATCTTGGAATGGTAGAAACTAATGACAAAGTTAGTAGAAATTAACCGTCAGTATTAGTTGGAAATAAAAGCAGTAAGGTAAGAAATGGAAATTCATCAACAAAAATATCAGGAAAATTTTGAGATGGAGGTAAACCTAACAAAAATTGTAAAGGTTACCAGAATTTTAGTTTAAAGTTGTAAGTCATGCATTCCTAACTACAAACAGTATTAAGTTAAAGAGGCATTTTTTCTCAGGATTCATAATGACAACGAGGTTCAGTTTTATTGATAAAATATGGGAACACATTTATTAATATCCTTTTAATAGGAAACACATAAGATAAGTAAAGAGCTCTGTTTCACTTTGACATATGTTTATTTTTAACTTTTTACTTAACTCATGTGGTTCCTGTTATAAGGATTAATAAACCTGTGTTCCCATATTTTCTCAGTAAAACTGAACCTCATTGTCATTATGAACCCTGAGAGCAGAGGCCTCTAACTTAGTTCATACCGTTTTCGGCCAACATGCTTAGCATTGTTCTAAAACTGCAAAAAAGCTTTGTTCTCATAGGCCAAAACAACCAGCATTTCGGGATTGTGCATTGATGCAAGATGCACCATGTCATTCCCAAGGGCTTTCTATGCAGAACTCTGTTTCACTTTGAGGTATGTTTATTTTTAACTTATTTTTACTTATCTTATGTATTTCCTGTAAAAGGATTTTGATAAAGCTGTGTTCCAGTATTTTCTCAGTAAAACTAAACCTCAATGTCATTAAAAACAGTAAACTTGTGGATATCATAACGATATCCACAAGTTTACGTTGAGGGAGCATAACAGAAACAAGAAAAGTATAACTGACTATATTACCATTGAAATGGATCTGAAAAACTAATTGATGATAAAAGGGTATATACAGGATCAGAAAACAAAGGATTTAAATCAGCAGCCATGAGCAGTAATACAGAAAGACAAATGATACTGAAACTGAAGAATAGCGATGGTGTACTTATAAACAGCAGAGAAGGCATAATTCAAATAGCAGAAGACTCTATAGAGAATTATACAAGGAGCAAGGGAATGATATCAGCAGTGGGGAAGATGGATTGCAAAGTAGCAACACATACAACATACCCAATATTCTTCCTGATGAGGTAGAACATGCTTTGAAGAAAATGAAGAATCGGAAAGCCCTGGGGAAAGATGAAGTTACTGTAGAGTTGTTAAAATTGGGAGGAAGAGACATAACACAAAAACTGGCAGGGCTCTTCACAAAGTGCATTAGAAAAGGTGTGACGCCTAAGCAGTGGAATAATGTAATCATAGTTTTGCTGCATAAGAAAGGAGATAAATCAGATATTGGAAATTATAGACCAATTAGCTTGTTATCCCACATCTACAAGTTGTTCACAAGGGTCATTACTAACAGATTAGAAAGAATACAGTCGGTCCTCGTATAACACGTGTTTGCATTACACGAATTCGATCATACACAATTTATAAATAGGGGAACGTTATCTCATATAACACGAACAGAATTCGCTTATACACGATTCGCCTTTCTGTTTACAAGAAATGGCAGTCGAATGCGGAATCACCCCAACTGAACGCAACACGATAGGAACGAAGAAGATTCTGAAAATGTATTTATGTGTTTTATATCAGTGAAGGGGAAACACATTTCACCATAATAACGTAAAAACTAACACAATTCCAGCTATCGGTATAATCGCAAATGCAATTAGATGGAGTTTACTACCAGTTTATAACAGATTCCACTAGCAGAAACGCAACTGGAAATTGTTTTTATTGTTTCATGGTAGTAACCGCCAGAAATGTGCTTTAGTAAAATGTGAGGTGTTAATAGTGTATCTCGGCCTTTACGGTGTTGTTTATTCAGTTGCTACATGCGCGCAGCTTTGTTTCTGTGTATCAAGCGTGCCACCTCGTTTGTAATTGTGCTTTATTCCCTAAAAATTAGTAAAATACTTAAAAGGTGTGAAAAGGAAGCGTCCTGGCTAAGACACTGCAGATTCAGAGAGAAAAAAAAAAGAAGCAATATAGATAAACAGAGGCGGACTGGGTCAAAAATTCTTACCCGGGAAAATTTGTAGTGGCCTCATACTACGGTTTATGGCCAAAATCACACCAGCCTCCGGCCCACCGTGGTTTCCCCTGTAAGGCTTATGGCCAGTCCGCTTCTGTCGATAGAGAAAAAATATGAAATTATGAAACGCTTTGAGCGAAATGAAAGACCATGTGATATTGCACGTGCTACATACCTAAATGAGGCAACGCGGAGAATTACAAAGAATGCAGAGAAAATAAAAACAACTTTCATAGCGGGAACAACTCAAAGTGTAATTAAAATCCATTAGATTAAGACACAAAGAGATGGAACGGCTGTCATCTCTTTGGATAGAAAATCAAACAAAAAGCAAGTTTGCTTACGATAGAAGCAAAAGCATTAGCAATATTTTATTACGACTTACGTATTATAAAATACGTAAGTATTTTATTACGACTATTTTATTTAATATAATAAATTTTTTACGAATAAAATACGTATTTTATCTGTAAAAATACTTTTTAGTATTAAAAAATACTAAAAATACTTTATTATAATATAATATTATTTTTATTACGTATTTTAATCGTTATAAAATACGTAAGTATTTTATAACGATTAAAATTACCCGATTATTTATTGTGTTTGGTAATGTTTTGGTTCCAAATGTGTGTTCAATCTTGGGTGGTCGGCGCCTAACCCTACTTTTCCCATAGGGGCTGTTGTTTATATTGCACGATTTTGCATTGCACGAGGGTTTCTAGGAACGCAACTATCGTGCTATACGAGGACAGACTGTACTTGATGAGAATCAACCGAAAGAGCAAGCTGGCTTTAGGACAGGATTCTCAACTATGGATCACCTTCACGTAATATCACAGCTAATGGAGAAAGCAAATGAATATAAAACACCACTATGCCTGGCATTTGTGGATTATGAAAAGGCATTTGACTCCATACAGCATAAGGTAATGTTTCGGGCACTGGAAAGACAAGGCATAGATACTCCATATATTATGATTTTGAAGAAAATATATGAGAGTGCTACCTCCTTTATTAAGACTAGACAAAGACAGTAGCAAATTTAAAATCGAGAAAGGAGTTCGACAAGGAGAGACAATATCTCCGAAGCTGTTTACTGCTGCCTTTGAGGAAGCTTTCAGAAGATTAGACTGGTCGCAGAAAGGAGTCAATGTGAATGGAGAGTACCTAAACCATTTACGATTTGCAGATGACATTGTGGTCATAAGTCACGACCCCAAAGAATTAGAGGAAAATCTTAATCAGTTATGCACAGTTAGTAAGGATTTTGGACTAAAGATGAATATGGCTTAAACAAAAGTAATGATGAACAAGTATGCCACGGAAAGGGAAATAATGATCGAAGGAGCAGTAATTGAAAAGGGGGAGTCATATACTTATCTGGGACAAGTTATTAGCTGTAATAATGATAAATGGCTGGAAGTCAAGAGAAGAATAAATTTTGGATGGATAGCATTCAGGAAATATAGTCACATACTGAAGAGCAATATCCCAGTTTGTCTGAAACGTAAAATACTGAATCAATGTATACTCCCCGCCATGACTTATGGAAGTGAAACTTGGGCACTCACCAAAAGAATGGAAGAGAAGCTGAGAACTACACAGCGAAGAATGGAACGAATTATATTGGGAATCAGACTGTTAGATAAGAAGAGAAACACATGGATTAGGCAGCAAACTCAAGTAAAGGACATTCTTATCAAAACTAAAAAACTAAAATGGTCTTGGGCAGGACACATAGCTCGAAGACATGATGACAGATGGACTAAGAAAATAACAGAATGGTACCCAAGAGGAGCTAGAAGAAAACCTGGAAAACAAAGGCGGAGATGGATAGATGAAATTCATGAGTTTTTGGGCAGTAAATGGATGGCCAGTGCTCAAAACAGAAGGAACTGGAAAGTTGCTGGAGAGGCCTTCATCCTGCAGTGGATTGAAAATGGCTGATGATGATGACAGAATCAGATATTGGAAGTGACCATAGTTGCATATTGAGAAAAGTAAAAATGATAGTTAATGCCAAAACTAATATGTACAAAAATGTGTGATTTGCCAACAATCAATAACCTGACTTCAGATAAAGAATGGCAAAAATATCAAAGAACTTTAGTGAAAGTAGCAAAAGCATGTGGGAAAAAGGAATTATTGAATTTCTGCAAAGAAGAAAACCTGAACACAATGGTAGACCCAAGAAGTTGAAAAAATGGCAATTACAGAAAAGAAAATAAGAATTTTTTTGGCAAATAAAACTAATAAATCTTTATGGGAATATAATGAAAAGTGCAAGTGGGATATGGCATGTGTGAAAGAAGATAAAATAAAATAAAAATTGGGAACATTTCAGGAAAGACAGAAAAGTAAGAAAATGTTCTGTTATTTAGTGAATTCACAACAGGAGGCAAAACCATAATTAAGTAATCAAAAATTAAAAGGATGAAGTTAAAAGAAATGAAAATGATATTTTAGGAATGTGGAGCAAATTATTTGATGATCTACTGAAGGAAAAAGGCTAAAAACATTAACAAAGTGTAAAAGATTACAAAAAATATCACATATGGAAAGGTAGCGAGGTATATGCGAAGTTAGACCTGAAATGCTAAACATTGGAGGGAAATCAGTATCGTGTGGTTACAGACAAGTTCAAGAGGATTGGAACAAGGCATTAATTGTACCAACATATAAAAATGGAAATAAAGTTAATGTGGAAATTATACTTTTTAGTGTAAAAGGCAAAATACACAATAATTTTAAAGAGGGTTAGAAATATTTTTGAATGTAACTTTGGGAGAAAAAAAGTCAGGTTTTAGGTCAAGAGTAGTGATTAACTGATAGACATACCTAGTTACATTTTTATAAAGTTTGTTGTTTGTTTGTTGTTTATTTGGTTTTTAGGAGCATTAGCAACTAAGGCCATATTGCTCCGGGATATGCGGTGGTCATACCCTGACCTTTCCGCATCCTCCGTATTTGGTGGTGACGAGCTCGAACCCCGGTCTAATCAAGAAGCGTGTGCTATGCACTGCTGCTCCTTCCCACCTGGCTACGGAGGCGCCGCTTTTATAAAGTAATGTAAGTAAATACATGTTAGATTGTTAAAAAATATATATACACACGAGATAGTATGAATCAGAGCTGTAATACTCAATATGTTCTACGTTGATAATAATATTAGTAAAATAATAAGAGGAGTTTATCTCAATATAGTACGTAGAACACTTCCATATGATACCCTCAAGAAATTAAAACGGAAAAACCGAAAAAATCGACAACTTACTGGTACATTAGAGTAAAATATAAATAATTAAATAATCAATTTAACACAATTCAAATCAATTTAAAACAATTAAAAATCAAATTAACACAATTAAAAGAATCTCTTTTCCTAAGGAAGGAAAATCGTTTTGAATATTTTCGTTAGATTCTTTTAATTGTGTTAATTTGATTTTTAATTGTTTTACATTGATTTGAATTGTGTTAAATTGATTATTTAATTATTTATATTTTACTCTAATGTACCGGTAAGTTGTCGATTTTTTCGGTTTTTCCGTTTTAATTTCTGGATGGTATCATACGGAAGTATTCTACGTGCTATATTGAGGTAAACTCCTCTTATTATTTTACTA
Organism: Mastigoproctus giganteus; assembly: GCF_048544385.1. Lineage (NCBI taxonomy): Eukaryota > Metazoa > Arthropoda > Arachnida > Uropygi > Thelyphonidae > Mastigoproctus > Mastigoproctus giganteus. The sequence goes on from NC_143580.1 coordinate 57,989,333, forward strand.
ATACACACACAAGATAATATACAAAATACCTATCACTGCATATCTACACTCTAAGTGACTTTTTCAGGGGTCAACCACCCATATTGAAATGAAAAATAATGATAAGAGGAGCTCTGTTTCTGTGATAATAAATATGCAGTATGGCATTTATCAATATATTAAAAGAACCTAATGGTATAAAGTACTAGTATAAAGTGTTCAATTCTTTAAAAATTTTATATACAGTAAATCCTCGCTAATCCAGATTAAATGGGGGAGAGGCTATCTGGATCAAGCAATAATCCGGATTAGCGAAGCAAAAGATAGCCTTAAAAGACAAAAAATTTAGAACACAAATAAATATGAAATTAAATGATATAGGTAGTGCTGATGAAAATAAATAAAAAAATTCACTGTAGAACCTTCATTTAAAAACTATAAAAAGACAATACAGTTATTCATCGAGAGAAGACTGAGAAGTTGTACTTGTTTTTGAAAGTCATAATGCAGGTTTGAAGAAACTGTCAAGTTTTGTCTTGATTGTATTATTATTTCATTTAATTTTTTTCTAAATGGCTCAATGCCTTCAACATCACCACTTAGGGCTTCCCACAAATTTTTCTACTAGTGATATTGTGCCTTTGTCTAAATCACTACAGTGTCATAGTGGACATAGTAAATAAATACCAAGCGGTTCCCCACAAATCTGCAGTCAGTACTCTGTGATGTATGCATAACATTGCAAGGCCAGTCAGTGTGGGTTATGTGTGAGTAGTGTGTTGTTTGTGTTCTTTGATTGGCCTCTTAGTTACTGGGAAGCTCGATCACCACCACGACAGGAGCCTTTCAGCATCCGTCCTCTGGTACGAGGAGCCAGGCCAAGAAGGTAGAAGGAACGCCTGATGGGCTCTCTCTCTCTCCCCACTTGCAAAGCAAGAGAGGCCAAGTTAGAGGAACAGAGCGAGTTGGATAGGAAAGATAAGAAAAGGGGAAGGCAGCACAGAAGGCTACCCCCAGCAGAGGGCCAAACAGCCAGATGATCCCATGCCTGTCAGTTGACCAGCGTCGGCAGAACCCCTTTGATGAGGCCTCATCAAGGGTGGTTAAAATCCTGCCTGGGGAGTGTCCCAGGCTAGCAAAAGAGCCCAAAAGCATCTGATCCCAAGCCAATGGAGAGGCAGTGTCAGCAAAGGAACTTCAAGGAGAAGAGGTGAAGGCAGGAATCCCCTGCAAAGAGAAGTGTCGGCATCGGCAAGAATCGCCGGTGGAAGCTTAATCAAGAGGTTACGTATCACCCAGTGAAGTCTTCTAGGAGCAGCAGGGAACATGTTGGCGCATTGCAGGAGAAGATGAAGTTACTGTGGATGGACAGGGCAAAGCTAGAGACGGCTCTCGAGTGGCCACACAATAGAGATTTGGTGATGTAATTGCAATGGTGCATTCTGTGGAGCACAGAATAATTACTGGGACTGGTATATCCGTAAGGCTGACAAGTTATTTAATTTCTAGTGTGATTGGCAGTGGGGAAGCTAGTCGACAGAATGAGCTGTGGTAGTCATAGGTGTGCCAGTAGGAGGTTGTAAGTGATAGCAGCATCTGTTGAAGACAGCGGTGGCATAGGTCGAGAATGCTTCGTAGTCTTCTTCTGATTCCAATACCCTAGCCTCTGGATGGATTGTCAGTGCATTGAGGGCAAGAAGTTGGTTGCAGAGGTCAAGATAGATCAGACAGGAGTGAATCATGTGGTTCCAGTCCTCTGACACTCCCACAGATGCAAAAAGCATAGTCCACCAGCCCAAAGTCGAGAAGAAACCTTTTAAATGATCCATGGCTAGTCAAAGGAAGGATGTGTAGACATTAGGATAGAACCAGTTGCAACGTCGTTTGTTGAGGAAGGTGACATTCGGAACAAAGAGTTTAGTCATTTCACCTGTTGATGAGCTATTCCATCACGTCTGCCATAGGGAAACCATTAAAGTCCACACATGGGTCATCTCATGTTTGATGTTAGTGTCCGTACGTGTTTTAATGGTGAGCATTTCAATCTCTTTATTCTTCTTGATGGCATGAGAGAGGCCGAAGTATGCGACATATAAATCTAGAGGTAGGCATCCAGTTAGAACTTGTAGTGCAGTGGTTGACGTGGTCCGATATGCACAAGTCATTTGCAACATCATAAGCCGTTGGACATGAAGGATCGTGCGTTGCATTCTTACTATCGTCATCCTGTTATACCACACTGCGACGCCATATGTGACAATGGGAATAAATACCACAGTGTAAAGAAGATGTAAAATCCGGCACTTGAGGCCCCAGTCTTTGCAGGCGAAGCATGCCAGCATGGTAATATAGGCTTTAATTTCATCTTTGATGGAACATAGGTGGGGAATGAAAGTTCCTCGGTCATCCAGCGTAATCCCAGATATTTGATAGCGCATTGGTTTTTGAGTGATTGCCCTTTATAACAGATGGTGGGAGATCTCCTCACATCCAACTTTCCGTTTAGTAAAAGGGTTTTGTTCTTTTCAGTAGGGACTGAAAGTTTGTTGTTCTCAGCCCACTCGGGAAGGGCAAACAGTACTGCATAGTAAATTATGAAAAAGAAATACAGTCGAACTTCCCTATAACGAATTCGATAAATCCAGCGAAAAAATTCGTTATAGAGAAATTTCGTTATACAGAGAATCTTTTTTATTAGAAATTGTTATCTAATTAGAAAATGAAAACGAATCTACATTTATTTTTAATGTATTTTATTTCAAAAACATACTTATTTAAATCACGTTTACACAATTTTCGCCGGTAAGTATCACAAATTAAAAAAAATCTGTAATTTTCGTTTGCACAGCACAATTAAAAAATTGTCTGATTCTCAAAAAAACCTCACATTTGTTCAGAGCATTAAAAATATTATCAGGAACATTTTCACAAAACTGTAGACCCATACAAACCGTTTTAAAAGCGTTAATCATTTCTTCGCGAGTTGGCTTTACTATGGGTTCTGATGCGTCTTGAGCATCATTGTTAATTTCTTCGTGATCATGGTCATGTAAAACACTGTTCAGCAGTATTTCATCTTCATTTGGATGTTCTGCTGTGATCTACATAACCATAACTATCCAGTGTTATTTCATTTTTGATGTTTCTGGACAATTCTAATAATGTCCAATAGTTTTTCAGTTGTGAAAGGGGCAGTTCATCTTGTTTGTCTAGTCGTTGTTCGACTCCTGTATTCAATGCAAATCCCGCTTTCAAAAAACAATTTTGAATAGTGTATTCAGTGACATCGTTTGTCCAAACTTTTGCCAGTTCAGAGATGCAATCTCTAAGTTTAATTGTAACCTCCAAGTTTCTATTTTCTGATAACACATTGACAATCTTCATTATTATTCTCTTTCGATAATGAAATTTAAAATTTTTAATAGTGCCTTGGACCATTGGCGGAGTTTTGACGTTATGTTTGGTGGTAAAAACAACAACTTCGCACTTTTAAGTTTGACAGGTTGTGCTGGACAGTTGTCAGTTACCAACACGATTTTCCTTTTTCATTTTTTTGGTATATGCTTGTCTAGTTTTAATATCCATTCTTCAAATATATCACTTGTCATCCATGCTTTTTTATTAAAGGTGTAGTCAACTTCCAAAGATTTTGTGCCTCTAAAACATCTTTGGGTTTTTTGATATTCCGATGACTAAAAGTCTTAATTTTTCACTTCCTGTCATATTTGCTCCAACTAGCAGTGTTTCTTTCTTTGCTTTGTTTTCTGCCAAAACATTTATCATTCTTAAAAGCAAGTGTTCTATTTGGTAAACATTTAAAAGAATAAACCCATTTCGTCAGCATTAAAAACATCCTTACGCTCATATTCTTCCAAAATCTTCTTTAAGGTATTGTTCCTCCAACTGTTGCAATCTTCTTTGCTTACATTAACACTTTCTCCACAAATAACCTTTTCCACAATTCTGTGGCGCTTCTTAAATTTATCTAGCCACCCAGTGCTCGCATTAAATTAAACTGTGCAAATTTCAGAGCTTGTTGCTTAATTATTAGGCCCGATATTGGTATATTCTTTTCACATATCATTTGCACCCATTTTAGAACAGCTTTATCAACATCTTCATATATACACAACTTAATTCTTTTCTTGTCTGCTCCTCTTTCAATTGCATTTAAAATTGATTCTCGATTTTTTAAAATCGTAGATAAACTGCTTGCAGGTATGCCATATTTCTTTGCAACATCTTTTTTCTTAAAACCCTGGTCAATATCATAACAATCCTTGCTTTATCATTAATACTTAAACACTTTCTTTTCAACATTGTTTCCGCAATCGTAAAAATTACTCGACTGCAGCTCTTGCCGATACATACACCGCAAACTTCGCTGTGCTGGCCATATAGTGAATTGTTAGTGAATTGATGAGTAGGCAGTACTCAATGATGTTCGCTTGCCAATTCAACAGTATCACGTGACCTTTCCTATCAATCACTTTGAAGAAATATAAGACTTTGTGAATTTCTTTTATTCTGCTTTCATTCGTATATACACGAAAGAAAATTTATGGTTAACGTATGCTGTATGTTACTTTTCAGAAAAAAAAAAAATACAAGAGCATATAGCCTATGTGATTGATGACGAACAAAATTAAAAAAAAAAAATTCATGAAAACCATCTATTGGGAGTCCAGTTAGATGACAACGGACATAACATATGATTGACATGAAGGTCATGTGGTACAGTTGAGGTGAGAAGTGAATGTCACTCAGTAGGCGTTACTAAAACCCGACTATGGTAGCATTCTATGTATTGCCACCACAGCATGCTCAAGTTTACCGCAGCGAATTTCGTTTTCCCCTGAGCCAACATCAATTTACAAATCTACCCTATTTATTGTAAAGTTTACGACCACTTTTAAGAAAACCCATTTGGTTTAATAACTGTAACAAAAATGAAATAAAGACCCTCCTACGGGTGTCAATGGCATCAAGTGTTCACCAAAAGGATGATTCTTCTTCTTCTTCTTCTTTGGTCCTTAGCTGGCAGCTGGGGGAGGCGGTTGGCCACGCAACCAGTATGCTGCTGTAGGTGCCGCAGGGTTTCGGACTTGCTCTGTGATGTTCTTCCATACCTTACGATCCATGGCTTCAGTCCTGGCCTGGTTAAGGTCGAGACGTCGGCTCTTCAAGTCATCTTCCACTTGCTTGGCCCACGTTTTCCTAGGCGCGGTCCGTTGGATGCTCCATTGGGTGGGTCGTTGTCTCCAAAGGAGTGTGGATGGTATTCTGTTCGTGCCCATTCTACATACGTGGCCAAACCATCTGAGCCTTCGCTTCTGGATTTGGTCGGCAATGGTTGGTTGCTGTTGGCATCTGGCGCGGATGGTATCATTAGTGATGCGGTCGCGAAGAGAGATGCCCAAGATCTGCCGCAGGCATCGCATTTGGAATACCTCAAGTTTGTTCAAATCTAACTTGAGACAAATCCATGTTTCCGATCCGTAAAGAAGAATGGGCAGGATCAAAGTCCGGAAGAGTCGGATTTTAGTCTTTGTGGAAATGTTGGTCCTCTTCCACAGACACCATTTGAGCGAGGCGAACGCAGTGGCCGCCTGTCCAATTCTGCTGTGAATTTCCATGGTGGATGCAACTTTCTTCTCCTGGACCAGCGACCCAAGGTATTTAAAGTCCTGCACTTGCTCGATCTGGACGCCTTCGAGATAGATGGTGGCTTGCGACCCATCTGTTGTCAGGGCCTTTGTCTTACCAGCATTGATCTTCAAACCGTATGGCCGGGCAATGCGGGCAATGTCGTAGAGGATTTCCGTGGCTTCAGCGTCGTTACCGGCAAGGATAGCACTATCATCAGCAAACATCAGGTCAGTCACATAGTGATCCTTGTCATATTGTATGCCCTGTCTGTTTCTGAATGCTTGCCTCATAATGGCGTCGACCACGATGTTGAAAAGCAACGGGGAGGCTACATCCCCTTGGCGGACTCCAGTTTGGATGGTAAATTCCTCAGATAAATCGTTCTGGATGCGCACCTGGCTGGTTAAACCGTTGTATGCAGTTTGGAGGAGTGTGATGACTTTTCGGGGTACATGTTCAACCTCTAGTAGTTTCCATAAGGCAGGCCGGTGGACACAGTCGAAAGCAGACTTAAAGTCAATGAAAACAATGACGGTTCGCTGTCCACACCGGATCCTCTCCTCCATCAGCTGACGAATGGCAAAGATTTGATCACAGCATCCTCGCCAGGGTCTAAATCCTGCCTGTTCTTCTCGACTGGTTTGCTCGCGATGTTTTTGCAGTCTTGACTGGATAATCTTCATAAAGACCTTTCCAATGATGGAAAGGAGGCTGATGCCACGGTAGTTCTTGCAGCCCCGGTTATCACCTTTCTTGTGGATTGGTACGATAATGGCTTTCCTCCATGTTAACGGAATTTGTTCAGTGCACCAGATGGTTTTGAGGAGTGAGTGTAGTCGGCGAAGCAGTACATCTCCCCCGGCTTTGATCGCTTCTGTGGTGACTTGGTCCACTCCTGGTGCCTTGCCATTCTTCAGGGATTGTATGGCTGCTTTCACTTCTTCTACTGTAGGCTCAACATCGACCATGGAGACCTCAGGGGGGTCGATCGAGAGTGCTGTTGCTGGCGGTCCCTGAGGTGGGTCATGATTATACAGAGCTTTGAAGAATTCACTCCACCGTTGCAGGCGTTCGGATGGTGATCGCACGAAGGTCCCATCAGCATTCTTGATGTTGTCACTAGTCAATTTAGTCTTTCCACTCAGACATCTGAGGGTGCGGTAGAGAGTGCGGTACTCGTTTTTGGATGCCGCCACTTCAAGATCGTCTGCCACTTGGTTCCAGTATGCTTCTCTTTCTGCTGTCATTCTTTGTCGGACTTCTCGGTTTAGCTGCCGGTACCGTTCAAAGTCGACCAACTTTGCCTGTTTCCGTTTGTCCACGAGGTCGAGGCACTCATCTGATATCCATGGTTGCGTTCGACGTCGGGCAGGTGGACATAGGGGCTTGGCACATTCCAGGATGGCATCAGAGATCTGCTTTTCTTCTTCATTTATATCCTCGGGCACGGCCAGCATCTCGAAGCGGTTGGATAGGGCGATCTGATATGCCTGTTTGTTGGCAGCATTCATTAGCTGCCTCCAGTCCAGCTTGGCTGACCGAGATGATCTTTTTGCATGCCGTAATTTGAGCTGCACCTTAGCCCGGATGAGGTAATGATCAGATCCGCAATCAGGTCCCCTCATGGCACGAACATCCATGAGTGATGAGCGAAATCTGGCATTGATCAAAATGTAGTCCAGGATTGCTGAGTCCTTGCCAGATGGATTTCGCCATGTAAGTTGATGTTTTTGAGGGTGCTGGAAATGGCTGTTTCCAATGATCAGGTTGTTAGATGCGGCAAAGGACAACAAACGTAGTCCGTTGTCATTGATCTTCCCATGGCCAAACTTGCCCATTGTTGTTTCCCAACCAGATCTGTCCACGCCAATATGGGCATTAAAGTCTCCTGCGAGGATGATCACTTCTGTCTGCGGAATTGAATCCAGCGTATGTTGGAGCTGGTTGTAGAAGTCATTCTTGGTCGGGTCCAGGCTAGTCTCAGTTGGCGCATAGGCGGAGATAATATGGGTCTTGATGGTGCCCTTGACAGTAAGGACTGCCAGGCGGTCCGATATTGGTTGGAAAGCGATCACACTACTGGTGGCCTGAGCATCGACCATAAAGCCCACTCCTGCTTCTCGTTTCTCGCCACCAGAGTAGAATAGCATAACCGCTTCGTTAGGTGCTGGTGGTTGGATGATCATCGTTCCAGACCCGGTGAGCCTTAATTCAGATAATGCTGCGATTGATATCTTGCACCTAAGTAGTTCTTGGGCAATGATTTCCTTTTGTCCAACGTGGTGCCCCGTTCGAACATTCCATTCGCCAATGTTAATTGTCCTTTTCGGCGTAGTAAGCTTATTGCTGTGGCCAGTGATCCACTTCACACCAGCACCCTGGGTCCCCAGTGCTGGCGCATCGGCTACCCCGGATGCGGTAACATTGTTATAACAGCTTGTTCTGTGGCCAGTGGTCCACTTCACACCAGTACCCTGGGTCCCCAGTGCTGGCGCATCGGCTACCCCGGATGCGGTAACATTGTTGTAAGAGCTTGTTCCAAATTTCATGCGGTTTCTTGCCTAGTTTCCCCGGTTTCCCGGTTCTGCAATTTCGGAAGGAAGGAAGGAGGCAGTATATTTGAGACGGCTGTTTAGCAGTAAATGCTTGAAAATCTTAAAATGCTTTTACTAATTTTTTTAAAAATTCGTTATAGAGAGACTAACACTTCACTATATGGGGTTAATTTTACACGTAATTTCGTTTCAAGGTGCAATGTTTTGTGAAAAAATTCGTAATATAGAGAAATTTGTTAAATAGAAGTTCCATTTGTATATATATATATATATATATATATATATATTATGTGAGGTAAAAGTTATTTATAATTGGCTTTATTTTAAAATAACATCTTTTATTAATTGGGTTTAATGACTTAACTGACTAAATTATACAGGGGATTATCGACTACCTTTTTGTCCTATTATTTCTACTTTCCCTTCCCGGTTTGTTTATTTTATATTATTTTGCGTTTCGTTTCGCTCTGCATTATTGCCGTACTACTGGCTGATGTTTTTATTTTAAATATCATAATTATTTTAAATATCAGATATATATATATATATATATATATATAATAATAATAATAATACTACGGATAATATAAAAAATCCAACAATAATACCATCAGGGACCTAAGACAACGCAAAAAAAAAAAAAAAAAAAATTATCGCTTTTTACCGACAATCTAGATGACGTCAACTGGGGCCAACCACCCAGAATGAAGGCAAAAAACGACAAGGTTCTCTGTTTCTGCGATGATCAATATATGCTAAGTAATTTAAATCTAAACCAGTATAGGCCGAAAATAAATCGAATATAAAGATGATAATAAAAATTTAGAAATATTGGAAACTAAGGTAAGAAATATATATACAGTAATACCCCGACTTACGCGAACTCGGAGTTACGCGGTTCTTGATTTTTTCGTTTGGCAACACTGCCGCCCACTATCTTCAAGGCCGTTTTTCATATGTTATCGATATACGGTGCGACGGCGGAGAATGAGAGCGAAAGATGAACAAAATTCAACTTTGCTGCTTTTATATCAGTGAAGGGGAAACACATTTCACCATAATAACGTAAAAACCAACACAATTCCAGCTATCGGTATAATTGCAAATGCAATTAGATCGAGTTTACTACCAGTTTATAACAGATTTCACTAGCAGAAACGCAACTGGATTTTTATTGTTTTATGGTAGTAACCCCTAGAAATGTGAGGTGTTAATAGTGTACCTCTGCCTTTATGGTGTTGTTTATTCAGTTGCTACATGCGCGCAGCTTTGTTTATGCGTATCAAGCGTGCCTCCTCGTTTTGTAATTGTGCTTTATTCCCTAAAAATGAGTAAAATACTTAAAAGGTGTGAAAAGGAAGCGTCCTGGTGAAGACACTGCAGATTCAGAAAGAAAAAGAAAAGCAATTATCGATAAACAGAGGCGGACTGGGTCAAAAATTCTTACCCGGGAAAATTTATAGTGGCCTCATACTATGGTTTATGGCCAAAACAACACTGGCCCACCGGGGTTTCCCCGGTAAGGCTTATGGCCAGTCCGCCTCTGTTGATAGAGAAAAAATATGAAATTGTGAAACGCTTTGAGCGAAATGAAAGACCATGTGATATTGCACGTGCTACAGGCCTAAATGAAGCAACGGCGAAAAGCGCTTGACAATTGCAAACTTGACAGGTTGAAAATTGAAAAGGGCTCAATTGTAAAGGGCTTAAAAATTTTAGAAAACATAGACTCCAACGAAGAACGCGTTATAGCTACAAAGCAAGGAATAAAAAAATTATTAGCTTGCTACGAAGAAATTCTGCGTGAAAAAAAAGGCGCTGTGTCGTCAGACTAATTTGTTAGATTTTATGAAGCCATCGACATTGAAATAACTTTTTTACGTAAGTCATTTGTTTTTTAATACATATTTTGTATTAATATGTATAAAGAACTGCAATTTTATTAATATTTTTCTTCTAAACTAGTGTTTTTGTTAGTCCTTGGTCCCAATTAAGCAAAATTTATATGTATTTATATGCAAAGTTGTACCCCGACTTACGCGAATTTGACTTACGCGATTTTCGTCGGACCCACCTATCGCGTAACTTCGGGGTATTACTGTATATAGGTAAAATATAAATATAAGCATATATTAATCATCGTTGACCCGACAGAGAACGTAATTTAATGATTTAAATAAGATTAAATATATAATACATACTACATATTGACCGTATCTAGGACATAATCTAATAGTCGTCAAAATAATATGTGGTGCCCCCTATGTGATGGATATGGTAAAAATAAATAAATAATTAAATTAAATTAACGTATAGAGAAACATGCAGATAGTAAGAAGAAAAACCAAAGGAGTAGGAATAATAGAACCTGAACTCCACAAAGACGAAAAATAGTGGTATAGATAAGAAATAGTTTCTCCTACGTCCTCGGATTGCCCTAATAATTTCGGAGAAATAAAAATAAAGAGTGTAGGACAGTTTAAAGACATTACAAGATATAAGTTGTGGCTCGGGTATGCCCGGGATCGCAAACCCGTTCCTATAGTAGGACCCTGAGCTGAATTTGCATGTTATCTCAGCGTGAATTTAAGTAAATTTAAATGAATTTAACTATATATTAACTATATATTAAAAAAAAAAAAAAAAAAGTGTATCATTTACAGTGTATCATTTTTTTTTTTTTTTTTTAATATATAGTTAATATATAGTTAAATTCATTTAAATTTACTTAAATTCACGCTGAGATAACATGCAAATTCAGCTCAGGGTCCTACTATAGGAACGGGTTTGCGATCCCGGGCATACCCGAGCCACTACTTATATCTTGTAATGTCTTTAAACTGTCCTACACTCTTTATTTTTATTTCTCCGAAATTATTAGGGCAATCCGAGGACGTAGGAGAAACTATTTCTTATCTATACCACTATTTTTCGTCTTTGTGGAGTTCAGGTTCTATTATTCCTACTCCTTTAGTTTTTCTTCTTACTATCTGCATGTTTCTCTATGCGTTAATTTAATTTAATTATTTATTTATTTTTACCGTATCCATCACATAGGGGGCACCACATATTATTTTGACGACTATTAGATTATGTCCTAGATACGGTCAATATGTAGTATGTATTATATATTTATTATATATTTAATCTTATTTAAATCATTAAATTATGTTCTCTGTCGGGTCAACGATGATTAATATATGCTTATATTTATATTTTACCTATATATATATATTTCTTACCTTAGTTTCCAATATTTCTAAATTTTTATTATCATCTTTATATTCGATTTATTTTCGGCCTATACTGGTTTAGATTTAAATTACTTAGCATATATTGATCATCACAGAAACAGAGAACCTTGTCGTTTTTTGCCTTCATTCTGGGTGGTTGGCCCCAGTTGACGTCATCTAGATTGTCGGTAAAAAGCGATAATTTTTTTTTTTTTTTTTTGCGTTGTCTTAGGTCCCTGATGGTATTATTGTTGGATTTTTTATATTATCCGTAGTATTATTATTATATACATTATGGGTGCACTGCATGATTGCTTGCAACTGCTTTGACTCATAAATATTACATTTACTGTCGTTTTAACTTCCTTTTTTATCAATAATTATAATTATATATATATATATATATATTTGCCTGATGACAAGATAAGCATGCATTTAGTATCGGTCGATAGCACTCATCTTAAGGAATCTTCTGATATCACATAGTCATTATTATTAACTTTTTAATCACTGATTAAATGCTTATATTCTGGGAGCACAATTATACATAGGCACATTCTGCACTTGATAACACTCTTCTCACCACAGCCACCCTGAACTGCAAGTAAAATTGTATAACTTCAAATGCTTTGCAAACTTTTCTGCTGATGGTTTACTCAACACCATGCACGTCAACAGCACTTGATTTTTGCTGTGAATTCCACTAAAAAGGTTTTAGTGGCTAACAAAGCCTCAGAGTACGGAAAACTCACTAATCGAACAAGTTAGTGCATAGCATCATGTTAGTTGGTAGTAAATCGCCGAAGTGGGTGAAATAGCATTGTTTTTGTTATATCTCATATTGTGAATGCCTTCAGAACGACTTGCTCTGATATTGCACTACCTCAGCAGACACCACCAATATCTCATATTGTCGATGCCTTCACTACAAGTTGTCTGATATTGCACTACCACGGCGGATACCACCATTATCTCATATTGTCAATGCCTTCACGAGATGCCCTGATATTGCACTACCTCGGAAGATACCACCCCATGTATTATATTAACAGTACCATATGCCAATTTTAACAAAGTTTGGTCAGCCAATGTTGCATTCTGGCATTATTGCAGTATATATGAGGGTTGTGTAAACACAGAGTGAATATAAACATGAAACTGAAGAATAAGTTACATTAGTCTTCTCCACTGGGGAAGTATTGCATATTCGAGGTAGTGCAATATCAGAGCAACTCGCTGTGAAGGCGATTGTGGGATCTTTAAAATAGCTTCCAGTGTACCACTTTCCTAATTTTTCAAAAATTTATTTGAAGTTTATTCATTTATTTTATTACTAGTATTTGTTTTTTAAAATCTACTTAGTGGGTCGGAGAAAACTTGCGGTTATAGGTCCCCCAGCAATCTGTAGGTCGCAGGTTGCTGCCCACTGTGTATTCTCATCAAATATTGCTTCCATCCACTCATATTTAGGAAAAAAATAAAGTGATCTTGTACTCCTTTTACATGCTAACCAGACCTGGCTGCAAGCAATTATCATCTATTTAGATCCTTGGAAGTGGCACTCAGTTCTACCAATTTTCATATTAGCCACAAGGTGTAACATCGATCAGTAATTAATATATAGTGCAACCTTGATATAATGTGGGTGTCAGATGACAACTTTAATACCCACATTATAAGTGAAGCATATTATAGCTGAAAAAATTTTGCCATTTTTCTCAGTTTTTTAACATAAATACACTTTACTTAGTATATAAACACCTTATTTATTTTTATTTATTTATTTTTTTTATGAAAACCCCAAACACAAAAGGTATCAAAACCTATAGTACTTAGTACCATGCATGGGTTGAAGGAGAAGTATGGGGAGAGGGGGATGCTGGAAACTTTGCTCTAGAGACTAAACATGGGTTTCACCACTTCAAGCCTCCAATAAGCAAAGTGGTGGTATTTCACAGGTTGATGAGTCATCTACCACCTTACTAATGTTTTATTAGCATACAGACTGAAAGGCAAAATATTAAAGGTATATCATTCCCTTTAGATTCTACTAATACACAATGCTGTTATGGACTTACATTTTATGCATCCCTTCTGAAATAGTCATGTAATTTAGGTTGCCAGAACTGATGACAGCATTTTTTCAGTACATAATTCTTAACAGTGGTCAGATGCAATAAATGAAGATGTTCACTATCACTCCGACATTCTAACTATGCCATCACCTTAATGTTTTTAAACACTTTAATTTCTGGTGCTTTTTCTTTACACAAATCATCCACACTATCCTCACTCCCTATGTCACTGCCCTTCTGTTTGTTAATTATCTTTCCACTTTTCACAGAAACTGTGATTTCTTCCTCGCTCAGATAATGCACAACTGGAACTTCTGCCATTCACCTCAATCCAAGCAGCCAGGTCATTTGCTCCACACTGCCACCAAGTACGTTACAAGCAGCCTTTGCTTCTTGTTCTGAAAATGCTGTTAATTCAAGGTTATTATTAGTGGGGCAGTCTTTTCAAATACATTTTTTTCAGCACTTTTCAATTGTCGTTGAGCTTACTTTTTCCCACGCTAATCCAATATGCAACATCTTTCAGTGAATATGTTTACAGAAATTCTAGAACTTGAATTTCTGAGTTCACAATACCAGCAAGTAGCTCACCATGATAGTACACTTTGGTTGGAATAATGCCCTGATCCATGAGTTGAATTAGTGCAGTCGTGTTCTCTGACAGAAATGTGGCTCTAATATTGCCATCTTTCAATTTCAGGACATCATCCGAAGGATGAGATGGGCAGTGATCCTAATGTAATAGAGCCTTTTCTTCAAGTTTTTTGGAAAGCAAGTGGTGTCTCACCAATGATACTAACTAACTTTCAAACCATGAAGCAAAGATATCACTCATCATCCAAGCACTGGAGTTATTTTTATAAATCACAGGTAGAGATTTCATGCTGACATGCACAATGGTTTTAGCTTGCAATTTCCAGTCTTGTTTGTGCACAGTAGCACAGTAATTCTCTCTTTTTTAGTTTTCATGCCTGCTTTGTTGGGTGTCTTTTTAATATCTAGTGACTTGTCAGGGAGAAGTTTATAGTACAGCACTGTTTCATCACAGTTGTACAATTGTTCATCTGTGAATTCACCATCTTGAATCACGTTACACAGGAATTCAGCAAATGCTTCTGCTGCTGTAATGTCACCAATTCTCTTCCTTGGTGATTCCCTTCCACTTTCTTTCTCTCTCTCTCTCTCTCTCTCTCTCTCTCTCTCTCTCTCTCTCTCTCTCTCTCTCTCTCTCTCAGGGTAACTAGGGAATTTTTTTTTTTTTTTTTTGGCTGTTGCAGCATAAGCCTCAGGCTTCTTTGCACCATATAGCTAATAATAATAATAATAATAATGCAAATTCGCCTAAAAGACTAACCTGAATATCCCATGATCAGCCTTCCATCTTCTCTCCAAAGTCACTTTTCAGAAGCTTTAAATGTCATCATCTGCACCAAGTAGCTTATGAAATTAAGTGCCTCTGTGCTTTCAAAATTACCCCATTGATATAGCCTCAGGCTTCTTTGCACCATATAGCTAATAATAATAATAATAATGCAAATTCGCCTAAAAGACTAACCTGAATATCCCATGATCAGCCTTCCATCTTCTCTCCAAAGTCACTTTTCAGAAGCTTTAAATGTCATCATCTGCACCAAGTAGCTTATGAAATTAAGTGCCTCTGTGCTTTCAAAATTACCCCATTGTTCGGTACTTCACTGTTTTTCTGTAGAATCCACTTGTATAAGCTTTGGTCTACATCACTGTTTTCACAAAGTCTAGTTTTCCTTTTTTTGGAGGCCTACTTCATCTTCTACAGAGATCATCCTTCTGGAACTCCACACTTACAAAATATACTGCATTTTCTTGTACCACTCTTTTAACTATTTTGGTAATCTAATTTTTCTTCAACTGTATAATTTTTTCTTTTGGTGGCCATTATTCAGTGCTATTGATTTACTAATTTTGCCAGGTATTTATTTCTGATGCCCTAGAATTTACCGTATTTTGAGAAAACTATATCAAAACCAGTATGTCCAGCCTATCATAGTGGCAAAGTGAAGTCATATAATTTTTCCACAAATCACTGGTCAGTTCATGTATATTTGTCTAGTTTAGCCCTTAGCAGTTTTTGCTATCCTAAGTGTAACTTCTAGTCAAAGAAAGGTTGCCATGTGCTGTTATTTACAAAAATTTACTTTGTAGCTAATGTAATGCACTTCATGATCAGTGGCTGAATTTCCCTCGAGAGGTAGCTGTTTGTAATTAATGTTTCACTGATATACTCTTTTATTGTATCGTTAGCTGAGGGGAGAAACTGGGTGTCTACAGTAATTAGCATTAGCATTAGTAGAGGCATTTGATGCAAGAAAGCAAGCTTATGCAGCATCAGCCAAAAAAAAAAAAAAAACCCACTTCCACTTCACCCCTCTGTTCGTTCAAAATACCTGTCCAGCTGAGCCTTAAACTTATTTAGGCTATCAACCTCCACCACAAGGGATGGAAGTCTGTTCCACCAACCAACCATCCGCTGGCTAAAGGCAAATTTCCGCATGTCTATCCTACATCTGTCTTTCCTCAATTTGAATTTATGCCCTCTCAGGTGATTTTACTGAACAAGAGGAAGAATCCCATCAGCATTGAGCATGCTTAAACCATTCAAGGCTTTATACACCTCTATCAGATCATCTCGCTGGTGCCTAGTCTCCAGACACTGTAATTTGCAAAACTTAAGCTTTTCTTCGTAAGAGCACCCCTTTGTTCCATTCACTAATCTTGTTGCCCTTCTCTGTACTCGTTCCAGCAGCTCTACATCCTTCTTGAAATGAGGCCTCCAGACCTGTATACAGTACTCTAGGTGTGGCCTGACCATCGCCTTATACAATGGAATAATCACCTCCTTATCCCTGCTGGAAAAATTCCTGTATATCATTGACAATACTCCATGAGCTACTCTTGCAGCCCGTCTGCACTGCTCAGAGAACTTCATATCTGCCTGCACAACCACCCCCAAGTCCCTTTCATTCTCTACCACTGTCAGTGTAGTACCACAGAGTTGATACGTTGCTCTGGGGTTGCTGTTTCCCATGTGTAGTACTTTACATTTGTCAATGTTAAACTTCATTTGCCACCTCTCAGCCTATCTGCTCAACCTTTCCAGATCCTGTTGCAGCAGCATAGTGTCAGTAGTGTCCTTGACAACCCTGCCAACCTTTGTATTGTCTGCAAACTTGGACATTAAGCCCGATATACCATCATCAATATCATTTATAATATTATTAGTTAGGATTCATCAGAATTAGTTTCTGATGAGTCCTATTTTTCACAAATACTCTACAACTGAATATATCAAAGTGAATATACAGCAAATATTTAGCTAATTTCCCCTCTTGAAAATACAGCAGTAGGATATACAGTATATATGAGTATATACAGTATTTGCCTTTTCCAATTTCCAATATGAAATTTGCTAGTTCTTTGAACATTACTTTTTCTGTTACTTCTTGTTCTTTTTTTTTTTTTTTTTTTTGCAGAATTCATTTTGGGAGATTTATCATACCTGCAGTATATCTGAAACAGTATGAAGAGGTGAGTTATATATTGGGGTTGCACTGTGTGGGGAAAAAAAAAAATATATATATCCCCCCCCCCCCAAGATGGAATCACAGCATTGGAGATTCACTAGAAAAGGTATGCTAAGAAAAAAGGTAGCTATGACGAGAACTTGCACAAAAGTTACTTGTAACATAAAGCAATAAGGTATGTTTTAGCAAAACAAATTTTGCTAAAATTTTATCTCGATTTAAATCGATTCACAGTAATATAAGAGAATACTGTTTGTCAGCAAGCAGGCAAGAACAAGTCTGAGTCAACAAACTCAGATATAATGCATCTTATTTAAAACAAGTTACATCTGAACTTTAACTAATGTTTCTTACCTTCACCTCGTCGAGGTAGTGGAAGCATGTCTCTAGAAGACATTAATTCTCCCATTTCATACACTCCACCATAGCGACCATGCTCCTTAAGAGATATGTCCCGTCTATATCTATCTTGATATATTTCTGGGCTACAGATAGGTGGGGGAGGAGGAGGGGGAGGAGGGGGACCCCTGCGTAAATCTGGGCCATACTCTGGAAGCAAATGGCGATCTGTTACATAAATTTGTTCCGGTCGTGGTTCATAAGCATAAGGATAGTCTCTTTCTGGTGGAGGCAAGGAATCTGGCTCATAACCTCTATTTCTTGGCAGAGGTGGATCAGGCTCTCTAACCGGCCTATGCCCTCTTAGTGGGGATTGTGGTCTATATTAAATAAAATTAAAATAAAATTTTTAACATATGATAACAAGGATATTTTTATTTCCAACTTATTTTAAATACCCATAAAAGTGTGTACACATATATAAATATAAAAACGAACACTGCCCTGTTTCTCACCCATTTGTTCCCTGGAATTGCTTTGTTAAATCTAAGAAAATTATTATATATTAAAAGTGGCTCCCTTTCCAACCACAATCTTATAGAATTTTAAAGCTCAACAATAATTCAACAAAGACTGAATCACTACATGATTAAAACGAGGGCAGGCCCACTTTTTGTCTTGCAAGAAAGCACATCTAGGCACAACCTAAGACAGAGTTAATTTTTTTAAAAACTATAATTATTGTACAATACTATCAGTGGTGAAGGTACCATACTGCCAAATAGGTCTTCCAATAGCAGGGGATAGGTTTGGCATGGTTGTAAAAGACACCAGAGAGGAGAAGGGATCAAACTGAGCAAAAATGATGGGTTTTGTCTTATATCCAGAGAACTGGCACCTATGCCACTAGCCTAACAGCCATATCTGCTTGTCACTGGGAGTGTTGGCAACAGAAATAATGTAGAACCTTTGGATGGTGTATAGTAAACAACCAAATTCGAGGTCCAAGGTGACTGAGCGGTATTATAGATTCATGGATGGCTGTGAATTGATGGAGAATAATCTGCAACATGTTAAACTGAGAACAACATTTGCATTAACATTAGTAGAGGCATATGATGCAAGAAAGCAAGCTTATGCAGCATCAGCCAAAAAAAAAAACCACTTCCATATTTCACCCCTCCATTCCTTCGAAATACCTGTCCAGCTGAGCCTTAAATTTATTTAGGCTATCAACTTCCACAACAAGGGATGGAAGTCTGTTCCACCAACAACCACCCGCTGGCTAAAGGCAAATTTCCTCACGTCTATCCTACATCTGTCTTTCCTCAAATTGAATTTATGCCCTCTCAGGTGATTTTTCTGAGCAAGAGGAAGAATTCCATCAGCATTGAGTATGCTCAATCCATTCACAGCTTTATACACCTCAATCAGATCACCTCGCAGGCGCCTAGTCTCCAGACACTGTAATCTGCAAAACTTAAGCCTTTCTTCGTAAGAGCAACCCTTCGTTCTATTCACTAATCTGGTTGCCCTTCTCTGTACTCGTTCCAACAGCTCTACATCCTTCTTAAAATGAGGCCTCCAGACCTGTATACAGTACTCAAGGTGTGGCCTGACCATTGCCTCATACAAGGGGATAATCACCTCCTTATCCCTGCTAGAAAAATTCCTGTATATCATTGACAAGACACCATGAGCTACTCTTGCAGCCCACCTGCACTGCTCAGGCAGATATGAAGTTCTCTGAGCAGTGCAGATGGGCTGCAAGAGTAGCTCATGGTGTCTTGTCAATGATATACAGGAATTTTTCTAGCAGGGATAAGGAGGTGATTATTCCCTTGTATAAGGCAATGGTCAGGCCACACAACATGAAACACATACAAGCATGTCATGTATGCTTATGATCATCTGGCAACAGAGAAAGCTGAAATTTCAAGTTAGTTGCAACGAGATCCTCAGTAATGGACTAAAAGTGATTTGGCTGAGATGTTTCAAAATGTTGCACAGAACCATATTTTCGGTTGCCAGCCACAATTCTTCAATAATGGTAATATGGCAGTCCTCACCACCATCACTCTTTATTATCTGCACACTGAGATATTTACCTCTTTCTACAGATTTAGGACAAGCTGAAAGGCTGTCACTTCAAGAATTCAGCAGAAGTTCAAATGGCTTCAAAACCATATTGCAGGTTTTGAAGCCATTTGAACCTGGTCTCTAAAACAAGTCTCTAAAACAATGCAAAACATTGCATTGTTTTAGAGACTTAAAAAAAAAAAAAATGTTACCTTGAAGGTGATAACTGCATTTGTCTGGTGTCAATTTCATCTCTTCCTCTTCCTGCTCTTTCTCGTTCCTTTCCTTTCTTTCTATCATGTTCTTTGTCTCTATCTTTACTTCTGTCTCTTCGCTGTTGCGAATTTTGTTGAGAAAGATGACTTTCTTGCCTACCTCGAGATGTGACAACTCTGCTGGGCCCAAGCAATAATGGTTTTTTCTAAAAATGAAGACAAAAAAGAGAAATTAATTGAGCTAGTTAATTTTTTTACGAAATTATTTGAAATAATTAGGGAGTGCCCATGTCTATCTATATAAATAAACTTTTTTTAGTTAATACTTTACTAAAATGTAGAGAGTGTTTCAATTAAAAGGAGCTGAGGTCTATCTTGCTTATTTTTAGTTTTAGGCTATTTGTCATGTGGACTCCCCCCCCCGGGGCTGAAAATTTTTGAATATGATGTTAAAAGAGACCAAAGTATAACTGTTTAGATTTTATAATTTCTAAATTTTAAATTGTTGTCAATTGATTTATTGGTGCAATGCGGTGGTCATTCCCTGACTTTTCCGCATCCTCCATATTTGGTAGTGACGGGCTCAAACCCTGGTCTAATCAAGAAGCGTGTGCTACGCACTGCTGCTCCTTCCCACCTGGCTATGGAGGCGCCTTGGTGATCTAATGTGGTAGGTCACAGCCAATTTCCCTTAAACCTAATGCTATTTTACATTCATTATGATCTTGAATAAATGAACTCTTTAATGAACCAAAAGTTTCGATCATTGTATCTTGTTCTTTTACTTTTTAATTACAATATTCAGATTTTAAAATGAAAGAATATTGAAGTTAATTACCAGTGTGCAGGCTGATTGAGAGAAATTACTCAATGGTTTCCAAAGCTCACTGGCAATTTCTCATGATTGTTGGCATAACTTTGACTAGAAGTTCATTTCATTATTACAGTATGTAAAAACTGTAAGTTTATCGATATGGCTACTACAAAGCAGGTAGCTTTACCAACTGCAGACAAAATCTTAATTTTGTCTGAACTGGATTAGAATTTGACATATTTCTGGTATCCCTGTCTCTAAAAACTTCATGCTTTAATGTTGATGAAAAATATCTATTCAGCTTGTCAGCAACCTGAGTAGGATCATCAAAAGTTAAACCATCGACATCAAGTGTATCAATGTGATTCAACTCCTTCCTTCTACTGTTAATATAAGTAAAGCAATATTTACTTATTGCCTTTACTTTACAATCGCCTTTATAGAAGCAAAAGCCCTTTCCTTTGCTCCCGAAAGTAATTACATCTTTAAGTAAATCCTATATCAATATACTGTGATCACTGCCTCCTAGTCTCTTATCTGCAGATTCTTAATGCATGAAGGGTCACTGCTTCAAGTCAGATCAAGAGTATTGCTTCCTAACAGGCTGATGAAGAAAATAATCATTCAGTTAAGCCACAAAAGTCTTGCTATTGAATAAAGACCAATCACAGGGTCTGCCCCGTCAATATCTGGAAAGTTCCCCAATATAAGACATTGATTTACTAGCTCACTCTATATCTTACAGCTGTTCATTATACTCATCATGATCTGAACGACTTTGTGATATTTTTTTAAGCACGTTTCTGGAGGTCACGACCATAAAACAACAAAAACAATTTGCACTTTATAATTTATTGGGCTCTTCTGTTAGTGCATCTAATTATAAATGAATAGTAAACTCGATCTTATTGCATTTGCGATAATACCGATAACTGCAATTGTGTGGGTTTTTACGCTATTATGGTGAAATGTGTTCTCCTTCACTGAAATCTTCAATCATATAAAAAACAAATTTTCAGAAACTTCTCTTCATTCCTATTTATGTATTACAATGATAAAGGGAAAACGACCAATGAAAAGTGCAAGTGGTGGTAGTGCCAGGGAACGAAACAAAATTGATTTAGAAATGAAGATGAAAATGATTAAGAAGTATGAAGCAGGACAGTTTGTCATCTATTGCAAGGAAATTAGGTCTCGCTGCTTCAACAGTGAATACTATTTTATAGGACAGTAAGCATATAAAAGAACATGTCAAAGGATCAACACACTTAAGATCAACAGTGATCAAAAAACAGTGCTCAGGTGCTTTATCGAAGATGAAACAGCTGTTAATCAGATTGAGAAGCGAGTGCCCCTGAGTCTAATGACCATTCAAGCAAAGGCAACAATTATTTATAAGATATTAAGGATAAGTACGGCAAACCCCAACCCAAGTTTGTGGCAAGCAACAACTGTTTAATAGGTTCAAGCATTGCACTGGTTTCCACAACGTTAAAGTATGTGGTGAAGTCGCCAGTGCTGATTCTGCAGCTGCAGAGAAATTTTGTGATGTGTTGACGGTGGCTATTCAACGCAGCAAATTATTAAAGTTAACAAGACTGCTTTGTATTTGAAAAAATGCCAGATCAAACATACATTTCCAAAGAGGAAAACACAATGCCAGGTTTCAAGGTATTGAAAAATAGGATAATCTCCTGCAGCAGGAGATTACAGATTAAAACCACTGCTTGCGTACCATTCTAGAAATCCTCATGCATTCAAGGGCATCAATAAAGCCATCCTACCCATGCATTTCCGATCGAACCAGAGAGCATGGATAACAATATCTCTCTTTGAGGATTGGTTTAAATGCTACTTCATTCCCGGGGTTGAAAATTTTTGTAAAGACAATGACGTTCCTTTCAAGATTTTGATTGTATTAGAAAATGCTCCTGGACATCCTACACATCTAGATAATTTCAATTTGAACCTGAGAGTCATATTTCTACTGCCAAACACGACTTCACTCATCCAACCCATGGATCAGGGTGTTATTTCGAATTTAAAAGCATACTATATCCGCACAACATTTGCTCAGCCATTGTCTGCAGTAGACGATGAGAAAAATTTTATGTTGAGAGACTTTTAGAAATCTTACACTATTTACCACGCCATCTTAAACATAAATAAGGCCTGGGCAGAAATTACTAAAAGTTGTTTAAATGGCACATGGAAGAAAATATGCCCACGGCGTGTAAAAGGCTACGGAGGATTTGAAAAGGATGAATCATATGAAGAGGTTACAGATAAGATTGTTAAGGTTGTACAGCTACTTCAGTTGGAGGTTGATGCCAAAGACTTGGAGCAGTTAATAGAGGAAGAAGAGAAGGAATTGTCTAACGAATAACATATTGACTTACAGGCAGCAATGGTGAAAGAAGAAAATGCTGACGAAGCTCAAGATGAACCAAATGAGGAGCCGAGATGCTTCATCACCAGAGAGATGGCAGTAGCATTTTGTGAAATTGCATCGACAATAGTGAGGTTTGAGAAGATGGATCCTGACAGGAATGATTCTTAAAAGTTAACTGAGGGGTGAATGATATGCTTGCTTGCTACAAAGAAATTTATGATGAAAATAAAAAAGCCACCATTCAGTCATCCATTAATATGTTCTTTCGTAAGGTTGGGCGACCGACCCCTTATAAATCCCCACAGCCCTCAACCTCCACAAAGGTGTACTTATCAGCTGAAGTCATCAATTCTGGCAATGATGCTCAAGAGGTAAAACTTACTGACATTATGCCTGTCTCTTCTCTTTTTTTTGTAATTTTATAATTTAAAATTTTTTTTTAAATTGCACGTTTTTGTAATTTTTCCTGTGCACGAGATAAAAAACTGAATAAATACAATAAATAATTCTATTTACATGTTCGTTGAGCATTTCTTTTTTGATTCAATCAATTCAGCGAGCACAGTTGTGAATGCTGCACAAGCATGGGTGAAATTCCGACTTATGTAGCGTTCCGCAGAACACAACCCTTACATAAGTCGGGGAGTTCCTGTACCTTATATCTGAGTGACACCGTGTTGCTGATAACTTCACAACATTACCCTACTTTTGAGAACTTGACCAGTACTTCAAATTCATCAAATTTATTTATTATACTCCTACCATTAGTGTATACATGCAAGTATACAACCTGCAACTGTTTTTCTGCTCTTAGTAACTTTAACACAGTTAATGTATTTGTTTTACCCAAGAATGTCCCAAGCGGGACTCATGTAATTTCTGCCAATTTGCTTTTCAGGTTGCTGTGTGTGTGTGTGTGTGTGTGTGTCCTAATAAAAGCAATAGAAGAATCACTTACACTACTGCATGTCGTTGCTACTAATATAATAGTCAATGTATCTATTAAGGAAACCCTTAGCCATAATTATGAGACCTTCCTTGAACTCAGGGGAGGTCCCCATGGACTGGAGGTGTGCAAATGTATCACTCATTCACAAAGAGGGTTCAAAAGGTGACACAAGAACTATAGACCTGTTAGTTTAACTTGTGTTCCAGGGAAAATAATGGAATCGCTGATTAAAGAAGCATTGCAGGATCATCTGGACAAGACTACAGTAATAGTTAAGACACAGCATGGGTTTGTTAAAGGGAGGTCTTGTCTAACCAATTTGACTGGATACTATGTGGTCACAAAGGAACTGAATGCCAAAAATAATTTTGATATCATATACTTGGATTTCAGGAAAGCTTTTGATACTGTTGCACATGAAAAACTGCTGTACAGATTGGAGAGGTATGGCATTAAGGGTAAGTTGCTACAAGGGATAAAGGATGGTTCAGTGGGAGACAACAGAGAGTGGTAATCGATGGACACTGCTCTTCATGGACAAATGTTATTAGTGGAGTTCCCCAGGGTTCGGTGTTGGGACCATTGTTGTTCATCAATATCATTATATTTATTAATGATATTGATGAAGGTATATTGGGTTTAATGTCCAAGTTTGCAGATGATACAAAGGCTGGCAGGGTTGTTAACGGCAGTATGCTACTCCAACTGGATCTAGATAAGTTGGGAAAATGGGCTGAGAAGTGGCAACTGAAGTTTAACATTGACAAATGCAAAGCTTATGGGTACTGCTTATGGGTAGCAATAACTCAAGAGAAATGTACCAACTGTGTGGTACTACACTCAGGGAAGTCGAAAGTGAAAAAGACCTGGGGGTAACTGTGCTGTCAAATATGAAGTTCGCTGAACAGTGCAGACGGGCTGCCAGGGCAGGTCATGGAGTCTTGTCAATGATATATAGGAATTTTGCTAGCAGGGACAGGGAGGTGATTATCCTGTTACACAAGGCAATGGTCAGGCCACACCTAGAGTACTGTGTACAGGTCTGGAGGCCTCATTTTAGGAAGAATGTAGAGTTGCTAGAACAAATACAAAGAAGGGCAACAAGATAGGTGAGGGGAACAAAGGGGTGTTCTTACCAAGAAAGGCTTAAGTTCTGCAAATTGCAGCGCCTGGAGAGTAGGCACCTGTGAGGTGATCTAATTGAGGTGTATAAGGCCTTGAATGGGTTGAGCAAGCTGAATGCTGATGGGATTCTTCCTCTTGCTCTGACTAAGAACCTGAGGGAGGACAGTTTCAAATTGAGGAAAGATAGTTGTAGAATAGATGTGCGGAAAATTGCCTTTAGCCAGCGAGTAGTTGATTGGTGGAACAGGCTTCCATCTTTTGTTGTTTGTTGTGGAAGCTAATAGCCTAAATAAATTTAAGGTTGAGCTGGACAGGCATTTGGAACGAATGGAGGTGTGAAATGGGAGGGTGTTTTTTTTTTTTTTTTTTTTGGTTGCTTTCTTGCATCATATGCTTCTACTAATGCTAATCTCCTCAAGCTAGCAGTTTTTTGACCCAACTAATGTTGCCATGACAGCATCAGCAAATATTCATACACTCCTTCTATTAGTGGTTTATCTCACGCTCATAAAGACAGTCTCTTCTGTCAACAAGAACAGATCATGCTGAGAAAAATTCTACCTCATGGGTGGTGCCCTGTCTCTCCAGGCTTCATTGATTGAAAAATCTCTTGTCATGTACTCTCTCCTATTGTAGCTAAGCAGAATCGCAGACAATTTCAATTTCAAACCTAACTTGTGAATTTTTTTGTAACGTTGCTTTGTGTTTGTTAATTAAATCCTAAGACTAAAGTGTACAACAATATCACCTTTTGTGCCCCTAAAAGTTGACAGCAGCTGTACAACATCATAAATTTTATGCCTGGCAGACAGACCATGGTCTTATTTCACCTGTCTTTTTGCCCAATATGTTTCCTGTTTCTTTGACAATCGAGTCACCAACTATAGCTACTATCTACAGGACCAAGGATCTCTGCTGCAGAGGATGTTGTTCTGTTTAATGTTTCTTCTGTTTAATAGTAAGCTAGTATGCAGTGCATTGCATTTTAGAAGCATTTGATTTTTTTCTTAAATTAATTGAATTTTTCTTTTTCTGTGATTAACAGAAGTGAAAAGTAAATATAGTTATCTCCTAATCAATTAATAACTAAGATTATAACACTACAGAATGCTTAATAAAATTATAGTTATGTTTTCTAACCCTAGCCATTCAGTTTAATTAGAAATGTATAATATTTATTACTCTTCTCCCATTTAATTTGTCTCCTTTCTTTCAACCCAAATTACCAATAAATAAATCTACATTGAAAAAACAGTTATTCCATGATTTATTAAGATACTGCATAAAATTCTCATACAAACACAATATTCATGTTGAGGCATACCATATTTGACTGTTCACAATACTAAATATAATAAGTAACAAATATGGCCATCTGCAAATCAGACATGACAAACAGCATAACACAAAATTAATAAATAAGCAAATAAAAGAGATACATAATAACTTTCTTATCACACCAGTTGGCAAAATGGCATGCAATTATGCAATTATTTGTAAAGCATATTATATAGAAATTAAGAATGAACTACAATCTAGCAACACATACAAATATGTAGTCCTCTCCTAACATAATAAGCAAAAAACTAATATGCTTTTTGTAAAAAATTAAACTATAATAACCTAAAATTTCCATTTATATACTATATAACTAAATTTCATAAATCACCTATTGCAGTCAGATTCATAACCTCATGTAAAGACAGTTATGCTAAAGCTCCATATAACACCCTAGAAAATCACTGAAAACAATATTAATAGCATAAATAAAAGTACAGGAACTCCCCGACTTACGTAAAGGTTGTGTTCGGAACGCTGCATAAGTTGGAATTTCCCCCATGTTTGTGCAGCACTCGCAACTGCTCGCTGAATTGATTGAATCAAAAAAGAAATGCTCAACGAACATGTTATTTATTGTATTTATTCAATTTTTTGTCTCATACACAGGAAAAATTACAAAAGCGTGCAATTTAAAAAAAATTTCAAAATTATAAAATTATAAAAAAAGAGAAGAGACAGGCATAATGTCAGTAAGTTTTACCTCTTGAGCATCGTTTCCAGAATCGATGACTTCAGTTGATAAGTACACCGTCGCGGAGTTTGAGGGCTGTGGGGATTTAGAAGGGGTCGGCTGCCCAACCTTACGAAAGAACATATTAATGCATGACTGAATGGTGGCTTTTTTCTTTTCTTTCATCATAGATTTCTTTGTAGCAAGCCAGTATATCATTCACCCCTCAGTTCACTTTTAAGAATCATTCCTGTCAGGATCCATCTTCTCAAACCTCACCATTGTTGATGCAATTTCACGAAATGCTACTGCCATCTCTCTGGTGATGAAGCACCTCGGCTCCTCATTTGGTTCATCTTGAGCCTCGTCAGCATTTTCTTCTTTCACCGTTGCTGCCTGTAAGTCAATATGTTATTCGTTAGACAATTCCTTCTCTTCTTCCTCTATTAACTGCTCCAAGTCTTTGGCATCAACCTCCAACTGAAGTAGCTCTACAACCTTTACAATCTTATCTGTAACCTCTTTATATGATTCGTCCTTTTCAAATCCTCTGTAGCCTTTTACGTGCCGTAGGCATATTTTCTTCCATGTGCCATTTAAACAACTTTTAGTAATTTCTGCCCAGGCCTTATTAATGTTTAAGATGGTGTGGTAAATAGTGTAAGATTTCTAAAAGTCTCTCAATATAAAATTTTTCTCATCGTCTACTGCAGACAATGCCTGAGAAAATGTGCATAAATAGTATGCTTTTAAATTCGAAATAACACCTTGATCCATAGGTTGGATGAGTGAAGTCATGTTTGGCAGTAGAAATATGACTCTCGGGTTTAAATCGAAATTATCTAGATGTGTAGGATATTCAGGAGCATTATCTAATACAAGCGAAATTTTGAAAGGAACGTCGTATTTAAATAATTTTCAACCTCGGGAATGAAGCAGCATTTAAACCAACCCTCAAAGAGAGATATTGTTATCCATGCTCTCTTTTTCGATCAGAAATGCATGAGTAGGGTGGCTTTATTGATGCCCTTAAATGCACGAGGATTTCCAGAATGGTACAAGCAGTGGTTTTAATCTGTAATCTCCCGCTGCATTAGCCCCAAGCAAGAGCGTGGCCCTATCTTTTGACGCCTTGAAACCTGGCATTGTGTTTTCCTCTTTGGAAATGTATGTTTGATCTGGCATTTTTTCAAATACAGAGCAGTCTCATCAACACTAAAAATTTGCTGCGTTGAATAGCTGCCTTCATCAATAATTTTTTCCAACACATCTCAAAATTTCTGTGCAGCTGCAGAACCGGCACTGGCGACTTCACCACATACTTTAACATTGTGGAAACCCGCCCAATGCTTGAACCTATTAAACCACTGATTGCTTGCCACAAACTTGGGCCGGGGTTCACCGTACTTACCCAACAATTATTTATAAAGGTATATATATCTTTATAAATAATTGTTGCTTTTGCTTGAATGGTCATTAGACTCAAGAGCACTCGCTTCTCAATCTGATTTTCCATCCATATTATTAATAGCTGTTCCATCTTCGATATAGCAGCTGAATGCTGTTTTGTGATCACTATTGATCTTAAGTGCATTGATCCTTTGACATGTTCTTTTATACATGCACTGTCCTTTAAAGTAGTATTCACTGTTGAAACAGTGAGACCTAATTTCCCTGCAATAGATGACAAACTTTGTCCTGCTTCATGTTTCTTAATCATTTTCATCTTCATTTCTAAATCAATTTTGTTTCGTTTCCTAGCATTACCACAACTTGCACTTTTCATTGGTCACTTTCCCTTCATCGTTGTAATATGTAAATAGGAATGAAGAGAAGTTTCTGAAAATTTGTTTTTTATATGATTGATTTCAGTGAAGGGGAACACATTTCACCACACAGAATTCCATTTATCGGTATTATCACGAATGCAATAAGATCGAGGTTACCACCTATTTATAATTAGATGCACTAACAGAAAGCCCAACAGGCTGGATAGAAAGTGCAGATGTTTTTATTGTTTTATGATCGTGACCTCCAGAAACGTGCTTTAGAAAAATATCACAAAGGTGTTCAAAACTGATTCTTATAATGGGAACATATGATAATGATGAAAATGTAGTGCAATTTCCATTACAAAAATGACCTTTTAGAGATGTAAATAGCTTAGTAATATAACAAAATTTTCAACTTCCAAGGACTTGGAACGAATTAAAAAAAAAAAAAGAAAAAAAAGAAAGAAAGAAGTGCCAATGTGTTTGGGTTCACATTACAATATTTTCACGACACCTCCAATTATTACTACCGGACACAAAATACATTTCCACGATTTTTTTATGTTTGTACAGGCCAGCAAAAACTTACATAAAGTCAAATTTCCGTAAGTCGAGTATTACGTAAGTTGGGGAGTTCCTGTATTATCATAAATAAAAGTATTATCATAAATATCATATCATAAATAAATGATTGAGGTGTATATGGCTTTGAATGGTTTGAGCAAGCTCAATGCTGATGGGATTCTTTCTCTTGCTCAGATTAATCGCTTGAGGAGACATAAATTCAAATCGAGGAAAGACAGTTGTAGAATAGATGTGCAGAAATTTGCCTTTAGCCAAAGGGTGGTTGATTGCTGGAACAAATTTCCACCTGTCATTATAGAAGTTGACAGCTTAAATAAATTCAAGGCAGAACTAGATAAACATGTTCATTGAATGAGAGGGTGAAACGGGAAGGTTTTTTTTTTTTTGGCTGATGCTGCATAAGCTTGCTTTCTTGCAACATATGCCTCTACTAATGCTAATAACAATGCACCTATTATAAATGCTATAAAAATAACAATATAACACAAATAAAAACATTTGACTTTAAGAGCTTATTCACCAGTATTAATCCCAGTTTATAAGACTGTGGTCAGTCTTATAAACTGGCAATATCTCTAAATCAGTACATGTCAATATAATTCAATGCCTCAAGATTGCTTCCAAATTTACAATAAAAGTTCAACTTGTGCAACTAATATTAAAGCATTGTATAATAAACTGGTCTACAATAGTTTCCCTATCAACATACCTGAAATATCACTTCATATAAATATATTATATAAATATAATAAATTTCAAAAACTCCTACTAGAACCCACTGCACCAATTTAACAACTAAAAAGCAAAAAACTACAGTTTCAGATTCGTAGGTCCCAGAGCTAAGTATATTATGTTTGGTTATTTTTTTTAGGAGCATTAGCAACTAAGGCCATATTGCTCCGAGAATATGCGGTGGTCATTTCCTGACCTTTCCGCATCCACCGTATTTGGTGATGATGGGCTCGAACCCTGGTCTAATCAAGAAGAGTGTGTTATACACTGCTGCTCCTTTCCACCTGGCTATGGAGGTGCCTAAGTAGTATATTATGTATATAGGATATGTTGCTTTCTTGGTGTATTATGGCCTGAAAAACCTGTACCTACTGGCTAGCAACTCATAGTGTATAACTTATTTTCGATTTATTTATTTTTATTACAACACTGCATATATACCTAACACCACTTAAGTTCACGCAAAATAGACATATAAATTCAGATTGGGGTCCTACTATAGGAATGGGCTTGGGGTCCCAGGCTTACCCGAGCCTCACCTTATATCTTGAGCATCAAACTTTAATTATTAGGGCAATACGAGGATGTAGAAGAAACTACAGCCGCTCCCTGGCTTACATAACATTTGACTTACGGAAATTTGACTTTACGTAAATTTTTGCCGGCTGGTGCAAACTTAAAAAAATCGTGGAAATGTATTTTGCATCTGTGACAATATCGTAATGTGAACCAAATAACACATTGTTTTTTGTGGTAATTCATTGCAAGACTTCAGAAGTTGAAATTTTCGCTATATAACTAAGCTATTTATCTCTTTAAAAGGTCATTTTTATAATGGAAATTGCACCACACTTTCATCTTTATCATATGTTTAGTTATAAGAATCAATTTTAAACACCTTTGTGATATTTTTCTAAAACACATTACTGCAGGTCACCAGAGCTGCGCCAAGGGTGAGGCGAATGAGGCTCTTGCCTCAGGTTAAAAGCTGAAAGAGATGGCAAAAGAAAGATTAAATAAATTTTGAAATTAATGATGCATAAATAAATCTGTTATATATTTATAATAAATGCTGCTTATGAGAATAAAAGTCACTTTAAACAGTTTTTATTTTATTTTTTGTCATCCTTTTATTTTTATTAAAATGTACCAGAAATGTATTTTAAATAAGTCATATATTTTTTAATGTTTTAAGGGAGGGCACAATTTTTCATTCTTGCCTCAGGTACTAAAATGGCTCAGCACTGTCCTGCAGGTCACTACCATAAAACAAAAACAATTTGCACTTTCCAGTTTATTGGGCTTTTCTGTTAGCGCAATCTATTATAAATGGGTAGAAAACTTGATCTTATTGTATTTGAGATAATACTGATAACTGGAATTCTGTGGGTTTTTACGTTCATCGTCATCATCAGCCATTATCAATCCACTACAGGATGAAGGCCCCTCCAGCAATTTTCCAGTTCCTTCTGTTTTGTGCAATGGCCATCCATTTACTACCCACCAACTCATGAATTTCATCTGTCCATCTCTGTCGTTGTCTTCCAGGTTTTATTCTAGCTCTTCTTGGGTACCATTCTGTTATCGTGTCTTCGAGCTATGTGTCCATCTGTCATCATGTCTTCGAGCTATGTTTCCTGCCCAAGACCATTTTAGTTCTTTAGTTTTGATAAGAATGTCCTTTACTTGAGTTTGCTTTGAGTTATGTTGAAATGTGTTCCCCTTCACTCACTGAAATCTTCAATCATATAAAAAACATAAATAAATTTTCCGAATCTTCTCTTCATTCCTATTTACTTATTACATGGTGAAGGGAAAGGAACCATTGGAAAGTGCAAGTGCTGGCAGTGTAGGAAACGAAACAGAATTAATTTAGAAATGAAGATGATTAATTAAGAATTACGAAGTAGGACAAAGTTTGTCATCTATTGCATGGAATTAGGTCTCACTGCTTCAACAGTGAATACTATTTTAAGGGACAGTGCGCGTATAAAACATGTTAAAGGATCAACGCATTTAAGATCAACAGTGATCAGAAAACAGTGTTCAGATGGTATATCAAAGATGGAAAAGCTATTAATAATATGGATGGAAAATCAGATTCAGAACCAAGTGCCCCTGAGTCCAATGGCCATTCAAGCAAAAGGAAGAAGTATTTATGAAGATATTAAGGGTAAGTACGGCGAATCCCAAGCTAAGTTTCTTCAACCTATTAAATCAATAGGTGGTGTAATAGGTTCAAGCGTCACACTGGGTTCCAAAACATTAAAGTATGCGGTGAAGTTGCCAGTGCCAATTCTGCAGCTGCAGAATTGGCACTGGCAATTGTAGAGAAATTTTGTGATGTGTTGGAAAAACTCCTTCTAAATCTCCACAGCCCTCAACTTCTGCAGCAGCATTGCCTATCAGCCAGAGAGTTAATTCTGGAAATGATGCTCAAAAGGCAAAACTTGTGATGTTATGCCTGTCTCCTCTCTCTCTTTCTAAATTTTATAATTTTTGTAATTTTTCCTGTGCATGAGATAAAAAAAAATTGAATAAATAATTCTATTTACATGTTCATCAAACGTTTTGTTTTTGCTTCGATCAAATTCAACCAAATTTGCAAGTGCTGCACAAGAATTTAAGGAAATTCTGACTTACGTAAATTAGGGTGTGGCTGTACTTCTAATCATACTACTACAGTTTCGTATTCGTGGAATTCAAGTACTGTTACGCCTACTCCATTAAACATTTATCCCACCTCGCTATTACCATGTTTCTTTTTGCATTAATTTAATAGTAACTAATTGGCTATTTATAGGCATTTCTACACACATTTTACTGTGTCCAACATACAGGGGTCGCCACATTGTAATTCTTACTAGAGGGCCATACATTACACACAATACCATTTCATTTTTGACTACAGTATAGGCTACACGTGGCTTGTTGGCTTGGACATGGTAAATATGCCTTATCCTTATTTTAATTTCTAAACTCATATCTTTTGTACTCTGTTGGGTCAACGATGATCAATGTGCATATGCATTAGTTTAAAAATATTTTTTAAAAAACTTCCTTAATATATTATAGTTTAGATAATTCTAATTATTTAACCCCTAAATTCTATTATATGTTATATTACACCAAATTCTATTATATTACAACAAATTATATTAATGGTTATTCAACTTTAAATCCGATTTCACCTTACAGCATATTGATCATCACAGAAACAGAGAACCCCTTACTGCTGGTTTATTTTTAATTTGGGTGGTTGACCCCAAACGAATTCAACTAGATTGTAGGTATGCAACAATAAATTTTGTATATTATCCTTTTGTATACTAACTTTTGTATATTATATTATCCTATGCATTTTCTATAGATCTTAATATGGTTATCTTACTATAATCTTCCCCATAATATTATAAAAATATGATATGAAACACATTATGGACGTAGTACATCCACTGCCACTGCAAAGTGCATTAGCCCATAAATTCAGTTTATTAATGTCAGTGTATTAATGATTATCTTCCATACTACTGGTTTAATATATACAGTCAGACCTCTATATAATAAAATTGATCATTCCCTTGAAAAAATTCGTTAAACAGAAATTTCTTTATAAAGAAATGTGATCTTTTCAACAATAAAAAATACTGTAAATTCAGAAATATAATAAAAGATGGAAAATAAATCAGAAATAAGTGGGAATGAATAAATTTTCTAACATTTTAAAACAATTAATTTATTAATACATACATATTAAGAAATGACTTCTTACATGATGAACACAATATATTAGTACACTTTTAAGAATTATGTCGTAAAATATTTGGTTAATTTTTTATTGTACACTGGATTCTACTGTTCACATTTGTTTAAACACTCAAATATATTTCCTGTTACATTTTCTTCCCACTGAAACTTACAAATCTCGTTATATTTTCTTCCCACTGTTACATTTTCTTCCCACTGACGGAAAGTTTCAAAAACTGCCAACATTTCTTGTTTGGAATATTTAACATTGCTTGTGTGTGTGTGTGTGTGTGAGAGAGAGAGAGAGAGAGAGAGAGAGAGAGAGAGAGAGAGAGAGAGAGAGAGAGAGAGAGTCTTTATTGCAACTAAATGAATACAATGTATATATATAGATTTAAGTGAAGTTGCAATTTTTCTGTCACGGCCAAAGACCAGGGGCTCACATCAGAATAGATAATTAGATAATAGATAATGCACATGGATAATAGATAATGCTCACATCAGCATATATAATGGATAATGCACATTGTAAAATTAAAAATGTAACATGTAAACATGTCATTATACAGTATTAACTATATTTACAAGTGACATCGCACGGTTAAATTTACAATAAAATATACATGAATGGCACTTCTCCGTCAAACGAATTTTGTCGTGGCACAGGAGAGCTTGGCAGATGGTGTGGAGGGCGCACAAACTTGTTCTTATTCGATTCTGGGATTGGAGCGAGCTGCGAACACTTCTTTCCTGTAGGTTTTATTGCTGCAAAACCTCTGCAAGTCAGTGTCAAGGTGCTGCACTTCCAGTAGCATTTGGTTTGGGAGGAAGTGGTCTGAGATATGAAGCCTCCAATTCCTCGAGCAGAGCATCGGGGTTGACCAAAGTTCTGGCTTGGGTATTTGCCAGTAACACGAATCCCAAATGGATGGTGTTGAGATCTGACCCGTGATCATTTTAACTGTAGATATCAGTCGTTGTATTTCAATGATATCAGGCAGTCGCTGCATCCCCAGTGAGGTAGTTAAGGCTGTAGTTCTGTTCTGTGGTGGGAGACAAGCTTTCCAGTTAGCCCATTTAAGTAGCCAGAATTCTGCAGCAAGGACTGGTTTCTTCGTTGTAGTAGCTGTTGATGCCCACACTTGAGCAGCATAGAGGAGTGGAGAATAGATTACTGTTCTGATGAATTTCTTAATTATAAACATAAGTTAGTTGTTGTTTAGCTAGCCATCGGAGAGAGTTTGCTCTGGAAGTGAGCTTGTCTACATGAGCACGAAACCGGAGTTTTGGGTCAAATACTATTCCCAAATCCGCATGTGTAGGAGTGGCAGATATTACAGTTCCATCGAGTGGTGGGGCTGGTCTGAGAGAGAACACCATTAGTTTTGTTTTTTGTGCGTTGATTAAGAGTCCCTACTGTTTGAGGTAAGAGGCGACGTTGATGAGACTATCATTAATGCTTGCTGTAGCTTCAAGGTGATTGTTAAAAGCAATACGCGTTAGAATTTTTATATCATCTGCATAGGTAATGATTTTCTCATTGTTACGGACAAGAGGCACAACGATGGCTGTAAATAATAAGCCAGATAGGACTCCTCCTTGCGGAACACCAGCAGAAATTGCCTTCTTGTGCGATTGTGCATAGGCATCGACTTGTAGTACCCTATCATAGAGGAGTGATGTGATGAACCAGAGGATATTACCTTGGATTAGATAGTTGTCCTCCAGTAAGCGGAGGAGCACCGACACATTGATGGCGTCAAAGGCAGCTTCAATATCCAGGTACGTGATTGCGAGTTCCTCTTGCTGTTCAAAACGCGGACAATATATTACATATGGTTGCAAGGAGGTTCGTCACTGTGGATTAGTTTTGGATTGTGTAGTGGACCTGTGGCAGCCTATCTCCAAGAATCTGATTCATTAAGGTGGGCAGCATATATTTTTCCAGGATTTTTAGGAGCGTTGAGGAGTTAGATATCGGCCGAAAGTGCCTGGGTAGAGTGGGGTTTCGAACTTTTGGATGTGGTCTGACAAGGTAGCTATTCCAGGCTTTAGGAAAATTTCTTGTTGTTAGAATTCCTTTGAAGATGGACTTGAGCGGTTGGAGGATGAACGGACTGAGGCATTTTACCACGAATTGCGGCACTTTGTCAGCCCCCGTGGTTGCTGTCGCTGGAAGGGAGTTTATCGCTGCTGTCAGCTGGTGTGTAGAGATGGTGATGTAATGCAAGATGTCTTGTTGGGACATATAAGAGAGAGTTTAGTTGATCTGCACGCGTATTGAATCTGGTAATATGATCTAACCATTGAGTTGGGTCCAGCTGACTAGGAAAGCTATGGGACCTGAAGCGGTATGGGATTTTCCCTTTTTGAAGTTGGGCACCCAGGTGTGCTGTTATTGCTCGTGATTTCTCCCTATTAAATTGCGCTCGTGCTCTTCAATAAGATATCCGGTCGGAAGTCTCTTGAGTTCTTTTCCAGATCTGGTGTAGCTCCTGCTTTAACAGGAAGGCCATGTGTACAGTTGGATTCCACCAGGCTTTGGAGTAAGATGAGATCCTTGTCTTCTTTGATGCGAAATATTGTTCAATGGTGTTTACCCGGTTTGTTAATAGTGTTACCGCAAGTGGGAAGTCACACGTTTCAAGGACATACCAAGGTATAAGGGTGGCAGCTTGCAGGCATTTTTGGATGTTAAGCAGCTTGGGGCTGACAATGACGGCGGTTTGAACGTTTTTTCGGGCAGGTGGTCCCCGAGTAGGAATAATTAATTTTGCATAGATAGAGTCGTGATCTGATTTGTAGTGCGTCTCAGGTGGTTCTTCAATCATACATGCTAAGGAGGAAAATAGCAAGTCAAGGTGGTTTTCTCCTCTAGTAGGGCAGTGATCAATTAGGTGTATATTTGCTGACTTCATGTAGTCAACAAGGATCTTCTTGTGGGCAGTGAGCTGTGGAGTGAGGTTGAAATCCCCGATGGTGATATAGTGAGCTGAGGGGTGAAAGTGGGTGATTGCCCAGTTGGCTGCCTCTGTAATGATATCAATTGTGGGTACCAGCGGGATATACATTACGCAGATATCTATTGTGGATGCGTTTCTGAGCAGTGTCACGGCTAGGGCTTCGAAATTTGGTGAGTCACTGTAGATAGTGTTGATCGATTTGAAGGGCGCGTCTTTGAACCATCTCCCCTTCTATTCCTCCTGGAGGTGAACTCTGCCACATAGCCTGCTGGTGTAGCTATCACTATATTCTGTTGTTCGTGCTCAAGCCATGTTTCGGATATAGCTAAAATATCGAATCGCCTACTAACAGGATTTGCTCCGTAGTCTCTATTTTTTCCCTTAAAGCTCCTAACGTTCTGATACATTACACTTATGGTATCAGAGTGGTTCACTTGAATTAAATTTTTGGACCACGAAAGAGGAAGTACCACATGAGGTCGTGGGTGTCTCATTGTGATCACGGTTGGGATCGGCCAGCGTAGCTTGTCTCGCTTGCTCGGAGAATTTGGGCTATGGGGTAAAATGGGGCTGTTGTCTATTGTGATGGTTGAACCGACTGTCTTGTTTTGTGTATGGCATAAGGGGAGCGACCAATGTAGAGCCTGGATCTTGAGTCAGCTTCCATTTAGTCGAGCGTCCAATGTGTGCTCCGTGATGTTTCTCCTTCTGACGCTGTTGCTGGGGTAGAACGGTTGGACAATAACGCCGATTGGCCAGGAAGAGGGGTTACTGATAACTTCGACGGAAGAGGGGTTACTGATAACTTCGACGGATGTTGCTTCACAGGATAACTTGAATGAAGCATAATTATTGCTCTTGGTAGGTAGCTTAGTAACTTCCACACTGACGTAGAGGTCTTGAAGGAGGACGTTGGCTACTTGTTCAGGAGTTGTTAGGGGATGCAGCCTGGAAATGAAGAAATTCTTAGATGTTTTGTTGGGATGCGGCGTCATGGGTCTGAGCCTAGAAGAATTTGACATGCCTGTTACACATGCATTTTTCATTCGTGCACCTGGTTCGTGTGACTGTTTGACCCTTGGTGATGGAGTGTTGTGAGTGGGATGGGGCTGAGATCTAGCCACAATCCCTGTCCATGTTGTTCTGATGGCCTTTTTATTAGGACGAATTACAGCATCGTGAACTAGCGGTTCCGTATGATGGCTGATGTCACTTCTTGGTGCAATTCTCGTGTGTACTGATGGCATCATTTCTGGACTTTCTTCACGACTGCATGAATTGTGCATGTGTATAAGTTGTGTGGCACTCATGATGGCTGTGCTACAACTGGTTGGAAGGGACATAGAATGCTCACTCAGTGGAATTTTTACCTTTTCATTTGATGTGTCAGTTGAGGACCGCATTGCAGGTATATTATTGCCTTTTGCATGGGAATGCAATATTTTTTCTGTGTAGTGATCGCTTTCTCAGCTTTTCCACAGCACTGTGAGGCAGGAATAGAATGACTTATGCTGCATTTCACATCCTCATGAATTTTGCTAGAGAAAAGCTCGTAGCACTTATCTTGGAATGTATCAAACTCCAATTGTACACGTTTTAGCAGCGCAGCCTTGAAGTTACTCAGCATTGGCAACAGGAACTCATCAGTTATGAGGTTGGGTGGAACGAACAGGAGGGTTTTATTTCGCAGCCCTATCGAATACTGCCTATTCGTTTCCATTGTGACCTCCGCATCAGGGTATATGCTGACACTCCTTGCCGTCTAAATCGCCGCGGCGGCCTCGGATGCATGGGTCCATTCAGTCTGTGAGGCAGTGCTGACGTGAGAGGTAAGATTGAGATCGTGCTGTGTTCCGATAGTGCGCTTGGTCGTGGGGATCTCTTTAGCATTACTGGTTTCACTGGGAGTATCCTCAGAGTCAATTAGTCCGAGGAACAGAGTGGCACTTTCAGTATCAGTGGTCAAAGTAGCTGCCTGTGTGCCCTCTGGTTTCTGAACTCGATTCACGTCTTGTGATGTCGAACCGGGTTTCTCTGGTGAAATTTCAGATTTCCTTGGGGATACCCTCTGGCAATGAGCACAAACATAATGCTCTTTAGCTGACTTTGACATTTAAAAGATTTGTGACCATCCAGAGCAGTTTCCGCATAAGGAGCGGCCGCAGTCACTATTACATATTAGTATATGCTTGACCTTCTTCAGAAAGGCCTGACAAGTGTGTATACAATCTTCCACCTGCATATTGCTTATTTCACTGCTACTATTTGAAGGCAGCAAATTTTAACTTGATCCGAATTCTTTTACAGTGACTTCCACATAATTCTTTTAGAGCAGACACAAAGAAGGAAGGCCACTATTGTTTGTGAGCTTTCAATTTCGTATAGGGTTAATAGCGTCAGTTCCGTCCGGCCACTGCTCAAGACGTTGAGACGTGGGTAGGTGTTCTTCCCTCAGTAGAGACAATGCTACGATTGCTGTAGGCTAGGATTACTGAGGATAAGTGCAGTTAGCAGAAGTTATGCAGAATATGCGAGTGCCAATCGTCATAAAGAGCATTCAAACATGATAATAATATATCTATTTACCTGAATGACTATTATCCATGATATGGCTGTATTTAGACGCGTGTTGGCACAAGGATTTCGGCAGTATCAAATGAACATCTGGTCTTTGAAAATATCATTATTTTTAACTTACGTTCAGCCGAGCACAAAAAAATGGTGCGACCGTCCACCTCGCATTACTGGGAACCTTGCCTTATTTTCATCCAACTGATCATCGATATTGTCACTAGTTCTTTAAATACACTCCAAAATGTTGGATTCACTCAAATATTCAGCTACTAGGACATCATTATCAACTCCTAAAAATCTCTGTTGTGGGATTTTTATGATGTTATGCTAACACCTTCTGGGGTTAGGATTGATACTTGCCATATAACCTTCCACGACTTTCTACCCCTGGGGGGGGGCAGTTCCCTTCCTCACTCTTGGAGGCCTCCCTTCTCTGTGCCTTGCTTTTTTTTTTTTTTTTTTATTGGTATCCCACCTTTCTTCACTATTACTAGGGAGCTCTGCAGCCAAGCAGCCAGAGACTCAACAACTGAGCATAACACCATTCTAATACAAACTAGACACTACACTTTTCTGGCTTTTACAGATGTTCTGTAATTCTTCACAAAGTACCATGGCACAGCTGTGGGGAAACCACTGGTGCTTTCCACAAAACACTATTCACATCCACAAATCTATAACAGAATCTATAGGTTGGTTGGTTTCTATTCTCAGTATAATTTTTTTTAGTATGCACCTTCAGAAGTGCATTTTAAAATCATTGGCCCATTGGCTGCAGTTTAGACAAGGTATTCAGAGGGAAGAAAACAAGCTTCCCACGTGTAAGTTTCGAAATTACCAAGCGAAAGCAGGCAAGGCAGTATTGCTGACCCACTGCTGGGCAAAGGCCTCTCCCAAAACCTTCAATTAACTTACTGAGGATTTCACAGACAGGCACCACTAAATTGTAAATGTTTTAGCTCTTAATTTGTGGAATTAATCCCTTTAGCTCTTAATTCGTGCTTTCTATAGCATCAGCTTTATTGCCTAAAGGCCAGAGCTACGAACAATGCATACTTGGGTCTCTCGAAATCAGTTCGTTATATGGAAATTTTCTTCATTATACAGAAACAATTTTCAATGTAATGACGAAGGGGAAATCAAAAAGGTTCACTACATAGAAAATTTTGCTATATGGAAGTTCGTTAGAGAGAGAGATCCAACTGTATATATCTTTAAAGGTGATACTATGTTCAAGAGTCTTACATAACAATGCATGCACAGACTATCTAAAGGCTACAATACTGGATACAAGCCTACAATACTACACTTAAATGTATGAATTTCTTTTTTAAATACAATTTGTATAGAAAAAAGAAATAATTACTGGATTTCTGTCTATCTGCTTTTTAACGAAATTTGGGATGACTCAAAAGATCTTTCTAAAGGAACTAAAAATATAAAATTTCATGAAAATCCATCCACTGGGAGTTGAGTTGTTATATGCAGATGGATAGATGTCATGAAGATGATAGGCACTTAATATATACATATACGTGAAAGCACCTAGAAAACACACTTAGTATATTGAAGGTAAACATCCGGGTATGAACAAATGTAAGTAGCAGTCAAAGTGTAGTATTCACATCATACAGAGGAATGCCAACCCATTGTGTCACAAGGCGATACTAGGTGGAATTAGCTCATCACCAAGTGCAATACTACCACTTTGCTTAATGGAGGCTTGAAGTGTTTAGAAACTATGTTTAGTCTATACAGCAAGGTAGCAGCATCCTCCCATCTCTTCTATCACAGTGTAAATCATGTCTTTTGAGGTTATAGCATGCATCATGGTGAGATTCAATAGGATGCAAATGTTCCTTACATTTCGTTTTGAGGGTACAGCTTTAAACAGTTTTCAGAGACCAGTTGCTAGACAGTACATTGGGCTGAACCCATTGGTAACTCTCTAGGAGACATTTAGATTATCTATTGTACATCACTGCCCCACACCATCTACCTTATTTACTCCAAATGCATCATGAACATAAAAATAAATAGAAGAAACTTACTTGCAAAAAGTTCTTTCTACTTATTTTTTGAAAATATACATGGCCTCAGTTCCAACCTCGGTGATACCATTTTCACCTTCGATCTGCTAAGCCCCACCGATATTTGGGAATTATGTTGGATGACCTCTTTAACTTTGTTAATCATGCTAAATACTGTCAATGCCTTGATCTTATGTAATAAGATCAAGGCACTGACAGGTAAGATAATGAGAATAACCAAAAATGTCTGGGGGCCTTAAGTCCTATACTCTCAAATTATATTATTCTTGTTTAAGTTTACCAATAATTTGGTATGCTGCTAGAGACTGGGGCTCCAGAGTTAATCATAGTTTAGTTAGAAAGTACTTTTGGTTTTTAGGAGCATTAGCAACTAAGGCCATATTGCGTTAGAAAGTACACTTGTGCAGGTGGGCACAGAACTTTTTTCTACTGGCTGTGTCTAAGACCTGCAGAATGGTTTCAACCATGGCTCTGTAGTTCTCTGTTGTAGGATACCAGTACAGTATGGGGGTAATTTTTCAATACCTGCAGTATCATCGTAGGAAAAAATTTACCAGCTGGTGTGGAGAATTACTTTCTGAATCTCAATTTACAAGAAAAAGATGATATTGTGGAGTGAATTTTAAGGGATTGGCAACAAGATTGGAGTGAATCGGAGTTAGGTAGAATTACAAATAAATTCATTCCTCATGTCTCAGAATATAATAAACAGATGAACTGGTTTAATCCTGGTCTACATGTTATGTTTCTGTTAACAGGCCACAGGAGCCTTAACAGCAAGTTATTTTCTTTTGGTTTGTTTAACTCTCCTCTCTGTCACTGCAGTGCTAATAAGACTGTGGAGCAGCTGTTATTTGACTATAATATATATTTGGATATTAGACGTGAGCTACAAATCTTAATTGGGATATTTGATTCGATCAATTTGACTCAGTTCTTAGAGAGTAAGGATGATTTTATGGCTTTATCTGAATATGCAGATAAGCTGTTTAACTGAAGAAAATCTATAATGAATAGAGATATACCTTGAAGTGACTAACACAATTGTGGTTCATTAATTAATTAGTATGCATGGATTCTAAGATGAATAGAAGACAATGATGGGTTATTGAGCTGGTTGTTTCATGAATGGAATATTGTACGTAGTTGTAAATAATCTTTGGACTGAAATTAAGGGTCTGTGTATCTGTCCAGATTAGTGATTCTGGAATAAAACTTTGAAAGAGTACTGACGATGTATTGAATGTATTTATTAAGGCAATTACTTTGCATGAAGCAATGGAACTACACTTAAGATTCATTATTGAACAGTCAGTGCTTTTGCACCACGCTTTATTCATAGTGAACTGTTCAAGTCGATAGCTGGCATAATTTTAATTGTATCTCATATTGTAAACCAACCTTCATGAGTTGCGAAGCTATCGCACTGCTTTGAATAGGTAACACTTCAACCTGTAGAGAAGACTAACGTTACTTATTCTCAGCGGATACCACCAACCAGATGGGACAGTTTCGAAGATTTTTAGCTT
The DNA here is from genome assembly GCF_048544385.1 of Mastigoproctus giganteus. NCBI lineage: Eukaryota > Metazoa > Arthropoda > Arachnida > Uropygi > Thelyphonidae > Mastigoproctus > Mastigoproctus giganteus. The sequence goes on from NC_143580.1 coordinate 58,032,261, forward strand.
ACTCATTGGTAGGTGGGTGGGCAGGTACCCTGTTGTTCTAATAGTGACAACCCAGTTATGAAGTGTAAGTCCACAATATGAGAGATGCCTGATGGTGCTTAATAGTATAAACTAAGGTAATTATTTTGCATGAAGCAATGGGACAATGCTTAAGATTCACTATAGAACAGAAACTGCTTTTGCACCATGTTTTGTTCATAGTGAACTGTTCAAGTCAATAATTGGCATCATTTTAATTGTATCTCATATTGTGAATCAATCTTCACAACGAGTTACCAAGGTATTGCACTGCTTTGAATAAGTAATGCCTCACCAGTGGAGAAGACTAATGTTATTTATTCTCGGTGGATACTACCACCAAATGGCACCGTTTCAAAGCTTGTTGGCTTACTCAAAACCTTGGCAACTCATGAAGGTTGATTCACAACATGAGATACAATTAAAACGATGCCAATTATCAACTTGAACAGTTCACTACGAACAAAACATAGTGCAAATCTGTTTGTGTTAATTGTTGATTTGTTGGGCAATGTGGTGAAACCTGACATTCTAAACATGGAAAGGATACATGCTGTACGTTTATGTTTTCTTTCAGATGTATGTATGTTGGTCTGTGTTGGCATGTGTGTTATCTCTTTTAGGTATATGTGTGTTGGTTAACCTACTTGACAGGGTTAATTAAGGTGTATCCTCTAAAATGGATGGTGTTTACTTGCTTGGGCAGATTTCATCAGCAACAAGCACATAAACTGCAGGAGTGAAAGCACCCTTCCTGCAAGGGTTAAATTAATCTCCAAAAATGATTGTAGTTTTGATAACCAAATTTGGTATTTACTTATTTGTTGTAAATAGTGATTTGTCTATTCTTCTCTAGTTGAGAGAAATGTTAAATTGTTGGCTTTGTAAATAATGTGTATATTAGTTTTACTTTTTATCTGGTTGTGTGGCATTACCGATTTGCATAAGTTTTGCCCACTAGTGTCTTATATTCTTTAAACTCTTGCTTTCTTCCTCTTCTGGGGACGCCTACTGCTTTAATCCCCTTGCTTTTCTTCTCTTTCTCATTATTTTCCTTACCCCTACTTCTCATGCTATGTTCCTTCCTTTCCTTTTTCCTTATTTATTGGAATAACAAGAAAACTTATCCCATTAAGAGTCCTTTCTTGTTGGTGGACCCTAGCATGCCTCCACATGGCATGGGATGGGAGTCAGGGGCAGTGGACCAGGTGTTCGCTGCCCCCCCCAGCTACGAAGTTGCCAGGTGCCAGCACTCAACATAACACACACCAACACTTATTCACACTTGGTGGCTTTCACACATTTTGCTTTTCAGATGCTACTGAGGCACACAGGGGAAACCCCGGGGATCACCTCATAAAACAAGAATACCTTAAATACCTCAAGCTCCACCCCATCATCAACCACCTGTAAAAGAATTAAGGTAAGTTGCCCTAATTATTTACTCAATGATTCCTCTTGTTTCAATGGTACTTGTACGCATGCATATGCCTGCCCTGATATCCATTCATAGAGCCTTTCTAATCTAGAAGCTCCTCCGGCTTAAAGGGGAACTTTTTATCCCTTGAAAATGTTGCCTAAAATTCCCTGCACTGTATAGTCTGAAGATATACCAGAAGCATGCAGTGATTTCTTTTATGTCTACTGATGGCTAGAGAAATTATGATTAAAACATCGAGGTGGTTTTCTGAAACAGCTAGTTCTTTTAATGCATAACCAGTTCAGATTATGCTTAATGGAGGCAACAAAAAGAATGGTTGCTGAATTAAACACCGAACTAGCTGTAATCCCAAGAGGAATTACAGCTGAATCAGTGTCTTAATTTTAAAGTCAATAATATCAAATTTTAAGGAGATAGAAAATTCATTTCGACTTGCGATAGCTTTAGACCACAGTGTTCTCCCCAGGACCTATCGAATGGGTGCACTGCCCAGTGAATTTAACTGACTGCCTGGGTAAAATTTAAGTGATTCTTGAGGTACCATATGGTACCACAAGAATCACTTAAATTTCACTAACCTCGATCAATATTAATTTGAACATACTATGCGATTGAGATCAATGCGATAGGAGCATAAAATGTTAAATCATGCAATTAATTTTTGCTCTGGATTGCTTAAGCAACATTTATAAATAACAGGAAATTTTATAATACTGACTGTGAAGTATTACACTGCCCACCCAGCTACTTCATAATGCCACCCGGCTGGCAAAATTTTCTAAGGAGAACACTGGATCAGTTAAGGAAACATATTGTCTCATAGGTTTTCTGGAGTTTTTCACTTTGGAAATTTCTTCCACTCGTTTTGTTTAATTCAGTTTTTGTCACTTTTATATCTGAAAGGAGACCTACTATTTCACTTACATGATGAATTTTCCTCCTTTTCTAATTACTCTTTTTACTTTATACAAGGCGAGATTTTATCTTCTTAAAATTTGACTTTATTATTGACTTCAAAAATTAATTTTAAGCCTCTCCTCTCACCATTTGGTTGTGACAGCAAAAATTTCACATTCATCTTACTCTCTATCTCAATAAATGGCACATATGGTTCAAACATGTATATAATTTAAATTAGTGGGATTAATGGATAGTCCAAAATGTTCAAAAATTTGTAATGAATTACTGAGGTGACCAGAATTAGCATTAATTGATTTCCTATCAGAAACTGGAACTGCATAAAGTACAACAAAAAAGACAGGGGGAAGCAGCACAGGTGGGAAGGGCAAGGAGGATAGTTACAACCCACAAAGATGAATCTTACAATAGCTTTGTCAAATGAGAAATGCAGCTTTACATATGTGAAATTATAAACCCAATTTCAAATATTTTAGAGGGGGACTTAGAGGGGACCGGATTGAGGCTTATATGGCTCTAATAAAAGCCAGTAAAATAAATGAAGGCAAAACTTTCACTGTTATAAAGAATTACAGAACTAGGGACCATAAATTCAAATTACAGGGGAAGAGGTTGAGACTAGATTGCAGGAAGTTTAAGTTTTCTTTTAGACAGTGAGTTGCTGCCTACTGCAACAAGTTATTTATTACATTTGTTCAAATGTTCAGTTGCCTTCACAGGCAGTTGAGGCTGACAATTTGAAGAAATTCAAAGGAAAAACTAAATAGTTACCTAAGTGAAGAGGGAAGTGCAAATTTGTCTATTTTCTTATCTACTTTTTTTACATTTTTTTTTGGGTTAGTGTAGCAAATGCCTGTGGCTTCCTTGCATTTATGGTTAATATTAATAGTAATTATCTGCTGTGTTAAAATGTACTGTCAATGAACTTGAACATCAGGACTTTGGTGAAGTGACTGTGTAAAACGTTTTGCTTTTCTGCTTTTATATAATTTTTACTAATTTTATTTTTGCTGTACTTATGATATTTTCTGCATTTTTTCCAAGTAGCACATGCTACCTATCTCTTGGAAAAAGGCTATACTCAATCGTACAAGATTCAACATAGAGATACAATTTTTTTTGGAACTTTTTTTTTTTACAACTATGTCATGACCACCCAAAACCTGAAAAATTTGAAGATGAAATTTCAGAGAGGTTCAATTGTATTTAGGAAGGTAGACAAAGTAATACCTGCTAATTTTGAATCAATGACTAACATGAAAAAGATATTTTACTGAATTATCTGTCAGAGCAAGTGCTAGCACTTTCAATTTAAGACAATGCCACAATTGCTCAACTCAATACTGAATTAGTTCTGGATTCCAGTGACTCACTCTAGTTTTTAAATTTCTTCAAGGGGACTTCTAATCAGTTTCATTTCATCTCAAGTCAACTTGAATTCAAGAACTGCCAAATCAAACACTAGTATTCAAGAACTACTATTTTTCATAAAGCCCAAGTTCAATCTTCTTTCATCAGCCATTCTGTGTAACATTCAATGGATATCGAGTGGAAATCTGTGTGACTAATGATCTTGAGATATTTTACAAATTTATAGTAGCTTTGGCCCTGGAACTTTCTTTTGACTTTTGTCGCTGGACTTCGTTAGGATGTTCACTGCTTGAAACTTAACACGATTAAGATTGTATCTGGTGTGCAGCCAGCATGCTCTAATTACCAATTTATTACATTTGTTCAAATGTTATATTCAGAGAAGAGAATTTCTCATTTCTGTACTAGTTCAGTACTTTAAATTGTTCAAATTTTGTTTCTGTCATTGTTAATTCTACTACTAGAATCCTGTTTTGCTATGTAAATGCTCTGGGGGGATACCATCATGGGGTAAAGTCATTTCATCTTAATATAACATACAGTACTGATAAGCCAAAATGGGGAGGGACATTTGTGGGATGCAGAGGATTTTACCAAAACATGATATGGACAGAAAGAGCAGAACACATGGGTGGAGGGTTAAAAGGTAGGAAACTTTCAACCTGAATATTAAAAAATTCTATACTTACATTTTCTTCATTCCAAGATGAATCTGTTTCAGTATTTCTCCCTTTAGGCATCCGCTCTCTGCTTTTATCATTTCTTAAAACTTTCTGTCCCACAGAATGAGATGGCACTAATTTCTTTGATCTACTGCTATCATCATCTCTTTTACTGCTATACTTATCATTTTGTCTATCTCTTTCTTCTTTTCCTCGAGGTGAATCTTCTCGTGCATCTCTCTTCCGTGTTGATGGTTCTTCAAAACCTTTACGTTTGTCTTTAAAATCACGATTATTCCTTAAAGGAGATAAAGAATATTTCCTCCTATCTGACGTTTCTTCTCTTCTTCCTTCTGAATGCACTGGAGACCGAACTCGCTTAACTACTGGTCCATCTGCTGCTCCATTTCTTTCTCTATGTGGAGATGGTGTATATTTACGGCTTACATTTTCTCTTCTAGGAGAAGAAATCCTTATTCTTTTTACAATTTTACTGTCTTTGCTGGGCGAACGTTTTGAATGTGAAAACAGATCATCATCAGGTGCCCTACGTACGGTTGCATGACGGTCAAACAACTGTCCTTGCTTTTCTCGCTCAGGAGAAACATAGGGTTTCCGATTATTAAACTGATTAGCTGGGGAAAGAGAGCGTCTCTGAGACCTTGGAGGAAGCTGATGGCTTGGAGATAAATCACGCCCCCTCTGTCTAGGTTTCAAAAGTGATTCTTCTGCATTTCCTCTTTGCCTTTGCTTCTTTGCAAATGGAAGTGATGATAATGCTGTACGATTTGGACTACTAAGAGGAGGAGGCGTGGGAGGATGTGCTTTAGATGGCTGAAAGAAAAGGAAAGATAAAAATAAATCATTCTTATCCTTAGATGATTTTCATGTCATAAATGATGTAATGCATGACAATATAAGAATAAGTTACATATATTACATAAGAATATAATTTCAAAATAAAGTTTCACAAAGGCACATACAGTCAATTCCGGTTATTTGGGACACATCGGGACTAGTGCATTTTGGCCCGATTAAGCGGCTGCCCCAATTATCTGAAGTTCTACATAAAAAAAAGTTAAAAATACAATGGACCCCCGATTTACAATTGGTTCACTGTACAATCAAATCACATTACGATAGACCCACCATAGTAAAGTACCATTCACTATACAATGTGTAGTAAGCACCGGTCATTGTGATCACGCTTGTGAATTGAATTTTAATTCAATTAAACAGCGATTCTAATTAGCGAAAATAGGAGGAATATTATCCACAGGCTATAAAAGTAAAGATATATTAAGCACAAATTTACCCTTTATTACCTTGCCAATTAAAAAATTAAATGATACGTGAAAATTGGAAGAATATACGTAATAATCGGAATAATTAATACGCACTGTAATGTGTACATACTAACTAGTTGACATTTGTGTTCACTGACATTTGTGGATAGGGGTTAAAATTTTAAACAGTAAAAAGAAAAGCAATCAATAACAAAGAACACGGCACACACAAATTACAAGTAACACGATACGTTAAAGTGAGAACGGAGTAACAAGTTACGAAGCTTTAAAAATAGGAATGAAGAGAAGATTCTGAAAATTAATTTTTCTATATGATTGAAGATTCCATGGAAGTGTAAACACATTTCACCATAATAACCCACAGAATTCCAGCTGTTGGTATTATCGCAAATTCAATAAGATCGAGTTTACTATTCGTTTATAATAGATTGCAGTAACAGAAAAGCCCAATAAACAGGTGACTGCTAATTGTTTTTATTGTTTTATGGTTGTGACCTACAGAAATCAGACCGAACCATGTGGTACAGTCGGAGACAATCGTAGGATAATCTCCAGTGCTGCCGTCTCCTGCCCTGAATAAACGGCATATTGTCCCAATTAAGCGAAGTAAACCCTGGCTATTTTCTCGATTGGGTTCTGTTTTTTAAGATTTGCCCAAAATAAATGCCCCAATTAACCGGAATCCACTGTACTTTTAACATAAAATAAGTATCATGAACATTAACACATTAACTTTTCAGGTAATTATAAAATGAAAGAGAAGAAAATATACGAACAGAATAAGGTTCATTATTTTGTGTGTGTTTTGCTGGTTTTATGGTGTATCAGTATTTTAGGATTATACTGCAAGGGTGGTTCTATGTTAGCCTGGGTTTTTTATTTTATTTTATTAAAAAATAAATTCAAGGTTTTTAAGTTAACATTGGTACGAGACCATATTACACCAGTGTATTAGTATTATGAATCCACTGTACTTTTAACATAAAATAAGTATCATGAACATTAACACATTAACTTTTCAGGTAATTATAAAATGAAAGAGAAGAAAATATACGAACAGAATAAGGTTCATTATTTTGTGTGTGTGTGTGTGTGTGTGTTTTGCTGGTTTTATGGTGTATCAGTATTTTAGGATTATACTGCAAGGGTGGTTCTATGTTAGCCTGGGTTTTTTTTTTTTATTTTATTAAAAAATAAATTCAAGGTTTTTAAGTTAACATTGGTACGAGACCATATTACACCAGTGTATTAGTATTATGTCTATACACATATACTCGTATGTTTGCTAGACAATTTGCATATGGTATGGCTACAAAAAATCTGTAATAATTCACAGGGGAAAGCCCTCCCTCTCTCCACATGATATTGGCCAATTACAGCCCGAAATGAAGAGGCCTTTCAGAATTCCTCTACTCTCCAATGGGAATATTTATCCAGGACTCTTCAAAGGAGTGGCAAGTGGCAAATTCACTATACTGTCAAAGAATATGGTGTGGAAATACAGAAACAAATCATAATCACCATGTTAGCTATGTACCAGCAATGTTAATTAATATTGGGACAACCATCTCTGGGTAACACTGGTATGCAAAATCTAGCAAAAATGAATTTAAGCCTAAGAGGAGCAACTTGATTAGACATTAAGTCAAGAGCTACTATTAAAGCTAGTTCATTTTCATTAAAAAAAATTTGTTAATTTTGGAAAAGTGCAGAAAACCTTGTAGTTCAATTCAGGGAGAGAGACTGTTATATTCTTCATTCATTTTTACTTCCAGTCAGCCTCTTTACTTCAGAATAAGAGTTGGCCTACTAAAAGATATCCTTTATGATCTGGTTTATATATGACAGTTTGGCCTACCTATTTAGTAGCCTTCTATGTAATTCTGTAGGAGTGTAGTTAATACCATAAGTGTTTTTATTAAGTCCATAAACTATAAATTTATAACAATACAAACCTGATCTCATAAAGTAGCTGTATCACACTGTACATAACTTATAAGGTTTGAGGGTAGATGCAGTAGTGAGCAGACATGAGGAGTCTCAGCTTGATAGGTAAATGGCGGACAGTGTTCAACGCGACTTTTGAAGATTGTGGATTTTTCAGTGCTTCTAATTATGGATTTCTGGATTATAAAGACCTCTGCAGATGAAAGAAAGTAAAGTAGTATTATTCAAGTAAGTATGCTTTTAGTAGTTGTTCTTACTTACTCTTGGACTGCTGAATGTGTTTTTCTGCAGCACGTTTGCTATAACACTAGCAATCCTACTTTTACAACCTATGACTTATTTACAGTTCAAAAGTTCAACAATTTTGATTACTTTAGTGTTAAAATTAGTTGGATAGACATTATTTTGAATGAGGATTGCAAATTTGACTTTGGATTTAGCTCATACTTAAGAGTTTAAAGTAGTTTTCTTTGTCTACCCTGCTTTTCATGCCAAAATGGAAAAGATGTGTATCTTAGCATTAGCATTAGTAGAGGCAGTTGATGCAAGAAAGCAAGCTTATGCAGCATCAGCTAAAAAAAAAAAAAATAAATAAATAAATAAATAAAAAATAATAAATAATAAAAAAAATTAAAAAAAAATAAATAAAAAATAACCACTTCCACTTCACCCCTCTGTTCGTTCGAAATACCTGTCCAGCTGAGCCTTAAACTTATTTAGGCTATCAACTTCCACGACAAGGGATGGAAGTCTATTCCAGCAACCAACCACCCGCTGGCTAAAGGCAAATTTCCTCACGTCTATCCTACATCTGTCTTTCCTCAATTTGAATTTATGCCCTCTCAGGTGATTATTCTGAGCTAGAGGAAGAATCCCATCAGCATTGAGCATGCTCAAACCATTCAAGGCTTTATACACCTCTATCAGATCACCTCGCTGGTGCCTAGTCTCCAGACACTGTAATTTGCAAAACTTAAGCCTTTCTTCGTAAGAGCAACCCTTCGTTCCATTCACTAATCTTGTTGCCCTTCTCTGTACTCATTCCAGCATCTCTACATCCTTCTTGAAATGAAGCCTCCAGACCTGTATACAGTACTCTAGGTGCGGTCTGACCATTGCCTTATACAAGGGAATAATCACCTCCTTATCCCTGCTGGAAAAATTCCTATATATCATCGACAATACATTATGAGCTACTCTTGCAGCCCGTCTGCACTGTTCAGAAAACTTCATATCTGCCTGCACAACAACCCCCCAGGTCCCTTTCATTCTCTACCACTGTCAGTGTAGTACCACAGAGTTGATACATTGCTCTGGGGTTGCTGTTTCCCATATGTAGTACTTTACATTTATCAATGTTAAACTTCATTTGCCACCTCTCAGCCCATCTGCTCAACCTTTCCAGATCCTGTTGCAGTAGCATAGTGTCAGTAGTGTCCTTGACAACCCTGCCAACCTTCGTATCGTCTGCAAACTTGGACATTAAGCTTGATATACCATCATCAATATCATTTATAAATACAGAAAACAATAATGGACCCAATACTGAACCCTGAGGGACTCCACTAATAACATTAGTCCATGATGAGCAGTGTCCATTGATTACCACTCTCTGTCTTCTCCCTCTCAACCACCCCTTTATCCATAGCAGCAATTTGCCTCCAATGCCACACTGCTCCAATTTGTGCAGCAGTCTTCCATGTGCAACAGTATCAAAAGCCTTTGTAAGATACAAGTATAAAATATCAAAGTTATTCCCTGCATCCAGTTCTTTTGTGACTGCATCATAGTATTTTGTCACTGCATCAATCAAATTGGTCAGGCAAGACTTCCCCTTAACTAAACCATGCTGTGTCTGAGCTATAACTGAAGTCTTGTCTAGATGATCCTGCAGTGCTTCTTTAACCAGTGCCTCCATTAATTTTCCAGGAACAGAAGTTAAACTAACAGGTCTATAATTACTTGTGTCGCCCTTTGATCCTCTTTTGTGAATTGGGGTTACATTTGCACATCTCCAGTCCATGTGTACTTCCCCTGAGTCCACATGGACTGAGGGGAAGCTCTCATAATTATGGCTAAGGGTTTGCTTACTTCCTTTGCTGCCTCCTTTAATACGACTGGACAGATCCCATCCACCCCAGGTGCCTTTCTTGTATTTATCTTCAACAATTTCTCCTCCACTTTACTCTCAGTTATTACAAGATTCTGTAGCTTACTGCCAGAGTTGAATACACCTCTGGCATTCCCTTCGCTGAATAACTCGTCATGTGTGAATGTCGATGCAAAATATTCATTCAGTTTGTTAGCTACCTGAGCAGGATCATCAACAGTTGACCCATCGTTATCAAGTGGACCAATCTGATTCATCCCCTTCCTTCTAGAGTTTACGTCAGTAAAGAACTCTTTGCTGTTTTTCTTTGCATCCCTTGCCAAAGATTTCTCGTAATCTGCCTTCCCCTGCCTAACCTCCTTTGTAACTTGGTTACAGATCAACTTGTATCTATCATAGGCTTCTGTGTCACGTGTTAATTTGTATGTATCCCATGCATTTTTCTTCTCTGCCATATGTCTCATTAGTTCATCTGACATCCACTTAGGCCTAAACCTTGAACAATATTTCTTAGTTGGTATGTAAAGCCTAGTAGCTTCCAAGATAAGTTCTTTGAATGCTTACCATTTTGAATTTGCTGTTGGTAACATCATCAGTTGGTCCCACTGTATAGAATTTAAATACTGTCTCAGTCCATCGTAGTCGCCATTACGAAAGCAATAACCCTTCCCTTTACCCCTAATGGTAGTTACCTCTTTGAGTAAATCTCACTTCAGCACACTGTGATCACTGCCACCCAGTGGTTCCTTTTTCTGTAGATTCTTAATGCATGAAGAATCACTACTGATAATCAAATCAAGAGTATTACTCCCTCTAGTTGTCTCCTGAACATGCTGATGTAGAAAACAATCATCCAATAAATCCACAAAAGCCTTGCTAGTGTGTGAGTGACCAGCCCCAAATTCTTGTCAATATCTGGGAAATTAAAATCCCCCACTATAAGACTCTCTGATTTACTGGCCCACTCTATTTCCCCGTACAGTTTCTTATTATACTCATCAGAGTCATTAGGCCTATAGCACACTTCTACTCTCAATTTTGATCTCCCAATGCTTATGTCACACCAAACTGACTGGACACTGCACTGTCCAGCAATGTCGACTGGCTTCACTTCCTTGGATTTTATGTATTTCTTAACTAATAGCATAACCCCTCTTCCCTTCCTATCCTGTCTATCCTTTCTGTATACATTGTACTCCCCAAATTCCAGTTCTGCATTCCTTATATCTGTGTGACACCACGTCTCTGAAATCCCCACAATATCTGCCTTTTTTAATGTTTTGAGCAATACCTCAAATTCATAAAATTCATTTACTATCTTTTCCTGCCAAAATGGAAAAGCTGTGTATCTTGGGTTTTAATAGGTTCACGCTCTTAAACAATATATTAAATTACTCCACTGGGCTCGAGGAATTAGATCACAACAATAAAATGGCTAGAAAAGATCAGAATATAGGCAAAAAATCTCAGAAAATAGGAAATACCAACCACGACTCTGACTTAGAAGATCTCCCTGATATAGAGGTGAGAATACTGAGAGAGAGAGAGAGAGAGAGAGAGAGAGAGAGAGAGAGAGAGAGAGAGAGAGAGAGAGAGAGAGAGAGAGAGAGAGAGAGAGAGCCCCAAATAATAATGAAGAAATGAATAACGACAACTTAGACACATGCCCCACTGGACCGCCTTAGTACAAAGAAAGCCAAAAAGGGGAAATGTCAGACAGAAAATAGAGAAAAAATTTGAAGCAATAAATGAAATGGAGGATCCCATTAGACAAATTAAAGAAGTAAAATTGTATTTAGAGGAGTGTTTACATAAACGGACCAATAGGATTACATCTGCAATAAGGTTGCAGATTAGGAGCTGCTGGTCTGTTTTAGAACAGAGTGATACAATTAAATACTGAAAACAAAGTTTTAAGAGCAAGGGTAGAAACAGTCACAGAGGAAAAGAATAATTACAAAGAAATAAATACTTTAACTTATTCCCAAGTGGCAAGGGCCAACAAAGCTGAGACACCAGTACCTAGATAGACAAACAAGACAAAGGAAATGTCCAAAAATAAAGTGAACATAGCCATCTTAAAAGCTAAGCCTGATTCCACCTACAAATAAAGTGAGGTAGTGAAAGACACTAATGACAAAATTAAAACCCCATTTGAAAGGTATTAAAGTTAACAACATGAGAAAGGTAAGAGATAATGGTGTATTCACAGAACTAGCAAACAAAGAGGACTTAAAAAGTTAGAGACCAACCCTGAAGTAGGCCTACAAATAGAAAAACCAAAGGGGAGAAATTCCAACATTCTGATTTTTGGCATAATCGAGTCCATCGCTGAAAGGGAGTTGATGACTGACATACACAGTGCACCAATTAAATAACGAGACTGCATGTGCTCTGAGTTTAGTATTAACGTAAGAGGCCAAAACAGTACACGATTAGATTCGCTAGAGTGTGCTCTTTCCAATGAGTGCAAGTTGAAACTTGTCCAGTCAGTAGTTCGTGATTTATTATGGAAAGAGTAATAGTAGTTTTGTGCATGTCGTCAGAAAATTGAAAATGTTGCAAAGAGCAGTTATCAAATTTTATTGTAAATTGGGAAAAAGTGCTACGGAAACTTTTGACAATTTAAAAAAAAAGTTTATGCTGATGAATGTTTGCTCAACCAAGAGTGTTTGAATGGTTTTCTCGTTTTCGTAAAGGACGTAAGTCGTTAGAGGATGATCCCTGATCTGGCCAACTGATCTCTGTTCGAACACCAGAAATTGTCACAAAGGTCAGAAAAATTGTGACTGAAGACAGAACAATTTCAATGAGGTTGCTTGCTGAGATGATTAGTAGCAATAAGGAATCTGTATGAGAAATTCTAATAGAAGATCTGGGTAAGAGAAAAATTTGTTCCCATTTTGTACGGCATTCGTTGAGTTTCAAGCAACGAGGAAAGAAAGTCTGCCATCAACATCAAGCAAATTTTTGGCAAAAAAAATTGATTCCAGTCATAACCCCCCCACCCCACCCCACCAATCTTTTCTGGATCTGGCTCCCACAGATTACTTTTTGTTCCCCAAAATGAAAACAGCCATGAAAGAAATGCAATATGGGAAGATAGAAGATTAGCATTAGCATTAGCATTAGTAGAGGCATTTGATGCAAGAAAGCAAGCTTATGCAGCATCAGCCAAAAAAAAAAAAAAAAAAAAAGTAACATAAATAAATAAAAATAACCACTTCCACTTCACCCCTCTGTTCGTTCGAAATACCTGTCCAGCTGAGCCTTAAACTTATTTAGGCTATCAACTTCCACGACAAGGGATGGAAGTCTGTTCCACCCACCAACCACCCGCTGGCTAAAGGCAAATTTCCGCACATCTATCCTACATCTGTCTTTCCTCAATTTGAATTTATGCCCTCTCAGGTGATTTTTCTGAGCTAGAGGAAGAATCCCATCAGCATTGAGCATGCTCAAACCATTCAAGGCTTTGTACACCTCTATCAGATCACCCCGCTGGTGCCTAGTTTCCAGACACTGTAATTTGCAAAACTTAAGCCTTTCTTCGTAAGAGAACCCCTTTGTCCCATTCACCAATCTAGTTGCCCTCCTCTGTACTCGTTCCAGCAGCTCTACATCCTTCTTGAAATGAGGCCTCCAGACCTGTATACAGTACTCTAGGTGTGGCCTGACCATTGCCTTATACAAGGGAATAATCACCTCCTTATCCCTGCTAGAAAAATTCCTATATATCATTGACAATACACCATGAGCTACTCTTGCAGCTCGTCTGCACTGCTCAGAGAACTTCATATCTGCCTGCACCACCACCCCCAGGTCCCTTTCATTCTCTACCACTGTCAGTGTAGTACCACAGAGTTGATACGTTGCTCTGGGGTTGCTGTTTCCCATATGTAGTACTTTACATTTGTCAATGTTAAACTTCATTTGCCACCTCGAAGCCCATCTGCTCAACCTTTCCAAATCCTGTTGCAGCAGCATAGTGTCAGTAGTGTCCTTGACAACCCTGCCAACCTTCGTATCGTCTGCAAACTTGGACATTAAGCCTGATATACCATCATCAATATCATTTATAAATACAGAAAACAATAAAGGCCCCAATACTGAACCCTGAGGGACTCCACTAATAACATTAGTCCACGATGAGCAGTGTCCATTGATTACCACTCTCTGTCTTCTCCCCCTCAACCACCCCTTTATCCATAGCAGCAACTTGCCTCCAATGCCACACTGCTCCAATTTGTGCAGCAGTCTTCCATGTGCAACAGTATCAAAAGCCTTTCTAAGATCCAAGTATATAATATCAAAGTTATTCCCTGCATCCAGTTCTTTTGTGACTGCATCATAGTATCCAATCAAATTGGTCAGGCAAGACTTCCCCTTAACAAAACCATGCTGTGTCCTAGCTATAACTGAAGTCTTGTCTAGATGATCCTGCAGTGCTTCTTTCACCAGTGCCTCCATTAATTTTCCGGGAACAGAAGTTAAACTCACAGGTCTATAATTACTTGTGTCAGCCTTTGATCCCCCTTTGTGAATTGGGGTCACATTTGCACATCTCCAGTCAATGGGTACCTCCCCTGAGTCCAAGGAAGCTCTCATAATTATGGCTAAGGGTTTGCTTACCTCCTTTAATATAACTGGATAGATCCCATCCACCCCAGGTGCCTTTCTTGTGTTTATCTTCAACAATTTCTCCTCCACTTTGCTCTCAGTTATTACAAGATTCTCTAGCTTACTGCTAGAGTTGAATACACCTCTGGCATTCCCCTCGCTGAATAACTCCTCATGTGTGAATGTCGATGCAAAATATTCATTTAGTTTGTTAGCTACCCGAGCAGGGTCATCAACAGTTGACCCATCGATCTCAAGTGGACCAATCTGATTCATCCCCTTCCTTCTAGAGTTTACATAAGTAAAGAACTCTTTGCTGTTTTTCTTCGCATCCCTTGCCAAGGATCTCTCGTAATCTGCCTTCGCCTGCCTAACCTCCTTTGTAACTTGGTTACAGATCAACTTGTATCTATCATAGGCATCCGTGTCACGTGTTAATTTGTATGTATCCCATGCATTTTTCTTCTCTGCCATATGCCTCATTAGTTCATCTGACAACCATTTAGGCCTAAACCTTGAACAATATTTCTTAGTTGGTATGTAAAGCCTAGTAGCTTCCAAGATAAGTTCTTTGAATGCTTCCCATTTTGAATTTGCTGTTGGCAATATCATCAGTTGATCCCACTGTATAGAATTTAAATACTGTCTCAGTCCATTGTAGTCGCCTTTACGAAAGCAATACCCCTTCCCTTTACCCCTAATGGTAGTTACCTCTTTGAGTAACTCCCACTTCAGCACACTGTGATCACTGCCACCAAGTGGTTCATTTATCTGCAGATTCTTAATGCATGAAGAATCACTACTGATAATCAAATCAAGAGTATTACTCCCTCTAGTTGCCTCCCGAACATGCTGATGTAGAAAACAATCATCCAATAAATCCACAAAAGCCTTGCTACTGTGTGAGTGACCAGCCCCCAAATTCCAGTCAATATCTGGGAAATTAAAATCCCCCATTATAAGACTCTCTGATTTACTGGCCCACTCTATTTCTCCGAACAGTTTCTTATTATACTCATCAGAGTCATTAGGCCTATAGCACACTCCTACTCTCAATTTTGATCTCCCAATGCTTATGTCACACCAAACTGACTCGACACTGCACTGTCCAGCGATGTCGACTGGCTTCACTTCCTTGGATTTTATGTGTTTTTTAACTAATAGCATAACCCCTCCTCCCTTCCTATCCTGTCTATCCTTTCTGTAGACATTGTACTCCCCAAATTCCAGTTCTGCATTTCTTATATCTGTGTGACACCACGTCTCTGAAATCCCCACAATATCTGCCTTTGATGTTTTGAGCAATACCTCAAATTCATCAAATTTATTTACTAAACTCCTAGCATTGGTGTACACACAAGTATACATGCACCTGTTCTTTTTCTTAGCTACCCTAACACAACCCATGTGTTTACTTGTACCCCAATGATTCCCAGCAGTCTCTGAAATATCCTGCATCTTATTTTCCAGGCTGCGGCTCATTCCAATAGAAGCAGTGCAAGAATCACTTTCACCTCTGCCAGTGGCTACTGTTAATCTATTAGTCCTTGTATCCCCCCAATCTAGCAGTTTTCCGACCCACCTAACATTGCCTCGATAGCATCAGCAAACATTCTTGCACCCTTTCTATTTAAGTGTATCCCATCCCTGTAGAAGCAGTCTCTCCTGTTAACAAGTACAGACCAGGCTGAAAAAAATTCTACCCCTTGAGCCCTGCACAATCTTTCCAGGGCCGAATTGATTGACAGGGCTCTCATCATATACTCCCTCCTATCGTGTCTGGGCAGAATTGCAGACACTTTCAATTTCAACCCTAATTCACGGCTTTTTTTCATCAGTGACCTGTACTTGTCAAGTAATTCCGCCGGTCTCCTACTCTTAATGTCATTAGTGCCAACGTGTACAACTATATCACCTTTTGTGCCCTTAAAAGATGATATCCGCTCTACAACGTCATCAACTTTTGCCCCTGGCAGACATACCCTGGTCCTATTCCACCTATCCTTTTTACAAAGCATGTTTCCCGTTTCCCTGACAATAGAGTCACCAACAACTACTAGTTCCTTTGGGACCAGCGCATTCTGCCTTGGGGGTTGCCGCTGTGTTCCGCGATGACCAAGTGCAAGCTCTGGCATTGGTGTGGGCAGCTGAGAGCTTGATGGGCCCCTCACTTGTAATCCTTCGAGGGCATCCACCCTATCCTTCAAGCTCTCATATAGGCCCATAACAACGCTGAGTTGTCGCCTTATCTCCTTACACTCCTTGCATCGCACACACACAAAGACATCCCCCATGGCAGTATCATGTCCCATACTTGACTGCTCCGCAAACATCAAGCAAATAGTGCATCTTACAAGGCTGTGATTCAGAGGACAACTGCCCCCCTCAGTTCTCCCCTGGGCCACAGCATTCCCATTAGCTTGAGCTCTTTGCTTTGCTGCTCTGGTTTGAGTCATGATTTAGATTTACTTTCAATAAAATTTCAATTTCTGTACAAAATTAAATCCTAAACTTGTATCCAAACACAGTTATAACGCTATTTTTATGTTTCAGTAACGAGTGTTATCTACGGAATATATACGTTTCAGTAACGAGTGTTATCTACGAAATATTTACGTTTCAGTAACGAGTGTTATCTGCGAAATCCCTTTATATAACTTTCGTATCAAGTTATGTATTAATTATTTGTTTTTACTAATTATTTATGTTACGTAACCTAAGTGGTTATATGTATAATTAATTATGTTAAATAAAATTAATTATATTACGTTTGTAATCTAAGTCGTTATATGTATTTATTTAAACGTACAATTTAACTGCTAACGAAGTTCAACTAACGCTATCTAGTACGGTATATCGTATCACAAAGGCGGGAAAATTACGAACGGTTAGCGGAGTTGAAACACGTGGAAACCTTTACCGATACTTTTATGCAATTACAAGGCCGAGTAAAGAATAAATACACCAAATTAATCAGAAAATCACAAAATAATGTTATACTACTAAATTTAAATCAAAAGTTTTAGAAAAACAATAATTTCAAATCAATAAATAAGAAAAATCCACTTAGCGGCTTTGAAAACGACCGTCTCTAGTAGCCTCGTCAGCAGACTGATATCCAGGCTGCAGTAACCAACCAGCTGAAAGCAGTTCCAGAAGTGTTTTTGAAACTTGCATAAAAGATGTAAACAGTGTATACACATCGGAGGTGATTACTTCAAAAATATATAACCTTAATTTGCTGTTAGTGTTATTCTTCTTTTTGTAGCATCATCAGTCTCGTTATTTAATTGGCCCACTGTATATATTTCAAGAACTTTGAAAGAAATAATGAGCATAGAAGAATTTGCAGAGCAATTTCAGCTAAAGAGAGGCACAAAAATGGAAAAAATGGGCAGTTATATATAATTGCAGAGATTTCTCTCAAAATATGGAAACACTTAAAAGGGCAACAGAGAATCTATGTTGGCTGGACCAGCCACAGATTCAGGGAGCACTTCCCTATACAAAAATGTTATAATTGTCACAAGTATGGACATACTGCCAGGGACTGCAGCCAGAAATCTCCTGTCTGCGGCTACTGTGCAATCAATGGCCATGACTTTAAAAATTGCCAGAACAAAAATCAGCAGCCAAAGTGTGCAACTTGCAAGTCAGTATGGCTGACTGACCATTTACATAGCATCAGGGATGTTAAATGCCCCTGTTACCAGAAAATGATTAAATTAATCCAATCTAGAACCAATAGGGCTCTAAACTTCATCCAATTGAATGTTCAAAGAGCATTCCAGTGCAGTTGTTGATCAGATCAAGCTCAAATTAGAGGAAAATGATATAGATATCTTGGTACTAAAAGAACCCTATACATGGGTAGAGTTCAAGAGGCTATAAGATTATAGAATACACCATTGGTATCTCTTCTAATACAATAGTTATAAAAAAACTGACCTTACTGTGGGTCACCTCTGCTCCCCAGTGGCAGTGTGTGCATATATCACCAGTGCTGTAGGACAGTATTATATTATTTCAATGTACAGCAGACCACCAGGTAAAGATATAAATCCCAGCACTGAGTATTTACAAACAGTTACGGCTCTGCTACCAAATGCAAACATTATTGTGTGTGCCGATATTAACTGCCGGTCGCCCTTATGGCATAGCCGTGCAGAAGACAGAGCAGGCACACATCATGGCCAAATACTATCAGAGTATATAGAATCTCTACATTTCTGGTATTAAACCAGCCCCACAACCTGACAACTTTTAGCAGTACCATGTGGGAGAGTGATACTGATGTCACACTCTTGCTACAAATTCAATAGCATATAAAACTTTAGACTGGTGTGTCCAGCCACCTGGGACTGCATCAGACCATAGAGCAATAACTTTTAATTAAACAGACATCAACAGACTCTACTAAACATAAAAAGATATAACTTAAAGAAAGCAAACTGGAACATCTTCATTGAACTTACAGCAGCTGAGCTGGAGAAACAGGGAACTGAGTGGTCTAGATCAAACAATAATCATAGCCGGATGACCATGCACTGATTATGACTGACATCAAATCTGTCCAGCCAAAGAAAAAACCCAAGAAGCAGGTAGTCCCTTGGTGGCACCCCGAACTGCCTATACTCAAGAGAAGGGTGCACCAGGCGAGGAGACATTTTCAGAGAGCCAAAACATCTTGGCCACAAAATGAGGTGGATGCACTGAGAGATTCCTATAGAACTCCCAGGAGTCAATATACAGTCCTCATTAGAGAAAAGAAAAAAGAATCTTGGAGACACTTGGTGGGAACTTCTGGAAATGCTGAGCCATGGGGAGTCATCTATAGAATAGTGACCATCAGGGTTAAATGGAAGGGTTTTTGCTTTCGTAAAGGTGACTACAGCGGTCTCAGACAGTTTTTAAATTCTATACATTGGGACCAATGATGATATTATCAACAGCAAATTATAAATGGGAAGCATTCAAAGAAGTAATCTTGGAAGCTACTAGACTTTTTGTTCCAACTAAGAAATACTATTCAAGGTTTAGACCTAAATGGATGTCAGATGAACTAATGAGACTCGTGGCAGAGAAGAAAAATGCATGGGACGCATATACAGCTAGGCATCGCATAACGCAAGTTCGATATTCAGTAAACGCTATTTGAAAAATTATACTACTTTTCACTTTACACGATGCAAGTTTCCAGTTAACGCGATCTTTTTTTTTTTATGCGATAGTTGAAAAAGATTTGAATCCCACGTTAAGCTTACCGCGAGTCGTACGGTCAATAAACAAACGTTTGCCTGCTGCCCGTCTCAGTGTGGCGCCTCCGTAGCCAGGTGGGAAGGAGCAGCAGTGTGTAGCACACGCTTCTTGATTAGACCGATGTTCGAGCCAGTCACCACCAAATACGGAGGATGTGGAAAGGTCAGGGAATGACTATCGCATATCCCGGAGCAATATGGCCTTAGTTGCTAATGCTCCTAAAAAAAAAAAAAAAAAACCCAACAACCAGTCTCAGTGTGTTCCATCAACCATCGGAAGAAGACGTGTTTGTCACCTGCCAATAAAGTCAATGCAGACTTGCATTTAAAAATTTAAATTTTTAAATGAGCCAGATCAAATGTTACTGCGAAGGAGATAACGGTAAAAGAATTAGATGAAATCTTTCGTATTGCATAGAACCTCAAACAAAAGGTTTGATGTTCTCTGCGATATTTATTTCACTAGGGCCCAGAGAAAATTGTTGTCGGCTATCGGAAATTGATTGATGAAAAGAGAAAGTCAACACTGTTCAAATATTTCTGCAACAGTAATTTCTTCATTGTGTATTTTATGTCAGAGGTTCCCAAAGTTTCTCAGTTCACGGCGCCTTTAAGGTCTCAGTAATTTTTTCAAGGTGCACCCAGACCAAAAGAAATACCTAACAGTTTCGTTTAGTAGTTAGGTCCAAACAACTTTAGCATTAGCATTAGTAGAGGCATTTGATGCAAGAAAGCAAGCTTATGCAGCATCAGCCAAAAAAAAAAAAAAAAAAAAAACCCACTTCCACTTCACCCCTCTGTTCGTTCAAAATACCTGTCCAGCTGAGCCTTAAACTTATTTAGGCTATCAACCTCCACCACAAGGGATGGAAGTCTGTTCCACCAACCAACCACCCGCTGGCTAAAGGCAAATTTCCACACGTCTATCCTACATCTGTCTTTCCTCAATTTCAATTTATGCCCTCTCAGGTGATTTTTCTGAGCTAGAGGAAGAATCCCATCAGCATTGAGCATGCTCAAACCATTCAAGGCTTTATACACCTCTATCAGATCACCTCGCTGGTGCCTAGTCTCCAGACACTGTAATTTGCAAAACTTAAGCCTTTCTTCGTAAGAGCACCCCTTTGTTCCATTCACTAATCTTGTTGCCCTTCTCTGTACTCGTTCCAGCAGCTCTACATCCTTCTTGAAATGAGGCCTCCAGACCTGTATACAGTACTCTAGGTGTGGCCTGACCATTGCCTTATACAATGGAATAATCACCTCCTTGTCCCTGCTGGAAAAATTCCTGTATATCATTGACAATACTCCATGAGCTACTCTTGCAGCCCGTCTGCACTGTTCAGAGAACTTCATATCTGCCTGCACAACCACCCCCAAGTCCCTTTCATTCTCTACCACTGTCAGTGTAGTACCACAGAGTTGATACGTTGCTCTGGGGTTGCTGTTTCCCATGTGTAGTACTTTACATTTGTCAATGTTAAACTTCATTTGCCACCTCTCAGCCCATCTGCTCAACCTTTCCAGATCCTGTTGCAGCAGCATAGTGTCAGTAGTGTCCTTGACAACCCTGCCAACCTTTGTATCATCTGCAAACTTGGACATTAAGCTTGATATACCATCATCAATATCATTTATAAATACAGAAAACAATAATGGACCCAACACTGAGCCCTGAGGGACTCCACTAATAACATTAGTCCACGATGAGCAGTGTCCATTGATTACCACTCTCTGTCTTCTCCCCCTCAACCACCCCTTTATCCATAGCAGCAATTTGCCTCCAATGTCACACTGCTCCAATTTGTGTAGCAGTCTTCCATGTGCAACAGTATCAAAAGCCTTTCTAAGATCCAAGTATATAATATCAAAGTTATTCCCTGAATCCAGTTCTTTTGTGACTGCATCATAGTATCCAATCAAGTTGGTCAGGCAAGACTTCCCCTTAACAAAACCATGCTGTGTCTGAGTTATAACTGAAGTCTTGTCTAAATGATCCTGCAGTGCTTCTTTAACCAGTGCCTCCATTAATTTTCCTGGAACAGAAGTTAAGCTCACAGGTCTATAATTACTTGTGTCAGCCTTTGATCCTCCTTTGTGAATTGGGGTCACATTTGCACATTTCCAGTCTATGGGTACCTCCCCTGAGTCCAAGGAAGCTCTCATAATTATGGCTAAGGGTTTGCTTACTTCCTTTGCTGCCTCCTTTAATATAACTGGATAGATCCCATCCACCCCGGGTGCCTTTCTTGTGTTTATCTTCAACAGTTTCTCCTCCACTTTACTCTCAGTTATTTCAAGATTCTGTAGCTCACTGTTAGAGTTGAATACACCTCTGGCATTCCCCTTGCTGAATAACTCCTCGTGTGTGAATGTCGATGCAAAATATTCATTTAGTTTGTTAGCTACCTGAGCAGGATCATCAACAGTTGCCCCATCAATATCAAGTGGACCAATCTGATTCATCCCCTTCCTTCTAGAGTTTACATAAGTAAAGAACTCTTTGCTGCTTTTCTTTGCATCCCTTGCCAAGGATTTCTCGTAATCTGCCTTCGCCTGCCTAACCTCCTTTGTAACTTGGTTGCATATCAACTTGCATCTATCATAAGCTTCTGTGTCATGTGTTAATTTGTAAGTATCCCATGCATTTTTCTTCTCTGCCATATGTCTCATTAGTTCATCTGACATCCATTTTGGCCTAAACCTTGAACAATATTTCTTAGTTGGTATGTAAAGTCTAGTAGCTTCCAAGATAAGTTCTTTGAATGCTTCCCATTTTGAATTTGCTGTTGGTAACATCATCAGTTGGTCCCACTGTATAGAATTTAAATACTGTCTCAGTCCATCGTAGTCGCCTTTACGGAAGCAATAACCCCTCCCTTTACCCCTAATGGTAGTTACCTCTTTGAGTAAATCCCACTTCAGCACACTGTGATCACTGCCACCTAGTGGTTCATTTATCTGCAGATTCTTAATGCATGAAGAATCACTGCTGATAATCAAATCAAGAGTATTACTCCCTCTAGTTGCCTCCCGAACATGTAGAAAACAATCATCCAATAAATCCACAAAAGCCCTGCTAGTGTGTGAGTAACCAGCCCCCAAATTCCAGTCAATATCTGGGAAATTAAAATCTCCCATTATAAGACTCTCTGATTTACTGGCCCACTCTATTTCCCTGTACAGTTCCTTATTATACTCATCAGAGTCATTAGGCCTATAGCACACTCCTACTCTCAATTTTGATCTCCCAGTGCTTATGTCACACCAAACTGACTCAACACTGCACTGTCCAGCGATGTCGACTGGCTTCACTTCCTTGGTTTTTATGTGTTTCTTAACTAATAGCATAACCCCTCCCCCCTTCCTATCCTGTCTATCCTTTCTGTAGACGTACTCCCCAAATTGCAGTTCTGCATCCCTTATATCTGTGTGACACCACGTCTCTGATATCCCAACAATATCTGCCTTTGATGTTTTGAGGAATACCTCAAATTCATCAAATTTATTTACTAAACTCCTAGCATTGGTGTACATGCAAGTATACCTGCACCTGTTTCTATTCTTAGCTACCCTAACACAACCCATGTGTTTATTTGTACCGCAATGGCTCCCAGCAGTCTCTGAAATACCATGCATCTTGTTTTTCAGGCTTCTGCTCATTCTAATAGAAGCAGTGCAAGAATCTCTTTCACCTCTGCCAGTGGCTACTGTCAATCTATTGGTCTTTGTCTCCCCCCAAGCTAGCAGTTTTCCGACCCACCTAACACTGCCTCGATAGCATCAGCAAATATTCTTGCACCCTTTCTATTTAAGTGTATCCCATCCCTGTAGAAGCAATCTCTCCTGTTAACAAGTACAGTCCAGGCTGAAAAAAATTCTACCCCTTGAGCCTTGCACAATCTTTCCAGGGCCGAATTGATCGACAAGGCTCTCATCATATACTCCCTCCTATCGTGTCTGGGCAGAATTGCAGACACTTTCAAATTCAACCCTAATTCTCGGCTTTTGTTCAACAGTGACCTGTACTTGTTAAGTAATTCTGCCGGTCTCCTACTCTTAATATTATTAGTGCCAATGTGTACAACTATATCACCTTTTGTGCCCTTAAAAGATGATATTCGCTCTACAACGTCATCAACCTTTGCCCCTGGCAGACATACCCTGGTCCTGTTCCACCTATCTTTTTTACAAAGCATGTTCCCCGTTTCTCTGACAATAGAGTCACCAACAACTACTAGTTCCTTTGGGACCAGCGCATTCTGCCTTGGGGGTTGTCTCTGTGTCACGCGATGCCCTTAATAACTTAATAAGAAGTGCTGAAACTGTGAACTACCTCAAGCTAGTAGTTCGTGCAGTGTCCGACAGATCTGAGTATCACATGTCTTTTCCTCGAAAATTTAAAATATTCCGCTGTGCACAGTTTAAGAACCGCTGTTTTATGCAATAAACATTTAATTCCATAATTAATTTCATTATCTTTTACACTATATACAGCTAAAAAGTTATTTAAAAGGTATTTTTAAAATTCTTTATGGACATTCCAGGTCAAGGACCAATTATAATTTTTCCTATTGGTTATGATATTCGATTAACGCGTTTCCGTTTTGCGCGATGCGCTCTCGGGGCGAATTAATCGTGGCCCTCCTGTATATTATGAGGAGACATAAAAGCCTATGGTATATATAAGCTAGTCTGTAATCAAGTCACAAAGGAGGCTAAATAAGTAAAGGCAGATTACAAGAAATCTTTCACTAAGGATGCAAAGAAAAACAGCAAAGACTTCTTTATTTATGTAAACTCTAGAAGTAAGGGGGATGAATCAGGTTGGTCCACTTGATATTGATGGTTTGAATGTTGATGATTCTGCTCAGATAGCTAACAAACAATGCGTATTTTGCATCTACATTCGCATATGGAGAATTCTGTTGGGAAATACAAACCAGAAGCTTATCAAATTTTAACAGGTAGTGAAATGATTTTGCAATAATTGAGAGCAAAGTGGAGGAGAAACTTTTGAAGTTAAACATAAGAAAGGAACTTGGGGTGGATGGGATCTATCCAGTGATATTAAAGGAGGCAGCAAAGGAAGTAAGCAAACCCTTAGCCATGATTTTGAAAGCATCCTTGGACTCAGGGGGAGGTCCAAACGGACTGGAGATGTGCAAATGTATCCCCAATTCACATAGGGGGATCAAAAGGTGATCGAGTAATTACAGACCTGTTAGATTAACTTGTGTTCCGGGGAAAATAATGGAGTCACTGTTTAAAGACACACTGCAGGATCATCTAGGCAAGACTGCAACTATAGTTCAGACACAGCATGGGTTTGTTAAGGAAAAGTCGACCAATTTGATTGGATACTATGATGTGCTTGCAAAGGAACTGGATGCAAAAAATTATTCTGATAGCATATATTTGGATTTTAGGAAAGCTTTTGATACTGTTTTGCACATGGAAGACTACTATACAAATTGGAGCAGTATGGCATTAAGGGCAAGTTGCTGCTACGGATAAAGGGATGGATGGTTGAGTGGGAAAGACAGTGGTAATCAATGGACACTACTCATGGGGGACTAACGTTATTAGTTAGTCCCCCAGGGTTCAGTGTTGGGTCCATTGTTGTTTTCTGTATTTATCAATGATACTGATTAAGGTGTATTGGGTTAAATGTCCAAATTTGCAAACAATACAAAGGTTAGTAGGATTGTTCATGACAGTAAGCTACTGCAACAGGATCTAGAAAACTTGAGCAGAATAATACCTATATTCTGTAGTGTTATTATACTCATATATTTTAGTTTTGTGCAGTATTTTTAAATAAAGTTTACATTAGAATCATAACTCAAGACTACAGCAATGAAGCACAAGGCTCAAAGCAGAAGTAATGCTTTAGCTTAGGAGAGAAACTAATGGCAGTTCTCTTATGAATCAGCATTTTATAATGTGCTCTGCTTGTTGCTGCTTTGCAAAACTACCTTTAGCAGGATGTCATCCAGCCAAAGAGGATGCTTTTCTAGGCTTGTAAAAAATATGAGGCTAAGCACAAATTAAACATTCTAATGGGCTTATGTGAAGGACAATGTTCATATCCGTGAAGGAATAAAATAAGAGTAAATCCACCAAGCATTCAGCTTATTGCTCAAATATGAGCCCTAGCATTGCACTGTCCAGCTCAATGCCAGAGCTCATATTTTCACAACAAATGATGCAACGACATCCTGCCAAAGGGCGGGATAGCAATTGTCAGTGAATCTGGTGCCAGAAAAATGAGGAATATATTATGTAAAAAAGATAGGTGGAATAGGACCAGAGAATGTTTGCCAGGGGGCTAAAGTTGTTATTGAGTGGCTGTCATCTTTTAATGGCACAACAGATGATATTGTTGTACATGTTGGTACTAATGGTATTAAGAATAGAAGATCTGAGGATTCACTTAAGTTCAAGGCAATGTTGATAAAAAGTTATATGAGTTACGATTAAAGTTGAAAGTGTCTGCAATTCTGCACAGACACAATAGGAAGGAATACATGATGAGAGCCTTCCCAACAACCCTGGAGAGAGACTATGCAAGGCTCGTGGAGTCAAATTTTTTTGCAGCACGGTCTGTGCTTGTAGCAGTAGTAGTGGCATGTGATGCAAGAAAGCAAGTGTATGAGCTTATGCAGCATCAGCCAAAAAAAAAACAAAAAAACACACCATTCCCTCCAAATGCCTGTCCAGTTCTTCCTTAAATTTATTTAACCTATCAACTTCCACAACGACAGTTGGAAGTTTGTTCCAGCAATTAACCACCCGCTGGCTAAAAGCAAATTTCCGCACATCTATTCTACATCTGTCTTTTCTTAATTTGAATTTATGCCCCCTTAGGTTCATAATCTAAACAAGTGGAAGGATCCCATCAGAATTCAGCTTGCTCAACCCATTCAAGGCCTTATACACCTAAATCAGATCACCTCGCATATCCTTACTCTCCAGGCACTGCAATTTGCAGAACTTAAGCCTCTCTTGGTAAGAGGATCCCTTCATTCCCCTCACCAATCTTGTTGCCCTTCTCTGTACACACTCAAGCAAATCTACATCCTTTCTAAAATGAGGCCTCCAGACCTGTACGCAGTACTCAAGGCGTGGCCTGACCATTGCCTTATACAGAGGGGCCTTTTCCCTGCTAGCAAAATTCCTATATATCATTGACAAAACCCCATGACCTGCCCTGGCAGCCTGTCTGCATTGCTCAGAAAACTTCATATCTGACTGCACAATTACTCCCAGGTCTTTTTCATTTTCTACCACCTTAAGTGTAGTACCACACAGTTGGTACGTTTCTCTGTTGTTACTTCTACCCATATGCAGTACTTTGCATTTGTCAAGGTTAAACTTCAGTTGCCACTTCTTAGCCCATCTGCCCAAATTATCTAGATCCTGTTGCAGTAGCACACTGCCGTTACTGTCATTAACAACCCTGCCAACCTTTGTAGCATCTGCAAACTTCGACACAGCTCGATATACCTTCATCAATATCATTGATAAATATATAAAACAACAGTGGACCCAACACCGAACCCTGTGGGACTCCACTAATAACATTAGTCCACGAAGAGCAGCATCCATTGATTACCACCCTCTGTCTTATCCCATTCAACCATCCTTTTATCCATTGTAGCAACTTACCCTTAATACCATTCTGCTCCAATTTGTACAATAGTCTTCCATGTGCAACAGTGTCAAAAGCTTTCCTGAAATCCAAATATATGATATCAAAATTATTTTTTGCATCCAGTTCCTTTGTAACCACATCATAATATCCTATCTCCCCTATTGTTGATAGGGGAGACTGTTTTCACAGAGATAGGATACATTTAAAGAGATGGGTTGCAAAAATATTTGTTGATCCTATTGAGGCAGTGTTAAGAAGTTCAGAAAATGACTAGCCAGAAAGGATAAACAGACTAATATATTAACATGTGCACTGTGTCAATGCACAACTGCATTCAAAATGCAACCAAGCAGTGTGCTGTACAAGTGGTCAACCAATGAGTGCCATAAATATTAAGGCACATGAAATTAACAACTACACAGTATTGGCACACTGACTAAATGCTTTTCAATAATGCTTGGCATTTGTTTATAGACTTTGCACACAGTTTTATGTTTTTGCTTGTGTTGATGTTATGTACATGAATAAACATTTTACAAAATTTTAAGATTTATGCTGATTTACAGTTGTGCACAAAAGTAAGTGTTTGCTTTTAGCAACAAATTCTAAACTTTTAATTTTCAACCATTATGTATGAATTTTCAGAATGCTGGGGATGTCATTGATTTTTTCAACATTCCAAAAATTATGGCACATTGAACAAGTTCTTTCACATTTACGTGGCAGCGAATATGTTGATAGCAGCTGTAGGCAAAGGTGAAAGTGATTCTTGCACTGGTTCTCTTAGGATACACACATAGCAGCCCAAAAAAAGCAAGGTGTTGGAGATTACAAGGCCTGCTTTGGGTCTTCTTAGGACAAGCAAATACATGGGTTGTGTTAGGATTATTAAGCGAAAAAGAACAAGTTCATGTATACTTATGCTAGGAGTAAACAGGCTGACTTCAATTAATGCGATTAATTCGTCCCATGAGTGCATTGTGCAAAATGTAAACGTGTTAATCGAATATAAGATCAATAATCAATAGGAAAAATTATAACTGGTCCTTTATCTTCAGGAATGTCCATAAAGAATTTTAAAAATACCTTTTAAATAACTTTTTAACTGTATACCCTGTAAAAAATAATGAAAATAGTTATGGAATTAAATGTTTATTGCATAAAACAGTGGTTTCCAAACTGTGCGCAGTGGAATATTTTAAATTTTCAAGGGAAACACAGTGATACTCAACATCTGTCGGACACCGCGCGAACTACTAGCTCGAGGTAGTTCTCACTTTCAACATTTCTTATTAAGTTGTTTAGACCTAACTACTTAATAAACGGAACTGTTAGGAACTTCTTGTCTAGGTGCAGTGTGAAAAAATTACCAAGACACTAAGAGTGCCGTGAACCGAGAAAGTTTGGGAACCTCTGATATAAAATACACAGTGAAGAAACAATTTGTTACGGAAATATTTGAACAGAGTCATTTGAACAGTGTTGACTTTCTCTTTTCGTCAATCAATTTCCAAAAGTCGACAACAAACTTCTTTGGGTCCTGCCGAAATAAATATCGCAGAAAACCTCAAACCTGAAACCCGACATGAAAGATTTAATCTAGTTCTTTTACCGTTATCTCCTTCGCGGTAACATTTTCATCTGGTTCATTTAAAAATTAGAATTTTTAAATGCGAGTCTACACTGACTTTATTAGCGGGAGACAAACAAGTAACACGTCTTCTTCCGATGGTTGATGGAACACACTGAGGCGGGCAGCAGGCAAACGTTTGTTTATTGCCCGTCCGACGTGCAGTACGCTTAATGTGCAATTCAAATCTTTTTCAACTATCACATGAAAAAAAAAAAAAAAAAAAAAAAAAGATTGCGTTAACTGGAAATTTGCATCGTGTAAAACGAAAAGTGGTATAATTTTTTCAAATAGTGGTAACTAAAAAACACGTTAATCGAACTCGCATTATGCAAGGCCTGGCTATAGTAAAAAAATTTTGTGAATTTGAAGTACAGTCGGTCCTCGTATAACACGTGTTTACATTACACGAACCGAATTCACTTATGCACGATTCTCCTTTGTGTTTACAAGAAATGGCAGTCGAACGCGGAATCACCCCAACTGAACGCAACACGATTGGAATGAAGAAGATTCTAAAAATGTATTTATGTGTTTTATATCAGTGAAGGGGAAACACATTTCGCCATAATAACGTAAAAACCCACACAATTCCAGCTATCGATAATTTGCAATTGCAATTAGATCGAGTTTACGACCAGTTTATAACAGATTCCACTAGCAGAAACGCAACTGGAAATTGTTTTTATTGTTTTATGGTAGTAACCCCTAGAAATGTGCTCTAGTAAAATGTGAGGTGTTAATAGTGTATTTCGGCCTTTACGGGTTGTTTATTCAGTTGCTACACGCGCGCAGCTTTGTTTATGTGTATTAAGCGTGCCTTCTCGTTTTGTAATTGTGCTTTAAAAATGAGTAAAATACTTAAAAGGTGTGAAAAGGAAGCGTCCTGGCGAAGACACTGCAGATTCAGAGAGAAAAAAAAAAAGCAATATCGATAAACAGATGCGGACTGGTCAAAAATTCTTACCCGGGAAAATTTATAGTGGCCTCATACTACGGTTTATGGCCAAAATCACACCTGGCCTCCGGCCCACCGGGATTTCCTGGATAAGGCTTATGGCCAGTCCGCCTCTGTCGATAGAGAAAAAATATTAAATTGTGAAACGCTTTGAGCGAAAAGAAAGACCATGTGATATTGCACGTGCTACAGACCAAAATGAGGCAACGCCGAGAATTACAAAGAATGCGGAGAAAATAAAAACAACTTTCATAGCAGGAACAATTCAAAGTGTAATTAAAATCCATTAGATTAAGACAAGAATTGGAAGAGATGGAACGGCTGTCTTTTCTATCTGTTTTTCGATTTTCTATCTGTTTGGATAGAAAATCAAACAAAAAACAAGTTTGCTTACGATAGAAGCAAAAGCATTAGCAATATTTTATTACGTAATAGTCGTAATAAAATATGTAAGCATTTTATTACGACTTACGTATTATAATTTATACTTACGTATTATAAAATACGTAAGTATTTTATTACGACTATTTTATTTAATATAATAATTTTTTTTACGAATAAAATACATATTTTATTCGTAAAAAATACTTTTTTAGTATTAAAAAATACTAAAAATACTTTATTATAATATAATAAATAATAAAAAAATAAATATTTTTTATTATTTATTATATTATAATAAAAATAAAAAATATTATATTATTTTTTATTACGTATTTTAATCGTTATAAAATACTTACGTATTTTATAACGATTAAAATTACCCAATTTTTTATTGTGTTTGGTAATGTTTTGGTTCCAAATGTGTGTTCAATCTTGGGTGGTCGGCACCTAACCCCACTTTTCCCATAGGGCCTGTTGTTTATATTGCACGATTTTGCATTGCACGAGGGTTTCTAGGAACACAACTATCGTGCTATACGAGGACAGACTGTACTTGTTAAGTCATCAAATGTGGACATATTATGGATATTGGAAACACGGTGCCACTAAGGATGCACAATTTGAATACAGAGAGCAACAATGTGTACAGGAAGGGGTAGGGAGAGTAATGCTTTTGGTTAAGATGCACAAAGAATCTAACAAAATACATCCAGATGATGTGACCAGCCAGTGCAATGTTGAGTCAGCTTGATATGACACTGGAGAAAAAAAGAAAAAGAGCAGAAATAAGCCAAATGACTATAATAAACATAATTAACTATAGAGAAAGGTAGAGTGGGCCAGTAGATTGGTTTTAACTTTCCAGATACTGGCTGGAACTTGTGGATTTGTCATTCACAAAATAGCAAAATTTTTCTGGATTTACTGGGTGGCTGTTTTCTGCATCATCATGTTAGACAGGCAACAAGAGAAATCAATTCTTGATCTGATTATCAGCAGTGTCACCTCATGCATTAAGAATACATCAATAAAGGAACCACTAGGTAGCACTGATGTGTGATCTACTTAAGATATAACTACTGTTAAGGGTAAAGGGAAGAACTTTTGCTTTTGTAAAGGTCTCAGATATTTTTTAAATTCTATTCAGTGGGACTAAATGATGATGTCGCCTGCAACAAATTCTAAATGGAAGCATTCAGTGAGTTAATAACAGAAGCTACTAAGCTTTTTATACCAACAAAGAGATCTTGTTCCAGGTACCTAAATGAATGTCAGATGGACTGATGAGACTAGCGATGGAAGAGAAAAATGCAATGGGTGATTATAAATTGGCAGGTGATATGGAAATCTTCAGTAACTAGAAATTAATCTATAATTGGGTCAGTAAGGAGTTTAGGCAGAATAACACAGAATACAAGAAGTCCTTAGCTAAGAATACAGGGAAAAGTAGCAAAGAATTTTTTGCTTATGTTAATAATAGAAGGAAAGGGATGAGCAACACAGGGCCAATAGATATGAATGACATAACTACCGTTCAGGTTGCTGAAAAACTATATTTTGTATCTACATTTGACTGTGAAGAAGTTTTTAGGGATGGAAACACCAGGAATACACCAAGTTATAACTTAGAGCTATATGATTTTGTTATAACTGAGAAAAAAGTCAAAGAGAAGTTGCTGAAGTAAAAAGTAAACAATGCATTTGGGCATGATGAGATCTATCCAATTATATTAATAGAAGAGAGGTAAGCAAACTTTAACCTCGAGAGTGAACTTTAACCATTATGAGAGCATCAGAGGAGGTTCCTATAGCTTGGAGGTATGGAAATATCTCTCCAATATAAAAAGTGGTATCAAAGGAAGATGCAAGCAATTATAGACTTGTAAGCGTCATTTATGTTCAGGGGAAAATAAAGGTTATTTGGTTATTTGGTTTTTAGTAGCATTAGCAACTAAGGCTATATTGCTCCGGGATATGCGGTGGTCATTTCCTGACCTTTCCGCATCCTCCGTATTTGGTGGTGACGGGCTCGAACCCCGGTCTAATCAAGAAACGTGTGCTACGCACTGCTGCTTCTTCCCACCTGGCTACGGAGGCGGCGGAAAATAAAGGAGTCAGTGCATATAGAAATATTGCAGGACCCTCAAATTATATGGAAATCAGAGCATGGATTTGTTAAGAGTAAAATGAGTAGGAAAACCTGTCTGACCAATCTGATTAGCTACTATGACACAGTAACAAAGGAACTGAATGCAAACAACAATTTTGATGTCATATATTTAGATATAGGCAAAGGTTCTGACACTATTTCACACAAAGGACTGCTGTACAAACTGGAGCAGTGTGCCATTAGGGGAAAGTTATTGATATGGATAAAGGGATTATTCAGTTGCATAAATGGGCAATGCTCTTCTTGGACTAATGTTATTAGTAGAGTCCCTCAGGGTTCACTGCTAGATCCCTTTACTGTTTACAATATTTATTGGTGATTCCAATGAAGGCATGTCATAGCCTAAGTTTACAGTCAATACAAAGGTTGGTGATTAATGACAAGGATCAAGGTATACTACTGTGGTAAGACCTACAAAAATCAGGAAGGGGGGGCTGAGGAGAGGAAATTGATGGTCAACACTGGTAAATGCAAGGTACTGCATATGGATGGCAGTAATCCCAGAATAATATGTGGGGGTGGTCACTCACACAATAGCAAGACTTTTGCAGATTTATTGGATAACTGTTTTTCACAGCAACATGTTAGAGAGGCAGCAAGACACAGCAGTACTCCTGATTTGGTTATCAGCATCAATTCTTCGTACATTAAGAATACACAGGTAAAAGACCCACTGGGTGGCAATGATCACAGTGTACAGTAATACCCCGAAGTTACGCGATAGGTGGGTCCGACGAAAATCGCGTTAAGTCGGGGTACAACTTTGCATATAAATACATATAAATTTTGCTTAATTGGGACCAAGGACTAACAAAAACACTAGTTTAGAAGAAAAATATTAATAAAATTGCAGTTCTTTATACATATTAATACAAAATATGTATTAAAAAAACAAATGACTTACGTAAAAAAGTTATTTCGATGTCGATGGCGTCATAAAATCTAACAAATTCGTCTGACGACACAGCGCCTTCTTTTTTTCACGCAGAATTTCTTCGTAGCAAGCTAATATTTTTTTTTTTTTATTCCTTGCTTTGTAGCTATAACGCGTTCTTCGTTGGAGTCTGTTTTTTAAAATTTTTAAGCCCTTTACAATTGAGCCCTTTTCAATTTTCAACCTGTCAAGTTTGCAATTGTCATGTGCTTTTCGCCGTTGCTTCATTTAGGCCTGTAGCACGTGCAATATCACATGGTCTTTCATTTCGCTCAAAGCGTTTCACAATTTCATATTTTTTCTCTATCGACAGAGGCGGACTGGCCATAAGCCTTACCGGGGAAACCCTGGTGGGCCAGTGTGATTTTGGCCATAAACCATAGTATGAGACCACTATAAATTTTCCCCGAGTAAGAATTTTTGACCCAGTCCGCCTCTGTTTATCGATAATTGCTTTTCTTTTTCTCTCTGAATCTGCAGTGTCTTCACCAGGAGGCTTCCTTTTCACACCTTTTAAGTATTTTACTCATTTTTAGGGAATAAAGCACAATTACAAAACGAGGAGGCACGCTTGATACGCATAAACAAAGCTGCGCGCATGTAGCAACTGAATAAACAACACCATAAAGGCAGAGCTACACTATTAACACCTCACATTTCTAGGGGTTACTACCATAAAACAATAAAAATCCAGTTGCCTTTCCGCTAGTGGAATCTGTTATAAACTGGTAGTAAACTCGATCTAATTGCATTTGCGATTATACCGATAGCTGGAATTGTGTTGGTTTTTACGTTATTATGGTGAAATGTGTTTCCCCTTCACTGATATAAAAGCAGCAAAGTTGAATTTTGTTCATCTTTCGCTCTCATTCTCCGCCGTCGCACCGTATATCGATAACATATGAAAAACGACCTTGAAGATAGTGGGCGGCAGTGTTGCCAAACGAAAAAATCAAGAACCGCGTAACTCCGAGTTCGCGTAAGTCGGGGTATTACTGTACTGACGTGGAATTTACTTAAAGACATCACTACTGTCAAGGGTAAATGGAAAGACTTTTGCTTTCGGATGACTAGTGTTTTCTCTCAAACTATAGGTTTTAAATTCTATGCAGTAGGACCAACTGATGATGTTACCAACAGAGAATAAAAATGTACGGAATGCATATAAATTATCAGGTAATACAGAACCTTGTGGTAACTATAAACTAGTCTGTAATCAAGTCACAAAGCAGGTTAGCAAGCAAAGAGAGATTACAAAAAGTCTCTGACAAAGAATGCAAAGAAATACAGTAAAGACTTTTTTACTTATAGTAACATTAGAATGTATCATTTGGGTGGTGTAAAGTGAAGAATGAAAAAGACCTGGGGGTAATTGTGCAGTCAGAAATGAAGTTTTCTGAGCAGTGCAGACAGGCTGCCAGAGTAGATCATGGGGTCTTGTCAATGATATGCAGGAATTTTGTGAGCAGGGATAAGGAGGTGATTATCCCCTTGTACAAAGCAATGGTCAGGCCACACCTTGAGTACTGCGTACAGGTCTGGAAGCCTCATTTTAGGAAGGATGTAGAGTTGCTAGAATGACTACAGAGAAAGGCAACAAGACTGGTGAAGGGAACAAAGGGGTACTCTTATGAAAAAAGGCTTAAGTTCTGCAAATTGTAGCTTCTGGAGACTAGGCACCTGTGAGGCGATCTGATTGAGGTGTATAAGGCCTTGAATGGATTGAGCAGATGCAATGTTGATAGGATTTTTCTTCTTGCTCAGATTACAAACCGGAGGGGGTATAGATTTAAGCTAAGAAAAGACAATTGTAGAACAGATGTGCGGAAGTTTGCTTTTAGCTGGTAGTTGATTGCTGGAACAAACTTCCATCTGTTGTTATGGAAGCTGATAGCTTAAATAAATTCAAGGTAGAACTAGACAAACATTTGGAATGAACAGATCAATGAAATGGGAAGGGTTTGTTTTTCTTTCTTTCTTTCTTTTTTTTTTTTTTTTTTTTTTTGGCTCATGCTTGTATCATGTGCCTCTACTAATGCTAATGCTAGAAGGAATGGGTTGAATCACATTGGGTCACTTGATATCAATGGTTTAACTCAGTGGTTTCCAACCGGGGGTGCCACAACAACATTCTAGGGATGCCATGTAATTTGGGTTTAAGTTACTTAAACTTATTATTATTTTTTTAATTTATATGTTTATTTCATTATAAAGAAGTGTACAGTATCTTTTTAATTTTGTGATGATCTATAATTGATGTTTACTTAGTATCTCTATATAAAGAATAAAATTATATACTGTATATATATAATTTGTATTATGAAATGTAATTTTTATAATTATATTATTGTAATAAACATCATATATCATATATATTTTTTAATATTATATATATATATATATATATATTTATATACTGATATATACAGAGAGAGATAATTGGATCAAACAGGAAGAAAATTGAGTAGGGGTGCTGTAAAATAAAATAAATTACTTGGGGTTGCCGTTATTAAAAAAAGGTTGAAAACCACTGGTTTAACTGTTGATGACCCTGCTCAGGTTGCTGAAAATCTTAATAGATATTTTACATCTATATTCACACGAGGAATTTTTTAGATAAGAGGATGCCAGAAGTTTATCAAACCCTAACAGGGAACTAAATGATTTTGTGATAACTGAAAGGAAAGCGGAAGAGAAATTGTTGAAGATTAACATAAAAAAGGTGCTTAGGGTGGTTGTGATCTATCCAATTATATTAAGGGAGCCAGCAAAAGGGGTAAGCAAATCCTTAGATATAATTATAAGAGCATCCTTGGATTCAGGGGAAGGACACTATAGAATGGAGATCTGTAAATGTATCCCCAATTCACTAAGGAGGATCAAAAGGTGATATGAGTAATAACAGACCAGTTAGCTTAACGGGTCTGTTCCAGGAAACGTAATAGAGTAATTGGTTAAAGAAGTAAGCAGGACCGTCTAGGCAGGAATGCAATTATATTACAGTCACAGCATGGATTTGTTAAGGGGCAGTCTTGTTTGACCAATCTGATTAGCTACTATGATACAGTAAGAAAGGAACTGGATGCAAAAATTAATTTTGATATTCATACTCGGATGCTGTTGCACATAAAAGATCACTGTACAAACTGGAGCAATGTGGCATTAAGGGCTAGTTACTGCTATGGATAAAGGATGGAATGAAAGAAGACAGAGAGTGGTTTTTAATGGACATTACTTTTGTAGACTACTGTTATTTGTGGAGTCTAAAGGTTTCAGTACTAGGCCCACTGTTTTTTCAATATTTATTAATGACATTGATGACAGTATATCAGGCTTAATATCTAATTTTTCAGATGATACAAAGGTTGGCAGGGTGGTTAGTGACAGTAATCAAGATAAGCTACTGCAACAAGATCTGGAAAAATTAGGCATATGGACTGAGAAATGGCAGTTAAAGTTAACATTTGACAAATGCAAGGTACTGCATATGAGCAGCAGTAACTGTATAGTACTACGGTACTTTTTCATTCTCCACTCAAGGTAGTGGAAAATGAAAAAGACCTGGGAGTAACTGTGCAGTCAGATATATGAAGTTCTCTGAGCAATGCAGATAGGCTGCCAGGACAGCTCATGAGGTTTTTTCAATGATATACAGGAACTCTGCTAGAAGAGACAAGGAAGTGATTATACCATTGTATAAGGCAATAGTTAGGCCTCATCTTGAGTACTGAATACAGTTCGAGGCCTTGGTGAAGAGGATGAAAGGATGGTCTTACCAAGACAGGCTTTAGTTCTGCAAATCAGCATTTTGAGACTAGGCACCTGCGAGGAGATCTTATTAAGCTCAACAACTTTCCTCTTGCTGAGACCACACACACACAAGAGGGGATTATAAATTAAACTGAGAAAGAATGGTGTAGGATAGATGTGTGTAAGTTTGCCTTCAGCTAGCAGATGATTGATTGTTGGAACAAATTTCCATCAGTTGTTGCTGTGGATAGTATAACTAAATTCAAGGAAGAACTAAACAAATTCTTGGAGGGGATGGATAGGTGAGGTGGGTAGGGTTTTTTTTTTTTTTTTTGCTGATATTCTGTAAGCTTGCTTTCTTGTAATATTTTCCAATACTAATACACCAAATAACTGGAGATGGAAAGAGACAGGGATAATTATACAGTTTGACCTGAAGTTCTACGAACAGTGCACACAGGTTGCTAGAACGACTCATGGTGCTCTCTCAATGATATACAGAAAAACTTTGCCAGAAAGGAAAAGGAGGTTATTATCTTATTGTATAGGGCAATGGTTCAGTTGCAGCTTAAGTACTGTGTATGTGTCTGGAAGCCTCATTTTAAGAATGATGTGGATCTCTTGAAACGGGTGCAAAGAAGAGCAACCAAATTAGTCAAGAATACAATGGGGTAGTATTCAACTCTTTTGCAGTAAGAACTACAAAGAGTTGGCTTTTGCAAATTGCAGCACTTGGAAACTAGATATTTGCATTTAAGGGTTAAGTGTTTAAAGTTTTTAAATGGATTGAGTAAACTTAATAATGGTATTATTACTCTTTTCTTGGACAACACACACAAGGTGATTAAATTTAAATTGAAACAGGACGGCTACAGGATTGATGTGTGCAAATTTGCTTTGAGACAGAAAGAAAATGATTTTTCAAACAAACTACAACCTGGTGTTGTGGAAATGGGTAGTATGTTTTTTTTTTTTTTTTTGGCTGATGCTGTTTAAGCATGCTTCCTTGCATATGTCACTACCACGAATATCTGTTTCTCAACTCTTCCCCCCAGGATTGTTCTCAAACAGACTCTTGTGTCTCAATGTGCATTCCTTTAAATCATCTCTTCCTTTCTTTATTATCTTCCATAAGGTTCTTTCTTCATTGGCACATACTAGCTAGTACTTCATTGTTTTTTTAACTTTATCTAATGTGATTTTCAGAAGCCACCTATAGCACCACATCTCAAATGCCTTAAGTCTTTTCTTCACCACAATTTCTGCAGTCCAGGTCTCACACTGATATAATTTT
This sequence comes from Mastigoproctus giganteus, assembly GCF_048544385.1. NCBI lineage: Eukaryota > Metazoa > Arthropoda > Arachnida > Uropygi > Thelyphonidae > Mastigoproctus > Mastigoproctus giganteus. The sequence goes on from NC_143580.1 coordinate 58,070,690, forward strand.
ATGTTCCATACATAGCTTTTTATAAATTTCTTTCTTGTAATAGTAATAGAAGCATGTGATGCAAGAAAGCAATCACATGAGTTATGTAGCATCAGCAAAAAAAACAAAACAATTTCATACATCCATTCCCTCTGAAAGTTTGCCCCGTTATTCCTTGAATTTGTTTAAGCTATCAACACAGATGGAAGTTTGTTCCAGCAATTAACTACCTACTGGCTAAAGACAAATTTCCACACATCTATTCTACAATTGTCTTTCCTCAATTTGAATTTATGTCCACTCAGGTTCATAATCTGAGCAAGCAGAAGAATCCCATTAGAATTCAGTGTGCTCAACCCATTCAAGGCCTTATATACCTCAATCAGATCCCCTCGCAGGTGCCTAGTCTCCAGCCGCTGCTGACTTATCTTGTTAGATGTCAAGAGATGCTTTTTTTCCTCTTAGACAACTTAATTCATAATAAATATTGATCATTGGTACTAGTTAATAGTATTTTTTCTGATAAGCATAATAGTGTATACATTTCATAGCAATTAGTCCCCTAGATTTCTTAATCTGCTAATTAATCTGCCATTAATCTATGGCAGATAAATAATATGATGAATAGAGGCAATAAGTGAATATACAGCAGATTTTCTTAATTTCTTACAGATTTCATTATTTACATACATTTTAGCCTAAATAGCTAAAAAGAATCCATTATAAAAAAGGATTTTTTGATTTTCTTAACTGTCATTACAGATCCCCTTTATTTTTTTGACATCACATCTGTATATGTATATCCAAATGGAAATAAATAATATTTAGATCTCACATTAAAAGTGCATCATTCCTCCTTTAATATAGATGGCTTTTACTGTGTCTATATATCAAATATTCAGTTAAATATTAGTTAATGAACCACTCATCTATTCATCTTATTCTGTGAATCCCTTGAATACTTCCCATAATAAACTTATATCCAAAAATATATAATTGCAAATTTGGCTGGTCCATTTCCACATGAAAATTCATATGGAAATGGGTATGCTGGTAGAACAAGCTTTAAACTAGTTAGGCTGGTATATGAAAATGAGTTTTGAAAAACAGCAACATACTGACAAACTAGTTAGAAAGTGACAAACCATATCTGTACGAGTGGATTTTAGCAAAATTTGTAATATCAAAAAAAAAGTTGCTGACATATTGTGAAAAGAACTTCACTCCAGAAAATGATATATGTGCAAGGTACATTTTTCGTATTGGATAAAGAGGCACATCAGTTACATGACACCCACAAGAAACACAGGGAAATGTACTTCACATGAAGTGCTAATGATGAAACACAAAAATGAGAAATTTGGCAAAATATCTGGTTCTATGCTTATGAAGTTGATAGAATACATTAAAAGATTTTACCAGCTTCCAGCAGGCAAGTGAAACTTTCTGGGAGACCCTTGTATGGCAAAAAAAAAAATGACAATATGGTGTGACATTTCCAGTTACAAATCGCTAGCCCCAAATTTCCAGATATTCCTGGCACTTGTCAATTGGTCACTCACACACTAGCAAGATTTTTATGGATTTAGTGGATGACTGTTTTCTAGAGCAGCACATAAGAGAGGCAACAAAAGGGAGCAATATTCCTGATCTGATTATCAGCAGCAATCCTTCATGCATTAAGAATCTGCATGTAAAAAACCCACTGGGTGGCAGTGATCAAAGTGCATTGATGGGAGATTTATTTAAAGACATAACTATCACTAAGGGGCTTTTGCTTTCGTAAGAGTGACTACAGTGATCTCACACAGTTTTTAAATTCTATGCAGGGGGACCAACTGATGAAGTTACCAACAGTAAATTCTAAATTAGAAACTTTCAGAAAGTAATCATAGAAACTATTTGGCTCTTCATACCAACTAAGAAATACTGTTCATCATGCTAAGACTTAAATGGATGTCAGATGAACTGAAGGGACTTGCAGTAGAGAAGAAAAATGCACGGGAAGCATATGAATTATTATATGATACAGAAGACTATGGTAGATATAACTAATCACAATCAAGTCACAAAGGAAGTTAGGCAAGCTAACGCAGAATACGAGAAATCTCTGGCAAGAATGCCAAGAAATGCAGCAAAGACTTCTCTACTTATATTAACAGTAGAAGGAAAGGGTTGAATCACACTGGTCAATTTGATATCAATGGTTTAACTGTTAATGATCCTGCCCAGGTTGCTGACAAATTGAATAGATACTTTGCATCTACATTCACACATGAGAAATTCATTAGGAAAAGGATGCCAGTAGTTTATCAAACTCTAACACGGAGCTAAATGATTTTGTAATAACTGAAAGGAGAGTGGAAGAGAAATTGCTGAAGCTAAGCATAAAAAAAGGTGCCTAGGGTGGATGCGATCTACCCAATTATATTAAGGAAGACAGCAATGGTGGCAAGCAAACCCTTAACCATAATTATGAGAGCATTCTTAGATTCAGTTGAGGTCCCCGTTGAGGCATGCAAATGTATCCCCAATTCACAAAGGAGGATCAAAAGGTGATATGAGTAATTACAAATCCATTAGCTTAATGTCTGTACCAGAGAAATAATGGATCTCTGCTTAAAGGAGTAAGTGATGCAGGACCAACTAGACAATAATGCAATTATATGGCAGTTACAGCATGGATTTATTAAGGGGCAATCTTGTCTGACCAATCAATTTGACCCCAGGGGCTCACATCAGGTGAGTATGGGCTTGACACACCCAGGGTCCTTGAGCTGGATATCATCATTCTTCTCTTTCTTGGCGATTCTCTTCTACTTCTGACTCTCTCTCTCTCTCTCTCAGGGTTTTAAAAAAAAAATTTTCCTGGCTGGTGCAGCATAGGCCTCAGGCTTCCGTGCACCATATGGCTAATGATAATAATAATAATAGAATACTATGATGTAATAACAAAGGAACTGGATGCAAAAAAATAATTTGGATGCCATATACTTGGATTTCAGGAATGCTTTTGATATTGTTGCACATAAAAGACTGCTGTACAAACTGGAGCAGTGTGGAATTAAGGGAAATTAACTGCTGTGGCAAAATGGATGGTTGAGTGGCAGAGACAGAGAGTGGTTATTAATGGACACCATTCTTTGTAGACTAATGTTATTTGCGGAATTCCTCAGGATTCAATGCTGGACCCATCATCATTTTCTATACTTATTAATGATATTGAAGAAGGCATAGCAAGCTTAATGTCTATGTTTGCAAATGATACAAAACCTCTTTGTTTATTTCCCTGATATATTTCTCTAAAGCAAGATTAAAAAGGATTGGTGAAAGGGCATCACCCTGCCGTAAACGTGTTGTGATATTGAATGCTTCGATTTGGTTCCATTAGAAAGAATAATACCCCTACTACCATCCATGCAGACTACATGAGGGGGCATAAATTTAAATTGAGGAAGGATGGTTGCAGGATGGATGTGTGATGGTTTGCCTTAAGCCAGCAGGTGGTTGATTGTTGGAACAAACATCCATCTGTTGTTGTTGTTGTGGAAGTGGTAGTTTGAATAAATTCAAGGAAGAACTAGACAAATTATTGGAAGGGATGGAGAGGTGATATGGGAAGTTTTTTTTTTTTTTGCCTGATGCTCTATAAATTTGTTTTCTTGCATCATATGCCACTACTAGTAGTAATACTTCATTGTGAATAAGAAGGTTGGTTAGTTTGGTGTATAATGACCCACTGGCAGCTGAGGCCATACTGTGTCAAGTCAAAAATAAAGCCAATACAAAATTTATGTGGATGAGAAAGTACATACTGTTACTGTCAATTAGCAGCAACATTACATCATTGTTATTCGATTCATCAATTAGCTGAAAAATTGTGTCACTCTAGAAACCTATGTTCCTTTTTGCAAAGATATCAAAGGATAGCAAAACATCACACACTTACAAGGTTGAATCTGGATTTATTACGGCAACTCACAAGGATGACCCTGGACTTATTACGACATCAGGAACTATTTCATTTCAAGATGAAATAATTAACTGTATTTAACTAAGATCACCTAGTGAAATACTATCAGATGTCTAGTGGTGGGAGAATGTCAAGAAGTTTTTGTTTAAAACAAATACTCTGCAAAAACTGCAGGAAAACAAAATTGTGTATTCTATATGACATACAAACAGAAACCATTTGAAAGATGGTTTAAAATCTTGAATTTGAGGCTCTTAACCTGAATGCAACTTATGATAAAACTTAGGGTATACTGTAATCATAAGAAAGTTAATAAAGCTATTTTGGGCCACAGCTAGTTCATAATGTAATTGTTGCTTATCCAAATATTGATATTATCTTAAGAATTGTTCTAATCCTTTCTGTGAATGTTGCACCTTGCAAGCATCAGTTAAGTAAAATATAATTATTCAAGAACTACTGATGGTCTTATACGGATTGAACTGATGCATGTTGCTGCCATAAGCATAGAACAACTACAACCACAATTTGTTAGATTAGGTGACTACTTTCTATTCTTCAAATGCCCAGTGTTGGTGGTCCTGTGCACACTGACCAACAGCCAGAGGTGGATTTAACGGCGGGCGAGAGTGCCCTGGGCCCCGACTTCTGAAGGGCCCACAAAAAAACCCCAACAAATTAGTTGAACATATTAGTTCAACTAATAAGTTCAACTATTAGTTCAAAACTTTGTAATTATTATTATGCTATTATTAATTATATTATATTAATATATATATTATATTCAAATTTTATTGGAAGTTTTATTCTATAAGAAATAAGAATCATTTCTTAAAGAGAATATAAATTTTTATGCAATGTTGCAAGTCGCATTTTAATAAATATTGGTAATAAACAAAATACTTCTTTTAGGTTATGACCAGACAGGTGAAGAAAAACATTAAAGTTAATAAAAAAAACTGTTAGTGAAAATGAAGTTAATAAAAATGTAGTATTTTTGAATTTTTAAATGAATTTTCAGCATTTTTTGTAAATTCATAGACCAGGAGAAATCATGTCAAGCTACAGATTAAATTAGTGAATAAGTTGCAGACCTTTTTTTTTTTAGAGAGAGAGAAAAAAAAAAAAAAAAAAAAAGAGAGTGGAGATATCTGAAAAACTAAGGAATCATTAAGTCAATTAATATTATATAACAGTTTCTATTTCACATGTGCTCCAAATAAAAAACTCAGACATCACAAAAGATGTCAATGTATCTTTTATACACTACATCTAATTTTTTAAATTATATTTTTCATTTTGTGAAGGAGACTGTTTCTGATACTTACTTCATTTCTGTCATTTCTGTCACTTCTAGAAGGCTCTCGCCGCCTTCTGTGTCGTTTGGTTCTTGCTCTTCTGCCTTCTCTACTGTCAGCAGAAGAACTCTGTTCCCTGAAAAACAATGCAAACAATTTTCTACTTTAGAATCTAAATATCACACAATGTGCTGTAACAGTGATTTGCAAATTCCTTATTTTGTAATAAGATGAAGTCAGAGAAATAATAGAACATCTTATAATCATCATTTAATGTTAATTTCAAATTACTTAATTTAAGGAAAAAAATCAAACATGCCTGAAACTTAATGCATTGCTAACTTTTGTTTTCTCTCTTCCATTTACAGAATATAAATTAAATGTGAATTCAAACAAATTTATTGTGGCCAAAATACGAAAACCTACACCAACTTAGAAGTATGTAGATTTAAAATTAAAAACCTATTTCTAAAATCATATAATACATTTTATAATATATTATAATGCACAGACACAAGATGTATTAAAATATTACAAATATTTAACTTGGAGAAATACCAAGAAAAATATTTGTAGTTTTATAAATAAGATGAAATGCCTTGAATGCATTGAAGAGGGAATTTTAATACATTCATAGAGTGCTCTGCTTTAGTTTACCATACTACACTATACCCAAACAGCTATAATGCTAACTGCAATATATTTATAAATATCTGACAGAGAATTTTGTATGGAATTTCAATCAAAATTCTCTTCTATGCTCTAAATTTTGTGCAACTTTTAATATCTAAAAAATTCTCGATCAATCAGAATAATTTAAATGTCACTCTCTTTTCTATTAAAAAAAAGTTAAAGAAAATAGCTAAAAATTTCTTGTAAACAAATCAAATGAATGGATAATTTGAAATCATAACCCCCCCCCCCCCAGCTCATACTACTAATTTGCTCAGGAGAGTTTTGTATTTTATAGGCTACACTGACTAGTTCATAAAGACAGAAACAAAATTCCCCAAGAAATGGTCACCAAAATATATATATATATTTTTTTTTACTATTTTTTAAACTATTAACAATTTGACTACTCTAACAAGAAAATGCAAATACAGTCGGGCCTCTCTTTAACGAACTTCCATATAGTAAATTTTTCTATGTAGTGAACTTTTTTTGATTTCCCCCTGGTCATTACATTGAAAATAGTTTCAGTATAACAAAAAAAATTTCCATATAACGAACTAATTTCGAGAGACCTGGGTATGTATTGTTTGCACCTCAGGACTTTAGGCAATAGAGCTGATGCTGTAGAAAGCACAAATTAAGATCTAAAAGGATTAAAAATTAATAACTTTAGCTTTTAATAGCTAAAGGGTTTAATTCTTAAGAGCATTCCACAATTCAATGTTGCCCATATAGCATTTACTGTACCAAGAAGTCGTGCTGCTCAACTGCTATCTATGTGTCCACAGCCACTGACAAAGATTAAGGAATATTCCCGAAATGGACATTGGCTCTGGTCAACTTTTTTCTATTGTAAGCACTCTATTAGAAAATTAAGAGAGTGATTTTCCTTTATCCCAGAAATTTATTTGTTGTTTCGAAGAAATGAGTCATCCACACTTTCACTAAATTTCACCTGTCTCTGTATGGTAGGTACAAGTTGTCCCTAAATCAGTTTTGTTTTAGCTGCTGTTCAAGTAACCTTATAATGTCTAGGAGGAAATCCTTGAGTGTAGTGGAAAAAGCGGAAGTGCTTAATAGTGTAGATTACGGCATTAAAAAAAAAAATTGCTTTAAAATTTGGTGTCCCTGCCAGTAGTGCGTCAACCATTTTGAAAAACCGTGTTTCGATTCCCAAACTGTTTGAGGAAATGGGACCCAGTCGGAAGTGTGCAAAATTATGCCTGTATGAAGATGTAGATGAAGCTGTTTTTAAGTGGGTGAAGTTGATTTGAGACCAAAACATGCCAATATCAGAGCCATTAATAAAAGAAAAGGCTATGGAGTATGCAACTTTTCTCGGGCATAAAACATTCCAAGCCAGTTCTGGTTGGCTGGACAAATTTAAAAAATGCCATGGCTTGAAAAAGTTATTTCTGGTGAAAGTAGGGTTGAAGAAGACTATGCCCATTGGAAATAAACAGTTCTGACAAAAATTATGGGGACTACGAGCCCAAAGACATATTCAATGTTGATGAAACAAGTCTATTTTTTAAATGTTTGCCGAACAAGACACTGACTTTTAAAGGTGATAAATGTTCGGGTGGAAAAAACTGTAAGGAGAGAATTACTCTTGGTTGGTGGAAACATGGCTGGTTATGAAAAACTGAAGCTTTTGGTAATAGGCAAAAGTAAACAACCCCAATGTTTCAAAGGAGTAAAGTCATTAGAGTTGGACTACAACTACAACAAAAAAAAGCTTGGATGACAAGTGAAATTTTTGAACAGTGGATTTTAAAATTCGATAGAAAGGTTGTTGTTGTTGTTTTGGTGTTTATTGGCGCATCGACAACGGAGATCATAGTGCGGCAGTTCATTTGTTATACAATGTTCTCTTTATATAAATCTTGTTCAAATGTACAAGGTTAACTGTTTCTGTGGTATTATACTATAATTTACAGCAGATGGTATATGTTGATTGTTTGTATGAATCTAAAAATATCTGACACGTGTTCCTTGTCACCTATAAGATCTTCAAGGGTGATGTTTTGGTTTCCTTTATATAATGATGAAAAAATTCGGTGTCGATCATTTTCATATGTTGGGCATTCTATTAGTATATGTTTAACTGTTTGGATAGTATTGCATACTTGGCATCTTGGGGGTTCTTCTGTACGCAATAGATGACCATTTGTTAAATGCGTATGGCCTATCCGCAATCTGGTCAGAACTACTTCTTCTCTCCTTGATTTCCTTATGCTCGTTTTCCAGTGCTCAACTTTTGGTTTTATTTCATATAATTTATTCCATGTTTGTTTTTGCCAGAGTTCTTGCCATTGGGTTAGACAGCGATTTTTAATGATTGGCTTGTAGTCATTATGTGGAACTGTGAGATAATGTTCTTGAAGGTTATTGGTTGATTTTGCAATTCTGTCCGCTTCTTCATTTCCTTTTATCCCTTTGTGTCCTGGTATCCAGCAGAAACGTATATCTTGTTTTTTATTTGTGCAGTTTGTTAGTATCCGTTTAATTTGCCAGAGACTGGATGGGTTATATTGCTTGTGTTTTGTATGACTTGGATTACACTTAATGAATCACAGTATATTACTACTCTCAAGTGGTAGGTGGTTCTGAAATGCTCCAGGGCTATCTGAATTGCTACTAATTCTGCAGTGTAGACACTGCATTCTTTTGGGAGTTCGCGTGACAATGTAATATCTGGGAATACTGCTGCTGCTCCTACGTGGTTCTCTGATTTTGATCCGTCTGTATATATTGGTATGTGATTGGGATATTGCATTCTATGTGCTGCATGCAGTTGTTGAAAGTTGCTGTCTGACAAAGTATTTTTATTCCAGTTGTGTGTGAGGAGTTCATAGGCTGTGGTATGGTTTATCCATGGTGGATCTATATATCCTTCTTGGTTTGCAACGTTGTCTATTTTTAGGTCATATGTTATCAGTAGCTCCTGTAGTCTGATGCCTAGAGGCTGGTTTGCTCTTTTGCGGTTCTTATATATGTTATCCCATTTTGGCGAGAATAAAGTTGTCCAAGTCGGATGGTCTCTTATGGGTCTTATCCTGTAAGCATACAGCAATGACAACTGTTGTCTCCTCAGGAACAGTGGTGGTTCATTAGCCTCTGTATAGAGACTGTATATAGGGGATGTGCGGAAAGCTCCTGTTGCTATTCGAATTGCACTATGGTGAATCGGATCTAGCCATTTGAGAGCGCTCTTTCTTGCTGATGCATAAACCGGTGCTCCATAATACATTTTTGACCTTACTAGTGCTTTATACAAGTTGAGCAGGGTGTAACGGTCTGCCCCCCAAGATGTTGTTGTTAAGACTTTAAGAATATTAAGTTGTTTCATACATTTTATTCGTAGTTCTTTTATATGTTCTACAAAGGTCAATTTCCTGTCTAGAATAAGTCCAAGAAATTTTACACTTTGTTTAACTGATATTGTGTTACCTTGCAATATTAGTTCAGGTTCGGGATGTAAATTTTGTTTTCTACAGAAATGTATGCAGACTGTTTTTTCTTTTGATATTCTAAACCCGTTTTTCTGGGCCCAATGACTGACGTTGTTAATTGCACATTGTAGTTGTCTTTCTATTGTTCCCATGTTCTGTGCTTGATATGAAATACTGAAGTCATCTACATATAGTGCATATGACACTGTGGGTGGTAGTTGTTTTGTGATGCTATTTATTTTTATTGAAAATAGTATGGCGCTCAGGACAGACCCTTGCGGAACTCCTTCTTCTTGTTTATATGATTTTGACATGGTGTTTTGTACTCTAACTTGAAATGTTCTATTTTTCATGAAATTTTGAATGAATAGTGGTAGATGTCCTCTGAGTCCTGCATCGTGAATATCTTGTAATATACCGTGTCTCCATGCTGTGTCATAGGCCTTTTCTATATCAAAAAATACAGTAACCATATGCTTTGAGGTTATAAATGCATCTCTTATATCTGCTTCTATTCGTACAAGGTGATCTAATGTGGATCGATTGTGTCTAAACCCACACTGCATATTGGTGAACCAGTTAGTTGTCTCCAAAAACCAGACTAATCTTTTGTTGATGATCTTCTCTAGTACTTTGCTTAAGCAGCTTGTGAGGGCTATCGGACGATAGTTGTTCGGGTCCTTCTGATCTTTATTGGGTTTTTGGAAAGCTAATACTATTGCATGATGCCACGCTTCAGGATACTGGTTTTCTAGAAATATGCGGTTGTACAGTTGAAGGAGGTTTTCTATCTCTTTCTGCTTTAGGTGTTTAAGCATATCATAGTGTATGTTGTCTGGTCCAACTGCACTTGGTTTTGTTTGTGATACTGCTTGACGTAATTCATGTATTGTAATTGGTTGGTTGGTTGTAGGGTTCAATCCTTTTAGTATTAAAATTAATTCTGTTTTTTTCCGTTTTCTCCTTATAGGTCAAAAATTCAGTATTGTAGGATTGTTTGGACGATACTTTAGCAAACGTTTCACCTAGTATATTAGCTATCTCTGATGGTTCGGTAATGCTTTCTCCATTCCAATGTAATACTAGTGATGGTTGGTTTTTATACTTCCCATTCATTTTTCCTATTTTATTCCATATTATTTTTGTGTTTGTGGTTCTATTTATAGAGGAAGTAAACTGGATCCAGGAAGTTTTTCTGGCTTTTTTCCATGTATACCTAGCTAGTGCTCGTGCTTGCTTAAATTTTATCAGATTATCTGTTGTAGGATATCTCCGGAACTTATTCCAGGCTTTGTTTTGTTCTCTCCTTGTTTTCATGCAATTTTCGTCCCACCAGGATTTTGGGTGCAACGGAAAACGAGTCGAGGTTATGGGTATTGTTTGTTTGGCTGCTTGTATTAAGGTATCTGTGACGTGCTTTAGAGCATCATCGACCGATGTTTCTTGGATGATTTGTGGATTAAATATTGCCAGTTCTCTAAATTTTTCCCAGTTACCTTTTTCTATTTTCCAGCGGGGTGGTCTGTTTGGGTGGCAAGGAAGGTTTCTGGTCAGTATGGTGATTACTGGGTAGTGGTCACTGCTGTATGGGTTTTCTATTACTTGCCACTTTAATTCCGGTAGGAGTGAAGGAGTGCATATGGTTAGGTCTACTGCTGAGGTTGTGCGACTAGGAAAGTGAAAATACGTATGTTTGCCATTATTGAGTAGAGAAAGGTTATGATGGTCTATTATTCTTTCTATTATCCGTCCTCGTCTATTGATATCAATATTTCCCCACAGTTGACTATGGCCATTCAGGTCTCCCATTATACAGAAAGGTGATGGGAGTTGGGAGATTAGTTGGTCTATTTCCTCAAATGGTATATTTGGTCTTGGTGGAAGGTACATTGAACAGATGGTTACCCTAAATTTCAGTGTTATTCTTACAGATATCGCTTCTATATTGCTGTTTAAAGGAATGTGTTCGGTTGGAATATAGTTATGGACTAAGATGGCTACACCTCCATGTGTTGACCTTTCTCTTAATCTGTCTTTCCTATACAGTCTATAATTTTTCACTGAAATGGTGTCTTGTTGTCTAAGGTATGTCTCTTGTAGACAAAAACATATTGGCGTATGTTGTGTTATTAAATACTGGACATCGTCATAATTGGCACGTAGTCCTCTACAATTCCACTGGATGACCTGATCCATTATTTGGTTTTTCTAGGGCTTCCGGGTTGCTTCCGAAATGGAGCATTCTTATGCTTTGTCTTATCTTTTTTAGAATAGTTTGGTCGGTCCATGTCCATGTCTTCTTCTGTGAAAATTTCTAATACTGGTTCTTCAGTTGTGTTTATTTTTCCTATTTCCATCTGTTCGGTTTCTTTGGTGTTTGTAAGTTTAGGTCGGTTTTCGTTGTGATGCTGATTTGTGGATATCTGTTCTGTGTGAAGAGAAATTGAGGTATTCACTATTTTCTCCTGTTTCTGTGCTTTCAATCCAGTAGATGATTCTTTTGGCATCATGGAAATTTCGGTTTGAACTTCTACTGATTTATATTGAATTACTGTTTGTGCATATGTTGGCTTGTTTGTAGGCCGTGGCTGTGTTATTCTCCTTGCTTCTTGGTACGTTGTGTTGTGTTCTGTTTTGTATTTCTGAATTAGTTTCTCTTGTTTCCATTTTTCACACGTTTTTGAGTAGGCTGGGTGTTCCCCTTTACAGTTTGTACATTTCAAGATGTTGGCAGAGCAAACTGTAGTCTCGTGTTCTTTAGAATCACACTTTGCACAGGTTGCTGAGTTTCTGCATGCCATTTGTGAATGTCCAAATTTCTGACATTTGTAACAACGTAGTGGATTTGGTATGTATTGTCGTACTTGGCAGTTCAGATATCCTGCTTTGATTGTTGCTGGAGGTTTTGGAGTATTAAATGTTATGATAAGGGTTCTTGTTGGAATTATATTTCCATCCCTTCGGATATTAATTCTCTTCACTCCTGTAACTCCTTGGCTTCTTAATTCTTCTGTGAGCTCTTCCTCTGACACATTTAAGAGGTCCCACTCTGAGATCACCCCTCTGGAAGAATTCAGTGTGTTGTGTGGTGTTACAACTACTGGCATTCTTCCAAAAATTGTTGTTGAAAGTAATTTCTGGGAGTGTTTGGGATTTTCTGTTTCCACTAGTATGTCTCCAGATCTCAGCCGTCGAACTGACTTGGGAGATCCTACTAGACCCTCTAATGTTTTCTGGATTACAAACGGAGACATACTACCTAATGTCTGATCTCCTGTCGCATGTATGACAATGAATGTTGGTATTTTTGGTGGGTCCATATCTGTCTTCTGTCTCTTTGATTTTGTGTTTTCTATTTCACTACTTGGTAGAGCTTTCTCTTGAAGCCCTATAGTACTAGTAGTTAATTTACTACTCATGTTTGCTCTTTTGGCCCTGGGAGTGTTACTTTCCTCTCCCAGGTTACCAGCCCCGCCACGTGGAGGCAAGAGCAGCGCCTCTTAGTGACCAAGCGGCTGTGTAAGTTAGATTAGTAAAAGTGAGAATAAGAGAAAAAATAAGAAAGGTGAGTTTCCTTTCTGTGTCTTCACTTACTGATTGTAAGATAAAGAGCTGATTCACAAAAAATAATAGGATTTTAACGAGGAAATTAAAGAAACTTGTTTATTTTTAGAACACTCTATATATCACTGGAAATCGCTTAGTCACTAATAAATCGCTTGGCACCTGGGGCCTCGATGGAAAGGTGACAAAAGAAAACTGAAAAATCGCTTTGATTGTCGACAACTGCCCTGCCCACCTTCACTAGATAATTCTGAAACTTACAAGTGTGAAGCTTGTTTTCTTCCCTCCGAATACCTCATCTATACTGCAGCCAATAGACCAGGGCATTATCAAGAATTTGAAAATGCACCATCGAAGGTGCACACTGAAAAAATTTATACTGAGAATAGAAACCAACCAACCTATAGATTCTGTTATAGATTTGCAGATGTGCATATCAGAGTTGGCAAAAGTTTGGAGTCAAGATGCAAGGGAAACAGCAATTAAGAATTGTTTTGCAAAAGCAGGTTTTGCTAAAATGCCAATTAACAGCGATGAGGGATGAAATGCTACAAGACATGATCAATCTTGGGAAGAACTCCAAATGAGAGGTTTGATCAGTGGAGGAATTGTTCTTGAAGAATTTTTAGGAGTTGGTAACAATGTCACAGTGAATATCCGAGTGACTCCAACATTTTTGAAAGTATTCAAAGAACTAGTGAGAATATTAGCGATGAGTTGGATGAAAAGGCAACGAGGGCAATATTAAACCTTCCAAACATGAATTGTTGGCAGCATTTGAAACTTTGTGTCAAGGCCTTCAGTGTGAAGAAAATGTGCCAGAAAATATATTTGAGTGCTTAAACAAACGCAAACATTTTTATGAACAATGTACAGTAAAATCCAGCATACAACAAAAAACAACCAAACATTTTAAGACATAATTCTTAAAAGTGTACTAATATATTGTGTGCATCATGTAAGTAGTCATTTCTTAATATGGGTGTATTAATAAATTAATTGTTTTAAAATGTTAGTAAATTTTTTCATTCCCACTTATTTCTGATTTATTTCCCAAATTTTGCTGTATTTCTGAGTTGAATTACAGTATTTTTCACTGTTGAAAAGGTCATATTTCTTTATAATAAAATTTCTATATAACAAATTTTTTCAAGCGAACAATCGATTTTGTTATATGGAGGTCCGAATGTAGTTACTTGAACTAAGAATGGCCATTCTTACTGCAATGTGTGATAAAAATTTATTCTTCAAATAAAATTTGAATGCTTTACTGCATTTGATTTCAATCCTAGGATCTCCCAATGAAGACAGAAGCACAGAAATCAACCTTAAAACTTGGGCACTCATTATACTTGGAAACAAAAACCATTATCCAAGGTTCTGCCCATGTGAGAACAGAAAGAACCTCAAGATTAACATCAAAAGCAGTAACAAATACACATTTTATTTGATTTCAACCACTGCACTGAAATATCTCCCTGCAATACCACACTACCATACTTACGTTTATTCTTATCAATGTGGGACTTTAAAATTTTGCAAATGATGACATTTGCAAAACATTAACCTTTAAGTGTTCTGCAAACAGCAATGTTTGCGAAACACTTAAGACTTGCATTGATAAAAATAAATCTTTTTCACATATAAAGTATAAAATATAACAGTAAATATATACCCACAGAGTTCATGAAATTTCACAGAACAGTAAGTAGCATCTTATTTTTTTTGCATGAACTCCTTTACATTAACATAAAACAGTGTCCTAGATTTATTTAAAAAAATATGTTAAAGATTTTAAATAACATGGTAGCAATATGCTCGAAGTCAAGGATTATCATTTGATCTGGTAATACTAACTTTACACCTTTCTTTCTGAATCTTGTACATATCATTTTATATTGTATAATATCACATTTTCACACAACTAAGAGTAAGATATCTTAACCTTAAGCAATGTTCTATTATCAGTAACTAATGTTAACTATCTTTTAAATAAGACATAAGAAAACTTTCAAAATAATTATATATAGTAAGTTTTTTTTTTGCCTAATGGTTAAATTCTTTTTTTTTTTTCCTTTTCTTTCTAAGTTCAGCAAAATCTATAAAAACGACTTTAACAAAGTTTGTTCAACGTCAGAAAATATTTTTTAGCATCATTTACAACCACAAACAAATTTTAAGCTTTAACTTAATTTTCAATAAGCTTCAACTCCTTTCTCACCCAAAGAACTTTGTTCTTTCTCCAATTCTTCTACCTGAAGATTTCTCTTACATTCCACTACCAGATGTTTTTTAGGTTGTATCAAAGCAGCAGATAAATGAAACATTACAGAAAAAGTACATTTATCTTTTTTTTTTCTTTTTTTTTTTTTTTTAATCAAAACAGATCATAGTTTAATGTATTCATTCAATTTGTGACACACCACAATTTGAACAAACAATATATGTTATCTCATAAATAACAACAGTAAGCATGATTTGGATTACTACCATATTCATATACATCACAAAGATCTGGGAGATAATTCACATTTTAATCTTTGGGATAGGTATCATATAATTAATACATACAAGCAACTTCTACAGTCATTCACAGAGAATGTCATTTAATTTGGTAATACTAATTTTACATCTCACCCCAATTCTTATACATATCAGTTTATATTACTGAGTGAATATTGAAAATTAATATGTAAAATTGACATTTAGTGATAATAAAGATGTGCAAATAATTAAGTAATAATGAGAACTCACCATTGCCTTTGTTTTCTAGAAGCAGGGGGACTGGGTGTCCGAGGCCCTCTCCCCTTGGAACTACTACCACTTCCCTTCCCAATATCACTAAAAATTGCTTTGCGTTTTGGAGATGCTGCTGGACTTTCTTTATTTTCTCTGTGTCTTTTCAACAGTTTTGGTTCAGGACTTGAAGAATGGGAAAGTCTTGATCCACTGCCTTTGATTCTAGATGATCGTGATCTATTACGGTCATCCTCTCTTGATTTTGGCCGAGAAATATAATCAAGACTTTTATCACTGGTCTGTTCTTTACTGTGTTGAGTCAACTGAGATGATTTTTTCTTTGACTTCACAGTCTGGTCAGATGTACTTGAAGATGAAGAAGAGGAAGATGAGCTACTATCATCACTATCATCATCACTGCTGCTGCTAGAAGAATCTGAACTACTTGATATACTACCACTATCACTACTGCTGCTGCTACTGCTGCTACTTTCACTAAATGACACCTGGAATATTCAAAATGTATAAAATGTTTTTTAAGTTACATGTACAGGATCATCAAGAAAACATTTAAGTTTTAAATGCCTATATCCTTTTATATATTGAATTGTAATTAGTGAGGTTGGTGTCATTAAATATGTAAGACGTGAGAGATCTTAGCATTAGCATTAGTAGAGGCATTTGATGCAAGAAAGCAAGCTTATGCAGCATCAGCCAAAAAAAAAAAAAAAAACCCACTTCCACTTCACCCCTCTGTTCGTTCAAAATACCTGACCAGCTGAGCCTTAAACTTATTTAGGCTATCAACCTCCACCACAAGGGATGGCAGTCTGTTCCACCAACCAACCACCCGCTGGCTAAAGGCAAATTTCCGCATGTCTATCCTACATCTGTCTTTCCTCAATTTGAATTTATGTCCTCTCAGGTGATTATTCTGAGCAAGAGGAAGAATCCCATCAGCATTGAGCATGCTCAAACCATTCAAGGCCTTATACACCTCTATCAGATCACCTCGCTGGTGCCTAGTCTCCAGACACTGTAATTTGCAAAACTTAAGCCTTTCTTCGTAAGAGCACCCCTTTGTTCCATTCACTAATCTTGTTGCCCTTCTCTGTACTCGTTCCAGCAGCTCTACATCCTTCTTGAAATGAGGCCTCCAGACCTGTATACAGTACTCTAGGTGTGGCCTGACCATTGCCTTATACAAGGGAATAATCACCTCCTTATCCCTGCTAGAAAAATTCCTATATATCATTGACAATACACCATGAGCTACTCTTGCAGCCCGTTTGCACTGCTCAGAGAACTTCATATCTGCCTGCACAACAACCCCCAGGTCCCTTTCATTCTCTACCACTGTCAGTGTAGTACCACAGAGTTGATACGTTGCTCTGGGGTTGCTGTTTCCCATGTGTAGTACTTTACATTTGTCAATGTTAAACTTCATTTGCCACCTCTCAGCCCATCTGCTCAACCTTTCCAGATCCTGTTGCAGCAGCATAGTGTCAGTAGTGTCCTTGACAACCCTGCCAACCTTTGTATCATCTGCAAACTTGGACATTAAGCTTGATATACCATCATCAATATCATTTATAAATACAGAAAACAACAATGGACCCAACACTGAGCCCTGAGGGACTCCACTAATAACATTAGTCCACGATGAGCAGTGTCCATTGATTACCACTCTCTGTCTTCTTCCCCTCAACCACCCCTTTATCCATAGCAGCAATTTGCCTCCAATGTCACACTGCTCCAATTTGTGTAGCAGTCTTCCATGTGCAACAGTATCAAAAGCCTTTCTAAGATCCAAGTATATAATATCAAAGTTATTCCCTGCATCCAGTT
Organism: Mastigoproctus giganteus; assembly: GCF_048544385.1. Taxonomy (NCBI): domain Eukaryota; kingdom Metazoa; phylum Arthropoda; class Arachnida; order Uropygi; family Thelyphonidae; genus Mastigoproctus; species Mastigoproctus giganteus. The sequence goes on from NC_143580.1 coordinate 58,088,221, forward strand.
CTTTTGTGACTGCATCATAGTATCCAATCAAGTTGGTCAGGCAAGACTTCCCCTTAACAAAGATCTTTTACTAGTTAGTGATGCACCCTAGTTGGAAAATTTACAAACAAGATGGAGTATACTATTCGGCAGTGTTTCTGTGTAGAAGAGTTTTAACAAAGTGAAGGTTTGTTACAGTGCAGTGCAAGTTTAAAAATGAGGCAGTTGCATAAAAGATCCAGAAAACCACCAGTTTTGAGGTTAGTAAAAAAAGTTTTACCCACACTTTGTTATTCCCTAAGTGGCATGGTGAATACATGGACAAACTGATGATGTTATCAACAGCAAATTCTAAATTAGAAGCATTCAAGGAATTAATCTTGGAAGCAAGCCTAAATGGATGTCAGACAAACAAATGAGACTCATGCAGGGAAGAAAAATGCATGGCATGCATTTAAATTATCAGGTGAGACAGAAGCCTATAGTAGATATAAGCTAGTCTGTAATCAAGTTAAAAAGGAGGTTGGGCAAGCAAAGGCAGATTATGAGAAATCTTTGGCAAAGAATAAAAACAGCAAGGACTTCTTTACTTATATAAACTCTAGTAGGAAGGGACTGAATCAAATTGGTCCACTTGATGGTTCGACTGTTGATGATCCTGCTCAGATATCTGACAAACTGAATGAGTATTTTGCATCTACATACACACGAGGAATTCTGTAGGGAAGTAGAGGGCAGAAGCTTATTAAACTCTAAGAGGGAGCTTAATGATTTTGTAATAGCTGATAGCCAAGTGGAGGATAAATTGTTGAAGTTAAACATAAGAAAGGCACTTGGGGTGGATGGGATCTATCCAGTTATATTAAAGGAAGGGTAAAGGAAGTAAGCAATCCCTTGGCCATAATTATGAGAGCCTCCTTGGACTCGGGGGGGAAGTCCCCACGGACTGAAGATGTGCAAATGTATCCCCAGTTCACAAAGGGGATCAAAAGGTGACACGAGTAATTACAGACCTGTTTAACTTCTGTTCCGGGGAAAATAATGGAGTCACTGTTAAAGATGTATTGCAGGATCATCTAGACAAGACTGCAGCAATAATTCCAACACAGCATGAGGTTTGTTAAGGGAAAGCCTTGTCTGGCAAATTTGATTGGATACTATGATGTGGTTACAAAGGAACTAAATGAAAAAAATAATTTTGATAACATATACTTGGATTTCAGGAAAGCTTTTGACACTGTTGTGCATGGATGATTACTATACAATTTGGAGCAGTATGGTATTAAGGGCAATCTGCTACAATGGATAAAAGAGTGACTGAGTGGAAAAAGACAGAGTGGTAATCAATGGATGCTGCTCTTCGTGGACTAATGTTATTAGTGGAGTCCCCCAGAGTTCAGTGTTGGGCCAACTGTTGTTTTGTATATTTATCAATGATATTGATGAAGGTATACCAGGCTTAATGTCCAAGTTTGCAGATGATACAAAGGTTGGTAGGGTTGTTAATGACAGTAATGTTAGTGTGCTACTGCAACAGGATCTAGAAAAGTTGGGCAGATGGTCCTAGAAGTGGCAACTGAAATTTAACATTGACAAATGCAAAGTATTGCATATGGGTAGAAGTAGACCCAGAGAAATTTACCAACTGTCTGGTACTACACTTAGGGTGGTAGAGAATGAAAAAGACCTAGGAGTAATTGTGCAGTCAGATATGAAGTTTTCTGAGCAGTGCAGACAGGCAGCAAGGGCAGGTCATGGGGTATTGTCAATGATATATACAGGAATTTTGTTAATAGGGAAAAGGAGGTGATTATCACTCTGTATAAGGCAATGGTCAGGCCACACACCTTGAGCTACATACAGATCTGGAAGCCTCATTTTAGGAAGGATGTAGAGTTCCTCGAGTGAGTACAGAGAAGGACAACAAGTTTGGTGAGGAGAATGAAGGGATGCCCTTACCAAGAAAGGCTCAAGTTCTGCAAATTGCAGCATCTGGAGACTAAACACCTGCGAGGTGATCTGATTGAGGTGTATAAGAACAGGCTCAATTCTGATGGGATTTTTCCTTATGCTCAGATTACGAACCTGAGTGGGCATAAATTCACATTGAGGAAAGACCGTTGTAGAATAGATGTGCAGAAATTTGTCTTTAGCCAGTGGGTAGTTGATTGCTGGAACAAACTTCCATCTGTCGTGAAAGTTGAAAGCTTAAATAAATTCAAGGAATTTTTTTTTTTTTTTTTTTGGCTGATGCTGTATGATGCAAGAAAGCTTGCTTTCTTGCATCATACATCTCTACTACTACATAAACTATATTGTTTTAAGATAATAAGGCACTCAAATCTATGCTGGTATAATTATGTTTATTTCCAAATTGGAAATAAGTGTATAATGTTGTCAAATGCTTCATGGTATTTTCTTGCCACTTCTTCATGGCAGCTGTCTTTCAATAATGACCATCACAAAAAGTCCTTAGGTCACAAGAATTTGTTCCTAAGTGACCTTTAGTGACAGCGATATTACAAAAACAGCTGTCACTGAAGAAGTGGTAAGAAAATACCATGAACCGTTTGACTCCATTTGACCCAGACTGTTCAAACTTTGTTACTAACCTCAAAATTTCTTCTTGAAAGACAATAAGAATTGCATTTTGGCAGAAGTGTCTTGAGGATATCTAAAAATACTTTATGTGCACACAAAGTAATTATTTGTAATCCAATGAAATCTGAAACAATTGTTGAAACACCTGGGTTTAAAACAAACATTCATTTTAAGAACTGTTTGAGAAGTCTTAAAACTGTTTCCTTACAAAATGCAGATGCAACAATCTTTAAATGTCATCAGCAAAAAAAGGAGATTCACCTTTTTTTGTGATTCATTTTGTCAATATTTGGAAAATAAAGCAACAGTAACTCACCATATAGCACCAAAGAAATGCATTTTCATCTTATCTGCTAAGTCAATAAACACAATATGCATGTATGAACTCCCATTTTGCAATATCGTCCAATACTTGCTACAATTCAGCTTGAATATCCTAAACTGTCTTCAAATCTTCCTTTTAATTGAGTTTTCATTTTTGTGAACAGGAAGAAGTTGCAGGGGACCAGGTTGGGAGAATAGGGTGGGCATGGGACCACCACCATTTTGTTCTGGCTAAAAACTGCCAAACCAACAAAGCTGTATGGACTAGCGCATTATTGTTATATAGAAGCCAATCCAATCCAATCCAATCCGAGTGTGCCATTTGTCTTTTTTTTTTTTTTTTTTTTTTTAAGTGAACCCCAAACATGAGAGGTATTAGAACCTATAGTACTTAGTACCGTGCTTGGGTTGGAGGTTGAGAAGACGAAAGAAGATATTTGTTGACATTGGACTTGAACTTCTGTAGATTGTAATTTTCAGGAAATACGTATGAAGGAAGGTTGTTCCAGAAAACGGCAGTTGAATGAATAAATGAGGAAGATGAAAAGTTGGTTCTGTGGGTTTGAAGTTGGACAGTAAATGGATGTTGGCTGGTGGCGGCACGTGTTCAGACTGTTCTGAAAGAGAGAGCGGGAATTATAGAAGCCAATTCAGAAGAACAGTGCCCATGGAAGTATCTGTAGAAGAGGCATGCAGCAGAAACAGTGCGTCTATGAGAAAGCGAGTGGAGAGACTCTGTTAGAGATGAATCATTAATTAACCGAACTGCCCTCTTCTGAATGGAATCAAGAAGCCTGAGAGAGGTTTTGGGGGCACCACCCCAGATGTGGGAACAATATTCCATGGCAGGGCGGATTTGCGATTTATACAGAGTGAGCAGCTGTTTGGAAGAAAAGTAACACCGAGAGCAAAAGAGAAAACCAAGTTTTTTAGATGCAGAGGAAGCAATATTTGTAATGTGCTTGTGCCAAGAGAGATTAGAAGTCAGGGTAATCCCCAAAAGAGATATATCATTTTGCCTAGAAATCGGAGTGTCACTAAAGATAAGCATAGGGGCAGCAGATGTGAGTTTATGATGGAATCATTTTATCACTTAAGAAAATGTTTAGATGCAATTTATTTATTTTATTTTTTTTTTGTGTACTATAATTTTATTTCTTTGTAAATTATTGTTTTACAATGTTAGTTTTTGGTTTATGAAAGTGACAGCAGACAGTTTTAGTGATAGTAGGGATTAAAGTGGGTATAGGCAGAAGAATGTTCCAAATGTGATCTAAAACAACCGCTTAGATTTGTAATTTCTTTTTTCAATACCTATTAATTGGTAACCCTGTTACCAATATTAATACCTATTTTTATTTAATTAATATTAATACCTAATTTCAATACCTATTAATTGGTAACCCTGTTACCAATATTAATTAGGCTGTGTAACAGTTCCCATGCAACTAATAACTTTATGTGATGGCTTAAACTACCCTGTTGTGATAGATATGGAGGCATACACAGTACATTGGACACAACAATGATTAATACCCAAGCTAAATAAGGGATAGCTAATTTATATAAAAATAAGTGGAAACATAATAAACAAAGGTTTACTAGCAAAAGAAATACTTCACCATATAAAAGGATCCTCTACAGGGTACAAACAGATTACATACTGGCTTCCATTTCCCCCGCCCCACCAACATATTGACAAACTATTTATTATACCATTGGATTTATTAAACCATTGGATAACACTGGTCAACAAATTAAAATTTTTTTTTATTTCTTTGGTGCAAGTATTTTTTCTGTATTGCTTTGCATGTGCAGAGTTTAGAAATCAACATTAAAAAATTATTTTCCTCAAGATTTGAAAATGTCTGCTATATCTTATATTTTATAAAATATGCTACGTAGGCCTAAAACGGGATAAATAAAGAACATCCACTGTACTGTTTTAATATATGTTATGTTGAAAAACATGGTATATTACAAAAAACTTTACAAAACAGTTTAAACTATTAAGAATTGACACACATTTTTAGTAATTGAAAAAAAAAAAAAAAAAAAAATATATATATATATATATATATATATAGTAAATCACATTGACCAGCAAAATACATAAAATCACTTAATTTACATTTTATTCTTCTCCTTCGCCTGTCATTTGTGCCACACATCTGGGGCATCCCTTGTCACAGTACAGCAACAGTCAACTAGCTAGCATTGCAGTCATGCTTGTCACTTAATGTGCCACAATTGTCTGGGAAAAAATCCAAATAGGAATGAAGAAAGTGTATTTTTAATGACATGTTGCAGCTTAATTTATGGTATGATGACAGAAGGTTTCTCATAAGCTGTTCATAGTTATCCACTTTGTTATTTCCCAGAAAGTTCTGTTGTATTTTTTTGATAAATCAAGATCTCTGATAAGCTCATTTAATTCATTTCATATAATTTGTGTGGCTCTGCAGAGGAAAAATTGGAAATAAAATCAGGATCTGTTGATAAGGAGAGTTTGGGTGATTTATCTCAACTATCATCTGACTATTCAGATTCTAAAAGATAATCTGCTGCTGGCTCATGAACATGAAGTCTTTCTCTGTGGGGTACCAGTCGAATAGCAGATGGTATATAGGGGTAACTTAAGGTCCACTTTTTCTTCTTGGATATCTCCTGCTGAAGAGGTTGTACTATACAAAAATAACAGTCCGTTATATGACCTGAAGGCTCTCTCCATATCATAGGCAGGGCAAAAGGCATTGAGTAGCCTTTATGATTTTAATAGCTACAGAGATCAGAAGCACAAGTACTCCAGCAAATAAGTGTCTTGGTCCCCAACCTTGCAACCAAAACAGTTGTATGCTTTTTTTATTATCAGCATAATGGCATGCTTCTGTGATGCAGATGTCACTTCACCACAGCCATAACAAAAATTATCTGCACTATTACACATTTATGTGGCATGCTAAATTTTAAGTTTTTGCTCAGTTGAAAACAACAGATGCCTGACCCAGACTTACAACTCAGTGTTCACACAAACTGTACCTCAATGCCAAATTTCACCAGACATCAAACAAAAATGCACTGAAAGTGGCATGTACTATCATCAAAACTATAACTAATAATCCATTTTAACTGTCATATTCATATTTAGCACAATAATATTAGTTAAAATTAATTAATTTTATTACAGAAACATTTTAGCTGTTGAATAGTGTAATCATTTTATTATTATGTGTTATATACTGAGACTTACTGTTTTGGTAATGGTAACACTTTCATTCATCATTCTTTCTTTTTGTAACTCCAGCTCTAATTCTCTTTGAAGCTGCTGTCTTTTTCTTTCTAAAGTGAGTTCTTCTTTGTAGTCTAGTTGGGCAGCATCAAGAGGCCAGTCTACAATTAAGTAAATTATTACTTTAATATTTTATTTATTGATGAATAATAATAACTTCGTTAAGATAGCACACTGGGGGCAAGCCAAAAAAAAAAGATAAATTTAATTGGAGGGAAAAAAATGTAGAGTTTGCTCCTTGCTATATACACAACTGAAGCTTTTGTCAACCCTGTGCGTATTTTAAGGTTTTACTATTAAATTAATTCTTACTGAAAGAAATGACAAAGAATAAAACTAATAAATTTTAATTTATTAGAAATCTGGTACTTGACATATTCAAGTACCACCAGTAATACCACAAGTGTAAATGAAATTAAATGTTCCAGAGATACTGTGGAACCATTAGTATTCAACACTAATGACGCAAAAGAATTTGGCTGTGAAATATAACACAGTGACTTTTGGGTGCATCACATAGCAGCAAATGTGTTAGTAACTAGAACCAAAAGACTATTGAAAATACTTCAAAATCATTCTGAAAATGATTTTAGTAAATGTGGACTTAAATTAAACTCTTAAATCTTCTTTGCTTACCATCTGAATCATCTTCCCAACTACCTTCTCGCTCTCTCTTTTTTTTCTCGTGTTCTTCGTTATCACTTGCAGGAGACCTTGGTCTTGTTACAACAACAGTAGATTTAATCTTACTTTCATGTTCACCTTTTCTACTACGGCTTCCACTGCGTTTAGATCCTTTTCTCTATTGAAATTAAAATATTCAAAACTTATTAACAACAGTAAACGAAGGCTAAATATAAAATGTAAATTATGAAATCCTTTACAAAACTTATTAAGAAGTATAAAAACTCTTGGGTCACAGTAATACAGCAAATGCAAAAATAATATATAAGCCACATATAGTAAAAACAGTATCGTTCTACAAGGGCTGTTTGTCACACAAATGATAATAGGTGAATTCTTAAAGAGACCTGAACACTGGATCTGCACGGTAATTGGCATTTTCCACCCTAATACAGATATATCATATGATGACAAGGCATGATGAATCATCAAACCTTGTAAAAACTGCATCCCTACATGTCTACCCACCTGCTTTATATCACATAGTATGAGCACGGGATGCTGTTACTGAAAGAATACACCATTTCGTCAAAAGGGCTGGTGTGCCAAAGAGGCCACTTGGTGTAAGTATGAACAATTACTGACCACCAAAAATACATATACACATCAAATTATAAATTTTATAATACTGATATTATAAAATCATCATACTGAAAAACAGTGATTTCTCATACCATAGCTCTGTATTGTACTCATATTTTTCAATCAACTCTCCAGTTTCTTCTGTTGTCCACAATGTTTCTTCCATTGCTGCCTACCACTTTCAAGAAATTTCAACCAGGTTTGACCAGTGCAAGCAAGGAAAAAACTATTTATACTACAGGACTACAAGCCATCTTAAGTACTGTTGTGCAGATGGAGTCAACACCCAACAGCTGTTTGTACTGTACATATATGCATCACTGATGTATAGTGTAAATGAATGTTTATAAATCCCAATTACCAAGCTCTGTAGCTCCCACATTCAAAGGTTTTTCTCATTTGTTTGCTCTTTTGCTGATTTCATTATGTGCTTTGCTTGTCACCAGACCTTTTCAAAGAGGTTTAATGACACTTTTTCTTTTATTTTTAAGATCACAATTTAATATTGTGTCCATGTCTCCACATGGACAAAATATTAAATTGTGATCTTAAGTGCCTTATGGAGTGGAATTATACATTCCCTATTTTTACAAGCAAATCATTATTAAATCAGTGCTACAAGACCTTGAGACTTACTTTCCACCTGACTGCACTCCATCATATCATAACTCTGAAGTCCCTTTCTTCCTCTAACATTTTTTAAATTAATTCCAAACAAGTGTACAAGTCGTTCCGGGTTTATTTTAGTGTTTAGTTCTTTTATTTAGGGATTTTTTTTTTTTTTTTTTTTTTTGTATATTAGTTTTTAGTTCTTACCCATTAGTTATTCTATAATATAAGAACTTACAGCATTAAAACATAGCAACTACTTTTTTTACTATCCTCAAAGCCTATCCAAGTTATTCTGAAGGAATACTACTCCTTGCATCGATATCACATGCAAATTCCACACTGTATCTTTAATCCTTTTGGAGCTGGGATCACAGTGGTCCCAGCATGAATTCCTGAAGTAGCTGCACTTTTAACTCTAGCCCAATCTGAAGAGTAACTATTAATCACAGCCTTCTAAATTATAAGAAATCACTAGCTAATTTGACTCAGTTTCTCTCATGTGAAAATGAGTTAAATTCTTTGCAAAAATTCAAATATTGTCAAAATTATTTTATGCATCCAGCTCATTTAGTTAAACAAGATTTTCCTTTCACAACTTTTCTGTTCCCTTCAGAATACGACTTGTATCCACATGTCCTTGTACTGCATTCTTAATCAGTGCCTCCACAATTTCTCTTACCAGGACAGTCAGACTAACTGGTTGTAGTTATCTCCACTCAGTCTTATAACTGCCTTTAAGCATTATGATAGGCTGGCACTCGTCCAATCCAAGAAACCTGATTAAATTGATATCCCCATAATTAGATTTAATAGTGCAACACACTCTCTTCCCACTTCCTCAAAATCACTTGTTATAGGCCAAGTGTTTTACTTACCTTCAGGCAATTTTTCGAATAAACTACCTTCCATAATTGCAATATCACTACTTCGATAATTCTTAGCTTCATTTTCACAGTTTCTCCTTGTTATGAAGGATCTTTCAACTGTAAGCATTGATGCAAAATATGCATCCATTCACAGTCTGGTATCTCAGACTTTCCCACAACCATTACATAAAGGTCTGATCTCATTACAGCATTGTAATTACGAGTGCCATCACTGAAAGGTTAATAGTATGTGTGCATTTTGTGGGCCATGACTACTGCTTTAAAGTCATTCCATAACTATCTGCCAAGTGGATTGTAGTGTCTTTAATTTTCATAGGTCTCCTTCCCTGAAATTAAAACATATGCACCTTTGCCTTTAGCAACTGTGATCTCTCTCTCTCTCTCTCTCTCTCTCTCATCCAACTTAGAATTCCATGATCACTTTTACAGATAAGGATATCTGTAAAATCAACCCTGTGATGTTAAATATTTCATGATATGGTCTAAAATATTCTTGCCCTAGCTTTTACTATGCTGATATAAAAGATAATCATGTAGTTGATTTAAAAATTATCCTACATGGCAGAACCCCCCACACTTTTTCCAATCAATAAGAGAAAAATGGAAATCACCAAAAAATAAATGAATTCACACTTGTTTGCCCATTTCACATGCAGTAGAGGCATTCATCACATTCTCTATGTGCCTCCAGTCTGAGGTACAGACTCTCGCATTTTTTCCTTTGTTTCCAACTATCTCACACTGCACAGATTCCATGTAGGCATGCAAAAGTTGTGAATTTGGGAACCATGCTGAAGCTGCTACTTTTGGTAAGGAGCATATCCCTTTGCACCCCTCCTATCCTTCCTAAATATGTTGCACATTCCACAGCGAAATTCAGCATCGACTAATTCTAGGTGACATTGAATAGCCTTATTGTGTCAGCATTAATTATCCTACATTAATCAACAAGAGTCATTTTACTGACAACGCTCCTGACATTGTTACAGTTTCCCAACATCAGCTTCCCTTAATTTAAATTCTGCTGCTCTTGATCATCTTTTCAATACCAGAAAACTCTGGCTTTTTCACTCTCACACAAGAGAACCTGATATGTGTGCAAGCATTACTTTGACCCATATCATCAGATAAATGTTATTTATATTACTCCTATCTCTCTCATTCCTCAACTGGCAACTTCCCTGAATGCTTAAAGCCATCTCAATGAAACTGGCAAAGAAGCTTGCTCCACCTTTGTTCAAATGTATTTTATCTCTACAAAATAGATTCCTTCTACCTACAAGAGCAGGTCACATTGATAACAACCTCTATAAAAGCATTGCAAAATCCCTCAAGTTTGTAGTTAATGCACAAGGCTTTCAACACATGGTTCTTTCTATTAGGTCTTGTTAGAACTGCCCAATACAAATACATTCTAACATAACTCAACAATTTTTAGGCAATAAATTGCCCCTTCATATGCAATTAATGTTGTTAGTTCCCACATGAATAATAATGCTCGCCTCAGAAACTGGTTGTCAGTTTTTAAAGGATCCAAGGAAAACATCATCAATTTTCACTCCCAGCAGATGTACCCTGGGTCTAATCCACTTATCTTTATTGAAAAAAATGTTTGCAACTTCTCTGACAATAGTCACAAAATAAAACTAACCTCCCTTTCAACCAGAGCAGTTTACACTTTGCCATTCTGTTCTGAATGCCCAAAGGGGCAATACATTACCTGACAAATCACTAGACATGTCAGTCCCTGTGAGTCTCCACTTTCATTTGTTTATATGGCATCTGCTAGTTTCTTCAGTGACTCAACTTCATCTTAAAGTCCTAAATTATAACTCAATACATTACTAGATGCACTGAGTTATAATTTAAGATTGGTACACTTCTTATATTGGAGATGACAAAGATTCTTCGGTTGAGCTACGATTATCTACTAGATTTACCTTTGAATACATGTCGCAAGCAACAAACTCATGACTCAAAGGGAGACTACCCACTGCCATTCTATCTGAGTCATAATATCCTGTGATGAAGCATTTGAAGTGGATCTTATAGCAACCATTAATGTAAGAATTAAATTACCAAAATATTAATATTACAATAATTAAACTAGTTACATTAAATAGATAACAAAAATTAATCTACAGGTATACCTTACACAAAGACATTTCATTATAATGATAGCTGAAAATTAACACCAATATTTAGTTTCCATCACCTCATTATAATGGTACCTGAAAAATAACTTCCACAAATATTAAAAAGTGCATTGAATATCAGTTCTCAAGCTAAGTAAGAATAAACTGTTGCTGTGAAGTTTCCTGAAGCATCAATTAAGAAGTATAGACTCATGTACATGCTATTTTTACTTGGTCTGTGTTTATTTGTTTATTTACTGATTTTGCTTTAATAATCCCTTTAAAAGGAGTTCAAAATACTTATGAATGGAAGAAACAGCATAGAAGGAAGTAAAGATATAAAATGTGGAATGGAGCTTGGAGAAAACTATAGCCTATATGTATCTAAAAATTATACTGGGTTGCAAAAGAGCACAGGATATATCAAGAAACTGCAGAGATTGCAAGAGGGGCTAGCTTGGATGATGTTCAGGAAAATGACATGGTTGATTTACTTGAATCACGTGGTAAAGATTTTACTATGGAAAGACTCTTTTAAACTGAAAACAAGAACGCAAAATAAGGATGAAGAAATGCTAATTATGCAACACCAACAGTCAATAAGCAACCAAGAACATATTAAAAGCTTTTACCAATTCAGAAGCTGCAAAAGTCAACTTTGTTGAAAAAGATAAAGACATGCAAAGATTCAAGGGAGTTAACAAGGGCATAGAAAACATTACAAACTATCATATAATGAGGGAAAAAAAAAAAAGAGTATGCAGATGTTCAGCCTCACCTATAAAATGACCGAAATCACCACCTATAGCAGAAGAATTTTCATGTTTGTGATTAATAAAAACAACAAAAATGCTCATTCTATATTTATTCTACAATTTTCTTTTCTTCTAGGATTATAGGCTTAATAAGGATGGTTCTACATTAAATAAATAAATGATCCACAAAGTTTCAATCTTCTCTTTTATTATGCTGTTATATAACTAGACTACAGTTCTAGTTATTACTAGTTTATGCAATATAGATACATTTACTTCTTTCCATCTTACTGTATTACACTATAATAATGCTATATTTAATAAGTTGGTTAATGTACGTAGTGCCCTGCTTTTCATGTGTGTTATCAAATAGCAATGATTCATAACAAAAAAGATCAAAATGCAATTACTTTTAGGCATGAACAAGGAAAATTTAATTTCTGCACATCTGCCACATTGTCCATTCTTTTCTCAAACCAGCACATGGTAACAAACATTACATCCAATACTTCAGCTACAATATATGGTATATGGATAGTTTATGTGATATGTGTGGAATAAAATAAATAATAACTGTCAGATTTCTATCAGTCTGATTTTAATGAAGTTTGGGATGGCTTGACAAATCTTTCTAAAATGCTGAAATATATAAAATTTCATGAAAATCCATCAACTGAGTCGAGTTATTACATACAGACTGAGGGACGAAGAAATAATAACTGACAGATTTCTATCGGTCTGATATTAATTATGTTTGGGATGGCCCTACAAATTTTTCTACAAAACATGAATATAAAATTTCATGAAATCCATCCACTGGGAGTCGAGTTATAATGTGAGAATGGAAAAAATGAAATAATAATTAAAAGTTTTCTATTGGTCTGATGGCCTTACAAATCTTTCTAAAAGGCCTGAATATAAAATTTCACAAAAATCTGTCCAGTGAAAGTCGAAGTTGAGTAGTTACATGGCAATGGATAGGCAGACAAACATGTTGAAGATAACATGCTCATTATGCACGTATGCTATGTGCCTAAAAAGGAGTGAAAGGAATACACTATCATCATAAGGGAATACAGTATTAGAGAAACTGGGACTGTAATTAAGACAGATGGGACAGAAACAAGATATGTCTACTAGATGCTAACAATGGTTTTCAGTTCTTACAGGAAATAAAGGGTATATAGTTATTGGTCAAGATTTATAAGGTCATGCTGGAAAAATATTGCAAGATAGGTCAAGAATGTTGTTACAGTAAACCAGTGGTTCCCAATCTTTTGTCACTCAAGTCACACTAAGTTAAAAGACAAATGTTAACAGCACACCGAAATGATTTCCACTGAACTTGATGGATTTTTCCTACCTTTGCGAAACACTTGAAAAGGGTCACAACATACTGATTGGGAACCACAGCAGTAAACCCTGAATTTTATGGACTAATAGGGGGAGGTATGTTGGTTAAATTGAAAGTTTTTGAGACCAGTTTTCCAGTTTTACACCATATAATTGACAAAAGTTGCAATACTAACAAACCTTCAGAGTCTGGTACAGCATTCCAAAGGCATTCAGTGCTTCTTACCAGCTGAGTTCATATCAGCAGTATGCACACCTATGACTTAAGTACTGTTGTACAAACCACTTATAAAACTGCATCATTTTATTTAATACTGGCTGTTCAATTCATGTACTTTTAAATACTATTTCCAACTGTTTAAATACTCCCAACGACACTATACAGCAAAAACTCCTTAATTCTGTTTTTTTTTTTTTTTTTTTGTTAGTTGTTGGCACATTGGCTTCTGTGGCCATAATGCACCTCCCAAAGTTTTTGCATTTTCTATTCTGATCCAAGAGGGATTCGAACCCACGACCTTTCGGTTGCCAGGCAGGAATTCTGTTTTCTACAGCACCATATTCAAGAGGCAACGAGAGGAAGTAATACTAAAACTAAGAAATACTGTTCAAGGTTTAGGCCTAAATGGATGTCAGACGAATTAATGAGGCTTGTAGCAGAGAAGAAAAATGTACGGGATGCATATAAATTATCAGGCGACACAGAAGCCTATGGCAGATTATGGGAAATCTTTGGCAAAGGATGCAAAGAAAAACAGCAAAGAGTTCTTTACTTATGTGAACTCTAGAAGGAATGGGATGAATCAGATTGGACCACTTAACATAGATGGGTTGACTATTGATGATCATGCTCAGGAAGCTGATAAACTGAATGAGTATTTTGCATCTACATTTACACATGAGGAGTTATTCAGGGAGGGGAATGCCAGAGGTGTATTAAACTCTGGCAGTAAGCTAGATAATCTTGTAATAACTATGAGCAAAGTGGAGGAGAAATTGTTGAAGTTAAACATAAGGAAGGCATCTAGTGTGGAAGGGTTCTAACCAGTTATATTAAAAGAGGCAGCAAAGGAAGTAAGTAAACCCTTATCCATAATTATGAGAGTTTCCTTGGACTCAGGGGAGGTCCCCATGGACTGGAGGTGTGCAAATGTATCACCAATTCACAAAGGGGGTTCAAAAAGTGACACAAGTAACTATAGACCTGTTAGGTTAACTTGTGTTACAGGGAAAATAATGGAGTCACTAGTTAAAGAAGCATTGCAGGATCATCTAGACAAGGCTGCAGTAATAGTTAAGACACAGCATGGCTTTGTTAAAGGGAGGTCTTGTTTGACCAATTTGATTGGATACTATGATGTGGTCACAAAGGAACTGGATGCCAAAAATAATTTTGATATCATATACTTGGATTTCATCGATGGAATATCATCAGCCAAACCGATGATATTCCATCGGTTTGGCTGAAAAAAGAAGAAAAAATGAATCACTTACAGGTTTATCAAGTGGAAATCTGCTGTACCAATGGAAACAGTGAAAGGAGTGAAGGTGGAGTTGGCTTTCTCATCCATAAGGATATAAAAACCAATATTTTGGAATTCAAAAGTACATCACCAAGGGTGCCAAGACTAATACTCAGGATTTCTAAGAGGTACAAGCTAAAGGTTATAATGATTTATGCACCAACATCGAGCCATGATGATGAAGAGGTTGAAGAAATGTACAGCAAAATTGAGTCTTCTAGATGAGCAGAAAACCCACTACACTATCATTATGGGGGACTTCAATGCTAAGGTTGGAAAAAGACAAAACAGCACAGAAAGAGGAACTATAGGAAATTTTGGAAATGGTGAAAGAAATAAGAGGTGAAAGACTTGTGCAATTTGCAGAATCTCAAGGATCGTCAGTAATGAACACTTTTTTTCAAAAAAAGGGTGAACAGAAAGTGGACATGGAAGGGTCCAAATGGATTAACAACTAATGAAATCGACTTCTTCGTCACTAACAGAAGATATATCGTGAATGATGTTACTGTCCTGAATAAGGTAAATGTTGGAAGTGATCACAGAATGGTAAGATGCACACTTGATATATATGTAGGAAAAGAAAGGAAAAAACTGACTCGAGTAAATAATACGAAGGTCTTTAGGATAACAGAAGAGAAGAAAAAGCAGTATGTACTGGAACTTACGAACAAGTTGGAGCTTCTGCAGACTGCTCCGGACCAAGATATTGACAAGGAATATTACTACTTTCTGAACGTGATAAAGCCCAAGAAACCTATAGGGAAAAAGAAATCCAAAGAAGAAAAAATTTTTCAAGAAACACTTGTTATGATGAACCAAAGGCGACAAATGAAGAGCAAGATAAACACTGACAAGGAGAAAATTGAGTATACTGAGTTATGCAAAGCCATTAGAAAGAGACTCACACAGGGCATAAGATTTAACACAAGAAAAGTAGAACGAGCATTAAGGGAAAACAAAGGACTTAAATCAGCAGTAATACATAAAGACAAATGATACAAACTGAAGAATAGCGATGGTGTACTTATAAATAGCAGAGAGGGTATAATTCAAATAGCAGAAGATTACTATAGAGAATTATACAAGGAGTGAGGGAATGATGCCAGCAGTGGGGAAGATGGATCGCAAATTAGTAACACATACGACATAACCGATATTCTTCCTGATGAGGTAGAACATGAGTTGAAAAAAAAATGAAGAATTAGAAAGCCCTGGGGGAAGATGAAGTTACTGTAGAGTTGTTAAAACTGGGAGGAAGAGACATAACACAAAAACTGCCAAGACTTCACAAAATGCATTAGAAAAGGTGTGAATGCAATCATAGTTTTGCTGCATAAGAAAGGAGATAAATCAGAAATTGGAAATTCTAGACCAATTAGCTTGTTATCCCACATCTACAAGTTGTTCACAAGGGTCATTACTAACAGATTAGAAAGAATACTTGATGAGAATCAACCGAAAGAGAAAGCTGGCTTTAGGACAGGATTCTCAACTATGGATCACCTTCACGTAACGTCATAGCTAATGGAGAAATAAAATGAATATAAAACACCATTATGCCTGGCATTTGTGTATTACGAAAAGGCATTTGACTTCATACAGCATAAGGCAATGTTTTGGGCACTGGAAAGACAAGGCATAGATACCCCATTTATTATGATTTTGAAAAAAATATATGAGAACGCTACCTACTTTATTAGACTAGTAGCAAATTTAAAATTAAGAAAGAAGTTCGACAAGGAGACAATATCTCTGAACTTGTTTCCTGCTGTCTTTGAGGGAGCTTTCAGAAGATTAGACTGGTCGCAGAAAGAAGTCAATTTGAATGGAGAGTACCTAATCCATTTACGATTTGCAGATGACATTGTGGTCATAAGCCACAATCCCCAAGATTAGATGAAAATCTTATAATCAGTTATGCACAGTTAGTAAGGATTTTGTACTAAAGATGAATATGGCTAAAACAAAAGTAATGATGAACAAGTATGCCACAGAAAGGACATAATGATTGAATTGGCAGTAACTGAAAAGGTGGAATCATATACTTATCTGGGACAAGTTATTAGCTGTAATAATGATAAATGGCTGGAAGTCAGGAGAAGAATAAATTTTGGATGGATAGGATTCAGGAAATATAGTCACATACTAAGGAGCAATATCCCAGTTTGTCTGAAACATCGGGCATCTTTTGGGCAAGTCTGGTGCGTGTACGCAAGCTTAGTCCATTCCGTTTCATGAACCTGAACCACCAATTGTGTCCTCCTTTGAAATCAGTAACTTCTTTTTCATCAGCAATTCTTCTTGCCTCATGCTGAACCATCTTTGTGGACACAAGAATTCCAATTGCCCTTTGCTCTTCAATCCATATCTTCAATTCCCTCTCTAAATCAGGCCATTTTGCTGACTTGCCTCTCATGGCCTTCTTTTGCCGTGGCATTTTCAGTAGGGTTTCTTCTTCCCGTAGCCAGTCTCGGATTGTTTTCTCAGTTGGAGGAGGACCAAACTTACGTTCAGCAGCACAATTTCCATTCACTTTTGCAAACTGGATCACTTTTAACTTGAATTCAGCACTGTATGAAAATCTTTTCTGAGCCATTTCTGGGCAGAACGTGGCAAAATGTAACCTAATATACCGGCAACAAGTGCGAAACAATGAGCGCAAAGACAACAAGCGTGAAAAAGCGGGAAATGCAAGTAAAAAAAATCTACAACCACTGTATAAGATGCACCCAGTTTTTAGACCCAAAATTTTTCGAAAAAAGGTGCGTCTTATACATGGGGAAATACGGTATATTGGGAATCAGACTGTTAGATAAGAAGAGAAACACATGGATTAGGCAGCAAACTCAAATAAAGGACATTCTTATCACTAAAGAACTAAAATGGTCTTGGGCAGGACACACAGCTCAAAGATATGATGACAGATGAACTAAGAAAACAACAGAATGGTACCCAAGAGGAGCTAGAAGAAAACCTGGAAGACAACGGCGGAGATGGATAGATGAAATTCATTGAGTTTGTGGGTAGTAAATGGGTGGCCATTGCACAAAAGAGAAAGAACTGGAAAGTTGCTGGAGAGGCCTTCATCCTGCAGTGGATTGAAAATGGCTGATGATGATGCTGACTTGGATTTCAGGAAAGCTTTTGATACTGTTGCACATGGAAGATTTCTGTACAAACTGGAGCTGTATGGCATTAAGGGTAAGTTGCTACAATGGATAAAGGGATAGTTGAGTGGGAGATGATAGAGAATGGTAATCAATGGACACTGCTCCTTGTGGACTAATGTTATTAGTGGAGTTCTCCAGGGTTCGGTGCTGGGCCCCATTGTTGTTTTTTGTATTCATCAATGATATTGATGAAGGTATATTAGGCTTAATGTCCAAGTTTGCAGATGATACAAATGTTGGCAGGACTGTTAACAACAGTAAAGATAGTATACTACTCCAAATGGATGTAGATAAGTTGGGCAAATGGGCTGAGAAGTGGCAACTGAAATTTAACATTGACAAATGCAAAGTACTGCTTATGGGTAGCAATAACCCAAGAGAAACGTACCAACTGTGTGGTACTACACTCAGAGAAGTGGAAGGTGAAAAATACCTCGGGGTAATTGTGCAGTCAGATATGAAGTTTGCTGAGCAGTGCAGAAGGGCTGCCAGGGCAGGTCATGGAGTCTTGTCAATGATATATAGGAATTTTGCTAGCAGGGACAGGGAGGTGATTATCCTGTTGTACAAGGCAATGGTCAGGCCACACCTTGAGTACTGTGTAAAGGTCTGGAGGCCTCATTTTAGGAAGGATGTAGATTTGCTTGAGCATGTACAGAGAAGGGCAAGATTGGTGAGGAGAATGAAGGGATCCTCTTACCAAGAGAGGCTTAAGTTCTGCAAATTGCAGTGCCTGGAGAGTAAGGATATGCGAGGTGATCTGATTTAGGTGTATAAGGCCTTGAATGGGTTGAGCAAGCTGAATGCTGATGGGATTCTTCCTCTTGCTCAGATTAATTACCTGAGGTGGCATAGATTCAAATTGAGGAACGCCAGTTGTAGAATAGATGTGCAGAAATTTGCCTTTGGCCAGCGGGTAGTTGATTGGTGGAACAGACTTCCATCTTTTGTTGTGGAAGTTGATAGCCTAAATAAATTTAAGGCTGATCTGGACAGGCATGTGGAACAAATGGAGAGGTGAAATTGGAGGGGTTTATTTTTGGATGATGCTGCATAAGTTTGCTTTCTTGTCGTATGCCTGTACTAAGGTTAATGCTAATTCTGTAGTGTCAGCTCTGCACTTGGGGTTACTCTTGAAAATAAACTTACATTAATTGTTAGAGCGCTACCATCTGAATTATATTCGTATTGGCAAATTATGCAAGAAAGCAAGCATATATAGCATCAACTAAAAAAAAAAAAACCCCCACCACTTCCAACATAACCCATTTGATCCTTTCCACAATTTGTCTAGTTCTGTTTTAAATTTATTCATATTATTCACTTGCACAGCACCAGATGGAAGTTTATTCTATCAAAAAACCATCTGCTGGTTGATAGAAAATTTCTGCACATCTAACTTGCAATCATCCATCCACAACTTAAATTTATGCCCCCTCATGTGCGTTGACTGAGCAAGATGTTGGATGCCATCAGCATTTAGCTTATTCAATCCATTCAAGGCCTTAAACACCTCAATAAGATCTCAATCAATCTATTCAGTGGAAGCAACCGATTATATTAGCAACAGTGAATGCTAAATGGTCGACACTCAGGGAAGTAATTGCAGAAGCTACAAAGCTTTTTATAACCACTAAGAGACACAGTTCAAGGGTTAGACTTAAATAGATATCAGATTACCTGATAAATCTGGTGGCAGAGAACTAAAATGCACAGGACACAAATTACAGGTGATACAGAAGCCTAAAGTAGATATAAACTAGTCTGCAATTTAGTCACAAAGTGGGTTAGGCAAGCTAAAACAAATTATGAGTAGTCTTTGACAAGAATGCACAGAAAAGTGGCAAAGGCTTCTCTTACTTATGTAAATAAAAACTACAGAAAGTGGATGAATCACACTGGTCCACTAGATATGAATGGTTTTACTACTGAAGATCCTGCTCAGATTTCTGACAAACTGAACAGATATATTGCGTCTATGTTCACACATCAGAAAATTTTTAGGGATGGAAATTCCAGACATATATCAAATTCTAAAAGGGAGCTAAACAATTTTGTGATAATCGAGAGGAAAGTGGAAGAAACTGTTGCAGTTAAACAAATAAGGTAGCTGGAATCAATAGGATCTATCCAATCAATACTGAGAGAGCCAGCAACTTTAGCCATAATTATGAGAGCATCACTGAATTTTGGCATATATTAATTTGGCGTATATTAATGAGAATCAAACAGCACTGTGAGTAAATCCAAACCCACAATTGTGATTTTTGTTTCACAGAAAATAATGGAGTTGTTGGTTAAAAAAATAATGCAAGACCTTCTAGACAGGACTGCAGTTATACTGCAGGTAGAGCATGGATTTGTTAAGGGATAATCTTGTCTAATCAATCTGATTGGATAATATGATGAGGAAATGGGTACAAAAAATAATTTTGACATCATATACTTAGATTTCAGAAAAGCTTTTGATACTGTTCCACATAAAAGACTGCTATGCAAAATGGAGCCATGCAGCATTATGGGCAAGTTACTGCCATGAATAAAGGCATGATTGAATGGGCAAAGAAGGAGAGTGATTATCAATTGGCACTGCTCCTCTTAGACTAATGCTATCAGTGGAGTTCCCCAGGGTTCACTGCTGGAACACTTATTTTTATTAATGATATTGATGAAGGCATATCAGGTTTAATGTCTAAGTTTGCAGATGATATAAAGGTTGATAGGGTGGTTAATGACAGTAATCAGGGTATGCCACTGTAACAAAATCTAGAAAAATTAGGCAGGTGGGTTCAGAAGTAGCAAGTGAAAGTTTAATATTAACAAATGTAAAATGCTGCATATATAGTAGTAATCCAAGAATAACATATCAATTGTGTGGTACAACACTTGAGGGTATTTGTTGTTGTTTGTTAGTTGTTGGCGCATCGGCTTCTATGGCCATAATGCACCTCCCAAAGTTTTGCATTTTCTACTCAGATCTCTTGCAATTGCTGTTCAAATAAATGCCCGATTAGAAATTATTCACAAAGTATTTAATGGAGAGAGGGTTGATTGTATACATCGATTTCCAGTGACTTTTTGCTTTTTAAATCTGATTATAAAAACCTATTAATTTTAGACAGTGGAAAACCTCTTGTATATTATTTTCTTCACTTAAAATGCTTTTCAGAGTAGGAGCATCTTGAATTTTAGTTACGGATTTAAAGGCTGTTTTTCTTTCATTTGTAAAGGCTGGACAGTCTAGTAACAAATGTTTAACTGTTTGTTGCATGGCACTGATTACATTGAGGCAGTTCTTCGGCTCTAAGTAGATAGGAATGAGTAAGCTATGTATGTCCTATCCTTAACCTGGCAAGGATTACTTCTTCTTTTCATATCTCTCTTTCGCTGGACTTCCACTTCTTTAAATCTGGTTTAATTTGATAGAGTTTATTATAGTTTGCTCGGTCCATATTTTTTGCCATTGTTCCTTGCTGTTCATTTTGATGTTATGCCTGTAATCTGTATATGGTACTTTGGTTGAAGAAAGGGTGCCTGTTGCTGTTTTTGCTGCATGGTCAGCTTCTTCGTTCCCTTTAATTCCTGTATGTCCAGGGACCCAACAAAAGATTGTTTTGTTTTCTTTTAAGGAGCTTGTTCAGAGTCGCTTGAATTTGTCTTAGAGTTGGATGGAGATTCTTTCTGTCGCACTGTATTGTTTGAATTACACTGAAGGAGTCTGTGAAGATCAGACTATGGGATAACTTTTGGTGCCACAGTCGGTCTATTGCTAACTTCAATGCCTGTAGTTCAGCTGTAAAGATGCATTCTGTTGGGAGAACTTGGGTTATAGTAGTATCACAGAAAACTGCTGCCGTACCTACTTTTGTATTGGTTTTCGATCCATTGGTATATATTTGAGTATAGTGCGGATATTTTTCTAGATAGGCAGCATGTAGTAGTTGAAAGCTGTTTCCTGGTAGGGAATTTTTTCTCCTACCAGGAAACAGCTAAAGGAAGTAGTTATCACAGAATGGTAATATAATATCCCAAGGAGGTCTTAGTACGTTTTGTATGGCAGCTAGTTTGTTGAAATCAAGAGACCAAATTGGAAGTAGCTCCTTGATGCATATGTTTGCTGGTTTATTTGCTGTTTGAAGTACTCTGTACAAATAATCCCATATTGTTTTGCATATGTTTTGTACAGGATGATTTGGAATACACTTTTTTTTAGCTGCATAAGATAGGAGTTCTTGTCTTCTGAGGTGGAGTGGAAGTTCATAGGCTTCAGCATAGACTTTGAACCGGAGAAGTACGAAACACTCTTAGGGCTATACATAGTGCATTATGGTGTATAGGGTCTAACCGCATTATGGTGTATAGGGTCTAACCACCTTAAGGCACTGGATCTTGCAGAGCTGAAAACTGGTGCCCCGTAATCGAGTCTGGATCTTATCAAGGTTCTATAAAGATGTAACAAAGTGTACTTGTCTGATCCCCACGTTGTTGCAGATATAACTTTCAGAATAGTCAATTTCCTTAGACAGTTTGTTCTAAGACATTTGATGTGATCTAAAAAGGTCAGTTTCTTATCAAGGGTTAGTCCAAGAAAAATTGTGCTGGATGTTATTGGGATTAGTTGTTCTCCGAGCTTTAGTTCTGGGTCTGGGTGTAAGTTTCTTTTCCGACAAAAGTGTATTCCAACTGTCTTTTGTTTAGAGAGTTGAAAGCCATTGTTTTGGGTCCATGTTATTAATTTATTGATTGTTGTTTGTAGTTGGCGTTCTATTGTTTGCATATTTTGGGAGTAACAAGAAATGCTAAAAATCGTTGACATAAAGTGCTGCATCTATGGTACTTGGTATTTTTTCAGCTATTGAGTTGATTTTTATGGAAAAAAGGGTAGCACTGAGTACTGATCCCTGTGGTACTCCTTCTTCTTGTATAAAAACCTGCGAGAGTGTGGTTAATATCCTAACTTGGAAAGTTCATTGTTGCAAAAAATTATGGATATATATTGGGAGATGTCCTCTCATCCCAAAGTTATGTCTTTAAGTATTCCATATCGCCATGCTGTGTCATATGCCTTTTCTATATCAAAAAATATCATTACTAGATGTTGCTTTCTTATGAAGGCATTTTTTAAGTTGTTTTCTGCTTTTCTCATTAAGTCTAGAGTGCACCTGTTCTTTCTGAAACTACATTGAGCTGTGTTTAGTAAGTTATGGGGTTTCTAAAAACCACATTAATCGGGCATTTACCATTTTTTCAAGTATTTTTCTAAGGCAACTAGTTAAGGCTATTGGGCGATAGTGGTTCGGATTTGTGGGATCTTTATTTGGTTTTGGAAAGGCTAAGACTATTGCATGACGCCACTGATTTGGAAAGGAATTTTATAGGTATATCCTGTTATACAACAAGAGTAACGATATCAATGATTTCTCATCTAATTGTAGTATCATCATGTATACTATTTCATCTGGACCCGCTGTACTTTGCCTCGTCTCTGAAATGGCTTTATGAAGTTCTCTGAGAGTGAAAGGTTGGTTATATGCTTATCTACTTTTACTGGAGAAATTTAATTTATATGTTTCTGTATTTGCTTTATGTTTTTGGAAAGCTGGTTCATAGGAGCTACTGCTTGATATTTTTTCAAATGTTCAACCAAGAGCATTGGCTATGTCTTCATATATCTTTTCCATTCCATTTTATAAAAGGAGGAGGAATTCTTTGGTATTTGTTGTTTATTTTATTTATTTTGTCCCAAACCTTCTTGCTATTTATAGATGCAAAACGATCCAAGATTCTTTTTTACTGATCTTAGTAATGCATCTGACAACAATTGCCCTTGCTTTTTTGAAATGTATCGGGTTAGTTGCGGTAGGGTATCTTCGGAAACTATTCCATGCCTTGATTTTCCCTCATTTTGCTAAAGTACATTCATCATTCCACCACGGCTTTGGATGTATGGGAAACTTTGAAGAGGTTTTTGGTATTGTTTGTTCTGCTGCATGGAGGAGTTTATCAGTTACATATTTCACTGCAGAGTCAATTGAAACCTGTTGTATTTGTTGTTCTTCTAATATGGCTAGCTGCTTACATCTTGCCCAATTCGCTTTATCTAATCTCACTTTGGAGTTCGTTCCAGTTGACAAGGGGTCGGTTTGTTTGAAGTAATCTTTACTGGAAAATGATCGCTACCTAGTGGATCATTGTGAACTGCCCACTCCAGTAGAGGGTATAATGATGGAGTGCATATAGAAAGGTCTATTGCTATATAGTTCCTGTGGATAGATGTATATCCCATTGGTATCCCATCATTTAAGAGTATAAGATTGAGCTTATCTAGTAGTTTTTCTATAATTTGACCTCTTTTATCTATGTTTTCATTTCCCCATAAAGAATGATGCCCGTTCATATCTCTCATGATAAATAAAGGAGGTGGTGGTTGGACTACCAGGTCTTCTAGATCTATATAGCTTATATCTTGGTTTGGTGGCAGGTACATGGAGGCAATTGTTATATGATAGTTTACTGCAATTCGTACTGCTATGACCTCTAGATTAGTCTGCAAGGGAACCTATTGGGTAGGTATACTGGAGTTTACTAAGACTGCTACTCCATCATGTGCTGTACTGTTGGTAATCATGTCTTTTCTGTATATACTGTAATGTTTTAGTGTTATTTTATTCTGAGGTTTAAGATATGTTTCTTGCAAACATAGACTAATCGGATTGCACCACGATAGAAGATCGTGGATATCTTCAAAATTGCTGAGGAATCCTCTACAGTTCCAACGTAAAAATGTATTCATTATTTGGTTTTGTTAGTATTTTCAGCTTGTTTTCTTGAGGGTTCTCTGTTTTCTGTCTTCCTTTTTTAGGGAAGTATGGCTTTCTGGTATCCATCTCTTCTTCCTCTGCAAAAATTTCCAGTATTGTTTCTTCTGATTCTTTTCTTCTACTTCCATGTTATCTATTTTATTCCCATTTACTTCAGTGGTTCTATCTTGTTTTGTATGTTATCCATTTTATTCCCATTTACTTCAGTGGTTCTATCTTGTTTTGTGGATTTGCTAGTTTCTCTAGTTGGTGGTATCGTAATGGGTGTGTATATTGTCTGTTCTGCTTTTTGTTTTGGGTCAATGAGCAGTGAGCATGCCCAATCTGAAATGGACTTTTTTGGTGGGATCGTTACTTCTGTCTGTGTTTCTATTGTTTTATAAGTTTGTGTTACTTGTGCATAAGATGGTCTATTTGTTCATTGTGGCTGTATTGTTCTTTTAGCTTCTTGATATGTTACATTGTTTTCCACTTTATATTTCTGTATTCTCTTTTCCACTCTTCACATTCTTTCAAGTAGGCATTATGTTCTCCTCTGCAGTTGGGACATTTTGAATTTTGTGATGTACAGGTTGGGTATGTTCTCGTGACCCGCATTTTGTACAGATAGCAAAACTTCTGCATACTGCTTGAGACTGTCCGTACTTCTGACACTTAAAACATCGGACACAATTTGGAATGTATGGTCTCAGTGGGAAATTTAGATATCCAGTTTTTACAGTTTTTGGTGGTTTTGGAGTGTTGAAGGTCAGAATTATATTCCTCGTTGGGATAATTTCTCTGTCTCTTTTAATTGTTATTCTTTTGACTTGAATAACCCCTTGATCTTTCAGCTCTTCTTTGATTTCATCTTCGGGGACATTGAGGAGGTCCCATTCAGTAATTACTCCTCTCAAGGTGTTCAGGGTGAAATGGGGAGTAACTGTTATTGGAATATCTCCAAAAGTTTTTGCTTTCATTAGATGCTCAGCTTGTTTTTGCTTGAAGACTAAAATCAGAGGATCTGCTTTACTAGCAGATCCCCTGATTTTAGTCTTCTGACTGTTTTAGTGGAACTAGCTATGCTTTCAAGAGTTTTTGAATTCTGAAAAGTGACAAAGTTCCGATCAGTTGTTCATTCTTAGAATGAATAACTAGAAACAAGAGTTTCTAGTTATTCCATTTGATCTAGTTTTCTGCTAGTTTGAGTAGCAGAAACATAGTCTGTGCTTGCCATGTTTGCTCCTTTTGGCCCTTGGCTGGAGGACTTTTCTGCCAAGATTTCCGGCCCCGCCATGGGGAGGCAGGAGCAGTGCCGCTAGGAGGCCAAGCGGTTAGTGTTAGTTAGTTAGTGCTATTAAAAACATATGAAAAGGAAAAGAAAGGTGAGTTTCCTTTCTACATTCTGACTTGTAGTTTTCAAGTATGGAACTGTTTTTAATGAAACTGTTGAGAGAAAGACAGGAACTTAAAAATAACGTTATTCACTTATCAAGAGCACTCTAAGTCACAGTAATATTGCTTGGCCTCAAAAAATGCTTGGCGCCCAGGGCCACTTGAGGGTAGTGGAGAACAAAAAAAAAAAAAAAAAAAAAAGAGAGACCTGGGGATAATTGTGCAATCAGACAAAGTGAAGTTTTCTCAGCAGTGTAGGCAGATTCCAGGGCAACTCATGAAGTTTTGTCAATGATATAGAATAATTTTGCAGCAAGAATAAGGTGACTATCCTGTTGTATAAGACAATGGTTAGGCCACATCTTGATTACTATACACAAGTCTGTAAATTTAATTTTAGGCTGTTTGTTTGTTATTTGGGTTTTTAGGAGCATTAGCAACTAAGGCCATATTGCTCCGGGAAATGCGGTGGTCATTCCTTGACCTTTCCGCATCCTCCGTATTTGGTGGTGACGGGCTCGAACCCCGGTCTAATCAAGAAGCGTGTGCTACGCACTGCTGCTCCTTCCCACCTGTCTACGGAAGCGGTTAATTTTAGGCATGATGCTGGCCAGTTGAAATGGGTGCAGAGAAGGGCAATGAGAATAATGATAAGAATAAAAGGTTATTCTGATTAGGAAAGGCTTTGATACTGCAAATCACAGTGTATGGAAACTAGGAACACCTGCAAGGATCTATTGAGTCCCATTAACTGAGCCAACTGCAGATAATCAGATAAAGAGCATTGATTTCTCTCATTGCCTCTCTAACATGCTAACAGAGAAAACAGCCATTCAGTAAATTCACAAAAGTCTTGCTAATATATGACTGATCAACCCACAAAGTTCCAATCAGTATCTGTTAATATTCCCATTATAAGCCATTATGATTTACTGGCCCACTCTATTTATATTGTATAGATGTTCATTAAAATCATCACAGTCAGTAACAAACTCCTACCCCCATTGTTGCTTTCCCAGTGCTTATGTCACACCAAACTGACTCAACACTGCACTATCCATTCATGTTAACTGGATGCACTTGTCTTAAATTTTATGTGTATCTTAACTAAGAACATAACTCCTCCCCCCACCTTTTATTCTGCCTGTATACAACGTTCTCTCCATTTTCAAATTCTGCATCCCTTATGTTTGGGTGTTACTATGTCTCTGATATCCTTACAATGTCTACATTTGATGACTTAACCAATAATTCAAATTCATAAAAATTTGTTTGCCATGTTCCTAGCATTAGTGTAAAAGAAAGCACATATGCATCTGTTTTTACTCTTAGTAACCCCAACACAGCCCATTTATTTGTTTTTTCGATGAGAACTACCAGACTGACCCAACATTGCACTATCCATTCATGTTAACTGGATGCACTTGACTTAAATTTTATGTGTATCTTAACTAAGAACATAGCCCACTCTATTTGTATTGTATAGATGTAATCAAGCCTTGTAATCCCTGACACCTTGCTGTCCGGGATGGCCGCAGTATGTTCCAACAGAAGTAGTGCACCTCTGCGTGTGACTGCTATTAATCTATTAGTCTGCACATCCCCCTCCCACAAACCAGCAGTTCTCCAACCAACCTTACACTGCCTCCTTTCTATTAAAGTGTATTTCATCCCTGTAAAAACAGTCTCTCTTGTTAACAAGCACAGAGCATGTTGAGAAAAATTGCCAGGGCAGTACTGATTGACAAGGTCTCATCATTTACTTTCTCCTATTGTGTCTGAGAAGAATTGAAGACACTCAAATGTAATCCTAACTCATAACTTTTTCTCAACATTGCCCTGAGCTTGTTAAATAAATTCTCAGATCTCCTACTCTTAATATCATTGGTACTAACATAATAATGTTATTTGACAGAAGTGCAATACCAATACAATGCATGAAAGAAAAGTTGTATTTTTTTCTGTTATAAACAAAGATTATTACATGCATGCTACAAAGCCAATATGTATGTAGGAATACTTCTCTGTAATAATATATTATAATTATTATCAGACAGTGTTTACTGATTAATAAATAATGACATGTCATGGTGTGTTTTATTGAATTAAAAACTACATCGATGTTCAGTGTCTGAAAGGGTTGTTGGAAGTGTGAAGGCAATTACAGCCATGATGTTCCTGTATATCATGTGTGCAAGTGGACATGTTCCATGGTCTATTCATCCACTTTTCTGGGATGAAACACTGTTTGTGTGCCTTAAGCTTCTGGGGCACTGTTTGTATTCAGATCACTTTTGTTCCTTACGTAGTGTGGCATTACTATTTTCTGAAACTGTTTCAATACTTAACACTGAAATAGTACCCCGCTTCTTTATTGTTGCATTGGGCATATGCAGCCCGCTGATAGGCATTTATTATAAACATACTGAAAGTTACATTTGCAATCAGAAGTTTTTTGTCCGAGTACTGCTTGGCTGCTCATTCAGATGCAATACATTCATTCACTGCTTGACACAAGGCTGCTAAATAAAGCTACCTGCTTTCTGATGATGGGACCAAATATTTCCAAAAACCAGTCATAAAAGTGCTTTTGAGTGTTTAATAAATAACAGATTAACCTACTGGGTAACATTATTTGATTAAAAATATTAGTTACTTTAGGTCACCTAAGACCAAGCTCTGTCACTGTTGGAACAACAGTGTTCCCAGACAGTCACAACGGAAAAACAGAACACAGTGTTGCTCAGACTGCCTTTCTTCAAACACCATAATTTGGACCAGAGTGAAAGAGAGACTATATAAGCCTATGCATTCTTACTTTCATTCAAGCCACAACAAGCCTGAAACATATAGCTTTTGTAAATGATGAATTAAAGTTAGTCTAAATTTATTCAAAAATTTATTTTATTTCTTTGTCAAGTTACTATAATCTCTGTTCAGCAGTTATTTTCAAATAAAATTTTTGTTATTTCCTATGCAGAGATGTGTTACTATAAAGTAACAATGTTATTATAAGGATAACTTGTTATGTTTTATATTTATTATTTCAATGAAATAATGAAGGCGTGACACTGTTACTCTTCCATTACTTCAATATTACTATCAATAATAATTTTCTTTTAGAAAGCAAGGGCAAAGGTTATGACAATTTTCAACAGGACACAGATGCTATCTTTAAAGAAAAGTAATCAAAATGAGTCTAGAAAAGTAAATGCAAGATGTCAGAACCTGTGGGGGCACTGCACACAGACTGCTACTGCCGAACAGAAAAAAAAAAAGAAAAGAAAAGAAGTCTACCCTATGCATAATAAAAATTTCCATGACAAAAATTAATACAAATCTGATTTTGGTGACACACAGTGAAAACACAAAGGTACCCACCTTGGGTGAAACAGATCCTGTTCTAGATTCTTTATTATCACTTCGTTTATTCCTTACTTTGTGTCGTAAATCCTTTTCATCTATACCTCTATAAAAATATGAAATAAAAGCAATGTGAATAAGCTACAATAGACAACACAAATTATCAAAAAATTATTCAAGAATTAAAAAGAATTTTAAAAAGATAACTCCAAAAAAAAAAGAAAAACTGTATTAACTTGATTTGACATAATTTATTCATATAAAAATAACCTTTAATATTATAACAAGACCCACACCATATGAAGCAGAGACCAAAGAGAATCCTGTGGCAAGTCACAGACCACCTCATTAGGCAAATTAGCATTAACATTAGCATTAGTAGAGGCATATGATGCAAGAAAGCAAGCTTATGCAGCATCAGCCAAAAAAAAAAAAAAAAAAAAAAAAAAACACCCACTCCCATTTCACCCCTCCGTTTGTTCGAAATACCTGTCCAGCTGAGCCTTAAATTTATTTAGGCTATCAACTTCTACAACAAGGGATGGAAGTCTGTTCCACCAACCAACTACCTGCTGGCTAAAGGCAAATTTCCGGACATCTATCCTACATCTGTCTTTCCTCAATTTGAATTTATGCCCTCTCAGGTGATTATTCTGAACAAGGGAAAGAATCCCATCGGCATTGAGCATACTCAATGTATGCTCAATGACACCGTTGCGCATGGAAGACTATTGCACAAACCGGAGCAGAATGGCACTAAGGGCAAGTTGCCACAACGAACAAAAGCCACAATTATACCAGATTATCTTAACAACAATGAAATAACACTAGCCACTATCTGCACAACTATTTACTGTGCTGCTATAGCAGCCAACAGGATGAATGGAAACCAGAGAACAACATAACACAAAATGCAAAGAAGGCTACAGCAGAAAACAGGAGATAAGAGTGAAGGTAGGTCAACTGACCCAGTACAAATGGGGTAACAGAAGTAAGAAGCTGATCAAAAAAAGTGAGAGCCATCCTCAAGAAAGACAACATCCACAGCAAACACAAGACCTATAATCACAGGATCAAAGAATACCTACACAACCTCAAGTAGAAACGCCTGGTTCTCAGCAAGAGACTTTGCCATTACAGGGAGAGAGCCCAGGGGAAAATAGACAATAGGATATTTGAAGAAAATCAGAGAGCCTTCTACAGGAAAAGTGGACAAGAGGAGAAGGAAGGCAGCAGACACCCAAACAGAAGGCACTCAAGAAGTTCTGGGATAACCCGTGGAGCAGTGAAGTTAGCCATAATGGCCATGTCCCCTGGATATATCTAGAAAGAAAGGAAACCAAGAATGTACAAGAGATAACAGAATGGGAGATTCGGGAGGAAGAAGTACAACAGTTGACCAGGAAGTCCCACAACTGGCAAACCTTGGGAAGAGATAACATTCCCAACTACTGGTACAAGAGGTTCACCTGCACACACACAGAGGCACATAGCAAAGCAATTCACCCAGATAGTAATGCATCCTGACAATCCCAACATCTATGACTCAAGGAATCACCTACCTAAGAAGATATCAGACCACTTGGAGAACCAGAACGTCATGGCTGAGCAGCAAAAGGAATGTAAGCAGATGAGCAAGCCTACAAGAAACACCACAACCTGTACACAGCCTACACTGACTACTACAAGACCTTCGACTCCATGCTAATAGAGACATTGAAAATTTAGAAAGTCAACCAGACACTGACACACTTCCTAGAAACAACCACAGCGAAATGGAGAACCACCATCAAGGTCAAGAATATCACAACCAGACTGATCCCCATCAAAAAAGGAATTTTCCAGGGAGATGCCCTGAGTCCACTATGGTTCCGTCTAGCACTCACCTCACTGTCCACCATGTTCAATAACAGCAAGTATGGATATACCCTTAAAGAAGGGAGGAAGAACTTGCACACTCTCTCTCACCTGATGTACATGGATGCCATAAAACTCTAAGGGGCAAATGAGAAGAAACTCCAACAGCTACACTGGATCACCGAAGAAATCAGCAATGACATCAGGGTGGAATGTGGACTAGACAAATGAAAGAAAGATCCACAGATTGCACCAGGGGGAAAGATCCACAGATTGCACCATTTAAGCCCTAAATCCTATAATATATATATATCAAAATATACATCTAAATTCCATATGTATTTCTTTTCACTGTGTCATAACTTCCTTTTTTAGGCCCAAATCCTTTATGTATCAAACTACACCCCATTTGGCATCTCTAATATTGTGGAATTAATTCACAATTGGGTCGTCAGCTGTAATACCATTGGGGTATCTACCCACACACTGATGAAGGGTCAAATAGCCTTGAAATGGCCATCTGGGAGGTGGGAAGCATTACTTATTTCAGGTATAATGAGATAGGCAACTTGTAAAGGCATTCACAATATCAGATGTTATGTAATAATGCCACCGTTCAATTTGGGTTGGTTTGCTGTGCATAGAAATGATGCTGATGTACTAATTTATATGACAAAAAACTCTTCTCACAGTCTGAGGCTTTTTAACCCTAAATCTTATCTGTATTAATGCAGTTTGTTAAAACTGTGTGTATATTATCATTATATATTAAGGTCAAAAACAACTATTTGGTTGTCACAGAAATCCATGTTGGTATGAAATAATATTGCATCTGCACATGTTTATTCTAGTCTAGAATAATACCTCGCATTTCTCACCAAGGAAGGCATAAAAGGGTCTGAAATTGTAATAATCATGTATATTTTGCCAACATGAAAGATATCAGAACATATAGTACTCAGTACAGTATATGGTATAATTAAAATACAGTACAGTATAGTTGAAAAATAGTACAGTATAGTATTGTTGAAAACTGAGAAGACAGAAGATACTTGTTGACATTAATTAGAGTTCAATTTCTGTAGACTGTAGTTTTCGGGACATACACATGGTCATCCATCGAAACTATACATGTATAGTGAATGCTGTTCGCAGCACTTTTGTACTGGTTTGAAAGAGCATGGGAGAATTACAGATGCCTATGAGACAGAGAGTGAAGAGACTAAGAAATGGGTCATTAATTAATCAGAATGCTCTCTTTTGAGTGGAGTTAAGATGCTTGACAGAGGATTTGGGTGCCATATCTCAGATGCAGGAACAATATTCCATGGTTTGTAAATAGAGTAGTTGTTCAGAAAAAATGTTACATGAGCAAAAAAATATATAAAAAAAAAAAGAAATCCAGTTTTTTGATGCAGAGGAAGAAATATTTGTGATGTGCTCATGCCACAAGAGACTAGAAGTTAAGGTAATCCTAATAAAGATATGTCATCTTGTCTAGAAATCTGAGCATCATTGGAGTACAGAAGCATAGATTATTTTTTGTGAGAAAAATAATACAGGCCGAGCTTTAGAAGGATTGAAGTTAACTAAGTTTTCTTTGCTCCAATGGAGAATTACTTGGAGACTGGTATTTCAGGAATTGGTGGTAGATATCTGACAAGTTGAAGCAGATTTCTCAAATTGAGAAGTCTTTGCAATCAATTTGCAGTGTGTCATCATCAAAAAAAAAATTGTATGAATGTGATTCCCAGTCAGTGAAAAGAGATAATTAATATACAAGAAGAGAGGGAGAAAGAACCGAACATTGGTGGAGAAATTTACTGGAGCATTAATGGCGAAATTAGAAACAGAGAGTTTTGTCACATTTTCTCCGTGATTCACAGTGTGCAGTCAAAGAGAAAACGTGACACCCAATTGCTAAGAGCAGTCAACAATCCATAAGATCTCTATGCCAAACACGATCAAAGGCCTTAAATATGCCTAGTACAACTGCTTGGTTTCAAACTTTTCCATCAAATTTGTCCAAATATAAATAACTTAAGCCAATTTATCATCAGTGGATTAACACTGATGATAAATCTGATGGAATCCATACTGTCGATTATTGATCAGATCAAAGGGTTTGAGATAGTTTAGGAGATGGAAGTTCATGGGTTTCTTCATTACTTTTTAAAGAGTAGAAGTAAGTGAAAACTGAAATGGGAGGGATCTGTCACCCTTTTTTTAAGGAACTGGCTCGTAAAGAGAAAGAAAAACATTAGTGGAATAAGAAAGTGTAAAAATGTGACACAGAACATCAGCAAACTCAGGAACATAGGTTTTAAGAACAAGTGTAGGATATACCATCAGCACCTGGATTTTTTTTGCATCAAAATTTTTTTCAATTCTTATAACATTCTTCTGTTGGAAGACCATAGGACACACTGAGTGGAGTGAAGGTAGGAGGTGATTTTAGAATTAGTATTAGCAGTGGCAAATGATGCAAGAAAGCAAGCTCATAAAGAATCAGCTCAAAAAAAAAAAAAAAAAAAACACCCCACCTTCTCACTCACCTGTTTATCCCCCTCCAATAATTTGTCTAGTTCTTTCTTGAACTTATTCAAACTACCCACATCCACAACATCAGATGGAAGTTTGTTCCAACACTAAACCACCAGCTGGATGAAGGCAAACTTTCACACATCTATCTTGCAACCTTCCTTCCTCAATTTATTGTTAACTTCTGGTGTTAACCTTTGACTCTGTTATGAAGTGGTGGGCTATGTTATTTTATTACATGTTCCCTCTTTTGGTGTGGTAGACGTGTTTGATTTGGTCTATGTAGTATTTGTTGAACTCACAGTCAATATGACAAACTCTCAAAAATGCTTATCTTTGACTTGATAACAGAATCTCAAAGTGGATCCAGAAACATAAATAGGCAATTAGTTCTGCATACCGAAAGCTCTGTATGCAAGTGCTCTGAAATTAGAGCCAATAAACAAATCATTGCTTTTAAAATACGATGTTATAAGTATTTTAATTGTTAATTCCGGTACCATACCTCTCACTCAACATATTAATGCTATTCATATCTCACATTAATTTGTTAAGATCCAATCAAAATTAAAATGGATTTAAAAACTTATCCTAAAAAAATTCTATGAAAAAAGAATTCCTTCATGTAGGAAAATGTTTCAAAGCTAAACAAAAAGAACCACTTTATCCTCCCCTCCCCAACTGTGGGCATTCAGTACCTATTAAAAGGATAGTAAGAGCAACCTTAGCATAAAAAGGGGAAAATTTATATTGGGAAATTAACCCTGAAAGGTGTGCAATGAGAAGACAACCATATGACGCTTTTGGTGATTGAACTCAGCCGGTGAACTACTCTTCTGAGTAGTTCACCGGCTTCGATCAGATGCATGGAGTGAGCCCTGGCTGCCACAACCTTGAATGTCTTCATCCTGGAGAGGATTTTCTTCAGATGGAATAGGTTGAGATAAGAACTAAGGCACCTCAGTTCAGGTGTGGTTAATGATGTCCTGTCATTCAGGCCTGAACAAAGTGTCTTAAAAGGAGATCCCCCACCACCACTAACCACAAGCTGTCAAAGGCTATGTAAGTACGACTTGGCAAACCAACTCAGCAAATATTCTTGCACCGTTTCTATTTAAGTGTATCCCATCCCTGTAGAAGCACTCTCTCCTGTTAACAAGCACAGACCATGCTGGGAAAAATTCTACCCCACAAGCCTTGTCCAATCTCTCCAGGGCCGAACTGACTGACAAATCTCTCGTCATATACTCCCTCCTATTGTGTCTTGGCAAAATTGAAGACACTTTCAAATTTAACCCAACTTTAATTTTTAAGTAAATCTGCAGATCCCCTACTTTTAATGTCATTAGTGCCAATGTGCACAACAATATCACCTTTATGCCCTTAAAAGATATCTGCTCTACAATGTCACCAACTTTTGCTCCTGGCAGACCTATTCCACCTATCTGTTTTGCACAATATAGTTCACTTTTCCCAGATAATAGAGTTACTGACAACAACTTACTCCTGTGGGACCAGTGTATTTTGCCTTGTGGGTTGCTGCTGTGTTGGCTTATGCCCAAGTTCAAGCTCTGGCATTGAGGTGGGCAGCTGAGAGCTTGATGGGCCCCCAATTTAAATCTTTTGAGAATATCCACCCTGTTCTTCAAGCTCTCATAAAGGAACGCTGAGTTGGCACTAAATATTTCCACACACTTTACATCAAACACACATAAAGACATCCCCCATGACAATATCATGTTCTATTCCAGATAGATCTGCAAATAATGTGGTTCTATCTAGAACAGGTCATGGTAATGGTAGCTTAATCAAAAACTGGTACTAGTTGGTTACTTTGTGTGAGAAGGAACAGTGCTTAATGAAGATGGAAGTTTTAGACATGGAAATAAACAACAAAACAAGTAAAGCAGGAAGGAAGGCCAATTAAATAAATTCATTTAGAGCAAACAAAAAAATCAGTCATCAGCTGTTTGTAAAACAGTTTTTAAGATTTTAATCTATGGAGCTGAAAGTTAGTTAAGAAATACAGGTTTGATAAAAAAAAATTAAAATTTTCAAAAATTAGTTTTAAGACAAATAAATGGAAGTAACATATGGAAGTAAGTGCAAGTTTATATTATAAATGATGAAATAAAAAAACAAACTTTTGTGTAAAAAAAAAAAAATCCAATCAAAGGTAAGCAAATAAAACTTCAAATGGCATGGGCATTTTGAAAGAATAGGAAAATTAGATCAGATATTTGAAACAAAAATGAGTTTTTTTTTTTTTTTTTTTTTGATTTGGTAGTTGTTGGCGCATCGGCTTCTGTGGCCATATTGCACCTCCCAAGGTTTTTGCAGTACTTTGATCCAAGCCCGAGGCGGGAATCGAACCCGCGACCTTTGGGTTGCCGGGCAGGTATTTTACCCACTCGGCTAGCCCGGTCGGCACAAAAATGAGTAGTAACATTTATTTTTGCCCATATGCAGACCAAGAGCAGGGGGAGATCAAGTGTCAAGCAAGCTTTAAAAGAAAAAAGGCTTACTCTGGTTAAGGCTAAATATCTAGCAGGAAACAATAAAACATGGAATAAAATAGTGAACAGATGGTTGATGTCCATAAGAACTGATATGCACTACCGCAAGATAGTAGTGAACTTTAACACTTAATGGATATAAACAGATTTGGATGATGATTATGTTAATATATTTCCACTACTTTCCCTGCCTTGGGAGGAAAGGCAATCCCCCACAGCTGAAAAGTTAAGAAATGAAAAACAACGACAAAGAACAACAGAAAAGTACCAAGTTTAAAAAAAAATAGAAGAAAGACTTAGTTCAGATAGACATACAGGTTTGCCAGGTCTATAATTATAGTGCTGGCAAACTTGTAGGACACTTGTAGGACTTGATGTTTATAATTATCAAGCAGTCTTGATAATTATAAACATCAAGTAATGAGCATCTGAAGCTTTCACTGACACATTGAACAGGAAATCAGGAGAAACAACCTCTGGAACCACTCCCCCTCTCCACAGATTTGTGGGGGGGGAGTGGTTCCAGAGGATGAAGCTGTTATAATTTGTAACATAATAAATTGTAGCAAGGATGGAAATATCAAGTACCTTTTTTGTCCCAATGGACTAGGCTACCATAGTAGTCACAAAGAGTTTATAAAAAGAAGTAAATTGATGTTATGGCAGTTGTGGAGGATTTTTATAATAAATTAGAGCAGGAAGTTAGCAGCCTGCAGCACTCGGGTCCATTTTGAGCATCCTTCAGGGTGTTTTGACCAACAAACTAAAATGTTACCCATCTACAAATTTTGATAAACCGAAAATGCAAAAACACAGAGAAACAAGTATCAAGAAGGAAGGGTATTTGGCAAGCTTTAACCAAATTGGTGATTGGCTAGGATGAAAATGACGGATTGTTAATAGTGAATGTTGTAATAAATAAAAATGAGACAAATGACATGATCTGAAAGGTATTCTCTAAATTATAAAAACAGCTTATTTTTAGAATTATAAAAATGACATATAATTCTTGGATACTATACAATAGTATTTTATAGGTTTTTCAGTACACTGTTTAGTCAAATACTGAAAAAATAAACTGAAAATCAAAATGGATTTTATTATTGTTACATGTTTCATAATAGTTTTTGTGCAACAGGTAGTATTTTCTTTTAAAGTTGTTTCTGTTTCATCTTGAAAATGTTATGATTATCAATACTGTCAGTCCAAATAAAATAATTTTAACACTAATAGTGTGAGATCAAATATATAATAAATGTATTCACTTACTCTTTTTTTTAATCTACTAGTCATGCATCTCATATTATAAAGCTGGAAATTGCCTGCAGCCAACTTGTGCTAATAGGTTGCCAACCTCTGAATTAGAGGCTACTAGAGGACAGAACACAATGGCAAATATTAAGGATGAAATATTAAGGGCATATATCTTGCTGTGAGTATGAAAAAAAGTTGAGCACATTGCCTGTTTGCAAATTTGGGATATTTGAATTGATAAAACTGTACTTCACAAATTTAACAGATAAAAAAAAAAAAAAAAAGTGCTCACTTATCTCCTTTTGCACGGCGCCCAGAACTTGGATATGGATCGTGCTGATAGCGGCAACTGCTTCCATAAGAACAACTGCCTGTTCTCAACCAGTTTCGGCATTTTTCTTGCTGTTCACCTCTTTGATGACGCTATATATTAAGAAATAATGCTGTATATTGCTTTTCATGTTTATACAACAGCATAATGCATAAACATAAAGTTCTTTTGGGGATATATCTCTTAAATTGAATATTACAATATACTAATTCTGTTCAAAAAGATGTGTACAAATTCACTACCTAAAATTTGCATAAAGTAACAGTTGTGATCTATTTGTCAAGAGGCCAACTGTTACAAAACCTTTCTGCTTTTATATGGACTATGAACAACTGTAACCAAATTTTTATATGGATAATGAGACCATTAATAAATTCATTGTTTGGAAAGATCAATCTTAAAATGGAATTCATAACACTATTCTGCATTTTGAAAAAAAATTCACTGATGTTTTCTCAGAAAAAGGTGTTTCCAAATCATTTTCTAATGCTGATTTCAAAAATGACGATCTAACAATAGTCAGCCATCATGTTGACATTCCACTTCCCCTGGTACTTCATCTCCATGTCTTTAATGTCCTCATGAAACTTCTCACCATGTTCTTCACTAACACTTCCTAGATTTTCTGGAAAGTAGCCAACATGGGAGTGTAAAAAAATATCCTTAACACTCATGTTGCAGCCCAGCTTCTTGAAGATTGCCAACATATTTTTGCCAACTTTATTCTTGTAGTCTGGATCCTTGTTGTTTCCTAAGAAGTTCTCAACAACAGACCTGAAACTAATCCATGCCTGGTTTTCTCTTTTATTCATAGTTCCCTCAAAATCTTGGTCTTTCATTGGTTTATGAATTTGAGGTTTTAGTTTCTCTTGGGTGATCGATGGGAATTTAGTACAAAGGTGGTTGGAGCAAGGATCTTCCTGATGTAAAGTTTTCACAAACTGTTTCATCAAACCCAGTATGACATGCAAGAGTGGAAAGAGGATAGTTTTCGAGTCTACCAGTAGTTTATGAACTATGTTCTTTGATTGAGGCAACGAAATGCTCCTATTTGGCCAGACATGGCCAAGTATTTTTGCATAGCCAGATTGCTGGCTACGCAAAAATACCAAGTAACATGCCTATTACTTTAAAGTTAGTAAAAACTGACTAACCATGTTCTTCATACCTAATATTTGTCAATAACTTCAAGTTCTCATATGTTTCTTTCAAATGCACAGAGTAAGCTACTGTAATTGACCCATACTTATTTCCATTGTGGACCAATGGAAATAAATATGGGACAACATACCTTTGAGACTCCTCTTTGATGAGTCAATAAAAAGTCTCCACTGTGTACGATTGTAACTAATTCCTAAATAGTTCTGTAAATCATTTATATTACTGCAAAAAACCACAGAATCGTCCTCAGAAAAGTATGACTAGTTCTCCTTTCTGTATTTGTACCATGAGAAAAACATCCCATGTGTCAGATTTTTTGACTTGAGTCTAAACCAAGGAGTTCTGCAGATTCTTTTGGTAAATTTAAATTGCTTACCAGATCATTGAGTTCATGCTGTGAAAACAGTTGAGGGCTAGACTAATTGTCTCCAGGAGTGTAGACTTCAGTTTCATCTTCAGAAGCATCACTTTCAGCACTCTCTCTGCTCGCAACATTCTCCAATAATAAGTGGAGGAATGGAATCGGCAGGTTATCTCCATGTGGGACTGATCTAATGGCAGATGGAATATTAAGATAAACAATGCCCTTCTTACCCTTAGCATTGTATCCCTCTAAATTAACTAAGCAAAAGTAACAGTCATTACAGTGGTTTATAGGCTCCAGCCAAATCATGGGAACTGCAAATGGCACAGACTTCTTTTTAACATTTTTTCACAATGCTTCAACACAGGTTCGGCAAACTTTATGTGGAGCCAATTGTTTATCTAGGTCACTGAATTTCATTCCAAAATAAGCACAAAACATTTTTTTTACAAATTCTGTAATATTTTGTCTTTGCTTGAGGGCTACATAACTTCCACAAATATAACAAAATAAGTTTGGATTGTTCAAACACTTGCACAAAAACATTTTACTCACTTTTCAGCACAAATTTGACACAATAATCTCAAAAATAAACTGAGCTCACACTGATGCATGGAGCTCTCAAGGTAAAAAAAAATTACTGAAGGCAGTGCTGTGTTGTCAACAAGTGAAGATTTAGTTTACAATTCCAACATTTACTCCTAAGTAAATACATTCAATAATACAACTCATGACATTAACTTAAGTGATTTGTAAAAAAAAAGATACGTGATAGGAAAAAATAACATTTCTGAAACTGTGTAAAAACCGAGTTAAAAATAGTTTTTAGTTTACAATCATTGAAAACTATGCAGACTGTTGCAATTTAATGCTGGATTCTTGATGAGATAACATCTCTTTGCAAGAGATATAAAACATTCAAATACAGTAATTTTTTATTTTAACTTTGAAGAACATTAAAATTTATTTCACTGTCACATCAACATGGGAACCACATAATCTATTAGTTACAATGTTGACCTGGTGATATTTATAAGATAAAAC
Source organism: Mastigoproctus giganteus (assembly GCF_048544385.1). Classification (NCBI taxonomy): domain Eukaryota; kingdom Metazoa; phylum Arthropoda; class Arachnida; order Uropygi; family Thelyphonidae; genus Mastigoproctus; species Mastigoproctus giganteus. The sequence goes on from NC_143580.1 coordinate 58,128,744, forward strand.
CACTTCTTTTAAAAAAAATTTTCACTTTTGAATTTTAAATACCAGTTTTTGTCCAGTTTCATTTTGGGCTTCTTATTTTATGAAATACATACAAAAACAATTTTCCACATTTTAAAATTATCTTTTATGACTAATGGTTCCTTAAATCTTAAGTCAGTGTAATTCAAGAATCCAACAGGAAATACCGTATTTCTCCATGTATAAGACGCACCTTTTTCCAAAAAAATTCGGGTTTGAAAACTGGGTGCATCTTATACAGTGGTTGTAGATTTTTTTTTTTACTTGCATTTCCCACTTTTTCGCACTTGCTGTCTTTGCGCTCATTGTTTCGCACTTGTTACCAGTATATTAGGTAAGTTTTGCCACGTTCTGCCCAGAAATGGCTCAGAAAAGATTTTTGTACAGTGCTGAATTTAAGTTAAAAGTGATCCAGTTTGCAAAAGTGAATGGAAATCGTGCTGCTGAATGTAACCTTGATCCTCCTCCAACAGGCGCTTCCATAGCCAGGTAGGAAGGAGCAGCAGTGCATAGCACACGCTTGATTAGACCGGGGTTCAAGCCCGTCACCACCAAATACGGAGGATGCGGAAAGGTCTGGGATTGACCACCGCATATTCACAGAGCAATATGGCCTTAGTTGCTAATGCTCCTAAAAAAAAAACCAAATAAATAAACCAAACCTCCTCCAACTGAGAAAACAATCCGAGACTGGCTATGGGAAGAAGAAACCCTACTGAAAATGCCACGGCAGAAGAAGGCCATGAAAGGCAAGTCAGCAAAATGGCCTGATTTAGAAAGGGAATTGATCTCTGAACCATCTTTGTGTCCACAAAGATGGTTTAGCATGAGGCAAGAAGAATTGCTGATGAAAAAGAAGTTACTGATTTCAAAGGAGGACACAATTGGTGCTTCAGGTTCATGAAATGGAATGGACCAAGCATGCGTACACGCACCAGACTTGCCCAAAAGATGCCATCGTTTGAATTTCATCATTTTGTCATTCAATGTCGGAAGACACATCAGTTTGAGTTGGGACAGATTGCAAATATAGACAAAGTCCCCCTTCAATTTGATGTCCCAAGTAACAGAACTGTTGATAAGAAGGGGGTGAAAACTGTAACTGTGAAGACAAGTGGACATGAAAAGAGCCATTATACAGTTGTTCTAGCTTGTTGTGCCAACGGAACCAAGCTGCCTCCTATGCTGATTTTCAAACACAAAACAATACCAAAAGAAGACATTCCTCGAGGAGTGATTGTCCACGTTCATGACAAGGGTTGGATGGAACAGGGTGGGATGAAGATCAGGTTTGAGAAAGTTTGGAGAAGGAGACCAGGTGGGCTCTTACGCAAACCTGCCCTATTGGTGCTTGATCTGTTCAGGGCACACATAACAAAAAATACAAAGAAGATTGCTGCAGAGCAAAAAACAAAACTTGCCGTCATACCTGGAGGCTTGACATCCCAGCTCCAACCATTTGATGTCAGCATTAACAAACCCTTCAAAGCTGCCATGAGAGACGAATGGAACCAATGGATGAAGTCTTCTGGGGACAATTTGATACCAGCAGGAAAAGTGAAGAAACCAACTATAGGAGAAGTTTGTACCTGGGTGAAAAGATCCTGGGATAATATCAGGATAGGATTGAGATCGTTGTCAAGTCATTTAAGAAGTGTGGCATTTCAAATGCCATAGATGGAACTGAGGACGAGGCAATATATGAAGACAGTGATTCGTCATCAGACACAGATGAGGACAAGCTAATGGATGGGAGTTTTGACAGTGATGAGGAGTTGTATGAATTTTATGATGAATAAAACTTGAGTTCAATAACTTTATGTAATACATTTTTTTTTCAAATTTCGTGCCCCAAAATTAAGGTGCGTCTTATACATGGGGAAATACAGTATGTTTTAACTTTTATTGCATAACAAAAAGAATGCTGTTTTTTGAAACTGTTTTAAAAATTAAGATGTTTCAAAATTATTAACAAACATTTTCTTTATGAGGTACACCGACCTAACAGTGAGTAGATCCCCATCCCCTTTAGCTCTCAGAACAGCCTGGATTTGTTATGGTATGGATTTGAGGCAATGAAAGTGCCACAGGGATGCTGGTCCACGTGGGCTCAACTGTTTCATACAGTTGATGCAAATTGGTTGATTGAAGATCTCCACTTTCAAGAGTATGTTCCAAGTTTAGATCAAGTAACTGGAGAGAACTCCACAGTAAGCTGAATTTGCTCTCATGATCCTGGAACTTGTTCTGGGTAATTCTGGCTTGTTGTTTGTTTGTTTTTAGTTAGTTGTTGGTGCATCGGCTTCTGTGGCCATAATGCACCTCCCAAGGTTTTTGCAGTACTCTGATCCAAGCCCGAGGCAGGATCCGAACCCGCAACCTTTGGGTTGCCAGGCAGGCACTTTACCCACCCGGCTAGGCCAGGTCGGCGGTAATTCTGGCATTATGCAAACTGATACATTGCAGCCAAGAACAGATGTACCTGTAAAGAGCAATTTAGAAATAACATGATATCCAAACATTTTTCCACAGGTATTGGGTGGTGGGTGGGGGGGAAATGTGCATCCAAAAACACTCTCCACGCCACTATCACCAACCTGCATTATTGACACCAAGTAGGATGGGGTCTATGGACTCCTATCGCTTTCACTATATTCTGGTTTTCCCATCAGCATAAAACAGAAGAAGGATTTAACAGACCAGACATTGCTTTTCCAATCATCCACTGTTCAGTGTTGTTGTGTTCCTCAGTTCTGTGTAACCATACAGTTTTTTTTTTTTTGCTGACAGCAAAAAAGAATGGGCTTGTTGTACCTTGTCACAGAGGAGATCTCACATCTGTGACACAGTATGACAAGTTGTGCAGTTTGAAATACTTCTTTGGTTACCAATGTTGTACTAGATTGTTATTTGACTGACTGTGGCTTTTCTGTTACTCTGCAATTCTTGTCAGCCTCTTGCTTCAACAAGCTGTTTCTGACCCACAGCATCGACACTGGCATTGGTTCAATAACTAAAGATATTTAGTTATTGAACCAATGTGTACCTGAAAATCCCAATAGGGATTTTCAGTATGAAGTTTCTGAGATACTTTTACTGGTACATGTAGTGCCTGCTGGCTATATGCCAAAGAAAAATTCACTGACAAATAAGCAGGGATTTTGACCTTGGATATGCTCCAGATGGTATGAGTCTTGATTGCTTTGTCCCAACCATAGTAATAAATTTTTAACATAAAAGTTGATCAATCTAGTTAGCTTAGTATCAGTATTAGTATTAGAAATGGCCACATGGCGCAAGGAAGCCTATGGCTTATGCTGCACCAGCCAAAAAATAAAATAAATAAATAAAATAAGAAGAAATTTAAAAAAAAATAAAAAATTAATAAAAGAAAAGGAAATAGACAACCTATGCATTTCCCTCTTCCCATAGCTAATTATCTAACTGACCTTTGAATTTCACCAAACTGTCATCCTCTACCACCCATGTAGGTAACTTATTCCAGTAATTCATAACTCGCTGGCTGAAATAAAACCTTGCAATCCAGTCTATACATCCACCCTATAACTTGAATTGATGGCCCCTAGTTCTAGAATCATTTATAACCATGAAAATTTTATCCTCATTCATTTTACTTATGCCACTCGGAGCCTTAAACACCTCAATCGAGTCTCCTCTAAGGTGCCTAGTTTTCAAGTTCTGCAACCCACATATTCAAAGTCTTTCCTCATATGGATACCCTTTTTCCAATCTCACCAGGCGAGTTACCCATCTCCAGACCCTTTCATCAAGGAGTACAATGTCTTTCTTTAGGAGCAGTCTCCATACTTGAACACAGTATTCCAAGTGTGGTCTAAACATAGCCTTATATAATGGTTTTATGACATCATTATCTCTACTAGCAAATTTTCGATAAATCATCGATAGAACATAAGCCTTCCTTGTAACCTGTCTACAATGCTCGGAGAACTTCATGTCAGACCATATTGTCCACTACTGGCTTTAGTTCAACTCCACCAAGTGTATAAGTTATTTTGGGGTTACTGTTCCCCAGGTGTAATACCTCACACTTTGCTGGATTTAGCTGCCATTTTTCTGACCATCCCTGAAGACTATCTAGGTTACTCTGTATAAGCTCTGCTTGGCAGTTATCATTCACTACTCTACCAATCTTTACATCATCTGCAAATTTAGACATCACGGCCTCTATCCCTTCATCGATGTCATTTATGAAAATCAAAAACAACATTGGTCCTAATACTGATCCTTGAGGAACCCTACTTCTTACATCAACCCAATCTGAGGAATAACCATTTATCACAACCCCCTGAATCCTGCCATGAAGCCATCCTGCTATCCAACCTGTTCCAGCTTATAAAGTAATCGCTCATGTGGGACTGAGTCAAATGCTTTGCTGAAATCCAAATAAACAATGTCAAAATTATTCCCTAAATACAGCTCATGAATGACCCTGTCAAAATAGCTATCCAGATTTGTTAAACATGATTTTCCCTTTACAAAACCATACTGAGTTCCATTCAGAATTCCATTTCTATCAAAATGATCCTGAATTCCACTCTTGATCATTGCCTCCATGATTTTCCCTACTGCTGAAGTTAGACTGACTGGTCAGTAATTTCCCACTTCACTCTTAGAACCGCCCTTATATATTGGAGATAATTAGTCTCATACTGACAGCAATCCTTGTTCATAATGTAGCTACTCATACAGCTGGCTCCCTATTAATAGGTTACACTACAAGGAGTGAACAAGAAGGGAAGTCAAAAATTCCAAATGGTTTCCTTCACATATTTTACTACAAAGCACGAAAAATGTATTTTATATAAAAAAAATCACTCATAATGATTTCAAGAAAAATATCCATTTCTGCATGCCATATGTAAAATTTGAAAAATATGTATATTAATATTTAGCTCTAATAAGTCAGAACGAGGTGCTGTATACTGTACCATCTTAAAGATTAAAATAAAATTTAAAAAATGCTTTTATGCTATGTGAAAAAAATCATGAATTTTTATCGAGAAACTCAATACATATTCTTAATTACTAGAAGGCTGTGTTAAGAGACAATATGTCTTTTCTTCAGCTCTTATAATTATGGAAAGCTTATAACTGCAGAAAATCTACAATATATAAGTCTGGCCCAGTTTTCAGTGGGGTCTTCTGAAACTGAAGCTTTCCAAAAAAAAAAAAAAAAGACGGAAAAATGTGTATAGTACTGTCTTAAAATGTAGCCTTCTAATCATTAGACACATTCACATATGCATAAGTGCAGACTATTTCATCTGTCCATCCACCTTCCAGTCTGCCTGTCCATTCACTCATATGCAGCACCTAAAATCTCAGTGGACTTAATTTCCCTGAAATTTTATATTTGGGCTCTTTAAAAAGATTTGCTAAGCAATTCCAAATTTCATTAAAACTGAACCAACAGAAATCCAGCATATTTTTTTATTTTTATTTATTTGTAAAATTTCAAGTTCTCTCTAGGCTTCTGGGTCAATTCTGATGAGTTTCCCTCCTCTGCACAGAAGGCTATATTAGTTTTGGATGTTTGAGCAATTCTTAGGAAGGCCAAGTCAGGCCAACACCAATTTCAGCTGGGGAAATTTTAGATCCAATTCCAGTTATTTTCCCCGTCCCCCCACACCCCATAGAACAATGCTTTAAATTTGAAACATTGGCACTGATGATTTTCAATACTTCATTATTCAGAATATTCTAAGTAATAAAATATTAAAAAATATTGAAGCATTAGCATTAGTAGAGGCATTTGATGCAAGAAAGCAAGCTTATGCAGCATCAGCCAAAAAAAACCAAAAAAAAAACCCACTTCCACTTCATCCCTCTGTTCGTTCAAAATACCTGTCCAGCTGAGCCTTAAACTTATTTAGGCTATCAACTTCCACGACAAGGGATGGAAGTCTGTTCCACCAACCAACCACCCGCTGGCTAAAGGCAAATTTCCGCATGTCTATCCTACATCTGTCTTTCCTCAATTTGAATTTATGTCCTCTCAGGTGATTATTCTGAGCAAGAGGAAGAATCCCATCAGCATTGAGCATGCTCAAACCATTCAAGGCCTTATACACCTCTATCAGATCACCTCGCTGGTGCCTAGTCTCCAGACACTGTAATTTGCAAAACTTAAGCCTTTCTTCGTAAGAGCACCCCTTTGTTCCATTCACTAATCTTGTTGCCCTTCTCTGTACTCGTTCCAGCAGCTCTACATCCTTCTTGAAATGAGGCCACCAGACCTGTATACAGTACTCTAGGTGTGGCCTGACCATTGCCTTATACAAGGGAATAATCACCTCCTTATCCCTGCTAGAAAAATTCCTATATATCATTGACAATACACCATGAGCTACTCTTGCAGCCCGTTTGCACTGCTCAGAGAACTTCATATCTGCCTGCACAACAACCCCCAGGTCCCTTTCATTCTCTACCACTGTCAGTGTAGTACCACAGAGTTGAGACGTTGCTCTGGGGTTGCTGTTTCCCCTGTGTAGTACTTTACATTTGTCAATGTTAAACTTCATTTGCCACCTCTTAGCTCATCTGCTCAACCTTTCCAGATCCTGTTGCAGCAGCATAGTGTCAGTAGTGTCCTTGACAACCCTGCCTACCTTTGTATCGTCTGCAAACTTCGACATTAAGCTTGATATACCCTCATCAATATCATTTATGAATACAGAAAACAATAATGGACCCAACACTGAGCCCGGAGGGACTCCACTAATAACATTAGTCCACGACGAGCAGTGTCCATTGATTACCACTCTCTGTCTTCTCCCCCTCAGCCACCCCTTTATCCACAGCAGCAATTTGCCTCCAATACCACACTGCTCCAATTTGTGCAGCAGTCTTCCATGTGCAACAGTATCAAAAGCCTTATTAAGATCCAAGTATATAATATCAAAGTTATTCCCTGCATCCAGTTCCTTTGTGACTGCATCATAGTATCCAATCAAATTGGTCAGGCATGACTTCCCCTTAACAAAACCATGCTGTGTCCGAGCTATTGTTTCTAAACATTGTTTAGAATATTGTTCTTCAGCCTTTTACTGGACATCGTGTCAATAGGTAGCCTCCTTTTCCCTAAAAGCAGAATTGCCACATAGTTACCCAACACAATAACTGTTTGTTATTTGGTTTTTAGGAGCATTAGCAACTAAGGCCATATTGCTCCAGGGATATGCGGTGGTCATTCCCTGACCTTTCTGCATCCTCCGTATTTGGTGGGCATGGGCTCGAATCCCGGTTTAATCAAGAAGCGTGTGCTACGCACTGCTGCTCCTGCTCACCTGGCTACGGAGGTGCCATTTGATAACTGAATGTGTATGGAATATAACAATGTATATATTACCTAATTTCTTATTATTTTATTTTAATATTTAAATCCATATAAATTTAGAGCCAATAAGCTTTATGTTAAGAAGCAGGTTATACAGCAGTTATGTACAAGGAGTGCTAAAGCATCCTTTTTTTGTATTTAGCTAAAAATGCAACTGTTTTCCAAAAAAAGTATGAAACATATTATAAAGCAGATCAGAATGAGTTGCCTCAGTCTTACCCTAAAAATATATGGTACTTCTCCACTAGGAGAAATATATTGCTATATATCTGTAAGGAGTTATTACCCAGATGGCAGTTTCAAGGACTGTTAACTCATCACTGATGGGTAACTAGATAACTTCAGTGCAGCAGGACTAAGTGCAAGCTTGAAGCTTAGCTATAAATTTGTGGTATTTGATGATCTACACCTTTTTGGGATCTCTTATATTATCGAAACTTATAATTACTGAGTTGTTAAATCCTGCACTGAGGATGCCTATGTATCCACTGGTGAAGGGACAACAATTCCTGAAATGGCTAGCTGGATAATGACAATCATTATATATAAGCAGCAGTATATTTTTCTCTGCTTGTAAAGGAGCACCATTTATTTTAAGTCTAAGCCTGAGGAAACTTATGGCAATCTACTCATATTAAAGTTTCAGGAGACTGCTAACTGGATAGGAAATGCACTGGAAACTTAATTAGAGCCATGCATCAAGATTCCACTTGCACCCACCTCAAGAACATCGGTGAAAAACTTTAATATAACAGATGAATGGGAAGAGACAACAACGAACAAACCCTATTTAAGCAGTTACAATGAATGTCTAAGGGCAGTAAAAATTTTAAAAATTTTTGATGATTAATCAACTTTAGAAGAATTGACTAACAGTTCAAATTGAGCTACTTGAGACTTAGTGTCATACTGAAATTGGTCATATTTCAATACGGTGATTATGTGTTCAGAAGAGACAGACAGAGACAAAGGGAAGGGGTAATGTTCTTATTAAAAGAGAATGTAAAGCAGTTAGAATGTTGTCAGAGTCTGTTCAGGTGTACGTAAAATCAATATGGTGTGAGCTGTCTGGTAATAATGTAAAGCTTATAGTTGGAGAACATTATAGGCCAAATCATTATGGGAAATATGATAAAATCTGTTTGGGCAACTTGAATAGGCAAACAAAGATGAATGCCTCACTATGGACGTACCCATTAATTATCAATTGGAATTCGTGGTCAATCATTACACGAAGGAAGAGGCCTGGACTATGGAAGGATGGTTGGCTGTTCTATCAAGACAATGCTCCAGCACATGATGCACTCTCTGTGTGCCAGTTTCTGGCAAAAAAACAAGTCCCTATGTGTGAACATGCACCAAACTTGCTAGATCTAGCCCCTTATGACTTTTTTCTCTTCCCTAAACTGAAAAAGGAAACCCATTTTCAGTTCAGTGAAGACAATCCGAAAAAAAAAAAACAACTGAAATGTTAAAGGGGCTTACAGAAAATTACTTCCGGAAATGTTTCTGTGCTTCAAAAAAAACATATGGAAGAGTGTGTGCAAGCCCAAGACAATTATTTTGAAGGGGTAACTTATAAGGTATAAAATATTTCGTTATATTTATTTTATTGATGAATGACAGTCTTATAGAATAGAACAGAATCTTTAATTTCGGCATGATATACATACAATTAGTCCAGTCATGGCATGGTGGTGCCAGGGGTTTATCATTTAATGCCACACACCTTGCATGTTAATACATCTAAAAATGGGTATCCAGTTTCTCTCTGGCTGCTCACTGTGTGTGATGGCAGCTGGCTCTATCTTCTAACTTGCTGGTGTTCCCTAAAGTTCAGTTCTTTCTCCCACTCCTTTCCTTTTGCTATCATCAGAAAAACCATGCACAATTTTGCTGATAACAGCATACCACATTCCACCTTCCAGTTTGAGAAACCTTGCTCTGAACAAGTAACCTCAACTTCTTGAATATCCACCAACAATTGCTTAAATGCTGATCTCCAGGTAATTCTCCAATGGGGCAAAGATAACTTGGTTAATTTTAATTCTAAAACTCAGTGCTGTCTTATCTGTCAAAAAAAAACAGTCTACTGTTGTTGTTGTTGTTTTTATTGGAAGTTTTACGGCATAACGGCAGCTAAAGGCCATTATGCGTCAAGCAATGGTAAGAACAGTCTACTGCTCCTATACTTTTCTTTGATGACACTCAGATTCCTAGACAAGGTCAATTATCTCTATTAGGAATTACTCTGACTTCTAATGCTCCTTAGCATAAGCAATATCAAAAATACTCCTTTCTCTGCATAAAAAAAAACTGCTTTCTTTTTAACTCTCTCTCGGCATCACTTTTCTTCTAAGCAACCACTCACTCTGCATAAATGCCAAATCTGCCCTAACATAGAATACTGTTCCTACATCTGGGATAGTGTCCTCAAAACCTCTCTCAGGCTTCTAGACTCTATTCAAAAGAAGGCAGTCAGGTTAATGGCCCATCTCTTACAAAGTCTCTATACTCTTTGTCTCATATGTTCAGAATCGCTGCATGCCTTTTCAATAGATATTTTCACGAGCACTGTTTTGAATTAGCATCTGTAATTCCCCACTCTCCTCCAAACTAGTCTGAATATAAGCACCAAACTGTCAGCATTCATTCACTGTCCAACTCTGAACTCACAGAACTAATTTTTCTACTGCTGCTCTTAAACCTTCTACTTCTGTTTCCAGAAAATTATAATCTACAGAAATTCAAGTGTAACAACAAGTATCTTCTGTCTTTTTAGCTTTTAGCCCATGCACAATACTAAGTACTATAAGTTCTAAAACTTTTTGTGTTCAGGGTTTTTTGTAAAAAAAAAAATAATAATAAATAAATAAAACTGTTAAGGTTTTTAATTTAGGGAAAAGTAATCCTAGGGTGATATACAGATTGGGAACATGGAATTACAGGTAGTTCAGGATGAGAAAGATTTAGGGGTTATGATACGAGCAGAAATGAAGCTTTTCTCGAAGTATAAGCAGGTAGACAGAAAGGTCCAGGGTGTACTATTAATCATCAATGGGACCTCTGCCAGTAGGGAGAAGGATGTTACTATTCCTCTTCATAAAATGGTGAGATCTCATTTGGAATATTATATTCAGGTCTGAGGATCTCACCTAAAAAAAGACATGGCACTTCTAGAGGAGGTTCAGAGCAGGGTGACTAGATTGGGGAATGCTAAGAGCTGTCCCTATGAGTAACATCTTAGAAGATGTGGCCTGCAGACTAGACACCTCAAGGTGACCTGATAGAAGTGTTTAAGGCCCTTAAAGGAATAAGCAGAATAAATGAGGAAGGTAACTTCCGGTTCAGAGGTTTAAAATTAGATGATGTTAAGTTCACCTTTGGACAGCATTTTATTGATCAGTGGAATAAGCTGCTTCCCAAGACAGCTAAGATAAAGTCTGACAAGGTCAAAGCCAGAATGAAATTTTTACCTTTCAGAAACAGACAAATTGTGAGTGACCCAGGATTTATTTATTTTTATTTGGCTGATGCAGTATAAGTTTGCTTCCTAGCATCATTTGGGCTGATTAAAATTAATAACACATATTTGATGCTTTAGCAGTAAACCTAGTTATATTTTAATAATATAATACAGAAAAAATGATCCTTCAGCACTAGTTCTATATAATTATTAAATGCACTAGGTTCTATATAATATAATCTAATGAACAGCTACCTCTCTTATTTATATATCTTCCCTTTGCTGTTATCAAAAAAACTGGAACACTTTATGACAGCAAATCAAATTCAAACATGATCACTAAGAGGAGTGAAAAAAAAAAGTTTTCAAGAATTCGCTAGTTTACCAGAGTGTGGCAAAATCAAATATGGAAATGTAGCAGGCAATTACTCAATGAACCAGCATGTTACATGCAAAGTCTAAACAAATTTCTTGAGATGCCAGAAAGCTATTCATAAATAGGTGGTTTTATGTGGTTTTTTTATTTTTTATTTTTAGGAGCATTATTTATTATTTTTTTTTTATGAAAACCCCAACACGAAAGGTATCAAAACCTATAGTACTTAGTACCGTGCATGGGTTGAAGGAGAAGTATGGGGGATGCCGGAAACTTTGTTCTAGAGACTAAACATGGGTTTCACCAGTTCAAGCCTCCAATAAGCAAAGTGGTGGTATTTCACCGGTTGATGAAAGTCATCTACCACCTTAAAAGGCCATATTGCTCCGGGGATATGCGGTGGTCATAGGCTTGAACCATGGTCTAATCAAGAAGCATGTGCTACGCACTGCTGCTCCTGCCCACCTGGCTACGGAGGCGCCTCATAAATAGGTGGATGATAGGGCTTGCAACAATACAGTAGTCATTACAGGATCAGAGGCTTTGAAATATTAAAATGAATACAACCAAAATTTCATTCTGCAATCATGTTTTAATTAAAAAAAATTAATCCTTGTGAGAACCAGTGCTTTTTCTGTAAAAAAAATAGATGCCAGTACTAATTCTTTGCTATCAGGAAAAATTGAAAATTAAAAGGACATGAAAAGTACAGTACTCGAAAAAATAATTTCCTCATATTGTTACTTAGTAGTAATGTTTTTTGAATAAGAACAACAAATTAAGTATATTAACACAGTTTATTAAGCATAAATTTATTATTCATGTATATAAAAAAATAAGTAATAAGTAAAAATTAGTAAAAAAATAAGTAAAAATAATTTCATAATAAAGTTTTTATAGAATTTCCAAATTTTTATCGAGTTCTCATCCAACACACTATGCTGACTTCTTACTGTTTTTGTCTGTTGCTGGATGACGTTTCCGAAGCAGTCGCGAATCGACATATTTGCTGGATCAAAGCGTGTCTTCGATCTACTATTTCTTAAAATTATAGGTGGGCCTATAATTTTAAGAAATAGTAGTGAAGAAATTGTTTTTATCATCAACGAAATTCTGGTTGGGCTGACGATCAGATTCATTTGTGAAAATGCTGGTTCACATTCACTTGATGAAATTGGTATTGTTCATCAAATGCTCTTCGATTTTTCCGAAACTGACTTTTCAATTAACTATTCTCGAAAATCACGAATTGTATCTCTTTCATTTAACTGAAGCCTAATTTACAATTTTCTAACTTCATTCTCACCAAATGCCAACATTTCATGTTTAGAAGGTTTAATATCTTCGTTGTCCTCATTTTCTTTCTCTTGTCATCTTCACTAGTTCTTAAATTAGTTTTTTTCCTTTATTTTTGGAAACTGTCCAAAATGTCAGTGTCATTTGGATATTCAGCTACTGTGACCATGTAAACAAAGATAGGGAAAATTTATGGAAAAATATAGATACAGGGGAAAAAAACACACTTCCATGAAACAACAGACGATTATTTGTTGGCGTAAAAGAAAATTACTCTCTCCTAATTCTCGAATGGGGTGCTTAGAGCTGATTCACAACGGTGTCCAACCTACGGCCCGTGTAGAAAGTGAATTAAAACAGCATTTAAAATTTTGCTAATTATCAAAATAAATTCTCATTAAATGTTTAGTAAATGTAATTGTGTATTGTACCTAATAAAATTTTTGAATATTTTCAATTTTAGGTATAGCATTATTTTTATTTATTCACCTTATATACATCTTAAGCAATAATCCTTTCGGGTTGTAAATTTACTAAAGTGAGCATTTAAACGCAAAAGTAAGGTATTTTTTTGATAATCAAAAGAAAGTCATATTTTTATAATTTTAATAAAATCTAAAAAAATAAATTAGTGACATAGATAGGTTACATATAAAAGTATTGGGAATTTGCATTTTTTATATATTGCCTGAAAATAAAAAACGGTAACATAAAAACAGAAACTTCCTTTTACATGTAACAAAATATAGAAAATGTAACACTAATTTTTCTCGAATCACTCAGTGCGGCCCCCGAAAGAATTCTAACTTTGAATGTGCCCCCTGTACAGGAAAAGGTTGGATGCTACTGCAGTAGAAGGTAAACCAGAGCCCATTGGGAATACTCCTTGATCTGCTCACTGTTGACCAGCACAGCTTCTCCATACGTAGGACAGGTGGTCGGATAAGTTTTACTAGGTACCACTAAGTTGTAGAATGGTAATCCCGTTAGCTGTTTCAATTTTTGCTTAGCAGCAGCGCTAATTTCTTAAATTGCCCGAAGGCCAGAAGTGTGAACAGTGTGTACCCAGTTAAGTCTCTCCAAAGCCGTTCATTATATGAATATTTTCTTCACTCAAATGAAACTATTTTAAATTTCATTTCCAAGGGGATTTCAAAAAAATTAGCTGTAAAAGGAATTCATTAAACAGAGGTCAAACTTAGTAATTTAAAATTCTAAAAATGGTTATAAAGTTTTATATAGAAAATATCTTAACAATAGACAGTGAAAAATGCAAATTTAGTTAAATAACTAAGTTTATTTGAAAAGTAGGTAAACGTGAAAAAATTTACAGAATAGTACGGAATTTCAAAGTGTACAGCAACCGAATGTCACACACTGTTAATAAAGATGCCAGTACACAGTACCATTACATACCATCCCAAAAAAAGCACTGGTGAGAACTATACTTTTTCACCAGAACTATACTTTTAGTATGCAAGACCATGGTGTACTTCATAAAGTCTTTATGGAAAACATTTGGTATATCAATATTAACCTGTATTTTCATGTAAACAAAATTTTTTCAGGGCAATTATGTCACTCAGTCACTCAAAGCTTATATTTTTTTTATATAATTAATGTCTGCATCATTTCTGATTTCTGGAGCCATTGAGAAACTGGGGACGATGAGTTCCTATGGTATGTACTATCAACATGATGTATTTAGGTAGGGAAGATTAGAAAGGGTGGTTTTTTTTTTTTTTTTTTGTTAGTTGCTGCATCAGCTTCTGTGGCTATAATGCACCTCCCAAAGTTTTTGTGTTTTACTGTGATCCAAGCCCAAGGCGGCATTCGAACCCCCGACCTTTGGGTTGCCAGGCAGGCACTTTATCCACCTGGCTAGCCCAGTCGGCAGAAGAAGAAGAAGAAGAAAGAGTGGTGGTGTTACGCTTATTTTCAAAAGCAGCCTGAGCACAAAAACAGCTTTTGCTGAGTCAGAAGTTATGCCTGCCAGCATAGAATCTGTGTGGTTTTAGTTAGTTGGAAGCAAAAGTATAATGAAAGTGGGAGTGATCTACAGACCAGAAGGTTCAGAAGAGTATAACGAGAGTCTCTGCATGCAGATGGAATGGGCAAGAAAGTGTGAATGTCTTATTATGGGTGATTTCAATTTGCCTCTAATTGACTGGAATAAGTCGGAGGGAACCCACCATGGGGAACAAAATTTTTAAATAAACTGGATGGTTATTATTTGTACCATCATCATTACTCACAAACCAAATGAAATCACATTGTTTGCAATACAGGAACCATTGGCTGGTAGTGGTCATTAGATGAAGAAAGATGTTGCAGTACTTAAATGTAACGGTTTTAATTTCAGAAAAGTTTTAATTTCACGGGTTTTAATTTCAGAAAAGGGGACTAGAAAAGTTTAAGATGCTACATGGCATCTATGAATTGTGTAGACTGCAGAGGGAGGGCAAATATATTAAAATTATGTAATATCTTTAAAACGATAATCACAAAAGCAACAAATGCATATATACCATCAAGAAAATATACCACAAAGAGGATGCTGAGATGGATGAGTAGGTAAACACAAGGAGTATGCTGAGATGGATGAGTAGGTAAACACAAGGAGGATGCTGAGATGGATAAATATGGAACTAACCAGTCTAATAGAGCAGAAAATTACAAAGCATAAAAAGTACTGATGCCTACAACAGCTAGAAGTTGACCTGTAATAGTACCATAGAAAAGGTTAGATTGGCCAAGGCTGAGTATGAGAAAGCACTGGCTAAGAGAGAAAAGAATGGGAAAAAGGAGTTTTTCATGTATGTGAATACAAAGAAAAAATGAATCAATAGATCCTTGTGTAATAGGTGTGTGATAACCTAGTTGATGTTGCTAATGAATAAGTACTTTGCATCAATCTTTACTAACAAAAGACCATTCACGGTAAGGAGAGGCTGTGTAACTAAAGCTGGAAAGCTCAAATTAGCAATACTGAAATTTCAGAAGGCTGTCACAGACATTCTTTCAGGTGTGACAAACTGGGCCTACCTAGGAGTTTAAAACATTGATGGAACTGCTGTTCAGGTGACACTTGTGTCAAGTGGACTGAATTTTGGTGAAGTCTGGTCATTCTGCAAAAGCCAAATCCTCTGCTTACACCTACACAATGGTGGGACTGTTAGTAATCCTGAGTATAACACTCATGTACAGATCCTGATGTATGACATCTAGTCTACTGAAGGTGACCACAGAGGTGTGAACCAATGTAAGCAGGGATCAAGGTCCATGCCACATAGAGCAATGCCACCCATGTTATCAGGCAATACTAAGAGGCAGATGACTCTTGTCCACAAGTGCAGTCTTCTAGATAAGCTTCCATCTTATGGTTTGCCAACTGTTATTTATAATTGGATATCCAGTTTTCTCTCTGAACGCTAAGTGTGCATAATGATAAATGGCTCTCTGTCTTCTAACCTTTAGACTAATGCTGATGTTCCCCAATGTTCATTTCTTTCTCCCACTCTTTTCCTTTTGTATATTAATAGGCTTCTTCCATTGACTATAAATTCAATCCGTAGTCTTGCTGATAATAGCACAGCATTCCATTTTTCAGGAGGAGAAACTTTGTTCTACACAAACAGGTTTAAGTTCTCGAATATTCACTTCCAATTCCTTAAATACTTTTCTCCAGTGGGACAAATAACTTAATTTCAATCCTTCTAAAACTCACTACTGTCTTATATCTCAAAAAAAAAAAGGATTTTTTTCTGCTCCTATGCTTATCTTTAATGATACTCATATTCCTAGACAAGATCGCATATCTCTAATACGGATTATCTACTTCTAATCTCTCTCTCTCTCTCTCTCTCTCTCTCTCTCTCTCTCTCTCTCTCTCTCTCTCTCTTGGATAAGCACATCACAAATATTGTTTCTTCTGCATCTAAAAAACTGAGTTTTCTCTTTTGCTCTTCGTTACTTTTCTTATAAACAGCTACCTACTCACTCTGTACAAATCTCAAATTGATTTGAGATTCATGCTTCTAGAGTCCATTCAAAAGAGAGCAAATAGGTTAATTAATGACATCTCTAATAGTCTCCCACTCTCTGTCTCATAAACATTCTGTTTCTGCTGCATGCCTTTTCTATCGATACTTCAATGGGCACTATTATTCCGAATTGGCTTCTATAATTCCTGCTCTTTTTAAAAGCAGCCCAAACACGTGCCACAACCAGTCAACATCCTTTCACTATCCAATTTCAAACTCACAGAACCAACTTTTCTTCTTCCTCATTTATTTATTCATTCAACTCCTCATTTATTCATTCAACTTCTGTTTTATGGAACACTCTTCCTTCATACATATTTCCTGAAAATTACAATCTATTGAAATTTAAGTTTAATGTCAATAAGTATCTTCTTTCATCTTCTCAACCTTCAACCCATGCATGGGGTACTAAGCACTACAGGTTCTAATAGGTTCATTAAAAAAAACAAAAAAAACTTTTGAACCTAAAGGAAAGGAAGTCTCCTGGTGTTTATGGCATATACCCAGTAATTTTGAAGGAGGTGGCCAGAGTGCACTGAACCATTGAGATTAATTATGGGGGCATCAATGGACTCAAGAGATTTCTTGGATTGGTGAAGTGCCAGCATATTACCACTACATAAAGGCAATGACTACATACCAATTATAAATAGTCTGACTTCAGTGGTAAGGAAAAATCTTGGAGGCAATAAATGAGTGCAATCCAAGATATATAGATAGAAATGGTATTCTGAAGGACACAACACAGTTTTGTTAAGGGAAAATTGATTATGTGGACTACAGAGCTTGGCAACCATGCACCTTAGAGGGTACCTGATTGAGCTTTATAAGGCTCTGAGACGGGGTTAGTAAAACTAATGAAGGCAAAATTTTCAGTTATAAAGAATTCCAGAACTAGGGGACATAAATTCAAATTACAGTGGAAGATTTAGCATTAAATCAGCTCATACACCAACCATAAGAATAAGTATTTACTGTAACTAAAATATTTATAAATTAAAATAAAATAAATATTTACAAAAACTGCTATTAAATTAAATTAAATTATATACATGTGAAAAACATTAAAACTGCGATAAAATCCTTGAGATAAAATACACTAAAATAAACCGGATTAAAAGCAATAAAAACGATAAAAATCTCTGGAGCTTTCGGAAGCATCGGCTTCCTTCCTCAGCAGTAACAAAACTTCCTGCAGCACGTCCATATATAACAGGCTCACGGTACTTATACACATGGTGCAGTCGGCGCAAGGTCTGAACTGGACGCGGAAATAGCTCGGGAATGTGTTAAGCAAAACCGTTCATCCGTACTTAGGATGATAGTTTCAAACAGAGGATGCATACGCATACCTCTGGTCCCTATTCATAATATTGTGGTCGGATGAACAGATCTGTAGGCTCTTGAGCCATTTACGGTTCCAGAACCCATGCGCTCGATCCACAATAACCGCATCCTCTGGGGAGATTTGATGCTGCTTCTCCCAAAAATGTTCGGCCACAGCAGACTTATTGTAATCAGCGGTTTTTATAGCATTTGCATGCTCCCCCAGACGATCCTTGAGCTGTCGTTTTGTCTCGCCCACATAACATTCCCCACAATCCAGGCATTTTATCCTGTATACTACTCCACTACTCAGGTCCTTTGCTATTGGGTCTTTCACCTGAGACAACAATATGTGCAACCTCCGCCCGGGAAGCTGCACACAGCGTGTTTTATAACCCCGCAAAACTCTAGCAAGATGCTCAGTAACGCCCGGATAGTAAGGAATGCATGCGGTAGACACAAGAACAAATGGTTCCTGACGGTTAGACTCTATTCCTCTACTAAACCTCTGGGGGTATCCGCATTTTCTAAGGTCTGCTGTGACTCGTCTAATTTCACATTCTTTGTCCTCAGAGGTAGTGCAGTGTGACCCTGTTCTATCTAGTAGAGCTTTCACTACACTATTCTTATGCTGCCCAGCTTGTGCTGAACGATAATGGATGTACTGGCCTCTGCACATAGGTTCTTTTTAAACACAGAAGTTTTGAGCCTAGGGCCTGTCCTAGAGACCAGTACATCCAAGAAAGGAAGGGTACCTCCTGTCTCCACCTCTGAGCTAAATTGTATAAATCATATACATTGTATAAATTGCATAAATTTATACATTTTAGCTCAGAGGTGGAGACAGGAGGTACCCTTCCTTTCTTGGATGTACTGGTCTCTAGGACAGGCCCTAGGCACAAAACTTCTGTGTTTAAAAAGAACCTATGTGCAGAGGCCAGTACATCCATTATAGTTCAGCACAAGCTGGGCAGCATAAGAATAGTGTAGTGAAAGCTCTACTAGATAGAACAGGGTCACACTGCACTACCTCTGAGGACAAAGAATGTGAAATTAGACGAGTCACAGCAGACCTTAGAAAATGCGGATACCCCCAGAGGATCATAGACAAGTTTAGTAGAGGAATAGAGTCTAACCGTCAGGAACCGTTTGTTCCTGTGGCTACCGCATACATTCCTTACTATCTGGGCATTACTGAGCATCTTGCTAGAGTTTGGTGGGGTTATAAAACACACTGTGTGCAGCTTCCCAGGCGAAGGTTGCACACATTGTTGTCTCAGGTGAAAGACCCAATAGCAAAGGACCTGAGTAGTGGAGTAGTATACAGGATAAAATGCCCGGATTGTGGGGAATGTTATGTGGGCGAGACAAAACGACGGCTCAAGGATCGTCTGGGAGGGAGCATGCAAATTCTATAAAAAACACTGATTACAATAAGTCTGCTGTGGCCGAACATTTTTGGGAGAAGCAGCATCAAATCTCCCCAGAGGATGCAGTTATTGTGGATCAAGCGCATGGGTTCTGGAACCGTAAATGGCTCAAGAGCCTACGAATCTGTTCATCCGACCACAATATTATGAATAGAGACAGAGGTATGTGTATGCATCCTCTGTTTGAAACTATCATCCTACGTACGGATGAACGGTTTTGCTTTTCCCGAGCTATTTCCGCTTCCAGCTCAGACCTTGCACCGACTGCACCACGTGTATAAGTACTGTGAGCCTGTTATATATGGACGTGCTGCAGGAAGTTTTGTTACTGCTGAGGAAGGAAGCCGATGCTTCCGAAAGCTCCAGAGATTTTTATCGTTTTTATCCGGTTTATTTTAGTGTATTTTATCTCAGGGATTTTATCACAGTTTTAATGTTTTTCACATATATATAATTTAATTTAA
Organism: Mastigoproctus giganteus; assembly: GCF_048544385.1. Taxonomy (NCBI): domain Eukaryota; kingdom Metazoa; phylum Arthropoda; class Arachnida; order Uropygi; family Thelyphonidae; genus Mastigoproctus; species Mastigoproctus giganteus. The sequence goes on from NC_143580.1 coordinate 58,148,541, forward strand.
TACAATAACAGTTTTTGTAAATATTTATTTTATTTTAATTTGTAAATATTTTAGTTACAGTAAATACTTATTCTTATGGTTGGTGTATGAGCTGATTTAATGCTAAAATATGAATTTGCCCAACCTCAAAGGCCTTTTTCAGGATACAGTGGAAGAGATTTAGACTAGACTATAGAAAGTTTTCCTTTCTTTTATCCAGTGAGTTGTTGATTATTGGAACAAATGCCTCCACAGATAATTGAGGCTGACAGTTCAAAGAATTGCAAAGGTCAACTGAATATTTAGCTATGTGAGAAGGGAAGTGCATAATTTGTCAATTTTCTTATCTAATTTTTCCTTTTTTTTAATTTTTTTTGGCCAATGTGGCAAAAGCACGTGGCTTCCTTGCATTATATGGCTACTGCTAATATTAATTTTAACTATTGCAAACAATATGACATAATATAATATATCCATGTTTGAGGGAGGCCAAAATAATGAACTTTACATTTGAAGTTAACCTATTAAATAACACACAAATAAATAATTATAGATTGAAAATATTACTACACAGTGAAAACAAACTCCATTTATAGCAGGAGCTCTTAACTAGGGACATTAGAGCTCCAAAAATAGTTTTATTTTTGCTGTATCCATTGCTTTTTTAAATTTTTTATAATATTCAGCATTGAAACTACCTTTAAAAAAGGTAGTTTCAATGTTGAATATTATAAATCGATGCTGAATTTTCATACCATGCCTTTTATTTATAATTTCTGAAACAAGAATCACAGAAGCGAAGGTAAATCCTGATCTACAGAAATAGGTGTAACAAAGTAAAATAAAATTTTATTTTAGTCACTGAAAAACATTAAAAGCAGGATTCATTATACGTACATCTTGAGACTGACTAATGCTTACAGCTCCAGGGCCAAGACGCTCAAACACACTGGGTCGTCGTGGGGCATCAGCACTGTCTTTACTATTTTCCACAGTAACTTTACGTTTCACTTTGGTAGACATCCTACATAAATGGACACAATATTACATTATGTAGCTACAGGAACATGACTCAGCCTCATGCTTAATAAACAATACAGTGACCTTAGTTGAGTCTCAAAACAAATAAATAACTTAAAAGTTATAAAAGAATCTTATAGGATAACCTAAGTTAGTAATAATTAGAAGTCCAACTGAAACAGAACAGTAAGTTTTTATTCTAAATACTGAAGTATGATTTCCACCAGTTATAAAAAGCATAATGAGTGAAAAAATCCAAAGGAAAAAGTTCTTACACCTTATGCTTTAAAACATTTAAAGTGATGGATTTACACTCATCTTTTAAAATGGATTAAATTATCAAGTTGTCAGATGAACCACTGATAAGGTGACAATCAGAACAAATGCAACAACCATCAAAACAGCTGTCAGGGCAATGACACTGTAATACAGATAAATGGCAAATATACGACATGTGAGTGAAGAGCTATTAATTTTCTGTTGGAACGTGAACCAACAGGAAAAATTTATGATGATAATAACACAGCTGAGAGAGAGAGAAAATAACTCTTTCAATTAAAATGCAATTTTTTTATTAAAAAAAAAAAAAGGGAGAGAATTATAAATATAAATGATATCAAAGATTGACAAAAAAAAAAAAAAAACAGCAATAATAATATGGTGCTTTCTTCCAAAATCCAGTACTTTCTTCACTTCAAGATGAGTAAACTATACAATTTATTTTCAATCCCTTGATCTGTTCAATGGTTGAATTCAGAAGTAGTCTGACCAATCTCCTTATGTTATACAAGCATTTCTAATAGTGTATGATAATTAGGGTGGGCGAATATACACATTTCTCAGAATAAAAATTACAAATTCATTTATAATAATAATACTGGCAAATAAAAAAATTATTAAAAATTGAGTACAATTGTTTAAACAGATTGGAAAGTTGGTCATGTAATATATGTACAATGGCTACATTTATTATTATTACTAGCATATGATTCAAAGAAGCAAGCTTATAAAGCATCAGCCAAAAAAAACACCTTTCACACCACTCATCCAACCCCTATAATAATGTATAGTTCTTCCTTGAATTCATTCAAACTATCTCCACAACACCAGATGGAAATTTCTTCCAACAGTAAACCACTGGTTGGCTGAAGACAAACCTCCTCACATCTATCTGTAACGACCCTTCCTCAATTTGAATTTATGCCGCCCCATGTGTTAGTCTGAACAAGAGGAAGAATGTCATCAGAACTGAGCTTACTCAATCCATTCAATGCCTTAAAAACCTTGATCAGATCACCTCGCAGGTATTTTGCAGCATCTTGAGACTAAATAGGGTAGTCTTGGTAAGACTACCCTTTCATTCCCTTCACCAATCTCGTTGTCCTTCTCTGCACCCACTCCAGCAGATCTACATCTATGATAAAATGAGGTCTCCAGACCTGTATACAGTACTCAAGATATCTTAAGTCTTAACCACTGTCTTATACAATGGTATAATCACTTCCTTGTCCCTGCTAACAAAGTTCCTGTATATTATTGACAAAGCTTCATAAGCTGCCATGGCAGCCTCTTCAAATCTGACTGCAAAATTACTCCCAGGTCTTTTCCATTTTCCACTGCACCGAGTGCACTACCACATGGTTGGTAAGTTAATCTAAAATTACTGCTACCCAAATGCAGAACTTTGCATTCATCAATGTTAAATATCAACTTTTTTTTTTTTTTTTTTTTTTATGAGAATCCCAAACGAGATGTATTAGAACCTATAGTACTTAGTACAGTGCTTGGGCTGGAGGTTGAGAAAACGAAAGAAGATATTTGTTGACATTAGACTTGAACTTCTGTATACTGTTATTTTCAGGAAATACTTATGAAGGAAGCTTGTTCTAGAAAATGGCAGTTGAATGAATAAATGAGGAAGATGAAAAGTTGGTTCTGTGAGTTCCAAGTTGGACAGTAGATGGACGTTGGCTGGTGGCAGCACGTGTTCAAATTGTTTTGAAAGAGAGAACGGGAATTATAGAAGCCAATTCAGAAGAACAGTGCCCGTGGAAGTATCCGTAGAAACGGCATGCAGCAGAACAATACATCTACGAGACAGAGAGCAGGAGCAGCAGTGCATAGCACACGCTTCTTGATCAGACAGGGGATCGAGCCTGTGAACACCAAATACGGAGGATGCGGAAAGGTCAGGTTTGACCACCGCATATCCCCGGAGCAATATGGCCTTAGTTGCTAATGCACCTAAAAAACCAAATAACAACAAGACAGCGAGTGGAGAGACTCTGTTAGAGGCGAGTCATTAATTAACCTAACTGCCCTCTTCTGAAATGAGTCTAGAAGCACGAGAGAGGTTTTGGGGGCACCGCCCCAGATGTGGGAACAATATTCCATGGTAGAGCAGATCTGTGATTTGTACAGAGTGAACAGCCATTTGGAAGAAAAGTAATGTTGAGAGCGAAAGAGAAAACCAAGTGTTTTTAGATGCAGAGGAAGCAATATTTGTAATGTGCTTGTGCCAAGAGATATATCATCTTGCATAGAAATCGGAGTGTCACCAAAGATAAGCATAGGAGCAGACGAATCCTTTTTGCGAGATATAAGATAAGACTGAGTTTTAGAAGGATTGAAATCAACTAAGTTGTCTTTGCCCCACTGGAGAATTACCCGAAGATCAGCATTTAAGGAATTGGTAGCAGATTTTCGAGAAGTTCAAGCTGATTGAGCAGGACAAGGTTTCTCAAAATGGAAAGTGGAATGCAATGTGCTATCATTGGCAAAACTATGGATAGGATTTTCAGTCAATGAAAGATGGTCATTAATATACAAGAGGAAAAGAGTGGGGGAAAGAACTGAACCTTGGGGGACACCAGCATTAGTGGAGAAGTTAGAAGACAAAGAGCCGTCTACCATCACCGTCAGTGACCGATCAGAGAGAAAACTGGATAACCAATTACAAACACCAGTTGGCAAACCATAAGATGGAGGCTTGCTTAGAAGACCTTTAGGCCAAACACGATGGAAAGCCTTTGAGATGTCAAGAGCAAATGCTTTGTTTCACTAAACTTTTCCATTGAATTTGTCCATAAATGGGTAACATAAGCCAGAATATAACCAGTGGATTGACATTGACGGAATCCATACTGGCGATTATTGATCAGACAGAAGGTTTCTAGATAGTTTAAGAGTTGGCAGTTAATTGATTTCTCCATTACTTTAGAAAAAGTAGAAGTAATTGCAATGGGACAATAATTGGATGGGAGGGATCTGTCACCCTTTTTAGGAACTGGTTGGATATAAACAAATTTCCAAGCAAAAGGAAAAACATCTTTGGAATAAGAAAGTGAAAAAATGTGGCAAAGAGCAGGAGTAAGTTCAAGACCACAGGTTTCGAGAACAATTGGAGAAATACCATTAGGACTTGGAGCTTTCTTAGCATCAAGGTTTATCAAAATCCTTCTGACATCCTTTTGATGGAAGACCACAGGAGGCATTGAATGGAGCATGTTGGGAATGGTGGGAAGTGTTTAACCAAGATCATTAATACATGAGTTGGAAAAAAAATGGGATGCTAGCAGATCAGCTTTATCCTAGGCTGAAGCGACAACAGAACCATCTGGTTTTGACAGAGGTGGGAGCAGAGATGGGCAAAAGTTGCAGCCAATAGTTTTGGCAAGAGACCAGAGTGCTCGGCTACCATTAGGGCAAGAAGCGAGTTTTCTACTCTTAGTCTGTTCAAAATCTAGTTCGAACTGATTAATAACTGCTTTAAAATTGTTGCGAGCTTTGATGTAGGCAGAAAATGAAACTGAAGAATCAGAAACAAGTCAATTATGATATGTAACATTCTTCTCTTGAACAGCCTTAGCACATTTATTGGAAAACCAAGGTTTAGATAAAGACAGAGATTTTAAAGTGGATTTTGGAATAATGGATTTCGTTCCTACAAGAATAATTTCACTGACATGATCTGAGCAAACACTGACATCAGAAGTTTTGAAACAGTAATCTGCCGAAGGAAAAGAAATCTCGCAGGTCATCCCATTTTGCATTCTTGTAATGCCAAACGACATGAGGTTGGGAATAACCATGAGATAAAGGCTCCATTGGAAAAGAGACAATCACCAAATTGTGATCTGAGGCGCCTAAAGGACCACTCACTTCGAACGTGTACTTAGAACGGTTGTTTGTGAGAAAAAGATCAAGCGTGTTGGCTGTATGGTTAGTATTGTCCGGTATTCAGGTAGGTAAATGAACAATCTGTGTCAGGTTATTAGTAATTACAAAAGCCTCAGCATCTCGACCAGCTGGAGTTGTGAACATTAAAATCACCAAGGAAAATTACCTCCCTGTTATGTAAGTTGGCTGGAGAAAGTCAAGTTGCCAAGAAAGGAAATCAAAGAGCTCCGAATGATTAGTGGAGTTGGGAGAACAGTTGTCTCTACCGTTCTCCCAAGTCCACTAATCATTCGACAGAATGAGGTAGAGAATTTGACAGAATGAGGTAGAGAGATTTTAAGCCAGAGAAAATGGAAAAGAGGAGATTCCAAATTACAAAGTCTCTGACAGGGCATATCAGAATGAACATATATACAAGTACCACCTTTGAGGCGAAAGGAATCATACAGTGAATAATTTGGGCAACTGAGATGAGCAGTAATTGAATCAAACAATAACTGAGATTCTGTCAGAAAAAGTACATGAGATTTGGCAGAGTGCAAGTGGAAATGGATATCGTTGAGATTAGAACTGAGACCACATATATTTGCGAAATGAACTAGGAAGTGTTTGGTAGGTTTAGACCTTTTCGCAGATAAGCTTACTCTATTAGTTTGAGAATTCGTGGTATATTCAATAGTGAGAAAAAGTGGGTACATGCTGTATGAAGTAGTGAAATTCTTGGATATGGTGTACACATGGTAAGAATATACCCAGATCCTTGACATAATGTGGCCTCAACATTGCCCTCCCTGCATACACACTACTCGGACCCCCTCCAGTCACTGTCTGGCAGAGTAGAGGTAGCAAGATTATACACTAGCAGATCCGGAAGCCTCCTAAAGAGTTACCAATAGGTTTGGTCCGGTGTACTAAGTAACAGCCGCCATGAGAACACCGTTTGAGAGCTGTACCCTCGAAATATATGGATGATTGGATTTCACCATGATATCCAACATAACCTCAAAAGTCATCAGTCATACTGCATGATGGAAGAGATGGGGAGGGTTGGCCAGAACTTAGCTCTGGAGACCAAACATGGTTTCCACCACTTCAAGCCTCCATTAAGAAAAGTGGTGGTTGATTTTATTTATTTCGTATGATGTGATCAATACACGAAGGAACCAGTTTTTTCTTGCTTCCTTCGTGTATTGTGGCTGGGATATCCAACCAACCGGTTGGTTCAGCACCATCGTGATATCCAGCCCGAGACGGGAATCGAACCCGTGACCTTTGGGTTGTCAGGCAGTCACTTTACCTACCCGGCTAGCCCAGTCGGCGCACTGGTTGATGAGAGTCATCTACCACCTAGTATTGCCTGATAACACAGAGGGGCGGCATTCCTCCATGTGATGTGGGTGCCACACCTCATCCCCTGCTTATGTTGGTTCACACCTGGGTGGTCACCCACAGTGTGCTTGTGCATGGGGGTTATACCCAGGATTACTAACAGTCCCGCCATCATGAAGGTGCAAGCAGTGGATTTGGCTGTCACAAATTGTCCAGACTTCAGCGAAATTGGGTCCAGTTGACTTCAGTGTCACTCGAATATAGGTTCCATCAGTGTTTTAGACTCCCGGTGGCAAGTACAGCTTATCTGGCAGAATGTCTGAGACAACTTCAAGGACCAAACTGCCATTTCTCAGCACATCAGCCTAATTTGTTTAGATCTTGTTGTAGCAGCTTACCCTGATTACTCATTAGCCACCCAACCAACTCTTGTATCATCTACAAAACTTAAGACATTATGCCTGATATATACGGCGCCTCCACAGCCAGGTGGGCAGCAGCAGCAGCAGTGCATAGTACATGTTTCTTGATTAGACCGGGGATCGAGCCTGTGAACACCAAATACGGAGGATGCGGAAAGGTCAGGGAATGACCACTGCATATCCCTGGAGCAATATGGCCTTAGTAGCTAATGCTCCTAAAAACCAAATAATAACATAACAACAGCCTGATATACCTTCTTCAGTATATAGAAAACAATGTTGGCCCAGCACTGAACCCTGGAGGACTCCACAAATAATATTAGTCCATGAAGAGCAGTGTCCATTAATAACCACTCTCTATCTTCTCCCACTCAACAATCACTTTATCCAGTAGAGTAACTTGACCTTAATGCCACACTGCTCCAATTCATACAGCAGTCTTTTTATGCACAACAGTATCAAAAGCTTTCCTGAAGTCCAAGTACATGATATCAAAAATATTTTTGCATCCAGTTCCTTTGTTATTGCATTATAATATCTAATTGATTGGTCAGACAATATCACCTCTTAACAAATCCATATTGTGACTGCTGTATAAGTGTTCCTGTCTAGATGATCCTGGATAACTTCTTTTTCCTGGAACAGAAGTTAAGTTAACAGATCTGTAATTACTCGTGTCACCTTTTGATCCTCCTTTGTGAATCGGGGATACATTTGCACATCTCCAGTCTGTAGAGACCTCACTCACCTGAATCCAAAGTGCTCTCATAATTACAGCTAAGGATTTTCTTACCTCCTTTGCAGCATTCCTTAATATAACTGGATAGATCCCATTCACCCAGAAACCTTTTATTATGTTGAGTTACAACAATTAAGGTCCTTGAGGTTGTCACAGATATTCTCTCAGATATGACAGACAAGCTGTACTTGCTACCTGGGAGTCTAAAACGCTGATGGAACTGATATTCGGGTGACACTCTAGCCAAATGGACCCAATTTCGGCGAATTCTGGACGGTCTGTGATAGCCACATCCTCTGCTTGCACATTCATGATGGTGGGACTTTTAGTAATCCTGGGTATAACCTCCATGCACATGGTGGGTGACCACTAAAGTGTGAACCAACATAAGCAGGAGTTGAGGTGTAGCACCCACACCACATGGAGGAATGCCACCCCTCTGTGTTACCAGGCAGTACTAGGTGGTAGATGACTCTCATCAACCGGTGCAATACCACCACTTTGCTTACTGGAGGCTTGAAGTGGTGGAAACCATGTTTAGTCTCCAGAGCTAAGTTCCGGTCAACCCTTCCCCATTTCTTCCATCATGCAGTATGATTGATGACTTTTGATATTATGATAACATCATGGCTAGATCCAATCTTCTTTACATTTCGAGGGTACAGCTCTAAAATAGTGTTTGAGGCCAGCCGCTAGCTAGTACACTGGACTGAACCTATTGTTACTCTCTAGGAGGCATCCGGATCAGCTAGTGTATAATCTTACTATCTCTACTCTGCCAGATAGCGACTGGAGGGAGCCCGAGTAGTGTGTATGCGACAAGGGGGGGGGGGCATTGTCGAGGCCACGTTATGTCAAGGATCTGGGTATATTCTTACCATATATACTCCATATCCAAAAATTTCATTACTTCATACAGCATGTCCCACCCACTTTTTCCTTACTATTGAATATACCATGAATTGTCAAACTAATAGAATAAGGTTATCTGCGAAAATATCTAAACCTCCCAAACACTTCCTAATTCATTTCACAAATACATTTGGTCTCAATTCTAATCTCAACGATGTACATTTCCACTTGCAGTCTACCAAACCCCATGTACTTTTTCTGACAGAATCTCACATCAGTTGACTCAACTACTGCTATTCTTAGTTTCCCAAATTATTCGCTGTATGATTCCTTTTATCTCAAAGGTGGTAAAAGTAAAGTGCAGCCATTATCAACCCAGTGCAGGATGGAAGCCTCCTCAACAATTCATGCTGAGGGAAATGGACCATAATCTGCCACGCTGGTCCAGTGCGGGTTGGCAGATCGACCGTATTCAGCAGTCAGGGGCTTGAACCCCGGTCTACTCAAAGAGCGTGTGCTACTGCACTCCAGCTCCTGCCCACTCGGCTACGGAGGCCGATTGGTGGTACTTGTGCATATATCCGTTCCGATATTCCCAGTCAGACACTTGGTAATTTGGAATCTCATCTTTTCCATCTTCTCTGGCTTAAAATCTCTCTATCTCATTCTGTCAAATTCATCTGTTGTCTCTACCATTCTCCCAACTCCACTAATCACTTGGAGCTCTTTGACTTCCTCTCTTGCAACTTGACTTTCTCCAGTCCATCTTTCCTAACAGTGAGGTAATTTTCCTTGGTGATTTTAATGTTCACAACTCCAGCTGGCTTCCGTTTTCTAGTCACACCGACCCAGCTGGTCGAGATGCTGAGACTTTTGCAATTACTAATGACTTTGCACAGATTGTTCATTTACCTACAAGAATACCAGACAACCCTAAACATACAGCCAACATGCTGGATCTTTTTCTCACAAACAACCCTTCTAAGTACACGGTTGAAGTGAGAGGTTCTTTAGGCACCTCAGATCACAACTTGGTGATTGTCTCTTCTCCTATGGAGCCTTTACCTCATGGCTATTCCCAACCTCGCATTGTCTGAGATTACAAGAATGCAAAATGGGATGACCTGCGAGATTTCTTTTCTTCTTTTCCTTGGTCTGGATTACTGTTTCAAAACTTCTGATGTTAAATTTGCTCAGATCGTGTCAGTGAAATTATTCTTGCAGAATGGAATCATTTATCCCACACTCCACTTTAAAATCTCGTCCTTTATCTAAACCTTGGTTTTCCAATAAATGTACTAAGGCTGTTCAAGAGAAGAATGTTAAATATCGTAATTGGCTTGTTTCTGATTCTTCAGTTTCATTTTCTGCCTACACCAAAGCTCCCAACAATTGTAAAGCAGTTATTAATCAGTCCAAATCAGAGTTTTAACAAGCTAAGGGTAGAAAACTTGCTTCTTGCTCTAACAGTAGTCGAGCATTCTGGTCTCTTGCCAAAACTATTGGCCGCAACTTTTGCCCATCTCTGCTGCCACATCAGTCAAAACCAGATGGTTCTGTTGTCACTTCGGCCAAGGATAAAGCTGACCTGCTAGCCTCCCATTTTTCTTCCAACTCATGTATTAATGAACTTGGTAAAACAACTCCCACCATTCCCAACGCACTATATTCAATGCCTCGTGTGGTCTTCCGTCAAAAGGATGTCAGAAGAATTTTGGCGAATCTTGATTCTAAGAAAGCTCCAGGTCCCGATGGTATTTCTCCATTTGTTCTTAAAACTTCTGCTCCTGAACTTACTCCTGTTCTTTTCCACCTTTTTTCACTTTCTTATTCCAAAGGTGTTTTTCCTTCTGCTTGGAAATTTGCTCATATCCAATTAGTTCCTAAAAAGGGTGACAAATCCTTCCCATCCAATTATCGTCCTACTGCAATTACTTCTACTCTTTCTAAAGTAATGGAGAAATCAATTAACCGCCAACTCTTAAACTGCCTAGAAAACCTCCCGTCTGATCAAAGATCGCCAGTATAGATTCTGTCAGTGTCGATCCACTGGTGATATTTTGGCTTTTGTTACCCATTTATGGACTAATTCAATGGAAAAGTTCGGTGAAGCACAAGCAGTTGCTCTTGACATTTCAAAGGCTTTCGATCTTTTATCCTAAAGGACTTCTAAACAAGCTTCCATCTTATGGTTTGCCAACTGTTTTTTGTAATTGGTTATCCAGTTTTCTCTCTGATTGCTCACTGAAGGTGATGGTAGATGGCTCTTTGTTTTCTAACTTCTCCACTAATTCCGGTGTCCCCCAAGGTTCAGTTCTTTCCCCTACTCTTTTCCTCTTGAATATTAATGACCTTCTTCCATTGACTGGAAATCCTATCCATAGTTTTGCCAATGATAGCACATTGCATTCCACTTTCCATTTTGAGAAACCTTGTCCTGCTCAATCAGCTTCAACTTCTCAAAAATCTGCTACCAATTCCTTAAATGCTGATCTTCAGGTAATTCTCCAGTGGGGCAAAGACAACTTAGTTGATTTCAACCCTTCTAACACTCAGTCTTGTCTTATATCTCGTAAAAAGAATTCTTCTGGTCCTATGCTTATCTTTGGTGACACTCCAATTTCTAGGCAAAATGATATATCTCTTTTGGGGATTACCCTGACTTTTAATCTCTCGTGGTACAAGCACATTACAAATATTGCTTCCTCTGCATCTAAAAAACTTGGTTTTTCTCTTTCGCTCACGGCATTACTTTTCTTCCAAACAGCTGTTCATTCTGTACAAATTGCAAATCCACCCTACCATGGAATACTGTTTCCACATTTGGGGTGGTGCCCCCAAAACCTCTCTCAGCCTTCTTGATTCCGTTCAGAAGGCAGTTAGGTTAATTAATGATTCATCTCTAACAGAGTCTCTCCACTCTCTGTTTCATAGACGTACCGTTTCTGCTGCATGCCTCTTCTTCAAATATTTCCATGGGCACTGTTCTTCTGAATTGGCTTCCATAATTCCTGCTCTCTCTCTCTCTCTCTCTCTCTCTCTCTCTCTCTCTCTCTCTCTCTCTCTCTCTCTCTCTCTTCCAAAACAGTCTGAACATGTGCTGCCACCAGCCAAGATCCATTTACTATCCAACTTCAAACTCACAGAACCAACTTTTCATCTTCCTCATTTATTCATTCAACTGCCGTTCTCTGGAACAACCTTCCTTCATACGTATTTTCTCAAAATTACAGTCTACAGAAGTTCAAGTCCAATGTCAACAAATATTTTCTTTCGTCTACTCAACCTCCAACCCAAGCACGGTATTAAGTACTATAGGTTCTAATACCTCTCGTGTTTACATTGGGATTTACATAAAAAAAAATATATATATATATTTCTCTTCCAATTTCCACTCATTTATCAGAAAATCATTTAACTCCCTGGTCAATTCTGATGAACTTCTGGAATTCTCCTCAATTAAGAACCTTTCATGTGTGATATATATACAAATTACCTATTCAGTTTGTCAGCAATCTGGGAAGGATCATCAACAATTAAACCATCATTGTCAAGTGGACCAATGTGATTCGACCAATGTGTTCCTTCTACTGTTAATATAAGTAAAGAACTCTTTGCTACATTCCTGGGCATTCTTTGCCAGAGCCTTCTTGTCAACTGCCTTAACTTGCCTAACTTCCTTTGTTACTTGATTACATACTAGTTTATATCTACCATTGGCTTCTGTGTTACCAGATAATTTATATGTATCCCATGTATTTTTCTTCTCAGTCACAAGTTCTCATTAGTTCATCTAACATCCATTTAGGTCTAAGCCTGGAATGGTATTTCTTATTTGGTATGAAAAGCCTAGTAGTATACAGGAAAGCAAATCTATGATTGCTTTCCTGTATACAGTTGTGCCCCTGTATCTGCTTATTCAGTTACCCGCAGTTAACCACGAAAAAACTTAACACTTACTACTCGCATGTCGAATACAATGCTTCCCTTTATTTTTTACAATGTCACGTATGGTTTTATCACCAACATTATAATGGTTCTTTAGAGATTTAACAGATGCACCGTTTTCACACTTATGAATAATTTGAAGTTTTTGTTTAATTTGAAAGCATAACTCTTGCGTTTGCCCATCATTTATGAGATTTCTAAAAAAAAAAAAAAAAAAAATAGTATGGAAAAAAAAAAAAAAATAGTATGAAAGGGAAAAAAAAAAAAAAAAAAAATTCCGACATCCCTGACATAAATAACGAAACAAAATTTGTCCTTTTGCAGCGCAACGGAACACAACAATCGATGCAACGCACTAAATCAAACTAAACGTTTGGTCTTGAAGTGTCCCAGTTAATCCAATCCCGGTAAATAAATCGAGTCTGCTGCACTTTATTATTACTGTATTTAATGTTGGCAATGTCTTACTGTGTGTTTAATTTATCAATTAAACTTTATTATACGTATGTACATACAAGAAAATCATGTTATATATGGGGTCAGCAAGTATATCCGCGGTTTCAGCCATCCACGGTAGGTCTTGGAACGGATACAGGGGTCTTACTGTACTTTCCATTTAGCATTTGCTGCTGGCAACGTTATCAGAATGGTCCCACTGTACAGAATTTAATAACTGTAAGAGACCACTGTAGTCACCCTTATAGAAGCAAAAGCCCTTCCCTTTACCTTTGACAGTAGTTATGTCTTTAAGTAAATCCCACATATCACAGTGATCACTACCACCCAGGTCTTTTACCTGCAGGTTCAGGTAAGAATCTGAACGGAGAGTTTCTGCTGATAATCAGATCAAGAGTATCACAGTGATCACTACCACCCAGGTCTTTTACCTGCAGGTTCTTAATGAACGAAGAGTTTCTGCTGATAATCAGATCAAGAGTATTGCTTCCTCTTGTTGTTACTGCTGTAGGAAACAGTCATCCAATAAATCCACAAAAGTCTTGCCAGTGTATGAGTGACCAGTGCACAAGCTCCAATCAATATCTTGATTGGAAGTTGTGCACTGGTCATGAAAGTTAAAATCCCCCATTATAAGAATTCTGATTTACTGGCCCACTCTATTTCTTTGTATAGTTTTTTGTAATACTTATCACCGTCATTATGACTATAACACACTCCTACTTTCATTTTTGTTTTTCCACTGCTTATGTCAACACCAAAGTGACTCAATGTTGCACCAGCCACCCTTGTTGACTGGATGTACTGCCTTAGATTTAATATGCTTCTTTACTAAGAGCATGACCCCACTCTCTTGTATCTGTCTTTTCTGTACACATTGTACTCACCACACTTAAATTCTGCATCCCTTAAGTATGAATCTCTCTGATATTTCCACAATGTCTGCATTGGATGGCTTAATGTATTTTGAATTCATCAAATTTATTTACTATGCTCCTAGCATTAATGTACATGAAAGTACACATGCACCCGTTCTTACTCTTATTTACCTTACTGCAGCCATGTATTTGCTAGTTTCATGATACCTACACAGCAGGGCTTGAATGAAGGCTACAGGGAAAAAAGTTTTTAATTAAAAATATAACCAGTAACCATAATTCTCTTCTTAGATGCTTTAGTTTTTTGGTAAGAATTTGTGAAAATTTTATTAAGAATTTGCAAAAAATAAAAAAAGGACTGCAAACAATGTAAGTAAAAACTAGGAATTTTATCATTGAGTTGTCTATTAGAAGGCTTGATCGACATGACTTGGGAAAATGTATAGAAATTAAAGCAAAGTGTTTATATATATAGACAAAAATCATTATATAGTCTTCTTGTGGTGTCCTCTGAGTGAAGCAGATTGACTTGTAAAATTTTTCATTGGCTATGGTTAGTATATTTTGAGAATAGTGCACTCATTAAAACTGTTATATATGTTAAATTGTTGACATGGTATTATATTTTAATGATAAAAGAACAGCTGATACTACTGTATCATTAATCCTTAAAATATGATGTTCTTTTATCATTAAAATATTACAATCAAAGCATGCTAACTGATGCATACTTAAGATATTTCATTTATTAGTGAAACTGGCATGTATGAACTATTGTTTCAATAAGAAATAAAGGGATACATTCCAAACACTGCCCAGAAAATACCCCAGTCAGACATGAAATTCTCTGAGCATTGTAAACAGGTTGCAAGGAAGACCCATGGTGTCCTATCGATGATCTATCGAACTTTTACAAGTACAGACAGGGATATGATAATCCCATTATATAAGGCTTATGTTAGACCACACTTGGAATACTGTGTTCAAGTATGGAGACCGCACCTAAAGATAGACATCGAGCTTCTTGAAAGGGTGCAAAGACGGGTAACTCGCCTGGTGAGATCGGCAAAAGGGCGTCCTTATGAAGAAAGACTTTGAATATGTGGGTTGCAGAGTTTGGAAACTAGACACCTTAGAGGAGATTTGATTGAGGTGTTTAAGGCTCTGAGAGGCATCAGCAAAATGAATGAGGACGAAATTTTCAAGATTATAAATGATGCTAGAACCAGGAGACATAAATTCAAGTTACGGAGGGAAATATTTAGATTGGACTGCAGGAAGTTTTATTTTAGCAAGCGAGTTATAAATTACTGGAATAGGTTGCCTTCATGGGTGGTAGAGGCCGACAGTTTGGGGAAATTCAAAGGTCATCTGGATAGTACTTTCGGGTAAGGGAAGCACATAGGATGATAGGTTTAATTTCCTTTTTTTTACTAATTATTATTATTTTATTTATTTATTTTTTTTTTATTTTATTTTTTTTTTTTTTTGTTTTTATCATTGTTTTGTTCAGATTTTTTTTTTTTTTTTTTTGGCTGGTGCAGCATAAGCCATAGGCTTTCTTGCACCATGCGGCCATTACTAATACTATTTCGCCCATTCATGAAAATTTATGCAGTTAAAAAAGAAAAAAATATAAATAAAAATATAGGGCTGTTGAATAATTTTAATTAGAAAATTATACAAGAATAAATTTAATAACATATAATATTAAGTAATAATGTTTCTTCAAGAGGCAAGTTGTAAGCAGAAAATGTTACTGGTGGCTACCAGTACAAGTGATTAAATGAGAGTCCAGTATTACATGTATTTCAAGTTGGCCACAGTTTATGCTCATGTGACTACTAAATACAGTTATGTTACTGTATCATTCTGTCTTGTGAACTTTAATCCTATGGGTAATCCTGGAGTATAATCAAAAATTTATTTTTACTACCAGATGGCATAAATATTGCTTGACAGTAGAAGTACACGATGCACATAGCCAAAATGATAATAATTAATAAGACAAATAAATTAAATAAACACTTTGTGCCAAATTCAGCAATCAAGAAAGTTATTAAAATTTAAATTGACAGAGGTTATATATAAATAACGCTAATTGGAATGTTGTAATTGTGAATTTAGTCTATTAAAAAGAATCAATCCTGAATGTAAATACTAAGATCCATTTTCCTTATTAAGTGAGCACATTACAATACCTCCCCTCATTAAGCAAAGTTCCCTAGCTGAAACGCTTTCTAACTCCCCATTATTATCAAGCACTGAAGATCAAAATCATAATTTTGTCTTTTGGAAACTTTGTGGTTTTTCATCCCACAAACAATCAAAGCAGCTAAAGCATACACACAATTCATAGATATGATATATTATTGCTTCTTGTTTTAGCTGTCTTATTACTTATTTTAAACAACCTAAAATATCACTCACCTACATAATGATGTTCCAGACTTATATCAGACATGATGGTGCTGATGTTTCTGGTGTAGCTAGTACATCTTTTTTTTTCTTTTTTTTTTGGTAACTTTGCTGCCATTTTAAATATTAAAATTGTCAAAAGAATTTCTAAAAGTCTCTAAATTTCAGTTGCATAAAACTGAAATAGTCACCAAAAAAAAACAATTGCTCTACTAACTACACCATCACTGCCTGGAATATCATTCAGATGGATGATGTTTTGGGTTGTTTAAAATAAGTAGCAAGGCAGCATTAAAAACAAGAAGCAATAATATATCATATCTGTAAATTGTGCATAATCTATAGATGCTTTAAATATTTTTGGAAGATGAAAAACTCCAAAATTTCCAAAACACAAAAATCACGAAAACTCTTGCCTGGGACTAACTGATTCTGCCAAAGTGATCCCCTCCCACTCCATAAAATCTCTTCCTATCTCAATAGGAACTGAACTCAAGATTTAACCTTTCACCACACAATGAAGAAGGGTGACAGTCACTGTGCTACAGTAATAAAAGTAACTCGTGAGATATCTAGTTCCACAATTACTTGTATATTTTTTTTTTTTTTTTTTTGCGGCTTTTTCATTCTTTTATTTCCTTTCCAAAGCCATTACTATATGAATTCTTTTGGTATTTGTGAAGGACTTGGTATTTGATAGTACCAAGCATAAAACCAAGCATACTTGGCATTAAATAATTTTTAGTTTAGTGCAAGGTCTCTCCAGATATTTTATAAAAAGGGCCAAACACTTCAAGACAATGAAGTGTTTCCATATACACTTAGTTCTGAATAGTGTTATTTTTCACTACTGACTTCTGTTTGTTTTTTTGTTATTTGGTTTTTTAGGTGCATTAGCAACTAAGACCATATTGCTCCGGGGATATGCGGTGGTCATTCTCTGACCTTTCCGCATCCTCCGTATTTGGTGATCATGGGCTCGAATCGCGGTCTAATCAAGAAGCATGTGCTACACATTGCTGCTCCTGCCTATCTGGCTACGGAGGCGCCCTTCTGACTTTTTTCAATCCTATTAACTTCATACTACAGGCACAAAGAGCAAGAAAATCAAACTAAATTCCAGCAGAGCAGAATCCTGGGATAAGAAGAAGATGCTCATAAACACAGATTATAACCACTGTAGAAAAATTCTACAGAGATTACTAGAATATTCCTACAAAATGCATTAGCTATAATGTTTAAAATGTTGAAGTATCTGACAAGATGGCACAGTTTTGTTTGGATAAAATACCTACAAAAATTGTAATATTTAGTAGACAAATGGTATGAGAGCTGTTCAATAAAGAATGATCATAATTTTTCATGAATTATGAACTGCACTGCTTGCTATTTTCACCTAAGCTGTGCAACTTAAGACCAAATCAAGTTGCATCACATAGCAACTGTGCAGTTGACTCCTGCACATGATGTAACCTTAGCAGTCAAAAAGGGCCAAACACTTCAAACTGTTCAGTTTTGCCTACATAACAATGAATATGACATGCAAGGAACAGTATGCTGATCACAAATTTTGTTTCATCTCAAGGAAGCGTCAGCTGAAGTGTGTGAAATGTTCTTTTTAAAAGAGGCTTATGGAAATCTACGCTTCCATATAGCACAGCTCCCTTTAGAATTTTTAAAGTTATATGTGATTCAATCTCAAAAATTAGTGGTCCTAGAGCTCCAACCACAGAATCATATAACAGTAAGGTAACTGG
This sequence comes from Mastigoproctus giganteus, assembly GCF_048544385.1. Classification (NCBI taxonomy): domain Eukaryota; kingdom Metazoa; phylum Arthropoda; class Arachnida; order Uropygi; family Thelyphonidae; genus Mastigoproctus; species Mastigoproctus giganteus. The sequence goes on from NC_143580.1 coordinate 58,166,518, forward strand.
CAGAGATACTGAGAATGTCAGTAGGCTACACACATAGTATTCTCCATGACATTTGCATATGACACGTGTTTGTGCATGCTGGGTTCCAAGTCTACTCACACCCAAACAACAGCAAGTTCGTATGGAGGCTTGTCAGGAGCTGCATCACATGGTTATTGAAGGTGGTGAGGTTCTGCAAAAGGTGATAGCAGATGACACATGGCTTCATCATTTTGACCCACAGAATAAGCATCATTGCCAACACCAAAAAAAAAGCAAAAGTTGTTGCTTCTGCAGGAAGGGTTATGATCATCTCTTTTTTTTTACGTTCAAGAAATAGTTTACCAGTATGTGGTGCCATGTCGTATAACTGTTATGAGAACATAGAGACCTGTACTGCACACATTGTAGGATCACATTCATATCAAATGACCACAATTGCACGCAGGTGGGTGGACACTGAATCACAACAATGCGAGACCTCACTTCTCACACTTTCATTGAGTATTTACACAGCACTGCCATCAAATGCGTTCCTCATCCATCCTACAGCTCTTACCCTGCGCTCTGCAATTTTTTTTTATTTCCAGAGTTAAAGAAGGAGCTGTGAGGAAAATGTTTCCGGTTGCCAGAAAAAGTAAAGACATCAGAGGCGATTCTCAATAGCATGTCAAAAAATGCCTTTCATTACGTTTTTGAAGAATGGCATAAATGTTGGAGTAAGTTTATTTCATCAAATGGGGACTACTTTGAAAAGGATCATCAAAATATGGATGATTAATAAAGTTATGCAATGAAAAAAAGATTATGATCATTCTTTAGTGAACAGCCCTCGTACAAAGTATCAGTTTCTATTGACAGAAGAATAGAAATCACTTTCTGGGAATATATCTTGTATTTAGCTAAGGACATAACTAATTTAACATTGTGATCGTTACAGTATAGCGTAAGGTATAACAAAAAACTAGATAGCATAATACTTATCACTGCATTAGCATAGTATAGTATTGTATAGTCAAGTCAAAATATGGATGATTAATAAAGGTATGCAATGAAAAAATATTGTGATTATTCTTTAGTGAACAGCACTCATACAAAGTGTCAGTTTCTACTGACAGAAGAATAATAGGGTTTTAATTGTAATAAATAAGTAGTTTGAAGGTTTTAATCACTTTTTGGGCATATATCTTGTATTTAGTTAAGGGTATAACTAATTTAACATTGTGATTGTTATATAACATAACTAGATAGCATAATACGTATCACTGCATTAGTATAGTATAGTATTGTATAGTCAAGTGTAGTACAGTATACTCTATTAATCAAATTTATTAACCTTATTAGTTTTCATTGTTAATTAATTAAATCGTATTTAAATGGAAATGATGCTCCAGACTAGAGCAGCAAAGCACCGTGCACAAAGTAGCGGGAGTGTTGTGGCTCGGGGAAGAACCGAAGGGGGAATTCTCCAATGCATCACAGCTTAAAAAAATGTGCAACTTGTGCAATATTTTTGGAGCTTTCTGGAACAGGACATGATCTAGCCAAGGAGGATGTCTTTGTTTGTGCTAGGTGCAGAGAGTGCAAATTAGGTTCCAACTCAGTGTTCTGTTGGGTGTCTATGAGAGTTTGAAAAGTAGGGACGATGCCCTAGAAGGAAATAAAATGGGGGACCCAACAAGTTCTCAGCTGCCCAACTCAATGGCAGAATCCAAACTTGTGCATCAGGCACCACAGCAGCAATCTTCAAGGAAGAATGCACTGGTCCCAAAAACTAGTTATTGTCAGTGACTCTATTGTCAGGAGACGGAAAATATATTGTGCAAAAAATGATAGGTGGAATAGGACCAGGGTATGTCTGTAAGAGGCAAAAGTTAATGAAACTGTAGAATAGATATAATCCATTAAGGGCATAAAGGGTGACGATGTACAAGTTGGCACTAATGACATTAAGAGTAGAGATCTGCAGACTTATTTAACAAGTACAGGTCAATATTGAAAAAAAGTTGCGAGTTAGGGTTATTTTGAAAGTGTCTGCAATTCTGATCAGACACAATACAAGGGAATATATAATGAGAGCTTCGTCAATCAATTCAGCCCTGAAGAGATTGTGCAAAGCTCATGGGGTAGAATTTTCTCAATGTGGTCTGTGATTGTTAACAGGAAAGACTGCTTCTACAAGGATGGGATTCACTTAAATAGAAAGGGTGCAAGAATATTTGTTGATGCTATCAAAGCAGTATTAAGTGGGTTGGAAAATTGCTAGCTTGGGGGGGGGGGAAATCCACAGGCTAATAGATTAACAGTAGCCGCAGGCAGAGGTGAAAGTAATTCTTGAACTGTTTCTGTTGGAATGAGCAGCAACCTGGAAAGCAAGATGCTGAGGATTTCAAGGATTGCTGGGAATCATCATGGAACAAGTAAATACACAGGCTGTGTTAGGATAACTAAGAATAAGAACAGGTGCATGTATACTTGCATGTACACCAATGTTAGGAATATAGTAAATAAATTTGAGAGGCTGATCAAGACATCAAAGACAGATATCGTTGGGATATCGGAGACATGGTGTCACACAGATATAAGCAATGCAGAATTTGAATTTGGGGAGTACAATGTGTACAGAAAAGACAGACAGGATAGAAAGGGAGGAGGGGTTATGCTGTTAGTTATGAAACACACAAAATCTAAGTTGATATAGACAGACGTGCAATGTTGAGTCAGTTTGGCGTGATATAAGCACTGGAAAAGCAAAAATGAGAGCAGCAGTGTGTTATAGGCAGATATTGTTGGGATATCAGAGACATGGTGTCACACAGATATAAGGAATGCAGAACTGGAATTTGGGGAGTACAATGTGTACAAAAAAGATAGAAAGGAAGGAGGGGTTATGCTGTTAAGAAACACATAAAATCTAAGTAAATACATCCAGTTGACATTAGTGGACAGTGCAATGTTCAGTCAGTGTAGTGTGACATCAGCATTGGAAAAGGAAAAATGAGGGTAGGAGTGTGTTATAGGCCTAATGATTCTGATGAGTACAATGAACAACTATACAGAGAAATAGAGTGGGCCAGTAAATCAGATTATCTTATAATGGGGGATTTTAACTTCCTACATATTGACTAGAACTTGTGGGTTGGTCACTCGAACACTAGCAACACTTTGTTGATAGTGTAGATTTATTGGATGATTGTTTTCTACAGCAGTATGTTCGAGAGGCAGCCAGAGAGAGTAATACTCTTGATCTGATTATCAGCAGTGATTATTCATGCATCAAGAATCTTCAGATAACGGAACCAGTAAGTGGCAGCGATCACAGTGTACTGATGTGAGATTTACTTAAAGATGTAAAGGGAAGGGTTTTTGCTTTTGTAAAGGTGACACTGCAATGGTCTCGGACAGTTATAAATTCTATACAGTGGGACCACCTGATGATGTTATTAATGCCAATTCTAAATGGAAAGCATTCAAGGAATTAATCTTGGAAGCTACTACACATTTCATACTAACTAAGAAATACTGTTCAAGGTTTAGGACTAAATGGAGGTCAGATGAACTAATGACACTTGTGGCAGTGAAGAAAAATACATGGGATGCATATATATTATCAGGAGACGCAGAAGCCTATGGTATATATAAGCTAATCTGTAATCAAGTCACAAAGGAGATTAGGCAAGGAAAAGCAGATTACGAAAAATCTTTGGCAAAAGACGGAAAGAAAAACAGCAAAGATTTCTTTATGTATGTATACTCTAGAAGTAAAGGGATGAATCAGATTGGTCCACTTGATATCAATGGTTCGACTGTCAATGATTCTGTTCAGGTAGCTCACAAACTGAATGAGTATTTTGAATCTACATTCACACAAGTATTTGTAAAATAATAAGAGAAGTTTACCTCAATATAGTATGTAGAACACTTCCGTATGATACTCTCCAGAAATTAAAATTAAAAAATCGAAAAAAACTTACATTAAAGTAACAAATAATTTTATTCGGGTTTTTTTTTGCTGGTGCAGCGTAAGCCATAGGCTTTCTTGCACCATGTGGCCATTACTAATACTAATGCATGCTTGCCATCCAAGAGCACGTAATCAACACCAAGATCTATAGAAAAGACAAAACCAAGGAACCCCATGCACCTGGTATGTACACCCACTGTGGGGTGGACCCCCATCTGGGCAAAATAATAAAATAATAATGCAATCTTTATTTGCAATAAAAAAAAAAAAAACAGTAAAACAGTAAACCGTAAAACTTGTTAATCCGATAAACTATTTATTAGCAAATTATCATTTGGTACATGAAACAGAGTTAAAATTATCAATCCTGTTTCAAAGTCAGTAAATAAACCATTAATAACATAAGATGAGTTTCTTTCATCATATTCAGAATTTTTGGGTACTTAAAATGAAGAAAATTAGGTGTTTTGGAAATCACACACAGTTTCCTTCTGTGATTTAAGCCAACTATTAATGGTATCTGTATTATTCATAACTGTGTTAGGTTTTATATTTTAATGAGATAAACATAATTTTGAATCAGATAAAGAAAAATCTTTTTTTTTTTTTTTTCATCATTTCAAATTTCATTTCCTGCTACTTGTTTGAGAATTCAAAACAGCCAAATTTAATTTCCTGCTACTTGTTTGAGAATTTAATGCAACTGTGCTGCAAATAATTGTAATATACTAGAAATATCAGAAAATTACTGATGTTATTTAAATCTGAGTTGTTAGCACCTTTGGACCACTCATTAACTGCATACGTTATCACAGAATTCACTAACTCTGGCGTGTAAAGATAATCTGTTTTTAATGTAACAGAAAAAAATAAATTAAAATATTTATTTGTCAATCAAGTAAAGTATACGTTTGATCGACTGATAATCTATTCGTAATTATAGATTTCTAGATTATTGTTAATAATAATAACTAGGTTGCTTTGCCCCCTGCTCGCTTTGCTTGCCAATCCCCGTGCACGCTTTTCTACGTAAAATGTAGAGATATGACGGAGTAAGTCAAATCTTTTCTACATAAAAGACAAACCTGTCAAAATGCACTGATCGATATCTAATCAGGAAATGACCTATATAAGTATTTACCTGTCATTTGTAGTGATGCAATTGTCCCGCTCACTTGTACCATGTGAGCTGCATCCCTCTTTTCCCACTGCCTAACCACCCACCACCACACAGCATTCTCAAGGCTGAATAAATATCACTATGTAATTATTTACCTGTGTTTACACAGGTCACATAGGAAAAGGCCTTTTGCTTCAGGTTCCATAATGCAGAAAGACTAAAATATTTACAAACTAAACTATTTAATGCTATGGCATTATGCAATTGCCCCGCCCTCTTCTCCCATTGGCTCAAATAAATATAACTAGAAGGAAAACTTTTTTTAATGTATAGATAGATAACTATTATTATTATTATCAATAACAAATTAAAAACACAGTGCCACTCTACAACGTCATAAGGAAAATAGACAAGTGGCATACCCCACTAACCTAAGTCAGGAGTCCACTCCTGCCCAGACAAAACAAACAAAGCTAGAAAGGTGGGCAAAGAAGACACTCCATGGTAGACACTACAGTGACCTCCATCACGACCAGATAGATAACATGGAGTCAATGCATGGCTAATGAGTAGAACGTTCTTCCTGAGATTGCAGGATTCATGCTCGCCATCCAAGACCTGGTAATCAACAACAGAAACTATAGAAAATACATCACCAAGGAGCCCAGAATGGCAGATGACACATGTCGATGATGCCACCTGGCCTCAGAAATGATCCAACACATCACCGCAGGATGCAAGGTGATCGATCACTCAGATGAAGTACACTCGCAGACACAACCAGGTAGCCAGGATAATACATCAGAAGCAGGTAAAGAAATACCAGCTGATCAAAGAAAGTGTACCGTATTATAAGTAGAATTCTCAGGCCTTGTTGGCTTGTTTATCTATAGTTACTACTACAGATAAACAAGCCAACTTCATATTTTTCTCCATTTCAATCTTCTGTAATAAAATACTTTATATAATATCGGTGTAGATACCCCACAGACAACTCAAAGTAAAAACTACGACAGTAGTGTAAAGGGCATCATTTCATCTGTATCTCATATTGTGCTCATCCTTCACAATAAGTTACTATTTTTTTTTTTTGTAAAAGAATAAGAGAAGTTTACCTCAATATGATAGGTAGAACACTTCTCTATATTCTCCAGAAATTAAAACGAAAACAATTTAAAAAATGCGAAAAACTTACTAATTAAAAATCAACTGAACACAATAAAAATCAATTTAATCGCAATTAAAAATTAAAAATCAAGTAAAAAATTAATTTAACGAAAAATTGCAAAACGATTTTCCTTCCTGAAGCTGACAATGCTTTTCGACCGTATTTCGTGATCACAGGAATGAAAATAACTGAATAGGAGCGAGCATGAAACTTAAATATGGATTACTTGTCTTTGCGCATGTGCATAAAAGACCACGAATCGGTGATTAGATATGGCTGGCAAACATTAGCAGAATTCTCATGTAATTTAATTTTGATGGTTTCTGCAATTAGTCTTGTAAAATTATGTTAGACACTAAGTATTTTGGCTTTGTTAAATAAAAAAGTGTTTTTCGTTAAAGGCATGAAAGGCTAATTCTGACGGTGCTCAACGAGAAGCACGAACTGAGGCTGCATGTTGATTAACACAAAAATTAAGAGGAAACCAGGTAGAACCTTGATAAAGCAAGTTGCAATCGCTGCAAGAAATGTTGTATACCAGGTCAATTGTTTGTGTTGCGAACAAGGAAAAGACTGAGCGATTTTTCAGTATAGTGTGCAATTTCTGTATTGGTCTGCAACAATTTTAAATTCGGTATCTTTAAAGAATCTGTTAGGCTCTTTGTGCCACGATTCGACATATGGGACAGAAATAAAGTATTTTCTCATATTACTATTGTTGATTGGTGTAGTGTTTTGTATCCTATCTTTAGCTTATACCCTAATTCGGTTTATTGCAGCAAGGGGATAACCCTTGTTTAAGAATCTGCTGGTTAATATTTGTATTTCTGTGCCCAAAGCTGATTCCAGCGTTGAATATTTATAGGCATTGAGAAATTGATTGAAGATAATCGATCTTTTGTAGGTGAATGGGTGGTAGCTGTTATAATGCAGAAGCATACTGGTGTTCGTAGGTTTACGATAGATGTTAAATTGGATTTTATTCGAGTCCCCAGTAAGCGTGAAATTTAGAAAATTTAATGACATTGTATCCGTATTCTCCCTTTCCAATGTAATTTGAATCTAGAATGAATATTATTAAACGAATGTAAAATGTCTTGGATAATGCTACTATCGGTAATAACTAGAACATCGTCTAAATACCTCCCATAGTATGTGATATAGGGTAGAAAAGGCGTCAAATGTATATGCTCAATCGTTGAGAGATAGATCTCCGATATTAAGCCGCTCAGATTTAATCCCATTGGCAACCCAAAAATTTGTTTGTATACTTTGTCTCGAAAGTTGATATAGTTGGCTTCAACTAAGAGTTTAATTAAATGAAAAATTTCCATAATAGGAAGCTTCATATAATTAATCGGTATCGAGTTATTATTTAACATATCACAAAGAATATCTAATGTATATTCAACGTTTACATTCGTATATAACGAGGTAACATCTAGTGAGAATAAATTATCATTATCACCAAGTCTATAGTTCTTAAGGTTATAAAATAATTTATCATAATTCTTAATCCCAAATTGTATCGCCTGTGCTAAAGGGTTTTATAATGCTATATATGTGGCCAAGGATGAAAATGCCGAGTTTCTGTAGGAAACAATAGGCCAAATAGGACATCCTGTCTTATGTAATTTTACCTAAGCGAAGAGTGCAGGAATATTGTGTGTTCTGGTCTTCAATTCCTTCAACTGAGCCATAGTAATGTAGTCATTTTTTCGATACGTGGTTAACATTTTATTGTATTGATTAATCATATTGGTAAATAGTGCCGGGTCTACTACAAGATAAGTGGTAGCTGATACAACTGAATCTAGCTTTTTAATGTAATCAGGTTTATTGAGTATTACCACTTTATCTGCCCTCTGAATAATAATGTCTTTATTTTCCCGAAGTTCACGTAAAGCTAAACTGTCATGAGTATTCAATTTAGGAAGTCGCATTTCTTTTATGTTATTCACCACTTGGTTAACTTGCTGAATAAATAAATCTTTTTGTGGAACATTACAAAGTCCAAATTCGAACATCAATTACACAGTTTTTTTAAGTTTTCAAGGTGGAAAATTATAATTTAATCGTTTGGATAAAAGAGAAATCTGGCCTTGCAATAGCATATACGAGCAAAGATTTGTAACCTGTTGATATGTCAGGTGAAGGTGTGTTCACAACCTAGCTGAAGTATTCTGCAGTAGCACGTTATGTGTAAGTGGGGATCGTCATCCAACTCGTATTCACTTGGTCGGAAGCTTGCGACAATGTGTTTGAACTCATATGAACATGTCCTGACACTCCCGGTAATGTATTAAATTTGTTATGTGTCTTTTTTTATTTCTGAGGCCTGTGCTTCACGTCACAAATCTATGGAGGTCTTCATACACACCAATCATTAGGATATAGGTAATTGTAATTGTTAGGATGTTGTTTGAAACTTCAGTAATCTAATCTTTTTTCTGTGGACTTGCCAAATATTGATATCAACGGAGAACATATTGAGCATTAGAGCTCTGGTTCATACTAAATAAGTTACCATGTATTGCACTACCTCCAATAAGTAATGCTTCACTAATAGAGAAATCTATTGTTACTTATTCTCATTGGGCACCACCACCATCCAGACAGCACCGTTTCAAGGCTTGTTGGCCTTTCATCAGTGGGTGGGTGGATGGACAGGTACCCTAGTTGTATTTTTTTAAAATTTAAGGTCACTCATTTCCCCAGACTGAAACACAGACAACTGCATGGTGTCTGGCAGATGTAGTATGAATGGTAGCACATTCTGTCAGCTGTTTGTGTTCACCCAGAAAAACTAAAGCTCTATGGCAAGGTTAGACACACCTGCCACTGGCATCTCACTGTGGCAGCATGGGAATGGGAAATGCCTAGAAGATACTCTTTTGCTTGCTGGCATCTGTTAAATGCCAAACATAAAAATTAATGTCTTATAATTCTGAGTATACTCTTGATTTTTTAAGGAGTCCTTATGTGCTGTAATGTAATAACTAGATCGTATGTATAGCTTAGCTTAATTTTCAGCACTCACCTCATAGTAATCCGCTTAGCTGGTGGAGAGTTCTACCACATACATAGTGGTTATAGGATTCTAATAACTTACGGGGATTATGGGTTTAAAATTAAGTTATGGGCTATAAAAAAAATTTTTAAGAAAGGAAAGTGCACCTTCCATTCTATGGTTGCCTAATTACATTAAATTAAGAAAAAAATAGAAGCTAATAATCGCGCACGAGCGACTTTCAAGATTCCTCATCTTCAGTTAGCTATAGTGGGGGGGGGGGAAGAGAGCGCGCTTGTGTTATATACGGGTTGGGTTCCAAAAATGCATTTCAGTGCATGTGGAAATGCATTTCAGTGCACGTATTAAGTTTCCACGTGCACTGAAATGCATTTCGGGAACCCAACCCGTATATAACACAAGCACGCTCTCTTCCCCCCCCCCCCCCCACTATAGCTAACTGAAGATGAGGAATCTCGAAAGTCGCTCGTGCGGATTATTAGCTTCTATTTTTATTAGCTTTTTTTTCTTAATTTAATTTAATTTAATTAGGCAACCATAGAATGGAAGGTGCACTTTCCTTTCTTAAATTTTTTTTTATAGCCCATAACTTAATTTTAAACCCATAATCCCTGTAAGTTATTAGAATCCTATAACCACTATGTATGTGGTAAAACTCTCCACCAGCTAGGCGGATTACTATGAGGTGAGTGCTGAAAATTAAGCTAAGCTATACATACGATCTAATTCTGAGTATATCAAAATGAAAATAAAAAACACTGTATTACCAGTTAGGGATTACAAGTGGGTAAAGGTACACAGGAGGATTTGATTTCATTTACAAATTTAAAAAAATAACAGAAAAATTTTCAAAGATGGGGGGGGAACATTTACAGTTAAAATATCTGTATTTGAACAAACAGCAAACTTCAATTATGTAATAAACACAACTTTTATTTTTTTAAAATCATTTGTCTCACTGTTTATATACTACAATAAGCATGCTTGCACTTTCTGAAAAATACAGAAATGTAGAGAGGTACACGTGAATGAGTCACTATCCTGTTATGTACTGAAATTATTTCTTTCTTACCCATTTTAATTCCAAAAAAAGTGATGCTTTATGAAATCACCAAAAAAGTTGGTAAGATTGAGATACGAGTTCATAAATTGAATGTCTGATGTCAAAAATTTTTGTTCGTAAATCAGGAATTTACTCTATTTTAATTCCTGTATATAGTATTTTGTTTTCAATAGATAACCCTGTAATATCCACATTATTTTAATGATATATATATATTGACTGATGATATATTAAGGAATTCTTATGTGCTATGATGTAACAACTAGATCGTAGGTATAGCTTAGCTTAATTTAGTTTGACATATAGTGAAACTTCCCTTTAACGGACAGCCATGGGGAATGAAAATTTGTCCGTTAGAGAGAAGTGTCCGCTAACAAGAAGTCTGAGGGAGAAAGAAAGAAAGAAAGAAAGAAAGAAAAATCGTTAAACGTTTAATGTAAAATTAAATTAAAATATATACAGATTTTGAACAATATTTTTGTAAATAATATACAATTACATACACAAGAGATAAAGAAAAATTGTTAAACGTTTAATGTAAAATTAAATCAAATTATATACAGATTTTGCACAATATTTTTGTAAATAATATACATACAATTGTGCTATGCATATTATGACTTTATCTTAAGAAAAATACATACAGTAATCACTTATTTTCTTCTGCACCTTCTTCCGGCTGATAATTTTGTTTTCAACATTTGTTTGGAGTGAAGAAACCATCGAAAGTCCTTCAGTATCTTCTTCAGCGATGAAAAACATTTTTAAACGATTTGTATGAGCGCTTCTTCTATTTTCATCGGTGGTTCGTCGTTAATATGTTCTTCGACAGAATGACCTCCTTCCATTTCTTCAAGAGTTCCTCGTGAGGAACTTCTTGAAAAATATCGATGATAATGCCATTGATATCTAGAGCACCATCTTCTGTAGTGAGGTTCGAGTCTATATCTTTGTAGCCAGGGTCACTTGTAGCGGAAGTATCGTACATTATCAATAGATGTTGAAGTTCTTGTTCTTCTTTACACTCCAAATTGCTGTTCACAACTTCAATTTTTGCGTTTGAGAAGCCAGACTTTACAAAACAGTTCACGACAGTTTGTTTTCTAATTGCGTTTACTGAAGAGGAAATCCATTGAATCGCATCTAGGATGCTGAGTTTCTTTGCAAGGTCACTCGCACATGTTACATCCAAGGGCTGACACTCTGCAGATGTGTTTGGTGGCAGAAAAACGATTTGAATGTTGGACAATTCAATGTGTGGGTGAGATGCAGCATTATCCATGAAAAGAATAATTTTTCTGTTTTGACGAATCATGTTTTGGTTAAAGTGGCTTATCCATTCGCTCATGATATCTCGTATCATCCACGCTTTTTTATTAGACTTCCAGTCAACATTCGAAAGATTCAACTTTATGCCCCTGAAACAACGAGGATTTTGTGGTTTTCCTATAACAAGAGGTTGTTCAAAGTCTACCAGCATATTTGTACACAATAGTACAGTCAAGCGTTCCTTAGAAGTTTTTCCGCCCTGGCACTTTTCGTTTTTTAGACTCATTGTTTTTTCAGGAAGAGATTTAAAAAAACAACCCTGTTTCGTCACAGTTGTAAATATCCTTAGCTTCAAAATCACGACATAAATCTTCCAATTTAACGGTCCACTCTGTTACAACCCCAGTATCAACAGATCCACCTTCACCACTTACGGTTTTCCAAGAAATTTTATGCCGAGTTTTGAACTTCTCTAGCCATCCCACAGCAGCTTTGAACTCATTTACTCCCATAGAATTCGCAACCTCCAAAGCCTTTTCCCTAATAATAGACCCATTAATAGGAATTTTTTTAGCACATGCGCGACAAAACCACTCATACGTAACATTGTCAATTTGAAGCCCAACGGTTTTCGGGAATGATTTTTGAACCTGATCATTTACGTGTTGCCAAAATTGTTTGAGCAGTTAATTTTTTTCTTTAGGATGTCGCTTACCTGCATATTCCCGATTTTGAATTTTGCAGCGAGATTGTGGACACTATTTTTTTGCCGATCATACGCATTAATGAGTTCGACTTTATCTTTTAAAGTTAAATGTTTATGAGAAGACATTGTGCACTTCACACAACACTGAATAAAACTGAAACTCAAAAGACGAAAGGCTGACAAAATCCCCCCCCCCCTGCACACACCGAATTCATCAGAAGTTTTACATGTGCCTTAAAATTCTTGAAAAAGGGTTTAGAACCGCGACGTAAACCTTGATAAAATTCAGAGAATCGGAAATAGAAAATAAATGCATGATTGAGGCAATACATGGAAGAAACGTTCCTAGAAAAAGGGCCGTGAGCTCTCCCGCTGTCCATTATGGGGAGATCAAATTAAGTGCTAATCTAAACGAAACAGTGCAGATTGCCTGTCAGCATCCATTACAGAGGATGTCCGCTAGACAGAAGCTGAAAACACGTTAAAACCAATAGAGGAGAGTTGGGGAATTTGAAAATGTCCGTTGTAGAGAGATGTCCATTAGAAGTTTCACTGTATATATAAACTAAAAAACTAAAATAAAATGTATGCCAGTAGTATGGCAAACCAGTAGAGCAAAATGATAAACTAAACCAGTGAAACAGTACAAAAGAAAAAGGGGAAGTAGTCAAGAAGAGGGTACTGTGGAAGGAACACTCCTTATATAATTTAGAATTTGAAAGCCAAATATTAAATTATCATTTGTGTATTTAATAAATTATCATAATTCTAAATTATATTAGGAGCATTCCTTTCACAGTACCCTCTCCTTGTCTACTTCCCCTCCCCTTTTTCTTTTGTATTGTTTCACTGGTTTAGTTTATAATTTTGCTCTACTGGTTTGCCATACTACTGGCATAAATTTTCTTTTATTAATTTCTGTAAAAGCCAACATTTAGTGGAATATGCATATTTGCTGCCACTGATGTTTGCATTACTAATTTTATATTTATATATTTATTATCTTTATTTTCCTTCAATTTAATTTGTTAAACTTTAGATTATTTTTATATATATATATATATATATATATATATATATATATATATATATATTATATATTAATAATTATATATAATTACAACAGTATATAAGATAAGGATTTAAGATAAAAAGGATTTGAACAGTGCTTAAAGTACAATATTGTACAATAAAAGCTATACCACAGAGTCCTAAAGCCAAATTAATATGCATACAGAGGTCACTTTCCTTTAGGCCAAAAAGGAAGATAACATTTTAGAATATAAATTATAAAAGTATAATATACATGGCCACATGGTGAGCCATGTGGCCAAAAGACTTGGATAGCCTGAGCTAGTTTATTTAGTTATACCAACAAATAATTAATAATAAAATAAATGCAAGTAAAATAAAATACAATAAAATGATGATAATGAGACATATTATTGATAAGGATTTAAGATAAAGGATCTGAAAGGTGCTTAAATATAGAAATCTACCGAGAAAGCTCCCGGTATATCAGAAGCACCTTTATTAGAAGCTATTTTCTTTGCTTTTCACTTTTTGCTTTCTAACTCTAAATTTTATACCACAAGATCTATTAGAATAATTCGAGGGAAATTGAGATGCTATTACTTTCCTTACTCTTACTTCCTTTCCCCTTTTATCAAGCTTAGACCTTCTTTTTCACAGGTATAGTAGCATATTGTTTTGTGGATGGTGCCACCAGTGGTTTCTCACATCTGCGCCATGGTACTTTATGAAGTACAGAATTTCTGTAAAAGCCAGAAAAAGTGTAATGTCTGGTTTGTGTCAGAGTAGCATTATGTTCTGTTGTTATGTCACTGGCTTCTTGGCCACAGGACCCCTAATGGGACCCTGAGTTGCCCGCCACAACCACTGGGAGGTGAGCCAGGCTGCCCATAATACTCTGGCTGGCCTCCGCCAGGGTCCCATGAGCTTCCTGACAGAGACCAAGTTAAAAAAAAAAAAAAAAGGAAGAAAACTAGGGAGACAGCTAAAGAGAGAGAAGCTAAAGTGGAAAGGAAGAAGAAGGACGTACAAAGAAAGCATCCTCCAGATGATAGAGGTAGGGAGGGAATGAAGGTTGGAACCCCTGGCCTCGGCAAAAGGGCCAAGGAAAGAAAAAAGATTGCACAGTAAGAGGTGACATATGGCATTTAACACCCGAAAGCATTTGTAGCGTCTGACCCACCTTCCAGTATACAGGTGCAAAGTCTTTCCACACCTGAAGATGTCAGCAGGGTTTGAAGTTAATCCTACCCCGGATGGAGTTTGAAGCGTATTGTAGCTCCGGCAGACGCACTAGTTTATCCTACCATATAGGGGTTTGCAGTGCATTTAGGTGGATTCCCTTTGTACTACTGTCAAACTGTTGCCTAGGAGATTGTTGTTTGATTAGTACATCTGAGTTGGAAGGTTGACTGAGCAAACTCGGTAAGGCATGATAGTAGAGATCATCTTGCAGAAATAGATGTTCCTGATGGTGTAGGTTTCTATGTGTTTTTGTGATCAGTCTTGTCCTGTAATCCTCATAATAAGGACAGTAGTACATTACATGCTCCCAGCTTTCAGGTTGTCCGCATGTGTAAAGTGGGTTTTGTTTGATGCCCAGATCTGTTAATTTTTTCCTGGAGGGTCCGTGTTCAGTAAGTAAGAATGTTACTTGGAGGCCTGGTGAAAACCAGGGCAGAGACTTTGGGTATGTTTGGGCAACAGAAGGTAGGAAAAGTTTGGTAATAGCTCCTTTGCTTGTGTTATCCCATGCGTCTTGGCAAATTTCGACGAGTTTGTCTGCAATACGTTTTCTCTCTCTCTTTTGGGATCGTTGGCCAGATCAAGGCGAATGTCAAGGATCGCAGAGGGAATACCTCTCTTTAGTCTTTGAAATAGGCCTCTCTTGATCACTTCAAGATACAGCGGTAGATATCCTGGGATGACTTGAAGAGCCGGCATACTAACAGTGTGACAGGCTGTAGTAAGTGTGAGGAGCATAACTCTCTGAATTGAATCCAACTTAGCTTTATTTTGCTGGACGTTGGCTCTGGTACACCACACTGCTGCACTGTAGCAGACAATTGGCAAGAAGATGGTTTCATATACTAGTGCAAGTGCCCTTCATTTAAAGCCCCAGTCTGCCCTACTGGCAATCAGTGCCGTGTATTTCCTAATTTTGGTTACAACATGAACAAGATGCAGGTAAAACATCAACTTCATATCGAGGATGATGCCTAAGTACTTTATTTCAGGTAACAATTTTATGGGTGCACCATTAATTTTTATGGTTGGGTCTGGTTAGTTGAAGCGATCCCTTGAGCAAAATATATTTGGTTTTCTCACCAGAAATAGTGAGCCGGTGTGTGGAGGCACAGCTCTGGAGCTTTCTGAGGGCCAGATTGGCATTGACTTCTAATTGGGCTCGAGAACAAGCATGGATAACCAAGACTAGGTCATCTGCAAAGGACAAAGACACAGCACACTCAAGGTATATCTCCAGGAACTCGTCCAAACAATGGACCAAAAGAATGGTCCAAGGACCAAGCCCTGAGGACAACCCTGGGTGACCAGCCTGGAGACTTGATGGTACTTGGAGGTGTGCATGATCTTAGTTGAGGTATGAGGAAATGCATCTGTAAAGGTTGATAGGAGTTTTGGCATGTCTAAGCCTCCTGAGGATGCTTGGCCACCACGGGTGATCAAAAGCACCAGCATCCACTACGATGGCAAGGAGTATTTCACAGAAGTTTTTTGCCGAAGCGATGAGGTACTGACATCCTCGGTACCAGTTCCATGTTTGAATCCAAATTGGTGGGAGGATACCAGGTTTGATTCTGTGTAGTGTCTTTCCATCAGAGTGTGCAAAAGCCTTTCAAGCTGTTTGGAGAGGACAGGAAAAAAGGCAATTGGTCTGTAAGAGGTTGGAATTTCTGGAGGTTTTTCAGGACCTTTGATGATAAGTTTTATATTAGCCTCCTTCCAAATTTTGGGAAAGTATCCAGACTCAAGACAGTTGTTAAAGGTAGCTAGTAGATGGTGAGGAAATCTTTCAGCAAACTTTTTTAAGAAGTCCACCTCAAGAAGATCATTTCCAGGAGTTTTATTGTCTTTGGTTTTGTGCAGAGCAGTTTGAAGTTCGTCCAATAAAAAGGGTACTTCAATGTGATCGGTTGCATATTCCTCATTCCTAGTAATAATACATTGTTGTTTGTTATTTGGTTTTTAGGAGCATTAGCAACTAAGACCATATTGCTCCGGGGATATGCGATGGTCATTCCCTGACCTTTCCACATCCTCCGTATTTGGTGGTGACGGGCTCAAACCCTGGTCTAATCAAGAAGCGTGTGCTCCTGCCCACCTGGCTACAGAGGCACCAATACATTGTTGATTAGCAGACATGGGGTCACTGTCATTCAGAACGATGAAGTCCAATATATTGTTGACATCCAATATATTGTTGATTCTTCCCAAGTTAGGGTGACTGAACCATCTGGTCTCAATGTTGAACATGGGACTTCTCCCCTGGGGAGTTTGTTGGTCAAGATATGGTATACCACTTCCCAGGACTCGCTATTACCCACTGAGAGAGCCAGGACTTTTTCTTGGATTTTCTGATATTATCTGTGTAGGCATTTCGGAGCAATCTGTAGGTTTCTCTGGCAGTGTCAATTTCAGGAAGGCCTTGCGGGCATGATGCACTGCTTTTCTCTGGCTGTCTAATTCAGGGTTCCACCATGGGAAAACAGTGTGAAAAGATCTACATTTTGAAATGGCAATAGAGCAAGCTTGCTGGATACTTTTGGTTAGTGTAAGTGTAACTGCAATATTCTCAGAAGTGGTTTGGGTCAGGATGATAGGATTGGTAGATAGCAAATCTTCAAGAACTTGGTAAAAGCGGTTCCAATCTGCTTTTTTGATACAATACCTGATGACATCTCGGGGAATAGGGGGAGACATGATCAACAGAGCGACACGAGGAGAAAATGATCGCTCTGTCGTCAGAGGTCATCCACACATTATTTACTTTCCAGTTGATAAATTTACTTGCAATGGATAGTGAGGCTATGGTCACATCAATGGTGCTCTCCCAGAGGGTACTGCTGAAGGTTGGAAGGAATCCAGGCTGATTTAAGATGCAGAGATGACAATGTACTTTCCCAATTCTTCACCATTTCTGGTGCTTGTGTGGTCTGGTGTTGTGCTGTGCCACATTGGAGAGCGACAATTTGCATCCATTGCGATGAGAAGTTTACCCCCCCCCTGGGAGAACATCAAGAGCTGTCTGTATTAAATTTATAGAGTGTGAAATGGGTTTTCCTGGTTTACTGTAGATAGAAAGAATGTGAAAAGACCCAAAGGCCGAGTTTATATGAGCACATGCACTTGTGAGTGGGCAAAGGGTTAAAATCTGAGTAACTGAGACTTCGGTGTTTTTGTGATTGCTGCCCATAGTGCTTCCAAAGTAGTTTGGATTATCCTGTAGTGATTGGGATATCCTATGATCTTTCTGATGTGAGAGTAAGGTTCTTGTAATAGTATAATGTCTGTGTTTCTCCTGTGCCTTGAGCTTTACTTGATCAGCCACTGTCCTTGCTCTTTGCACGTTTAATTGAATGAATTTTAACTCCTGAGTTTCTCCTAGTGTGGGTCGTCTGTCCACAGTTTATGCATAACTGGCTCATACCCTTGACTTTAAGATATATAGCGTAGGTTGAGTCCCTGTTGGAATGTTCGTGGGGTAGATTTGCACTTTTGTAGTTGGCACATATGGCTGATTGTTCTTTGTTTGGACATACAGTATTCGTGGCCACGTTGGGCACAGTGGCTACACGTAGGTTCCCGCTGGTTACACATATGAGAAGTGTGACCAAATTTGAAACATCAGTAACACTTTGGTACTGCTACATGCTCGTGGACTCTATAGCTTCCCCAACTTACAAAGATTAGCTCCTGTTGATTTCCAGCTTGCCAGGCCAAGGGGGAAAGCTCAACAACCCAGTTAACTGCAGACGAGGATTGGACCTGGTATTGTATTTTGGGATGACACGAGCATCCAACTCATCCTCTTTTATCAGATCGCTGAGATGATTTTTGTGGTATAATTCTTCTTTTCATCCCTTTGGGGTGAGAGATTCGTCTAAGTCGAATATGACAACAGAAGGCCCTTTTCATTTAGGAGTTTCTGCTTTCAATCCGATGGAGGCCATCTGTGCACTTTGAAGTATTGAGAGCACCTCCTCCCTGGTTGAGGTCTCTATGACAAGACCAGTTTCTTCTTATCTTTAGTTCCTTCATTTCATCCTTCAGGTTTGTAGTGAGAACATTCTTGACCGCCTCACTCGTGTCTAGCTTTGCCTCTCCTGTTTGTTTTACTGTCATAACATGTGATACTGCCTTCACTTTCTCTGGTTTCACACGTATATATAGAATACATTACAACTCACATGAAATTTATTGTTGGCTTTCATTTTCGGTATTATTTGCTTCAAAACTATCTGTTGGGCTAGCTGTTATTTTGACAGTCTGTTGCTAAATTTTAACATTTGGATAATTTTGGACTATTTGAACTAGCCAAACTAGCAGAGAACAAACAGAAACAGATAGCCTTCACCAATTATTGATTGGATGTATTTAATGGCGCTAGCCCTCGTAAACGTACCATTCAATGTATCCTAATATCAATAATTTGCCCGATTATCATCATTTTATTTTATTATTAATTATTTGTTGGTTTATAGCAGGGGTTCTTAACCTTTTGCTTTAAGCGAGAAAGATTTTGCAGCTTTACAATACGTGTGAGCACCATATATTAAAATATAATTTTTTTTTGCTTAAGAGATTAAAAATGCTGCATTTTTTAAATTAATTTTTTAGCCATATTACACATACAAGAATTATATTTCTCAATTAAAATTTTTGGGCACTAATATTTATTATCTTATCTTTGATGAGATGATGCCAATCCTCTGAAATTAATTTCTCCATTATGAAGAGATAATCGCAAATTTTCTTCCAAATGTTATGTCAACGAGTTTGTCTTTTTTTTGTTTTTGATATTGTTCATTAATGAAAAAGCATGTTAATCCAAACACAGAAACTCTTTGTAATAAATGAAATTTTTTGCAGTCAGAAGAACCGCAGAATTTTAAAATAGTTTTGTGTTGGAAAAGACATACCAGAGCTAAAGATGACTTCATATCAACAAGTTCTAACTCAGTAGCTGTTACTTCATTTTGATTGAAAATTTGTTCCAAGTTACCGATTTCAAAATTTCTGTATTGTTAATTCAAATTTTGGGAGGTGCTTGATCAAGTTTGTATGTTATTTGGTTTTAAGGAGCATTAGCAACTAAGGCCATATTGCTCCAGGATATGCAGTGGTCATTCCCTGACCTTTCCGCATCCTCCATATTTGGTGGTGACGGGCTCGAACCCCGGTCTAATCAAGAAGCGTGTGCTACGCACTGCTGCTCCTTCCCACCAGGCTATGGAGGCGATGCGAGATATAAAACAAGACTGAGTTTTAGAAGGGTTGAAATCAACTAAGTTGTCTTTGCCCCACTGAAGAATTACCTGAAGATCGGCATTTAAGGAATTGGTAGCAGATTTTCAAGAAGTTGAAGCTGATTGAGCAGACAAGGTTTCTCAAAATGGAAAGTAGAATGCAATGTGCTATCATCGGCAAAACTATGGATAGGATTTCCAGTCAATGGAAGAAGGTCATTAATATTCAAGAGGAAAAGAGTGGGGGAAAGAACTGAACCTTGGGGGACACTGGCATTAGTGGAGAAGTTAGAAGACAGAGAGCCATCTACCATCACCCTCAGTGAGCGATCAGAGAGAAAACTGGATAACCAATTACAAAAAACAGTTGGCAAACCATAAGATGGAAGCTTGTTTAGAAGACCTTTATGCCAAACATGATCAAAAGCCTTTAAGATGTCAAGAGCAACTACTTGTGTTTCACCGAACCTTTCCATTGAATTAGTCCATAAATGGGTAACATAAGCCAGAATATCACCGGTGGATCGACACTGACAGAATCTATACTGGCGATCTTTGATCAGACGGGAGGTTTTCTAGGCAGTTTAAGAGTTGGCGGTTAATTGATTTCTCCATTACTTGAGAAAGAGTAGAAGTAATTGCAGTAGGACGATAATTGGATGGGAAGGATTTGTCACCCTTTTTAGGAACTGGCTGGATATGAGCAAATTTTCAAGCAGAAGGAAAAACACCTTTGGAATAAGAAAGTGAAAAAAGGTGGAAAAGAAGAGGAGTAAGTTCAGGAGCACAAGTTTTGAGAACAAATGGAGAAATACCATCAGGACCTGGAGCTTTCTTAGCATCAAGATTCATCAAAATCCTTCTGATATCCTTTTGACGGAAGACCACAGGAGGCATTGAATGGAGCATGTTGAGAATGGTGGGAGGGGTTTTACTAAGATCATTAATACGTGAGCTGGAAGAAAAATGGGATGCTAGCAGGTCAGCTTTATCCTTGGCTGAAGTGACAACAGAACCATCTGGTTTGGACAGAGGTGGGAGCAGAGATGGGCAAAAGTTGCGGCCAATAGCTTTGGCAAGAGACCAGAATGCTCGGCTACCGTTAGGGCAAGAAGCAAGTTTTCTACTCTTAGCCTGTTCAAACTCTAGTTTGGACTGATTAATAACTGCTTTACAATTGTTGTGAGCTTTGGTGTAGGCAGAAAATGAAACTGAAGAATTAGAAACAAGCCAATTACGATATGCAACATTCTTCTCTTGAACGGCCTTAGCACATTTATTGGAAAACCAAGGTTTAGATAAAGGACGAGATTTTAAAGTGGAGTGTGGGACAAAGGATTCCATTCCTGCAAGAATAATTTCACTGACACGATCTGAGAAAACGTTGACATCAGAAGTTTTGAAACTTTAATCCGACCAAGTAAAAGAAGAAAAGAAGTCTAGCAGGTCATCCCATTTTGCATTCTTGTAATGCCAAACAACACGAGGTTGGGAATAGCCATGAGATAAAGGTTCCATTGGAGAAGAGACAATCACCAAGTTGTGATCTGAAGTGCCTAAAGGACCTCTCATTTCGACCGTGTACTTAGAAGGGTTGTTTGTGAGAAAAAGATCAAGCGTATTGGCTGTATGATTAGGATTGTCCGGTATTCTTATAGGTAAATGAACAATCTGTGCTAGGTCATTAGTAATTGCAAAAGCCTCAGCATCTCGACCTGCTGGGTCGGTGTGACTAGAAAACGGAAGCCAGCTGGAGTTGTGAACATTAAAATCACCAAGGAAAATTACCCCACTGTTAGGAAAGTTGGACTGGAGAGTGTCAAGTTGCAAAGAGAGGAAGTCAAAGAGCTCCAAGTGATTAGTGGAGTTGGGAGAACGGTAGAGACAACAGATGAATTTGACACAATGAGGTAGAGAGATTTTAAGCCAGAGAAGATCAAAGAGAGGAGATTCCAAATTGCCACGTCTCTGACAGGGAATATCAGAACGGACGGACATATGCACAAGTACCACCTTTGAGGCAAAAGGAATCATACAGCGTATAATTTGGGCATTTGAGATGAGCAGTAGTTGAATCAACTGATAACTGAGATTCTGTCAGAAAAAGTACATGGGGTTTGGCAGACTGCAAGTGGAAATGGACATAGTTTAGATTAGAATTGAATTCTCTCCCTAATCATATCATTCCTGATTTTGTCCCGTCTTGTCTTTCCGGCTATGCTCCTCACAAATCTCATTTCTGCCCCCTGAATTCTGCTTTCATCCTTTTTTCCTCATAGTTCAAGTTTCAGATGCATATGTCAGAATTGGTACGTAATAGGCCTGATATATAGCCTTATTACACTTCAATGGTAAGTTCCTGTTCCACATCAGATCTCTTGTCTGCCTATAGAAATTCCCACCCACTTGTATCCTCCTACTTATTTCTTTGTCTATTACTCCAGTCTTTGTAATGGTGCTTCCTAGATACTTGAAGTTGTTAACCATTTTTAGCTCTTTCCCTTCCATTGTAACGTATCCGTCAAGCTCCCCACTCCTCTTTAGAACCATTACTTCACTCTTCTCCTGACTGAAATCCAGTCCAAATTCATTGGCCATACTAGCCCATATATCAACTTGCCATTGCACTGGTTCCCTGCTCTCTCCCCATATGCAGAGGTCATTTGCAAAGAGCATGACTTTCATCTGGTCCTGTCCAGGTTGTTCCACCACTCTACATTGCACATCATTCATGACAGCTATGAACAGTAGTGGTGACAGGACGCCTCCTTGCCTCAAACCTGATGTTATTCAAAGCTCTCTGTCAACCCCACCACTATTCTTACTTTGCTCACTGTATTGGTGAACGTATTCTGAATTCTCTCCACAAGATGTTCGTCTATCCCCAAGTTTCTCAAAACCTTCCGCACTTTCTCTCTCTTTACGGCAAACACTTTCTTTGTATCCAAAAATGCCATCCATAATTCTTTATTGTGTTCATAACACTTTTCCATCAGTTGCCTGATGCAGAAAATTAGATCCACCGTTGATCTGCCAGGCCTAAAGCCATACTGTTCCTCGACCATCCTGTTTTCAATCATTCCTCTTACCTTCCGCTCTAACACTCTCTCATACAGCTTACTCACATGTGATGTCAGTGTGATGTCTCTATAATTGGAACACTTTTTCCTGTTCCCCTTCTTGAACAATGGAATGATCAAACCTTCTTTCCAGTCCTTTGGCACCTGTCTCTCATCCAAGATCTTAAATAAATTTCAAATTAATCAAGTGCCAATGAAAGTAATTAATAAGAAAAAATTTTTAACAATACTGTCAAAGTGTCAAACCTAACCATTTTTGAGATTAAAACATCAAGAAATATATAATTTTCCTGCAATCACTAACAAAAGAAAGAATTTTCTAGCAAAGATTGGCATGGATTTTTGTAAAATATCACAGAAAGTTTAGAAATAGAAAGCACCTTATTTAAATACAAAGATTTATATATAAATTTTTTTGCTTAAGCGAAGGTGCTCGCAAGCACCCATTTTAGGATCGGTCACGAGCAAAATTTATTTTTTAAAGAGCACCAGGTTAAGAACCTGTGGTTTGTAAGTTATAACTAAATAAACTAGCTCAGGCTATCCAAGTCTTTTGGCCACATGGCTCAACAGATATACTCAACAGATATAATGTATATTCTAAAATCTTATCTTCCTTTTTGGCATAAAAGCTATCTCAATATGGATATTAATTTGGCCTTAGGGCTATTGTACAATATTGTACTTTAAGCATGGTTCAAATCCTCTATCTTAAATCCTTATCTTACATACTATTGTAATTATTTTACAGACTGATGTAATGTTTAATTAATAATTTGATGACAATCTGATCTGGGGCTTTTTTCCTACTTTTCTTGCAATTCCATTCAAACATTTTCATTTTTACCTTTCATTAGGTAAAAAATAATAGGATATAATCACATTACTGAACGACTAAGCAAGCAAGAAAAGGTATTAAATTATTAAACTGGGTTATGGAACCGGGGCACTACTAGTTTTAGTAGAAATACCCGGCAACCATAATGAAATATAGACAAATGTTTATTTTCAGTGTATTGGGTAGGAGTGCTGACTTGTCAAGTGTAATTACCATGGAAAAAATTGAGAATGCCAGAAAGGTAAAAGCAGATAAACTGAAATTAAATTAGATTAACAAAAATAATAATGATAATAACGATGGTACCTAAAGCAGTGGGTCCTAGGGCTTTAACTACTTCTTCACAGGGTCAGCAGCCAAAACTGTAATAAGCAGGGTCTCTGTTTCTGTTATGATGTATACCTGTGAAACGTATACATCATAGCCGACTCGACAGAGACCAAAAGGAATAAAATTCAAACATAAATAAAAATAAATATATAAGTATAAAATAGATTTAAAAAGCTAAAAAGAAATGCCAATTAAATCTAGTTAAAGGATAAAAGAATGAAAGTTTGAATTCAAAAAGAAGGCAAAATACAGTATGAAATTTAAACATAGTAACTTTAGACCCTGCTTATTGATTTTTTTTTTTTTTTTTTTTGATTTGGTAGTTGTTGGCGCATCGGCTTCTGTGGCCATATTGCACCTCCCAAGGTTTTTGCAGTACTTTGATCCAAGCCCGAGGCGGGAATCGAACCCGCGACCTTTGGGTTGCCGGGCAGGTACTTTACCCACTCGGCTAGCCCGGTCGGCCCCTGCTTATTGCAGTGGCTCCTACAGTTTTGGGTGCCAACCCTTTGAAGAAGTAGTTAAAGCCCTAGGACCCACTGCTTTAGGTACCATCGTTATTATCTTTATGTTAATCTAATTTAATTTCAGGTTATCTGCTTTTACCTTGCTGGCATTCTCAATTTTTTCCATGGTAATTACACTTGACAAGTCAGAACCCCTACCCAATACACTGAAAATAAACATTTGTCCACACACACCTTACACTTCCAGCCTGCATGATCACTTCTTGGTTTCCAGTGTAATAGTCAAGTTAAACATTAATAAAAAGAAAAAGAATATTTAAAATATACAGTATAAATTTTAATAATTATGCATCCCAGGAATTGCTATGCCGAAATTCCCAAACATCCAATTATGCAGTTTAAGAGAGGAAAGACCAAAATCTTTTTATTTTTTTTTACAAAAGGGGATAACAGGATAGGGAGCTAAAAATCAATCCAAGAGAGTAGTGTAGCAGATCTATTTGGAATGCACACTGCCCTCAAAATGCCTTTATGATGTGAAACTGGGCATCCAAAAAGCTTCCCGCTTTTTTTTTAATCTTTGCTACTAACTAAATATAGGCTATTTATAGTTTACTTAATCATTAGCAATCTTTCTTTGATACAAATTTTATATAACATTATATCACACATGTGCGGCTAAAGCATATTTTGCGCCCGTATCTTGATACAACTTTGCCACACTTAGTTCATGGCTACATATACAAAAGATGTTCCTTGAAATGAAGATGGCTTAGTCATTCTAATTTCCTAGTTTCCAGTGTAATAACAGTAAGTTAACATTAATAAAAGCAGAAAAATATTTGAAATACTGTGTATGTATATATATATATGAAATATATGTCACAACCTTAACAAGATTAATTTCATAAAACACAAAGAGGCAGCAATGGGCACAAATACCCATTGCTGTAGGTTTTGAATAACATTAACTACTTCATTAACATTAACTACCCCCCCCCCCACACACACACAATGAGAGTAGCCATGTCATGTTGCAATCATTGTGAAGTAAGCAACCATGTGTTTATTGACTGCATCATGAAAGATGAAGTGGAACAGTATCGAGCAACATTATTTCATCAAATTTTGGTTCAAACTCAACAAAAGTGCGACGGAAACACATGAAACGTTAAAAAGAGCTTACAAAGATCAAGTTTTATCCTGACCCCAACTTTTCCAATGGCTCAGGACCTTTTAGGAAGCACATAGAGTTGCTGAATATGAATACATTGAATATGTGTTTATTGACTGCATCACGAAAGATGGAGTGGAACAGTATTGTGCAACATTATTGCATCAATTTTTGTGTCGAACTCAACGGAAACAAGTGAAACATTAAAAAGAGCTTACAGAGATCAAGTTTTATCCTGACCCCAAGTTTTCCAATGGCTCAGGGCCTTTTAGGAAACACAAAGCTGTTTAATATGAATCACACATATACATATGCACACACAGAAAGACCTGTCTCAGCAACAACAACAACAGAGAAAGCAAAAAGGTTAGGAGCTCTGATTGCATCTGACCAATGGCTGACTATTAGACTGATGGTAAGTAAGCTGAACATGAATCACCAAGACGTCCGTGACATTTTAACAAGCATTTGGGCATGCATAAAATTTGTGCAAAAATGGTGCTAAAAATCTCACTGAAGAAGAGAAGCAAAATCGGAAAACGTCTGACTCGGCCTTCTCGATTGTGTAGAAACCAAGCCAGAGGAGTTCCTTCAGTGAGTGATAACTGGTGACAAAACATGGATTTTTGAGTAAGATCCAGAAACAAAAAGATAGAGCAAAGAATAGCACACCACAAATTCGCCATGCCCAAAGAAAGCATCAGAATCAAATTGATGTTCATCTATTTTGTTGGTAAGCATGGATTGGTGCACAAAGAGTTTGTGCCTCAAGGCCCAACTGTCAACCATACTTTCTACTGAGAAGTCCTTGAATGGCTACAGAAAAGAGTTCTGTGCATTTAACTTGAAAAGATAAAAAACTGGATTTTGCATCTTAACAATGAGTCCTGGCACTGCTCAATGTCTGTTACAGAGTTTTTGACCTCCAAACCATTCCAGTGCCCCAGCAGCCACTGTATTCTCAGGATCTGCTGTCTTTTTTTCCAGAGATCAACAATTGCCTGAAAGGACATTTTGAGATGACTGAAGATGCTTCCAGGGATGAAAGGAACACTGGAGGCAATGTGCAGAAGGAATCACACAGCTTCAGCTGTAGATAATTTTACATTTTTTTTTTTTTTTTTATAAACTATATCTCATTAATTTTGTGACAGACCTCGTAACTTTTGTAAATAGTGCAAACAACTGTTTTGGTTAATTTAACATGAGACTCAGCATAATTTATTTCATTACTGATAATACTGTATGTTATTTTGGGTAAATAAATTAAAATATACACACAATACTGGAAAAAAAAAAAAAAAAAAAAGCCATTCAAAAACAACTTTCAAAATACCATTTTGAAACTGTAATTTATGAAATACACCTAAACCTTACGTTTTGTGTTTTCTGAACTACTTACTAATAATTAAAATAATAATTTAAAATAATTTCAATATGAATGACTTGAACATAAACTTATAAGACTGATCTCTGATATGAAAAACATTATTTTAGTTCGTTACGGATCAACTCATTTTTTTTTATGTATTTAGTAGCCGCCAGCAGAATTTCAATTGCCAGGGTCTTAATGTTCAAGACAGAACACAGCTCAGCATCCACAAGTTTTACCACTTTTAATCAAATAACATTATGAAATGGTTATTTGTATTATTTGTTTAAAATGTGAAACACTACCATGAGAATCGGTTTCAAGATTTACTGGTCTCTCATCAGTTAGTGGACAATCTTGATTAGCAAATTTCTGACTGATGAATAATGAAGCAGTTCTCCATGAGCTGACATGCGGTACGAAGTTAAAATTTAAGCATTTTATATAGCAGAAGCTATATGATGTATGAAATAAATCAGTGAAAGGAATTTTACAAATACACAAATTTTACATATACTGTATATTTCATAAACCATACAACTTTTATTATAATAAATTGTAAAAATATTAATTTTTGCCATTATATGCAGATTAAATCAGTAAGAAAATGGCAGTCAGCATAAGGCTAATATGGGTCTAAACAACTGAATTGGGAATTTTGCTTTCAGAAAGCATTTTCCAATATTATAGTGCCAATGCCAAGGAAATAAGAATGTAACAAAGAAATTTCATGATGAAATATTTCATATACCTACTGAGGAGAGTGAGAAATACTTTGTGATATCATACTCAGTCAAATGATCAAGTAACTGCATATATTTCCCGAAGAGATAGGATTTGTGGGCCTGGAATATTAAAATGACATAACTCTAGTCTTTTTTTTTTTTTTTTTGACAAATATTCGACTATTTGTAAATAGCAAAAAAAAAAAAAAAAACATGATGGAGTTCACTGTAATTTATTCAAACCTATTCAAATTTCCAATTAATAACCACTTGGGTGAAAGAAGTCTCAAAGTATCAATCATTAAACAAAATATAAAAATGTCTTTATGATCATTTTTAGGATTATATTATCAGGAAAAATTGTAACTTTCCAAACTGTTTCCATTTCCACTCTAATATTTAAAAAAAAATTATGGGAACATATTAACATATTTTAATATATGATGAAAAAGTACTTGGAGTTTAGGTAGACAACTTATACTTGGTTCCTATCATATAATTTGATATAACAATTTTTGCTCATATGTGAAAAAGTTCGTGTACTCATGTCCTCTGAAATGACGACAAAATTTCACCCAAATATTACATTATTCCATCTTTTCAGAAAATGTTTCTTTATCCATAAATCTCATTGTATTTTAGCATATGTTTTCATACTTTCTCTTACCTCCGTCTTCCCATTTTCTTTCTTTCTACCTGAGACATGATTCTGCTCACACTTGTTATTTCTATACCTGTGTTAAAAGTAATGTGGAATGAAGCTAAATATTAAGTGTAAACTATTATTTTTAGAACACGAGAAACAGGATCTTAGGAAAGGTCACTATACTTTAGACATTAATACAGGATAAAAAAACTGATGCATTGTCTCTAGAAAAAGATATGTCTAATGATATTAACAAGCACCACTAAAGAAGAACCATACCTATTTGAATGCCCAATAATCACTACTAAAATTAACTGGGCAAATCCAATAATGAATTTAGGACCATATGACCAACTATTATAGTTTATTAACTTCAGATACAAAGGTTAGGTACAGAGAGAGAGAGAGAGAGAGAGAGAGAGAGAGCGAGAGAGGGTGAACATAAATACGCACACACAGAAAAGGGGTGTGGATTGATTGACTGATTAGTCTGTGAAAGGATAGGGTTTGAAAAATCTAGGGTGCCAGGTTACCTAAAAATTTCAGCCTGGTACCCAATATTTTACAGCTTGATCTAAATGCTGAATTTTTTTTTACAATTGTGGTGATCTATCTTACAAAGGACTGGCATAACTTTCAACAAAGGTACAAATTCTTACTATTGGTGTTAAACTGTCAGCAGCATTTTGTTTGTAGCAGAAGTCTTACTGACTAAAAGAGCTGTCCTGTATGACAAAAAATGACAGTGTAACCAATTGCATCCAGCTTTGATTAGAACAGTACAAAAATGAAACAGTAATATAACAAATGAGAATGCCTGAAGAGGTTTATTCATTTGTTACACATCACATTTTATGAATGTGCATTTTTGAAAGTTCATATTGATTTTGCTGCATTTTTTTTGTTACATAACTTGATGTCAGAGCAATAAAGAAGCAACTGTATACAATTGCAAAACAGAATATTATATAAAAACAAGCAAACTATGAAACAGAGCTGAAACTTTTTCTGATCATTCAGATGTCATTTTTACCAGCTTATTTAATAGTCTGTAGGACTATTAAATCAGGTAAGCAATGCATTATAGGTAAAAAAAAAAATATATATATATTTACAATGGAGAAGAGCCAAGTAGCAAGAGGAGTACATCCAAAAATAGTGGAAAATGGTTAAGGCTTAATTAAGAGTCAATATACATTCAAAAATATTTTACAAATTGCCTTTGGTTTAACCATTGAAGCATTTTTTTTTTTTTTTTAATTCACCAACAATGAAAAGAGAAATTGAAGATTACATTACTTTATAATTACTATTGAAGTTTTAATTATCTCTAAATTGCTTACATTTTGTTTCTGGTAGTCAGCATAAATATTCTGTATGTTACATGCTAACATTGTTTTAGCTTAATTTTTTTCTGGTCTATAATTGTTACTTGATGTTAATTGTCACATTACTGTTTTATTAGTTATTCAGATGATCAGTATATTTGGTATATTTATTTCTGTTCCTTCTGAAATAAGGTAACAGCTCTGTATTCACAATTCTCTGTACCGATGACAAAGTGAAATTTTTCAGTAGTTCAGAGAACACAGCCACATACACAATAATCCCTTTAACCAAATCACAAAGCCTTTTCCTGTCAATCACTCTGATTTTACGTAACAGTGGGAAATTGCAGAAATGGTTCACTGTAAAGAAGCAGAAAATGTATGGAATTGGCTCTGAGTTTCTCTTTAGTCATTGGTGTTTCAATAAAAAAAATACTGCTTATTTATCCTTCCAAATTTTGACTAATAAATTTACTTTAACTATTATATTTTATTTCTGTATAAGAGATATTCTCTTAGCCATTACAAAAATCTGAAAGGTCTAACTAGAAATGCCTCTGATGTCCATCAGAGCTTTTGGCCTGAAAAATTTTTTATGGTATATTCTATCCAAAAGTAGGTTAGCCACCTACTTTTGGATAGAATATACAGTTGGAGCTGCAACAGCTCCAACTGCACATTGTCAAAAGTAAAAAATTCATTTTATTTCTGTTTATTTAATTAATAAAGCAGTTTTAAGAATTGCAAAAGTTTTTGTAGTAATTTGCTTATTTAAAAAGGCAATTCTTCTTTATTTTGACATAATTACATTTTATGTTTTTGGCCTCTAATATTGGACACAGACAGATTACTAATATAATTTTTTGTATTGTTAAATATAATTCAACTCCAGCAGATGTGATGCTGCAATTTATTCTTTTCAAATTAGTAATTTATGGATGAATTCTAATTTTTTTTCATTTATTTTCGAGTTAAACAATGAAATCAACAATTCATCCTACAAACATATATGCAAAATTAGGAGAAAAGTTGAAACATTTCAAATTACATTAGAAAAGAGGATAATGAATTTGTTAATTTCTTATTTGATATAATAATAATATAATAACAATAGTTGAATTTCAAGAATAAAGTTTGCGATTAAGTAGTTTTAATTTACATAACAAGGAGAATTCTGCACAAGAAAACAGAAAACGTGCAAAAGTTCTTCTAGTACTATTTCCAGAGAAAAAGATGAAGTCACAGGAAATCTATTTCTGATAAATTTACTCAAGTGCAGATTGGCAAAATGTACAATTACAGTAGAGGAGGGGAAAAAAACATTCATATCAATAAGCAGCAAACAAATTCAGAGGAAACTACACTGTTCAATCCTGTAGTCAAATTGTTAAAATGGATGAGAAACAACAGAAAGGCTTAACATGCAGAAAAATGAAGAAAACTAAAAATTACATATTCAGTATTTAAGCTGTCTCATGATAGTGATCTACCTATTCATCAATAGCATGTGAGAAATTGGGCAACAATAGCAGGAAAATAAGATTATAAAAGCACTTCTGTTTCAAGAAAGATAACTGAATATATTACAGAAAGAGATATAGCTTGTAAAGAAGGAATCTGAAAGAATGCTGAAGAATTTGTCAGTGAAATTAATAACTACTTTTAGAAAAGCAAATGGATAAAAAAAAACATTCGGAACACTGATTGAAACAGATCTGAATACGAAATGACTTCTAGAACTTTAAGCTTTTGCAGAGAAAAGGACACTTGCGCAATTGTTCAATCAGTCAATGTCAGCCCACTCTGATACAATCTCAAAATACATTGCTTTTTGGGAGACTACATAGACAAATAGAGTGGGCCAGTAAATTAGAATGTCTTATAATGAGGAAACCTGGATTTTCCAAATAATGATTGGTACTCATATAGTCTTGCTACTATGTGAGTTAGTCACTCTCATAGCAGCAAGATTCTCAATTTATTGGATAACTGCTATACTTTTCATCTGATTATCAGCAGTGACTCTTCATACATTAAGAATATAGAGATAAATGAACCACTAGGTAGCAATGATCATAATATACTGATGTGAGATCTACTTAAAGATATGCTATCAAGGGTAAAGGGAAGGAATTCTGCTTTAGTAAAGGCAACCACAGTGGTCTTAGACAGTTTTTAAATTCCTTTCAGTGGGACCAAATGCAATTCCAAAAATGGGAAACATTCAGGGAAGTAATCATAGGAGCCTAAGTTTTTATACCAATTAAGAGATACTGTTCAATGCTTAGACCTAAATGGATGTTAGATGAACTGATGACTTGTGGTAGAGAAAAAAATTGCATGGGCAGATTATAAATTAGCAGAGGACACAGAAACCTACAGTAAGTACAAACTAGTCTGTAATTAAGTCACCAAGGGGATAGTAATAGCCATATAATGCAAGGGAGCTACAGAATTTTGCTACACTGGTTGGGGACAAAAAAAACAAAAAACAAAAAAAAACAAAAAAAAAAAAACACCACCATATATAGATAAGAAAATACAAATTATTTGCTTCCCCCCCTAACCTAACTTCAATTACCTGTGAAGGTAACCTGTTCCAGCAATCAACAACCCACTGGCTAAAAGAAAACGTAATTTGAATTTATGCCCCCAAGTCTCTATAACAGTGAAAACTCTGCCTTTATTCATTTTACAAACCCCTCTCAGAGCCTTATAAACCTCAATCAGGTTTATAAGGGTCGCCAAGCTCTGTAGCCTACACATACGGAGTCTTACCTCTTACGGTCACACTTTTGCCAATCTCATCACATGAGTTGCTCATCTTTGGACCCCTATCATGAAGCTCAATGTCTTTTTTTCAGATGAGGTCTCCATACTTGAACACAATATTTCAAATGTGGCTTTACAATTGCTTTATACAGTGGGCGTATGACCTCCATATCTCTACAAAATAATGTTCAATAAATCACTGATAGGACACCATGGGTTTTCTTGGCTGCCTGTTTACACTGCTCATATAACTCCTAGATCCCTTCTTCCTCTACTGTTTTTAATTCAACCCCACAAGTGAATAATTTATTTTGGGGTTGCTATTCCCTAAGGGTAAGACATTGCATTTTGCCATTAAAACATAGCTGCCACTTTTCTGGCCATTCTTACAGCCTGTTCAAGTCATCATGAAGGAACCCTGCTTGGTACTGATCATTAACTACTTTACTAATCTTTATGTTTTTTTTTTTTTTTTTTTTCCCTGTAAATTTTGACATCAAGCCTTCTATTCCATCGTCAATCATTTATGAAAATCAGAAACAACGGTGGTCCAAGAACCGATTCTTGGGGGATCCCACTTCTGACTTTTACACCAATCTGAAGAATATCTATTAATCACAACCTTCTGCCCTGCAGCCACCCATCAATCTACTTTTAGAATTTAGAATTTTTCCAGTAATCTCAACATGTTCCAGCTTATAAAATAACCTCTCATGAGGGAATGAGTCAAATACCTTGCTAAAATCCAAATAAACTATGTCAAAATTCTTCCCTACATTCAGCTCATGAGTAACTCAGTCAAAATAGCTTACTAAGTTAGTTAAACATGATTTTCCCTTAAAAAAAAACTTGCTGTGTGTTATTCAGGATGAAATATTTATCTAAATATGTCTGGATTGCACTCTTAATCACTGCTTCTAAGATTTTCCCTACCACTACAGCCAGACTAACCAGTCTGTAGTTACCAACTTTGCTCTTAGAACCGCCTTTATGTATTGGTGATGTGCTGGCACTTCTCCAATACAAGGAATCTCTCCCAAGTCCAAAGATGCCCTCATAATTAACTTCAACAATTCAATCCACTCCCTGGCAAACTTCCCTCAAAATTACTGGGTATAAAGTAGAGTAAACTGCAACCATTAACAATCCACTACAGGATGGAGGCCTCCTCAATGATTCATGTTAAGGGAATGGACCATAATCTGCCACGCTGGTCCAGCGTAGGTTAGCAGATTGACCATATTTAGCAGTCAGGGGTTTGAACCTGGGTCTACTCAGAGCCTGTGCTGCTACACTCCCGCTCCTGACCACTCTGCTACAGAGACTATATACCATCAACTCCAGGAGCTTAACTTGCCTTTAGGCTTGAAAGTTTTTCTAATAAACAGTCATCTGTAATTTCAAAATCACTAATTTCATATGACTCAACCTCACTTGCACAGCCTCTTCTCAGCATGAAGGGTCTTGCTTTAGTAAAGACAGATGCAACCTACCTGTTCAATTCATCTGGGTTTTCTAAGACTTTTCCCACACCCAGTGCATAAGGGTCCAAACTGATTCGCTTTTTTCTTCCTTGTATTCACATACATGAAAAATTCCTTGTCTCCATTCCAGTGCTTTCTCATATGCAGTCTCAGCCTCTCTAACTTTATCTGTGGTACTATTACAAATCAACTTGTAGCTGTTGTAGGCTTCAGTACTTTTCATTGCTCTGTTACTGTACCATGCTGTCTTCTTCTACTCTATTTGACTGGTGAGCTCCACATTCATCCATTTTGATATCCTCTTCCTGCAATATTTTCTTAATAGTATGTATGCATTCATGGCTTCTGTGATTTTTGCTTTAAAGGTATTCCTTAATTCAAGTATATTTGCCCTCACTCTGCAATCCGCCCAATTAATAGATACCACATAGCAGCTTAAACTGTCAAAGTGCCCTCTTCTGAAATTAAAAACTATGCCTTTACCTTTAACTACTGCAATATCTTCTGATGACTCCATGATCACTACCTGCCAATGGTTCTTGTATTTTAAGTCCTATGATGTCATTTAATTTGTGAGTAATAAGAGGCCAAGAACATTCTCACCCCTAGTACTTTCTCTAACATGGTACAAATAATAATCATCTAATTTATTTAGAAAAATTTTTCCCCAAAGTAAGTTTCCTTCCCACTTATTCCAATCAATCTTGAGCAGATTGAAGTCAATCATAATAAGATATCTGCACTTGCTTGCCCATTCCACTTGCATGTAAAGACTTTCTTCATATTCTTTGCAATCTTCTGATCTGTAGATTACTCCAAGTATTATGTATTAGGAAAGCTAAGCCAGATTAGGAGAAGTCTTTGGCTAAGAATGCAAAGAAAAGTAGCAAAGAAGTCTCTGCTTATCAGCTTTTGCTTTCCTTTTAGTGTTAACTAAAAGAAAAGTGATAACCATATTAGCCCACTTGACATGAATGACATATCTGTTGATGATCCTGTTCAGATTACTGACAAAGTTATAATAAATATATTTCATCCACATTCACCCACACAGAACATTTTATAGATGGGAATAAAAGCACACCAAGTTATAACTAGAAGCTAAGTAATTT
This sequence comes from Mastigoproctus giganteus, assembly GCF_048544385.1. NCBI lineage: Eukaryota > Metazoa > Arthropoda > Arachnida > Uropygi > Thelyphonidae > Mastigoproctus > Mastigoproctus giganteus. Next base: position 58,201,666 of record NC_143580.1, read on the forward strand.
TGTGAAAACAAAAGTGGAAGAAAAAACTGTTGAAGCCAAAAAAGAACAACACACCTGGGGCTAATGGAATCTATTCAATTATAATAATAGCTGTAGCAAGCCTTTGGCCTGCTTACCTCTTCTGCTACTTTCCAAGGGCATCATTGAATTTTGCTACTTTATGAGAGCTTCACTGAATTCAGGGGTAATCTCCTACAGACTGGATATGTGTATATCTCTCCTATTCACAAAGAGAAACACTGATCAAAACAGATTAAAAAGCAAAGTGATTATTTCCAGACCTGTAAGCATGACCTCTATTCCAGGGAAAATAATGGTGTAAATGATTAAAGAACACTGTAGGAACAACTATACAGAAATGCAGTTATACAGAAATCACAGTGCTCATGGATTTGTTAAGAGATCTTGTTTGACCAACCTGATTAGACATACCGGTGCAGTAACAAAGTAGCTGGAGGCAAAAAATAATTGACATCCTGCATTTAGATTTCAGTAAAGCTTTCAATACTGTTCCACATGAAAGAGTGCTATAGAAATTGAAGTGTGACATGTTGGGAAAGTTACTGCTACAGATAAAGAGATGGCTGAGTGGCAGAAGACAGAGGATGGTTACAAATGGGTACTGCTCCTCTGGGACTTACATTATTAGTGGAGTCTCTCAAATTCACTACTGGGCCCCTCATTGTTTTCAATTTTATTAATGATACTGACAAAGGCATATCAAGCTTACTGCCTAGATTTACATATGATTGGCAGTGTGGTTAATGACAGGAATCAAGGTATACTATTGTAGCAAGACCTAGAAAAATTAGGCAGGTAAATGGACTGAGAAATGGTAATTGAGGTTTAACATTGATAAATAAAAGGTACTACATATGGGTGTCAGTAATCCTAGAATAACATGGCAATCAGGTGGTACCAAAGTTAAGCTGGCGGAAAATGAAGGAGATCTAGTGATAACTGTTCAGTCTAACATGAAGTATCTCTGAACAGTGTAGACAAGCTGCTAGGAGAACTCACAGGGTTCTGTCAATGATATACAGGAACTTTGCCAGCAGGGACAAGGAAATGATTATCCCATTGTATAAACAATGGTCAGGTCACATCTTGTTTACTGCACACAGGTCTGGAAGCCTCAATTTAAGAAGGATGTGGATATCTTGGAACAGGTGCAGACAAGAGCAATCAGGTTAGTCAAGGGCACAAAAAGTACTCTTACCATGAGAGACTTCAGTTTTACAAACTGAGATGCTTGTGCTTGGAAATTAGGCACTTGTGATGTGACTTGAGTGAAGTGTTTAAATGTTGATGACATCTTTACTCTTTCTTTAACAACACACATATTGAGGCATAAACTTACTCTGAAAAAGGATGATAGCAGGAAATTAGGCACTTGTGATGTGACTTGAGTGAAGTGTTTAAATGTTGATGACATCCTTACTCTTTCTCTAACAACACACACATATTGAGGCATAAACTTACTCTGAAAAAGGATGATAGCAGCACAAGTGTGAAAAATATTTGCTTTCAGCTAAAGTGTAATTGATTTTTGAAACATACTACCATCTGGTGTTATGGAAGTGGGCAGTTTGAATAAATTTAATGAAGAATTAAACAAATTAGAGGGGATGGACAGTTTTTTTTTTTTTTTTTTGTTGATGCTGTCTAAGCTTGCTTCCTTTCCTTGCATATCATTTGTCACTATTTTCAGGTGACACAGAAGCCTATGATATATATAAGCTAAGCTAGTCTGTAATCAAGTCACAAACGAGGTTAGGCAGACAAAGGCAGATTACGAGAAATCTTTGGCAAAGGATGCTAAGAAAAACAGCAAGGATTTCTTTACTTATATAAACTCTAAAAGGAAGGGGATGACTCTGATTGGTCCACTTGATATCGATGGTTCGACTGTTGATGGTCCTGCTCAGATAGCAAACAAACTGAATGAGTATTTTGCAACTACATTCACACATGAGGAGTTATTAAGGTTTGAAAATGCCACAAGGTTATTAAATTGTAACAGGGTGCTTAATGATTTTGTAATAACTGAGAGCAAAGTGGAGGAGAAATTGTTGAAGTTAAACATAAGAAAGGCACCTGGGGGTGGATGGGATTATCCAGTTATATTAAAGGAGGCGGCAAAGGAAGTAAGCAAACCCTTAGCCATAATTATGAGAGCATCCTTGGACTCAGGGGAGCTCCCCAAGGACTGGAGATGTGCAAATGTGTCCCCAATTCACAAAGGGGAATCGAAGGGTGACACGAGTAATTACAGACCAGTTAGTTTAACTTCTGTTCCGGGTAAAATATAATGGAGTCACTCGTTAAAGATGCATTGCAGGATCATCTTGACAAGACTGCAGCAATAATTCAGACACAGCATGGGTTTGTTAAGGGGAAAATCTTGTCCAACAAATTTGATTGGTTATTATGATGTGGTTACAAAGGAACTGGATGCAAAAAATAATTTTGATATCATATACTTGGATTTCAGGAAAGCTTTTGACACTGTTGCGCAGGGAAGACTACTGTACAAATTGAAGCAGAATGGTATTAAGGGTAAGTTGCTACAATAGATAAAAGGATGGTTGAGTGGGAGAAGACAGAGGGTGGTAATCAATGGGTGCTGCTCTTCGTGGACTAATGTTATTAGTGGAGTCCCACAGGATTTGGTGTTGGGTCCACTGTTTGTTTGTTTGTTTGTTATTTGGTTTTTAGGAGCATTAGCAACTAAGGCCATATTGCTCCGGGATATGCGGTGGTCATTCCCTGACCTTTCCGCATCCTCCGTATTTGGTGGTGACGGGCTCGAACCCCGGTCTAATCAAGAAGCGTGTGCTATGCACTGCTGCTCCTTCCCACCTGGCTACGGAGGCGCGGTCCACTGTTGTTTTGTATATTTATCAATAATATTGATGAAGGTATATCAGGCTTAGTATCGAAGTTTGCAGATGATACAAAGGTTGGCAGGGTTGTTAATGACAGTAATGGCAGTGTGTTACTGCAACAGGATCTAGAAAATTTGGGCAGATGGGCTGAGAAGTGGCAACTGAAGTTATACATTGAAAAATGCAAAGTACTGCATATGGGTAGAAGTAACCCCAGAGAAACGTACCAACTGTGTGGTACTACACTTAAGGAGGTAGAAAATGAAAAAGACCTGGGAGTATTTTATACTCCCAGGAGGTCTTTTTCATTTTGAAGTTTTCTGAGCAATGCAGGCAGGCTGCCAGGGTAGGTCACGGGGTGCTGCCAATGGTATACAGGGTGATTCACTACCAGTGCGACAAACTTGCAGGAGGTGTAGGGAGGCACAAAGACGAATCAGAATCACATAGCATTGCAGGGTCCGAAATGCCTTCGTCATGCGGGAGGTCGCGTGAACAAAGAAGCAAAGAAAAAGAACAGAAACAGCAACTCGTTAGTGTAACCAAAATCATTTTAATGACAAGTTTTATATTGGCAAAAAGCCATGCTACAGAAGGTGTTCGAAAGTTCGATCAGAAGCAGTCACACAGGCTTCACAGCACCGCCGCATGGAATCCCCAACGTTCTGGAAGATTCCTGGCGTGTCTCGAATCCCCGGCAGCTATAGAGATGCGAGCGACGAGGTCTTCAACTCAATCAACGTGGGTCTCGTACATCAATGTCTTCATTTGACCCCAGCAGAAGTAGTCCAGGCATGATAGGTCTGGCGATCAAGCAGACCAATGAACCGGACCACCATGACCTATCCAATGCTGTCCAAATGTAACGTTAAGGTGTTGGCGGACGTCATTGGTGTAATGTGGGGGAGCCCCATCATGCTGGAACCACATTGAGCGGCGCAACGACTGAGGAACATGTGCATCTTCAATAAGTTCGGGCAGGACTTGCTGTAGAAAGATCAAGTATGCCCTACCGTCCAGACGAGGGGGCAGAAGGTACGGTCCAATGAAGTGGTCTCCAACAATGCCGGCCCAAACATTGACAGAGAAACAGCATTGAGATGCACATGTTCGCATACCATGGGGGTTCTCCAAAGCCCACAAATGGCCGTTATGTTGATTGAAGGTTCCCTCTCTTGTGAAACTTGCCTCATCCATGAACAAACGAATGCAGCAAATGCACCGTCTGCCGCACTCTGCTGAAGAAACCAAGTAGCAAAAGACCTCCGGAGTGGATAATCCGCAGGCTCCAATGATTGGACGCGTTGCAGATGGTATGAACTGATTTGGTTTGTTGACAGTATCCTCCATACAGCAGATTGGAAAATACCCAATCGTTGGCCTATCGCTCGAGTACTCGTACTCGGATTGCCTTCTGCAAGACGTAGGACATTCTCCTCGTTGTCTGGCGTCCTCATCGTTCGCTCTTGATTCATGGCACCTCTCGTGAAACAACCAGTCTCACGTAACCTTCTGTGCACACGTGCGAAAATCGTATGATGAGGAGCACGCCTGTGCGGGAAACGTTCCTGGTACAAGCGCAGAGCGGCGCGCCCGTTACAGTCCACAGCTCCATACGCGAGGTGCATGTCGGCCAGTTCAACATTTGAATACTCATCCATCCTACTGCCTCGGGAACCAGTTCGCAAATTCTGACTTCCAGCGGGATCGCTGTTCGCAAGACCTCCCGTTCAACGTCCTCTACCGCATGATGAAGGCATTTCAGACCCTGCAATGCTATGTGATTCCGATTCGTCTTTATGCCCCCTACACCTCCTGCAAGTTTGTCACACTGGTAGTGAATCACCCTGTATAGTAATTTTGTTAGCAGAGACAAGGAGGTGATTATTCCTTTGTATAAGGCAATGGTTAGGCCACTCCTTGAGTACTATATACAGGTCTGGTGCCCTCATTTTAGGAAGGATGTAGATTTGCTTGAGTGTGTACAGAGAAGGGCAAGATTGGTGAGGGGAATGAAGGGATCTTCTTACCAAGAGAGGCTGCAAATTGCAATGGCTGGAGACTAGGCACCTGCGAGGTGATCTGATTGAGGTGTATAAGGCCTTGAATGGGTTGAGCACGCTGAGTTCTGATGGGATTCTTCCACTTGTTCAGATTACGAACCTAAGGAGGCATAAATTGAAATTGAGGAAGGACAGATGTAGAATAGATGTGTGCAAATTTGCCCTTAGCCAGTGGGTAGTTAATTGCTGGAACAAACTTCCATCTGTCATTGTGGAAGTTCATAGGTTAAATAAATTTAAGGAAGAACTGAACAAATATTTAGAGGAGATTGTTTTGTAATTTTTTTTTTTTTTTTTTCGGCTGATGCTGCGTAAGCTCATACGCTTGCTTTCTTGCATAACATGCCACTACTACTACTACTATTAATACTAACAAAGATTCACATTGCTTTGCTGAAGTTATAAAAGAAAATTTATTTGCTTCCAAAAAATATTAGGCAAATTAGGTCTGAAAATAACAAGAAAATCGAAAACAATAAGCCACCAAATGTCTTGCTAGATAAAAATTTCTCTGGTAAAATGACATTTGCTCATATCAAGAGCTGGGGCAATCATGTTTATTCTTCATGATTTGACTGAAGACAGAATTCTGTTGACTGAAAAGTGGTGTCAGGTCTGAAAGAAAAACTTGATTAAAGAAGCCTAACCAGGTAAAAAGGTTCATACAAATATCATTCTGCCAAAAAACAACAGAAATATGCAACCACTGAATGTGTACTTCTTTAGACAATATAAAATTAATTAGAAAAATAAATGATGAGATAGGATTCAAAAATATTAACAAAAAATGAAGAGGGAACTATATTAACTAATCAAGTTTAACATGAAAATGTATTTATTTATAAAGTTTTGTACTCCTTGATGTCAAAAAAATATTAATACATGCTTGGTAAAAATCTGGTTATACAACATCAATGAAGATAACTGATTTTGACAATGTTAATTAACAAACATTCAGTTTTGAATATAAAGGCTGTTTGATAAAAGACATTGCTCAAAACGCTTATACTTAACTCATTTTTAGACACAAACTGTCAAGAATAATACATTTTCAGTGTGTTTTAAAAACTAAATTTGCTTATTTTTAGCTTAAATATGTTGCTGTTGTTCTATTTTTAAAAATAAATTGGTGATATCCACAAAATCAAAGCAAAGAAATCACAAAAACAAAAAAATACATTTCAACTTTCAAACACCAGTTGGTGCTGTTGCAGATTGCTCACAAATTACGATTACTTTTAGATAGAATATCTCATTAAAAATTTTCTTATACAAAAAGTTCTGAGAAAAAACAGTGCCAAACTTTCTGAAAATCAGTAAAACAGATATCATTCTTTTTTGAATAAAATGCATTGTAAATTTACAAGAAGCAGCAATCAATCAATCTCACTGACAAAATCATGACTTCCTGTCACTTACTCTGATTAAACTTAATGCTCAAAAAGTGAAGAAACAGTTCAATGTAAAGAAGCAGAAAAGGTAAGAATTCTGTCATGCAGGCTTTTTTTTTAAATTTCAACTCCAAGGAAATTTACAAAATTTTCATATATAGAACGAAAGTTAATCGTGTAATGCAGGGGTCGGCAAACTACGGCCCGTGGGCCAAATCTGGTCCGCCCCCTCTTTTTAATCCAGCCCGCGGGTTAATGTTGTTTTTTACATGAAAAAAATTTAAATAAATCAAATTACGCGCTGCAATAACCGATAGTCGAGTTGAGAATAATGACCACACGTGGCACTACTGGCGTCGCATATTCGCATTCTGTCGTCTATCGTAGAACAGGTGTTGCCAGCATTTCTCTCAGTTTTGCTTTAGCGGCAGACGTGGTATTGTCTGTCACGGTGCTCTGCGATCTTTTTTTCCCCTTTTATTTATTACCCACCATTTCCATGTCACTCTCAAGACCAAATATGAAGAGAAAAGTGGACTTCGAATGTCGTGCTTTTAAAGCTGAATGGAGTGTGAATTATTTTGTCATAGAAATAAATGACAAAGTATCATGTTTATTATGTAATGACACAATAGCTCTGCGAAAAGAGTACAATATACGTCGTCATTACCAAACTAAGCATGTGGAACAATATTCAAAACTCACAGAAAATCAAAGGAAGTTAAAATTGGAAAGTTTAAAACGTAATGCATCATCACAACGCAATTTATTCGTTAAAATAAAAAATGATAATGAAGCAGTAACTAAAGTAAGCTTACGAATAGCTCATTTATTAGCCAAGAAAGGGAAACTATTTACCGATGGTGAATTAATTAAATCATGTTTTCTTGTGGTAGCCGAAGAAATGTGTCCAGAGAAAATGGATTTGTTTCGATCTGTCAGTCTTTCAGCAGGAAAAACTGTTAGAAGAGTTGAGGACATTGGGCGCCACATCAAGAGTCAATTAAAAGACAAGGCAAAAAATTTCAAGTGGTTTTCGTTGGCTCTTGATGAGTCTACAGACATTACTGATACTGCCCAATTGTTGCTGTTTATTCAAAGAGTCAATACTGAGTTTGAGGTTACTGAAGAATTAGCTTCTATGAATAGTCTGCATGGAACAACTACAGGCGAAGATATCGTCAAGGAAGTCGAGAAAACGCTAACACAGTACAATTTGCAATGGAATCAGTTAAAATGTGTCACAACTGATGGTGGTAAAAATATGTGTGGAACAGGGAAAGGTTTAGTTGGACAAATTTTTAAGGCTTGTGAAGAAGTTAAATGTTCAAAACTTCTGGTAATCATTGTATTATTCACCAGCAGGCTCTTTGTGGGAAACACCTCAATCTGTCATGTGTTATTGAACCAGTTGTGTCAGCGGTTAACTTTATTCGCTCTCGTGGACTTAACCATTGTCAGTTTCGTGATTTTTTATTAGAGATTGAAGTCGAATATCTTGATTTGCCCTACCATACAGCAGTTTGATGGCTCAGCAATGGAAAAGTTTTGAGATTTTTTGAACTCAGAGAAGCAATAGAAATTTTTCTAAATGAGGAAAAACTGCCCACAACCACTATTATCTAACAATGAATGAATGGCTATGGAAATTAGCATTTGCTACAGACATCGTGGGATATCTTAACGAATTTAACTTAATTACAGGGGAAAACAGTGCTCATATGTGATATATATTCTATCGTAAAGTCATATCGTCAAAAATTTGCATTGTTTGAAATACAAATCACATTAACCAAGTTTGACCATTTTCCATGCTGTTAAAAATTTCAAATATTAGCGAAATCCCCATTCCCAAAAAAAATTTGCGGCGGATATATTTTCTGAACTTAAACTACAGTTACGACAGCGTTTTTCGGATCTTGATGCAAGTGCAAAAGACATTTCCATATTTCAAAATCCATTTGGTTAACTGGATACAAATTATTCACACTGGACCACTAACTGGATGATTAAACCAAATGACCAATGCACGAACTAAGAAAATGATATCATCAGTACCCAAGGCTGCATCCTCATAACATGCACAATAGGCGACCTGAACAGGTTACATGACCAACCATAGGACGAGACTGCTCATGTATGACCTTGCAACTGGGATTTGACTCCTGCATTGAAAAAGATCACCAAAGAAGATCCGGTTCAGAATGCTTGGACCCCCACGTACTCACAACTGTCAATGCCTGATGGCGATCTGTACTGGGCTCCCTTGCCTGGTACCTTTACTCCCTTTCCCCTGGTGGGGAGGAGGAGACAGTCTTGTCTCCTCTCCATCCCTGCCAACCCTTATTCTTCTCCTGGTGGGGCTTGGGCCTGCCTCACTGAAAATCCTGGGGTCGCCTTCTCTATCGTCCCCATACTTCTGTCTTTCCCCCCCAGCCTTCAGTCTCCCCCCTACTCTGCCTAATACACCAGCATATAAACTCACACAAACTGCAAAAACTTAACTTCGTCCAAATTAAACCGTATAAACCTCAATTGGCTTTTCTAATTCCAGCACTCACCCCTACAGAGTTTTTTTTTTTTTTTTTTTTTTTAGGCCCTAGTCACTGAAATCTCAGGAAACTAGGTGGCAGGGCCTGCCAGAGTAAAATTTCATTCTGTGTACCTGGTCTGCCTCCACGAGGCCAAGTGTGGGCAATGTTGGGCCTCAGTAGGGGTCCAGCGGCTAAACGGCCAGATGAACAACGATACACAACACTACACATATACAAAAGCCACACACTTTTAAATCTCTGGCCTTCCCAGTGAACTGGTACACCTACAATGAAAGCAATGCAGAGATGGGGCAAACCCCTGGTGCCATCAGACATCAATACACTTTACACTAATCCATTTGGCTGTACAATTGAGGAGCTTCCATCAGACCTTCAATTGGAAGTGATTGATCTGCAAAATGATGATATGCTAAAGGTTAGGTTTAAAGAAATGGATCTAACCCAATCCTATAAATATCTTTCGGAAGATAAATACGGTCAATTAAAATCATATGCACGGGGATTTATATCTGTATTTGGGAGTACTTACCAATGTGAAAAGACATTTTCGAAAATGAAATATGTAAAATCGCAATACAGATCATTATTAACGGATGACCATTTGCAAACAACTTTAATGATAGGAATCCAGTATGATGAAATATCTCAGAAAAAACAATTAAATTCATCGCATTAGTACAAAATTTAACCAGTTCTATAATACGTTTATTAATAAATGGAAATATTTTATTCATTTTTTTGTAAGTGTCAGCATGTGTATAAATATGTAAAATATCACTTTCTAATAAAAAGATTTTGAACCTGTTTTTTTTTTTTTGTTGCTCTATGAGTAGAATTAACCATGTAAATATCTTCGAGCTTGCTACCTGGCCTGCCGAGCCTAAAAATTTTACGATTTGGCCCTTTCCAAAAAAAGTTTGCCGACCTAATGAACTTTAAATCGTACCTTTCATACTTTGGCTGATTTATAAAAATTTGGACAGATAAATTCTGTAGATATGGACTTCGATTTTTTTTTTTTTTAATGTAAAAATAATAAATCTTACAGTAAATAATAACGAAGGTGATGATAAAATTTTTTGTATAAAAATGAAAATAAAGTTAAATTAATGTACGCAGTACATCACATTTCAGGCACATTTGATTTGTTTTCCTTAAATTTATTGAATTTTTTTCTTTTTCTATAATTAATAGAAGTGAACAGCAAATATAGTTATCTCCTTGTCAATTAATTATTAAGGTTTAGCTTTATAACTGTTGTTGTAGTAGCAGGATTTTAGGAGCATTAGCGACTAAGGCCATATTACTACATGTATATTGTCTGTAAATTGTGTGTCTTTGAGGTCGATTTTCTATTTTCTGGACAAAAAAACCATAGTTTCTGGGAGAAAACACTATGCTACCCTCACCTCAGACCAACTAACTCATACAGTTGTAAAAAAGCCCCATAAAAATTCCACCCATCATCGATGAGACTCAAACTCAGGTGCATATGTATATATGTATGTATATATATATATGTCCAATATTTTAAATTAAATAAAATAAAACATAAGCCAGTAGTATGGCAAAAACTGTAGAGTGAAAATTAACATAAAAATAACCCAAATAAACAAACGAACGAAAAGAAAGAATAGACATAAATAGTAGCCCAGAAACGCTTGTATAATTTCGAACTTTAAATCCAATTAACAAAAACTATACAAAATTTAGGATAATGCCAATTACATGTTAATTTAGCGGTACCTTCCCGAGAGGTACCAGTTCCGAAAGACGTGAAATATCACCAAAGGACGTTTAAAGGAACTACCAAACGATAACAAAATCAAAATAAAATAAATTAAAATAAAATAGACTGACCATCATGCCCCATATCGACAGAGGACCACGAGGCCAATAATGGTCATGGAATCGCTGCATTTCAATCACTGTACAAATCGTCGCCATGGTGAAAAGATTGAAGTACCAATTCACCCTCCCTCCTCCAATCGATCCACCAATTATACAAGGGTTTCTGGGCTACTATTTATGTCTATTCTTTCTTTTCGTACGTTTGTTTATTTGGGTTATTTTTATGTTAATTTTCACTCTACAGTTTTTGCCATTCTACTGGCTTATGTTTTATTTTATTTAATTTAAAATATTGGATGTATTTTAGCTTCATATGGAGGAATTGCATGTCGCTGCCTCTAATGAATGCTTAAATATTTATTTATTTATTCACTTTATTATAATTTAACTTATGTTAATATTTAATATAATTCAATGATAGTATATATATATATGTATGTAAGCACACAAACTTGCCTAAATATTAACAAAATTATCTTCATAGAAAACTCCATTTATTAAACTTAAATTTATATTTTGTATTTCTCTCAGCATCACCCAATCTTTACAAGAGTAGTTAAGAATGGTGCACACTTGAGCCTGTCTTAACTTGCTGCCTGTCATCCATTTCCCTCCATATTTAAATCTTTTCTTTTTTTTTATGAAAACACAAAAGGTATTAGAACCTATTCATATATGCATACTAAGTACCAATGGTACTTAATACTCATATATGAATGCAGAAAGGGCAGAAAATACTTGTTGACATTACACTTGAATTCCTAGGATTGTAATTTTCAGGAAATACATGCGAGGAAAGGTTGTTCCAAAGGCTAGAAGAGAAATAGATAAATGAGGAAGAGACAAGTTGGTTCTGTGAGTTTGTCTGGCTGACCTTTTAATTTCCCCAAGCTGTCAGCCTCAACTACCCATGGAGGTAACTCAGTCTATAATTAATAACTTGCTGGCTACATGAAACTTATTACACTCCAGTCTAAACCTCATTCCCTATAATTTCAATTTATAATCCCTAGTTCTGGAATCAATTGTAACAGTGAAAATTTCATCCCCATTCATTTTACTTATACCACAGAGTCTTATACACCTCAATCAAGTATGCTCTCTGCCTGGTTTGCAAATTTTTTTTTTTTTGGGCTGATGCTGTATAAGCTTGCTCTCTTGCACCATATGCCTCTACTGATGCGTATGCTAATAGAGGATAAGTATGACAAAAGGGATATGAATTGTACAAATAAAGTATATATTTTTTTTGGTTGATGCAGCACAAGCCTGGTTTTCACACTTTCACCTTAAGACCTATACTAAAAATTTATGCATTTTTCAAATGCATAAAGTGCCAACTATTTTCACGTTAATTCACACATTAACTTATAATCCAGTTATTAATCCGCAGGCAAATCCATATGGATTTTCATTCTCACAATAACTGTACAATCCTACACCTACCATTATTAAATAGTGTTGTGTTGTATTGAAATAATTATATTACTTTCCAGTGTAATTATATTATTCTATTTATTTCATTTTATTTGTTATCATTATTATTTCAATACAACACAACGCTAATTTATTTAATAACGGTTGGTGTAGGATTGTACAGTTATTGTGAATATGAATATTCCCAACCCCAGAGGCCTATTTGAAGATTTGGATTTTCATGAAATTTTATAATCTGAATCGTTAAAACAATTTGTTAAGCCATTTTAAATCTTCAAAATGAAACTAATAGAAATTATTTTATTTATTTATTTGTGAAGTTTCTAGTTAACTCTATACATAAAACTGGAAGTATATTTCAGATGTTTGGATATCAATAAGAAAATGTAAGATCGATCCCAAATTTTCAGAGTTTGCTCTGTTAATTTCTGGAAAAGTTTCAGGCCCGATTCGACATTCTCTCCCCCCCCCACAGGATACTGGTTAACCTGTTATCCTATACCAGTGTTTCCCAACTTTTTTCCTTATGTGGCCCAACTGGCTTTTGGCGTGACATGTCATGGCCTAGTGTGGATCATAACTGAGCAATTTTTTGAAACCAAAGAAATATCAATAACAACCACAACTTAGTTCAACTTAAAAGCATTTAATGGATCAATGTTTCTAATCTGTCACACCTTTGCTGTCCTTGCACCTTTGTGGTGCAAGGACAGCAAAGGCCATAATGCGCCTAACTATGGTGATGTTAAATGCATAGTTCTATCTGTATAGATGTTATTCAAGTTTATATCATGTTGTATAGTTTTATCTGTTTGAGGAAATCAAAAATTTTGGTCACATGCGGTGTCTGCTAGTAGGTCAGAAATGCTGAGAGAGGTGTTTGTCGTGGGAAATGAGATAAGCATAGCTTGTCGCTCAGTACTAAATCAATAAGTAGATGGTGGACAGTGAGCTGAGTGTTGCAGTTTGTACACAGTGGTGCACAACATTGCCTTTTGATAGCCAACACATCTTGCTCTTCTGAATTTTCCTTCTGATGTCCTTCTGAATTTTCTGCATCAGTTTCCCAATCCTGTGTTTGAACTCTTCCCGGAGTTCAAACACTCCTGCCACAACATTGCCTTTTGATAGCCAACACACCTTGCTGTAGCAGAGCAGGTTCTTATGCTCTGAATCCATTCTGTGCACAATTGCTTGAACAGTCAGGAATTCAAAGCACTGCTCTTCATGGTTCACAATTTTGATGACGTTCAAGAACATCCTAAAGATGAGAGGGAAGGGTTTTTGAAACTTGCCGATGAATTAGACAGTGAACACGAATGATGCCTGGAGATCGATCTCAAGCAAGCGTTTGGAAGCCACTTTTTGCTCCTAGCATAGCTGGGGCGCCATCGGTGCACACTCAACACAGATTGTGCCAGTTCAGTCCCTCATGGTCAACGGACTCATACTATATCCATCACATGCTCTGGTATTTCTTTCGAGTGAAATGCAGAATAAGAATTGGCGCCTCCGTAGCCAGGTGGGAAGGAGCAGCAGTGCGTAGCACACGCTTCTTGATTAGACCGGGGTTCGAGCCCGTCACCACCAAATACGGAGGATGCGGAAAGGTCAAGGAATGACCACCGCATATCCCGGAGCAATATAGCCTTAGTTGCTAATGCTCCTAAAAACCAAAATAACAATAACAACAACAGAATAAGAATTCTCCCATGATGGAATCATCCTTCACATACCGAATGAAGACAAGAAGCTAGGAACAGGATGAAACATCTGTGGATTCATCCAACTGAATTGGGAACAACAAATGCAGTGTCTTTGATTTCAGCAATCACCTGTCCTTTTATGTCCCTAGGTAAGTCAGCAATCCTCCTTTGAACCGTATTATTCGATAAAGAAATTTTGAACTTTTTTTCAGCAGCTTCTCCAAACAGAACACAAGCCATCTTCAGAGCATATGGCTTGATCAGAGGTTTCCCGATTGTGTGAGGTTTCTTCTGTTGCACAATGAGAAAACTGATAGCATAAGAAGCCTCCATAAGACTCTTGTCTTGCTGAAACAATGCTCCACTTTGAACCAAGCACTGGCACTTCACTTTCTCTTCTATTCTCTTGAAGTAGTCGACATCCTTATGTTGATGTAGTAGGTGCATCTTCTCTAAATGGAGCTTCAACTTCGATGGGCGCAAAGAGTGATTTTCGAAAATTTTCTGGCACGGGACACATTCTCCCTTTAATTCTCCACGATCATGGAAGGATGTGAATCCAAACTTTATGTATTGCTCATCATATCCTCGTTTTGTCATTTCAGGAGTGTTTCTGGTGTAAAACTTTGAAATACCTAGGAAACAGCAAATAAAAAATAATGTAAAAAAAACAAGACAAAAAAATGCAGGGAACAGAAAAAATGGACACATGATCATAGTCATTAGATCGGATTTCATATGCAGGAATAGTTTGAGTAGCATTGCCCCTACATTTTTTATCAGCATGCAATGAATTGATGCTACTTGAGGGATGACCCCATTTATGTATCTTTTCACCATATTATACCATATATATGTTCTTCACTATAGTTGTTACCATGAAATATATAAAAAAGATAACTCACCTAGAAATAGTGTCTTGAAAGGTGATAACATGGGAGAGTGACACGCACATCTGACTCAAGCGCACCACAAAACACAAGTAAATAAGTTGTCAGTAATTGCCAGAAACCAAATACTATGCAGAACATGGTATGACTTGTGCAAGTTGCATGTATCATACCACGTTCTGCCAACTTTGTCAGATACAACTCGAAAATGGTGTGGCCATATGCCTGTCAAGAAAAAAAGGCAAGAATTGTGCAGTCTCCGTGGCCCACCTGGAAAATGTGCTGTGGCCTGCCAATGGGCCATGGCCCACGATTAGGAACCCCTGTCCTATACCCTCCCCCATCTCCCTCCAAATAAAAAACTGTTACACTATTCTCATCTCACGGGCTCCATACACGTGAACATCACATAGCGAGGTTTGATTAAACACTTCTTGAGTACGATTTGGGTTTTAGGCACGTTATTTGGCATTCGAACGCTCTAGAAATGTATGGGAATGCGAAAGTTACATAATTCGTTTATTTTATTTTCGTGTCAATATAAATAATACATCCAGATACTGTTAATTGCTAGTATGGACAAATTACTTGTTTTAATACAGAGTAGTCAGAATTAATTTAAAATATTAAGTAACATGATCGAAAAGGCTTTTAATGAAAAGATACTCACTTTAGAACACTACCACTACTACTTTCTTGCCTAAAAAACGATCGCTTCTCTAATTACTGAAGCGACTTTTCCAAACCACGAATTTTCATAAAACAGAACATAACATTGCCTGGAGACAGTATTTTATGTTGCCATCTTATCATTGCAAGTAAACTTATAAAATATAACCTCATCCATTTTGCAAACAAACCAAAAACGTTTGTTTTTGTTTTGTTTTTTTTTTTTTTCATTTAAAATTTTACAATACTACATGTCACATTATCACACTGCATGCATATTCGTATAGTAAAACAATCACGCACACCACCTATAAACGCAAACCGTTTTTCAAAAAAAAACATATAACGACAATGTTTCTTTCTATCGGTTCCATTTAATCGGTATGAGAGGAGCCACTACAACGGCTCACATTATTGATTAAAAAAAAAAAAACTGTTTAAAAATATTAGCTTTAGCTGAGCCATATGAAGCAAGAAAGCAAACTTTTAGGGCATCAGACAAAAAATAATAATAAATAAAAATAAACATAAAAAAATAATAATAAATCAAAATAAAAATAAAAAAACTTCCAATTTCACCAATCCGGTCACCAAAAATGTTTGTTTAGTTCAGAGGTAAATAATTTATTTATGCTATTATTATTATTAACATTATTATTATTACTGCTGCTCTTATATTATTTCTCCCTGATTGGGGGTTCCACCTCGTGACGGGCTACCAAGTAAACAGGGCGATTGTTATTATGTTGGATGTTATTGTTGGTGGAGAAACTCTCTGAGCATCCTACAGATGTCCAGGATTGAGACTTTCTGGAGTTCCTTGCAGGTGTTTGCTGGGAGACCTATTGCTCCTAGGCTGTTATGTAGGGTCTTTGGCACCATACCTGTGGTTGACACGATGATCGGGATGGTCGTTACTTGTTCCATAGGCCACATCTCTTTGATCTCCTGTCTTAGATTCGTGTACTTTCTGATTTTTTCCCCATGGGTTTTCTACAAGTTGCCAGGGTTGGGTACCGCTATGTCAATCAGATAGGTAGCTGGTTGGTTGGGTGGGGATTTATTTGGCACATCAGCATCTATGGCCATAGTGCGCCATAGATAGGTAGCCTTTTCCTTCTTGCATACAAGGGTTATGTCGGATCTGTTGTGCGGGATGGTCTTATCCGTTATTATGGCACGGTCCCAGTACAGCTTGTGGGTTCTACTGGCACTCCGTCTAACCTCTAACACTCCGGGATCCTTGACGATGTATTTTCTATAGATCTCGGTGTTGATTACCTGATCTTGGATGGCGAGCATGAATCCTTCAGTCTCCAGGAAGAGAGTTCCGCTCATGAGCCATGCATTGGAAGCAATTTTATCTATGTGATTTTAATGGAAATCGTTGTAGTGTCTGCCATGGAGTGCCTTCTCTGCCCATCTTTCTTGCTTCGTTTGTGCCTCCTGGATGGGAAGGGTCTCCTCGCTTAGGTTGAGTGGGATATACCGCTTGTCTTTCATCCTTATGGCCTGGTGGAGTGCTGCTGTGTGTTTCTGGAAGTAATCCTTCAGGTTAACTATGGCTGTCTTCTGTTGAAGGACTATGGTTAACTATGGCTGTCTTCTGAGGTCTATCAACCCCTTCTTCCTTCTTCCCGGGCAATTGTCAGTCTCTTCACGGCATCTCTTGGGTGTTGTTGGCGGCTCTTGGTCAACATTGTCCTTTTTGTTTCTCATGATATGCTCCAACTCGGTGTTAGTCCAATCTATGACCCCGAAGTTGTTTATGGCTTTAATTGTGTTCCCTCCATTCAGCTTTGCTTTCAGAATGCTTCTCAGTCTCTGATGGTATTTCCCGCATCATCCCCAAGTATTTGTAGGCCTCTCCCTCTGCCATGGCTTCGATCTCTTTACCACTCTGCAGCTGGTAGTTTCGGTTGACTAATTTTCCCTGACATGAATCCGTGGATCTTGCATTTGTCTGGAACAAATTCCATCCTAATATCCTTGTTGAAATATTCGGTGATCTGAAGTAGTTGCTGAAGATGCTTCTTGGTTCCTGCGTAGAGTTTGATGTCATCCATATACATCAGATGGGTGAGGGTGTAAAGGTTCTTACATCCTTCTTTGAGGTTATATCCGTACTTACTACTGTTGAGCATGGTAGACAGCGGGTTAAATGCTAAACAGAACCACAATGGGCTCAGGGCTCCCTGAAATGGGCTCCACACAATGGGCTCCCTGAAAGATTCCTCTCCTGATAGGGATTCGCCTGATTGTGATGTTTTCGACCTTAATGGTTGTACTCCATTCCGCCATGATTTCCTCCTAGGAAATTTGTCACTATCGGATTGACTTTGTAGATTTTCAGAGCCTCTAGTAGCCAGCTATAAGGCACGGAGTCGAAGGCTTAGCGGTAACCGATGTAGGCTATGTACATAATTCAGCGCTTCTTGTATGTTTGTTCCATAACCGCAGCATCTATGGGTAATTGCTCCTTGCATCCTTTGCTCAGCCGCTTGCATTCTTTCTGCTGTTCGGCCATTATGCTATGGCTCTCCAAATGGTCTATTATCTTCCTGGTTATGCAGCTGGTCAGGATCTTGTACACTGCTGGAAGGCAGGTGATTGGTCTATATTAGCATTAGCATTAGCATTAGTAGAGGCATTTGATGCAAGAAAGCAAGCTTATGCAGCATCAGCCAAAAAAAAAAAAAAACCCACTTCCACTTCACCCCTCTGTTCGTTCAAAATACCTGTCCAGCTGAGCCTTAAACTTATTTAGGCTATCAACCTCCACCACAAGGGATGGAAGTCTGTTCCACCAACCAACCACCCGCTGGCTAAAGGCAAATTTCCGCACGTCTATTCTACATCTGTCTTTCCTCTATTTGAATTTATGCCCTCTTAGGTGATTTTTCTGAGCTAGAGGAAGAATCCCATCAGCATTGAGCACGCTTAAACCATTCAAGGCTTTAAACACCTCTATCAGATCACCTCGCTGGTACCTAGTCTCCAGACACTGTAATTTGCAAAACTTAAGCCTTTCTTCGTAAGAGCACCCCTTTGTTCCATTCATTCTTGTTGCCCTTCTCTGTACTCGTTCCAGCAGCTCTACATCCTTCTTGAAATGAGGCCTCCAGACCTGTATACAGTACTCTAGGTGTGGCCTGACCATTGCCTTATACAATGGAATAATCACCTCCTTATCCCTGCTGGAAAAATTCCTGTATATCATTGACAATACTCCATGAGCTACTCTTGCAGCCCGTCTGCACTGCTCAGAGAATTTCATATCTGCCTGCACAACCACCCCCAAGTCCCTTTCATTCTCTACCACTGTCAGTGTAGTACCACAGAGTTGATACGTTGCTCTGGGGTTGCTGTTTCCCATGTGTAGTACTTTACATTTGTCAATGTTAAACTTCATTTGCCACCTCTCAGCGCATCTGCTCAACCTTTCCAGATCCTGTTGCAGCAGCATAGTGTCAGTAGTGTCCTTGACAACCCTGCCAACCTTTGTATCGTCTGCAAACTTGGACATTAAGCTTGATATACTATCATCAATATCATTTATAAATACAGAAAACAATAATGGACCCAACACTGAGCCCTGAGGGACTCCACTAATAACATTAGTCCACGATGAGCAGTGTCCATTGATTACCACTCTCTGTCTTCTCCCCCTCAACCACCCCTTTATCCATAGCAGCAATTTGCCTCCAATGTCACACTGCTTCAATTTGTGTAGCAGTCTTCCATGTGGAACAGTATCAAACAGTATTTCGCCGGGTTTCTTGTATCTTCGTCTTTAGGCTTCAGATATGCGATTCCTTGAGTGAGAAACTACGGAATTGTCTCTGGGTGCCTTATCATTTGGGTGAACTGCTCTGCCAGGTGCTTGTGTGTGCAAGTGAGCTTCCTTCTTGTACCTGTAGTTGTGGACATTATATATTCCTGGAGTTCACCAGTTGTGAGAGTCCTTGATCGTCTGTTTTACTTCTTCTTCTTCCCGAATCTCCCATTCTCTCATTTCTTGTACGTCCTTGGTTTTCTTTTCGTTCTAGTTCTATCCAGGTGGCTCAGCTGTTATCTTTTGCTTCCCTGCTCCATATGTTTCCCCAGAAATTCTCAATCGTTTTCTTCTCGGGTGGTTCCCTTGTTTCCCGTCTTCTCCGAGATTCCTGCAGAAACAAGAACTTTACTTGGGACTCTCTTTGTATCGGATTACTCTCTTGTTGAGTGCAAGGAGGTTCTGCTTCAATGTGACAGGGAACTGGTCTCCTATTCTCTGATTTTTTGTCTCATGTTTGCCGTCTCTCTTGAGGATGCTCTACACTTTTCCAATTAATTTCTTACTCCTATTGCTCCGTTGGTACTGGGTTAATTGCCTATCTTGACTCTTAATTCTATTATCTTATGCTGAAGTCTTCTTTCCCAAGCTGCTGGTCTCTCACTTCTCTTCCATTAATCCTTGTCGATGCTACCGCAGCCCAATACACGGCTGTGTGGATGGCCTCTAGTGTTGCACCATTGCTGTCAAGGTAATGCGGCATTATGTGCCTATTCAGGTGGTCTGTGACTCTCCACAAGGTTCTATTCGGCCTCTGCTTCGGTATCACGTGAGTCTTTATGGGGGCCATTCCTTCGAATTCTGTTAGAGCCTTCTTCCATTCGTCCTCTATTCTGGATATCATGACCTCATCTGTTTCCATTTCAGCTGCTGCGGGATGTATTTCATCTTGTTCCATATTCTTTGTAGTTGATCGCTCACGTCCTGCTTGATGTTTTCCAAGATTGCAGGGGCTGTTGGGTTCTTCGGGACGATCGTTCCAGCTACTTGGTATGTAGTCTCGCCCTGTAAGTTTTCATATCGGTCTCTAGTTTCGTTATTTCGTAGAATGCTTGCTTGATGTACGTATTCATTTCGATGCTCCGATTCATGCATTGGCGTTTTCTCCCTTCCTGGGTGGTCACTAGCGCAGTAAGCACTTCCAGTTGGTGAAGTTGGATGGTCTTGCCCTTCTTTGTGGTAGCCATACAGGCCACAGCGCCACTCGCTCCATGTCTTCCTCTGGCGACCGTCACCGATTTTTCGAACAAACCCATCTGCCTAAGGCCTGAACAACAGTGATTTTATCCTGCGCCACACTCGATGTAGTATGATTAATATTTCTCTGCGAGATCATCCATTATTCGAAGTGGACCTGTTAGCTACGGCTTACGTCCAGTGGTAGTTCTCGCGAGTGACGCCAGAAATCTCCTTTAGCCGCCACTCCGACCTTGGGATAGGTAGGTCCCTTCGAGCAACTTTCACGATATTTATTTATTTAATTAATTTTTTATTACTATCATTTTTTTATTATTATAATTTATTTCTATTATACCAGTCTCCCACCGTGATGGAGCCGCGTTCGCTTCCGCCAAGGCAATACTCGAACCCGGGCCCATCACACTGGTAGTCCAGTGTCGTAACCACTGGGACATTGCGCCCCTTTTATTATTATCATTATTGTTCTTTCTCTTATATTATTTCTCCCTGATTGGAGGATTCCACTCTGTAACGGGTACTGCTATCAAGTAGACAGGGTGGTTGTAATGTCTGGTGTTACTGTCGATCGAGAAAATCTCTGACTATCGTACAGGTGTTCAGGATTGCGACTAATTTTTTCCTCATGGGTTTTCTAGACATTGCTAGTGTTGGGCACATCTATGTAAATCAGGTAGGTAGCGTTTTCCATCTTGTCCACAAGGGATATGTTCGGTCTGTTGTGCGGGATGGTCTTATCCGTTATTATGGGGTGATCCCAGTACAGCTTGTGGGTTCGGGTCTCTAGTACTGCCTGGGGTTCGTACTTGTAGTATGATACACTTTCTTTGGTCAACAGGTATTACCTCGCTAGCTTCCGATGTATCATCCTGGCTATCTGGTCGTGTCTATGAGAATACTCGGTCTGGGTGATCCCCTTGTACTCCGCGGTGATGTGCTGAATCGTTTCTGACGCCAGGTGGCATCGTCGACATGTGTCAGCTGACCTTACGGGGTCCTTTGCAATGTATTTTCTATAGAGTCTGGTGTTGATTACCTGGTCTTGGATGACCAGCAGGAATCCTTCAGTCTCGGGAAAGAGCGTCGCACTTGTAAGCCATGCGTTGGAAGCAATGGTGTCAATGTGATCTTGATGGAGGTCATTGTAGTATCTGCCATGGAGTGTCTTCTTTGCCCATTTTTCTAACCTTTTCTTGTACTGTCTAGGCGGGAGGGGTTTCCTTGCTTAGTTTGAGTGGGTATACCACTTATCAATATTCCTTATGGCCTGGTGGAGTGGTGCTGTGTTGTTCTCGAAGTAATCCTTCAGGTTAACTATCGCTGTTTTCTGTTGTTCTATCAGGTCTATCAGGCCCCTTCCTCCCTCTTTCCGAGGTATTGTTATTCTCTCCACTACTCGCTTCGGGTGGTGTTGGCGGCTCTTGGTCATCATGTCCTTGTCTTTCGCATGAGATCTTCTAGCTCGGTTTTAGTCCAATCTATGACCCCGAATGTGCATGTTAGTACTGGAGCTGCATAAGTGTTAATGACTTTAACTGAGTTCCCTCTGTTCAGTTTTGCTTTTAGCAGGCTTCTGAGTCTCTGATGATATTTTTCGGTCAGGCACTTCTTGATTTCCTTGTGCTCTAACTGCTCAGCCTGCATCATCTCTAGGTATTTGTAGGTATATCCTTCTGTCAGAGCTTCGATCCCTTTACCAGTCAGTGTGTAGGTCTTGCATTTTTCTAGACCAAATTCCATTCTGATGTCCTTGCTGAATTCTTCGGTGATCCGGTGTAGTTGCTGGAGTTGCTTCTCGGTTGTCGCATAGAGCTTGATGTCATCCATATACATCAGGTTAGTGAAGGTATACAGGTTCTTTCTTCCTCCTTTGAGATTATATCCATACTTGCTGCCGTTGAGCATGGTGGATAGCGGGTTGAGTGCTAGACGGAACCATAGTGGGCTCAGAGCATCTCCCTGAAAGATTCCTCTTCTAATGGGGATTTGCCTGGTTGTAATGATCTCGACCTTAATGGTCGTACTCCATTTCGCCATTGTTGCTCCTAGGAAGGTTTTCGCTATGGGATTGACCTTATAGATCTTCGAGCCAGCAATGAGGTACGGAGTCGAAGACCTTGCAGTAATCGATGCAGGCCGTGTATAGGTTGCGGTGCTTCTTCAAGGCTTGCTTCATAATTGGGACATTTATGGTTAATTGCTCCTTCCATCCTTTGCTCCTCCGCTTGCAACCTTTCTGCTGTTCGGCCATTATGTTCTGACTCATTAAGTGTTCTGATGTCTTCTTAGTCATGCAGTTGGTCAGGATCTTGTACATCGTTGGGAGGCATGTGATTGACCTGTATTTCGTCGGGTTATAATTATTGCTGCTCTTATATTATTTCTTCCTCATTGGGGGTTCCACCTCGTGACAGGTATTGCTACCAAGTACACAAGGTAGTTGTTGTTAGGCCGCCGTAGCCTAGTGGTCAGGCGCCGCGCGGGTGCATAAGTACACGTGCCTTGAGTGACCGGGGTTCAAGCCCGTGACTGCTGAATACGGTGCTGTTTCTTGTATTCTGTATATCTTGTGAACTCCTCTGACCGTTTGGTCGTCCCGGAGTATAAACAGAAAATTTATTTATTTATTTACTGTTGGTCGAGGAATTCTCTGACAATCCTACAGGTGTTCAGGATTGAGACTTCTATTATTATAATTAGCCATATGGTGCAAGGAAGCCTGAAGCTTATATCGCACCAGCCAAAAAAAAAAAATAAATAATAATAAAAATTTCTGAATTACTCCGAGAGAGAGAGAGAGAGAGAGAGAGAGAGAGAGAGAGAGAGAGAGAGAGAAGGGGAATCACCAAGAAAGAGAAGATGGTGATAGCCAGCTGAGGACCCTGGGTGTGCCAAGCCCATATTCACCATATGTGAGCCCCTGGGGTTTCAGCTTCCACAAAAACAGATGGAAGTCTGTTCCAGCAATCAATTACCCGCTGGCTAAAGGCAAATTTCCACACATCTATTCTACAACTGTCTTTACTCACTTTGAATCTAATCCCTCTCAGGTTCTTAATATGAGTAATCGGAAGTATCAAATCAACATTCAGCCTTCTCAAACCATTCAAGGACTTGTACACATCAATCAGATCACATTACAGGTGCATAGTCTCTAGATGCTGCAACTTACTTAATTTAAACCTCTTCTGGTAAGAGAACACCTTCGTTCCTCTGACCAATATTGTTGCCCTTCTCTGTATACGCTCAAGCAAATCTACATCCTTACTAAAATGAGACTCCAGACCTGTACGCAGTACTCAAGGCGTGGCCTGACCATTGCCTTATACAGAGGGATCACCTCCTTTTCCCTTCTAGCAAAATTAACATATATCATTGACAAAACCCCTTGACCTGCCCTGGTAGCCTGTGTGCACTACTCAGAGAGCTGCAAATCCAACTGCACAATTACCCCAGGACTTTTTCATTCTCCAACTCCCACACAGCTGGTACATTTCTCTTGGGTTACTGCTACCCATATGCAGTGCTTTGCATTTGTCAATATAAAACTTCAGTTGCCACTTCTCATGCCATCTACGTAAGTTTTCTAGATGCTGTTGCAGTATCATACTGTCTTTACTATCATTAACAACCCGAACAACCTTTGTATCATATGCAAACTTGGACATTAAGCATGATATACTTTCATCGATATCATTAATAAATACACAAAATAGCATTGGATCCAACACCGAATCGTGGGGCTCCACTAATAACATTAGTCCAAGTAGAACAGTATCCATTTATTACCAATCTCTGCCGTCTCCCATTCAACCATCCCTTTATCCTTGCATCAACTTGTTCTTTATTCCATACTGCTCCACTCTGTACACCAGTTTTCCATGCGCAACAGTATCAAAAGCTTTTCTGAAATCCGTGTATATGAAATCAAAAATTATTTTTTGCATCCAGTTCCTTTGTGACCACATCGTAGTATCCAATCAAATTGGGCAGACAGGACTTTCCCTTAACAAACCCATGCTCAGTCTGAACTATTACTGCAGTCTTGTCTAGGTGATCCTGCATCAATACTTTAACCAGTGATTCCATTACTTTCCCCAGAACAGAAGTAAAACTAACAGGTCTATAATTATTTGCATCACCCTTTGAACCCCCCTTTGTAAATTGGGGATACATTTGCACATCTCCAGCCCATGAGGACCTCCCCTTAATATAATGATGCTCTCATAATTATGCCAAGGGTTTGCTTACTTTCTTTGCTGCTTCCTTTAATATAACTAGATAGATCCCATCTTCCCCAGGTGCCTTTCTTATGTTTAACTTCAACAATTTCTCCTCCACTTTGCTCTCCGTTATTACAAAACCCTTTAGTTCCCTGTTAGTTCAGAAAACTTCGGTCCTCCACTTTCTTACAGAATTTCTGATTTGTGAATGTATATGCAAAATACTCATTCAGTTTGTCAGCTATCTGAGTAGGATCATCAACAGTCGAACCTCCAACATCAAGTGGATCAATCTGATTCTTCCCCTTGCTTCTAGAATTCACATTAGAGGTCTGCATCGGCCTAAATTTGTTATTTTTACCCCGGCCGGCCCAAGGTCTAGACGACCCGTCCCAACCAAACCCGAGCCCGAATTTTTTTTCTTCAAAGAGCCGATTTTTATCCCACCCCAATTGAAACTTTTTATATAAATAAAATCGCTAGCATTACTTTGAAGTTTCATAATAAAAAAAATAATAAACTTTCAGATGCAAAATTCAATATTAATAATTATATAACAATAATAATTATCCAAACTAATTATCAATATTAATTATATAAAAAAGAATTTTTAAAAAAAGTTATAAAAAATTATTAAATTTTCAATTTACAATATTTAATATAATTCCAAAACGAATATCGTATCCATCTGTACTTAAATTTAAAAATCAGAACTGACTGTCACTTCTGACACTGGTAATGCTCACTGTATGAATGATGTGTTAGCATATCCCCTTACCTGTGTTTCTAAATTATTGGTCGGTATTGG
Organism: Mastigoproctus giganteus; assembly: GCF_048544385.1. NCBI lineage: Eukaryota > Metazoa > Arthropoda > Arachnida > Uropygi > Thelyphonidae > Mastigoproctus > Mastigoproctus giganteus. The sequence continues at coordinate 58,227,179 of NC_143580.1, forward strand.
ATATAGCAAAGAAGCGGTTAGAAAGTGTTACAGGTGAATGTTCTTAGAATAACCCCAAGGGCTCACATCTGGTATGGGCTTAGCACCCCAGGCTCGTTAGCTGGTTATCATCATTCTTCTCCTTTTGGTGATTCCCTTCTACTCTCTCAGGGTAATTCAGAAATTTTTTTGGCAAGTGCAGCAAAAAGCCTGTGCACCGTATGGCTAATGATGAAGACCACGAGCCGCCAACGCCGCCCGAAGTCGGGCGTGGAGAGACCAACAATCGCTCGGAAACAAGGAGGAAGGGGCCTGCTAGACCTCATCGAGCAACAGAAAACAGCGATTGCTAAACTGAAGGATTATTTCCAGAAACACACAGCAGTACTCCACCAGGCCATAAGGAAGAAAGACAAGCAGTATATCCCACTCAACCTAAGCGAGGAGACCCTTCCCATTCTCCGTATTTAGTGGTCACGGGCTCGAACCCTGGTCTAATCAAGAAGCATGCTATGCACTGCTGCTCCTGTCCACCTGGCTATGGAGGTGCCTTCAGCCAGCTGGAACAAACTATTATCTGTCATTATGGAAGTTAACGACTAATGACAGTACTCTGCTGCAACAGGATCTAGAAAAGTTGAGTAGATGGGCTGAGAGTTGGCAATTGAAGTTTAACTTTGACAAATGTAAAGTACACTGAGTGGTAGAGTGAAAAGGACCTGGGGGTAATTGTGCAGGCAGATATGAAGTTTGCTGAGCAGTGCAGATGGTCTGCAAGAGTAGCTCATTGTGTCTTCTCAATGATATACAGGAATTTTTCTAGCAGGGATAAGGTGATTTTTTTTTTGGTAGTTGTTGGCGCATAGGCTTCTGTGGCCATAATACACCTCCCAAGGTTTTTGCAGTACTTTGATCCAAGCCCAAGGCGGGAATTGAACCCGCAACCTTTGGGTTGCCAGGCAGGCACTTTACCCACCCGGCTAGCCCGGTCGGCTCAAGGTGATTATCCCCTTGTATAAGGCAATGGTCAGGCCACACCTTGAGTACTGTATACAGGTCTGGAGTCCTCATTTTAAGGACGTAGAGCTGTTGGAACGAGTACAGAGAAGGGCAACAAGATTAGTGAATGGGACAAAGGGTTGCTTTTACAAAGAAAGGCTTAAGTTTTGTAGATTACAATGTCTGGAGACTAGGCACCTGTGAGGTGATCTGATTGAGGTGTATAAAGCCTTGAATGGTTTGAGCATGCTCAGTGCAGATGGGATTCTTCCTCTTGCTCAGAATAATCGCCTGAGAGGGCATAAACTCAAATTGAGGAAAGACAGTTGTAGGATAGATGTGCAGAAATTTTCCTTTAACCAGCAGGTGGTTGATTGCTGTAACAAACTTCCATCTGTCATTGTAGTTGAGAGGGAATGGATGTGTGAAAATTTTTTTTTTTTTATGGCTGATATTACATAAGCTAATAGAGGCATGCATCACACGCCTCTACTACTAATACTGTTCTTTTATTACAGGTATACAATGCTTGTAGAGGAGCATCTGAATGCCTATAATACTAATACTGAAAAATTACAAACTTTTTGGAACTGCCGTCAACATGAATAAATAATGAATCAAACGGATAATTAAATGAACTGAACATGAAGTTATGCATGATCACAGGATACCATGATAGTCACTTGGTGGGTGTGGCAAAACTCACACAGATATCTTTATCAAAATATTTGAAAGTTGTTTGGTGGCCCCAAACAAGTTAACATATGAAACAATAGAGAGGAATTAGTTTTCACCTTTTCAGAATTTCTGACTTAAGGAGTTGTGGTGTGGGTGGGTATTGAATTTTTTAATGTAAAATACATATTGTTCAGGGTTACTTTCTGACTAACAAAATTTGTTAAATGTTATCTATTAGGATAAAGTGCTAAAAGGGTTTTAGTAATAACTATTTACTTGTTTGGATTTGCAATTTCCAGTTTAGAACTTTATTAATGCAATGAAAAGAGTGGTCGATAAGGGCCTTATCAATGCCATAAAAATCATTCAAGTTCTGCCACACACACACCAAGTGACTATCATCTTTTCTGAACCATTCAAAGAGATGTTATGGCAAACTACTTCCACTCCAGTGCACTAATAGCTCAGCATGCAATCAAAGGAATGCTAAACTGATGGTATCCTTGCATGTTGCATAATAGAAGATGAGTATTACAAGAGGAGACTATGTTAAAATATAATGAGATTCAGCTAAGAATTAAATGCACACCTTTGCATCCTGGATGAACAAAATTTGTTTATTTAAAATTTGAAAAAAAAAAAAAAAAAGACATTAAAGCACAGCCTAATAATGTATTGGAAGCTACTTTGCTTCCATTTGAAGAATTAAATTCTAACCAGTGGATAACAAAGGGAAGAGTAATTTAATGATGCCTTCAATGGGAAACTGCAAGTAAAATGCAAAGGTTTGCTTACAACAATAAAGCTGTGGATGACACTATAGAAAACAACATTAATATTTGTTTTCTTTGTCTGAAATTTGGCCACGATCAATGAATTAAATGCACACCTTTGCATCCTGGATGAACAAAATTTGTTTATTTAAAATTTGAAAAAAAAAAAAAAAAAGACATTAAAGCACAGCCTAATAATGTATTGGAAGCTACTTTGCTTCCATTTGAAGAATTAAATTCTAACCAGTGGATAACAAAGGGAAGAGTAATTTAATGATGCCTTCAATGGGAAACTGCAAGTAAAATGCAAAGGTTTGCTTACAACAATAAAGCTGTGGATGACACTATAGAAAACAACATTAATATTTGTTTTCTTTGTCTGAAATTTGGCCACGATCAATTATTTTAATGCATCAAAATTGAAATGGATGCACATACTGCAGATGCATATACAAATAATTATAGCATTAGAGCAGAGCTATTCACACAGAAAACATGCTAACAGAAGATATGGAAACTTAGTTTGCATATCTTCATTTTTAGAGGTATGTTTTAGGTTGGTAAGGGTTTAAATTATTTTAAGATCCATTTATTATATTTAAGTATTTTGACATTACTTCTCATATATTATGAACGTAGTAGTAGTAGTAGTAATGGAGGCATATGATGCAAGAAAGCAAGCATATGAGCTTATGTGGCATCAGCCCCAAAAAAAAAAAAAAAAAAAACCCCAATTTCACACAGCCATTCCCTCTAAAAGTTTGTCCAGTTCCTCCTTGAATTTACTTAAGCTATCTACTTCCACAACAACAGATGGAAGTTTATTTTAGCAATTAACCATCTACTGGCTAAAGGCAAATTTCCACATTTCTATTCTACCACTCTCTTTCCTCAATTTGAATTTATGCGGGTTGTAATATGAGCAAGCGGAAGAATCCCATTAGAATTCTGTGTGCTCAACCCATTCTAGGCCTTATACGCCTCAATCAGATCACCTCGCAGGTGCCTGGTCTCCAGCCATTGCAATTCAATTTGCAGAACTTAAACCTTTCTTGGTAAGTGGATCCCTTTGTTCCCCTCACCAATCTTGTTGCCCTTCTCTGTACTCGTTCTAGCAACTCTACATGCTTCCTAAAATGAGGCCTCCAGACCTGTATGCAGTACTCAAAGCGTGACATGACCATTGTCTTATATAAAGGGATAATCACCTCCTTTTCCATACAAGCAAAATTCCTGTATATATCATTGACAATACCCCATTACCTGCTCCGGCGGCCTTTCCACGTTGCTCATAAAACTTCATTTCATATCTTACTGCACAAATAATAATGAAAATAAAACCAAAAAAAAAGAACACATTATTTTACTTTCAGCTGTATTGTTTATTCTATTTAATATTTAAAGTGAACTATGTAATCAAGCACACAAAATTAAAGAGCAAATAAAATGCTAACAAAGAATGCATTGCTCAAGGTAACTATTTTTTATTCTTGCACATTTTTGTAATACATCAATGAAAATCTATTCACATCAAAGATTAACAGTAAATATCCTGTAATTTCTGGTGAAATTACAGTATATTTATTTAAATAGACTTGTTTTTTACTCATATGTTTACTTCAACACATTTAATCGTAAATTGTAATTTGCCTCAGTTATATTACCTGGTCCCTACATTTTGGTTTTTATGTATCCTAGTTTGTATCAATGCCCAACTTTTATTTAACTGTAAAATGGTTATTACATGTAAAGCAATTTTAATAATTTTGATTTTCTAAAAAGTATGAGTGACATCTTAGTGATGAAATGTCAGTTTTCCTTCTATTTGTTTTATGCAAATGATCTTTGTATGAAAATGACAAAAATACCAGACAAACAAAAATAACAATAGTCACATCACTGGCTATCACTGGATGAGCTACTGGAAGAATCAGTAGACATTACTTCCACATCTTCGCTTTCTTTATTATGGCCTTTAGTGTCCATAGAAACGGAATTATGATTTGTTGTAGAACTTATACTCTTCAGATCATTGCTGGGCTGCCAGGTAAATGTTCCTGCTTGAGATGAAGATGCTGCATCTATAAAATAAAGAATTTAAAAAAATTATATTACTTTTAGTATGATACCAACTTGCTGACTCACAAATGAACTGTAATAAAATACTGGGTTTTATAATTTTGTGGCTTTGTAAATAGATAAGAAAATCTTAGGACAGCGTGTTTAAAGCATAAATTTGCAATTTAACATGGTTGAATTCAGTTTTAAATAATATTTTCATATGATGATTTGTTTCAGGTGTTATGGCATTATTATTCTTTCTGTACTTTTCCTTCTAACCTGTTTATATTAGTTAGTTTTGTTGGTCTTTATTATTTATGAAAAAAGCTGGTGGTCACACTCTAAAATCACTGCTTTGGTCTACTGTTACAGATTACAGCTGTAAGTGATATACCACCTTATTTCTCAAAGGTATAGGGAAATATTGTGTAAATAAGTCAGAACTAGGTTGTCAGCTTTTATACCTTAGGGTACCTACTTGCCCAACGATGAGGCCAAAAAGCTTTGAAATGTTGCTATCTGGGTGGTACTCAAATGAGAATAAGTAAGAGCAGCTATCTCTAATGGGGAAGTGTTACTTATTTGAAGTATAAGGGGCAAAGGCAATTCGTGAAGGATTTCACAATATGAGATATTAAAAAAAATTATGCCTTCAGTTACAAATTTTGATTTGTCTTAAAGTTCAGCTATATAGTAATGATGGATGCATTAAAAAGACTAGACAGACCCACTGGATGGAGCTGTACTCTAGGAATGATGCCACAGAGAAGCAAGAGCAAATGGAACTGCACCAGACTTGACAGATGCAGCGATGCTGCAAAGGCGCCACACGGTTACCTGTACAGTGCCCTTAGCACCGAACCTTTTCTTCTCACTCCCTGGCAGAGGGAGAGGGGAGCCAGACTGCTGACTCTTCCCCCCTCACCGCTCTTTTCCCTCTGGTGGGACGTGGGCATTGATTATGGTGAAACTGGAATGTTATGGATGCCTTTATCTCTATATCCTTTTCAAGTTGTGTTAACTAATTTTATATAACTAGAAAGTGTTGGTTGGTTGGTTTGGATTTTATTGGCGCATTAGCAACTAGAAAGTGTTCTTTTATCTAGAGGCATTCTCAGGAACTATATTGAGTTGAGTGATGAATCTTTATCACCTTCAAAATTCACAATTATCTGCTGACTGATGACACTAAAGTTAACTATAGTCACAGCTAGTGTCAGTGTAGCAGTCTAAGTATATATGACCAAGAATGGACTTTATACTTCATGCAAACTTTGTTCAAATTGAGTCAAATAGCTGCAGTGCAAGCAAGTCCAGAAAATCAACTGGCAGCAAACAAAATCTGTTTTCCCCTTTCTATTTTATACCAATTGAGTCCACTAAAAGTTAAAACAATCATGAAAACAGTAATCTTCAGAAAAATCAATTGCTTAACCTTAAATAACGTTACTCACTATGGCCTGAGACTTACACATACCTTGAGAAACTGGGGTTAATTAAAAGATTCCATGGTAGAAAAGCAGGGAAGGAAAGAATACTTGTACTGTTTACAGAAAATAGTCAAAAAGCATGGCGAAGTCAATAATAAGTGTGATAAAATCCAACTGTGAAGCATCCACAGATCCCAATGAAGATAAAAAAATGGGAAAGAATAAGCAATAGCCTTAATATCACCCATAATTCAGCTGATGTGATTACTGATCGAGGAAGACTGAAAAATACAAATAGAATCAACATATCGTATATCAAAACATTCGTGGCCTAAGGAACAAACTGAAAGCACTTGCTGACATACTATCCTCTTATGATTTTAGAGTGCTAGCATTTTTTTGAAACTTGGCTTACAGAGGATAATACAGTAAAATCAACTGTTACTGTTTTCATATAGTGTTTATCAAGTCAACATAGAAGATAAGCTGGGTAGTTGAGTATGCATCTTTGTTCACAGAGATCTTACCATTGTAAAAATGTGCTATCAAGCTAAGGCTGTTGAAACAACCAAGCCTCCTGCCCTCATCCAGTTCAAAGTAAGTTATTAGATGACTTTACAGCATAGTTTCTTTCAGCCATTAACAAGTTTGGATCAGATGCTTTTAGGAAGACTTCAATCTTCCAGTGCCTGGGGGTGAAAGTACTATTGACAAAAAATTACTCAGAAGTGAGAAATCATTAAGCCCATATGGTATCATTCCTCTCCCTCAAGAGTTGATCCATACCTTGGCAGATTTTTTCCAACATCCAAATTGCTAATGTCTCAAGAGACTCAACAGTAACTTTCCAGTCTACATAGCACAGAAATGGTTAGGCCATAAAAGGCTGAGTATGAGAAATCACTGTCTAAAAGATCAAAGAAATGGCACTAGGGGTTTTACAAATATGTAAACACAAATAAGAAGAGAGCAAACAAGATAGGTCCCTTATGTAACAGTTGGGGGAAAGTTGTCAACAAACAAGCTATCTAAATGGGTACTTTACACCAGCTTTTACAGTTCAAAGTCCCTTCATGGTACAGAAAACTGTGCACAGAAGACTATGCTAGTGAACCTGAGCACTGTAAAGTGATACAGAAATTACAGATTACTGCTTACAAGAAAAAATTTTGAGCCTGAAGGCAAGGGGTTCCTGGGATAGAGTGCATGTACCCAGTTAAAAAAAAAAAAAAAAAAAAGTGAGGGAATGCATCAAACCTATTAATATTAATTATATGGTCTTCACTTGAGTCAAAAATAGTTCCTTTGGATTGGAGAAGTGCCACTGAGTCACCAATTTCACTAACTTGTCAGTCTGAATTCAGTAGTAGGAATATAGTACTTCTCAGAATTCAGATATACGAAATAACTCTGATATTGTTTAGTTGGACTTCATTTGAATTCAGCAAAACATCTGACTTAGTTCCACATGAGCAACTGTTATACAGGGTGGGTCTCTGTAAATAGTACAATAACAAGTGGCAAGCCTGCAGATAGGAAAGTGTGGTGGTGCCACCTGTCTTGCCCAACCAAAACACAAAAGTATGCCATTTAGTTCACCATGAGTCATTGGCCAGTGCAGGTGTGTATTCAAGCTGTGGAGGCCTACATGCATGAGAAGAGTGTTATAGCCGTACAGCATGAGTTGCGCCATGGAAACGACTGCCATTTCCATGTTCCAGACAGGACGATATCAAGGTGGGTGAAACAGTGGCAACAAACGGGTTCAGTTACTGATAAGAAGCATGAGGGGCCCTAAAAGACAGTGTGTATGCCTGACAATGTCCAAAGAGTCCACGAGGCTCTGCAGCAAAGTCCTCAGTGATTGGTTCGTCGCCATGCAAGGACACTGCACGTGTCGCAGTTCCCTGCGTCGGATTGTGAAATTTGATTTAAAGTTCCAACCATACAAATTGCAAGTTGTTCAAGAGTTACGGCAGATAAAGCAGATAAAATGAGCAGGCGAGACTTCTTCACAAAATTCCTTGAGATATTGGAGCAGAATGGGTTCACTCTGCTCCAATTTTCACTTCTCTGGTTATGTCTGATGAAGCGAACTTTCATCTTAACGGGTTTGTGAATAAGCAAAACTTCTGTTACTGGGCAGACAGAAAACTGCATCCTTCTTCATGAAAAATCTCACAGCCCAAAGATCACGATGTGGTGTGAGTTACTGTCAATGCCGAGCGGTACGTGACTGAGAACTTTTTCGTTCCAGTACGGAGAAAAGGTATTCTCCACACAACATGGTTTCGGCAAGATGGAGCTACAGCCCATACCATGATGACTAAGCTGAAGCAGTTCTTTCCACATCAACTGATCTCACGATTTGGGGACATCCTGTGGTTGGCTAGGTCTCCAGACCTGACAGCCCCAGACTTTTTTCTTTGGGGATATTTCAAAGACAAAGTTTTCTCCTGGCAGGTACACAGTATTGGGGATTTGAAGACAGCAATCTGAGAGGAGATTGAGGCGATTCCCCAGGAAATGATTTAGGATGTCATGAGGAGCTTCCAGGAGTACTTGCAGAAATGCATTGACGCTGATGGAGGTCATTTCCTAGATGTTATATTCAAGACATAGACATGGTTTTTTGGTGTATCAGTAATTGCAATTTGTGTAAATCTAACAGCCACAAATAAATTTTGTGTAGCCATGTATCAATTCTGATTATTGCCTTTTTATTTTGTACTATTTACTGAGACACCCTGTATATGATAAACTTATCAGAATCACAGGCAAGATCCTTAGATTATGGAACAGCTACATGACAAGAAGTCAGGGTTTCAATTGATGGTTATGCTTCCGAATGGATTAGGGATAGAAGCAGGATCCCCCAGGGAACAGTATTTGGACAGCTCATGTTACTGATTTTCTTAAATAACAATGATGAAAGTAGAGAAGGTATGAGGTCAAAACTATAGATGATGCAGATGAGGTGGAGATTAGAAGAGTGGTTAATGACCAGTGCGATGCAGTGCTGCTTCAGGATGACTAATACAAGTTTCATGGATGATCAATAAGGTTAGAACTACGTTTTAATGTTGCAAAATATAAGATTTTACACTTAGAAAATAACAAATCTAATTATGGATTTGTAAGGGGGCAATCTTGTATGACCAATGATGCAGTAACAAAGGAACTGAATGCAAAAAATAATTTTGACATCGTATACTTAGATTTCACAAAAGCTTTTCATACTGATGCACATAAAAAAACTGCTATATAAATTGGGTTGTTGTTATTTGGTTTTTAGGAGCATTAGCAACTAAGGCCATATTGCTCCGGCGATATGCGGTGGTCATTCCCTCACCTTTCGGCATCCTCCGTATTTGTTGGTCATGGGCCTGAACCCTGGTCTAATCAAGAAGCGTGTGCTTCGCACTGCTGCTCCTGCCCACCTGGCTATGAAGGCGCCATATAAATTGGAGCACAGTGACATTACGGGCAAGTTCCTGCTATGGATAAAGGGATGGCTGAGTTGGTGAATTCAGAGAATGGTTATTAATATAAATAACCCTCCCTTAATATTAATTAACATCTTTAACTAAATTTTATTTTCTGCTTATGCTTTGTCTATACCCTTTATTGGCATGTAATTTATATCAGAAACAGACATGATATTTCTGTTATAGCTTGCAGTTGCAACAGTTGACAGCACCTGAGGAAGATGACGGGATTGTGAGTTGTACGCCAATGTCCCTTCTTGATTATATGGCTATATTCTTTCTTGATTAAATTTTTATGTACTATATTAAATCTATCTTTTTTTTTCCTCTCTCCCTTTATTATTTTTTTATTATCATTTTTATTTTCTTTGAATTGCTGAGGTTTAGATTTTACTGCCTTCGATCGCATTTGCCTGCTTTCTTGCTTCCCCTTTTTTCTTTTTATATATTATACCATATATAATATATACAGGGTGTTTCAGTTAAACGTTTCAGAACTTCTAAGAGGGGTAGAGTACATCCTGACAACTCGAAATCATATAGCAATGTGGGGTCGGAAATGCTTTCCTGAAGCGGTGTTGTACACAGAAGCACCATAAAAAGAAAAGAGACCGTAAGTGAGAAATCGTTTTAATAATACATGAAAAGAAGCAAAAGGTACATGGATTAAAGTAAGTGTTCGAAGTTTCTTCCACGGGCTACAATGCACGCCTCACATCTCTGACGCATGGACATCCGAACATTCTGGAATACTCCAGGCGAATTTCGAATTTCTTCGGCAGCTACTGCGATTCTTGCAACCAGCTCCTCAGCATTGTCAACAGGGGTGTCATAAACTAGCGATTTCATATGACCCCAGAAATAAAAATCAAGACATGATAGGTCGGGTGACCGAGCAGGCCAACGCACGGGACCACCACGTCCGATCCACTGTTGACCAAATGTGACATCCAGGTAGTTACGAATATCTCCGCTATAATGGGCAGGGGCTCCATCGTGTTGGAACCACATTGTCTGTTGCGTCGATGCAGAAATCTGTTCATCTCTCAAAAGTTGTGGCAATACTTGCTGCAGAAAGATCAAGTAGATAGGTCCGGTTAGATGACACGGTAACAGGTAAGGTCCGATGAGGTGATCTCCCATAATATCGGCCCATACATTGACCGAAAATCGAATCTGTGCTGCACGACGTCGTATTGCATGCGGGTTCTCGACCGCCCAGATATGGTCGTTATGCGTGTTGAAAATTCCTTCCCTTGTGAAGGATGCCTCATCGGAAAACAACACTTCAGCAGGAAAAAGGGGATTTGTAGCACATTTTCCAAGGTACCACTGTGCGAAAGCAATACAAGGTTGAAGAAACTTCGAACACTTACTTTAATCCATGTACCTTTTGCTTCTTTTCATGTATTATTAAAACGGCTTCTCACTTACGGTCTCTTTTCTTTTTATGGTGCTTCTGTGTACAACACCGCTTCAGGAAAGCATTTCCGAACCCACATTGCTATATGATTTCGAGTTGTCAGGATGTACCCTACCCCTCTTAGAAGTTCTGAAACGTTTAACTGAAACACCCTGTATATATACACCATATGAGGTGTGGCAATAAAGTTTCAAAAATAATTTTGTTTCCGTCAAGGTGGCCACACTGCAAACCGTTACATCCTCCCGGTGTGTAGCCTGAATTCCTCCCCCCCACCTGCACGCAGAGGGTAACCGTCATCAGTCGTTTCAATCATTGTACACGTTGGTTCGTGTAAAGATGTGTTTCAGTTCTATGTTACATGAAAAATGGAATGCAATTTAGAGGCAAAAGTGGCAAATCATCAATGAATATTTATAAAAAGTTGACCAGAGTTTATGGAAATGATACCTTGTTGAAACCACGTGTTTTCAAATGGGCAAAACAGTTTTGAGAAGGACGTGAATCCATTGAAGATGCTGAGTGTTCAGGGCATCCTTCCAAGACTCGAGACTCGACATGATGAAAACATTGTTCGTGTTCATGATCTTGTTTGAAGCAATAGGCAGTTAACCACAAGAATGACTGCCAAAAAACTAATCATTAATCGGGAAAGTGTGTGCAAAGCTAGTACCAAAAAACCTCTCATGAGCAGAAAGAAAATAGGTTGTGACATTCTCAGGAGATGTTGGAAAGCATCGAAGATGTTCCAGATTTGCTTTCTTGCATGATTACAGGGGATGAAAGCTGGGTATTGCTTACGACTCCGAAACAAAAAGGCAAAGTCAACAATGGAAGGAAGCTTCTTTGCCAAGACTCAATAAAGCGAGAATGTCAAAGTCAAAAGTGAAAACCATGTTAATTTGCTTTCTTGATCGAAAAGGAATCATCCACAAAGTTTGTTCCACCTAATTAAACTTTCAGTCAACAATTTTACCTTCAAGTTTTGGAAAGGCTTCGCAAGCGAGTCAACCGGGTTCTACCTGAAATTGCTTCATCGTGGATTTTGCATCATGACAATGCTCCCGCACATTCCGCCACTGCAGTGAAAGAGTAACTTCAAAATTGATCACAACGTTGCAGTACCCTCCATATTCGCCTCATTTGTCTCCTTATGACTTCTTTTTATTTCCTCGACTAAAAGGAATCATGAAAGGAATGCATTTTCAGTCAGTTTCTGAAATTCAGAGTAATGTAATGCAGGTATTAAAACAGATACCAGAAAGTGAGTACCAGAAATGTTACGATCAATGGATCCTATGCTGGAATGTGTGTACAGTCTGAAAGGGACTACTTTGAAGGCAACGATGGCCTCACATCTGAATAATTTTCAAAATAATTTTTAAATGAATTATTCTTGAAACTTTATTGTCACACCTCATATATAAAAAAATACTATTGAAAAAATATATATCATTGATATATATAAAAAAAGAGGCAGGAAGGTCACAATCCCACTGTATAAGGAAATTATAAGACTGCACTCAAAGTACTGTGTTCATGTATGGAGTTATACCCAAGAAAAGACATCAAGCTTCTTGAAAGGGTCCAATACACTCAGTCAGATTGGCAAAGGATGTCCAAGTGAAGAAGGAGTCTGAATATGTGAGCTTGGTAACTAAGCACTTTGGAAGAGAACTAACTTACTACCTGTCAACTAATGAGGAGGCAATCTCTGTAACAGTCCCATCTTGGTCATATCACTCAACTGAAAACACATAGTGGTATACTTCTCATCTGGGGAAGTACTACCTACTCAAGATGCACAAATACAGAAACTCGTGAAGGGATTCACAATATGAGATGCTGTATAATGAGGCCTTTTATGCAAACTTTGTTTTTATTACAGCTACGTATATGATGCTACGCACTAACCATATATTAGTCATATTGTATAGCATTGGGTGTGTACAGTGCTAGATTAATAGTTTCAAGTATTTAATCTACAAAAATCACCATACCATTATAACATTAAATGCATTCTGAACAGATGGACTGGAATTACAATGCCACTGTTTACTTAAGCGGTAAACCCCTCTTACCAATATATGGTTTTCTGAGAATAAAGCAGGATTAAACAATATTAGACTAAAACAGACAAAGGAACATAAAATATCTAAATTTGCTGAATATGGTTACATGATTCTTGTCTCCCCCCCCCCCACCGTGCTAGCAAAATAGGAATTTTGCTAGCACAGATAAAGAGGTAAATTTCCCGCCATTGTGATACGATAGTTGTATGCCGTACTAGATGGCGTTAGTTGAACTTCGTTAGCAGTTAAATTGTACGTTTAAATAAATACATATAACGACTTAGATTACAAACGTAATATAATTAATTATATATAACATAATTAATAACTTAACATAATTAATTATAATTAATTAATAAAATCATGACTCAGACCAGAGCAGCAAAGCAAAAGGCTCAAGCTAATGGAAGCGCTGTGGCTCAGAGCAGAACTGAGGGGGGCAGTTGTCCTCTGACTCACAGCCTTATAAAATGCACTGTTTGCTTGATGTTTGCAGAGCAATCGGGTACGGGACATGATACTGCCAAGGGGGATATCCTTGTGTGTGCGCGATGCAAGGAGTGTATCGATATCAGGCAACAACTCGGCGTTCTTGTGGGCCTATATGAGAGCTTGAAGGACAGGGTGGATGCCCTCGAAGGAACTAAATTGAGGGGCCCATCAAGCTCTCAGCTGCCCACATCAACGCCAGAGCTTGCACTTGGGCATCGCGTGACACAGAGACAACCCCCAAGGCAGAATGCGCTGGTCCCGAAGGAACTAGTAGTTGTTGGTGACTCTATTGTCAGGGAAACGGGGAACATGCTTTGTAAAAAAGATAGGTGGAACAGGACCAGGGTATGTCTGCCAGGGGCAAAGGTTGATGACGTTGTAGAGTGAATATCATCTTTTAAGGGCACAAAAGGTGATATAGTTGTACACGTTGGCACTAATAATATTAAGAGTAGGAGACCGGCAGAATTACTTAACAAGTACAGGTCACTGTTGAACAAAAGCCGAGAATTAGGGTTGAATTTGAAAGTGTCTGCAATTCTGCCCAGACACGATAGGAGGGAGTATATGATGAGAGCCTTGTCGATCAATTCGGCCCTGGAAAGATTGTGCAAGGCTCAAGGGGTAGAATTTTTTTCAGCCTGGACTGTACTTGTTAACAGGAGAGATTGCTTCTACAGGGATGGGATACACTTAAATAGAAAGGGTGCAAGAATATTTGCTGATGCTATCGAGGCAGTGTTATGTGGGTCGGAAAACTGCTAGCTTGGGGGGAGACAAAGACCAATAGATTGACAGTAGCCACTGGCAGAGGTGAAAGAGATTCTTGCACTGCTTCTATTAGAATGAGCAGAAGCCTGAAAAACAAGATGCATGGTATTTCAGAGACTGCTGGGAGCCATTGCGGTACAAGTAAACACATGGGTTGTGTTAGGGTAGCTAAGAATAGAAACAGGTGCAGGTATACTTGCGTGTACACCAATGCTAGGAGTTTAGTAAATAAATTTGATGAATTTGAGGTATTGCTCAAAACATCAAAGGCAGATATTGTTGGGATATCAGAGACGTGGTGTCACACAGATATAGGGGATGCAGAACTGCAATTTGGGGAGTACAACGTCTACAGAAAGGATAGACATGATAGGAAGGGGGGAGGGGTTATGCTATTAGTTAAGAAACACATAAAAACCAAGGAAGTGAAGCCAGTCGACATTGCTGGACAGTGCAGTGTTGAGTCAGTTTGGTGTGACATAAGCATTGGGAGATCAAAATTGAGAGTAGGAGTGTGCTATAGGCCTAATGACTCTGATGAGTATAATAAGGAACTGTACAGGGAAATAGAGTGGGCCAGTAAATCAGAGAGTCTTATAATGGGAGATTTTAATTTCCCAGATATTGACTGGAATTTGGGGGCTGGTTACTCACACACTAGCAGGGCTTTTGTGGATTTATTGGATGATTGTTTTCTACATCAGCATGTTCGGGAGGCTACTAGAGGGAGTAATACTCTTGATTTGATTATCAGCAGTGATTCTTCATGCATTAAGAATCTGCAGATAAATGAACCACTAGGTGGCAGTGATCACAGTGTGCTGAAGTGGGAGTTACTGAAAGAGGTAACTACCATTAGGGGTAAAGGGAAGGGTTATTGCTTCCGTAAAGGCGACTACGATGGACTGAGACAGTATTTAAATTCTATACAGTGGGACCAACTGATGATGTTACCAACAGCAAATTCAAAATGGTAAGCATTCAAAGAACTTATCTTGGAAGCTACTAGGCTTTACATACCAACTAAGAAATATTGTTCAAGGTTTAGGCCTAAGTGGATGTCAGATGAACTAATGAGACATATGGCAGAGAAGAAAAATGCATGGGATACTTACACATTAACACATGACACAGAAGCCTATGATAGATACAAGTTGATATGCAACCAAGTTACAAAGGAGGTTAGGCAGGCGAAGGCAAATTACGAGAAATCCTTGGCAAGGGATGCAAAGAAAAACAGCAAAGAGTTCTTTACTTATGTAAACTCTAGAAGGAAGGGGATGAATCAGATTGGTCCACTTGATATTGATGGGTCAACTGTTGATGATCCTGCTCAGGTAGCTAACAAACTAAATGAATATTTTGCATCGACATTCGCACATGAGGAGTTATTCAGCAAGGGGAATGCCAGAGGTGTATTGAACTCTAGCAGTCAGCTACGGAATCTTGAAATAACTGGGAGTAAAGTGGAGGAGAAACTGTTGAAGATAAACACAAGAAAGGCACCCGGGGTGGATGGGATCTATCCAGTTATATTAAAGGAGGCAGCAAAGGAAGTAAGCAAACCCTTAGCCATAATTATGAGAGCTTCCTTGGACTCAGGGGAGGTACCCATAGACTGGAAATGTGCAAATGTGACCCCAATTCACAAAGGAGGATCAAAGGCTGACACAAGTAATTATAGACCTGTGAGCTTAACTTCTGTTCCAGGAAAATTAATGGAGGCACTGGTTAAAGAAGCACTGCAGGATCATTTAGACAAGACTTCAGTTATAGCTCAGACACAGCATGGTTTTGTTAAGGGGAAGTCTTGCCTGACCAACTTGATTGGATACTATGATGCAGTCACAAAAGAACTGGATGCAGGGAATAACTTTGATATTATATACTTGGATCTTAGAAAGGCTTTTGATACTGTTGCACATGGAACACTGCTACACAAATTGGAGCAGTGTGACATTGGAGGCAAATTGCTGCTATGGATAAAGGGGTGGTTGAGGGGGAGAAGACAGAGAGTGGTAATCAATGGACACTGCTCATCGTGGACTAATGTTATTAGTGGAGTCCCTCAGGGCTCAGTGTTGGGTCCATTATTGTTTTCTGTATTTATAAATGATATTGATGATGGTATATCAAGCTTAATGTCCAAGTTTGCAGATGATACAAAGGTTGGCAGGGTTGTCAAGGACACTACTGACACTATGCTGCTGCAACAGGATCTGGAAAGGTTGAGCAGATGGGCTGAGAGGTGGCAAATGAAGTTTAACATTGACAAATGTAAAGTACTACACATGGGAAACAGCAACCCCAGAGCAACGTATCAACTCTGTGGTACTACACTGACAGTGGTAGAGAATGAAAGGGACTTGGGGGTGATTGTGCAGGCAGATATGAAGTTCTCTGAGTAGTGCAGACGGGCTGCAAGAGTAGCTCATGGAGTATTGTCAATGATATACAGGAATTTTTCCAGCAGGGATAAGGAGGTGATTATTCCATTGTATAAGGCAATGGTCAGGCCACACCTAGAGTACTGTATACAGGTCTGGAGGCCTCATTTCAAGAAGGATGTGGAGCTGCTGGAACGAGTACAGAGAAGGGCAACAAGATTAGTGAATGGAACAAAGGGGTGCTCTTACGAAGAAAGGCTTAAGTTTTGCAAATTACAGTGTCTGGAGACTAGGCACCAGCGAGGTGATCTGATAGAGGTGTATAAAGCCTTGAATGGTTTAAACATGCTCAATGCTGATGGGATTCTTCCTCTAGCTCAGAAAAATCACCTGAGAGGGCATAAATTAAAATTGAGGAAAGACAGATGTAGGATAGACATGCGGAAATTTGCCTTTAGCCAGCGGGTGGTTGGTTGGTGGAACAGACTGCCATCCCTTGTGGTGGAGGTTGATAGCCTAAATAAGTTTAAGGCTCAGCTAGACAGGTATTTTGAACGAACAGAGGGGTGAATTGGAAGTGGGTTTTTTTTTTTTTTTTTTTGGCTGATGCTGCATAAGCTTGCTTTCTTGCATCAAATGCCTCTACTAATGCTAATGCTAATGCTAATGCTAATCCCCTTGTATAAGGCAATGGTCAGGCCCCACCTTGAGTACTGCATACAGGTCTGGAGGTCTCATTTTAGGAAAGATGTTGAGCTACTAGAACGAGTACAGAGAAGGGCAATGAGATTAGTGAGTGGAACAAAGGGTTGATACTACCAAGACAGGCTTAAGTCTGCAAATTGCAATGTCTGGAGACCAGGCACCTGCAAGGTGATCTGTTTGAGGTGTATAAAGCTTTGAGCAAGCTCAATGCTGATGGGATTCTTCCTCTTGCTCAGATTCTGCACCTGAGGGGGCATAAATTGAAATTGAGGAAAGAAGATTGTAGAATAGATGTGCGGAAATTTGCCTTGAACCAGCGGGTAGTTGATTACTGGAACAAACTTCCATCTGTCATTGTGGAGCTGACAGCTTAAATAAATTCAAGGCTAAACTTGATAAACTTTTAGAGTGAATGGATGGGTGAAACACGAAGGTTTTTTTAATATGCTTGCTTTCTTGCATCATATGCCTCTACTAATGCTAATGGTGTAAATATTGATTAAACTAAAGTACTGATTAATACATTAAAAAGTTACAAGATTTATTTCTTCATGTGATTCATACTTGGTGGCCAGCAGGCTGTGGGACACTTCCCCCCCCTTTGAAAGATAACAACTAATGTAGTTCATTTCAGACAGCCCTATTTATGCTTGTGCTTAGCATATACAGTACCTCACACACCCTTCTTTATCTCCATGTATTTGACCCAAAAGACAGGAAGTTGTGTATCATTGTTTATCATTTTCTTAAAGATAAAGAACAAGATGGACAGGGTAGGGTGTTGATTACTTAAATTCTAGGTGGGATGTTGAATTAATCTGGGCACATGCATAATATGGCAGCATTAAAAAAAAGTTTGGAAAGCACTGCTTTAACTTCACAATTGGTGATAATTAACTAATCAAAATGGTCTCATTTCTATTAAAAAAAAAAAAAAAAAAAAGTTTCCCTTTAAAAGGGTACATATTTGTTGATGAATTTTTAGTGCATCAGCAACTTAAGCTATATTACATAATGAGTTTATGCTTATAGGTAATTTATATGCTCACAATGGAAGGTAAACAAATTGCTATTTGGATGACTAGACCACAATCACTGACTGTCTGTAAAAGGGCAGCTAACAACACAACAGCAGTGGAGAATATTCTGCTACCCAGAAGGGCAGCAGATAGCTCTCCTGCTACTCTTCTGAGTCATCAGTTGGATTAGCTATTTGTACTATTAGAAGGTACTAGTAACAGCAATTTTTTTAATAAGTAACTAGGGGGCACAGCCCCTGCTCACTTTTCTCACCAACCCCCGCACATGCTTTTCTACATGATATGTAGAGGTATGACGGAGTAAGTCAAATCTTTTCTAAATAAAAGAGATACCTGTCGAAACACACTGATTTGATAACTAATCAGGAAATGACCCATGTAATTATTTACCTGTGCATTCGTAGTGTATGGCATTTGCATAGGTAACTCAGGAAAAGGTATGGTAAAAATTCAGATCTTGGGTACCATTCCATACTTCGACTAAAAGTCAGAAAGAAGGCAGTGATTGGCAGGTGCCACTCGCTGTTTAGCCCCACCCCTTTCTTCATAGGTTGACATGCCTAGGAGGAAAGGGTTAAATAATTAAATGCCTAGGGTGTTTATCCTCACACTTGCCACTGTTTTAAAATCGGGAACTCGTTTTCTGTTTTAGAAACAGCAGGATGGGGCATAAACACTACCCAAGCTAACTACTTTCCCCTCGATGACACAAAACAATCAGAAACAAAACGCATTCACAAATCACCCAATTAGAGAACTTGACTGTATAATTACTCCGTTCCATGACCACACCCACTGCGCCGAGACAAGTGGTACCAAATAATAGATTTTAGCCAAAGGCCTTTTGCTTCGGGTTCCATAATGCATGAGGAATATTGTTGCATCTGAAAGAGCAGGACTAAAATATTTAACCGAAATATTTACAAACTATACAAATATTTAAAATACAGTAAACCCTCGCTAATCCAGAGTAATTGGATGGAGAGGTCATCTGGATTAAGTGATAATCCGGATTAGTGAATCAAAAGATAGCCCTAAAAGACAAAAAAACTTAGAACACAAATAAATGAAAAATTTAAAGATATAGGTAATGTTGATGAAAATAAATAAAAAATATTATGGTAGAGCCTTTATTTAAAAACTATAAAACAACAATACATTTATCCATTGATAGATGGATAAATGTATTGGCTTTCGTCTTTTTATACATTTATCAGGTGGCACTGGCATCACACACCAAACAACTTGATCATTGCATTAGCATAGGCATATGTGCAAGAAAGCAAGCTTATATAGCATCAGCCAAAAAAAAAAAAAAAAAAAAACACCTTCCCCTTTCACCCATCTGGGTCACTCCAAATGTTTGTATACTTCAGCCTTAAATTTATTTAAGTCTAGCAACTTCCACAACAGATGGATGTGTGTTCCAGCAATCAACTACCTGCTGGCTAAAGGCAAACTTCCGCACATCTATTCTACAACTGTCTTTCCTCAATTTGAATCTATGCCCGTTCAGGTTCTTAATCTGAGCAAGCAGAAGTATCCCATCAGCACTGGGCCTGCTCAAACCATTCAAAGCCTTATACACCTCAATCAGATCACCTCACAGGTTCCTAGTCTCCAAATACTGCAACTTGCAGAACTTAGGCATCTCTTGATAAGAGCACCCCCTTTGTTCCTCTCACCAATCTTGTTGCACTTCTCTGTACTTGTTCAGCAACTCAACAGCCTTCCTAAAATGAGGCTTCCAGATCTGTATGCAGTACTCAAGATGTGGCCTGACCACTGCCTTATACAAGGGGATAATCATCTCCTTGTCTCTGTAGCAAAATTGCTATATATCATTGACAAAACTCCATGACCTGCTCTGGTAGCCTGTCTGCACTGTTCAGAGAACTCATATCTGACTGCACAATTACCCCTAGATCTTTTTCATTCTCCGTCTTCCTGAGTGTAGTAACACACAGTTGGTACATTTCTTTTGGGTTACTGCTACCCATATACAGTACTTTGCATTTGCCAATGTTAAACTTTAGTTGCCACTTCTCAGCCCATCTGCCTAACTTTTCTAGATCCTGTTGAAGTAGCATGGGACACTATCCTTACTGTCATTAACAACCTGTCAACCTTTGTATCATCTGCAAACTTGGATATTAAGCCTGATATACCTTCATTGATAAATACACCAAGTGCACACAGGCTGCCAGGGCAGGTCATGGGGTTTTGTCAATGATATATAGGAATTTTGCTAGCAGGGAAAAGGAGGTGATTGTCCCTCTGTATAAGGCAATGGTCAGGCCATGCCTTGAGTACTGCATACAGGTCTGGAGGATGTAGATTTACTTGAGCATGTACAGAAAAGGGCAACAAGATTGGTGAGGGGAATGAAGGGATCCTCTTACCAAGGGAGGCTTAAGTTCTGCAAATTGCAGTGGCTGGAAACTAGGCGCCTGTGCGGTGATCTGATTGAGGTGTATAAGGCCTTGAATTAGGTTGAGCAAGCTGAATTCTGATGGGATCCTTCCACTTGTTCAGATTACGAATCTAAGGATGCATAAATTCAAATTAAGAAAGGACAGGTGTAGAATAGATGTGCAGAAATTTGCCTTTAGCCAGCGGGTGGTTAATTGCTGGAACAAACTTCCATCTGTCGTTGTGGAAGTTGATAGGTTGAATAAATTTAAGGAGGAACTGGACAGGCATTAGGAGGGAATGGTGTGATTTTTTTTTTTTTTTTGGCTGATGCTGCATAAGCTCATACACTTGCTTTCTTGCATCACATGCCACTACTACTACTACACAAAACAACAATGGGCCTAGCACCAAACCCTACATTAGTCCATGTAGAGCAGTGTCCATTTATTACCTTTCTGCCATCTCCCACTCAACCATCCCTTTATCCATTGCAGCAACTTACCCTTAATGCCATACTGCTCCAATTTGTAAAGCAGTCTTACATGTGCAACAGTATCGAAAGATTTTCTGAAATCCAAGTATATGATATCAAAATTATTTTTTGCATCCAGTCTCATTTTTAAAATTATTTTTCATATCCAGCTGCTATGAACACTACTTAAATGCAGGCCTTCCAGCAACACCTCTTTTGGCTTTTTTAATGTCTGTCTATTTGATACACTGCTTTTATCGCTCTCCACATTGAATTTTAAAGGAAACGTCTTTATAGATTCTTTTTGTTTTTTAATATCTGGCACAGCGTGTTGGCCAATACCAAATTCTTCAGAAATTTTTTTTATTTCCAGGAACACCATTTTCAAGTTGCTCTATCACTTTGAGCTTGTTAATGATAGTTAAAAAGGAAAATGTTTTCTTTTTATTCCACTTTTTAATTCTTCAGAACCCATAATTATATAAAATATGTTAACTATAATACGTATAAAGTATGCAAATGAAGCAATATAAGCAATAACATCCGTCCAACTCAGAGTCAACAACGATACTGAACAACATGCAAGACAATATAATGTATGTTCCGTCTCTCTGTGCGCAGTAAGAGTTACTCATCTACCTTCCTAAATCCCATGTCTTTCAAAGAACTCAACTGGGAACAGGATTTTTCATATTTTGATCCGGATTAACTGTAACTGGATTAGCAAAGGTTTACTGTATTTACAAAATACTAAACTATTTATAAATATACAATATTCATTAATATACAAAAAATGTTACAATGGAACATCAAATGTTAGACAGTGAAGCATATGTACGAGGTTGGTGAACGTTATGGAGGCAGATGTCAATAATTAATTGCATTTGTAGTGACGTAACTGCCTTGCCCTCTTCTCCCATTGGCTTGAATAAATATCACTAGAAGGAAAACTTTTTAATGTAGAGAGAGATAAAACCATAAATTGCAATCCATTCGACATTAGTATCTGGATTTCCAGGCATCTGCTCTACTTAATTATCAGATATTTATCTCCCATCATTCTGAGAAGCTATATTTCAAGCAGTTTTCTGATCAAGTTTTTGTGGAAAATGCAAGCAGACAGTAGATAGTGACAAATACACAGAATAACAAATAAAAATTATTGAAATAACTGTAGCTAAAAGGTCACATCTCAAAATAAGAATAAATGTGTGCATATGGGCAAAGCCTCTGGGATAAAGTAACAGTAACACAAAATGTGTATGCTCACTTTTTAAAAAAGTACTGAAATTACTGCTGCTTTTGATGGCACTGTAATATTAGTTACAACAATAATAATATCACACAACAAGTTTTGTGCAAACTTACCATGGGCACCCCTTGATGAGATATCACCTAAATTTCCTTGCTGTTGTTGTTGCTGCTGTTGTAACATACTGCCGCTGATGGGGAGATCACTTAATCGACCAAGGAATCCTAATCTCATTTCAATATCAGTTGGATATGGCCGCCGCTGATCACCTATTAATAATAAATTATAAAAATAAACTCCTGAAATGATTTCAAGCTCCTACGTTAATTCTGCAAAATTACAGATGCATGCATTCACATGTTCTCTGCAATTTTTTAAACTTAACATTATTTTCCCTCAGCAATAATGAACAATTATACATTGAGTTAAACAGTGGCCTTTCATTAGCTTTAAAAATGATTTCAAGTTGCCTATTTTAATTCTGGGAAATTACAGATGCATGCATTCACACAAACAGCTTTTTTAAATTCAACATTATTTGCCCTTAGCAACAAGGAACAGTTATACAGGTGATCCCCCGCTTAACGCTGATAGTTCGTTCCGGAAAAACAGAGCGCTAAGTGAATCCGCGCTAAGCGAGCGCCGTATTCCCATAAGGTAACATATGTATTTGTGAGTTGCGGTCTATTCCATAGGATATTTTCTAATCAGTAATAAATGGTAGTGAAAATATGCACCAATGTCGATTAAAAATATTTAATATTCAAAATTTGTACATATAAAATATTCTACATTATATACACATATAATTATGAGGTAATTAACTAACGAAAATCATGAATTTATTAATTCGATGGCCCTGTGCTGTCGAGTTTTCGTATCTTTGGACTGAAAAATTTGTCGATTTTGGGTTGTGCTTTGGCCCTCTTCCTCTCATTGTACAACATCATGTAGGGATTCATTTCTTTCTTCAAATTTCTTATTACCTTGGCACTTCGTTCCATGTCAGGGTCGTTCTCCCGGAAATAATCACACATTTTTTCGAAGTGTTCAAAAGCTTCACTAAGTCCTTTTGCAGTCAGCGACTTCATCGGTTCTTCATCTATAGTATCTTGATCATCATCTCCCTCAATAGCAAGCTCTTGTTCTTTTATAATTTCCATTAGTTCTTCATTAGAGAGGCCATCCCTGTCGTTGTCGATCATCTCTTG
The DNA here is from genome assembly GCF_048544385.1 of Mastigoproctus giganteus. Taxonomy (NCBI): domain Eukaryota; kingdom Metazoa; phylum Arthropoda; class Arachnida; order Uropygi; family Thelyphonidae; genus Mastigoproctus; species Mastigoproctus giganteus. The sequence goes on from NC_143580.1 coordinate 58,250,827, forward strand.
TACGTTGTCTTCGTTAATTTCGTGTAATCCTGCTTCTTTTCCGAGCTCAACAATTTGTGTTTTAACATTTTCAACGGAATCATCAGGTTCCTGGGAATGCTTTATGCAATTTTTCCAAACTTTCCTCCACACTCCATTCATGGTTTTCTGAGTCACTTCATCCCAGGCACTTGAAATGTTGTAGATGGCGGTTTTAATGTTATAGGATTTCCAAAACTCCTTTAAGCTCGGTACATTTTCAGTGTTGATGGCTTTAATAGCTTGGGAAAAGGTGTTCCTTATGTAGTACACTTTAAATGTGGCAATTACTCCTTGGTCCATTGGTTGGATCAGAGACGTAGCGTTTGGAGGAATGTAAAAAACTTTTATGTGATTGTTCAAGTCTTCTAAGCTCTCTTTGCTTGGGTGTCCTGGCGCATTGTCCACGATTAGAATTGCTTTATAACCAATGTTATTTTTTGCACAATATTTTTCCACTGCAGGACAGAAGAATTCAGCATACCAATCAATGAAAAGCGGCCTGGTTACCCAAGCTTTTTTATTAGCCTTCCAGATTACAGGTAGGTTTGATTTAGCTAAACCTTTAAGAGCCCTTGGATTTTCGGAATGGTAAACTAAAAGGGGTTTTAATTTAAAATCCCCCGCAGCGTTAACCCCCAACAACAAAGTTAACCGATCCTTCGCCGCTTTGAAGCCTGGCATGTTTTTTTCTTCTTTCGATATGAAACTTCTTTTAGGCATTCGTTTCCAAAAAAGACCTGTTTCATCTGTGTTAAAAACTTGTTGAGCAGTATAACATCCCTCTTCAATAATTTTAACAAATTCTTTTTTGAAAGTTTCGGCTCCTTGTTGATCTGCACTTGCAGCTTCTCCCTGTATTGCTACGTTGTGCAGGTTATAGCGCTTTCTAAATCTATCAAACCAGCCCTTACTAGCGTTAAATGTTTCCACATTTTTTTCGGGGTGAGCTTCCTTTAAATCTTCATATAGGCTCTTCGCTTTTTCTTTAATAATAATTGAACTTAACGGAATTCTACGTTGAATGTTGTCTTCAATAAAATTATGTAGAAGTTTCTCCATTTCAATCATAATAGCCGGCCTAACCCTGGTCAATTTAGTTGCCTGCAGGGGAACAGCTGTTTTTCCAGCTGCTAAAATTGATTCTTTATTTTTTATGATTGTTCTTACAGTTGAACCTACCAGTCCTAAATTATTGCACACATCCATTTGTCTTTGACCAGAATCAATTCTCTTCAAAACGTCTAATTTAATTTTCAAACTCAATGTTTTTCTTACCTTTCCAATCTTTGCACCGCGTCCAGATATTGTTGCTTTTTCATTCTTATCTGCCATAACTCTCTGCAAATGTAACTGCGTTGCACTGATTGTGATACGATGTTCGAGTACAGTAAACTGTCTGTATGTCTAACATTGTATGCACTGAATGATATCTAGAATTCCTCTGGCAAGTGAGCTGAAGACGGTGACAAATGTTTTATTTATCTGAAAAGTTCGATTTTACCGTTTAGTAAAATCAAATGGTTGTTTACTGCACGAAAAGTACTGTAATCAATTATGGTGTGAGTCATGGAGAATGTTTATGGAATTTCCAAAACAGTAAAACAAACAAATTTTATGTACTTCGGGTGACCAGAAGGTCAGAGGAGTTCAGAAGGCAAGACAATACTGTACAAGAAACAGCACCGCATTTAGCACTCATGGGATTGATTGTGTGAAAAACATTTCGCAAGTTATAGTTCCCACAGTAAAACAAAAGAAGAGATAGGGAGTAAATCTATTTTTAGTATCTTTCTATTACAGGTCAGAACAGAAAATGCAGACTTCGTAACAACATATGACACTGGATGGTAAATTTTTTCAGCTTGTGTACTAAAAAAGAATTTCTCCCTTGAAACTATCCACATCAAGAAAATAGAGCATATTGAAAGTTTCAATTTTGTACATAGAGTAGAAATTATAAAAATAATTACTGTAGTTAATTTCATGGTGGCTATTTTCTCCTTTTGCCAAAAAAAAAAAAAAAAAAAAAAAAAAAAAAAAGCTCAAAACAGACTGGACTGAAGATGGATTTGCCAAAAATTCAATCTGTATGCTAGTAAAATAGCGTTACAGTGAGTTTTGACAGCGTTATAGTTAGATACGGGTTATAATATAAGAACAGCGTTATAGCGAATCAGCGTAAAGCGAACCGCGTTATAACGGGGGCCTGCTGTACATTGCATTGTAAAGAGTGGTTTCCCTCTCTACCTTCAAAGGTTAGAGTTAAATATGAAATAAACTTCACCTGTACTGCAAAAACAATTTCCATGAAGTAAACAAACTGAATGATTAACAATTCCTAGAATTTAGTCTCTCTCATCCTTCTCTGAAAGCCAAAAATCAAGGGGAAAGATATAAGTAATATAAGCGGAAGAACTATAGATATTAGAAAATGAAATGAATGGCACTTCATAGGAATAATCATAGTATAAAGACCAGAATAAAAGAGCATTAACACCCAAATGATCATATGTAATCCACTCAGTGTAACAGAGGCCATGAACCCATCAGAGTTGAACTTCAAAAATAATGTTCCCACGTTAGCCATTAATCAATTATTAAAAACCTGAAGTTTTTTTAACTTCCTAAATATAGTCAAACTTTTACTGCAATAGTTTCTGAATTTTTTTTTTTTTAAAGGTTTTGTAAAGAAATTGCATACAAGAACATGTCAAGTGACCCACCACCATCTTTGCAATTATTTTTCTTTTGCTTGAAGACTAGAATGGTAACAGACAAGCACTGTTTTCACTCTCCCACTAATTCAATAAACATCTACCATCTTATTGTAGTTGTTTTTGAAAGATTTATTATAGTTTTTATAGAGCAAAGGCGATAACCCAAAGCTAATATTCTCTCCCAATGGCTGCTACACTGCGGGAAGTAAGATATGCAGTTTCAAATTTTGTGCACTGTGAAGTGTACTAACCAAATATGAAACAAATTTTGAAATAAACCTAAAAATGGAAGTAACTAACATTATTATATACATGTGTGTTTTTTTAAAATATTTATAAGCATAATAAGAATAATTATAGAACATGTGCATATTTGAAATATCGCAAGCTTAATGGTCTTTTATATTGGAAAATGGAGGAAACTAACAGGTTGATGTTTCTATTTTATGTTGAAAATGTTTTTTCCCCTATTTCAACAGAATTAACTTTTTTTTTTGTTTTTTTGAAAATAAAACATTTTAACACTTTTACTACAATAATAATATAATAAATTAAGAAAAGATGAAATATTGGCATTGTTTAAGCAAATTCAAGAAAACTCAAAACATTTTCCAAATATTAAAAAAAAAAAAAAAAATGCTAGAGTTAAATGTAAAAAAAAAAAAAAAAAAATATCTACCAGAGTGAAATAAATTTTGAAACGAAAGTAACTATCATATACAGAAGATAGGCCCTGCTTTACAATGTTTCAATTTACGCTGTTTCACATTAATGCCATTTTAAAACAATAATGAAAAAATAAATAATATATATAAAGAAAATTTTAAAGCACAAGCGTGAACGCAACACAGGAAGTGGGTACCTAGACAGTGCTAGTGTCAACATCAGTTGTTTCTCCTCATCCGCCAGTGTGTACATGTTGAGCCATGCCTTAAATTTTGACAATTACCTGTGTTCATTAGTGCCTTATTATTTTATATAAATTGTGCAACTATGTCTTCTAAACATAGTGGTGAATCTGTGCCTGCACATGTTAAAAAAAGCCACAAATCCCTAATGATTTAAGTGAAAATGAATATTATTTGTCATATGGAATCTGGTGATCGGCATTTGGAGGTGTGCAAGACCTTAAATTTAGCACCTTCTACTGTTACGACCATTATGAATAATACTGAGAAGATCAAGCAGTCACATACAGGAATTGTTAACGTAAACATTTCTAGAACAACTTATTCAAGGAGTGAAACAATGGAGAAGTTATTAGTGCTGTGGATAGACGATATGAACCAAAATAACATTCCTCTAACACAGGCAGTGGTTATGGACAAGGCTAGGAGGTTCTTCGATAAAATTAATGAGGAATTTGGAGGGACTGAATGATTTTCGGTTATCAGGGGCTGGTTCAAAAACCGGACCAGAATTCACAATGTACAATTACCGGTGAGGTGTCTAGTGCCAACACTGCAGGTGCTGAGGAATATTCTCCCATATTCCAAAAGTTAATGGATGAAGACTGCTACACCACAGACTTGGTCTTTAATGTTGATGAAACGGGGCTGTACTGCAGGAAGATGTCTGGTAGGCAGTACATAATCTGTGAAGGGAGAGGAGGTCTGCCCAGGTTATAAGGCTGGAAAAGATCGGCTTACATTACTTCTGGGTGGTAATGCATCAGTTAAAGCTGACGTTGGTGTACCATTCAGAGAATGCGTGTTATGAAGGGCATTGTGAAGACTTGACTTCCTGTTTTCTGGCATTCTAATAAGAAGGCATGGGTGATCCAGACCCTTTTTAGTGAATGTTACCTTTTTAGTACACTTCATACTTTTGTCCAGAGGTGGCCCAATTTTGTGCAGCAACGATTTGCCCAAAAATGTTGTTTTAGTCCTCAACAATGCTCCAGGACATCCAGCCAACCTTGAAAATATCCTTAACGATGTTCTGAATGTGAAGGCCGTTTATTTGCCACCCAACAGCACCTCACTGTTGCAGCCAATGGATCAGGATGTTACTGCCACCTTTAAGGCATACTATTTACATACAACCTTCAAAGGGGTTGTCAAGGCTGTGCAGGCATCTAGCTAAGTGACTGTGAAGGACTACTGGAGGGCCTACAACATCCTTAAGGCCATAAGTAACATTGCTGCAGCCTGGAAAGAAGTGTCGCAATCATGCATGAATGCCATCTGGAGGAAATTGTGTGTGTGTGTATGTGTGTGTGTTTATTTGCGCATTAGCTGCTATGGCTATAGTGCGCCTATTTGTAGTTATATCAGAAAATAATTAAGAACGTAGGAATAGGAATATATAGGAATTTTTCTAGCAGGGATAAGGAGGTGATTATTCCCTTGTATAAGGCAATGGCCTTGTATAAGGCAAACTGAATCCAGCAAAACAACACCTAGAGTACTGTATACAGGTCTGGAGGCCTCATTTCAAGAAGGATGTAGGGATGCTGGAACGAGTACAGAGAAGAGCAACAAGATTAGTGAATGGAACAAAGGGGTCCTCTTACGAAGAAAGGCTTAAGTTTTGCAAATTACAGTGTCTGGAGACTAGGCACCAGCGAGGCGATCTGATTGAGGTGTATAAAGCCTTGAATGGTTTGAGCATGCTCAATGCTGATGGGATTCTTCCTCTTGCTCAGAAAAATCACCTGAGAGGGCATAAATTCAAATTGAGGAAAGACAGATGTAGGATAGACGTGAGGAAATTTGCCTTTAGCCAGCTGGTGGTTGGTTGGTGGAACAGACTTCCATCCCTTGTCGTGGAAGTTGATAGCCTAAATAAGTTTAAGGCTCAGCTGGACAGGTATTTCGAACGAACAGGGGGGTGAAGTGGTTAATTTTTATTTATTTATTTATTTTTATTTTATTTTATTTATTTTATTTTTTTTTTGGCTCATGCTGCATAAGCTTTCTTTCTTGCATCAAATGCCTCTACTAATGCTAATGCTAACGTAGCAGTTCAAATTCATTTCAGTTCTGAAACCTATTCATAAAAGATTATACACTCCAATTTGTTTCAAAAAGCAAAGAAGTTCCTTAATATTTGCCTCCTCTCCTATGATATGATGTAGTGTCAATGGTTCTTGAAGATTAGCCAGATTTTGAAGTGCTAAAGTATAATGTGGTTGATAGTGCGGACAGTCAATCAAAATATGTTTGACTGTTAGATGTTCAGAGCAGTGTGAACACTGAGGAGGATCATTGCCTGTGAGCAAATGGAGGTGAGTCAGATGGGTATGCCCTATTCTTATCCGTGCGAGTACCACTTCTTCTCGCCGAACTGTCTGAGTGCATGAGTGCCATAATTTTGGGTCCTGTTTCAATTGGAAAAGTTTGTTATTTGTTTCTTTATGCCATAGCTCTGTCCACTGTGCATGGTATGCTGTTTGAATTATGATATTATAATCAGAAGCTGGAATGAAGACAGATGTTAAGTCTAAGGTTGATGGATTTTTAGCAGATATATCAGCCAGTTCATTTCCTTCTATGCCTGAATCCAGCAAAACTTCACTAGTTGTTAACGGTGATCAATTGGTAATAGCAAACTACTGATTTTCATTAAAATATGGCGATTCTTTTGAGAGGAATTCTGCATTGCTCTAACTGAGCTGAGAGAGTCAGTGTAAACTATATATTTTGCAGATGGGTGTAGAGTCAAATTTTCTAGAGCTAATTGTATTGCATACAGTTCTGCTGAAAAGTTGCTATACTCAGGTGGAAGAGAAGCTGATATGATAGCCGAGGGAAACACTGCTGCTGCTCCAACAATTGAAAGAGATTTGGAACCATCCGTATATACCAGAGAAGTCAGTACAGCTTTAAATATGGCTAGCATGGAGTTGTTGCACATTCAGTGTCAGTAGGCGATTCTTTCCCCATTGTAGAAAATAAGTATCACAAGTCAGTCGAGGAAAGGGGGTCCATGGAGGATGAGAGTAATTCTTTATCTGTTGCCTATTGTGGAGAGGAACATTCCAGTTCTGTGATATTTCAAGGAGCCGTAGGCCAGCTGGTCAGATTTTACTTGGTTTATTTCTATAGAGATTAACTAGTGGTTGATTAAAAAGGTATGGCTGAATAGGATGCAAAGAGCAAGTCTGTATTTTGGCTGCATATTTAAGTAACAGCATTTTTCTGCGGAGATGCAGAGGGGGTCTCATGAGCTTCAATGTATAGACTATGAGTTGGAGATGTAATATACGCACCAATTGCAATCCACAGTGCATTATGTTGAATAGGATCCAGCCAGCGTAGTACACTCCTTCGGGCAGAATCATAAACTAGAGCACCATAATCTAAACGGGATCTGATCAATGCTCTATATAAGAGCAGCAAAGTTGTACGGTCTGCTTCCCAAGAATGGGCAGATAAAGCTCTTAGCATGTTGATCTTTTTGAGACAGGTAGTAGGTAATAATTTAACATGCTCAAAGAAGTTCAGCTTAGTGTCCAGATTAGTCCCAAGAATCTGATATTGCTGGCAATCGGAATGGCGAAATTTGATATCCGAAGTTCAGGATCCGTTTGCAGTTTGCGTTGATTGCAAAAGTGGATCGCAACTGTTTTCTGTTGGGAAAGACGATATCCATTGAGCTCAGCCCACTCTTGTACTTTATTGAGAGACATCTGCAATTGCCTTTCGATAGATCTCATATTCTGTGAATGGCAAGAAAGAGAGAAATCGTCAGCATAAAGGTGCGCCTCTACAATATTTGTGAGTTCTTTTGTGATAGAATCAATTTTGAGGGCAAACAGGGTTGCACTCAAAACTGACCCTTGTGGTACTCCTTGCAAGAATGTAGTAGAAAGAGAATTCTGATATCGGACCTGGAAAGATCTGCTCTTGAAGAAGTTCCTAATAAATATAGGCAGGTTGCCACGGAGATCATGATTATGGAGGTCACGGAGAATTCCATAACGCCAGGTAGTATCGAATGCCTTCTCTATATTTATGGAGACCATAACTAGGTGTTCATTTTTAACAAAGGCATTGCAAATTTCGGATTCAGCCTTGATCATCAGATCAAAGGAGAACCTGTTTTGGCGAAAGCCATGCTGACTATTACTTAGTAGATGTTCGCTTTCAATGATCCAAGTGAGTCGACTGTGGATCATTTTTTCAAGAATTTTACTGAGGCAACTGGATAGAGATATTGGTCTGTAACTATTAGGATTGGAGGGGTCTTTTCCAGGTTTCAAAAAGGCCAGAACTGTAGCATGGTGCCAAGAAGTGGGATAAACATTTCCCAGGAAGATTCAGTTAAAGAAGGCTAGCAGCATTTGTAAGTTTTTCTCATCAAGGTGCTATAACATAACATAATATGGCGCCTCCGTAGCCAGGTGGGCAGGAGCGGCAGTGCGTAGCACACGCTTCTTGATTAGACCGGGGTTCAAGCCCGTGCCCACCAAATACGGAGGATGTGGAAAGGTCAGGGAATGACCACCGCATATTTCCGGAGCAATATGGCCTTAGTTGCTAATGCTCCTAAAAAACCAAATAACAACATAACATAATATATCCCATCTGGCCCAGCGGCACTGTTGCGTGTTGTTCTGATGGCTTGCATTAAGTTCACAGTATTGGAGCGGCTGGTTATATGGAAGTAGCAGTGAAATTCGAAAGTTGATGTGTCTGTGTTCTGTGGTGGTCTTAGTTTTCTGAAATTCCGGAGTGTAGGTGGAAGCAGCTGAGACGTGAGCAAAAGTTTTGCCTAAGGCATTTGCTATATCCAGAGGAGCAGAGACGCCTAGACTATTGCAGGAAAGAATTGGGGAAGGAACAGTTGGAAACTTCCTGGAAAGCTGCCTAATCTTCTTCCATATTAATCGTGGGTTCGTGTTTCTATTGACAGTCGATGCAAACCGAGTCCAAGCATCTTTCTTGGTTTGTCTTTGAATGAGATGAGCTTTTGCCTTTAGTTTCTTGTAGTTAATAAGATTAACTGTAGTTGGAGTTCGACGAAATAAATTCCATGCTTTGTTTTGTTCTTTCTTCACTTTTGTGCATTCCTCATTCCACGAACAGTTGAAATGGCATTGAGTCTTGGAATTTGATATTGGAATTGAGCTTTTAGCTGCAAATAAAAGGCAGGAAGTGATATAATCGGTAACTTCATCTATGGGATGTAGTTGTATAATTTTTTTGTCCAGTGTGATTGCTGACTGAAATTTGTCCCAATTAGGTTTAGAGAATTTCCATTTCCTGCAGGGTTCATCTAATGGTGGTTATGTAGTCATCAGATTACAAACAATTGGAAAATGATCGCTGCCCATGGGATTATCCAGAGCAGACCATTGCATGACTGAAAACAGTATCGGGGAGCAAATCGATAGGTCAATGGCAGAAGTCTGTCCATTAGGTAACTGTATATGGGTGTGCGAGCCACTGTTAAGAAGAGTGAGGTTTTGTTTTTCCAGTAAAGTTTCAATCAGTCAGCCGCGTCTGTCTAATTTAGATGATCCCCATAAAGGGTGATGGCCATTGAAATCCCCTAGCAGGCAGATAGGGGAGCGTAGCTGTAATAAAAGTTCTTTAAGATCATTATAAGAGTAAGTATGATGAGACTAGAGTTAAAGCAGTCTGAGTAATCAGACGCACAGCGACAGCTTTGATTTGGGTTTGGAGAGTGATTTGCCTAGCTGGAATCCTCTGCTAATTAAAATAGCTACACCACCATGAGCAGAATCGGATGTATTCTGATCTCGTCTATAGACTGAGTAGTTTTTTATGGAAATGGAAATTTGAGCAGTTAAATAGGTTTCTTGCAGGCAGAAACCAACTGGAGAGTAGCAGTTAATTAAGTAATGAATGTCATCAATGTTGCCACGAAAGCCTCTGCAATTCCATTGCAAGATGTTAGACATTACTTGAATTTAGAAGAAGAAGCTGTAACTGACGTGCTGTCTTATGGCATTCTGGCTTTGGTTTGTCTCTTTTTGGAAATGTAGGGCGACCTGTGTCCATATCTTCTTCTACAAATATTTCCAGAATCGGATCTTCCTGTTTGGATGAATACTCTGGATGCATCGATGTGTCCTGAATAATCTTTTTTGAAGATGAACTAGGATTATTTGAAGTAGTAGCAATCACTGGTGAAGGAGGAGATTTTACTGTAATCTTAAGAGGCGTATTACTTCCTTGGTCTGAGTGCTTCAGGGTATTGGACTCTTGCTAAGAGAGGACAGCTCAAGCCTAGTCGGAGATTGAGTTATGTGGAATGGTACATCAGTTTGCGTGGCTATTGTCTGATTTTTTTTGCGATACTGGCATAGATACGGTTATGTATACTGGGTGCAATTAATTTTCTTGCTTCCTGATAACTAACTTTATTTTCAACTTTATATTTCACAATTTGTTTCTCTGTTTTCCATCTCTCACATGTCTTAGAGTAGGCCGGATGGTTGCCTTTGCAGTTGGGACAGATAATTTCTTTCACCGAACAATCACTTTGAATGTGATCGGAGGATCCACAGTTGGGACAAACTGGGTTGCTTCTGCATGTTGTTTGAGAGTGGCCATACTCTTGGCATTTATAACATCTCAACGGATTGGGTATGAAAGGACGAGTGCGGCAAAGAAGATATCCTGCTTTTACTGATGAGGGCAGATTTGGACTGTTAAAGGTGAGAATGATATTTCTGGTAGGTATGAGTATATTGTCTCTTTTGACCATAATTCTTTTTACAGCAATTGCATTTTGTTCCTTAAGCTCTTCTTTAATTTCTTCCTCCGTCACATTCATCAGGTCCCAACTAGATATTACATCCTTTGATGTATTTAGGGTTGCATGTGGAGTTACGTTAACTGAAATACCAGAAAAATTTTTAGTAGTTTTTCAGAATGCCTGTGGTTTAGAGTTTCAACAAGTAAGTCCCCTGATTGCAGTCTCTTAACCGTCTTGGGAGATCCTGCAATACTTTCCAGATGTTTTTGGATTAGAAAAGGGGATAGCTTACTGAGAGGCTAGGTGCCTCCGTAGCCGGGTGGGAAGGAGTAGCACACGCTTCTTGATTAGACCAGGGTTCGAGTCACCACCAAATACGGAGGATGCGGAAAGGTCAGGGAATGACCACCGCCTATCCCGGAGCAATATGGACTTAGTTGCTAATGCTCCTAAAAACCAAATAACAACCAAAGCAAACAACTGAGAGGCTGTTCTGATAGTGAGTGCATTATTAAAAATGCTGGTAAGTCTGTCACCGAGGGATTGGTTTTCAACCTCTTTGTTTGTGACGAATCATGTTCATGTTCGATATCTGGCTGACAGCTTGTTGACTCTATAGATGGAAACATTTTTTTTCCATGTTGGCTCCTCTTAGCCCCTGACAGATGAACTTTTCTGCCAAGGTTACTGGCCCCGCCATGGGGAGGCAGGAGCAGTGCCTGATGTGACCAAGCGAAGTTAGTAGGGGTTAGTCTATTAAATATGAAAAAAGAAAGGTTACTTTCCTTTCTTGCTCTCGATCAGTACTTTTGAAAAAAGAGCTGCTATTAAATAAAAGGATTTATTAAGGAGAAGAACGTAAAAGAGAACTAGAATTCACCTTTTGAGAATCACAGTGAAAGCACAGAGAAATCGCTCAGTCACAATCGTTTGGCACCCAGGGCCTGGAGGAAATTGTGCCTGATGCAGTGTCATACTTTGAGTTTGAGCCAGTTTCAGCAGTAGCTAAAGATGTCACTCGACTCAGATGGCTGAGGATGTTGGCCTTGACAAGGTTGACATTTATGTCAGCGAGTTGTTGCAAAGCCATGTTGAGCCTCTTACAAAGGAGGACTTAGAGGAGCTGGCTGCACAACTGACTAAACAGAATTCTGAGGAGGAAGAAGAAGAGCAGGAGATTGTGCCAATTATGATCCTCACCACAAAAAAACTTCAAATCAGCTTTGATAAAAATAAACAGGCTGTGAGCTCTATGTGATAATTACCCAGAAAGGGAACACAGCTCTTCCATCCAAAGAGCCGTTACTAACATGCTGAAGCACTACCATAATTAGAACAGAGAAAGACTCAACAGACGTCATTGCTGCAGTTCTTTTCTAAGGCCAAAGAATCTGCGGAACTGGCTGACCCTCCATCAGGCCCATCCTATTAAAGCCGCCTCATTACGCCACTGTCAAAGAACATCAATAAGGGGGGGGGGACAGACGGTTGTATTACTACATACTCCAAAGATGGCTCTACAGCAGCTGTTCCAAACCGGTGGTTTGTGAATCCCTGGGGGTTTACATTAAAAATTCTGTAATGGCGTCTGCTTAGATTTACATAGGTATATTATTGTAAACTACAAAATATAACTAATAATAAACAAAGTAAAATAAAATTAAATAAACAGTAAAGCGCTGCCAATGTATATCATGTTAAATAAATATCTAAAACTATTTCTTGACTAAATGTCCAAGAGTACGAAAAAAGGTTGTTTATGCATGGGTGCTGCACTTATATCATTTCTGCTACCCAGGTAGTATACATCCATCGTTTGATTATATCTCATATTGTGAATACCTTCGCAATGAGTTGCTGAGGTATTGCACTGCTTTGAATAAGTAATGCTTCACCAGTGGAGAAGACTAACGTTACTTATTCTCAGTGGATACCACCACCCAGACAGGACCGTTTTGAAGCTTGTTGGCTTACTCATTGTTGGGTGGGCAGGAACCCTGTTGTTGGAATAGTGACAACCCAGTTATGAAGTATGACTCCACAATATGAGAGATGCTTGATGGTGTGCATGGTTTAATTTAAAACTGTTTCTTGACTAAGAGTATGAAACAGGTTGTTTATGCATGAGCAATACGAGATATAATCAAACAATGGATGTACAGTGAAACTTCCCTTTAACGGACAGCCATGGGGAACGAAAATGTGTCCGTTAGAGAGAAGTGTCCGCTAACAAGAAGTCTGAGGGAGAAAAAAAAAAAAAGAAAGAAAAATCGTTAAACGTTTAATGTAAAATTAAATTAAAATATATACAGATTTTGAACAATATTTTTGTAAATAATATACAATTACATACACAAGCGATAAAGAAAAATCATTAAACGTTTAATGTAAAATTAAATTAAATTTTATACAGATTTTGCACAATATTTTTGTAAATAATATACATACAATTGTGCTATGCATATTATGACTTTATCTTATGAAAAATACATACCGTAATCACTTATTTTATTAAAAAACATTTTTAAACGATTGATTTGTATGAGCGCTTCTTCTATTTTCATCGGTGGTTCGTCGTTAATACGTTCTTCAACATAATGACTTCCTTCCATTTCTTCATCCTCATGAGGAACTTCTTGAAAAATATCAATGATAATGTCGTTGATATCTATAGCACCATCTTCTGTAGTGAGGTTCAAGTCTATATCTTTGTAGCCAGGGTCACTTGTAGCTGAAGTATCGTACATTATCAATAGATGAAGTTCTTGTTCTTCTTGGTGCTCCACATTGCTGTTCACAACTTCAATTTTTGCATTTGAGAAGCCAGACTTTACAAAACAGTTCACGACAGTTTGTTTTCTAATTGTGTTTACTGAAGAGGAAATCCATTGAATCGCATCTAGGATGCTGAGTTTCTTTGCAAGGTCACTCACACATGTTACATCGTTCATGTTTGCAATGAGATGTCTTAAAACACGTTTTCTGTAGTGAAGTTTAAAATTTTTTATTATCCCTTGATTCAAGGGCTGACACTCTGCAGATGTGTTTGGTGGCAGAAAAACGATTTGAATGTTGGACAATTCAATGTACGGGTGAGATGCAGCATTATCCACGAAAAGAATAATTTTTCTGTTTTGACGAATCATGTTTTGGTTAAAGTGACTTATCCATTTGCTCATATCTCGTGTCATCCATGCTTTTTTATTAGACTTCCAATCAACATTCAAGATTCAACTTTATGCCCTTGAAACAACGAGGATTTTGTGGTTTTCCTATAACAAGAGTTTGTTCAAAGTCTCCCAGCATATTTGTACACAATAGTACAGTCAAGCATTCCTTAGAAATTTTTCCGCCCTGGCACTTTGTTTTTTTAGACTCTTTGTTTTTTCAGGAAGAATTTTAAAAAACAACCCTGTTTCGTCACAGTTGTAAATATCCTTAGCTTCGAAATCACGACATAAATCTTCCAATTTGACGGTCCACTCTGTTACAACCCCAGTATCAACAGATCCACCTTCACCACTTACGGTTTTCCAAGAAATTTTATGCCGAGTTTTGAACTTGTCTAGCCATCCCACAGAAGCTTTGAACTCATTTACTCCCATAGATTTCGCAACCTCCAAAGCCTTTTCCCTAATAATAGGCCCATTAATGGGAATTTTTTTAGCACATTCGCGACAAAACCACTCATACGTAACATTGTCAATTTGAAGTCCAACAGTTTTCGGGAATGATTTTTGAACCTGATCATTTCCGTGTTGCCAAAATTGTTTCAGCAGTTCATTTTTTTTCTTTAGGATGTCGCTTACCTGCGTCTTCCCGATTTTGAATTTTGCAGTGAGAGTGCGAACGCCATTTTTTTGCCGATCATACGCATTAATGAGTTCGACTTTATATCTTTTAAAGTTAAATATTTACGAGAAGACATTGTGCACTTCACACGACACTGAACAAAACTGAAAACTGAAACTGAAAAGACGAAAGGCTGACCATATTCCCCCCCCCCCTGCACACCGATTTCATCAGAAGTTTTACACGTGCCTTAAAATTCTTGAAAAAGGGTTTAGAACCACAACGTAAACCTTGATAAAATTCAGAGAATCGGAAATAGAAAATAAACACATGATTGAGGCAATAGGTGGAAGAAAAGTTCCTAGAAAAAGGGCGTAAGCTCGCCCGCTGTCCGTTTTGGGAGATCAAATTAAGTGCTAATCTAAACGAAACAGTGCAGATTGCCTGTCCGCGTCCGTTACAGAGAATGTCTGCTAGACAGAAGCTGCAAACACGTTAAAACCAATAGAGGTGAGTTGGGGAATTTGAAAATGTCCGTTATAGAGAGGTGTCCGTTAGGAGAAGTTTCACTGTATACTACCTGGGTAGCAGAAATGATGGAAGTGCAGCACCCATGCATAAACAATCTTTTTCATACTCTTAGACATTTAGTCAAGAAATAGTTTTTAGATTAAACCATCCACACCACAAGCATCTCTCATATTGTAGAGTTATACTTCATAACTGGGTTGTCACTATGGCAACATCAGGGTACCTGCCCACCCACCGAGGAGAAGACAACAAGCTTCAAAACAGTGCCATCTGGAGAGCTTGATAATCACAGAGTTTCTGAGAATAGGTAACAACAGTTTCTCTACTGGGAAAGCGTTGACTATTCGATGAGTTTTTGAGTGGTGTGAGTATGAGGAATAACTGTCCCTTTCCTCTTTAGATCGGTATTATCCCAAATGCAATTAGATCAAGTTTACTACCAGTTAGTAACAGATTCCACTAGCAGAAACGCAACTGGAAATTGTTTTTATCGTTTTATGGTAGTAACCCCCAGAAATGTGCTTTAGTAAAACGTGAGGTGTTAATAGTGTATCTCTGCCTTTACGGTGTTGTTATTCAGTTGCTACATGCGCACAGCTTTGTTTGTGTATAAAACGTGCCTCCTCATTTTGTAATTGTGCTTTATTCCCTAAAAATGAGTAAAATACTTAAAAGGTGTGAAAAGGAAGTGTCCTGGTGAAGACACTGCAGATTCAGACAGAAAAAGAAAAGCAATATCGATAAACAGAGGCGGACTAGGTCAAAAATTCTTACCCGGGAAAATTTATAGTGGCCTCATACTATGGTTTTTGGCCAAAATCACACTGGCCTCCGGCCTACCGGGGTTTCCCCGGTAAGGCTTATGGCCAGTCCGCCTCTGTCGATAGAAAAAAATATATGAAATTGTGTAACGCTTTGAGCGAAATGAAAGACCATGTGATATTGCATGTACTACAGACCTAAATGAGGCAATGCCGAGAATTACAAAGAATGCAGAGAAAATAAAAACAACTTTCATCGCAGGAACAACTCAAAGTGTAATTAAAATCCATTAGATTAAGACGCAAAGATTTGGAAGAGATGGAACGGCTGTCATCTGTTTGGATAGAAAATCAAATAAAAAACAAGTTTGCTTATAATAGAAGCAAAAGCATTAGCAATATTTTATTACATAATAGTCGTAATAAAATACTTATGTATTTTATTACAATTATTTATTGTTTGGTAATGTTCTGGTTACAAATGTGTGTTCAATCTTGGGGGGCTGGCACCTAACCCTATTTTTCCCATAGGGCCTGCTGTTTATATTGCACGATTTTGCATTGCACGAGGGTTTCTAGGAACACAACTATCGTGCTATATGAGGACTGACTGTATTCAGATATGGGGGGGGGGGCAATTTTAGCAAGAGGTCGAATCAGAGAATGGCAAATATGCATAATCTGAATATAGTAGATGAAAATATGAGATACATAGCCAGGAAATTAGTCAGGGGACTACTCCTGACCACGTATCAGGCACTGCATTTCTATATTTGTCTGTAGTATTAGAAAAAGGGGCAAATATGCAGCCTTTTAAAATAATACCAGTATACAAGGTGGTTGGTCCCTATGCAGTGTAAAAAATGTAAATTAAAATGAATGCAAATATTTACAAATTTACAAAAGTGTAATGTGGAATATAATACAAATTGTATGTGAAGTGCATGAAAAAGTATAGACAAGCAAATGGTATAGGGAATGGTAAATTCTAGGGGAGGGGAAGGGGAGAAAAAAAAATATATATATATATAGAAAAAAATGTACATGCTGAACAATATCATACAAAAGAAACATGAAAAGTCAATTTGAAAGCAGATAACAGTGGACCAGCAAATCACCTTGCATAGTGTTTGTCACCTAATGTTTCTTAAAGATTATGAGGCAAAAATAAGCTCAGAGGCAATGCAGAGCAGTCATGTCCTCACAGCTGTAATAGCTCAAGCTGTCATATCTCACACATGCTCCAGTGGTCTCCAAAAATTGTTCAGGAATAAAGGATGCACTGCTCCTTATAACTAATTGGTAACGACATGGTGAAAAATACTGGTGAACAATATTCACTTACAATAAACAAGGCAAGGGTTATTGAAGAAAATCTTCAACAATCCGAGTATGTTGGAAATCAGATTTCTGATCTTTTGAATTGTTACTTTTCTATACACAAACTGATTAGAGATTAACTGCATATCCCTATTCAGTTCACATTCAATCTCAATCCTTATTTCTTTTAAATGTGACTTCATAAATTTGTACACATATACTTCAGTTACTGATTTACATACCTTGTAACCAATTATGAGGTGCTGCAACTGCATTTGAAGCACTGATACGATGAGAATACTTAATCAACTCTTCAGAGGAAACACTCTGCTCATTTGCATTGCTAATGGATTGCAATTTCTGTTTGGCTTGATAAATAGCTGTTGCCTGGAATGAAACAATATATAACAGAAATTCAAAGATGTCAAAAATTTAGTACAGTAAGTTTTAAACTTCTCTGTTAGCAGAAGTTTAGCTGTTATGTTATCTGCAATTTTCCAAAAGTTTTTAAATTTAATTTAATTTCAGAAGGACGTACACTGAATTATACCAAAAATGTAAAATATCTTTAAGTTCCATTATTAATTCAATGTAAAGTTTAATCAAAATTAAACAGCCTCTTAATACAGAGAAGTGCCATTCTACCACAACTGCATTCAAAATTCCTTTCAAAATTAAGTTACAACTTATGTTTTTGGGTTCTTTAAGGGCAATGTCCACCTTTTTGTATAGATGTTCTTACAAGGCAACTAAGGCTGAGGCATCAATGTATCACAGCTGTAAGCTGTCTGTGTTCTAGGCTAATCTGCATATACATGGGGAGCTACTCAAGTTTCAAGTTGAAACCCTACATCGTCCAAAGCCAGTTACAGCATGAAGTAGGTAAAAATTATTACATAAAATTCCTATGGTGTTCAACAAGAAAAACTTCATACCTTTAACAAAATTCTGGTCAGACAGCATATACATTGTGCTACAATGGAGAAGTAGTAGTCACTATATGGCGCCCTAGGGGAGGGGGACTAACACTTTTCAGAGTAAGCTGAGTGAACATGTGTGGGCTTAGGAGAGTCAATTTCCTACTAAGGACTGGCTCTGGGGAGAAAGTTTCTTTGCACAGTTTTGAAAATTTTTAATAATAAAAACTTCACACACAAATTATTTTAAATATAAATATTAATTTGTCCTAATTTCACCCTAATGTTAGACAATGCCAGTGTACTTTTACACTGGCATTGTCTAACATTAGGGTGAAATTATAGCCAAGAATCAAATCAGAATAAAAATAAAATATAAAAAGACTTCATAATTTTTTTTTTTTTGGTACTGAAACATTCTCTACATGTAGTTAGGTATACACTGGTATTCAAAGAAAGTGCATCACCCCTTAAAATTGCAATTGTCATCCGAATAAAGGAAGTATATGGCAATATTTCTTACAGGTTGCATCAGCTGTTACTTGCAGCTGTATAAGCACACTGCAAGAGTTGCAGTCATTCCTTGCTTGTGTCAGAATGGCGAGTTAGGTGCAGTTGACGCCACGAAGAAAGAGTTCTATCGTTGCTTTACGTGAGGAAGGATGTTCTTCCCGTCATATTGCTTATAGAATGTCTTGTAATCAGTCAACAATGAGTAGATTTCTTTTCAAAACACAGATCTAAGATCTTTGTTGGGCCAGAGAGCCTAACCATGATAAACTTTTATCTATGTACTCATGAAAGGGTTAATGATAGCATTAACCTTATGTAAATGGAAAACCCTTCTATATCATCACTTAGTTGATGAGTGCCTGATGTACAAGGATTCTTTCTCTGTACAGGATGTGATAGTCAGTCTCCTAATACTACTTTGTAACTACAAGATTATGGAATATGCATCAAAATTGCAGTAGCAGGATTCTGACACATGGTTCTCCAAACATATCTCACAACTGGCATAAGAAACCTAGACTAGTGGTCTTGAACACCAGTCTAGGAAAATTCCATACAAAGAAATGGGGGTATCTACTTGGTATCTGAATGCATCAAATGTTATATATACCACTGTTTGTCTTCTACCAGTTAATCATTCATTTATTCTCAGTGATGTACTCCCAATGCCATGCTTCTCCAACTTATGCACAAGATGTTTATATAGGAATACATCAAAACCTTTCTAAAGTCTAAGTAAATTTTATTAAAGTTCTTTGCATCTACCTCATAATAAAACTTGACAGATTTGTCCAGATCATTACTATGATAGTTATGTAAGATTGCATAATAACAATAATTATCACAGCTGGGTCGTCATATACCAAATTACAGAGAGCAATACAAACCACCAGGCAAGCAGGACAAAGTAGATGAGGCTGAAGAGAAAGAAAAAACAAAAGTAAACAACTGCTGAAAGATTATGCAAGGTTCCAATGGTGTGGCAAAGCAATGTTGCTACTTTGACAATATTATATCACACTTGTTGGTAAAGATTTCAGAGCAACAAATAAAAATCATCAACATCATCCATTTTCATTCCACTGCAGGATGAAGGCCTCTCCAGCAACTTTCTAGTTCCTTCTGTTTTGTGCAATGGCCATCCATTTACTACCCACAAACTCATCAATTTCATCTGTCCAACTCTGTCGTTGTCTTCCAGGTTTTCTTCTAGCTCCTCTTGGATACCATTCTGTTATTTTCTTAGTCCATCTGTCATCATGTCTTCGAGCTGTGTGTCCTGCCCAAGACTATTTTAGTTCTTTAGTTTATCACTAAAGAACTAAAATATAACTAAAGAATGTCCTTTATTTGAGTTTGCTGCCTAATCCCTGTGTTTCTCTTCTTATCTAACAGTCTGATTCCCAATATATTTCGTTCCATTCTTTGCTGTGTAGTTCTCAGCTTCTCTTCTATTCTTTTGGTGAGTGCCCAAGTTTCACTTCAATAAGTCATGGTGGGGAGTATACATTGGTTCATTATTTTACGTTTCAGACAAATTGGGATATTGCTCCTCAGTATGTGACTATATTTCCTGAATGCTCTCCATCCAAAATTTATTTTTCTCTTGACTTCCAGCCATTTATCATTATTACAGCTAATGACTTGTCCCAGATTTTCAATTACTGCTCCTTCAATCATTATATCTCCTTTCTGTGGCATACTTGTTCATCCTTACTTTTGTTTTAGCCATATTCATTTTTAGTCCAAAATCCTTACTAACTCTGCATAACTGATTAAGATTTTCCTCTAATTCTTTGGGATCATGGCTTATGACCACAATGCCATCTGCAAATCGTAAATGGTTTAGGTACTCTCCATTCACATTAACTCCTTTCTGCGACCAGTCTAATCTTCTGAAAGCTTCCGCAAAGGCAGCAGTAAACAAGTTCGGAGATATTGTGTGTCCTTGTTGAACTCCTTTCTCAATTTTAAATTTGCTACTGTCTTTGTCTAGTCTAATAAAGGAGGCAGCATTCTCATATATTTTCTTCAAAATCATAATATATGGGGTATCTATGCCTTGTCTTTCCAGTGCCCGAAACATTGCCTTATGCTGTATGGAGTCAAATGCCTTTTCATAATCCACAAATGCCAGGCATAATGGTGTTTTATATTCATTTGCTTTCTCCATTAGCTGTGATATTACGTGAAGGTGATCCATAGTTGAGAATCCTGTCCTAAAGCCAGCTTTCTGTTGATTCTCATTAAGTATTCTTTCTAATCTGTTAGTAATGACCCTTGTGAACAACTTGTAGATGTGGGATAACAAGCTGATTGGTCTATAATTTCCAATTTCTGATTTATCTCGTTTCTTATGCAACAAAACTATGATTGCATTATTCCACTCATTAGGCGTTACACCTTTTCTAATGCATTTTGTGAAGAGTCTTGCCATTTTGTGTCATGCCTCTTCCTGCCAATTTTAACAACTCTACAGTAACTTCACCTTCCCCCGGGGCTTTTTGATTCTACATTTTCTTCAACGCATGTTCTACCTCATCAGGAAGGATATCAGGTATGTCGTATGTGTTACTAATTTGCAATCCATCTTCCCCACTGCTGGCATCATTCCCTCGCTCCTTGTATAATTCTCTATAGTAGTTTTCTGGTATTTGAATTATTTAATTCTGCTATTTATGAGTACACCATCGCTATTCTTCAGTTTCAGTATCATTTGTCTTTCTGTATTACTGCTCATGGCTGTTGATTTAAGTCCTTTGTTTTCCTTTAATGCTTGTTCTACTTTTCTTGTGTTAAATCTTATGTCCTCTCTGAGTCTCTTTCTGATGGCTTTGCATAACTTAGTATACTCAATTTTCTCTTTATCAGTGTTTATCTTGCTCTTCATTTCTTGTCTTTGGTTCATCATGACAAGCGTTTCTTGACTAATTTTTTCTTCTTTGGATTTAATGTATCAATAATGAAGGCCAAACACTATTCCACAATAGCAGCCCAGGATCCTGGGCCATAATGGTTAAAGAGTGCTTTGCTAGTTTACAAAGAATAGCCATAAAGCACCAGTATTTTTTTATGTATTTACTATGTACAGTGGCCATAAGGCTCAAATATGTATAAGTATTTACATATTCCCAATTATCCAGACTAATGGCAAGAATTGAAATAAAAATATAATCCAAGATAAAGAAAATAATCCATTTTTCAAACTCACATTTGTAAGTTTTTTCTAGTTTTGATAATGCATACTTAAAGTGACCTCCATTATTTATGAGTATCTAAAATAAAGTATACAAGAATAACTGCCAAGTGTTAAATTTCCAGTACTTCAACATATAAAATTAGACAAATTACACTGGCATAGTAATATAACAGTATCGTAGGTTCTTTGACTTTTATTGCACATTTTCCATTAATAATGATTTTATTCATAATTCACAATATCATACTGAATTTTTGCCAAATGCCACACTGAATTTTTCTTAACATAAATTGCAGATTTAAATTTTTTTTTTTTTTTTTTTATTATTGTAATTCCAAAATGTAGAACAACTTATTCATCCCCGAGCAACTGACGAGAGGATTGCTTGTTTGGTAATCTTATATGTAATTGACAAAACAAATCAAACTTTCCTTTAAAAAGTACTGAAAGCTTCAGCAGATTTTTTTTTTTTACTTCATTTTTGGATGGTAAACAGTTTTAGACCAATATGAATATGTTAAGACCATGTTAACATGCCTAATGACATAATAATAAAACACACACACATAATGAAACTTTATAGCCAACATCAGAGAAAAATAGCCAATATTTTAAACAAGTGCCTTGCATTCCATTCCATTCCTCTATGCAGAATTTAAACTTTAGTGGAAAAGGGTTAATAACACCAATGCTATATATTCAATGAAACCATAAATTATAAAAAGGCATAAATCCATTTATTAACTTACTAATAAGTATTCTGCTTCTTTCAAATGTTTTTGTAACTGATGTATATCTTGATCTTGCTTCTCCACCTCTGACTGCAAAGCATCCATCTTCTGTTGTATTTCAGCTTGTTCAGTAGCTATGAAAGAAATTTACTCTGATTTCTGTCATGATGTAATTATCAAATTTGTACTGCATTTAAATGCAGTACAAATTTCATACAATTAAAATTAAAATTGAAAATCTTGGTACAAGAAAATCGCAGTACAATTAAAAATCTGCATTTTTAATCCTATTGTGCTTCAGAAACTTTAAAGAGTTCACACAAGGTAAAGAAATTATCCTACAAATAAGAATGTATTCTTGCACATCTTCAAGTACTGTACAGTGTGATATTTATCAAAATACTTTAGTATTAGAAATGGCAAAATTATGCAAGGAAGCAAGCTTATGTAGCAGTAACCAAAAAAAAAATAATAATAAAAAATAATAATAATAAATAAACAAGCAAACAATGTTAACTATCCTCACTTCATTTACCCACTTCTTTCAAGACATTATCCAAACCGCCTTAAACTTTGATAAGCTTTCACTCTCCATGAGAGCAGGCAAAAATTTAGTCCCCCAGTCAATCACTCTTTGAATAAAGGAAAATTTTCAGCCATCTAATTTTACAGTTATCTCCTATCAATTTAAAGTGTGGTTTAAATCAAGAAGACTGTAGAATAAAACAAAAAGTTCAATTTAAAGTCTAAGTGTAAAAATGCCCTCACCACAATTTACTCAAATCTTTCAAGGCTGCAAACACCTCAATCAGGTCACCAGGCAGATGAATAATTTCCAAATGTTATATGTTATCACTTACAAAAGAAGTCTCTCTCTCTCTCTCTCTCTCTCAATAAGAATACCTCTTTGCACCCTTAATCAATATTCCCACTCTTCTCTGTACGCTCTCCAAAAGTTTCACCTCTTTCCTAAAATGTGATCTTGAGGTTTGTATGCAATATTCAAGATGTGGCCTAACCATTGTTTACATAAAGAGGTGATTATTCAGTTATATAACTGAATAATCACCTCTTTCTCTACTGACAAAGTTCCTATGTATCGTTGAGAGAACCCCATGAACTGTCCTATGACCTGTCCACACAGTTCAGAAAATTTCAGATCACATTGTATAGTTATTCCCAAGTCCTTTTTATTATCAACTATCTTGAGTTTGGTGATACCAAAGTGGTATGTTACTCTAGGATTACTAGTGCTCAGATGTGAGACCTTGCATTTTTCAATATTTAAACAGCAGATGCTATTTCTTAGCCCTTGCTTAGGCAACATACATGCTTACTCTCATTAACTGCTCTGCTCACCTTTGTATCATCAATAATCTTAACCATTAAATTTAGTTAACTTACATCAATATCATTAATGAAAATTAGAAACAGAAAGAGACCAACACCAAATCCTGTGGGACCCCCACTCATAACATTAGTCTATGAAGGGCAGTGGCCATTGTATAACTACCCTGTCTCCTACTGTTGAACCATTCGTTTACCCATAATAATAACTTGTCCCTTGACAACTTGCTGCAATTTATAATATAATCTTTCATGTGGGACTACATCAAAAGTTTTACTGATGTCTAAGTAAATGATGCCAAAGATATTAGTGCATCCAATTCATTAGTTACAACCTCACAGTACCTAACCAGGCACGACCTTCCTTTAATAAAGCCATGCAATGATTCTCTTATAATTCCATTCCTGTCCAGATGATCTTGTATTACATCCTTAACTAAAGAATCCATAATTTTCCCTGGCACAGTAATCAACTGAAAGACCTGTAGTTGCTCATTTCAACTGATTGAGCCACCTTTGTGAAAAAGAAATGTTTGGAGATGTGCATTTTGTAAAAACATCACCTAAATCCAAGAATTTTCTCTCACATTATAACAGCTAAATATTTGCTTACCTCTTTTGTAGCTTCCATCAATATAACTGGATAAGCTCCATCAGTTCCTAGTGCCTTGTTCACTTTTAATTATAATAACTGCACCTCTAGTTTCTTCTCTGTTATAATATCATTCCCCACATTCATGTAAATGTGTATGCAAAATATTTATCCAGCTTATCAGCAACCATGCCAGGTCTGTTGATATAGTTGCCACAGATAAAGTGGACTAATAAGGTTGACTCCTCTCCTTTTAACTGCTAGCATAACACAAGATCCAAATCTTACATAAAGTTGATGTTATGTTTATATATTTATATTTTAATTTTTTAATTAAAATATAAATATATAATTTTTAGTTTTGGGAAGGAAGAATATATGTAGTGGTAGAAGAAAGAGCAGGCTTGTATTAAGGGGAAGTAATCAGCAGAGCCCTTCTAATTTCAGAAAGCAGAAGAAATTGTGTTTATTCCTGGTTGTTGGGGGAATGCTGCCAGTAGAGAGTAGGTAATAGGGACAAAGTTAAAGGGGAAGGAATTAAGTGCTTTGAGAGTAAACTGCACTGTATATGAAGTAAACAAGAGAATTATAACAGTTGAGCCAAGTGGTACTGTGTGAGGACCTTCAAGCAAGGGAAGTAGTAGGCAGTATAGGGGAAACAGTGGAAATGAGATAAAAAAAAAACACTGAGCAATTCTGGATCATAACATAAAGATGCAAAAAGGGTGCTGGAAAGAAAGGGTAATGTGCAAATCGAGAAAGCAGTGCTAGCAAAACAAAGGAAAGGAAAGGAAAAAAACAAATAACTAAATGCAACAAGGCATAATGTGTTAAGAGTAAGAGTTTTATATCTATATAATATCGGTGTGGATACACCATAGATAATATGTGGATACACCATAGATAAAGTTTAAAGTAAGCAACAATCCAGACCATAAGGAAAAATGAACAGAAAATTAGAACTGCTGTTGCTGCAGGATCTTTCATTTCCACAAATGAAATCTATGGATACACCATAGATAATTCTTAAGAAAAAACTACGATAGTAGTGTGGGAGGCATCGTTTCCTCTGTATCTCATATTGTGCTCATTCTTCACAATGAGGTGCCATGGTATTGCACTACTTTGAATAAGTAATGCCTCACTAATAGAGAAGACTATTGTTACTTATTCTCGGTGGGCACCACCACCCAGACGGCACCATTTCAAAGCTATTGGCCTATCATCGGTGGGTGGGTGGGCAGGTACCCGGTATTACGTCTCGGTGGTGGTGCCCACCGAGAATAAGTAACAATATTCTTCTCTATTAGTGAGGCGTTACTTATTCGAAGTAGTGCAATACCATGGCACCTCACTGTGAAGGATGAGCACATATTTAAGATACAGCAGAAACAATGCCTCCAACACTACTATCATAGTTTTTTCTTAAGCGTTATCTATGGTGTATCCACACCAATATTATATAGATATAAAACTCTTATTCTTAACATATTATGCCTTGTTGCATTTAGTTATTTTAAATATATACACAGTATGATGATTTGGAAAATAGTTGGGTTAAGAATCTGTATGATATTGTGATTAACTCATCTGAGGATTCAGAGTATTGTTATCTTTGAGAAAACCTGTGACGAAAATGGTTCATGGAGAAAGATTCTATATTTAACAGATATATGTGGATGTTTGTTTGTTTATTTGGTTTTTCAGGAGCATTAGCAACTAAGGCCATATTGCTCTGTTATGTGTGGGTGTGTATATACAGGGTGATTCACTACCAGTGCGACAAACTTGCAGGAGGTGGGGGCACAAAGACGAAGCGGAATCACATAGCATTGCAGGGTCCAAAATGTTTGTCATGCAGTAGAGGACGTTGAACGGGAGGTCGTGTGAACAGCAATCCCGCTGGAAGTCAGCACTTGCGAACCGGTTCCCGAGGCAGTAGGATGGACAAGTATTCAAATGTTGAACTGGCTGACATACACCTCGCGTATGGAGCTGTGGACTGTAACAAGCGCGCCGCTCTGCGCTTGTACCAGGAACGTTTCCCGCACAGGCGTGCTCCTCATCATACGATTTTCGCGCGTGTGCACAGAAGGTTACGTGAGACTGGTTGTTTCACGAGAGGTACCATGAATCGAGAGCGAATGACGAGGACGCCAGACAATGAGGAGAATGTCCTACGTCTTGCAGAAGGCAATCCGAGTACAAGTACTCGAGCGATAGGCCAACGATTGGGTATTTCCCAATCCACTGTATGGAGGATACTGTCAACAAACCAAATGAGTTCATACCATCTGCAACGTGTCCAATCATTGGAGCTTGCAGATTATCCACTCTGGAGGACTTTTGCTACTTGGTTTCTTCAACAGAAATGGTTCGCAAATGCTGACTTCCAGCGGGATCGCTGTTCACGCGACCTCCCGTTCAACGTCCTCTACCGCACGAGGAAGGCATTTCGGACCCTGCAATGCTATGTGATTCCAATTTGTCTTTGTGCCCCCTACACCGCCTGCAAGTTTGTCGCAATGGTAATGAATCACCCTGTATACATATATAAACAGGCAACCCCATATAACATGGTACCTCTACAACACGGTTTTGCTCTAACACAGAGAATTACGGCAAACCTCATATAACACAGTATTTTTGAACTTTTGTGCAAAGGGGAACCCTTCTATTATGGGGGATGTATTTTTTCGAACATTTCCATTCTTTTTTGTGAATCTCTGCTGTTGACTTGCTAGTTGTTATGCAAAAAAAAATTATTGGGAAATCCCGATATTTTATTTTGTTGGGAAATCCCTGTGTTAGGTTCTGTGCTATTGAACTTGTTCTTGTTTGAGACCATAAAATATTGCAACTTCCAAGCATGCAGTTCGTGGCTTTTATAAGGTTATTTTGGATTTTATTTGATCATTTATAAAATTTTCCAGGTATATATATATTACTACTTTGTTCTTAAGAAATGTATTGGAACAATTTCTTTGTTGTGAATTAAATTCCAGCCCTAAATTATGCCTAAGGAAAGTAAAAAAGCATTGCTCAAAAGAAACTATTTCTCTGGAACCAAAGAGACAAATTTTGGATAATTTTAAAAAAGGGGAAAGGTACCATACATTGCAAAAAGTTTAAAGTAAGCAACAATCCAGACCATAAGGAAAAATTAACAGAAAATTAGAACTGCTGTTGCTGCAGGATCTTTCATTTCCACAAATATGGCAGCTTGTCCACAATTGCCAATAACCGAAAAAATAAAAAAACACTCAATTTGGATTGACAATAAAAAAGAAAGAAAGTAAAAAAAATAAAAAATAAAATAAATAAATAAAAGTAAAAAAAAAAAATAAATAAATAAATAAATAAAAATAAAAAAAAAATAAATAAAATAATAAAAGTACTGTAAAATAAAAAAAAAATGATGATAAAAAAAATAAAAAAAGTCTGGGTAACTGCTGATTTATTTAAAGAATGGTTTATAAATTGTGTTGTGCCAGCCGTGGAAAACTATTTAAAGTGGAAAAATCTATATTTCAATGTTTTATTACTATTGGATAATGCGCCAGGCCATCCAAAAAGATTTAAGTCATCCAAATGTTGAAGTAATGTTCCTGCCACCTAATACAACTTCTTTAATTCAGCCATTAGATCAAAGCATTATATCTACCTTTAAAACTCATTACATCAGAAAATCGTTACAATGGATTTTGGAAAAAAAAAAAAAGATTCTGAATCTATTGAAGTGATGGAGGCATGGAAACAATTTTCGATTGTGGGTTCTATCAGAATCATAGCTTTACTGCTCAAAGAAGTAAAACCGCCAACATTAAATGCGTGTTGGAAAAATGTATGGCCAGAGTCCGCTCATTCAGGAAATATGGTTGAACCGGCAGAAAACAGAATTGGTACAATAGTAGAACTTACTAAGTCGGTAGGAGGGGAAGGCTTTGATGATATGACTACTGAAGACGTTCAAGAATTACTGGTAGAAAAAGAGGCTGGCAAAGCAGATTTGGTGGAAACGGGATCAGAGGTAAACCAAATAAATTCAGAGGATGACAGGCAAGTTGAAAATTCTAAAATTCTGAATTTTACACAAAAAAGCATACAGGAAGGCATAAACTTGGATGAGCAATTAGAATCTTATTTTTTGAATGCAGATCCTTCAACTGAAAGGAGCACAAAGTTCAAAAAGAAACTTCAAAAATGCTTAGCTCCATGCCATGAAATTTACAAAGATCTATCAAGCAAAAGCAAACAAACCCAGATTACTGATTTTTTAAAGAGAGCAGCAGATACACAAAAGAGATACACAAAGATACAGAGCAGAAGAAAGTTCAGAAGGTGAAGATTTTCTGTCAGAGAAAAAATTCTTGTTTGATTGTGCTTAGCAGAGATGAAGAAGAAAAAGAAAATTAAATGAACGCCATTATCTGACATATATGTTTCACAGTTTGTAAGACATTTGTTCAGTAATTACTATTTTTAATAAAAATTAAGTTTCCAATAGTTATAAAAAAATGGTGTATTTTTGTTAGCTTTTGGAATGTAATTCCTCTTTTTGTACTGGTTCTTATATAACATAGTTTCACACTACGTAAGATTTTATAGGAACCTAACTACCGTGTTATACAAAGGTTACCCGTGTGTGTGTGTGTGTGTGTGTACCCACACACTATACTATATATATATATACACACAGGAACTCCCCGACTTACGTAATACTCTTTTTGCCAGCCAGTGCCAACTGAAAAATATATGGAAATGTATTTTGCATCTGTAGATATTGTGAAAATATCGTGATGTCAACCTAATAACATTTTTTTTTTTTTTTTTTTTGAAATTCGTTCCAAGTCATTGGAAGTTGAAAATTTCACTATATTACTAAGCTATTTATCTCTCTAAAAGGTCATATTTATAATGGAAATTACCCTACACCTCCATCGTTATCATATGTTTCCATATAAGAATCAATTTTGAACGCCTTTGTGATATTTTTCTAAAGCACGTTTCTTGAGGTCACAACCAAAAAACAATTTGCACTTTCCAGTTTATTGGGCTTTTATTTATAGCGTAATCTATTATAAACAAGTAGGAAACTCAATCTTATTGCATTTATGATAATCTCGATAACCGGAATTCTGTGGGATTTTACATTATGGTATTAGGGTGAAATGAGTTCCCTTCACTAAAATCTTCAATCACAAAAAACATAAATAAATTTTCAGAATTTTTTCTTCATTCCTATTTATGTATTACAATGATGAAAGGAAAGGGACCAATGGAAAGTGCAAATGCTGGCAGTGCCAGGAAACAAAACAAAATTGTTTTAGAAATGAAGATGAAAATGAATAAGAAGTACAAAGCAAGACAAAGTCTGTCATCTATTGCAAGGGAATTAGGTCTTGCTGCTTCAACAATGAATACTCTTTTAAAGGACAGTGTGCATATAAAAGAAAAGGTCAAAGGATCAACGCAATTAAGATCAACAGTGTTCAAGTGCTATATTGAAGATGGAACAGCTATTAATAATATAGATGGAAAATCAGATTCAGAAGCATGTGCCCCTGAGTCCAATGGCCATTCAAGCAAAAGCAAGAAGTATTTATGAAGATATTAAGGATAAGTACGGCGAACCCCAAGCCAAGTTCGTGGCAAGCAACAGGTGGTTTAATAATTTCAAGCATTGCACTGGTTTCCACAACGTTAAAGTATGCGGTGAAGTCACCAGTGCCAATTCTGCAGCTGCAGAGAAATTTTGTGGCTTGTTGGAAAAAATTATTGATGAAGGCAGCTATTCAACGCAGCAAATTTTTATTGTTGATGAGACCACTCTGTATTGGAAAAAAATGCCAGATCAAACATACATTGCCAAAGAGGAAAAGACAATGCCAGGTTTCAAGGCTTCAAAAGATAGGGCCACACTCTTGCTTGGGGCTAATGCAGCAGGAGATTACAGATTAATACCATTGCTTGTGTACCATTCTGGAAATCCTTGTGCATTTAAGGGCATCAATAAAGCCACCCTACCCGTGCATTTCCGATTGAACCAGAGAGCATGGATAGCAATATCTCTTTGAGGAGTGGTTTAAATGATGTTTCATTCCCAAGGTTGAAAAATATTGTAAAGCCAATGACGTTCCTTTCAAGATTTGCTTGTATTAGATAATGCTCCCGGACATCCTACGCATATAGATGATTTCAATTCGAAAGTGAGAGTCATTTCTATCGCCATCGCCAAACACGACTTCACTCATCCAACCTATGGATCAAGGTGTTCTTTCAAATTTAAAAGTATACTATTTACGTTTGCTCAGGCATTGTCTGCAGTAGACGGTGAGAAAAATTATGTTAAGAGACTTTTGGAAATCTTACAATATTTACCATGACATATTAATAAGGCCTGGGTGGAAATTACTAAAAGTTGTTTACATGGTGCATGGAAGAAAATATGCCCACAGCACATGATAGGCTTCGAAGGATTTGAAAAAGATTAATATGAAGAGGTTACAGATAAGACTGTAAAGGGTTGCAGAGCTACTTCAGTTGGAGGGTGATGCCAAAGACGTGGAGGAGTTAATAGAGGAAGAAGAAAAGGAATTATCTAACGAAGAACTTATTGACTTGCAGGCAGCAATAGTGAAAGAAGAAAATGCTGACGAAGCCCAAGATGAACAAAATGAGTAGAAGAGATACTTCATCACCAGAGAGATGGCAATGCATTTCGTGAAATTGCATCGGCAATGGCGAGGTTTGAGAAGATGGATTCTGACAGTGAACGATTCTTAAAAGTTAACAGATTGGTGAATGAAATGTTTGCTTACTACAAAGGAATCTATGATGAAAAGAAAAAAGCCACCATCCAGTCATCCATTAATATGTTCTTTCGTAAGGTTGAGCGGCCGACCCCTTCTAAATCTCCACAGCCCTCAACCTCTGTAGCGGCATACTTATCAACTGAAGACGTCGATTCTGGCAACGATGCTCAAGAGGTAAAACTTACTGACATTATATGTCTGTCTCCTCTCTTTTGTAATTTTATAATTTTTAAAATGCACGCTTTTGTAATTTTTCCTGCACATGAGATAAAAAATTGAATAAATACAGTAAATAATTCTATTCACATGTTCGTCGAACATTTCTTTTTTGATTCAATTAATTCAGAGAGCAGCGTTGCGAGTGCTGCACAAGCATGAGGGAAATTCCGACTTAAGTAGAGTTCCGCGGAACGCAACCCTTAAGTTAATTGGGAAGTGGCTCTGTGTGTGTGTATATATATATATATATATATATATATATATATATATCTGCTAATTGAAATAAATCTGATATTTAAAATAATTTAATTAAAAAAATTAAAATAATTAGCAGATATAATTAGGCTTCATGTGGAGGATTTGCATTTGCTGCCTCTAATGATAGCTTTATATTTATTTATTTTTATTACTCTTGTCTAACTTTTATATTACATCATATATATATATATATATATATTATATGATTGGGGGTTAGGATAAAAGAGAGTATAAGTTAAAAAATGATAAATGTAGTAATGGCTAGTTGGAAATAATCAGGATTAGGTCGTTGTAATAAAAAAATTAATTCAAAATTTAAAAAAAAAAAGTGATATGTTCATTTTTCATTATCTTCGTAATATTCACGTAAATAGTGTACATGTAATAAATGTCCTGTTGAAAATCAATACTGATAGTGTCCTGATTCAGGAGAATGTACGCTGCCTATTTTGAGAACTTATGTAGACTTTGGAGGTGAGAAAATAATCCTCCTTATCTGGAAGAAATTCTGATAGTAACAGCAGTCAGGCAGCTGAGAGGTGTGCCTTGGAGGAACTGAGGAAACCTGTTGTAAAGAAAAAAGGGGTTATACAGCAGCTACATTTTGTATTTCCAACGTAAATGTGTTTTATAGTAGTTTTTATAAGAGTAAATGTGTTTTATAGTAGTTTTTATAAGAGTAAATATTCCTGGAATTGCATTCGTACACTCACACTCCTATTATTGACAAATGCTGCAATGGACATAGAGGCAGTTGGGAATATATATATATATAACTATATATAAAATACTGCTTCCCACAATAAGAAAAGAATTCCATTTATTTTCTTGAACCCTTAGCTAAGGATGTCTGTTCAATTTGCCTTAGCATACTTAACCCTCTGAGTAACTTTATCACACATTAATTTACATTATAAAAGATTCCAGGGCACCCAATAATTTGTAATTATTCCATGCATCTCTCTTCTATACCATTAAGATCATCAATTATTTTTTCATCCATTTTGGTCCATACCTTGAACAATCCCTTTTTTGTTGTTATAAAAAGCTGGAAGCTACTACTAGGTGAAGTAGCTTCCAGAATAACCTCCTTATATATTTCCAAATTAGCATATTTATATGCTCAAGTTACTCTTCAGCCCCCCTGGAAAGAACTTAAGATATACAAGATTGTTGTAATCTCCCAATATTAAAACAAAATCTCTGCCCCTTTCTTTTTACAGCAGTTATTTCTCTAACTTAATAAAAAAAAAAAAAAAAAATATATATATATATACACACATATATAACCTAGTGAGCACAGAACTCCAGTTTTAGAAAATTATAACGCAGCCATAAACACATTTTTTACTGAATTTATTTTACCAATTGAGACAGTTATATGCATTATCACGATAATATATTAATCATCTCATAGTGCCCACAGCTTTTTGTTCATAAAAACTTTAAACATGTATTTTTCAGCCAAAAATATACAATTTTTTTACTACACATGATAATGTTAACTTTATAAACACACTGAAAGGCCATTGAAATAGAGCTATCAACTCTAATAGGCACAAATGGTCTGTGTCAGAAATAACGACTCAGCCAGATGAATAATCAACCTTTGATGTTTTGGTACATGCACAGCAGGCACAGAGTGTTATGGGAATGAATGGGAAAAGAGGCCATGATATGACAGACTTTCAAAGAGACAACTGTTGGTGCAACGTGGGGAGGTATATCCATCTCTAAGAACGAGTGTTTAGTCGACCTGTTTAGAACCTGTTCCTGACCTACCCTTGTGAGAGTGCACTACAAGTAGCAGACAAAGAGCAAAACAACCTTTTTATACAGAACTTCTAATGCAAAACCAATAGTGGATAATGCGAGTGAGAAACAAATACACTAGTTCATACATATCAACATGACAGTCACAGTAATGCAATTGACCAAGGATACAATGTAAGGTAGTTTATACATTACAGCAGGACTGGTCAAAGTAATTTTCATAAGATGCAGTATCAGAGCAGAGAGCCAACTCTACCTTCCTTCCTGCCTGCATATAATTGCCTCTCACCTAGTACTGTGAACACTACAGTCAGACAGTGGATGAAAAGTATGGTGATCAGACAAACTACATTTCCGCTTGTGCCATGCCAATGGATGGGAGTTTGGTGTGGCAAACGGCAAGTGACAATGGATCTGGCATGCAGGGTGCAAACTGGTGGCTGCAATGCTCTAGTCTGGGAAATGTTTTGCTGGGATATCTTAGCTCCTCTGATATATGTGTGCAGCAGAGACCTAATACATTATCATAGCAACCCATGTACACATGCTGATGTCCTTGCCATTCCCTAAAGGCTATGGCATCTTCCCACAGGATAATGCATCATGCCACAGGACCAGATGTAAGCAGAAATGGTTTGCTGAACACTAAAAACTTGGGAAAAATGAAGGGAACACTGGAGGGTGTTCCCTTCATTTTTTAACTGAATACTATCAAGCATCTGTGCAACCAAATAAGCTGTCAGATGAATATAACTTCTGCCCTCCAATATGGAAACAGCATGTCACATCTCTGTATTTGTTCAAGCACCTTGTAATGTTCATGCCACAATGTGTGCAAGCCATTCTTCAAGCCCATGGAGGCCTGACTTGATATTAGGTAGGCAGTCTTATTTCAATATCCATTCAGAATAGAACCTTTCCCTATGGTGAAAATTATAAAAATTAATAAAAACATATCAAGATTCTATTCTTTTGATCCTGTTGACCCAAATTTTGTTCTGGTAATTACAGGGTGAGAAAAGTTTTAGGAAGTAGGATGAACCATAAGAAACCAGTTGACTGATTAAAAACAATTATGAGATGAGGAAAAAGAGTTGTGGCTAAGATAATTTCATGTAAATTGAAAATATACACTTACCAACTCTTAAAGTAGCTTTCAACTCTTGGTCTTTTGCAACTAAAAGCTCTGCCAGCTGGGACTGCTCAGTTGCTGAAAGCTTTTGATTTTTTGGTGCAATCAAATTTTCAAACAATTCCCTTAATAAAACATTAAAAAAGCAATTACAAAATACATTTCATTATATGATGGTACCTGAAATTCGTATTCAACATTATTAAAATTATACAACTATGTAACAATAAAAGTTTGTTTATATTTAACTGTTTCTTATGCATATTTTGTGTGCTGAATCCAAGAGTGTCACTGGTTCTTCTCTAGTGTCAATGTTTTGGCACTAATTGTATAATTGAAGGGGTTTTTTTTGTGGCATTTATATGTGATACATAAATGTGTACCAATACAGTGATATATATATATATATAAGAACCTATAGTATTCATATACTGTAATCAATTCCCTCACCCCCGTTTTTCTGCAACTATGGCTAACAAACATGCAAGTAATCTCTAGGCTTGTTCTGCCATGCTTGTGGACAGTAGAGTATATAGGTCCAAAGCTGGTGAAGAATAACATTGTTGGATCCAAGTTTTACAATGTACACAAAGCCTATTTTGGAATGCCTATGGGTGATCATGATAAGATGTATGCACTGCATTTCTGCTATAGTAGTTACAGAAATGCAGGGTCTAATAAACAATCCCTTGGTTTAGAAATGAAGTCTTGCTTCCACTGTTCCATATCAAGCTGGGATTGGTCAAACAATTTGTTAAAGCACTCTATCCTAAACATGATACTTTCCCAAAACTGTCTGTTGAAAACTGGAATATTTATTGGTTCACAAGTAAAGCAGATGTTTACTTCATAATAACTGGAAGCCAAAATGACCAATGTAGGTGAAATTCCTCATAGTCATTTAACTATCCAAGTGCTAGTCAAATAATTTTCAGCAACAAGAAATAGAAAAGTTTTTATCAAAAGCTGCTTTTATCAGGCTGCTTCCTATCAAAAAGAACCTGAGCGCAAAAAAAGCTTTTGCTGAGTGTGAAGTTATGTCTGCCAGCATAGAATCTGTGTGGTGTGAGCTAGTTGGAAGCAAAGGAACAATGAGAGAGGGAGTAATTTATAGACCAGAAGACTATGAAGGATATGAGGAGGGTCTTTACATGCAGATGTAATGGGCAAGCAAGTGTGAATGTTTTATTATGGGTGACTTTAATCTGCCTCAGATTGACTGGAATAAGTGGAAGGGAAATTCACCATGGGGAAAACCTTTTTTAAATAAACTAGATGCTGATGACTTGTACCAGCATGTTAGAGAAAGTACTAGGGGTGAGAATATTCTTGATCCCATCATTACTAGAAAATCAGATAACATCACAGGGCTTAAAGTATAGGAACCATTGTCAGGAAGTGATCATGCAATCGTCAGTTGGAAGATGAAGAAATATGTTGCAGTAGCTAAAAGTAAAGGCATGGGTTTTAACTACAAAAGAGGGGGCTTTGACAGTTTGACAGGGTGCTATATGGCATCTGTGAATCGGGCTGATTGCCAAAGGATGATCAAATTATGGAATACTTTTAAAACATAAATCACAGAAGTCACAAATGCATACATACCTTTAAGAAAATACTGCAGGAGGAGGATGCCAAAATGGATGACTGCGGAGCTCCCCGCTCAAAAAGAGCAGAAAAAGCATCGGATAGTTACGAAGCAATGGAAAGTACTGAAGCCTACAACAGGTACAAGTTCATCTGTGATAGTACCACAATTAAACTCAGGGAGGACATTGCTACATATGAGAAAGAATGGGGACAAGGAATTTTTCATGTTTGCTTTAGCTTTGATTAGCTTTCTTCTTTGATGTATATGAATACATCAAAGAGGAAAGTTAATCAGATTGGTCCCCTGTAACACTGCGTGTGGGAAAGTCTTAATTACCAAGTTAATGTTGCAGATGAATTGAATAGGCACTTTGCATCAGTGTTTACTGAAGAAAGACCCTTCGTGCTGAGAAGTGGCTGTGGGAACGAAGCTGAGTCATATGAAATTAGTGATGTCATAATTACAGATGATTGTTTATTATAAAAACTTTTGATCATAAAGGCAAGTAAGGCTGCTGGAGTTGATGGCATATACCCTGTAGTTTACAGAGAGGGCACAAGGGAGCATATCGAACCATTGAGGTTAATTATGAGTGCGTATTTGGACTCAATGGAGATTCTTTTGGATTTAAGAAGTGCCAATGTATTGCTAATACATAAAAGTGGTTCTAAGAGTGAAGTTGGTAACTAAAAACCAATTAGTCTGACTTCAGTGGTAGAAAAATCTTAGAGGCAATGATTAAGAGTGCAATGCAGGAACATTTAGATAGATATGGCATTCTGAAGGACACTCAACATGGCTTTAAGGGAAAATCATGTTTAACTAACTTAGTAGGCTATTTTGACAGTTACTTGTGAGCTGGATTTAGAGAACAATTTTCAACATAGTTTATTTGGATTTTAGCAAAGCATTTGACTCGATCCCTCATGAGAGGTTACTGTATAAGCTTGAAGAGATTTAGATTACTGGTAAGATTCTAAGATGGATTGCTGGGTGACTGCAGGGCAGAAGGAAGAGGATTGTGATTAATGGATATTCTTCAGATTGGTGGAATACCAGGAGTGGGGTCCCTCAAGGATACTCTTGGACCACTATTTTTCACATTTTCATAAATGATATCAACAAGGCGATTGAGGGTGTGATGTCAAAATTTGCAGATGACAAAAATTGGCAGAGTCGTTAATGATCAGTGTCAAGCAACGCTCCTTCAGGATGACTTGAACAGACTTCAAAGATGGTCAGAGAAGCTATATTTTAATGCTGCTAAATGCAAGGTCACGTAGATGGGGAATAGCAATCCACAAAAAAAATTAAACAACTTGGTAGGGTTGAATTAAAAACAGTGGAGGAGGAAAGGGATCTGGGAACTACAATATGGGTATGAAGTTTTCTGAACAGTGTGAAAAGGTAAACCCACTCCCATCCCTTCCATCTTGCAGTATGACCGATATCTTTTGAGGTTATGATGGACATCATGGTGAGATTTTTGAGAGTACAGCTCCTAAAACAGTGTTCACAGGCTATACTAGTTCGGTCCAGTATACTAGTTAGTATACCAGACCGAACCTATTGGTAACTCTCTAGGAGGCTTCTGGATCAGCTAGTGTATAATCTCGCTGCCTCTACTCTGCCAGATAGTGACGGATGGAGTCCGAGTAATGTGTATGCGGGGGGACGTTGTCAAGAAGCTGGATATGTTCTTACCAGTGTACACCATATCCAAAAATTTCATTACTTCATACAGCACATCCCTCCAACTTTTTCTTGCTACTGAATACACCATGAATTGTCAAACTAAGAGAGAAAACTTATCTGCAAAAAGGTTTAAACCTCACAAACACTCTCTTTCAGTTCACGAATATGGTTTTCAATAAATGTGCTAAGGTTGTTCATGAGAAGAATGTCGCATATCGTAACTGGCTTTGTCTCAGTTTCAATCATGTCCATTTCCACTTAGTCTACCAAACCCAATGTACTTTTTCTGACCGAATCTCAGTTATCGATTGATTCAAGCACTGCTCTTCTCAGTTGTCTGAATTATTCGCTGTATAATTCCTTTTGCTTCAAAGGTGCACGTCTGTTCTGATATTCCCTGTCAGAGAATTAGTAATTTGGAATCTCCTCTTTTCAATCTTCTCTGGCATAAAATTTCTACCACATTCTGTCAAATTCACCTGATCTGTTGCCTCTATCATTCTCCTAACTCCACTAATCACTTTGAACTCTTTGACTTTCTCCAGTCCAACTTTCCTAACAGTGAGGTAATTCTCCTTGCTGATTTTAATGTTCACAACTCCAGTTGGCATCCGTTTTCTAGTCACATGGACCCAGTTGGTTGAGACGCTAAGGCTTTTGCAATCACTAATGACCTCGCACAGATTGTTTATTTATCTACCAAAATACCAGACAATCTTAACCATACAGCCAACAACATGATTGATCTTTTTCTCATGAACAACCCTTCTAAGTACACAGTTGAAGTGAGTGGTCCTCTAGGCACCTCAGATGAAAACTTGGTGATGGTGTCTTTTCCAATGAAGCTTTTTTCTCGTGGCCATCCCCAACCTCGTGTTGTTTGGCATTACAAGAATGCAAAATGGGATGATCTGCAAGATTTCTTTTCTTCTTTTGTTTGGTTGGATTACTGTTTCAAAACTTCTGATGTCAATGTTTGCTCAGATCATGTCAGTAAAATTATCGTTGTAGGGATGTAATCCTTTATTCCACACTCCACCTTAAAATCTCGTCCTTTATCTATACCTTGGTTTTCAATAAATGTGCTAAGGCTGTTCATGAGAAGAATGTTGCATATTGTAATTGGCTTGTTTCCAAATCTTCAGTTTCATTTTTTGCCTACACCAAATCTCACAACAATTGTAAAGCAATTATTAATCAGTTCAAACTAGATTCTAGATTTTGAACAGGCTAAGAGTAGAAAACTTGCTTCTTGTCCAAATGGTAGCCAGACATTCTGGTCTCTTGCCAAAGCTATTGGATGCAACTTTTGCCCATCTCTGTTTCCAACTGTGTCAAAACCAGATAGTTCTATTGCTATTTCAGCCAAGGACAGCTGACCTACTAGCATTCTATTTTACTTCAAACTCATGTATTAATGATCTTGGTAAACCACCATTCCCAGTACACTCTATTCAATGCCTCCTTTTGACTTCCATCAAAAGGATGTCAGAAGGATTCTGATGAATCTTGATGCCAAGAAAGCTGCAAGTTCTGACAATATTTATCCACTTGTTCTCAAAATCTGTGCTCCTGAAATTACTCCTGATCTGTGTCGCCTTTTTTCACTTTCTGATTCCAAAGGTGTTTTTCTTTCTGCTTGGAAATTTGCTCATATCCAGCCAGTTACTAAAATGGGTGACAAATCCCTCCCATCCAATTATCATTCCACTACAATTACTTCTATTCTTTCCAAAGTAGTAGAGAAATCAATTAACTGCCAACTCTTAAACTATCTAAAACCCTCCCATCTGATCAACGGTTGCCAGTATGGATTCTGTCAGTGTTGATCCACTGGTGATATTCTGGCTTATGTTATCAATTTAGGGACAAATTCAATGGAAAGGTTCGGTGAAAGTCAAGCAGTTGACTTTCGAAAAGACTTCAAAGGCTTTTGATTGTGTTTAGCATAATAATAATAATAATAATATTCTGTTTATACTCCTGGACGACCAAACAGTCAGAGGAGTTCACAAGATAGACAGAATACAAGAAACAGCACAGTATTCGGCAGCCATGGGCTTGAACCCCGGTCACTCAAAGGTCCTGGTCACATAAGCTTCCATCTTATGGTTTACCAACTGTTTTTTGTAATTGGGTATCCAGTCTTCTCTCTGACCGCTCACTGTGGGTGACAGTAGATGGCTCCCTGTCACCTAATTTCTCTGCTAGTGCTGGTGTTCTCCAAGGTTCAGTTCTTTCTCCTACACTTTTCTTCTTGTATATTAATGACCTTCCATTGACGGTAAATCCTATCCATAGTTTTGCTGATGATAGCCAATTGCATTCCACCTTCCAGTGTGAGAAACCTTGACCTGCACAAACAGCTTCAATTTCTCAAATATCCACTACCAATTCTTTAAATGCTGATTGGTTAATTCTCAGGTAATTCTCATTTGACTAGGTAATTCTCCAATAGGGCAAAAATAACTTAATTAATTTCAATCCTTCTAAAATTCAGTCCTTTCTTATATCTTGCAAAAAGGATTCTTCTGCTCCTATACTTATCTTTGATAATGCTACGATTTCTTGACAGGATTACATATCTCTATTGGGGCTAATCTCTCTCTTGCCATAAACACATTACAAATATTGCTTCCTCTGCTTACAAAAAACTGGGTTTTCTGTTTTGCTCTTGGCATTACTTTCTTCCAAACAGCCATTCACTCTGTACAAATAACAAATTCACCCTACCATGGAATATTGTTCCCACATTCGGGGTGGTGCCCCCAAAACCTCTCTCTCAGGCTTCATATCTTGCAAAAAGGATTCTTCTGCTCCTATACTTATCTTTGATAATGCTACGATTTCTTGACAGAATTACATATCTCTATTAGGGATAGTGCCTTGCTCACACTCACACAAAAACTTGTTCAGTAATGCAAATATCAAATGACAATGTTCATGCCAAGTTTGCCATGCATATTAAGCATAAATATTTATCAACTGATCATGAACATATAGCTGGTTTGACATTTTTGTCCCATAGGAATTGTTCCAATTAATTCAATATGTTAGCTTTTACAGATGATACTATCTAGCTATAGATACAACTATAATTTATTTCTACAAACAATTTTAGAATTAAATCTGTGTATGCTGAAGTATATATCCTTACCAATATATAATACAATACACAGCAATGTCATCCGACATGTTTGTGTCTATGAGTAAGTGTTTAGGTTTGAAAAACTAAACAAGTT
The DNA here is from genome assembly GCF_048544385.1 of Mastigoproctus giganteus. NCBI lineage: Eukaryota > Metazoa > Arthropoda > Arachnida > Uropygi > Thelyphonidae > Mastigoproctus > Mastigoproctus giganteus. The sequence goes on from NC_143580.1 coordinate 58,291,664, forward strand.
ATAAGGCTGAAAACAATCTGTAAATCTGCTCTGAAGATTCTGATTATTGCTTTGAACAAAGGTTTGATACATGGACAAAACCAGAGGTTTCCATATTTTTATAGCTTACAGCCCCTTAAAATATTTCATGTCCCTGCTTTTAGATCTCACAAGAACTGGCTCTTAGGCTTGTAAGCCACAAGAAGTGGCTATCAAGTCTAAGAGGCAATAGAAAGGAAGAAGTAGTACTTGCCCGAATTCGAATAGGACATACTCACCTAACTCATAGTTATTTACTCACTCAGGATGACCCTCCACTATGCAGCAACTGCCAAACTCAACTCACAGTAAACCACTTGATCATTGAATGCCCATTATATCTGAGAGAACGAAAAACAGCTTCCTCTTCACATCTATATTCTTCTAATAAACTTACCTTACAACAGATTCTCGGAGACCGACAAGATATTAATGATGTTTTTACCTTCCTCAAAATGATAAACAAATATCATCTGATCTGAATCCTCTTATTTAATATAACAATCATGTACCAAATAAGATTGAAATAGGTGCATTATGGCCTTAGTAGCCCTTGCACCAATAAATCCAACAAACAACAACAGCTTCTAGAACAAGTGCAAATTAGTAGATCTGACATAAAATGACTATGAGAATACATACTTTCATAAATTAATGTATACATCAATACATTAATCTCAAAGATTGATATACACTAGTGTTCAAAGAAAGTGCATCACCCTTTAAATTATAACTGTCATCTGAATAACGTGCATATATGGCAATATTGCTTACAGATTGCATCAAATAAGATTGACATGCATAGGTGGTTGTTGTTTGGTTTTTAGGAGCATTAGCAACTAAGGCCATATTGCTCCGGGGATGTGCGGTGGTCATTCTCTAACCTTTCCGCATCCTCCGTATTTGGTGGACGCATAGGTGATGACGTAATATTACATTAGCTGTTACTTTCAGCTATATAAGCACGCTCTGCAAGAGTTGCAGTCATTCCTTGTTGTATCAGAAAGGCAAGGTACATGCAGTTGATGCCATGAAGAAAGAGTGCTATTGTCGCTTTATGTGAGGAAGGATGTTCTTCCCATCATATTGCTTAGAGTGTCTTGTAATCAGTCGACAGTGAGTAGATTTCTTTCCAAACTCAAGAATACTGGTTCTGCTGATAGGAAAAAAGGAACTGGACACAAACGAGTTGATACGCCAAAACAGGACCGCGTTTTGAAATGCTTATGCACTTTTGAAATGCTATCAGCTCAGATGAAAAGCTTCTTCATCTGAGCTGAAAAGAGAATGGGAAGAACATACAAGAGTGGTAGCAAGTGCAGCAAACAGTCAGAAGATGGCTCTTCAAAAATGGACATATAGCCCGTCATCCTAAGAAGAAGCTCCTCCTCCTTACACAAAAAATGAAAAAGGCCCAATTAAATTGGTGTAAGGAGCATGTTAAATGGATCCCCGAGTAGTGGAAGTCAGTTATTTTCTCGGATGAGAAGAAATTCAACCTGCATGGCTCTGATGGGAGACAAACAATTCATTGTAGACGTGGTGAAGAATACTATCCAGACTGTATGGCATCTACAGTGAAATTCCCTACCAGCCAAATAATATGGGGGTGCATTTCGTATCGCAGAGTAGGTCACCTACAGTTTATAAAAGGGTCTGTAAATGCCAATGGATACCTGGTTATATTGGAAAGCAAATTGCTGCCAACCATTAGAGACTATTTCAACCTGCCAAGTAACTGCATCTTTCAGGATGACTCTGCTCCTTGTCATCGGGGGAAAAGTGTAAGTAGGCACTTCTGTAGTTACTTTAGCTTCATTTCTGCATTAGAGGTTCAACAGTAATGTGTTTACATTTGTTACAGGTAAAAAAATGGATGGAAGAACTATCCATTACAACTCTTAGCTGGCCAGGAAACAGCCCGGAGCTGAATCCTATAGAGAACTATTGGCATCATGTGGAATCTGCAGTTACCAGAAAGAAACCGAAGACCTTTTGTGAACTTCAGGAAGCCATAATTCGTGTTTGGAACCACAAACTATCAGTTGATTATCTTCAGAAATTGATCTTGTCAATGCCTTGACAGTGTGCTGCTATCATCACTGCCAAAGGTGGTTCAACTAAATATTAGTTTGCACCTGGTGAACTTTTCATTTTGTTTTCCATTTAAAATGATAAACTGAAACAAATTGAGGGCGTCTGATAACATTTCAGCGATAATTGTCATGTTTACCAATACTGTTGTATAAAGGTTGCAAATGCTCATTTCGGAATATTTTGAGAGCACCTGCCAAATATTACTTAGCTTTGGCCTTAACTATTAATAAATATCTTTTGTTTATATTTCTATTTGTGATGCTAGTCATTAATGTAGCATACCATCGCAATAAGGGTTAGAAATGTGAAATTCCTAGGTGATGCACGTTCTTTGAACACCAGTGTATATCTGATGAAATGAAATCACACTTGTAATACTGATAATACGTATCAGTATTACAAGTGTGAACAGTAGCCCACAGCTTAGCAGCACCAGCCAATTATGGAAACCCCACAATTTATCAGAGCACTAAATAAAAAATACTAATGGTAGAAAATAACCCAAAATGACAACTGGATGTATTATTTGAATGACTGAAAATCAGTGGTGTACAAGTGCCTATGGGAAACAAAAACTGTACTACATACGTTCCCCAAAATGAAGGTGCTGTTCAGCATCCTTATCTAAAATGTCAAACCCTGTTGGTCTCTCTAATATGCTGAACAACTTTGCAAACAATGCATATTTTGGGAAGAATCCAAAAGTTAAAATAAATTTGGGCACTGTACTGACTAGCACCACTATTTTTTCCTTTTTTTTCCTAAATTTGGTAAAAAAATCATATCCTCCCATATTACTTTCCCTATAAGTTTTCTCTAAACAATGATGCAAAATTTTCTGTTTCATCTTCATTTCAGCTTACTGGTTTAATTATGTCTGTCATTTTACAGATATACATTATCACACATGATATGCATCTATCTTTTGCAGAATTAGCTGGAGTGTACAAATATCCTTCATCCGGCAACCATAATTCATCCTCTCCCAGAGTTTCTGGTGGGTGAGAAGGTATATCCCATGATTCCCACCTAATCTACTTGGTGGGCAGGAGTATGAATCATGGGTAAAGTATCTGCACCCTATAGCATTCTATAATTGGGCTTATTGTATTTATGAAAATTGCCTTTTACAAGAGAGAGGTGGGATACCAAATGAAAGTATGGAAATTGTGGGAAGGAGGGTGGTGTAATTGGAGATGAGCAAAAAAAAAAAAAAAAAAACACTTCACAAGAAATTTAAAGAAGTATGAATGGGCATACAATATGTAAATAATTAATAAAAGAATGTTTTAATAAACCCAATAAAAATGCTAAAAATTAAGTTTCTTATACTTCAAACAAAAATGTAGCCCTAATAGACAACATTTGAGCACTTGTGTTCATTTCAGGGATGCAAGTGAAACAAGAGTAATACATTTTTTTCCTGACTGTTGAAAGTTATTTTTATTACCTTTAGTTCACAGTAAGGAAGTCAGAAAAAAAAAATAATAATAACAAATTAATTTTAATCATAAAATGTGTGGTCCAAGCTATGACATTATGGTCAAGAATGGTTTACATGTTTATGATCACTTTCTAGTTATAACCAAAAATGATCAATATACATTTTTAACATTTTCGATCATAATACTATCAGGTGGCACTGCTTCCTATGGCCCAATACTGTTAAAATGAAGTTATTATTATTATTAATATCCATATGATGCAAGGAAGCCTGAGGCTTATGCTGCACCAGGAAAAAAAAAAGTTCCCAAGTAACCCTGTGAGAGACAGAGAGAGAGAGAAAGAAAGTCAAAAGTGGAAGGGAATCACCAAGAAAGAGAAGAATGATGATATCCAGCTCAGGACCCTGGGTGTGCCAAGCTCATACTCACCAGATGTGAGCCCCGGGGTTTATAAACTTATCCTTTAGGCACAATTTATTTTTTTGCAAGTGGTTCAGTATAATAATCTATTGCAGAATACAGAAAATAAAACCATTTTTATTTTATTATTAACATTTATTATTCTTTTAAATTTCGCCTTACACGATATCGATCACACGCAACTGGATTTCATAGAGAAATGTGATGCCATTAACTATTCATTTAGATATCAGTAAACATCTCCTACAAAACCGCTGAAAAAACACTCACTTTGCAATAAGTTCTATGTCATCAACAAGCTGTAAAAGCTTTTCGCGAGTTCCTAGAACAGCCATGTCGACGAAATATGCTCCTTTATTTCAGTGATTCTCAATTTGAAATCAATCTGAAATCAACAGCTATGAGGGGGTGGATACTCTCATAGCTGTTGATTTACGATTTATTTCAAATAACGATGATCTTTTCTCAATAGAGAATGGAAAAACACATTTGTGGAGCAATGAAATGATGGGTAGATTCACAGAGTACTACTCTGTTGGAAGATTGTTCCGTAGAGAATAGAGTAGTAACATATCTGGGGAAGGGTGTCCATCCCTATTGGGCCCATTAAGAAATTACTGCCCAGAGTACAGTCCGTTCTACTATAACGCGGTGCATGTGTCCCTAAAAATATGCCCGCTATGGCATTTCGCGCATTAAAAGCAACAGGGCTTATGGGAAAAATAGGAATAGGGACAGAGCACTCAAAAAAAAAAAAAAACATGTTCAGTGTGGTAAGTAAAACACTAAAAACAGTTAAACTAATAAAATTGCTAAGACAGGTTTAAACATTTTAAATTTTTAATAAATAAATATTACAGTAAATATAGCACTGTAATATATACATACTAATTAATATTTCTTTTCATTGGCATTTTTTTTTTTTTTGTGGATTGTAAAATTTAAAACAGTAAACAAGATACGCAAGCAATCAAGAACGAAGAACACGGCACGCACAAATTGCACAGCGCATTAAAAATACAGTGTACTCAGGAACATCAACACAATGGGATTGGAAAAATATGCCTGGTCTGATAAATCATGGTTCCTGCTGTTTTACGCTGATGGTAAGACTAGAATATGGCAAAAACATTAAAAGTGCATGGACCCATTTTGCAGGTGTTAATAACCCAAGCTTGTGCTGTCGATGAAATGGTGCGGGGAATGTTTTCGTGGTGCGCATTGTGCTCTTGGTCGGGAGCAACATTTGGATGCCACAGGATTCAAAGTATTTTATTAAAGTTTTGGGGTTCCAGGGTTTCCCCTATCCGTCGCTAAAAGGAAACAGTATACATAGTGTACAATTTAAAGCAACTCTAGACAATGATGATGATACATAAAGGCTATTTACAATGATGATGATACGTAAAAACTATTTACAATGATGATGATACATAAAGGCTATTTATAATGATGATCATACATAAAGGCTATTTACAATGGTAATGATAATGATACAAAATAAAAACTGGACTTTGGAGTCCAGCAGACTGATTAGTACATCAGGTAAGAGAATCCAAAAACGGAAACAGTCTACAAACAAGCCAAAGTTATCAGTCCCCAACAACTAGCTGATTGTAACAAAGATTTATACTTCAAAAGAATAGTTACAATGTCTGGTTTCCAAAACCATAAAAAGGGCCCTAAACCCTTCCATCTAAAGTTCAAATAACTTTAGATGGAAGGGTTTGGGCACTTCAAATCTTTCCAACTAACCGACAGACGGCGGTATTTTTCTATCAATTAACATTAGGTTAATGTTTTACTGAATCTCAGGAGTAAGAATTTTTTCCTCCATTTAAACATTTTCTCCGCATAGGTGGAGAAGGCAGCATAATACTCAGGACATGTAACTAGTCTTGGCATTTCAATTGAATGCATTTGTGAGAAGTTGAAAGTCCAGTCTTAAATCATCATACAGAGGACAATGAAAGACGAGGTGCTCAACAGTTTCTTGAGCACCACAACCGCAGAGAGGAGTGTTACTTAATCCGAATGAGAACAATTTAGAGTTAAGACTGTCATGACCGGTATATAGAAACGTAACATATAAGCCAGGATTGAACCAGTCCATTTTCTTATCATCAGCAACCTCGGGAAAAAACCTAAAGGTCTCCCTATCCAAGGTAGGAGTAGACAAGGTATTTTGCCACGGCATACAACATTCTTTTAATGTCTACATTTTCTTGTAAGTCAGTATTATATGTTATACCATTTACAATCGCAGGAACGTTTTTTCTTCTACAATATAAAATATAGTGTAACATTGCTTCATATTGGATTGGCAGTCGATGACTGAGGACCTGTAGAGTCAGTTCGACAAGCTCTACTTTAGCATTAGCATTAGTAGAGGCATATGATGCAAGAAAGCAAGCTTATTCAGCATCAGCCAAAAAAAAAAAAAAAAACACACCACTCCAATTTCACCCCTCCGTTCGTTCGAAATACCTGTCCATTTGAGCCTTAAATTTGTTTAGGTTATCAACTTCAACAACAAATGATGGAAGTCGGTTCAACCAACCAACCACCCGCTGGCCAAAGGCAAATTTCCGCACATCTATCCGACATCCGTCCTTCCTCAATTTGAATTTATGCCCTCTGAGGTGATTATTCTGAGCAAGAGGAAGAATCCCATTGGCATTGGGCATGCTCAAACCATTCAAAGCCTTATACACCTCTATCAAATCACCTCGCCGGTGCCTAGTCTCCAGACTCTGTAATTTGCAAAACTTAAGTCTTTCTTCGTAAGAGCAACCCTTTGTTCCATTCACTAATCTTGTTGCCCTTCTCTGTACCCGTTCCAGCAGCTCTACATCCTTCTTGAAATGAGGCTTCCAGACCTGTATACAGTACTCAAGATGTGGTCTAACCATTGCCTTATACAAGGGAATAATCACCTCCTTATCCCTGCTAGAAAAATTCCTGTATATCATTGACAAGACACCATGAGTTACTCTTGCAGCTCGTCTGCACTACTCAGAGAAGAAAGAATCTTTGTGCTTGAGTAAGATATTTTTGAACAAGGGAGATACCGATTCTATATCCCCAGGCTTCACCCGCATAACACACAATTGGTATAAATATACAAGAGTAGTATAATTTAATGGAAGATTTCTTTACACCAAAAGTACTCCTGGTAATCTTATAATTTTATAGGTCATAGCTTTTATTTTCTGAAGTACATATTTTGCATGGTAATTAAAATAAAGACGGTGATCAAAATAAATTTCTAAGTATTTATGCTGCCGAGTACTCCTAATCATTTCTCCATTCAATTTAATAACAGGTAGTCTATTCACATCAGGAGAGCATTTAGCAACATTTGTTTTGTTCTATTAGCCGAAATTTGAAGTTTATGTGTTTTACACCAGTTATTCAAGTCCTCTAGAACTTCATTTGCTCTGCACTCTAGCTCTCGGCGGGAATTATCAAAAATCAGAATAGCCAGGTCTTCTGCGTAAGCTGTCTGAAGGATGTTGTCTCGATCAACAGAGAGCCACCTATCAAGGACCATGTTCCAGCACACAGAGCCAAGAACAGAGCCCTGAGGGCAGCCCCTAGAAACAGATCTTGAGACAGAGCAGAATCCTGAGGAAACTGTGATGCTGCGAGAATCAAAGTAATTCGAGAGGAGACGGTAAATCGGAACAGAGACCCCGGCCTCTCTGGACCTCGCCAGGACACTCGGCCACCAAACAGTGTCGAATGCCCCTTTGAAATCAACAAAAAGACCGAGGACATATTTAGAATTAAAATTTTTAACAGAACTCAAAACCTGACAATTACCATCAACAGAAGACCTTCCACGTGTAAAGCCAAATTGAAGTGGGGAACTTAGGTTTTTAAGGTGGGGAACTTAGGTTTTTGTCTAAATAGTAATTTAGAAGACGAGAAACAATTAATTTTTCCAAGACTTTGCCAAACATGGGCAACAGTGCAATGGGCCTGTAAGCGGACGGATCATTGGAGGATTTGTCAAAGGACTTAAGCAGGAGTTTAAGTCTAGCCTGTTTCCAAGCCAGCGGGAATAATCCCGAAAACAGACAAGCATTCAAAAGATTTAATATAATTAATGGGCAATTTTTTCAAAATCTTTTAAGTACAGAAACACAGAATATCTGGAACTTGTTTCTGATCAGCTACATCCCTTCATGACTGCAGTGTGTTCATCTGTGAATGGGCTCTTCCAACAAAATAAATAAATAAATAGTTTCTTCTCTGAAACAATTTCAACAGTTTCTCATAGGAAATAAGTTCAAAAACTCGTATGTTCTTAAAAAGTACTTGTCACATCAGTTTTCAAATATCATAGGTTAACGACCGAAAACCAGGACTTGAAGTTACTTTAATCATATTTTCCATCTGTTTTATCTATCTGTGAAAGAGAGGTTGGAATGTTTCTGGAAGGTCTGGAAGATCACTTTCAAGGGAGTTCTCTAGAAACATTGTGAGCCTTCTAGAAACTTATCTACGGGTATATATATACAAGTGCACCATGCAAGCATTTTCGTATTTCAAAAAGTGTGTGTGTTTCAGAGAGCGAGTGGTGAACAAAATGAACATGTGTTTGTAAACACGTGTTGTGTGCATAAGTGTAAATTGTGAACTGTATTTAAATTAGAAATAAAAATCTACAATTTCTTAATTGTGTTCTTATGCACATGTACCTCAACCATACATGAATTATGCCGTGTTCTTGCCAAACTAGGTCTGATAGCTTTTGCTACATTTGTGGAGAAGTGGTATTAAAATTGCAGCCGAAGCCACTGTCACAACTTGTGAGAAAAGCCCATGAACTCTGTTTTGGAGATCAAGTTAAAGTATGGGCTCCAAAGATTTCCTGTAGCCCATGTTCAAGGACATTAACAGGCTGGCTTAGAGGTAGTTCTGGTGATATGGCGGGAACCTTGAGACCACATAAATGATTGTTACTTTTGCATGACCAATATTTCTGGGAAATCAAAACATAAAGTAGACTATCCTAACATACCTTCTGCTCTATGGCTGGTTTCTCACGATAATACAGTGCCAAAGCCATCAGAAACTTATGGATTTGACTGATTCAGGATCGGAAAAAGAGTCTCCAGAAGATGCAGAACCCTCAGGTAGAATTGAACAATTTGGTCAGAGATTTGTACCTCTCCAAAACCAAGGCTCAGTTACTAAGATTACAGCTTCAGCAGTGCAATCATCTTGAAAAGGGTGTCAAGATGTCTTTTTATGGAAAGAGGAATCTAACATAATGAACTATTACTACATGGATGGTGCTTTAGTTTATTGTAAGAGTGTCTAGGAATTAATGAAACAGTTACATCTGGAGCATGTCCCCAAGCAGTGGACGCTTTTTGTTAATTCATCCAAGGTCAGTTTGAAAGCAGTTTTACACCATAATGGAAATAAGTATCCATCTATACCATTCACACAAAGGACACATATGAGAACCTACAAAATTAGTGAATGGAACAAAGGGTTGCTCTTACGAAGAAAGGCTTAAGTTTTGCAAATTACAGAGTCTGGAGACCAGGCACCGGCGAGGTAATCTGTTAGAGGTGTATAAGGCCTTGAATGGTATGAGCATGCTCAGTGCCGATGGGATTCTTCCTCTTGCTCAGAATAATCACCTGAGAGGACATAAATTCAAATTGAGGAAAGACAGATGTACGATAGATGTGTGGAAATTTGCCTTTAGCCAGCGGTTAGTTGGTTGGTGGAAAAGACTTCCATCACTTGTTTTGAAGTTCATAGCCTAAACAAATTTAAGGCTCAGGTGGATAGATATTTCGAACGAATGGAGGGGTGAAATGGGAGTGGTTTTTTTTTTTTTTTTTTTTTTGGCTGATGCTGAATAAGCTTGCTTTCTTGCATCATATGCCTCTACTAATGCTAATACTAAAAATGCTCCATGTCAACAGGTAAAACTCGTCTGAGAACGTGAAAACGAATTTAGTCTGCTGCAGCCCTTGCCGCTACATCTCATTCCGGTTGAGCACATATCGGTGGTCTTGCCCAATCTAATCGAGCAGAGTAAGTTAAAATGAGTTATTTAGAGTATGACTCGGCAACAATCCAATTTGCAACAACTGTGGGAGACAATTGAGTCAACATGAACCAGTGTTCATGTGACACGCTTTCAATATCCTCTTAAATTCACGCAACAACGAATCCAGACTGCTCTAAAAACTAAAGGGAGACCTAATTGCTCTTAGTTGGGCGTTTCTAATAAAGACCCAGTTTGTGAGTTTGTGTATAAGCTATTTAATTTAATATCAACAAACTGTGTGCACGCGTGTGTGTATGCATGCGTATGTGTCCATTCTCTCGCTCAATTGCTCAACCGATGCGATATACTTACCTTGAGTGATATATGATATAATGTCATTTGATATATCACTGTCATGTATAATGCCATTCAGAAAATAACCTTATTCTTCCATGCAAAGACGTCGATAAGTTGCATGTGTTCTCTAGTCAGTTTGCTGTAATGCTGGATATAAAACATTAGCATTAGTAGAGGCATACGATGAAAGAAAGCAAGCTTATGCAACATCAGCCAAAAAAAAACGCTCCGATTTCACCCCTCCGTTCGTTCCAAATACCTGTCCAGCACAGCCTTAAAAATATTTAGAATATCAACTTCCACAGCGTGGAAGTTGAGAGTCTAAATAAGTTGATATCAGAGATATCAGAGGAAGTTGATATCAGAGACGCGGTGTCACACAGATATAAGGAATGCAGAACTGGAATTTGGGGAGTACAACGTCTACAGAAAGGATAGACAGGATAGGAAGGGAGGAGGGGTTACGCTATTAGTTAAGAAACACATAAAATCCAAGGAAGTGAAGCCAGTCGACATCGATGGACAGGGCAGTGTCGAGTCAGTTTAGTGTGATATAAGCATAGGTAAATCAAAATTGAGAGTAGGAGTGTCCTATAGGCCTAATGACTCTGATGAGTATGATAAGATACTGTACAGGGAAATAAAATGGGCCAGTAAATCAGAGAGTCTTATAATGGGGGATTTTAATTTTCCAGATATTGACTGGAATTTGTGGGTTGGTCACTCACACAATAGCAAGGCTTTTGTGGATTTATTGGATGATTGTTTTCTACACCAGCATGCCCGGGAGGCAACTAGAGGGGATGGAGTAATACTCTTGATCTGACTATCAGTTGTGATTCTTCATGCATTAAGAATCTGCAGATAAAGGAACCATTAGGTAGCAGTGATCACAGTGTGCTGAAGTGGGATTTACTCAAAGAGGTAACTACCATCAGAGGTAAAGGGAAGGGGTTTTGCTTTCGTAAAGGGGACTATGATGGTCTGAGACAGTATTTAAATTCTATACAGTGTTTAAATTCTATACAGTGGGACCAACTGATGATGTTACCAACAGCAAATTCAAAATGGGAAGCATTCAAGGAACTAATCTTGGAAGCTACCAGGCTTTACATACCAACCAAGAAATATTGTTCAAGGTTCAGGCCTAAATGGTTGTCAGATGAACTAACGAGACATATGGCAGAGAAGAAAAATGCATGGGATGCATACAAATTAATGGGTGACATGGAAGCCTATGATAGATATAAGTTGGTCTGTAACCAAGTCACAAAGGAGATTAGGCAGGCAAAGGCAGATTATGAGAAATCCTTGGCAAAGGAAGCTAGGAAAAACAGAAAAGAGTTCTTTACCTATTTAAACTCAAGAAGAAAAGGGATGATTGGTCCACTGGATGTTGATGGTTCAACACTTGAGGATTCTGCTCAGGTGGCTAACAATCTAAACCAGTATTTGCATCTACATTCACACATGGGGAGTTATTCAGGAGGGAGAGTGTCGTAGGTGAAGTAAACATTGGCAGTGAGCTAGATGATTTTCTAATAACTGAGAGGAAAGTGGAGGAGAAATTGTTCAGGGTAAACATCAAAAAGGCACCCGGGGTGGATCGGATCTATCCAGTTATATTAAAGGAGGCAGCAAAGGAAATAAGCAAACCCCTAGCCATAATTATGAGAGCTTCTTTGGACTCAGGGGAGGTACCCACAGACTGGAAATGTGCAAATGTAACCCCAATTCACAAAGGAGGATCAAAGGTTGACACAAGTAATTATAGACCTGTTAGTTTAACTTCGGGTCCAAGAAAATTAACGGAGGCACTTGTTAAAGAAGCACTGCAGGTGCAGGATCATCTAGACAAGAATTCAGTTATAGCTCAGACACAGCATGGTTTTGTTAAGGGCAGGTCTTGTCTCACCAATTTTATTGGATACTATGATGTAGTCACAAAAGAACTGGATGTAGGGAATAACTTTGATATTATATATTGGATATTGGATCTTAGAAACGCTTTTGATACTGTTGCGCATGGAAAATTGTTGCACAAATTGGAGCAGTGTGGCATTGGAGGCAAATTGCTGCTGTGGATAAAGGGGTGGCTGAGGGGGAGAAGACAGAGAGTGGTAATCAATGGACACTGCTCGTCGTGGACTAATGTTATTAGTGGAGTCCCTCAGGGCTGGGTCCATTATTGTTTTCTGTATTCATAAATGATATTGATGATATATCAAAATTAATGTCCAAGTTTGCAGACGATACAAAGTTGGCAGGGTTGTTAAAGACACTACTGATACTATGCTGCTGCAACAGATCTGGAAAGGTTGAGCAGATGGGCTGAGAGGCGGCAAATGAAGTTTAACATTGACAAAAGTAAAATACTACATATGGGAAACAGTAACCCCAGATCAACGTATCAACTCTGTGGTACTACGCTGACAGTGGTAGAGAATGAAAAGGACCTGGGGGTAATTGTGCAGGCAGATATGAAGTTCTCTGAGCAGTGCAGACGAGCTGCAAGAGTAGCTCACGGTGTCTTGTCAATGATATACAGGAATTTTTCTAGCAGGGATAGGGATGTGATTATTCCCTTGAATAAGGCATTGGTCAGGCCACACCTTGAGTACTGTATACAGGTCTGGAGGCCTCATTTCAGGAAGGATGTAGAGCTGCTGGAACGAGTACAGAGAAGGGCAACAAGATTAGTGAATGGAACAAAGGGTTGCTCTTACGAAGAAAGGCTTAAGTTTTGCAAATTACAGAGTCTGGAGACTAGGCTTCGGCGAGGTGATCTAATAGAGGTGTATAAGGCTTTGAATGGCTTGAGCATGCTCAATGTGGATGGGATTCTTCCTCTTGCTCAAAATAATCACCTGAGAGGGCATAAATTCAAATTGAGGAAGGACGGATGTCGGATAGATGTGCGGAAATTTGCCTTTAACCGGCGGTCAGTTGGTTTGTGGAATAGACTTGCATCACTTGTTGTTGAAGTTGATAGCCTAAACAAATTTAAGGCTCAGCTGGACAGGTATTTCGAACGAATGGAGGTGTGAAATGGGAGTAGTGGTTTTGTTTTTTTGTTTTTTTTTTGGCTGATGCTGAATAAGCTTTCTTTCTTGCATCATATGCCTCTACTAAAGCTAATGCTACAAGAAAAGATGGAAGCTTGTTCCACGAATCAACAACCCGCTGGCTGAAGGCAAACTTCCGCACATCTATGCTACAACTGTCTTTCCTCAATTTGAATTTTTGCCCTCACATGTAATTATTCTGACCAAGAGGAAGAATCCCATCAGCATTGAGCATGCCCAAACCATTCAAGGCGTTATACACCACAATCAGATCACCTTGCAGGTAGCCGGCCGGGCTAGCCGGGTGGGTAAAGTGCCTGCCTGGCAACCCAAAGTGACATAGTGTTTTTTGACAAGCGGCACCGGTTCTTTCGCACAACTCCGCATTTGAATCTCTTGTGAAGTAAGACAGTACAGTACTGTCAAGGCCAGATATCATATGTTAGTGTATGTTCATGTTTGCTTAGTGCGGGTTATGTTGTTCATCTGGCCGCTTAGCCTAGGGTCTGTGGAACACCACAGACTGCTAGTTACCGTCACTGGCACTGGGAGCCGGACCAGGTATGTGGAAAGAGAACTCTGGCTGGCCGACCCTGGGGTTAGCCTGAGCTTCCCAGGGAGGGCCGAGAAAAAAAAAAAAAAATAATAAAATAAAATAAAAAAGAATAATAATAAAATAAAATAAAAATAAAAATAATAAATAATATAAAAAAATAAAAATAATAATAATAAAAAAAAAATTAATAAAAAAAAAAAATAATAAAAAAAAATAAATAAAAAAAAATAAAATAAATAAATAAAATAAAATAAATAAAAATAAAAAAATAAATAAAAAAAAAAATTTTTTTTTTTTTTTTTTTTTTTTTTTTTGAAATAGGAGAAGGGGTGAGAGATTGAGGAGAAGAAAGAAGGTAAGCAGAAGAGAGAGGGTGAGGTAGGGTGGGCTCCCCCCTGGGGGGAGCCCACCCTACCTCAGGAAGAAGAGAAAAGGTTGTGAGGTCAAGTGACCCACAAAGTCAGATTGCCTAATAGCATGATCCTGCATTTGAAAGTCAAATGCCAGCCCCACTCCCAGAGGAGTATTTATATGAGTTCCTGCACAAGTAGGAAAATCAGATATTGTCATACACCTTGAAGAGAAGAGGTGCCAGCAAGTGAGTGGGTCCCACAATGGGCAAGGGGCCCAGGGTCAACAATTTAATCTTCTTCATCCAAGGGTGACTTGTAGGCAATGGGCAGTGTCCCACACTGGGACTTGGATAATCTTCTCTTAGGGGATGAGAGGAGGCACATGGATTCATGAAACTCAAGGATTGCTTGGAGTTCTTGTGGCTATTGTAGAAAAGTCCTTTTTGGGTTCGTGGGTTTGTCAGATAGCTTCCTTTGTGAACGTCGAGAGATTCCTGTTAGGTCATGACAAAGATCAATATTCTGTTTGTGTTTTCTTTGATTCCATTCAGGATATGTTCTGTGAATTGAGTTTTGGGTTCATTATAAGATGGGGGTGCGTTGAACAGTTTGCTGTAGGTGAATTTGACGCATTTCAAATACAGTCTGGGCAAAAGTAGTGAAGGCTTTGTAGTTGGTTTCGTCAATTATGTAGAGGTGTTCCTGCCCACTGGGTATATTTCCAGTTTTGGTAATTAGGAGACTTCTGGGTAAATCATAAAGAGGGCAATTATACATGAGGTGAATCCAGTCTTCATTGTCACCGCATGTGCAGAGAGGAGAATCGGTGAGACCCAGGGCATGCAGCTTGGCCCGAAACGATCCATGACCAGTGAGGAAGAACGAGACGTGAAGGCCTGGTGAGTACCACGGAGGAGGTTTTGGTGCAGTTATCATAACTTGTGGAAGAAATCTTTTAGTTGTTTCACCTTTGGTTGTTTGCTCCCAAGATCTTTGCCAATGCTGGAAGAGCTTAGTGTAAATCTGTTTCATTTCGTTTTTTGGATCATTAGCTAGATCGAGTGTTATATCCAGAATGGTGGTGGCAATTCCTCTCTTTATGCGGTATGCAAGGCCGCGACGAATAACCTCCAGGTCCAGAGGAAGAGTGCCTGCTAAGACCTGCAGGGCAGGATTACTGACTGTGCGGCATGCTCTAGTCACAGTGAGTAGGATATTGCGTTGAATTGTATGTAGCTTTGCTTTATTACGTGCAATGATGGCACGAGGGAACCATATGGCTGCACCATAGCACACAGCTGGTAAGAAGATGGTTTTATAAAGTAGCATGAGAGTCCTCCTCTTCAAACCCCAGTCTGCTCTGCTAATTCTTACGATCATGGCAGTATAACGACGTATTTTATTGGAGAGGTAATTAAGATGAGGTAAGAATGTTAATCGGGAGTCAAAGGTTACTCCTAGATATTTTAGTTCTGTTTTGAGTTGCAATGTCTGCCCAGAGATTTTAATTTGGGGTGGTCTTCTTATGTCCAAGGATCCTTTGAGGAGGATTGTCTTCGTTTTTTCCCCAGAGATGACTAACTTGTGGTTGTTTGCCCAATTTTGGAGGATCGTTAAGGCAGGGGAGGCAATTTGCTCAAGCTGAGTTCTAGAATCAGCTTTGATAAGGAGGATGAGGTCATCTGCATAGGCCATGCAGTCCACAGGACCCAAATCCATAAGAAGAAATTCATCTAGTATCAAGTTCCAGAAGTAGGGCCCAAGAACCGAGCCCTGTGGACACCCTCTAACAACTGGTCGGGAGGTTTTCTGAAAATTTGTTTGAACAGTGACTGAGCGGTTGAAGAGGTAGTTCTGGAGACAGCGGTAGAGGTTGAGTGGAATATTGATTTGACGTAATCTCCTGCAATGCTGGGCCACCAGATGGAATCGAAGGCACCAGCAAAGTCAATGGAAATAGCCAGTAGATATTTTTCTGTGGTTGAGTTTGCTGTGTTGAGCAGATTGTTCATAGCATCTTCAGTGGAGCATCCTGGCTTAAAGCCATACTGCTTTGGAGAGTCTAAGTTGGCTGTCTGGTAGTTGGTGGATAATCTGGATTGAAGCAGCCGCTCCATTACCTTTCCCAAGACCGGGAGAAGAGCAATGGGGCGGTAAGATTTGGGTAGAGTAGGATCTTTATCTGGACCTTTTAGGATGAGTCGAAGCACTGCCTGTTTCCAAGAATCAGGGAAAATTCCTTTCGCAAGGCAATAGTGCTAATAGGTGGTTTGGGAGATGTGTTGCTGCTTTCTTGACGACCTCAACCTCAATATTATCATGACCAGGGCATTTATTCATTTTTGTTCTGTCAAGTGCTTTGTTCATTTCCTCAGAGGTGAAAGGAGGTTCTATTTTATTGTTGGAGAAGGCCTGGTTGTCTTGTTTAATTTGCTTTTGTTCATCATTGAGGGGACTCTCATCTGTCTGAAGTAGGGCATTCAGAATATTATTCATGGATTCAGCCCATGTGTGTGTTGGATTGCCATCAGGAGTCAGGGTTGCATTTAACATCTCTCCCCTGGGCAGCTTGTTCATAACAATGCGATAAACGACCCCCCAAGGATCTGCGTTACCAGTGGTTGTCACAAGGTTCTGCCAAGACACTTTCTTTTTCTGCCGAATGAGGCTTGTGTAGTCGTTACGATATCTTCTATATGCTTCCCGTAGAGCCTGGACCTCAGCAGGAGGCCAGGAGTGCCTCGCTCTCTGGAAGGCTTTTCGGGCAGTGTGGACTTGCCGCCTTAGGTTTTCTAGTTCCTTGCACCACCAAGGGACAGCCTTTAGGTGCTTCTGACGTTTTTTCATAGTTCTCTCACATGCTTGTTGGAGTGTGCTTGTTAGGAGGGAGAGGTGCTCCTGTGGATCAAGATGGTTTAGTTGGGATGTATCCATTTGTAACTTTGATTTTATATTGTCCTTGAAGGCATTCCAGTCAGCTGTTTTGGTGGAGTATCTGATGATATCGTGGTAGGTGGGAGGAGTACTATCAAGTTGTCTAGATAGATGGAAGGAGATGGCCCTGTGGTCTGAGGTGGTCCAGGCCTCATGAACCATCCATGATGAGAACTTTTGTGCTATGGACCGTGTGGCGAGCGTAACGTCAATGTTGCTTTCCCACAGGGTATTGCTGAAGGTAGAAAGGTGATGTGGTTTGTTAAGGACTTCAAATGGGGAAGATGAAAGGAAATCTTCTAATTGCTGTCCATTCTGGGAAACTATGTGGCCATCCACACGGCTATGCCACAAGCGAGATCTACAATTGGCATCCATCGTTACTAGGATTTTGCTGGAAGGTAAGAGGGTTATGACTGACTGGAGATATTCAATATATGTTGCGATATCAGTTCGTGGTCTGCAGTACAACGAGACTACGTGCAGAGAGCCTTGTTGGCAGATAATGTGTGCACAAACACCAAAGGGGGTGCATAAGGAGTCGATCTTTGTGACTGTAATTGTTGTATTCCTAATAATGATGGCTGCCCATGGAGTATCTGTGGTTGTCTCAATGATCCTATAAGCGCGAGGGTAGCCCTGTACCCATCCCTTGTGGGTGTAGGGCTCTTGAACACAAAGGATATCAATTTCTTCTTCATCCATTTTCATTCTAATTTGTTCGACAACATTTCTAGCTCTTTGGGCATTCAGTTGGGGAATTTTGAGGACGTTGGTGGAATGGCGATTATGGTGTACAGCCATAGTCGGTTTTGTTATGGATGGTTCTCAATACCCTTAAATAGATTGGACATTTGACATCCCGGACGGAGTGATTGGGATCCATTTTTGCTGCTTTGCAGTTGGCGCAGTTAGGGGCTCGATGTTTGTTTGGACAATTGTTGTAGGTGTGTCCGCGTTCAGCACAGTGGCCACAGGTGAAGTCTTGTCGGGCACAGACATGGGATGTGTGTCCAAATCGGAGACATTTAAAGCACTTGATGGTAGGTATGTGCTCCTTGAACCGGCAAGAGCTCCAGCCAATAAATATTCGTTGTGGTTGGCAACCCAAAGGTCGCGGGTTCGATTCCCGCCTAGGGCTTGGATGAAAGTACTGCAAAAACCTTGGGAGGTGCATTATGGCCAGAAAATCCGATGCGCCAACAACTACCAAAAAAAAAAAAAAAAAAAAAACTTTGCAGGTGATCTGATTGTAGACTGTAATAGCAAACACTGTAATCTACAAAACTTAAGCCTTTCTTCGTAAGAGGAACCCTTTGTTCCATTCACTACTCTTGTTGCCCTTCTCTGTACTCGTTCCAACAGCTCTACATTAAAAAGAAGCCTCCAGATCTGTATACAATACTCAAGGTGTGGCCTAACCATTGTCTTATACAAGTGGGTATTCACCTCCTTATCCCTGCAAAAAAAATTGCTGTATATCATTGACAAGACACCATGAGCTACACCTTGCAGACCGTCTGTTGCAAACTGCTGAAAAAGCTTCATATCTGGCTGCACAATTACCCCCAGGTCCTTTTCACTCTCTACCACTGTCAGTGTAGTACTACACAGTTGATACGTTTCTCTGGGGTTAACATTTGTCAATGTTAAACTTCATTTGCCACCTCTCAGCCCATCTGCTCAACTTTTCTAGATTCTGTGGCAGCAGCGTACTGTCATTAATGTCCTTAACAACCCTGCCAACCTTCGTATCGTCTGCAAACTTGGACATTAAGCCTGATATGCCATCAGGCTTAATATCATTTATAAATACAGAAAACAACAATGGACCCAATACTGAACGCTGAGGAACTCCACTAATAACATTACTCCACGTTGAGCAGTGTCCATTGATTACCACTCTCTGTCTTCTGCCACTCCACCATCCCTTTATCCCTAGCAGCAATATGGCTCCAATGTCACACTGCTCCAATTTGTGCAGCAGTCTTCGATTGGCAACAGTATCAAAAGCCTTTCTAAGATAGAAAGGGTGCAAGAATATTTGCTGATGCTATCGAGGCCGTGTTAGGTGGGTCGGAAAACTGCTAGCTTGGGGGTATACAAAGACAAATAGATTAACAGTAGCCACTGGCAGAGGTGAAAGAGATTCTTGCACTGCTTCTATTGGAATGAGCAGAAGCCTGAAAAACAAGATTCAGGATATTTCAGAGACTGCTGGGAGTCATTGCGGTACAAGTAAACACATTGGTTGTGTTAGGGTAGCTAAGAATAGAAATAGGTGCATGTATACTTGCTTGTACACCAATGCTAGGAGTTTAGTAAA
This sequence comes from Mastigoproctus giganteus, assembly GCF_048544385.1. Taxonomy (NCBI): domain Eukaryota; kingdom Metazoa; phylum Arthropoda; class Arachnida; order Uropygi; family Thelyphonidae; genus Mastigoproctus; species Mastigoproctus giganteus. The sequence continues at coordinate 58,311,254 of NC_143580.1, forward strand.
TAAATTTGATGAATTTGAGGTATTGCTCAAAACATCAAAAGCAGATATTGTTGGGATATCAGAGACTTGGTGTCACACAGATATAAGGAATGCAGAACTGGAATTTGGGGAGTACAACGTCTACAGAAAAGATAGACTGGATAGGAAGGGAGGAGGGGTTATGCTATTAGTTAAGAAATACATAAAATCCAAGGAAGTGAAGCCAGTGGACATCGCTGGACAGCGCAGTGTTGAGTCAGTTTGGTGTGACATAAACATTGGGAGATCAAAATTGAGAGTAGGAGTGTGGTATAGGCCTAATGACTCTGATGAGTATAATAAGAAACTGTACAGGGAAATAGAGTGGCCCAGTAAATCAGAGAGTCTTATAATGGGAGATTTTAATTTCCCAGATATTGACAGGAATTTGTGGGCTGGTCACTCACACACTAGCAAGGCTTTTGTGGATTTATTGTATGATTGTTTTCTACATCAGCATGTTCGGGAGGCAACTAGAGGGAGGAATACTCTTGATTTGATTATCAGCAGTGATTCTTCATGCATTAAGAATCTACAGAAAAAGGAACCACTGGGTGGCAGTGATCACAGTGTGCTGAAGTGAGATTTACTCAAAGAGGTAACTACCATTAGGGGGAAAGGGAAGGGTTATTGCTTTCGTAAAGGCGACTACGATGGACTGAGACAGTATTTAAATTCTATACAGTGGGACCAACTGATGATGTTACCAACAGCAAATGCAAAATGGGAAGCATTCAAAGAACTCATCTTGGAATTTACTAGACTTTACATACCAACTAAGAAATATTGTTCCCGGTTTAGGCCTAAATGGATGTCAGATGAACTGATGAGGCATATGGCAGAGAAGAAACATGCATGGGATACATACAAATTAACAGATGACACAGAAGCCTATGATAGATACAAGTTGATCTGTAACCAAGTTACAAAGGAGGTTAGGCAGGCGAAGGCAGATTACGAGAAATCTTTGGCAAGGGATGCAAAGAAAAACAGCAAAGAGTTCTTTGCTTATGTAAACTCTAGAAGGAAGGGGATGAATCAGATTGGTCCACTTGATATCGATGGGTCAACTGTTGATGATCCTGCTCAGGTAGCTAACAAACTAAATGAATATTTTGCATCGACATTCACACATGAGGAGTTATTTATAGAGGGGAATGCCAGAGGTGTATTCAACTCTAGCAGTAAGCTAGAGAATCTTGTAATAACTGAGAGTAAAGTGGAGGAGAAATTGTTGAAGATAAACACAAGAAAGGCACCTGGGGTGGATGGGATCTATCCAGTTATATTAAAGGAGGCAGCAAAGGAAGTAAGCAAACCCTTAGCCATAATTATGAGAGCTTCCTTGGACTCAGGGGAGGTACCCATAGACTGGAGATGTGCAAATATGACCCCAATTCACAAAGGAGGATCAAAAGCTGACACAAGCAATTATAGACCTGTGAGTTTAACTTCTGTTCCAGGAAAATTAATGGAGGCACTAGTTAAAGAAGCACTGCAGGATCATTTAGACAAGACTTCAGTTATAGCTCGGACACAGCATGGTTTTGTTAATGGGAAGTCTTGCCTGACCAATTTGATTGGATACTATGATGCAGTCACAAAGGAACTGGATGCAGGGAATAACTTTGATATTATATACTTGGATCTTAGAAAGGCTTTTGATACTGTTGCACATGGAAGACTGCTGCACAAATTGGAGCAGTGTAACATTGGAGGCAAATTGCTGCTGTGGGTAAAGGGGTGGCTGAGGGGGAGAAGACAGAGAGTGGTAATCAATGGACACTGCTCGTCGTGGACTAATGTTATTAGTGGAGTCCCTCGGGGCTCAGTGTTGGGTCCATTATTGTTTTCTGTATTCATAAATGATATTGATGATGGTATATCAAGCTTAATGTCGAAGTTTGCAGACGATACAAAGGTAGGCAGGGTTGTCAAAGACACTACTGACACTATGCTGCTGCAACAGGATCTGGAAAGGTTGAGCAGATGGGCTGAGAGGTGGCAAATGAAGTTTAACATTGACAAATGTAAAGTACTACACATGGGAAACAGCAACCCCAGAGCAACGTATCAACTCTGTGGTATTACACTGACAGTGGTAGAGAATGAAAGGGACCTGGGGGTGGTTGTGCAGGCAGATATGAAGTTCTCTGAGCAGTGCAGACGGGCTGCAAGAGTAGCTCATGGTGTATTGTCAATGATATATAGGAATTTTTCTAGCAGGGATAAGGAGGTGATTATTCCCTTGTATAAGGCAATGGTCAGGCCACACCTAGAGTACTGTATACAGGTCTGGAGGCCTCATTTCAAGAAGGATGTAGAGCTGCTGGAACGAGTACAGAGAAGGGCAACAAGTTTAGTGAATGGAACAAAGGGGTGCTCTTACGAAGAAAGGCTTAAGATTTGCAAATTACTGTGTCTGGAGACTAGGCACCAGCGAGGTGATCTGATAGAGGTGTATAAAGCATTGAATGGTTTGAGCATGCTCAATGCTGATGGGATTCTTCCTCTCGCTAAGAATAATCACCTGAGAGGGCATAAATTCAAATTGAGGAATGACAGATGTAGGATAGACGTGCGGAAATTTGCCTTTAGCCAGCGAGTGGTTGGTTGGTGGAACAGACTTCCATCCCTTGTCGTGGAAGTTGATAGCCTAAATAAGTTTAAGGCTCAGCTGGACAAGTATTTTGAACGAACAGAGGGGTGAAGTGGGAGTGGTTTTTTTTTTTTTTTTTTGGCTGATGCTGCATAAGCTTGCTTTCTTGCATCAAATGCTTCTACTAATGCTAATGCTAATGCTAATGCTAAGATCCAAATATATAATATCAAAGTTATTCCCTGCATCCAGTTGCTTTGTGACCACATCATGGTATCCAATAAAATTGGTCAGACAAGACTTCCCCTTAACAAAACCATGCTGTGCCCGAGCTTGAGTCTTGTCAGCGCTTCTTTAACCAGCGCCTCCATTAATTTCCCTGGAACAGAAGTTAAACTAACAGGTCTATAATTACTTGTGTCACCCTTTGATCCTCCTTTGTGAATTGGGGTCACATTTGCACATCTCCAGTGTATGGCTACCTCGCCCGAGTCCAAGGAACTCTCATATCTTGCGTAGACAAAAATTTGTCTGCGCAAGAAATCGATAACTTTGCGACCGAATTAAAAAGGCTCAAGAAAGTTTCTTGCACCAAAGACTTTTATTTGTTCCCCAAGTTGTTGTTTTTTTTAATTAGCGAAGCTGTTTATCAAAGAAAAATTAGTAGCTTACCACTATAGTGGTTTCAGAATTTTTAAAGTGAGGAGAACTAAAGTAATTTTGTGGTGAATTAGAATTTTGGGAAGGGGGTTCTAAAGCAGTATTCGGGAATCATTACGCTTTGATTGTCACATAGCATTAAAAAGAAATCCATATTATTTTGATCATAATAGCGAACGATAGTCCCTCTAGTTGCTATCTGGGGGCCTCACCTAGGCCTACATATTAAATCGATCACAGTCCAAGTTAGCATCTGTGAGTCGATCGATCCAACTGTTGGCAGAATAGATCGGCCACCGTCCAATCTGAGGCAATTTCGGGACACAAACATTGTTGGGGGAAGGAAATAAAACTATGAGGTTGGTGTATCTAATAAAAAAAAATACTCAGTATACACCGATGAGCCAAGAAATTATGACCAGCGAGTCGTTATGCAAATCGAAGCAACTGCAGATGATCTACGGCGCGTGCGCGGGTCGGGACTTCCCCGACATCTGATACTGAGCTCCGTTAATCTGTGTTACTCTTGTTCTTCAAATGGGAAAGGCTTCGGACTTAAGCGAGTTTGACAAAGGCCAAATTGTAATGACCAGACGACTGAGTCAGAGCATATCCGAAACCGAAAGGGCGCGATTGGTGGGATGCTCACGGTCAGTCGTCGAACATGAGAAAGACTTCGAGGTATTGCCCCGGCCTCTTTGGGTTGGAATTGCAACTCCGATCTGCGGCGTTTCAACGACGGACCTTACAGGAGTTATAGGATCTGCTAGTTATATGTTGGTACCACATACCACAAGACACATTAAGAAATTTTGTAGCATCCATGCCTCGCCGGGTACGAGCTTTTTTGGCTGCACGTGGAGGACCAACATCATATTAGGTAGGTGGTCATAATGGTTTGGCTCATCGGTGTATCTTTTGAAGTTGAATTTCCCATCGATGAAAATCACTTTCCTTTGGACACTGTAGGCCAACCAGATAGCCTTCCATTTCTTCACTTTCAGTTCGTGTTTAATGTTTCGCTGCACGTGAGTACGCTGCACAGTAATTTCCCACTCTTTGAGGAATTATTCCTCACGGTTAGTGAAGTGGTAAGTTCTGCTATTCTGTCACGCCGTTTGGAAAAGGCCCAAATTTGATTCCATAGGGAGAAATTTCTTTTTAAAAGGGAATGGACTTTTAGGACTTTTTCACAGCCGGATTTAAACAGATCAAATTAGTCCCCTTCCTGAGTTGCCGAATTATTCGGTATTTTTACTAATAATAATTTTTACTCCAGTTCTCAGATTGTATGTTGCATTGGTATCGCCATCTATGTTACTTTGATATAAATAATTTTAAATGTGTGATGCATTGAGAGTTATCGCAAGTTGAAGTTATTCAAAAGTCAACAATTTATATAAATATATGTTGTTGATGTATCTGTCACATAATGCGTTTTTGATGTGGAACGTATTATATTGACATTTCTGGATATGGAGTATAGTTGTTAAGGCCACTGAATGGAACATGTGAATACGAGTCGTGGCAGTTCATATAAATGATGCCGTTCAGTTTTCTTCGGAAACATTGGTGTAATAGTATGGTTATACCTGGCCTGCAGCGTGGTTGTATGTTTTTAAAGCGGGTCTTAAAGGATTCGCATTTTTTCTGTTTGAAGCAGAGATATTTATTCAGTCTTACAGGAATTTGGGAGCGAAAGTTAAATCTGGAAACAAAGAAGGATATAGAGACATTTTGGAAAGATAAAATCGTACAGAATGACAAAAATAATGAAGATTCAGAAAAGATGTATGTGCTAACCATGTTTCCTTATACATCAGGTAAAATCCATTTGGGTCATTTACGGGTATATACCACTGGTGATGCGTTAGCCCATTTTTATCGAATGAATGGCAAGAACGTTATTTATCCAGTCGGCTGGGATAGTTTCGGTCTTCCAGCCGAAAATGCTGCTCTCCTCAGTAAGGAAAATCCTAAGGAATGGACTAAGAATAATATTAGGAAAATGAAAAAAGAGCTGCAGGATTTTAGATTGAGTTTTAATTGGAGTAGAGAAATCTCCACATGTGATCCAGCTTACTATAAATGGACCCAGCATCTGTTTTTAAAAATGTTTTATAGAGGATTGGCTTACAAAAGGAAGGCTCTTGTAAACTGGGACCCCATTGATCAGACTGTACTGGCAGATGAACAGGTTAATGAAAACGGCCTTTCATGGAGATCAGGAGCAAAAGTTGAAAAGCGTACACTTGATCAGTGGTTTTTGCGCACTACAGCATTTGCAGAGAGTCTCTATAATGCACTGAATGATAATTTAAGTGCACGCGTTAATCATATGCAAAAAGCATGGATTGGGGAGTGTAATGGATATGTTATTTATTTCAACTGTCATTCTGATGAAGAGGAAGTAAATGATAATATAACCGTTTGGACACAATTTCCTGAATTCATTTTTGGAGCATCATTTATCTGTATTTCACCAGGACACCATTTGAATGTTTCAGAAGAGTGGGGTGGAATCCAGAATGGCAAAGTACATCAGCTGAAATTGTCAGCAGTTAATCCATTCAATGGACTAGTGCTTCCAGTTTTTGTGTCTGATAGAAAAAGGTATGAAAATTTTAATCATGCCCAGCTTGGTATTCCTGGTGAAATTCAAGAAGACCATAAATTTGCTTGTGAACATTCCCTTCCAGTGATCAAAATATTAGATGAATCAAGTAACACCCTTAAAAATTCTGGAGAATTTTCTGGACTGAAAATAAACATAGCCAAAGAAATGATCATACAGCAGATAAAGCAAATGGGGAGGGGGGGTTATTGCACCAGTAGCAACCTTCAAGACTGGCTTATTTCAAGGCAAAGGTATTGGGGTACACCCATTCCCATAATTTATTGCCCTTCATGCAAGATTGTCCCAGTCCCTTATGAACATCTTCCAGTTACTTTGCCTGATGTGCCGGAAATTGAGAAAACAGGATTGTCTCCTCTTCAAAATGCCTCAGAATGGTTAAATGTTTCATGTCCTAAATGTGGAGACCTTTCTATAAGAGAAACAGATACAATGGATACTTTTGTAGATAGTTCTTGGTATTTTCTTCGTTTTTTGGATCCAAATAATTCACTAGCACCATTTGATTTAGGGAAAATTAAGAATTTAATCCCAGTTAATGTATATATAGGAGGGTTAGAGCATGCTACTCTACATTTATATTATGCTAGATTTTTGAATCATTTCTTCCATTCAGAAAGATTACTAACGTGTCAAGAACCTTTTAGTCAGTTTGTTGCAATAGGCATGGTGAAAGGCGAAACCTTTCAAGTGGCTGAAACAGGTCAGTATGTCGCCCGTGATGAAGTAGATTTTTCTGGTAAAAAGCCAGTTGAAAAAGGCACAAAGCTGCCAGTTGTGATTAACTGGGAAAAAATGAGTAAATCTAAACATAATGGTATAACATGTGAAGCAGTAACTGAAAAGTATGGAATTGATTCCACACGACTTATATTGTGCAGTCTGACTCCAAAATCTGATGTCAACTGGCCTCCAAAACAGACTCGTGACATTCTAAAATGGCAGAAGCGTGTTCTACTTACAGTTGCTGACTTTCGTGAATACCGAACTACTATAAACTTTAACAAAAGCCCTTCAAAAGAGGTTGAAGAACATAGTAAATTTATATTTAACATGAGGAATTATTTTATAAAGGAAATAACCAGTAATTATGCAAAAAATGGGTGCTTGCATAAAGTTGTTTTCAGTTTGCAGCATCTAACAGCTGTACTTAGAAAAACTCCAAACTGGTTTGTAGCTGTTAATGATGAATTTGAAAATACCCTTGCTTCTTTAATAATTATGCTTGCTCCAGTTACTCCTCACTTTGCTTCAGAATTGTGGGCAGGATTTTCTAAAGCTGCCATTGGTCAAAAATATTTTAACAAAACTGAACCCGTTTTACAACAGTCATGGCCAGCAATAGATGATGATTACCAACCATTTCTGACAGTTAAGATTGATGGAATTGTGCAGGATATAATTACCCAAAAAGATGCCCCATGCCCTACTAAAGAAGACATATTTCAGTTAGCATGCTCATTAAAAGATGTCGAGAGGGTTAATAAACAAAATAAAATTAAAAAGTTGTTATATCGCCATGGACCAAGTAATGAAACAGTATTAGATGTTATTACTAAGCTATGAAAGGTACTACTACGGTATGAAAAGTAATGGTATAAGCTTTTGTATTAAATCAGAAAATTCTTAGTAAAGAAAGTAAAAGTTTTTAATACATATATGTAATTTTAATTAGGTTATACAAGGAGTATGTAAAAATTATGAAAGATTAAAATTTTATATTTTTTGAAAACAGTTTTCAAATTAAAATTTGTAAATATTAACAGTATACACTGGTGTTCAAAGAAAGTGCATCACCTAGGAATTTCACATTTCTAACTGTTTTTTCACAATGGTATGTTACATTAATGACTAGCATCACAAATATAAATATAAACAAAAGATATTTATTAATAGTTAGGCAAAGCTAAGTAATATTTGGCAGGTGCTCTCAAAATATTCCAAAACGAGCATTCGTAACTTTATACAACAGCTTTGGTAAACATTGCAATTATGGCTGAAATGTTATCAGAAGCCCTCAGTTTGCTTCAGTTTATCATTTTAAATAGAAAAGAAAATGAAAAGTTCAGCAGGTACAAACAAATATTTAGTTGAACCACCTCTGGTCCTGATGACAGCAGCACACCATCAAGGCATTGACAAGATCAATTTCTGAAGATAATCAACTGATAGTTTGTGGTTCCAAACACGAATTATGGCTTCCTGAAGTTCACAAAGGGTCTTTGGTTTCTTTCTGGAACTGCAGATTCCACACAATGCCAATAATTCTCTATAGGATTCAGGTCCGGGCTGTTTCCTAGCCAGCTAAGAGTTGTAATGGACAGTTCTTCCATCCATTTTTTTACCTGTAACAAATGTAAACACATTACTGTCGAACCTCTAATGCAGAAATGAAGCTGAAGTAACTACAGAAGTGCCTACTTACACTTTTCGCCTGATGACAAGGAGCAGAGTCCTGAAAGATGCAGTTACTTGGCAGATTGAAATGGTCTGTAATGGTTGGCAGCAATTTGCCTTCCAATATAACCAGGTTGTCAAGGATCTGGGTATATTCTTACCACGTGTATGCCATATCCAAAAATTTCATTACTTCATACAGCATGTCCCACCCACTTTTTCTTACTATTGAATACACAATGAATTGTCAAACTAATAGAGCAAGCTTATTTGCAAAAAGATCTAAACCTCCCAAGCACTTCCTAATTCATTTCACAAATATACGTGGTCTCAATTCTAATCTCAACGACGTCCATTTCCACTTGCAGTCTGCCAAACCCCATGTACTTTTGTTGACAGAATCTCAGTTATCGGTTGATTCAACTACTGCTCATCTCAGATGCCCAAATATTCGCTGTATGATTCCTTTCGCCCCAAAGTTGGTACTTGTGCATATGTCCGTTCTGATATTCTCTGTCAGAGACTTGGCAATTTGGAATCTCCTCTCTTTGATCTTCTCTGGCTTAAAATCTCTCTACCTCATTGTGTCAAATTCATCTGTTGTCTCTACTGTTCTCCCAACTGCACTAATCACTTGGAGCTCTTTGACTTCCTCTCTTTGCAACTTGACTTTCTCCGGTCCAACTTTCCTACCAGTGAGGTAATTTTCCTTGGTGATTTTAATGTTCACAACTCCAGCTGGCTTCCATTTTCTAGTCACACCGACCCAGCTGGTCGCGGTGTTGAGGCTTTTGCAATTACTAATGACCTTGCACAGATTGTTCATTCACCTACAAGAATACTAGACAATCCTAATCATACAGCCAATATGCTTAACCTTTTTCTCACAAACAACCCTTCTAAGTACACGGTTGAAGTGAGAGGTCCTTTAGGCACTTCACATCACAACTTGGTGATTGTCTCTTCTCCAATGAAACCTTTATCTCATGGCTATTCCGAACCTTGTGTTGTTTGACATTACAAGAATGCAAAATGGGATGACCTGCGAGACTTCTTTTTCTTTGGTCGGATTACTGTTTCAAAACTTCTGATGTTAACGTTTGATCAGATCGTATCAGTGAAATTATTCTTGCAGGAATGGAATCCTTTATCCCACACTCCACCTTAAAATCTCGTCCTTCACCTATCCGTGTCAATTTTATCTGATGCAATCTGTAAGAAATATTGCCATATACTTATGGCAATATTTCTTACAGACGACAATTAGAATTTTAAGGGGTTTTTCGGACGACAATTAGAATTTTAAGGGGTGATGCACTTTCTTTAAACACCAGTGTATAAATATTAACAAAATAACAAGTGTGAATATTGCTCACCCGAAAATAGGTATTTCTTAACTAATGCCTTAAAAAATTTGAGATGTAATAACTTGGTCAATTATCATTGCATGTTAATGCAATGATAATTGACCAAGAGACTCCTAGAGACTGCAATGACTCCCAGAGAATGCTGGGAGTCATTGCGGTACAAGTAAACACATGGGTTGTGTTAGGGTAGCCAAGAATAGAAACAGGTGCATGTATACCTGCATGTACACCAATGCTAGGAGTTTGGTAAATAAATTTGATGAATTTGAGGTATTGCTCAAAGCATCAAAGGCAGATATTGTTGGGATATCAGAGACATGGTGTCACACAGATATAAGGAATGCGGAACTGGAATTTGGGGAATACAATGTGTATAGAAAAGATAGACAGGATAGGAGGGGAGGAGGGGTTATGCTATTAGTTAAGAAACACATAAAAACCAAGGAAGTGAAGCCAGTCGACATCGCTCGACAGTGCAGTGTTGAGTCAGTTTGGTGTGACATAAGCATTGGGAGATCAAAATTGAGAGTAGGAGTGTGCTATAGGCCTAATGATTCTGATGAGTATAATAAGAAACTGTACAGGGAAATAGAGTGGGCCAGTAAATCAGAGAGTCTTATAATGGGGGATTTTAATTTCCCAGATATTGACTGGAATTTGTGGGTTGGTCACTCACACACTAGCAAGGCTTTTGTGGATTTATTGGATGATTGTTTTCTACATCAGCATGTTCATGAGGCAACAAGAGGGAACAATACTCTTGATCTGATTATCAGTAGTGATTCTTCATGCATTAAGAATCTGCAGATAAATGAACCACTAGGTGGCAGTGATCACAGTGTGTTGAAGTGGGATATACTCAAGGAGGTAACTACCATCAGAGGTAAAGCAAAGGGTTTTTGTTTTCGTAAAGGCGACTATGATGGTCTAAGACAGTATTTAAATTCTATACAGTGGGACCAACTGATAATGTTACCAACAGCAAACTCAAAATGGGAAGCATTCAAGGAACTAATCTTGGTGGCTACCAGGCTTTACATACCAACTAAGAAATATTGTTCAAGGTTTAGGCCTAAATGGTTGTCAGATGAACTAATGAGACATGTGGCAGAGAAGAAAAATGCATGGGATACATACAAATTAATGGGTGACATGGAAACCTATGATAGATATAAGTTGGTCTGTAACCAAGTCACAAAGGAGATTAGGCAGGCAAAGGCAGACTACGAAAATTCCTTGGCAAAGGATGCAAAGAAAAACAGAAAAAGAGTTCTATACCTATTTAAACTCAAGAAGGAAAGGGATGAATCAGATTGGTCCACTGGATATTGATGGTTCAACAGTTGAGGATCCTGCTCAGGTGGCTAACAATCTAAACGAGTATTTTGCATCTATATTCACGCATGAGGAGTTATTCAGGAAGGAGAATGATGTAGGTAAAGTAAACATTGGCAGTGAGCTGGATGATTTTGTAATAACTGAGAGGAAAGTGGAGGAGAGATTGTTGAGCATAAACATAAAAAAGGCACCTGGGGTGGATGGGATCTATCCAGTTATATTAAAGGAGGCAGCAAAGGAAGTATGCAAACCCCTAGCCATAATTATGAGAGCTTCTTTGGACTCAGGGGAGGTACCCATAGACTGGAGATGTGCAAATGTAACCCCAATTCACAAAGGAGGATCAAAGGCTGACACAAGTAATTATAGACCTGTTAGTTTAACTTCTGTTCCAGGTAAATTAATGGAGGCACTGGTTAAAGAAGCACTGCAGGATCATCTAGACAAGAATTCAATTATAGCTCAGACGCAGCATGGTTTTGTTAAGGGCAGGTCTTGCCTCACCAATTTGATTGGATACTATGATGTAGTCACAAAAGAACTGGATGCAGGGAATAACTTTGATATTATATATTTGGATCTTAGAAAGGCTTTTGATACTGTTGCACATGGAAGATTGCTGCACAAATTGGAGCAGTGTGGCATTGGAGGCAAATTGCTGCTATGGATAAGGGGATGGTTGAGTGGCAGAAGACAGAGAGTGGTAATCAATGGACACTGCTCAACGTGGACTAATTTTTATTAGTGGAGTTTCTCAGGGTTCAGTGTTGGGTCCGTTGTTTTTTTCGGTGTTTATGAATGATATTGATGATGGGATATCAAGTTTAATGTCAAGTTTGCAGATGATACAAAGGTTGGCAGGGTTGTTAAGGACACCACTGACGCTATGCTGCTGCAACAGGATCTGGAAAGGTTGAACAGATGGGCTGAGAGGTGGCAAATGAAGTTTAACATTGACAAATGTAAAGTACTACATATGGGAAACAGTAACCCCAGAGCAATGTATCAACTCTGTGGTACTACACTGACAGTGGTGGAGAATGAAAAGGACCTGGGTGTAATTGTGCAGGCAGATATGAAGTTCTCTGAGCAGTGCAGACGAGCTGCAAGAGTAGCTCACGGTGTCTTGTCAATGATATACAGGAATTTTTCTAGCAGGGATAAGGAGGTGATTATTCTCTTGTATAAGGCAATGGTTAGGCCACATCTTGAGTACTGTATACAGGTCTGGAGGCCTCATTTCAAGAAGGATGTAGAGCTGCTGGAACGGGTACAGAGAAGGGCAACAAGATTAGTGAATGGAACAAAGGGTTGCTCTTACGAAGAAAGGCTTAAGTTTTGCAAATTACAGAGTCTGGAGACTAGGCACCGGCGAGGTGATCTGATAGAGGTGTATAAGGCTTTGAATGGTTTGAGCATGCTCAATGCTGATGGGATTCTTCCTCTCGCTCAGAATAATCACCTGAGAGGGCATAAATTCAAATTGAGGAAAAACAGATGTAAGATAGATGTAAGGTCATTGAGGAACAAGATCAGTTATCAATATAAGGCAGCATTCCTATAGTGTGAGAGAGACTTGTTTTGTGGGATTCAGTCTTGATCCCAGGTGTCTTCATGGGGACTTGATTGAGGAATTTTATGCTGTGAAAGGCTTTAATAAATTAAATAATGGGAATATCCTTGTAGAATGAGATGCATTTAAATTGGGGAAGGATAGTTTAAACTGGTGTAAGAAAATTCTCTTTTAGCCAAAGCATTGTTAACTGTTGGAATAAGTTAGTACCTAACTTTGTAGATCTAGATAGTATATGCATATTGAAGGAAAGATTGTACAGGTAGCTGGTGGAAAACCTGAGGACCTTTTTCTTCCCCTTTAAGCTGATATGCTGAATAAGCCTTGGCTTACTTGCATTGATTTTTCTTTATTAATACATAACTGTCTGTTAATTTTTCATGCAGTCCCAGATGGAAATTATCTGTCCAGTATAGTTTGAATTAAAATATGTTGCACTAATAAAAAGTATATGATAAATTTTTTCTTCTTATTTTATTGTAGTGCATCATTGTTTTTACATTTATGTATTTTATATCAAAACCATTAGTGCAGTGCATTGTTCCATCCCTTCCCCCATCAACCTTAGGATCTTACAGCCACTGTGCCTTGGTCTCACATCTGGTGAGTATGGGCTTGGCATACCCAGGGTCCTGAGCTGGATATCAACATTCTTCTCTCTCTCTTGGTGATTCCCTTCTACTTTTGACTCTCTCACTCGCAGGGTAACTCAGGGAATTTTTTTATTGGCTGGTGTGGCATAAGCCTCAGGCTTCCTTGCACCATATAGCTTATAATAATATAATAATAATAAATCTGGCAATGGTGTGTAAACACATCAATAAATATTTCAGCTGAGCTTCCTCCTCATCCATTATTTTTTTATTTACTGATTTCAGTGGATTCCAAATTTTTTATTCATTTCATGATCAAAAAATGAATTAATGAATTAGCTTAAACACCTTGGTCAGGGAATTAAAATTAAAATTCTTAATATTTCATGCTCCCTTAGAATGTGTCATTCCTGGTAGGCATGCCTCCCCATGCTTTGAGAACTGGATTTATATCCATTCTTAATCAGGAAAGGGTGGACTCATCAATTACTATATGGACCTCTTCCCAAAATTTTACTGTTTTCAGTATTTAGTTGGGTTGCATTTTTTTTTTCTATTATTGTATAAATAAATAAAATTTTTTGTTTATAATCTGGGATGACCACACAATCAGAGGAGTTCACAAGATACATAGACTGTATTTCCCTGTCATGGGCTTGAACCTTGGTGACTCAAAATGCATACTTATGCATTGTTGAACAATCATCTGTAAATATGTAGCAAATATATATATATATGGGACAAATACCCAAATTTTGTCTCTTTAATGGAATTCCAATTTGGTCTTTTGGTTTGTAGCCTAAATGGTTTCTGCCCAGTCCACTTCCAAATGCCATGGGCATTTCCACTTTGAACTTTTGCATATTATTTTCTGCCCTCTCCACAAGGTGTATTGGTTGTGGGGTGCTAATGAAAATGGTCAATAGTTCTTATCTTTAGTATATACCAACTTTAATATCAAAACACACTGGTGTCTTTACTATTGTTTTCATTAAAGTCTTTGCATCATTATATGTTGCCCTTGTAAACAAGTAAAGTAAAGATATCTATGACGTGTTTCTAGATATATCCTGTGCTTCTTCAAGATAAATAAACCACTGTGTTCTTTCTCAGGTACTTCGTTTGCTACTTAATATAAATGGCATTGTGGTGCTCTTTTCTTGCATGAAGCTAAACTAAATATTGTCGAATTTAATATATTTTTAAACTTGCCAGTTTCTTTTTTGTTATTTCTAGAATCTACAGTAAGTTTGTTGGATACCTTTCTAGTTTGTACAGTTCACGGTTTTCATTTATTCTGTTGTTAAGACTATTTCTGGAATGCATTTCTTCAAATTGTCTGATATTCTCTTGCTTTATTCTGCTGAATAACTTCCTCCTTGTCAAGTAATTTTTGTCATTGCAATCACCACCTGATGGCTGTGCTGTTCCATTTTTTGTACACATTAAATTCTGTTTCCTCTTTTTTTTTTAACTCTATTCTTCTACAGCCTATCACATTTACTGTTTGGAGTTCATATTTTGTATTTTCACATTCAAAAGGTTATGAAAGTATTCTTTCCATCTTTATTACTTGATTAACATTCCTTACAACATTTTTGTTTTCATCTTTCATCACTGCTGTATCACACTTCCTTTGTTTCATTCTTCTGTTTTGTGGTTCTAAGCATATAATTTTTCCCCTCCATATATCTCCATTAATCACATATCTCTAATGCTGTTGTCCTTATACTCTTTTCATTGCTGTTTTGGTTTCTCTTTTTATTTGTATTTTCTCAGTACTTCTCAAAATTTCCTACCATGGCTTGCATGCAGAATTTTTTTTTGATTGTTCCTCCATACCTATGCAAAAAAAAGTCGCGAGTTAGGGTTAAATTTGAAAGTGTCTGCAATTCTGTCCAGACATGATAGAAGGGAGTTTATGAATGAGAGCCTTGTCAATCAATTCAGCCCTGGAGAGATTGTGCAAGGCTCACAAGATAGACTTTTTTTCAGTGTGGTCTGTGCTTGCTGACTGGAGAGACTGCTTCTACAGGGATGGGATACACTTAAATAGAAAAGGTGCAAGAATATTTGCTGATGCTATCGAGGCAGTCTTAGGTGGGTCAGAAAACTGCTAGTGTGGGGGGGGGATTCACTGTCTAAAAGATTAAGGGTAGCCGCAGGCAGAAGCAAAAGTGATTCTTGCATGCTTGTATTGTAATAAGCAGCAGCCTAGAGGGCAAGTTACTGGGGATTTCAAGAGCTGCTGGGAATCATCATGGAACAAGTAAATATATGGGCTGTGTTAGGGTAACTAAGAGTAAGAACAAGTGCATGTATACTTATGCTAGAAGTATGGTAAATAAAATTGATGAATTTGAACTGCTGATCAAGACATCAAAGGCAGATATTGTGGGGATATCAGAGACATGGTGTCACACAGATATAAGCAGTGCAGGATTGGAATTTGGGGAGTACAATGTGTATAGAAAGGACAGACAGAGTAGGAAGGGAGGAGAGGTTATGCTGTTAGATAAGAAACATAAAATCTAAGGAAGTGCATCCAGTTGACATCGGTGGACATTGCAATGTCGAGTCTGTTTGGTGTGACATAAACACCGGGAAAGGGAAAATGAGAGGAGGAGTATGTTATAGGCCTAATGATGCTGATGTGTACAATGAACAGTTCTGCAGAGAAATAGCATGGGCCAATAAATCAGAATGTCCTGTAATAGGGGATTTTAACTTTCCAGATATTGACTGGACCTTGTGTGTTGGTCACTCACACGTTAGCAAGAATTGTGGATTTATTGGAAGATTGTTCTCTACAGCAACATGTTCAAGGGGCAACCACAGGGAGTAATACTCTTGATCTGATTATCAGCAGCGAGGATGCATGCATTAGGAATTTGCTGATAAAGGAACCACTAGGTGACAGTGATCACAGTGTACTGATGTGGGATTTACTTAAAGATGTAACTACCATCAAGGGTAAAGGGAAGGGTTATTGTTTTCTTAAAGGTGACTACAGAGGTCTGAGACAGTTTTTAAATTCTATAGAGTAGGATCAACTGATGATATTACCAATGGTGAATTCTAAATGGGAAGCCTTCAGGGACTTAATCTTGGAGGCTACTAGGCTTTTCATACCAACTAAGAAATACTGTTCAAGGTTCAGGCCTAAATGGATGTCGGAAGAATTAATGAGGCTCGTGGCAGAGAAGAAAAATGCATGGGATGCATATAAATTATCACGCAGCACAGAAGCCTACAAAAGATATAATCTAGTGTGTAATCAAGTCATACAGGAAATTAGGCAGGTGAAGGCAGATTAAGAGAAATCTTTGGCAAAGGACGCAAAGAAAAACAGCAAAGAGTTCTTTACTTAAGTAAACTCTAGAAGGAAGGGGATGAATCAGATTGGTCCACTTAACATAGATAGTTCGACTATTGGCGATCCTGCTCAGGTAGCTGATAAACTGAATGAGTATTTTGCCTCTACATTCACATATGAGGAGTTATTCAAGGAAGAGAATGCCTCAAGTTTATCAAACTCTAATAGGGAGCTAAGTGATTTTGTAATAATAGAGCAAAGTGGAGGAGAAATTGTCGAAGTTAAACATAAAAAAGACATCTGGGGCAGATGGAATCCATCCAGTTATAATGAAGGAGGCAGCAAGGGGAGTAAGCCAACCCTTATCCATAATTATGAGAGCATCCTTGAGTCAGTGGAGGTCCCCATGGACTGGAGATGTGCAAATGTATCCCCAATTCACAAAGGGGGTTCAAAGGGTGACAATTATAGACCTGTTAGTTTAACTTCTGTTCCGGGGGAAAATAATGGAGTCACTGGTTAAAGAGGTGATACAGGATCACCTAGACAAGACAGCAATAATAGTTCAGACACAGCATGGGTCTGTTAAGGGGAAGTCTTGTCTGACCAGTTTGATTGGATACTACAATGTGGTCACAAAGGAACTGGATGCAGAATATAATTTTGATATCATATACTTGGATTTCAGGAAAGCTTTTGATACTGTTGCACATAGAAGACTGCTGTATAAATTGGAGCGGTATGGCATTATATGTTAGCAGGGCAAGTTACTGCAAGGGATAAAGTGATGGTTGAGTGGGAGGCGGCAGAGAGTGGTAATAAATGGGCACTGCTCTACATGGACTAATGTTATTAGTGGATTCCCCCAGAGTTCGGTGCTGGGCCCATTGTTGTTTTGTGTATTTATCGATGAAAATATGTCAGGCTTAATGTCCAAGTTTAGCATTAGCATTAGCATTAGTAGAGGCATATGATGCAAGAAAGCAAGCTTATTCAGCATCAGCCAAAAAAAAAAAAAAAACCCTCTCCCATTTCACCCCTCCGTTCGTTCGAAATACCTGTCCAGTTGAGCTTTAAATTTGTTTAGGCTATCAACTTCAACAACAAGTGATGGAAGTCGGTTCCACCAACCAACCACCCGCTGGCCAAAGGCAAATTTCCGCACATCTATCCGACATCCGTCCTTCCTCAATTTGAATTTATGCCCTCTGAGGTGATTATTCTGAGAAAGATGAAGAATCCCATTGGCATTGAGCATGCTCAAACCATTCAAAGCCTTATACACCTCTATCAGATCACCTCGCCGGTGCCTAGTCTCCAGACTCTGTAATTTGCAAAACTTAAGCCTTTCTTCGTAAGAGCAACCCTTTGTTCCATTTACTAATCTTGTTGCCCTTCTCTGTACCCGTTCCAGCAGCTCTACATCCTTCTTGAAATGAGGCCTCCAGACCTGTATACAGTACTCAAGATGTGGCCTAACCATTGCCTTATACAAGGGAATAATCACCTCCTTATCCCTGCTAGAAAAATTCCTGTATATCATTGACAAGACACCATGAGCTACTCTTGCAGCTCGTCTGCACTGCTCAGAGAACTTCATATCTGCCTGCACAATTACCCCCAGGTCCTTTTCATTCTCCACCACTGTCAGTGTAGTACCACAGAGTTGATACATTGCTCTGGGGTTACTGTTACCCATATGTAGTACTTTACATTTGTCAATGTTAAACTTCATTTGCCACCTCTCAGCCCATCTGTTCAACCTTTCCAGATCCTGTTGCAGCAGCATAGCGTCAGTAGTGTCCTTAACGACCCTGCCAACCTTTGTATCATCTGCAAACTTAGACATTAAACTTGATATCCCATCATCAATATCATTCATAAACACCGAAAACAACAATGGACCCAACACTGAACCTTGAGGAACTCCACTAATAACATTAGTCCACGTTGAGCAGTGTCCATTGATTACCACTCTCTGTCTTCTGCCACTCAACCATCCCCTTATCCATAGCAGCAATTTGCCTCCAATGCCACACTGCTCCAATTTGTGCAGCAGTCTTCCATGTGCAACAGTATCAAAAGCCTTTCTAAGATCCAAATATATAATATCAAAGTTATTCCCTGCATCCAGTTCTTTTGTGACTACATCATAGTATCCAATCAAATTGGTCAGGCAAGACCTGCCCTTAACAAAACCATGCTGCGTCTGAGCTATAATTGAATTCTTGTCTAGATGATCCTGCAGTGCTTCTTTAACCAGTGCCTCCATTAATTTACCTGGAACAGAAGTTAAACTAACAGGTCTATAATTACTTGTGTCAGCCTTTGATCCTCCTTTGTGAATTGGGGTTACATTTGCACATCTCCAGTCTATGGGTACCTCCCCTGAGTCCAAAGAAGCTCTCATAATTATGGCTAGGGGTTTGCATACTTCCTTTGCTGCCTCCTTTAATATAACTGGATAGATCTCATCCACCCCAGGTGCCTTTTTTATGTTTATCCTCAACAATCTCTCCTCCACTTTCCTCTCAGTTATTACAAAATCATCCAGCTCACTGCCAATGTTTACTTTACCTACATCATTCTCCTTCCTGAATAACTCCTCATGCGTGAATGTAGATGCAAAATACTCGTTTAGATTGTTAGCCACCTGAGCAGGATCCTCAACTGTTGAACCATCAATATCCAGTGGACCAATCTGATTCATCCCTTTCCTTCTCGAGTTCAAGTATGTAAAGAACTCCTTTCTGTTTTTCTTTGCATCCTTTGCCAAGGATTTTTCGTAGTCTGCCTTTGCCTGCCTAATCTCCTTTGTGACTTGGTTACAGACCAACTTATATCTATCATAGGTTTCCATGTCACCCATTAATTTGTATGTATCCCATGCATTTTTCTTCTCTGCCACATGTCTCATTAGTCCATCTGACAACCATTTAGGCCTAAACCTTGAACAATATTTTTTAGTTGGTATGTAAAGCCTGGTAGCCACCAAGATTAGTTCCTTGAATGCTTCCCATTTTGAGTTTGCTGTTGGTAACATTATCAGTTGGTCCCACTGTATAGAATTTAAATACTGTCTCAGACCATCATAGTCGCCTTTACGAAAACAAAAACCCTTCCCTTTACCTCTGATGGTAGTTACCTCCTTGAGTAAATCCCACTTCAAGACACTGTGATCACTGCCACCTAGTGGTTCATTTATCTGCAGGTTCTTAATGCATGAAGAATCACTACTGATAATCAGATCAAGAGTATTGCTCCCTCTTGTTGCCTCACGAACATGCTGATGTAGAAAACAATCATCCAATAAATCCACAAAAGCCTTGCTAGTGTGCGAGTGACCAACCCACAAATTCCAGTCAATATCTGGGAAATTAAAATCCCCCATTATAAGACTCTCTGATTTACTGGCCCACTCTATTTCCCTGTACAATACATTATTATACTCATCAGAGTCATTAGGCCTATAGCACACTCCTACTCTCAATTTTGATTTCCCTATGCTTATGTCACACCAAACTGACTCGACACTGCCCTGTCCATCGATATCAACTGGCTTCACTTCCTTTGACTTTATGTGTTTCTTAATTAATAGCATAACCCCTCCTCCCCCCCACCCTGTCCTGTCTATCCTTTCTATATACATTGTATTCCCCAAATTCCAGTTCCGCATTACTTATATCTGTGTGACACCACGTCTCTGGATATCCCAACAATATCTGCCTTTGATGTTTTGAGCAATACCTCAAATTCATCAAATTTATTTACCAAACTCCTAGCATTGGTGTACACGCAGGTATACATGCACCTGTTTCTATTCTTAGCTACCCTAACACAACCCATGTGTTTACTTGTAACGCAATGACTACCAGCAGTCTCTGAAATATCCTGCATCTTGTTTTTCAGACTTCTGCTCATTTGAATAGCAGCAGTGCAAGAATCACTTCCACCTCTGCCAGTGGCTACTGTTAATCTATTAGTCCTTGTATCTCCCCTAACTAGCAGTTTTCCGACCCACCTAACACTGCCTCGACAGCATCAGCAAAAATTCTTGCACCCTTTCTATTTAAGTGTATCCCATCCCTGTAGAAGCAATCTCTCCTGTTAACAAGTACAGTCCAGGCTGAAAAAAATTCTACCCCTTGAGCCTTGCACAATCCCTCCAGGGCCGAATTGATCGACAAGGCTCTCATCATATACTCCCTCCTGTCGTGTCTGGGCAGAATTGCAGACACTTTCAAGTTCAACCCTAATTCACGGCTTTTTTTCAACAGTGACCTGTACTTGCTAAGTAATTCCGCCGGTCTCCTACTCTTAATATCATTAGTGCCAACGTGTACAACTATATCACCTTTTGTGCCCTTAAAAGATGATATCCGCTCTACAACGTCAGATGATACAAAGGTTGGCAGGGTTGTTAATGACACTAAAGACAGTATCCTACTGCAACAGGATCTAGAAAAGTTAGGCAGATGGATTGAGAAGTGCTACCCATATGCAAAGTACTGCATATGGGTAGCAGTAACCCAAGAGAAACGTACCAACTCTGTGATACTACACTCAGGGAGATGGAGAACGAAAAAGACCTGGGGGTAATTGTGCAGTCAGATATGAAGTCCTCTGAGCAGTGCAGATGGGTTGTCAGAGCAGGTCATGGAGTATTGTCAATGATATATAGGAATTTTGCTAGCAGAAACAAGGAAGCGATTATCCCTTTGTATAAGGCAATGGTCAAGCCACACCTTGAGTACTGTATGCAAGTCTAGAGGCCTCTTAGGAATGATGAAGAACTGCTAGAACGAGTACAGAGAAGGGCAACAAGATTGGTGAGAGAAACGAAGGGGTGCCCTTATGAAGAAAGGCTTAAGTTCTGCAAGTTGCAGCATCTGGAGACTAGGCACCTGTGAGGTGATCTGATTGAGGTGTATAAGGTCTTGAATGGTGTGAGCAGGCTCAGTGCTGACTGGATATTTCTGCTTGCTCAGATTAAGAACCTGTACCTGTAGGGGTATAGATTCAAATTGAGAAAAGACAGTTGTGGAATAGATGTGCAGAAGTTTGCCTTTAGCCAACGGGTAGTTGATTGCTGGAACAGACTTTCATCTGTTGTGGAAGTTGATAGCTTAAATAAATTTAAGGCTGAACTAGACAAACATTTGAAGTGAGTGGATGGGTGAAATGGGAAGGGATTTTTTTTTTTTGGCTGATGCTGTATAAGCTTTCTTTCTTGCATCATATGCCTCAACTAATGCTAATTCTAATATCTTCCTACCTATCCTTAGAATGTTAGCTTCTGATTCCATAGATTGTGGAAATCTTTTCTCAAAGCTTATTTCTCACACTTAATCCCATGACTTTTTCTACAAGCTAGTTATGGTCGTAGGGCAAATTGATAACTGTTGTGAAGGTGTGCAGAGTATAAATGAAAATTTATTAATTTCTGACAACTCATTTATGCTTGAGTTTTTTTTCCTTCATGTACATTTCCATAGTTGTTTGATACATTTTAAATGCACATTGAAATTTATTCATGTAACTGTCCTTCATTGTTGTTTGTTCTTGTCAGTATTTATATCTTCCCAGAACTTTTACTTTTCTGTGTTATTTGGCTTGTTTGTGTTTAATAGTTTAATGTGATATTTTGCGATTATTCCTCTAGGGTAGGAATAATAGTTCACTTTTTCTTTTGAATTTCATATTCTGTTTTTCAGATTTTCTGTCATATCTCACCCTTCATTCCCAATGCTTAGTGAGAAGCAACTTCCACCCTAAAAAAGCGCAAGGCTGCACAAAATTTATGCGCTCCCACTATGAACCTTTGCTAGCATTCCAAAAACAAGGTTGGTTGTCAGTGCTCATCATTTAGAACCTGTCAAAGTCCAATGAGCTCACCTATCTATAACAAAATACATAATATGAAAAATTTTATATACTTAGACATGAAAATTATAACTGATTTAAGTTATGAAAATAGATTAAAATAAATTAATTCCCAGTGTCATCAATCAGTTCACCATTCCTTATTCAATAATAATAATAAGTTATTATCTAAACCACGGTTAGGCAACCTTTCTTTGACTGCATCTTCCCAGACTTGTACTTTTCTATGTTATCTTGATCTGGTTCTGGTAAATAACAGTCCTTCACAATGTTCTATGTTTGAAAACAACTATTTTGGGATCCACTAAGAGGAATTTATCGATTTAAAACTAGTACTGTAGTAATTATGTGTAATTCTGTGATTTTGGTACATCTGCTCTTTACTGGACCCTTGTAATTGCTTGGAAAAAACCACTGTTGACTTCTGCCCATTTTGTTGTATCGATAAGAAAATTCAAAATTTGCCGCCATTGTTTTAGTGGTGACACAGGCAATATTTGGAGCTTTCTATTTAGTTTTGTAGTAGTGTAATCAGTATTAGAAGAGGCTTATAACTATAATGCATAGCAATAGATAAGGGTTTTAATAACTTAACTTTATCACGTAGTATGTAATGTACGACATTAATACTCATAGCGCTTTTTTTTGTTTGGCACTAATATAACTGATGTGGTGTAGGGCACAGAGTAGTATCTTACTGTTCTGTAGTGCTGGCCCGTGCCAAGGTATTTCCACTCTGGGCAGAAAGAGTTTTCGGCATCACTTTACTAAGGATATATACAGGGTGATTCACTACCAGTGCAACAAACTTGCAGGAGGTGTAGGGGGCACAAAGACGAATCGGAATCACATAGCATTGCAGGGTCCGAATTGCCTTCGTCATGCGGTAAAGGACGTTGAACGGGAGGTCGCGTGAACAGCGATCCCACTGGAAGTCAGCATTTGCGAACCGTTTCTGTTGAAGAAACCAAGTAGCAAAAGTCCTCCGGAGTGGATAATCCGCAGGCTCCAATGATTGGATGCGTTGCAGATGGTATGAACTCATTTGGTTTGTTGACAGTATCCTCCATACAGTGGATTGGGAAATACCCAATCGTTGGCCTATAGCTCGAGTACTCATACTCGGATTGCCTTCTGCAAGACGTAGGACATTCTCCTCATTGTCTGGCATCCTTGTCATTTGCTCTCGATTCATGGTACCTCTCTTGAAACAACGAGTCTCACGTAACCTGTGCACACATGCGAAAATCGTATGATGAGGAGCACGCCTGTGCTTGAAACGTTCCTAGTACAAGCGCAGAGCAACATGCCCATTACAGTCCGCAGCTCCATATGCGAGGTGCATGTCGGCTAGTTCAACGTTTGAATACTCGTCCATCCTACTGCCTCGGGAACCGGTTTGCAAATGCTGACTTCCAGCGGGATCGCTGTTCACGCGACCTCCCGTTCAATGTCCTCTACTGCATGACGAAGGCATTTCGGACCCTGCAATGCTATGTGATTCCGCTTCGTCTTTGTGCCCCCTACACCTCTTGCAAATTTTTCACACTGGTAGTGAATCACCCTGTATATAGAGTATATTTTTTTCATGATTTGCAAAATTTAATGCCCGTTAAAGAAGGGCACACTGGCTAAGGCCCTTGCTAGCTCTTAACTTAATCCTGTACTGCTGTGGTGTGGTGCATAGTAATGAAATTCAAGATTTTTAATTGGTAAGCAAGTAGCCCATAGGTATTTCAAAAGTTCAAATTACGTGTGTTAGTGTAATTAGGTAATTTTATTATGTATTATAATTAACTTATGACATTACAAATGTAATGGTATAGTGAAATACATATAACGTTAACCTGATAGTGTAATAAATATGTACCCTAGTGAGGAGTCTCCCCAACCAGGAGGTACAAATGAAGCTAGAAAAATGGGCAGAGAAGACACTACAATAACCTCCTTCAAGATCACATAGATAAAATTTTTTCCAATGCATGGCTCACGAGCAGGATGCTTTTCCCCCTGACTGAAGGATTCATGCTGCCATCCAAGACCAGGTAATCAACACCAGGAACTATAGAAAATACATTGCCAAGAAGCTCAGAGTGTCTAATTACACATGTCAACGATGCCACCTGGCCTCAGAAACGATCCAACACATCACCGCAGAATGCAAGGTGATCACCCAGACTGAGTACACTCAGACACGACCATGTAGCCAGAATCAAGGAAATACCAGTTGATCGAAAAAAGTGGACCGTGCTACAAGTGCAAACCCCAGGGAGTACTAGAGACCACAACCCACGAGCTGTACTGGGACCGCACCATAATAACAGATAGGGCCATCCTGCACAACAGACCAGACATAACCCTTGTGGACAAGAAGGAAAAGGCTACAATTCTGATTGATATAGCAGTACACAACAATCGGCAACCCCCAAAAAACCCATGGGAAAAAAATCAGGTAGTACACGAACCTAAGACAGGAGATCAAAGAGATGTAGCATATGCAGCAAGTAAAGTCCATCCCAGTCATCGTGTCAACCACAGGTATGGTGCTTAAAGACCCTACATAACAGCCTAGCAGCAATAGGTCTCCCAGCGAGCACCTACAAGGAACTGCAGAAAGTTGCAATCCTGAACACTTGAAGGATAGTCAGAGAGTTCCTCAACCAACAGTAACACCAGACATAACAACAACCATCCTGTGTACTTGGTAACAATACCCGTCGAGGTGGTACCCTGAAACAGGAAGAAATAATATGAAGAACAATAATAATAATAATAATAAAGAAGCAGAAAGAATATGGTCAATAGGTCCATATAGAACCAGAGGATGAAGAACAAGAATAAATACCACCCAGAGTAGCTGAAGTGGAAAGAGACGAAGTCATGATATCCAACATAGAAGGCGAGTGGAAGACGGCCCTAACAGAATTCGAAGGAATGGACTCCACATGATACCTAAGCAGAGGCCAAATAAAATCCTGTGGAGAATAACAACCACCTCAATCGGCAAATAATGCCACATTACCTTGACAACAATGGTCCAACGCTGGAGGCTATCCACATAGCCATATACTGTGCTGCCATAGCACTTACTACAATTAATGGAAAAGAAACGAGAGACCAGCAGCAAAAAAACCAAAAAACAGAAGGAACCAACAGCTTGGGAAAGAAGACTTCAGCAGAAGATAGAAGAATTAAGAGTCAAGATAGGTCAGTTGACCCAGTACAAACAGGATAATAGAAGTAAGAAATTGATTGGAAAGGTGAACAGCATTCTCAAGAGAGCTTCCACAGCAAACATGAGACCAGAAATCAGAGAATAGGAGAATACTTGGACACAGTGAAACAGAATATACTCTCACTCAGCAAGAGACTACACAGATACGAAGAGATCACCCAGAGGAAAATAAACAATGGAATCTTCGATGAGCACCAAAGAGCATGCTACAGGAAACTGGGAAAAGACGTGAAAGAAGTGAACGGACCACATGAGCAGAAGACGATTGAGGAGTTATGGAGAAATATCTGGAGCAGAGAAGTAAGACATAACAGCAGAGTAACCTGGATAGAAGTAGAACGGAAGAAAGCCAAGGACATACAAGAGATGAGAGAGTGGGAGATTCGTAGTAAAACAGTCGATCAGGAACACCCACAACTGTCGAACTCCAGGAATTGATAATATCCACAACTGCTGGTACAAGAAGCTCACCTGTACACACAAGCACCTAGCAACAGTTCACTCGAAATATAAGGCACCCGGAGACAATCCGAAGTTTCTCAATGAAGGAGTCACATATCTGAAGCCTAAAGACAAAGATACAAGAAACCGGGAGAAATACAGGCCAATCACCTGCCTCCTAACGTTGTACAAGATCCTGACCAGCTGCATAACCAAGAAGATATCAGACCACTTAGAGAGTCAAAACATAATGGTCGAACAGCAGAAAGGATGCAAGCGGAGGTGAAAAGGGTGCAAGGAGCAATTAACCATAGATGCCGCAGTTATGGAGCAAGCCTACAAGAAACACTGCAACCTATACAAGGCCTACATAGATTACCCCAACGCTTTCATCTCCGTACCTCATAGCTGGTTAATAGAGACCCTGAAGATCTACAAGGCCAATCCGATAGTGATAAACTTCCTAGGAGCAACAATGGCGAAATGGAGTACCACTATTAAGGTCGAGAACATCACACCCAGACCAATTTCCATTAGAAGAGGAATTTTTCAGAGAGATGTTGTGAGCCCAAGTGATTCTGTCTAGTACTCAACCTGCTATCCACCATGCTTAACGGCAGCAAGTATGGATATAACCTCAAAGAAGGAAGAAAGAACCTGAACACCCTCACTCACCTAATGTACATGGATGACAACATGCTGTACGCGGCAACCGAGAAGCAACTTCAGCAACTACTCCAGATCATCGAAGAATTCAGCAAGGACATCGGGATGGAATTTGGTCTAGACAAATGCAAGCCCCACCCACTGCACCAGGGAAAATTAATTGGCCGAAACTATCAGCTGCTGACTGCTAAAGAGATCGAAGCTATTACAGAAGGAGAGACCTACAAATACCTAGGGACGATGTAGGCTCAGCAGTTAGATCACAAGGATATCAAGAAGTGCCTGACCGAAAAATATGATCAGAGACTCAGAAGCCTGCTGAAAGCAAAACTGAACGGAGGGAACACAGTTGCTACTATAAAGACCTATGCAGCTCCAGTTCTAACAGACGCCTTCGGGGTCATAGATTGGACTAACACCGAGTTGAAAGATATCATGCGAAAGACAAGGACAACGATGACCAGGAGCCGGCAACACCACCCGAAGTCAACAGTGGAGAGAGAGAGAGAGAGAGAGAGAGAGAGAGAGAGAGAGAGAGAGAGAGAGAGAGAGAATAACAATAGCTCCGAAAGAGGGAGGAAGGGGCCTGATAGAGCAACAGAAAACAGCGATAGTTAACCGGAAGGATTATTTAGAGAACAACACAGCACCAGGCCATAAGGAAGATAGATAAGTGTTATACCCCACTCAACCTAAGGGAGAAACACCACCCATCCTGGCGTCACAAAAAACGAATTTAGAAAGTTGGGTAAAGCAGACACTCAATGGCAGACACTACAATGACCTCTATCAAGATCACATCGATAGCATTGCTTTCAATGCATGGCTCACAAGCGGGACGCTCTTCCGAGAGACTTTAGGATTCATGCTCGCCATCCAAGACCAGGTAATCAACACCGGAAACTATAGAAAATACATCGCAAAGGAGCCTGGAATATCAGATGACACATTTCGACGATGCCGCCTGGCCTCAGAAGCGACCCTACACATCACGGCGGGGTGCAAGGTGATTACCCAGACTGAGTACACTCATAGACACGACCAGGTTGCCAGGATAATACATCAGACTCTAACGAGGAATTACTAGTTGACCAAAGAAAGTGTACCATACTATAAATACGAACCCCAGGCGGTACTAG
Source organism: Mastigoproctus giganteus (assembly GCF_048544385.1). Classification (NCBI taxonomy): domain Eukaryota; kingdom Metazoa; phylum Arthropoda; class Arachnida; order Uropygi; family Thelyphonidae; genus Mastigoproctus; species Mastigoproctus giganteus. The sequence continues at coordinate 58,339,114 of NC_143580.1, forward strand.
AAACCCGAACCCACAAACTGTACTGGGACCGCGCCATAATAACCGATAAGACCATCCTGCACAACAGACCGGACATAACCCTTGTGGACAAGATGGAAAAGCCTACCTACCTGATTGCCTGACGTAGCCCAGTGGTCAGGAGCGAGAGTGCATAGCACGCGTTCTTTGAGTGGCCCGGGGTTTAAGCCCGTGATTACTAAATACGATAAATATTTGTATTTACGATTTATTGTAAACTCTACTGAGTTGGTTGTCAGTATAAACAGAATATGCAGGAGTATAAACAGAAATTTAATTAACTTAATTAATTAATTAAGTTAATTAAATTTCTGTTTAATTAACTTACTTAATTAATTAATTGGCTTATCGGTGCCCAGCACTAGCAATGTTCAGAAAACCCATGAGGAAAAAATTAGGAAGTGCACGAACATGAGGTCAAGGAGATGTGGCATATGCAAGAAGTATCGACCATCCCGATCATCGTGTCAACCACCGGTGTGGTGCCAAAGACTCTATATAGCAGCCTAGCAGCAATAGGTCTCCCAGAGAACACCTACAAGGAACTCCAGAAAGTTGGAATCCTGAACACCTTTAGGAAAATAAGAGATTTCCTCGACCAAACGTAACACTAAACATTACAACCACCCTGTGTACTCAGTAGCAGTATTGGTCACGGAGTGGATGCCCTAATCAGTGAGAAATAATATGAGCAATAATAATAATAATAGTTCTGCTGGAGAATTAACTCATATACCCATATATATTTTGTTTCTAAATTGCAGGAATTGTTTTGTGCGGTTTTCTATTATGCTGGACGAAGAATCCCAGTTGCCAGGAGGAAAATCCTGTTGTCCCCTCCTGAGACCGTTAACTTGGCTACAAAGTGAAAAAAAATCACTTACAGAATTCGATTTCCTGGTCACGTATGGAGGGGACAATGATTATAGCCACTTTGCTACCGCGAAGACTCATTCAAAAGATTAAAAAGGGAGATAAACAAAATGCCACATTGGTGCCCCAGAAATTAACTCATCTACTTGTGTGTCATATGCAGTATCTTTGTTTTGAGTGGAGTTGCTTTTCTAGTTTGTTTTTGTTGGACGAAAAAACCCTACTTTCCGTGCTGGCTGCCCCCCCCCCCACCCCCGAGACACAATAACTCAAGCCCAGAGTGAAAAAAAAGCCCATTATTGACGGACTTGAACCTGCATCCATGATCATCCCTACCACAGTGGGTGATAGTAGTATGATATAGTATGATTATGGGTTCCAGCAAGATCATGACCACTCTGCTCCCGCCAAGCCTGGTTCAATAGATTAGCATTAGCAGAGGCATATGATGCAAGAAAGTAAGTTATTATTATTATTATTATTATTATTAACCATATAATGCAAGGAAACCTGAAGCTTATGCTGCACCAGCCAAAAAATTTTCACGAGTTACCCTGAGAGAGAGAGAGAGAGAGAGAGAGAGAGGTGATGATAACCAGCTCAGGCCCCTGGGTTTTCCAAGCACAAACTTATCAGATGTGAGCCCCTGGGGTTACAGCATAATCTAACTAATGCAAGTTCTAAATCACGCGCAAGTACTCCTAGTGATCTTCCTTTGAACCTGCTTTATTATTATTATTATTATTATTATTATTAGCTGTATGGTGCAAGGAAGTCTGAGGCTTATGGTGCACCAGCCAAAAAAATTCCCCAGTTACACTAAGATTGAGACACACACAAAAGTAGAAGGAAATCACCAAGAAAGAGAAGAATGATGATATCCAGCTGAGAACCCTCGGTGTGCCAAGCCCATATGTGAGCCCCTGGGGTTATATTTTTATTTACACAGTAAAAAGAGAAAGAAGGAGGCAAACAGAAAACAGCATTCAGACTAAAATTCTAAGACTTTTGTCCAAGTTTAATCAGATATTTTATAGCATTTTATTGAACGCACAACTAATAGTAAACGGTTCAATTGTAATATTACTATTAAAGGAAGATTGAATATCGGTTACTAAAGATGCTGAGATTCAATTGCATAGGCATTACGTAACAGAACACGTCTAGTTAGCACAGAGTTTTACTACGTTGTGGTTAGGTGGTGCTTTTGTGAAATTTTAGTTGATGCAAGATGATGGCTGCGTGTTTTGGATGTTTTCGAGTGTGTTTCAATGGAACTGGGGTTGGTAGTGGCTATGTTCCGATGAAAGAGCAACCGATTGTAGTTTTGGATACCTCACACATGGGCAAGTACATTATTCATTGAAAGAAAAAGGGAAAAAAAGTTTAAAAAATGCTCATTATTCATTTTCAACACAACTTACTTCCAGTAGCACTTGCCATACCAAACAGCGGATTATTATTTTTCTTCTTTTCTGAACACTAGCTACAAGATTCATAATATTGATTTCTTGAATATGTCATCTGTATTAGTGCTTACTTTTTTAATTTTTCGTTCATGATTCCACTGACACGATGTTATTAATATGAAATTCAAAAACTAAAACTTCAGTTTTATCGTTGTCTAAGACATGTGATAGTATGCTTATTGAGAGAGAGAGTTGTAAACAGAGTTGAAAGCTAAAATTAAATTTTAGTGTTTGAAGTCCTAAAATTATGCGCGTTTAGTAGAAAACTATTTTACTAAATACGAGTTAGTATTTATTAATTTAACATAATTTGTTTGGGAAGAGAGAAATTATTTTTGAAGTTTTGCATACTTATTTAAAACGTTATTAGAAGGTAATTAAAAACAGATTCGTTTAAGGTAATTATTTTGCATCAAAACAAAAACTTATTCTGCATGAGTCAGAGGGAAATAAACAACAAACGAACGTCTAATATTATTCCCATTGTCAAAAAAAAAGTACATATTTAATTCTTCCTCCAACTTTACCAAACTCTCCAGTTCACATATTCTACCCCTAAGATTTTATAGTCGTGCCCTCTGATTCTTGTTGGAATTGTGAGTTAGAATATTTCCATTCATTCGTTTTACTAAGCAATCCCGTATACACTCCATTCAAATATTCCTCCCCTCACCAAGGTATCTATTTGCTAAGCTCTGAAGACTACACTTCTAAGCCTTTCGCCATTAGGATAATGTTCGTTGTTCTTCACTGATGTCCAGTCAATTTTCTTAAGATATGTAAATATTCATCAAAATAGACTGCAACACCAAATAAACGAATTAGCTTAACTAAAATTTTTTGAATTGATTATAATAGTTATAATTTAATTAGTTAATTATTAGTAATAGAGCAAAAACCTGTATATAAATATATAAATTCATTGTATATGTCAGGCATAGGCTATGCTGAAGGTGTACTTGTGATAACTGAGTAGGAAGATTTGACATTTGTGATAACTGAGAGGGAAGTGGAAGAGAAATTGTTGAAGCCTAAACATAATTTAGGTACCTGGGGTGGATGGGATCTATCCATTTATATTAAGGGAGAAAGTAGACCTTTAGTTAGAATTCTTCCTCTTGCTCAGATTACAAATCTGAGGGGGCATAAACTGAAATTGAGGAAAGACAGTTGTCGAATAGATGTGCGGAAATTGGCTTTTAGCCAGTGGGTAGTTGATTTCTGGAACAAACTTCCATCTGTCGTTGTAGAAGTTTTATTTATTCTTTACTGCATACATCTCCTACTATCACTTAAATAAATTCAAGGAAGAAATGGACAAATGTTTGGAGGAATTGGATGAGTGAAATGGGAAGTGTTTTTTTTTTTTTTTTTTTTTTTGGCTGATGCTGTATAAGCTTGCTTTCTTGCATCATATGCCTCTACTATGCTAAAGTAATTCACTAATGAGATTTTTCGCATTCGTGTTCTCCAGAACATTATATTTTTGCATCTGTGCATTGTGATTACTCATTGTAGTTTTGATAAGTATACATGCTCAGGCCGTAATATGTTCAATAAAATTGTAAACATTCATGAATTCAATGTAGTTCTCTTAATAAAATTGACAGTTTGCACTGATTGCATTAGACCCTCGTTTAGTCTTGGAGACTAAATTTTTTGTTGCACGTGGTGAATAAGAAATGCATTTCACTTTTTGGAATAAAGTAACCCATTTCATTTCTTCGAGGTCAAAAGACAGCAGATGTGGGCTTTTGTTTGGGAATTCACCGCTTCCTATCCAAATTTGTTAAGATGTGTTGTCATTATTGAGAACCTGTGTTAAAACACACACGTGCACACATTTTTTTTTTTTTTTTTTATGAAAAACGCCAAACGTGAAAGGTGTTGCAACCTATAGTACTTAGTACCGGGTTTGGGTTGCTGATAAGATGAAAGGAGACTTGTTGACATTAGACTTGAATTTCTGTGGACTGTAATTTCAAGAAATCGTGTGAATGGAAGTAGTTCCAGAAAACAGAAGTTGAAGGGGTAAACAAGGAAGAAGAAAAGTTTGTTCTGTGAGTTCGAAGTTCCACAGCAAATGAATATTGACTGCTTGTGGCACCTATTTGGACTGGCTTGGAAGAGAAAGGAGAAATTATAGAAGCCAATTCAGCAGAACAGTACCCATGGAAGTATCTATAGAAAAGGTATGCAGCATTAACAGAATATCTGTGAGACAGAGACTTTGTAAGAGATGGTTCATTAATTAATCAAACTGCCCTGTTCAAAACAGGGCAGTTTGATCTCCTACACGTTTAATCTCCTCTCCTCTCTCTTCAGTGTGGTTAAGGCCTTATTGGAAAGGATGGGGTCCCACTGCTCCTCGTCTGAAGAGAGAGGCGAGGAGATTAAACGTGCTACAGCAGACCTAGTAACGTGCAGTTACTCCCAGTGCATTAGTGAGAGGTGTTTAAGAGGTATGAACAACAGTCATCACAGGGATGCTTTTACACCTGTTTCCACTGCATACATTCTCTACTATCCAGGCATTTCAGAACTCATTCCCTGTATCTTGCATTCGTGTAAGATATGCTGTGTGCAGCTGCCAGGTCGGCGTAGGCTGCACACAGTAATGTCTGCAACTAAAGATCCTATTGCGGGTTATGACACTAGTGTGGTCATATATGAAATCAAGTGTCCTGATTGTGGGGGTGTTATGTGGGGGGAAATGAAATGCAGGCTGCAGGATCGCCTGAGGGAAACACAATAGAGCCCTTAAGACTGCAAATTACGGAGGTTCACCTGTAGCGGAATATGCCTGGGAAACTAGGCATGGCATTTCTGCTAAAGAAGCTGTGATGATTGTGGATAAGGCACATGGCTTTTGGAACTGGAAATGGCTGGAGAGTTTAAGAATATGTTCGTCCGGGCACTACAATCTTAATATGGATAAGGGCTGTTGCATTCACCCACTCTTTGAAGAGACGAATGGTTTAGAGTGGCCTGTCCATCTTCCGGTTCCAATGCACGAGAAGTGAACCATGTGCAGACTCCATAGTCCATGTCGCAGACCTTCTGAGATGTGTGGTACATATAGGTTTTTTTTTTTTTTTTTTTGGTAGTTGGCGCATAGGCTTCTGTGGTCATAATGCACCTCCCAAGGTTTTTTCAGTACTTTGATCCAAGCCCGAGGCAAGAATCGAACCCGCGACCTTTGGGTTGCTAGGCAGGCACTTTACCCACCCGGCTAGCCCGGTCGGCACATATAGATTGTCGGTCATCCTGCAACCACTATGGCTGATGAAGGCGGCCGCTGCTGCCGAAAGCTCCTGTATTAGTGGTTTCAAACAACTTTTATCGCTTTTAATTTTATATATTTTATTGAATTTTATTCTTGTTATACAACATTTATTTTATTTTAATATTTTAACATATAGTTATACAATCAGTACGTATGTATTTTATTTTATTTTATCATAATAAAGACGTTTTACAGGTTCAAGTCAGTGTTATTTAGTAGCATTACAGATGAATTACAGAATTCCTAAGTCCAAAGGCCTTTTCAATGAAGGAGTGATTTTTCACCCTTGTTCAGGACCTGGTTGGAAATTAACAAAGTACCAAACAGAAGGAAAAACACCAGTGGAATAAAAAAATGTAAGAAGGTGACACAGAATTATTCTGGGGGAAAAAACTGTCAAGAATCCTTCTATGCTTTTTGGCCTAACCACATACAGATTACCATTTGACAGTAATGTTGTATATCAGCTTTTATTCTGTTCAACAAATTCAACATGTAGCAAGTTCTAGCATTACACACACATTAACATGCTCACCGCTGGCTTGGTCTCCGACCTTAATGCACTGAATTCAGAAATCATAGGAATCAGTCTAGATGGAGGTGGGCAGAGTTATTTTTGGGCTTTCTTCTTACTGTGTGTGAATTAGTCAGAATCTGAAGTTTTTTGAATTTGCAGAAGAAAAATACCTGGTTTTTCTTCTGAAAATTGGAAAAAAAATAGTTCTTAAAGTCAGGTGGTTTTTTTTTTTTTTTCATTCAGATGAATTAAAAACTGCTTCACTTGTATGTGCATCAACCAGCAGTGAATCAGTTAGACTTTTACAGCTGTTTGTGCTGCCTTGAGTTTCTTTGGTGGTGGAGAATCAGTGCAATTTAACTGAGGACTTGTGCTCTTATTCTAGTTAGTAATGCTGATACCATGAGCTGATTTGACTGACGATGATGATTATGCATTCTTTTTTCACATGGCAGGTCTGTGCCATATGAAAAATAACATCCAGAACTGAATCACATCTGCTTCCCTCCCAGTCACTATTCCTTTCCGTTAGCTTTTGTTCCCATCAAACTCAATCAGTCAGCCAGTGTTCCAGTTTTCCTCCTTGTTCTCTTGCCTGTCGCTTTCCATTCAGTTACATTTCTGAGAAAACACTTCTCACTCAATATGATCCAGTTTTTCCTTAGAGCACATATAGTACTTGCCCTTCCAGTACATTGTATTTCTAATCCTATCTGTCTGTTACACACACACACACACACACACACGGTACAATAGTGCCCATCACAGAATTTATATAACATTTGCTTGCAGCACAAAGATTAGCATTAGTAGAGGCATATGATGCAAGAAAACAAGCTTATGCAGCATCAGCCAAAAAAAAAAAAAAAAAAAATCCCTTTCACTTCACCCCTCTGTTTGTTCGAAATACCTGTACAGCTGAGCCTTAAATTTATTTATGCTATCAACTTCCACAACAAGGGATGGAAGTCTGTTCCACCAACCAACTACCTGCTGGCTAAAGGCAAATTTCCACACATCTATCCTACATCTGTCTTTCCTCAATTTGAATTTATGCCCTCTCAGGTGATTATTCTGAGCAAGAGACAGTATCCCATCAGCATTGAGCATGCTGAAACCATTCAAGGCTTTGTACACCTCTATCAGATCACCTCGCCAGTGCCTAGATATAAGAGAAGCAGGATTTGAATATGGGGAGTACAGTATGTACAGAAAGAATATAGTGTTTATTGTCAAGCAGCACTGGGGGTTCCCCTAAAAGCATGTAGTATTCTCTGTGTTGCAGTATAGACTGTAAACACCAGAGGTAGTGTAAGTTTTGGGTGTTGGTCTAATGTTTCTCTGGAATTTAGCCATGGGACCAATGTTCCCTCTAATTTTTCTTATAGCTGCACTGTGCAGAAATGCACCTGAGTAAAAAAAATTTCAGACAAGATTAAATATGTGCAATATTTTTACAAATTGTTTTCATTATAAGTAGGGACATACATAATAATAAAAAAAATGTTAACAATAAATTTACACTTTACAGTTAGTTATTTATTTTCCTTGGAATTTTTCTCTTCTGATCTTTGTAGAAGTCCTTACTTTGTAGACATCTACATTTATTGTTGCACCATTCACTAAATGAAATTTAATTCTCATAAGGTCACTTAAATGATCTTCATGTATTCTATTTCGATTTTTTGTTTTAATTGAATTCATATTACTAAATCCTCGCTCACAGTCTGCACTTGATGCATGAAATGTTCCTATAATATCACAGAATGGATATATTACAAAACTAAATTTATAAGTACGAAATTTAAAGTATCACTGAAAGTTTTAAATGTTTCATTTTTAGTTTTTTCAGCAATTATAAATTTTAATTCTGAATATTCTTCTGATATTTTAGAAATAACATTACTTTTGTTATTTGTAATAAATCATGAATATTTTTTTGCAAGTTGTATCACATTGTTTCCCAAAGTCAAAATTATTGCTTTCATTTGTGATAGCATTAATATCAAATACTTTACAATCGTTTAATTCATCATCAGGAAATCTTTTATCTAAGTGATCACATACACGTTTGATAAAGCAAATTATAGCAGCAGTGTCAACATCACTTTAAATTTTTGATAATACTTTTTTCACATTTTCACTCCAGAAAATATTTTTTCCAAGATATTGGCTTCTTAATTTGTTTATTTTAGCTTTAACATATTGATGTGCATCAATAATTTTAACAAGTACAGGTCACTGTTGAAAAAAAGCTGTGAAAAAGGGTTTAATTTGAAAGTGTCTGCAATTCTGCCCAGACACGATAGGAGGGAGTATATGATGAGAGCCTTGTCGATCAATTCGGCCCTGGAAAGATTGTGCAAGGATCAAGGGGTAGAATTTTTTTCAGCCTGGACTGTACTTGTTAACAGGAGAGATTGCTTCTACAGGGATGGGATACACTTAAATAGAAAGGGTGCAAGAATATTTGCTGATGCTATCGAGGCAGTGAGAGAGAGAGAGAGAGAGAGAGAGAGAGAGATAATCTTTAATGCCCTTCACGGCCAAAAAGCCAGGGGTTTACATTTGTACAACTTCCCGAAACTTCCGGGAAAATAGATTAGGTGGGTCGGAAAACTGCTAGCTTGGGGGGATACAAAGACGAATAGATTAACACGAATAGATTAGCCACTGGCAGACATGAAAGAGATTCTTGCACTGCTTCTATTGGAATGAGCAGAAGCTTGAAAAACAAGATTCAGTATATTTCAGAGACTGCTGGGAGTCATTGCGATGCAAGTAAACACATGGGTTGTGTTAGGGTAGCTAAGAATAGAAATAGGTGCATGTATACTTGCGTGTACACCAATGCTAGGAGTTTAGTAAATAAATTTGATGAATTTGAGGTATTGCTCAAAACATCAAAGGCAGATATTGTTGGGATATCAGTGACTTGGTGTCACACAGATATAAGGAATGCAGAACTGGAATTTGGGGAGTACAACGTCTACAGAAAGGATAGACTGGATAGGAAGGGAGGAGGGGTTATGCTATTAGTTAAGAAATACATAAAATCCAAGGAAGTGAAGCCAGTGGACATCGCTGGACAGTGCAGTGTCGAGTCAGTTTGGTGTGACATAAGCATTGGGAGATCAAAATTGAGAGTAGGAGTGTGCTATAGGTCTAATGACTCTGATGAGTATAATAAGAAACTGTACAGGGAAATAGAGTGGCCCAGTAAATCAGAGAGTCTTATAATGGGAAATTTTAATTTCCCAGATATTGACTGGAGTTTGGCGGCTGGTCACTCACACACTAGCAAGGCTTTTGTGGATTTATTGGATGATTGTTTTCTACATCAGCATGTTCGGGAGGCAACTAGAGGGAGTAATACTCTTGATTTGATTATCAGCAGTGATTCTTCATGCATTAAGAATCTGCAGATAAATGAACCACTAGGTGGCAGTGATCACAGTGTGCTGAAGTGGGATTTACTCAAAGAGGTAACTACCATTAGGGGTAAAGGGAAGGGTTATTGCTTTCGTAAAGGCGACTACGATGGACTGAGACAGTATTTAAATTCTATACAGTGGGACCAACTGATGATGTTACCAACAGCAAATGCAAAATGGGAAGCATTCAAAGAACTTATCTTGGAAGCTACTAGGCTATACATACCAACTAACAAATATTGTTCAAGGTTTAGGCCTAAATGGATGTCAGATGAACTGATGAGGCATATGGCAGAGAAGAAACATGCATGGGATACATACAAATTAACACGTGACACAGAAGCCTATGATAGATACAAGTTGATCTGTAACCAAGTTACAAAGGAGGTTAGGCAGGCGAAGGCAGAGTACGAGAAATCTTTGGCAAGGGATGCAAAGAAAAACAGCAAAGAGTTCTTTACTTATGTAAACTCTAGAAGGAAGGGGATGAATCAGATTGGTCCACTTGATATCGATGGGTCAACTGTTGATGATCCTGCTCAGGTAGCTAACAAACTAAATGAATATTTTGCATCAACATTCACACATGAGGAGTTATTTAGTGAGGAGAAAGCCAGGGGTGTATTCAACTCTAGCAGTAAGCTAGAGAATCTTGTAATAACCGAGAGTAAAGTGGAGGAGAAACTGTTGAAGATAAACACAAGAAAGGCACCTGGGGTGATTGGGATCTATCCAGTTATATTAAAGGAGGCAGCAGAGGAAGTAAGCAAACACTTAGCCATAATTATGAGAGCTTCCTTGGACTCAGGGGAGGTACCCGCAGACTGGAGATGTGAAAATGTGACCCCAATTCACAAAGGAGGATCAAAGACTGACACAAGCAATTATAGACCTGTGAGTTTAACTTCTGTTCCAGGAAAATTAATGGAGGCACTAGTTAAAGAAGCACTGCAGGATCATTTAGACAAGACTTCAGTTATAGCTCGGACACAGCATTGTTTTGTTAAGGGGAAGTCTTGTCTGACCAATTTGATTGGATACTATGATGCAGTCACAAAGGAACTGGATGCAGGGAATAACTTTGATATTATATACTTGGATCTTAGAAAGGCTTTTGATACTGTTGCACATGGAAGACTGCTGCACAAATTGGAGCAGTGTGACATTGGAGGCAAATTGCTGCTGTGGATAAAGGGGTGGCTGAGGGGGAGAAGACAGAGAGTGGTAATCAATGGACACTGCTCGTCGTGGACTAATGTTATTAGTGGAGTCCCTCAGGGCTGGGTCCATTATTGTTTTCTGTATTCATAAATGATATTGATGATGGTATATCAAGTTTAATGTCGAAGTTTGCAGACGATACAAAGGTAGGCAGGGTTGTCAAGGACACTACTGACACTATGCAGCTGCAACAGGATCTGGAAAGGTTGAGCAGATGGGCTGAGAGGTGGCAAATGAAGTTTAATATTGACAAATGTAAAGTACTACACATGGAAACAGCAACCCCAGAGCAACGTATCAACTCTGTGGTACTACACTGACAGTGGTAGAGAATGAAAAGGACCTGGGGGTGGTTGTGCAGACAGATATGAAGTTCTCTGAGCAGTGCAGATGGGCTGCAAGAGTAGCTCATGGTGTATTGGCAATGATATATAGGAATTTTTCTAGCAGGTATAAGGAGGTGATTATTCCCTTGTATAAGGCAATGGTCAGGCCACACCTAGAGTACTGTATACAGGTCTGGAGGCCTCATTTCAAGAAGAATGTAGAGCTGCTGGAACGAGTACAGAGAAGGGCAACAAGATTAGTGAATGGAACAAAGGGGTGCTCTTATGAAGAAAGGCTTAAGTTTTGCAAATTACAGTGTCTGGAGACTAGGCACCAGCGAGGTGATCTGATAGAGGTGTATAAAGCATTGAATGGTTTGAGCATGCTCAATGCTGATGGGATTCTTCCTCTCGCTCAGAATAATCACCTGAGAGGGCATAAATTCAAATTGAGGAAAGACAGATGTAAGATAGACGTGCGGAAATTTGCCTTTAGCCAGCGAGTGGTTGATTGGTGGAAGAGACTTCAATCCCTTGGCGTGGAAGTTGATAGCCTAAATAAGTTTAAGGCTCAGCTGGACAGGTATTTTGAACGAACAGAGGGGTGAAGTGGAAGTGGTTTTTTTTTTTTTTTTGGCTGATGCTGCATAAGCTTGCTTTCTTGCATCAAATGCCTCTACTAATGCTAATGCTAATAATGTTTAAACATTTTTTTGTAGATATTTGCAAAGCAATTCAAGCTCTCCTAATACATCATTGAGTGCAATTAATGCCATATGATATTGTGATTTTGTCAAAATTTGTAAACAGTATTTACTAATAGGATCATTACATTCGTTAACTTGCTCATTGCAGTATTCAATTAATATTTCATAATTTTTTACTAAAGCATCAACTTTTTTTTTTATTTTATTTTTTTCATGAAAACCCCAAACAAGAGAGATACCAGAACCTATAGTACTTGGTACTGTGCTTGGGTTGGAGGTTGAGAAGATGAAAGAAGATATTTGTTGACATTGGACTTGAATTTCTGTAGATTGTAATTTTCAGGAAATACGTATGAAGGAAGGTTGTTCCAGAAAATGGCAGTTGAATGAATAAATGAGGAAGATGAAAAGTTGGTTCTGTGGGTTTGAAGTTGGACAGTAAATGGATGTTGGCTGGTGGCGGCACGTGTTCGGACTGTTTTGAAAGATAGAGCAGGAATTATAGAAGCCAATTCAGAAGAACAGTGCCCATGGAAGTATCTGTAGAAGAGGCATGCAGCAGAAACAGTACGTCTATGAGAAAGCAAGTGGAGAGACTGTTAGAGATGAATCATTAATTAACCTAACTGCCCTCTTCTGAATGGAATCAAGAAGCCTGAGAGAGGTTTTTGGGGAACCTCCCCAGATGTGGTGCCCCCAAATATTCCATGGCTGGGCGGATTTGCGATTTATACAGAGTGAGCAGCTGTTTGGAAGAAAAGTAACACAGAGAGCGAAAGAGAAAACCAAGTTTTTTAGAATGCAGAGGGAGCAATATTTGTAATGTGCTTGTGCCAAGAGAAATTAGAAGTCAGGGTAATCCCCAAAAGAGATATATCATTTTGCCGAGAAATTGGAGTGTCACTAAAGATAAGCATAGGAGCAGAAGAATCCTTTTGCAAGATATAAGACAAGACTGAGTTTTAGAAGGGTTGAAATCAACTAAGATGCCTTTGCCCCACTGGAGAATTACCTGAAGATCGGCATTAAAGGAATTGGTAGCAGATTTTTGAGAAGTTAAAGCTGATTGAGCAGGACAAGGTTTCTCAAAATGGAGAGTGGAATGCAATGTGCTATCATCGGAAAAACTGTGAATAGGATTTCCAGTCAATGGAAGAAGGTCATTAATATACAAGAGGAGAAGAGTGGTTAAAAGAACTGAATCTTGGGGGACACTGGCATTAGTGGAGAAGTTAGAAGACAGAGAGCCATCTACCATCACCCTCAGTGAGCGATCAGAGAGAAAACTGGATAACGAATTACTAAAAACAGTTGGCAAACCATAAGATGGAAGCTTGTTTAGAAGACCTTTATGCCAAACATGATCAAAAGCCTTTGAGATGTCAAGAGCAACTACCTGTGTTTCACCGAACCTTTCCATTGAATTAGTCCATAAATGGGTAACATAAGCCAAAATATCACCAGTGGATCGACACTGACGGAATCCCTATTGGCGATCGTTGATCAGACTGAAGGTTTCTAGATAGTTTAAGAGTTGGCATTTAATTGATTTCTCCATTACTTTAGAAAGAGTAGAAGTAATTTCAATGGGACGATAATTGGATGGGAGGGATTTGTCACCCTTTTTAGGAACTGGCTGGATATGAGCAAATTTCCAAGCAGAAGGAAAAACACCTTTGGAATAAGAAAGTGAAAAAAGGCGGCAAAGAATAGGAGTAAGTTCAGGAGCACAGGTTTTGAGAACAAGTGAAGAAATACCATCAGGACCTGGGGCTTTCTTAGCATCAAGATTCATCAAAATCCTTCTGATATCCTTTTGACGGAAGACCACAGGAGGCATTGAATGGAGCGTGCTAGGAATGGTGGGAGGTGTTTTACCAAGATCATTAATATATGAGCTGGAAGAAAAATGGGATGCTAGCAGGTCAGCTTTATCCTTGGCTGAAGTGACAACAGAACCATCTGGTTTGGACAGAGGTGGGAGCAGAGATGGGCAAAAATTGCAGCCAATAGCTTTGGCAAGAGACCAAAATGCTCGGCTACCATTGGGGCAAGAAGCAAGTTTTCTACTCTTAGCCTGTTCAAACTCTAGTTTGGACTCATTAATAACTGCTTTACAATTCTTGCAAGCTTTGGTGTAGGCAGAAAATGAAACTGAAGAATTAGAAACAAGCCAATTACGATATGCAACATTCTTCTCTTGAACGGCCTTAGCACATTTATTGGAAAACCAAGGTTTAGATAAAGGACGAGATTTTAAAGTGGAGTGTGGGATAAAGGATTCCATTCCTGCAAGAATAATTTCACTGACACGATCTGAGCAAACGTTGACATCAGAAGTTTTGAAACAGTAATCCAAACATGGAAAAGAAGAAAAGAAGTCTCGCAGGTCATCCCATTTTGCATTCTTGTAATGCCAAACAACACATGGTTGGGAATTTTTATTCTGAATGTGATTTCTAGTTTTCTAATTTATGTTTCTAATTCTTTAATTTCATTCAATTTCTAGCTATTTTATTTTCCTGGAGTGTACGCGGAGCCCAGGTTGGGAACCACTGCAGTAGAAGGTGCTAAACTCAACGCCTTACACACATCCGACCGATGCTCACCAGACTCCATGTGATGATCACATCCATTTTCTCCTTAATTGTTAGTGTTTTACACTCTTTTTGGCCCCCTGGCACAGAAACTGCCCTATGCTTAGAGCTCATAGTTAAACAAAAATTATTATTAATGAGAAATAACACTGTGTAACCCATTAACAATTGAGGGAAAATTCACAATGAAACGAACATGGTACACTGTAAACAAAGAACCCCGGGGGCTCACATCTGGTGAGTATGGGCTTGGCACACCCAGGATCCTGAGCTGGATATCATCATTCTTCTCTTTCTTGGTGATTTCCTTCTACTTTTGACTCTCTCTCTCTCTCCCTCAAGGTAACTTGGGAATTTTTTTTTTTCTGGTGCAGCATAAGCCTCAGGCTTTCTTGCACCATATGGCTATTAATAATAATAATAACTCTTGGCGTAGCTATCATTCCATCCACAATGCATCACGAAAAACAAAAGAAACGCCTAGTGCATGTTTGGACTTGCAGGTGTTGCTGCAACGTGTTACTGAGTTGCGATTTTTTTGTTATTTTTTCAGGTAATATTTTGAAACAGTCATTAATGTGAAAAGTCGTAAAATAGGCCATCGTAAAACGGGGCCTATCTGTGCGCAACTTTTTTTTTAATGTACATATTCCAGTCAATGGAAGAAGGTCATTAATATACAAGAGGAGAAGAGTGGTTAAAAGAACTGAATCTTGGGGGACACTGGCATTAGTGGAGATTAGCGGGGTACAACAATCTACATATATAGGACATTCATATTCAGCCATCCTTTTCACATGCTTATCCCACTCACTACAGTACCCCAAATAGAACTACACATAACACTTTTTTTTTTTTTTTTTTTTCCTGGTTATTTCTCACCCAGCACTTGAATTTTTATTTTATTTTATTTTTTTCATGAAAACCCCAAACAAGAGAGATACCAGAACCTATAGTACTTGGTACTGTGCTTGGGTTGGAGGTTAAGAAGATGAAAGAAGATATTTGTTGACATTAGACTTGAACTTCTGTAGACAAATTTTCAGGAAATATGTATGAAGAAAGGTTGTTCCAGAAAATGGCAGTTGAATGAATAAACGAGGAAGATGGATGGATGTTGACAGGAAATGGATGTTGGCTGGTCACGGCACGTATTTGGAATGTTTTGAAAGAGAGAGAGAGAGCGGTAATTATAGAAGCCAATTCAGAAGAACAGTGACCATGGAAGTATCTGTAGAAAAGGCATGCAGCAGAAACAGTGAGTCTATGAGACAGCGAGTGGAGAGACTCAGTTAGAGAGGAGTCATAAATTAACCTAATTGTCCTCTTCTGAATGAAATCTAGAAGCCTGAGAGAGGTTTTGGGGGCACCGCCTCAGATGTGGGAACAATATTCCATGGTAGGGCGGATTTGCGATTTCCACAGAGTGAACAGCTGTTTGGAAGAAAAGTAACGCCGAGAGCGAAAGAGAAAACCAAGTTTTTTAGATGCAGAGGAAGCAATATTTGTGATGTGCTTGTGCCAAGAGAGATTAGAAGTCAGGGTAATCCCCAAAAGAGATATATCAACTTGCCTAGAAATCGGAGTGTCACCAAAGATAAGCATAGGAGCAGAAGAATCCTTTTTGCGAGATATAAGACAAAACGGAGTTTTAGAAGGATTGAAATCAACTAAGTTGTCTTTGCCCCACTGGAGATCGGCATTTAAGGAATTGGTAGCAGATATTTGAGAAGTTGAAGCTGATTGAGCAGGGCAAGGTTTCTCAAAATGGAAAGTGGAATGCAATGTGCTATCATCAGCAAAACTATGAATAGGATTTCCAGTTAATGGAAGAAGGTCATTAATATACAAGAGGAAAAGAGTGGGGGGGAAAGAACTGAACCTTGTGGGACACCGGCATTAGTGGAGAAGTTAAAGACAGAGAGCCATCTACCATCACCCTCAGTGAGCGATCAGAGAGAAAACTGGATAACCAATTACAAAAAACAGTTGGCAAACCATAAGTGGAAGCTTGTTTAGAAGACCTTTATGCCAAACACGATCGAAAGCCTTTGAGATGTCAAGAGCAACTGCTTGTGTTTCACTGAACTTTTCCATTGAATTTGTCCATAAATGGGTAACATCCCAGGAAACTAGGTGGCAGGACCCGCCAGAGCAAGTTGTTATTCTGGAGACATCCGGCTAGCCTCCATGTGGCTAGGTATGGGCAATGTAAGGCCCCCACTAGGGGCCTGGCGGCCAATAAGCCAGATAAACAATTGGCACAACACATCGCACTGCACAGACATGGCCTACACACTTTCAAGTCTCTGGCTTGACAGTATACTGTCCTCGATATAGTGAACACATGTGGAGATGGGAGAAATCCCAAGTGCCGTCTGACACAAACATACCTTATACACCTATCATCAGTGCTCCGTACTGCTCAGTCACATGACCAGCAAGGCTCGGTACTTGGCCCATTTCTCTGGAACGTGGTGCTCGACAGCTTTCTAAACCTTGACCTTGGTGATGTGAGGTCACAGGCCTACGTGGATGACTTGATCCTGATGCTGGCAGCAGACTCAAGAACTCAACTAAAGATCTCTGCAAACCGAGCTGTCAATATCCTACAAGACTGGGCCACCCAAAACCACTTAAAGATATCTCAAACAAAAACCTGCTCCATCCTACTTAAAGGTTCTCTCAATATCAAATCATCATCATCAGACATTTTCAATCCACTGCAGGATGAAGGCCTCTCCAGCAACTTTCCAGTTCCTTCTGTTTTGAGCACTGGCCATCCATTTACTACTCAAACTCATGAATTTCATCTATCCATCTCCGCCTTTGTCTTCCAGGTTTTCTTCTAGCTCCTCTTGGGTACCATTCTGTTATTTTCTTAGTCCATCTGTCATCATGTCTTCGAGCTATGTGTCCTGCCCAAGACCATTTTAGTTCTTTAGTTTTGATAAGAATGTCCTTTACTTGAGTTTGCTGCCTAATCCATGTGTTTCTCTTCTTATCTAACAGTCTGATTCCCAATATGATTCGTTCCATTCTTCGCTGTGTAGTTCTCAGCTTCTCTTCCATTCTTTTGGTGAGTGCCCAAGTTTCACTTCCATAAGTCATGGTGGGGAGTATACATTGATTCATTATTTTACGTTTCAGACAAACTGGGATATTGCTCTTCAGTATGTGACTATATTTCCTGAATGCCATCCATCCAAAATTTATTCTTCTCTTGACTTCCAGCCATTTATCATTATTACTGCTAATAACTTGTCCCAGATAAGTATATGACTCCACCTTTTCAATTACTGCTCCTTCAATCATTATTTCCCTTTCCGTGGCATACTTGTTCATCATTACTTTTGTTTTAGCCATATTCATCTTTAGTCCAAAATCCTTACTAACTGTGCATAACTGATTAAGATTTTCCTCTAATTCTTTGGGATCGTGGCTTATGACCACAATGTCATCTGCAAATCGTAAATGGTTTAGGTACTCTCCGTTCACATTGACTCCTTTCTGCGACCAGTCTAATCTTCTGAAAGCTTCCTCAAGGGCAGCAGTAAACAGCTTCGGAGATATTGTGTCTCCTTGTCGAACTCCTTTCTCGATTTTAAATTTGCTACTGTCTTTGTCTAGTCTAATAAAGGATGTAGCACTCTCATATATTTTCTTCAAAATCATAATATATGGAGTATCTATGCCTTGTCTTTCCAGTGCCCGAAACATTGCCTTATGCTGTATGGAGTCAAATGCCTTTTCATAATCCACAAATGCCAGGCATAATGGTGTTTTATATTCATTTGCTTTCTCCATTAGCTGTGATATTACGTGAAGGTGATCCATAGTTGAGAATCCTGTCCTAAAGCCAGCTTGCTCTTTCGTTTGATTCTCATCAAGTATTCTTTCTAATCAATATCAAAAGGCCTCCCCAAATTCAGGAAACAACAATTAAGCTTTCCACTGAACTGAAATATGTTGGTATTCTGCTGGGTAAGTAGGATGGGGAGTGAATAACAGATTTTTATCCAGCAGAATACCAACGTATTTCAATTTGGTGGAAAGCTTAATTGTTGTTTCCTGAATCTTTATCTGGGGAAGCCTTTTGATATTGAGAGAACCTTTAAGTAGGATGGAGCAAGTTTTTGTTGGAGATATCTTTAAGTTGTTTTGGGTGGCACAGTCTTGTAGGATATTTATAGCTCGGTTTGCAGAGATCTTTAGTTGAGTTCTTGAGACTGCTATCAGTATCAGGATCAAGTCATCCATAGTCACTCGCCGCACCTGGGGGCTTAAGAAGAGGACCCTAGCCCTCTACTATAATCCCAGGGGCTCACATCTGGTGAGTATGGGCTTGGCACACCCAGAGTCTTCAGCTGGATATCATCATTCTTCTCTTTCTTGGTGATTCCTTTTTACTTATGCCTCTCTCTCTCTCTCTCTCTCTCTCTCTCTCTCTCTCTCTCTCTCTCTCTCTCTCTCTCTTAGAATAACTCGGGAATTTTTTTTTTTTGGCTGGTGCAGCATAAGCCACAGGCTTCCTTGCACCACATAGCTAATAATAATAATAAGTCAGAATATCGCCAGTGGATTGACACTGATGGAATCCATACTGGCGATCACTGATCAGACGGAAGGTTTCTAGATAGTTTAAGAGTTGGCATTTAATTGATTTCTCCATTACTTTAGAAGTAATTGCAATGGGACGATAATTGGATGGGAGGGATTTGTCACCCTTTTTAGGAACTGGCTGGATATGAGCAAATTTCCAAGCAGAAGGAAAAACACCTTTGGAATAAGAAAGTGAAAAAAACGGCAAAGAACAGGAGTAAGTTCAGGAGCACAGGTTTTGAGAACAAGTGGAGAAATACCATCGGGACCTGGAGGTTTCTTAGCATCAAGATTAGTCAAAATCCTTCTGACGTCCTTTTGACGGAAGACCACAGGAGGCATTGAATGGAGTGAGTTGGGAATGGTGGGAGGTGTTTTACCAAGATCACTAATACATGAGTTGGAAGAAAATGGGATTCTAGCAGGTCATCTTGATCCTTGGCTGAAGTGACAACAGAACCATCTGGTTTTGACAGAGGTGGGAGCAGAGATGGGCAAAAATTGCAGCCAATAGCTTTGGCAAGAGACCAGAATGCTTGGCTACCATTAATGCAAGAAGCAAGTGTTCTACTCTTAGCCTGTTCAAAATCTAGTTTGGACTGATTAATAATTGCTTTACAATTGTTGTGAGCTTTGGTGTAGGCAGAAATGAAACTGAAGAAGTGGAAACAAGCCAATTACGATATGCATCGTTCTTCTCTTGAAGAGCCTTAGCACATTTATTGGAAAACCAAGGTTAAGATAAAGGGCGAGATTTTAAAGTGGAGTGTGGAATAAAGGATTCCATTCCTACAAGAATAATTTCACTGATACAATCTGAGCAAACATTGACTTCAGAAGTTTTGAAACAGTAATCCAACCAAGGAAAAAAAGAAAAGAAATCTCGCAGGTAATCCCATTTTGCATTTTTGTAATGCCAAACAACATGAGGTTGGGAATAGCCATAGGGTAAAGGCTCCATTGGAGAAGAGACAATTACCAAGTTGTGATCTGAGGTGCCTAAAAGACCACTCACTTGTAGTGTTTAGTTTTAGTTTCTCACTTGAAATACAGCTTGTCTGGCATATCTGAGTGAATGTCTGTGACAACCTCAAGGACCAAATAGAGATACACATGAAATAATAATAACAATATTCATAATTATGTATTGACTTACACACATATACACACAGCCACACACATAAGCAAACATTGTCTCCCAAACATATATAGTTTTGCGTGCATACATAAATTACAGATAGATAATGTAACAATACGTGTATACTCAGACTGTCACACATTACGTTTTCTTCTTCAATGTGCCGTCTCTTTGCCGAGTTTGGTTGTCATCTTTGCAATGGACATACATGAGGTATAAGCCCTAAACAAACCCTTGTTACTCTGATCATACCACTTAGGTTTTGCCAACCAAGATATTTTCCCCTGACTTCTTTTTCCGTTTATCTTGCTCTGGATTATCATTTGAAACATCTAATATTTGTGATTCCTCATAAAATGCCCTAAATATTTTAGTTTCCTCTCCTTAATGGTGTTAATTATTTATGTCTCTCTCTCTCTCTCTCTCTCTCTCTCTCTCATATGATCTCATCATTCTTTATCTTATCACTCCATAACACTCTTAATATTCATCTATAGCACCACATCTCAAAAGCATATTCTGGGTCTTCTTTGTCAGTGTCTAGGTCTCAACTCCATAAAGGATAGAAAAGACAATACATTTCAGTATTCTTGTTCTTAAAGGAAGCCTAAGATCACTGCAGCATAGAAGCTTCTTCATTTTAAGGAAAGCTGCATGTGCTTATATAGCTGCAATAGAATGGTCCCAGTCCTTGCTCAGCATACATCCAAGACAATGGTAACTTTTAACCCTTTCAATTTCTTTATTATTGATTGTAATTTTTGTTTGTACTTCTTTATTACTGATCCCCATGAATTTTGTTTTCTTAATTTTAACTTCAGTTCAGAAGTTTCACTTGTTCTATTTACTCTGTCCATTAATGATTGTAAATCATTCTCGAAGCTGGCTAGCAGAATATTATCATCTGCATATCTTATCACGTTTACAGTATTGCCATTAATCTTTATCTCTTCTATACATCCTTCTGTAGCTTCCTTAAACATTTCTTCAGCATACGAGTCCAAACTTGCCCACAGTCCCTCTACATTCACCAGCACAAACTTTGGCATTATAATCACACATTATCAATGTGATGTCTCTGCTTTTGTATAGTTGTAGCATTGATTTAATTTGCTCATAAAATGCCTCAATCACCTCTTCATATTTGTCTGCTGTTAGTTCAAAAATATGAATTATATTTAAGCTGTAAGGTTTTGTTGCTAATTGAATCATCATCACTCTTTCTGAGTAAGGTAATACATTTTTTATTGCCTTACAAACTTTAGTATTGACCAAAAATCCAACTTCTATGATTTCGGTCATCAGTGCCTGCGTAATAAAACATACAATTGTCTGTAACACATTTACCATTGCCTGGCCATCTGACTCACAAACACGAAGAATATCTACTTTGTCTATTCATTTCTTGATGTAGATTGTCAAGTTTTCCTGCTGTATACAAACTCCTCACGTTCCATAATTCTAAGTGACGAACCTTGAGATTCTTAGCATCCCTTTCCATTCAAGGGTTACTGGGGACTGAGGGGCAAAACTGTGTTTTTGTCCGTCATTACTAGATGATATCCTGGAGAAAATAGCATTAGCATTAGTAGAGGCATTTGATACAAGAAAGCAAGCTTATGCATCATAGTATCCAATCAAATTGGTCAGGCAAGACTTCCCCTTAACAAAACCATGCTGTGTCCGAGCTATAGCTGAAGTCTTGTCTAAATGATCCTGCAGTGCTTCTTTAACTAGTGCCTCCATTAATTTTCCTGGAACAGAAGTTAAACTCACAGGTCTATAATTACTTGTGTCAGCCTTTGATCCTCCTTTGTGAATTGGGGTGACATTTGCACATCTCCAGTCTGTGGGTACCTCCCCTGAGTCCAAGGAAGCTCTCATAATTATAAGCTAAGGGTTTGCTTACTTCCTTTGCTGCCTCCTTTAATATAACTGGATAGATCCCATCCACCCCAGGTGCCTTTCTTGTGTTTATCTTCAACAATTTCTCCTCCATTTTACTCTCAGTTATTACAAGATTGTCTAGCTTACTGCTAGAGTTGAATACACCTCTGGCTTTCCCCTCGCTAAATAACTCCTCATGTGTGAATGTCGATGCAAAATATTCATTTAGTTTGTTAGCTACCTGAGCAGGATCATCAACAGTTGACCCATCGATATCAAGTGGACCAATCTGATTCATCCCCTTCTTTCTAGAGTTTACATACGTAAAGAACTCTTTGCTGTTTTTCTTTGCATCCCTTGCCAAAGATTTTTCATAATCTGCCTTCGCCTGCCTAACCTCCTTTTTAACTTGTATCTATCATAGGCTTCTGTGTCATGTGTTAATTTGTATGTATCCCATGCATGTTTCTTCTCTGCCATATGCCTCATCAGTTCATCTGACATCCATTTAGGCCTAAACCTTGAACAATATTTGTTAGTTGGTATGTATAGCCTAGTAGCTTCCAAGATAAGTTCTTTGAATGCTTCCCATTTTGCATTTGCTGTTGGTAACATCATCAGTTGGTCCCACTGTATAGAATTTAAATACTGTCTCAGTCCATCGTAGTCGCCTTTACGAAAGCAATAACCCTTCCCTTTCCCCCTAATGGTAGTTACCTCTTTGAGTAAATCCCACTTCAGCACACTGTGATCACTGCCACCTAGTGGTTCATTTATCTGCAGATTCTTAATGCATGAAGAATCACTGCTGATAATCAAATCAAGAGTATTCTTCCCTCTAGTTGCCTCCTGAACATGCTGATGTAGAAAACAATCATCCAATAAATCCACAAAAGCCTTGCTAGTGTGTGAGTGACCAGCCCCAAATTCCAGTCAATATCTGGGAAATTAAAATCTCCCATTATAAGACTCTCTGATTTACTGGCCCACTCTATTTCCCTGTACAGTATCTTATTATACTCATCAGAGTCATTAGGCCTATAGCACACTCCTACTCTCAATTTTGATCTCCCAATGCTTATGTCACACCTAACTGGCTTGACACTGCACTGTCCAGCGATGTCCACTGGCTTCTTCCTTGGATTTTATGTATTTCTTAACTAATAGCATAACCCCTCCTCCTAGAGTGAGAGCTTCCTGTTTCTTTGCACACTGCAGTAATACTAATACCTATAATTTTAAGGGAGGTACAAAGTGAGTACATTAAACCATTGAGACTAATTATGAGAGCATCATTGGACTCACGAGAGATTCCATTGGATTGGAAAAGTGCCAATGTATCTTCAATACATAAGGATGTAGTGGGAAATTACGAACTAGTCAGTCTAACTTCAGTAGTAGTAGGGAAAATCATGGAGGCAGTGAACAAGGGTGGAGTTCAGGATCATTTTGATGGAATTGGAATTCTGAAGGATATGCAGCATGGCTTTGTAAAGGGAAAATCATGTTTAACAAACCTGGTTAGCTATTTTGACAGTCACTCATGAGATGGATTTAGGGAATAATTTTGACATTGTTTATTTAGATTTCAGCAAAGCATTTGACTCAGTCCCACATGAGCAGTTACTTTATAAGCAGCAACAGGTTGGAATCACAGGAAAAATCCTTAGATGGATAGCAGGAGGCAGTGGGTTGTGATAAATCTCAACGATGTCCATTTAAACTTGCAGTCTGCCAAACCCCATGTACTTTTTCTTACCACTTATTGGTTGATTCAACTACAGCTCATCTCAGTTGCCCAAATTATCTGCTGTATAATTCTTTTCGCCTCAAAGGTAGTACTTGTGCATATGGCCGTTCCAATATTCCCTGTCAGAGACTTGGTAATTTGGAATCTCCTCTTTTCGATCTTCTCTGGCTTACAATCTCTCTACCTCATTGTGTCAAATTTATCTGTTGTCTCTACCATTCTCCCAACTCCACTAATCACTTAGAGCTCTTTGACTTCCTCTCTTTGCAACTTGACTTTCTCCAATCTTACTTTCCTAACAGTGAGGTAATTTTCCTTGGTGTTCACAACTCCAGCTGGCTTCCATTTTCTAGTCACACTGACCAGCTGGTCGAGATGCTGAGGCTTTTGCAATTACTAATGGCCTTGCACAGATTGTTCATTTACCTACAAGAATACTGGACAATCCTACCCATACAGCCAACAGGGTTGAGCTTTTTCTCACAAACAACCCTTCTAGGTACACGGTCGAAGTGAGTGGTCCTTTAGGCACCGCAGATCACAACTTGGTGATTGTCTCTTCTCTACTGGAGCCTTTATCTCATGGCTATTCCCAACCTTGTATTGTTTGGCATTACAAGAATGCAAAATGGGATGACCTGTGAGATTTCTTTACTTCTTTTCCTTGGTCGGATTACTGTTTCAAAACTTCTGATTTCAATGTTTGCTCAGATCATGTCAGTGAAATTATTCTTGTAGGTTGTTGTTGTGGTGTTTTCTGGTGAAATCGCTACTTAGGCTGTATTGCGCATCCCAAATCAATTTTTTTATATATCTTGTAGGAATGGAATCCTTTATTCCACCCTTCACTTTAAAATCTCGTCCTTTATCTAAAGCTTGGTTTTCCGATAAATGTGCTAAGACTGTTCAAGAGAAGAATGTTGCATATAATGTAATTGGCTTGTTTCCAATTCTTCAATTTTATTTTCTGCCTACACCAAAGCTCGCAACAATTGTAAAGCAGTTATCAATCAGTCCAAACTAGATTTTGAACAGACTAAGAGTAGAAAACTTGCTTCTTGCACTAGTTGTAGCCAAGCATTTTGGTCTCTTGCCAAAGCTATTGGCCACAACTTTTGCCCATCTCTGCTCCCACCTCTTTCAAAACCAGATGGTTCTGTTGTCACTTCAGCCAAGGATAAAGCTGACCTGCTAGAATCCCATTTTCTTCCAACTGATGTATTAATGATCTTGGTAAAACACCTCCCACCATTCCCAACTCACTCCATTCAATGCCTCCTGTGGTCTTCCATCAAAAGGATGTCAGAAGGATTTTGACTAATCTTGATGCTAAGAAAGCTCCAGGTCCTGATGGTATTTCTCCATTTGCTCTCAAAACCTGTGCTCCTGAACTTACTTCTGTTCTTTTTCACCTTTTTCACTTTCTTATTCCAAAAGTGTTTTTCCTTCTGCTTGGAAATTTGCTCATATCCAGCCGGTTCCTAAAAAGGATGACAAATCCCTCCTATCCAACTATCGACCCATTGCAATTACTTCTACTCTTTCTAAAGTAATGGAGAAATCAATTAACTGCCAACTCTTAAACTACATTGAAACCTTCTGTCTGATCAACGATTGCCAGTATGAATTCCGTCAGTGTCGATGCACTGGTGATATTCTGGCTTATGTTACCCATTTATGGACAAATTCAATGGAAACGTTCGGTGAAACGCAAGCAGTTCCTCTTGACATCTCAAAGGCTTTCGATCGTGTTTGGCATAAAGGTCTTTTAAACAAGCTTCCATCTTATGGTTTGCCAACTGTTTTTTGTAATTAATTTTCTCTCTGATCATTCACTGAGGGTGATGGTAGATGGCTCTCTGGCTTCTAACTTCTTCACTAATACTGGTGTCCCCCAAGGTTCAGTTCTTTCCCCCATTATTTCCTCTTGTATGTTAATACAGACCTTCCATTGACTAGAAATCCTATTCGTGGTTTTGCTGATGATAGCACATTGCATTCCACTTTCCATTTTGAGAAACCTTCCCCTGCTCAATCAGCTTCAACTTCTCGAATATCCCCTACCAATTCCTTAAATGCAGATCTCCAGGTAATTCTCCAGTGGGGAAAAGACAACTTAGTTGATTCCAATCCTTCTAAAACTCAGTCTTGAATTATATCTCGAAAAAAGGATTTTTCTGTTCCTATGCTTATCTTTGGTGACACTCCGATTTCTAGGCAAAATGATATATCTCTTTTGGGGATTACCCTGACTTCTAATCTCTCTTGTCACAAGAACATTACAAATATTGCTTCCTCTGCATCTAAAAAACTTGGTTTTCTCTTTTGCTCTCGGCGTTACTTTTCTTCCAAACAGCTGTTCAATCTGTACAAATCGCAAATCCACCCCTCCATGGAATATTGTTCCCACATCTGGGATGGTGCCCCCAAAACCTCTCTCAGGCTTCTAGATTCCATTCAGAAGAGGGCAATTATGTTAATTAATGACTCCTCTCTAACTGAGTCTCTCCACTCGCTGTCTCATAGACGTACTGTTTCTGCTGCATGCCTTTTCTACAGTTGGCTTCTATAATTACCGCTCTCTCTTTCAAAACATTCCGAAACCGTGCCGCGACCAGCCAACATCCATTTACTGTCTAACTTCAAACTCGCAGAACCAACTTTTCATCTTCCTCGTTTAATCATTCATCTGCCAATTTATGGAACAACCTCTCTTCAAACGTATTTCCTGAAAATTTGTCTACAGAAGTTCGAGTCTAATGTCAACAAATATCTTCTTTCGTTTTCTCAACCTCCAACCCAAGCATGGTGCTAAGTACTATAGGTTCTAATACCTCTTGTGTTTGGGGTTTTCATAAAAAAAAAAAAAAAAAAAATTAAACAGCAAGTAATCTTGCAGCACTCCTGGCCTTTGCAAAAGAAGTTTTTACTCGAAGCAAGAGGCTTATTCTGGGGGTGAACCCCGTTCAATTTTATCTTCATGTCTGAAGCTAAAATTGGACAATAAGATTTTTCACCAAGAAGGCCTGGACAATACTTAGAGTTTAAAAGTCTGTTTTTGATTTTAGAGTTCTTGGTAGTCACAATTGTTTAAGATATGGATGAGTTGCTAGTGTAAATTTGATGCAGTTTTTTTTTTAATTAATTATATATTTTTAATTAATTTATATATTTTATGTTTTTACAATGTTTTATTTATTTTATGAAAGATGTAAGATACTCAGTTGAGAGTTGTTAGGCGGATTTGAACTTATGTGATGCCACCTTTATTTTATATAAAAACTATACAGAGAAACAGAATGGGCCAGTAAATCAGAATGGCTTATAATTGGGGATTTTAACATCCCAGATTGTGACTGGAACTGCTCATTGTGGACTAATGTTATTAGTGGAGTCCTCCAGGGTTCAGTGTTGGGCCCACTGTTGTTTTGTATATTTATGAACGATATTGATAAAGGTATATCAGGCTTAATGTCCAATTTTGTGGATGATACAAATGTTGGCAGGATTGTTAATGACAGTAATTGAGTGGGTTGTTCACTCGCACACTAGCAACGCCTTTGTGGATTAATTTGATGATTGTTTTCTACAACAACATAGTCAAGAGGCAACCAGAGGGAGTAATACTCTTGATCTGATTATTAGCACTGATTATTCATGCATTAAAATTTTTCAGCTAAAGGAACCACTTCAGGCAGTGATCACAATGTGCTGATGTGGAATTTACTTAAAGATATAACTACCATCAGGGGTTAAAGGGAAAGGCGTTTGCTTTTGTAAAAGTGACTACAGTGGTCTCAGACAGTTTTTAAATTCTGTATGAAATCTAAATGGGAAGCATTCAAAAAATTTATCTTGGAAGCTACTGTGTTTTTCATACCAACTGAGAAATACTGTTCAAGGTTTAGGCCTAAATGGATGTCAGATGAACTAATGACTCGTGGCAGGGAATTAAAATGCATGAGATGCATATAAATTATCAAGGAACACAGAAGCCTATGGTAGATATAAGCTAGTCTGTAATCAAGTAACAAAGGAGGTTAGGTAAGCGAAAGCAGATTATGAGAAATCTTTGTCAAAGGATGCAAAGAAAAATAGCAAAGATTTCTTTACTTATATAAACTCTCAAAGGAAGGGGATGAATCAGATTGGTCCATTTGATATTTATTGTTCTACTTTTAATTATCCTGCTCGGATAGCTGACAAACTGGATGAGTATTTTTGCATCTACATTCACACATGAGGAATTCTGTAGGGAAGTGGAGGACAGAAGTTTATTAAAATCTTATCAGGGAGCTAAATGATTTTGAAAAACTGAGAGCAAAGTGGAGGAGAAATTTTTGAAGTTAACCATAAGAAAGACATCTGGGGCAGATAGGATCTTTCCAATTATATTAAAGAGGCAGCAAAGGAAGTAAGCCAACTCTTAGCCATAATGATGAGAGCATCCTTGGACTCAGGAGAGTTCCCCACGCACTGGAAATGTGCAAATGTGTTCTCATTTCACAGAGGGGGGGGGGGATCAAAGAGTGACACGAGTCACTCCGAAAAAATAATGGAGTCACTGGTTAAAGAAGGCTTTTCAGGATCATTTAGTTGTCTACAATAATAACAAGCCTGCAGTAATAATTCAGGCACAGCATGGGTTTGTTAAGGGGAAACTTGTATGACTAATTTGATTTGATACTATGATGTTGTCTCCAGTTCCTTTGATGCAAAAATTAATAATCTTGATATTATTTACTTGGATTTCAGTAAAGCTTTTGATACTGTTGTACATGGAAGGCTATTGTAAAAATTGGAGCAGTATGGTATTAAGGGCAAGTTGCTACAATGGATAAAAGGATGGTTGAGTGGGAGAAGACAGAGTGGTAATCAGTGGACACTGCTCTTCATGGACTAATGTTATTAGTGGAGTCACCCAGGGTTTAGTGTTGGACCCATTGTTGTTTTGTATTTTTATCAATGATATCAATGAAGGTATATCAGGCTTCATGTCGAACCACGTGGTCTGGTCGGACGGGAAATAATCTTGAATGCTGCAGTCTCCTGCCATGATTAAATGGCATGTCTCAATTAAGCAAAGAAAGCCTTGGCTGTTCCCTCAATTAGGTTCTGTTCTTTAAAATTTGTCCCAAATAAATGGCTGCCCCAGTTACCCAGTGGCCCAAATAACTGAAATCCACTGTATCACTGGTACTACTGTATCACAAGGGAATCACTGGTAATGACAAAAGTTGGGCACATGCCTTCTGTGCTCATTCCTACTGTTCGATGGCATCACTGGCATGATGCTTCCAGTATTATAACCTGGTGACTTTTGGCTGGCAGGATAACATCAGAAGGGGCTCACATCTGGTGAGTATGGGCTTGGCATACCCAGGGTCCTAACCTGGATATCATCATTCTTCTCTTTCTTGGTGATTCCCTCCTACTTCTCTCTCTCTCTTTGTTTTATTTGCTGGTGCAGCAAAAGCCTCAGGCTTTCTTGCACCATATAGCTAATAATAATAATGAGAAGAATCAGGCAGCTATTTTGGGAAGGGTGGGAAGGTATAGAGGAAGACAGTGGGGATGAGCAGAATAGAAATCTCTTCTGGTAGAATTAGTTAACAGACTACCCAGGGTGAAGTGATGGTTATTCACTGGGAAAATAACTATTCCCCATCAACAAGCTCTTTAATTGTACCTGAGGAGGGATTTCCATTCTTCCTCTCCTCCATTTCCCTCTATTCCTTCCTCTCCATAGTAGCTCAGGCTGCTTCCAGCATTACTCCTATAATTCTCCAATGAGCAGTGGTCATTTGAGAATTTGTGTCAATGTCAATGGTGAGGTCACTTCATGCCAGTGAAACTATCCAGTAGCAGGAAGGACCACAGAAGCATGCGACCATCCTTTGTCTTTGCTCAATGAATAAGTCAGAGTTCAGTCCAGTATTAGACATTCTTTGAAGTTGCTTTTATTTTATTTCAGTGTTTAGTTTTATGCTCCAGTATATTATTTAATAGTTCAATTTTTGTATTAACACTACTGAACAAGGTTCACAGACAGGAATCAGAACGCAACACAATATTTGTATATTATTTTGTTTATTAATATTAATTTTCTTCAAATTTATTTCCAATAAATATATGCAGAGAGCGTATTTTTTAATAGTTATCAGAGCCTACTTTTCGTGACTTTCCACAATCATATTAGAGGTCTTAAAATGTAGTGACCAGTGGTAAACCCAAGTGTACTCTTTTGTAACAGAATGTAAGTAAAAAAAAAAAAAAAGAAGTATAAAGTAATGCCTACCAACTTACCTCAACTGAAGAAATTGTATACTCAATCATCTGCAGAAGATGATAATAATTTGAAAAATTTTGGTCCATATCTCCAACTAAATTGCTGTGGCCTTACTATAGACTACAGTTCAGATATTGCTTTATTTCCAGCAAAACTTTTTATCCCAGCTTCTTTTAATAGTTATGTATGTTTGATGAATGCATTCTAATCTTATTTCGGCATGAATTATGTTGACAGAATATTTATTTTGCAAATGTAAATATGAATATTCATATTTTACTAAGTCATTAAATTTAACCAAATTTTTCAACCAGCAGATTTTAATAATAAGTCTTTTATTAGGACATGAAGTTGTAATAGTCAAAAATGGACACAGACTGTGTGGAACTGGAGCCGCACTTGCAAATGCCCCAATTGTCCAAAATAAAGCCTATTTTGAAATGAAATTACAACAAACAGGTTTGTACCTTTATTAAAATATGCTAAGTAATTTAAAAACTAAGAATTCATATGAAGTTATGATTGAATGGTTAACCTATTTGAAAGTACTTTGGGTTCTGGTATAAACATTTTTAATGTCCCAATATGTTATAATGTCCTCTGTGGTTGGTCCCGGCCAATTTCTCATTAACCTAATGCTATTTTACATTCAGTATAACAACATTGAAAATAAAAGGATTTCTCTGTAACAACCATAAATTTCTATCTCTTAATCTGAATTTTTACTTTTTTTATTACAATATTCACATTTAAAAATGACAGAATGCTTTAAATATGATGTAATTAATAAGCTTGCAGCCTGACCATGAGAAATCATTTGTTAAGATTTACCCACACTCTTTTCTTAGTACGGTAATGAAATGAACTTTGGCTAGAAGTTAATTTTATTAGTTAGAGCAGTGGTTTCCAAACTAGGGTCTGCAGACCCCAGGGGCTCATAGACCAGTTCCAGGGGGGGTCTGCAAAAGACCCTCTGGAACTGGTCAAATTATTCGTTCTATGTATAGCAAATTGATGATAAATAAAGCTATTATTATATATCTATGTAAAAATAAGAATAAAGTTGAGTTGTTTTAAACATAAAACTTTGAATTTTCATTTCAGAAAACCCAGTGTTCTCACACACACACACACACACACACACACACACACACACACACACACACACACACACACACACACACACACACACACACACACACACACACACACTCTATGTGTATATATATATATATATATATATTAGTATTAGGTGAAGTATATATATATATATATAAGGGGTCCGTGAACTTTTTTTCATTTTTGAAGGGGGTCTGTTGATCTTGGTAGTTTGGGAACCACTGAGTTAGAGTATGTTTATTGGCATGGCTCCAAGAAAGTGGATAGCTTTGCCAATCGCAGATAAAATTAGGATTTTACAAGCTGTGTGCATTCTAAGACTGACATCACCAAACAGTTCGGCATTACTACGAGTACTCTGTTCACTATTCTGAAAGATCAGATAAAGATTGAAAGTTTAGAGAAATCTGCTGCACTGTGTAGGATTCGAGCATGAAAGGCAAAGTATCCGGATCTTGAACGGGTAGTTTTGGAATGGCTAGTAATGATGCAAATCTATGAAGAATCTACATCACAAATCTATGAAGAATGGATGAGAGATTTAGATCATAGGATGATTGAGAAGAATAGAAAAATTTTCCTGTTTGTAAATAACTGCACCCCTTATTGTCTTGTAAACGACCTATGTGCAGTCAGTGTCAAGTACTGCCAAATATGTCATCAGTTCTTCAGCCACTTGATCAAGGTGTTATCCAGTGTTTTAAGAAAAACTACTGAAGAACGCTATTAAACAAAATTGTGCTGTGTCTTGAAAGCAAATTTCAATGCAAAATCAGTATCCTTCGGGAAATGTATTTGTGTTTCAGCATGGGATGAAGTTGATAAAAAAGTGATCACCAACTGCTTCAAACTTGCTGGATTTACTGCCTTGAATTGTGAATTCAAGGCGGTAAATTATGCAATGTGAATTATGCAATGTGTGAAGTTTTGCATACTTCTTCCTCTATTAATTGCAAAGAACAGTCCGATAACAGGGAAGAAATTGGAAGAATTACAGGAAAGTTTAAGCTTAAAAGATTATGCACAAGTGGATGTGGACATTGAATGTTTCAGGATATGCATGAATGAAGAGGAATTCATTGCAGACATAAAGGAATCTTCCGAAATTTTTAGTGATGTAGATGAGAAGCATTAGCATTAGTAGAGGCACATGATGCAAGAAAGCAAGCTTATATACAGCATCAGCCAAAAAAAAAAAAAAAAAAAAACGTACTGTGGTTAAACAAGAAGTTTCAGTGAAAGATGCTCATCTAGGATTATAATTTGTACATTGATTTTTTTCAAGTGCAGCCTAACTGTGAAAGTGAAATAACTGCTATCATGTACCTTCATAATTCTCTTTTAAAACATTAAAACACTTTTAAAACATTTACCATTGAAACAGTGTGTTTTGACAGATTATTTTAAAGTATGAAACAATTCTCTTGTTAGGTCTTAATGAGTATGTAGCCTGAGTAGTAAAATTTACAATTTAATTGTAACGTTACTGCAGTCCACAATCAATGCAAAATTTAAAGTCATAATTTTCTTGTTTAATACTGTAGTACATATTATAAATAAGATTATACTATATTGTATTAGTAAACATTACATTAAATGTTCGAGCTTTTATTTGTTTTGTTGCTGATTTTATGAACGATCAATATAATGTCCTTCCAATATAATGACCATTTTCTCATTCCCCTGGTGGTCGTTATATAGAACCTCAATTCTGTATGTTTTTTAAGTTCATTTCAAATATGTTACAAATCCTTCAATAAATCTGTTTTTCTCCTCTTATATATGTTTCCAAGTAATTATAGACTCAACTTCTGGATATTTTTATATCTAGAAGTTGATGAAATTGAATCAGATATGCGTAAATAGATGTAGAAGACTAAATCTATTTACGTATTAGACCAAAAAACAAATAAAATTAGTTTTTTAATGATTTTTTAGGATATTGTTATAATTTAATATAATACTGAGCAACCATGTCAAATAAGAAAAAATTAATATTAAAAGCATATATGTAGAAATCTTTTCAAAAATTTTTACATATATGGCGAAATCATCATCTTTATGTGCTATCTGCAACAAGGAAGTTGGCAGGCAAAAAGCAAGTATCTCTATCCCTAGCATCATGAATTGTGCCACTTTCCATGGTTTTCGATGTTGTAAACGGATAGTCGTTTTTAACTCAGTGTTTTTTGCTGATTTCAGAAATATTATTAATTTTTTCCTCTTACTACCATTTTTTTTTTTTTCACAAATTACTTAAATTGATGATTGATGTTGTGAGTTGTATTACCGAATGTATGTATTAAGTTAGGAGTGCTGGGAATTTGTAAACTAAATCTTCACATATTAGCAACATTGCCTTCAGTCATTTGTTTCTTGACCTTGAGAGCTAAATGCAGCAGTGTTTATTAGTATGAGCTCAGTTTATTTTTGAGGTTATCATGGCAAATTTTTGTCTGAAAAAAGAGAAATGTCTTCATGCAAGTGTTTGAATAATCCTCCTCAAACAATGACAACATATTACAGAATTTGTACAAAATGTGTATTGTGCTTATTTTGGAGTGAAACTTGGTGACCAAGATAAATATTGGGCCCCACATAAAGTTTGCCAAACCTATGTTGAAGCAAAGAGATTGTGGAAAAATGGTAAAACGAAATCTATGCCATTTGCAATTCCCATTATTTTGCAGGAGCCTACAAACCATTGTGATGACTGTTACTATTGCTTAGTTAATGTAGAGGGATACAATGCAAAGAGTAAGAAGGGAATTGTGTATCCTAATATTCCATCTGTCATTAGATGAGTCCCACATGGAGATAACCTGTTGATTTCCCATTCTCCCCTTATATCAGAGAATGTAGCAGCAGACAGTGCTGAGAGTGAAGCTTCTGAAGATGAAACTGAAGTCCATATGCTTGAAGACATTGAGTTGAACCCTCAACTGTTTTCACAGCATGAACTCAATGATCTGGTAAAAGATTTAAATTTACCAAAGGAATCTGCAGAACTTCTTGGTTCTAGACTTAAGTCAAAAAATCTTCTAGCACATGGGATGTTTTTCTCATGGAACAGACAGAGAGAACGAAAACTATCCACTGCTTTTCTGAGGACAATTCTATGCATTTTTGCAGTCATATAAAAAAGGCCTCTGTGGCCGCGTTGTCATGAGCTGGAGTGCAGTAGCACACGCTCTTTGAGTAGACTGGGGTTCAAACTCTTGACTGCTGAATACGATCGCTCTGCCAATCCACACTGGACCAGCTTGGCAGATTATAGTCCATTTCCCTCAACATGAATTGTTGAGTAGGCTTCCATCCTGCAATGGATTGATAACGGCTGCTGCTTACCTTGGCGCCTCCGTAGCCAGGTGGGTAGGAGCAGCGGTGCGTAGCACACGCTTCTTGATCAGACCAGGGTTCGAGCCTGTGACTACCAAATACGGAGGATGCGGAAAGGTCAGGGAATGACCACCGCATATCCCCGGAGCAATATGGCCTTAGTTGCTAATGCTCCTAAAAATCAAATAACAAAAATAAATAACAGATGCTTACCTTACCTTATCTTTAAATGACTTATTACTGCAAAAAACTGTTTAGGAATTAGTTACAATCCTACACAGTGGAGAATTTTTATTGATTTATCAAAGAGGAGTCTCAAAGGTGTGTTGCTCCACAGTGGAAATAAATATGGGTCAATTCGAGGAGCTCACTCTGTGCATCTGAAAGAAATATATGAGAACTTGGAGTTGTTAACAAGTATTGAGTATGAGAAACATGGTTGGTTGGTCTGTACTGACTTTCAAATAATAGGCATGTTACTTGAGCAGTCTGGCTATACAAAAATTCCTTGTTTTTTGTGTGAGTGGGACAGTCAGGCAAGGAGTAAGCTGGGATGTCGAGGTCTGTCTAGAGAGGGGCAGTTTGTTGGCTGGATCAAAGAACATAGTTCATAAACAACTGATAGACCCTAAAACTATCTTCCTTCCACCCTTGCACAGCAAACTGGGTTTGATGAAACAGTTTGTGAAAGCTTAACTTCAGAAAGGTCCTTGCTTCAACTAATTTTGTACTAAATTCCTATCGATCACCCAAGAGATAAAACAAGGTATTTTTGTTGAACTTCAAATTCAACAAATTTACAAACTGATCAGGGACTGAGATTTTCAGGGAACTATGAATAAAAGAAAAACAGTCATGGATTAGCTTCAGATCTGTTTTTAAGAACTTCTTAGGGAACAACAAGGATCCAGACTACAAGAATATAGTTGAAAATATGTTGACAAACTTCAATAAACTGGGCTGCAATATGAATGTCAAGGTACACTTTTTTACACTCCCATGTCGACTACTTCCCAGGAAATCTAGGAAGCATTAGTGAAGAATAGGGTGAGAAGATTTCACCAGGACATTAAAGATATAGAGACAAGGTACCGGAGGAGGCAGATTGTCAACATGATGGCTGACTAATGTTGGATGCTGAAGAGGGACTGTAAAGTAGAAGGATCTGAAAGAAAATCACACTACCTTTTTAATAGTGTTTTCAACAGGTATTTAAATACAAAAGTCTGGTAAAAGTAGCATTTTGTTATAATTTCAGTGCTCAAATTCTACAAAAATTAATAAAACATTTGTGAAAAATCACAAAAATTTTTTTTTTGTGATTTTTGAAGGAACCTGATGTGATGGAAACAAATGGAGGTCATTTTTGAAATCAGCATTAGAAAATGATTCAGAAACACCCTTTTCCAAGAAAACATCGGTGAATTTTTTTTAAAATGCAGAGTAGTATTATTTTCTCAGCATTGAATCAAGTTCAGTCTCTCAGGTCATCTATCTGTTTCCTTCTTTCTTGCTCTTCCTCTTTTGATATTTTATATTTCTTCATTTGCAGGAGATATCCATCCATAGCATACCAATTTCTGCTCTGTATTGTGTTTTTTAGATGACCAGCTGCCTTTGCCGTTTCTATAAACAGCAAAGGCAGCTGGACTAACTCCCATTTAATTCTGTGATTTGTATGCCATCTGTATAGACACCACATCTGAAATGCCTCTAATCTTTTTTGTCATTTCTTTGTTAATTATCCATATTCCCCTCCATATAGCAATATAGGCCAAATATACAGTGGCCGACAAAAAAACTGCATCACCTTAAAAAAAGTAACATTTGTAGTGAAACGTATAAGATATTGTTTGATTACAGTCATTTCGTTTGTCACAAAGCAAAGGTATTGCATCAGCTAATGCTTCTACTGCATCAGACAGTAATTGCAAGTTATTGCATCTGCCATTTCTATAAATACGGCGTTGGAAGGGTTTACATGCTCATTAGTATCCTGTTTTGCGGAGGT
The DNA here is from genome assembly GCF_048544385.1 of Mastigoproctus giganteus. Classification (NCBI taxonomy): domain Eukaryota; kingdom Metazoa; phylum Arthropoda; class Arachnida; order Uropygi; family Thelyphonidae; genus Mastigoproctus; species Mastigoproctus giganteus. The sequence continues at coordinate 58,375,697 of NC_143580.1, forward strand.
GTAAGCATGGTTCCATATGTACAGTTGACACCAAGAAAAAAAAGTTAGCTGTTGCTCTATCCCAGGAAGGGCTTTCTATGCATGCTATTGCTGATAAAATAGGCTGCTACCAGTCAGCAGTATCCCGGGTGCTGAAATTAAAGCATGAAACCGGTGATGTGAAGAGAAGACCTGTATCAGGCCATAAGAGAGTGACTATGCCTTCCCAAGATCAATATTTGAAATGGCTATGCCTTTTTAATTGCCATGCTAGTGCTCCTGATCTAAAACTGAACTTTGATATGGCCTCTGGTGTTGAAACAAGTGCACGAACTATCCAAAGATGGCTTTTGGAATGTGGTCTGCATGCTTATTGGCCCAAGAAGAAGCCTTTGTTGACCCAACAAATGAGGAAGAAGTGACTTGCTTGGGCTAAAATGCATATTTCATGGACAAAGAGCAATGGGACCCCGTCATCTTTTCTGACTAATTGAAATTCAATCTGCATGGCTCGGATGGGGAAACGATATGTCAGAAGGCGAAAATCGGAGGCATACCATCCTGACTGCATAACATCGACCGTAAAGTTCCCCGCTGGTCAGATGGTCTGACATGCATAACAAGCAAAGCGGTGGGGCGAATTAAGTTTATTAATGGAATGGTGAATACAGAAACCTACACTGCTATCTTGGAGGAGTGCCTGAAACTCGTTATTAGGGATCAGACAGTAACACAGACATCCAAAACTGCATTTTTCAGCAGGACTCAGTACCTTGCCACACAGCAAAATTTGTAAGTTTTATGCTGTTTAGACTTAATGATGAGTTTGTCTTCTTGTCTCACAAGGCTTAAAACATATTTACACTAATGTTTTCCCTTGGTTTTTTCCATTAAATTGCAGTCATACCTCAGCAATGCTGGCAGTGTTGGACTGGCCCAGCAACAGTCCAGATTTGAACACTATTAAAAATTGCTGGTACATAATGTCATCTAAAATTGCTCAGAAGAAGCCAACAAGTAAGATTCAGCTGCAGGAGAGAGCATTGTATGGGTGTGGTACCACGAAATTGGCAACCACATATCCAGAAGTTGATTAACTCTATGCCAGATCGTTGCAAGGCTGTAATTGCAGCTTGAGGAGGAACAACAAAATATTGAGGACTTATTTTGCTGATTTACAGTACATAATACTATTGCATTAACTTGTCATTTCAGTTTGTACATGTAAATGCAATAAAATTTATGTTTGGTTGTCATGATTGCCATACGCATGATTTCTCATATTTCCATTAATTACACATTTTAGCCTTTGGGAAGATATTTATGGCAATTAGGTATATCAGGTGGAGTCTTTATTAGATTTCATTCACAGAGATATATATATCCCATCTAACAAATGCATTTTGAACATTTCTGCAACCCACAATGCAGCGCAAACACATTATTTGCAAAATTCACAAGTGATGTAGTTTTTTTGTCCGCCACCGTAGCATTCCAAAATCCTGATTCTTAATTCAAAGTTCAGTTTGCCTTCACACAGGATATTTTTCATCTGATTGAATTTGTTTTTTGCTTGGTTTCTGCATAATTGGATTTCTTTAGTTTGATTGTTGTCTCAGTAGAATGACATTTCCTTGGTAGCAAAAGTTGTTGACCTCTTCTGTATTTCTATTTCTGCAGAGGATGGAGAATGTTATTTTTTGTTTATTGACATTAATTGTAATACCCATTTCTTCACTTTTAGATTTTGTTCTGCTCACTAGCTGTTGTGTTATTTAGTTACCATGGCCACCTCACAAAGAGGTGGCCGTGATAACCGTGTTAACTGCATATCTCATGTTATTTTATTTTGTTCCGTTTATTTCAGTGCCATCTTCAATTTCATTCAGAGCTTCCTGTATTATTTTTTCTGCATATAAGTTACATATAGGATGCAGCCTTGTCTCACACCTCACTTCAATCCAGCCCATTTCCACATTTCCCATCCTAACTTTGGTTTTTTGAATCCTTTATGATTGTTATATCCTTAGAATCCAGCCCTGTGTTATATAAAATTTCATTTAGTTTGACATATCTGATCCCATGAAATGGATTAGAAAGAGTGGGATATTGGTTAACAATGGGGGGGGGAGACATGTAATTATTTAGTTCTGTCAGATGCAGTTTACACTTTAGGTATCAACATAAATTTTTTAGTTCTTTAGGCACGTTCCAGCCATGGTGGTTGATGTTATAATAGTATTAGTGAATTTCTGATATAGGAATTTAATTTTATTAATCTTTAACGCTGTGGGTAAGTAGGAAGAATTAAATAATCTATACAGGCAGTTCTTGCTTTGCGAGTTTTCACTTTACGAGTTCATAGGTTTAAGAGTTATTTTTTTCAAGTATCAACAAAATCAAAAATATGAACGTTGATTGCAATAAATAAATGCTGCTAAACATTCATAAATACGGAATTTCAAACCACATGCATAGCTATACAATACTACTGTGTATTATTGGGATACTACTATGTGTGCGTTTGTTTGTTCAGGCAGAGATAAGGAGGGAAGTCCGACTCTTAAAGAATTTTGGAAAGAATTCCATATTTAAGGTGCAACCAAAACAATAAAATGAGCCGAGAGGCAGACTTGCCATAGGACTTACTGGGGAAATCCCGGTGGGCCAGAGGCTGGTGTGATTTTCGCCATAAACACTAGTATGAGGCTGCTACAAGTTTTCCCTGGTAAGAATTTTTGACCCAGTCCACTTCTGAATGAGCTTGGGATAAAATTACAGAGAAGAACATGAAGGGTGTTTAGAATAAACTGTCCTCGGTTTATTGATAATTTTGAAGGAATTTAAGAACCAGCAAAGATGGTACAAAATGAAACAGAAGCGGTCGTTAATATTGCTAACCAATTGCAGCTTGAAGTTTCTACAACTCACGTAACCATCTGCTTCAAGCACATGGTGGAGAACTCACAAATGAAGACCTCCTTGAAATGGAAAAATGTGAAGACGCTAAGGAAGAAGATTTAAGAGCTGCAATTCCTGTTCATTCCTTCACTCTCAAGGGGCTTGACGAAGCTTTTCAACACGCAAAAAGCAATTGAGATTTTCTAGTCACAAGATTCAAATTTCTAGCACCCTAGAAAAGCTGCTACAAATTTAAAAAATGGTTATGCATGCTATCTTGAAATTTATAAAGAAAAGAGAAGACTGTCTTGGAAACAAATAACTCTTGAAGCATTTCCTTGAAGTATAATGACTTCTTGTGCCTTCAGTAAACCAACGAGTGCCAAGCCAACAGTAAATGTGGAACCATCAACGAGTGTGCGTTTAGTTGATGATGACGAAGAATAAACATTCTTTAACATTTGTATGACGTAAATAATTTCTTTATTATTATAATTTGCTTGATTTTAAAGGCTATGTTTTCATTTCTTTGGTAAATAAATCATTGTTTAAGCATAAACTATTGATGATAAATAAGTACTGTACTGTTTGATAAAGTTTAATAAACGATAAATGCATGTAGCTTTTGGGGTTAAATAGATCCCTTCATCGGCAGTTCTAACAGGATAAAGATGTTAGAGACAATTTTTAATGAATACAGAGTTGTGCGTGCATGAGATTAAACATTCAACTATTAGGTTGCTGCTCATTGTTGTTGCACAGACGTGTGTGGATTTGCTGCCAGCGTTTATCTAGTTTCAAGATAGTTGCCCATCATGATCTTAACCCCAAGCTCGATTACAAAGTGATTGACCAATCCCAACACTTTCGCCTCTGCCTCTGGCTAGAGTCACTTAACATCTCTTGTAATTCAAGAACTATGAATCGCTGCAAGGGCACAAGGTTCACCCTATCTTGAAACTGGATAAACACTGGCCGCAAATCCACACACACACACACACACACACACACACACACACACACACACACACACACACACACACACACACACACACACACATCCGTGCAACAACAATGAACAGCAACCTAGTAGTTGAATGTTTAATCTCATGCATGCATCACTGCACACGTACACACTCTGTATTCGTTAAAAATTTTGTCTCTAACATCTTTATCTTGTTAGAATTGCTGATGAAGGGGTCCATTTAATCCCGAAAGCTACATGTCATTTATCGTTTATTAAACTTTCTGGATCAAACACTACAGTACAGTACTTATTTATCGTCATGGAATCTATTACTACAGGCCCATTTACTTACATAAACTATTGTTTTGTTGACCATTATTTAACATTACTATGGTCAAATTTCATTGTTGAGAATGTAACTCCTGTTTTTAACTTTACGGCTATGAGGTATAAATTCCTGCTTTATGAGTGCACGCTAGTAACAAATTAATACAGGAAGTCGTGAACTACCTGTATTTTCGATTGTTTTTAAGTTTATATATCAGTATAATTAAATGCAATCTGATGATTAGGCTTCACAGAGTAAAGCATATATCGCATTAAAATGTGCTGTTTACAAAACTTTTTATTTTTATGACTGAAAATCAGTCTATTAATGAGTTTCAGGTTTTCAATTTCTAAAAGTTAACAGCTATGGGAACTCATTAAACCTTTCACTGACTGGGTGAGAAAAACTCCTGTCATACAGATGGGCATGTCACGCCCATTGGAAAAATGTTTGGTCAAAACAAAATAAAAACATTAAAAAAAGTAGATTTATTAATATTCTTGATAATGTATTGAAAAAAAAATTGCAAAAATTATTTAAAGTGCCCTTCAGTTCACACTAAATTTATGCTCATTATCAATGATATAATTCCATGTATTCTATCAAAATCATTCTGGCATATGTTATACAGATATTTTTTCTGCTTAAGTGCATTAAACTAAGGACAGTATTCAAAAAGAACCATATCATTTAAAAATCTAACACATACATGCATTCACACACACGAACAGACACAATTTGGCGACAGTAGCCCTTGTGTAGTTAAACCCAATAGCAATAACAACAACAGCATTCACACACAGAAATTGCAAAAAAACAACTCTTTCACTTTTATGTGATGTCTCACTATCTAGGTTGGATCTTACAGACTACAATGAAGAAAGTACTGGTATAGTTCTTAAGCCAAAGTCCAATAACAACTAATTGATAGTATGGCAAGGAGTAGGAGAGGTAAATGTAGGAAGGTTTCAGGATTGCCAACAAAATCCTGCATGAAATTAGTAATGGGCAAGCAAAAATTTAAATGCATGTATCTCTTGACCCATCTTAATCACTGCAGGATTAATTCTGTATTTTAAAAGATACCAGTATTATGTAACCATCATTTCACTGTAATTGGTAATGTTGCATGAACCTAAATGAAATTAGGTAAACATAATCATTGTCATTATATCTTTATAGAGGCAAGTTCATTTTCATTATAATTAAGTTTACACAAGCTGATGTTTATAATTAAGTTTACACAAGCTGTCATTTTTTAACCAGCTTCAATAATTCTGCTTCTTGTTGCAACCAACGGCGAAGATTTTTCCTGTCAATGCCGGTTTATTGCGATATTATTGAATTTTGACTTTCCCCCGTTTTTAAACGTGTCACAAACTGTAGTTTTTCCTTGGTAGTATACGATTTTCGTTTACTAGACTTTTTATTTTTCATTTTTAGGGTTAAATATTCTGACAACGAGTAAAGACGCGCAGTTCACGTCTATTGCAATGACATCTCGGGCATGCGCAGAGCGCCGATATACGGTACGTTACGAGAAAGCGTGTTATTATTTGTCCCCAATAGGCTTCTATTTGGAAAACAAAATCCTACCATAGGCCCAGATTGGCCTATATTTGGGTGGGCCTCTTAACGGAAAAACCCAGTAGTGTCATGAGGAACTGTCTCAAAGATGATCTTAGCATGGGTGAAGATCGAAAACGTTATCATTGAAACGTAACAGTGGCTGACAGATGCAGATGATATTTGATCATTAGTTAACAATGTTAAACAACAGATGAGCATTAACAGACCAATTGTGTGTAGAATTCAACATGAGTTGTGGGCAGCCTGTTTCCACAAACTATCAGAAGGAAGCCACATAATGATGGATACCACATTAGGTTGCTGTACATAATCTGCTCCTAACACTTGCCAGTACCTACATGCATGTTTTATTAGTGCTGGGAACTTAGACTGTGGACTGGTGAGCAGGATGGAATGTGATGTCTGATAAGTAGTCCTTCACCCTTTTCTGCTGCAAATGGATGTATATGTATGTATGTGTGATGACAGCTGAAGGAAATGTACCTTCCAGAGTGACTGCATCCAGCAGTCAACAGTTTTTCTGGGACATATAGTGCAGGATATATATACCCGGCATGCCTGTACCCTTTCATCCCATCTCACCAAAACAGACTGCACATCTATCCTGAGTGATTAGAAATAATTGCTCAGGATAGATGTGTAGTCTGTTTTCCAGGATGACTGTTGTATCTCACTGGGCTCATATTGTTTGTAGTAGTAGCTCAAAGAACTGAGGACAAGGTTACCTATCTGCCGTGCCCCTTGCAATCACCTGATGTTAATTATATAGAATTAGGGAGTTTTTGGAGAAATGCTCATGACAGAGGTTTCCACCATAATCCAACCTGTGTGAATTGGCAACTTTTCTTGTTGGTGATTAGGGCTGTATTCTTTACAAAGAATATGCAATTAATGGCTGACTTCTGGTAATTATATTCATGATTATGTCTACCGCCTGCAGTATAAAATTGTTTCAAACTTGCATTTGTATGAAATATTGCTTGAAGCACAGATTCAGTTTTGTTATTGAAATTTTCTTTTGAATTGTCACTCACATTGAGGATGTTCTGTACTGAAGTAGATTGGTAATAACAACACTGATCTGCATAATGATTTTTTCAAAATTCATGGTGTTTCTGGGTGTACTTTTAGTGATAATTCTAAAAATCTAAATCTTGTTTACCTATTATGCACAGCTTTTTTTATGAACAATATGAATTATATTCTTAGATATGCATTCCATGTATACACAATATGCATAATATTCCCTTTGTGACTGTCAGGTATAAAATTGCCAAGGTGTGTTTAAACATGTTTTTATCTGCAAGTCAGGTAGCTATATCAACTATGAAGTGTTTCCTCCACATTGTTGTTTTCTGGTGCAGTTGTGCTAAATAGTATTCTAACTTGATATTCATATTCTGTCTTTTACAGTGACAAATTGTGGTTATGTGAATATTCCAAATATATTTTGTTACATTTACAGTAATTACATTGTGGTAAATCAGAGGTCGGATACAACATTCATTTGTGAAAAATGAGTGTGCTGCATATTTTGAAATTAAGTGACCAAAATAAAAAATTGCCCCCCCCCCCATAATTGTGTGCCATACTCATGTGGAGCACTTGCTATTGTTGTAAAAGGAAAACCATAATGTTTGCTATTCACATGGTATGGAGTGAACCTTGGGATCATATTAATGACTGCTACTTTTGTTCTGTAAATGTAGCAGGATGTAATGCAAAGAATATTACTTCAGCTGTATGGCTAGTACCCCATGGACCTGTACTACTGATACCACCTCCACCATTTGTTCTTAAACATGCCATCTGATCCTAAATCTGACATTTGGGATCTAGAGGATGACATAAACTATTGTGGTAAAGAAATTCCCAACCCTGGACCACAGCGGTTTACACAAAGTGAACTTGACAGTTGGTGTGAGATTTAAATCTACCTAAAGGGTCTGCAGAGCTTTTTTAGAGTCAAGATTAAATTTAAGAATCTGTTGGCCCCAAGAATAATCTTTTATATGGTATGGACAGTGTGAAAAAGAATTGGTTCCTCATTTTTCTGAAGAAGACTCAGTGATATATTGCATCAGTAACCTTGCAGTTATGAATTTCTTTGGAATTTTCTACCAATCAAGAGTGGAGGGTATTTATTGATTCATTAAAATACATTAAAGTAAAGCCTCAAAGGAGTTCTCCTTCATTATGGAAACAAGATGCATCCATTCTTGTAGCCTAATTAGAACACTTAAAAGAAAAATATGAAAATGTTAAACTTATTTTTAGAAAAAATTATTTGTTATGAAGGTCATAGGTGACTACTGTGTGGAAATTTTAAAGTTATCGATCTGCTATTCAGCACAACTTGGTTACACAATGCCTTGCTTTCTGCTAATGGGATTGTCAATCAAGAGGTGAACACTGGGAAAGGAAAGTATAGCCACAAAGACAGCTCTGGAGGCCTCACATTAGGAAGGAAGTAAAGCTGCTGGAATGAGTACAGAGAAGGGCAATGAGATGGATAAATGAAACCAAGGGTTGCTCTTACGAAGAAAGGCTTAGTTCTGCAAATTTCAGTTTCTCGAGACTAGGCACCTACGAGGTGATCCGATTGAAGTGTATAATGCCTTGAATGGTTTGAGCAAGCTCATTGCTGATGGTATTCTTCCTCTTGCCCAGATTAATCACATGAGGGGACATAAATTCAAATTGTGGAAAGACAGTTGTAGAATAGATTTGTAGAAATTTGCCTTTAGCCAGCGAGTGTTTAATTGCTGGAACAAATTTCCATCTGTCGTTGTGGAAGTTGATAGGTTAAATAAATTTAAGGAGGAACTGGACAGGCATTTGGAGGGAATGGTGTGATTTTTTTTTTTTTTTTGCCTGATGCTGCATAAGCTCATACTTGCTTTCTTGCATCACATGCTACTACTACTACTATGTACAAGCTAGTGCAAATGCATCATATTAGTATGCAGCTAAACTCTGAATTAGCACAAATATGCAAAGGCGGCATTGTTTAAGTTATATCTCACATTGTGAATACCTTCACAATGACTTGCCATGATATTGCACTACTTCGAATAATTAATGCTTCACCAAAGGAGAAAACTGTTGTTACTTATTCTCATTACTTCGTTGTCTAAATCTCTTGCAACCTGAGGCTAAAGCCCTTAACACATTTCATTTCTATTTTTTAAAATATTTTTATATAAAAATAACTTGTCCATAAAATCTAAAAATATAAAATAAAATAGATGCACCTCCACCAATATTTTCATTTTTTTTTTATTTTTTTATTTGTAAAATTTTCTGACATGATATAGCAAATCTCAAGTAACTTTTGAAATTTCCATTAAAAATGGAGTTCAGATTTTTTATCAGTAGTAAAACGTCAGAGAACCTTAAAATGCAAACTAGTTTAATTAAATTGTGGATGACCCAAATCTAGTTGGCTTGGAAGATGTATTCTGTGACTGTATGGTGGTTTTGCCAGTTGTCACATGTGGTGAAGTTTGTGGGTGGATCTAATTGGAGGTTGTTTGGAGTAGGAAGCTTTCCGTAGGCTATTTGGTCTGCACAATATGCAACTAGCTTGCAAACACACTTTATTGACAACAAAATTGCATGAACTACCTTATGAAAACTGGTGCACTACGTCTGAATAGCCAGTGCACCGAAAATTCCCAAAGAACAAAGCTGACAAGATAAAATTAAGTATATGTTTGAAAAGAAGGATTCAGATACATTGCATGATCATCCAGGAACAGAAGAACATTTTGTGTAGAGTTCCTTATTTTGACATTGAGAGCTCTATGGTCGGTATATTTTTAGATTCTGACAAACATAAATGGTGTTGCTAGTGCCATCCATTGTGACTGTTCCTCTGTAATTGATGGGATAGTCTGAAGATTGAGATTGTTTGTAGAGGTCTGTGTTCAAATCTCATCAGAGACTGGATGAATTCTTAAAGGCCTCTTCCTTTGAGCTATAGGTAGCTGCAGTAGGCCCACCCCATCCTATGAATTATTTGAGGTTTTTTTATCCTGTATGACACAGATTTGCCTGTGGATACACAGCTTGTATGGACATACTAGACTAGTGCTGTATGGTCTAAGATGCTAATGTGCCACCAGATCAACAAAGTAGTACAAAGATCATTGAAATGAAAACTGAAAGGTTAAATAAAATCATAAACAACAAGGAAATGATGTATGTCTGTCTTCAGTGTAGTCCCCATTACATTCAACTAACTTCAGCCAGCTGCAATAATGCCCAGATACCCAGGCACACGCTTCTTGATTAGACCGGGGTTCGAGCCCGTCACCACCAAATACGGAGGATGCGGAAAGGTCAGGGAATGACCACTGCATATTCACGGAGCAATATGGCCTTAGTTGCTAATGCCCCTAAAAACCAAATAACAGCCCAGATACCCAGTTTCACCAGTTGCACCAACCACATTTTGAGACATCTGGGATTGAGTCCTGTTGATGACTAAAGGGATTTCTAAAGGCCTCCTTGATTGAGACTAGCTGATCTCAGGCAGACAGAGTTGGGTTTTCTCCCATGAGTTATTCTGGACTTTTGAGTCAATATAACATACAGATCAGCACCTGGACAAGAATGTGGACAGACACAATACACAATGGTTCAATATGGATCGCAGCTGTTTCATTACCACTAAGTTTTTTTCTAAGTTGCAGATGCATCTTAGAAATAAAACATAGGTGCAAACAATAATTGACAAGAAGTGATGTCCTCTTAGTGTCTTTTAGTGGCCAACAAAGGCTTTAATTATATGCAACTGAGTCTGGTGAGTTGGAGGATGGTTTAATACCTCAGACAGCATCTCCTGTGTTTCATTCACTATAGAATGGGCATTATGTGGATGAGTGTTATCATGCTGCAGGCACAAACCTAAAGACAACAAACAGATGTTTCTCTGATATGTGCTGAGTCAATTCTAAACTTGCATGCAGCACAAAATTTTCAAAAGTAATGTGATGGCTTCCCTGTATGAGTTCTTCCACAGCTGCTATGACTTCTAGTGTTACAACATGATGTGCTTGCCCCAGTTGAGAATTAGCTCACACATACTCAACCAACATTCTCTGGTAAATTTCAGCAGGTTTTATTCCTTCTTCATTCAAAAATCAGATTACAGATCACATCTCTACCTTTGTGAATGACTGCAGGGGTGCTGCCATCATTAAAAATTACTGTTTCCAAATAATTCTAGCAGATGGTGCCATGTGAACACTCAGTGTTGCCAAGACTTTGATCACTAATCTGATACAAGGTTGTTATCAGTTTTTGCATAATATACATTTTATGTTGATTTTGTGGGTTTCATTTGGATGACCTTTGTACGTGATAAATCATGTGATGAGCACACTCTGACCAAAGTAGTCATTGTGCCAATAAATGACCTTGAGGAATTGAAGGATGGTCATCATTCATTGGATTTGACTGGTAAGAACTAAAAGAAATAACTGAAATTGTTAACATTAGTCTAGGCTGATTAGGTTCATTTTGTAGTACTGTATTTTATTTCAAGTTATTCATTGCTAAATATTATTTTAGGTCTCTGGGGTGTTGGATTGGCTACACGTAAGGCTGACCTAAACAAAGTTCCCCTGGGTCAAGACCAAGACAGTTGGATGCTCTGCGGTGATGGTACTATTGTCCACAATGGTGAAGTTCTGTATAAACTACCAGAGGTACCCATGGAAGGAGACATAATTGTGAGCATTGCAGTTTTTAATATCATTTCTCTGTGTGCTGATTATGGTGTTATGTCATTTCCCCTCCTATGTACTGATTTCTGTTGTGACTTCTTATAACCATTTTGCAGTGTTTGAGAAAACTAAAAATTAAAAGAGTATTATTGCATTATTTTGTTAAATGTTTTCTTAATGGTATGAATATCTGTATATTGCACCTGTTATCTTGAGAACAATATCATTGAATTTAACTTTATGTTAACTTTATATCCAATTATTTATTCAGTGTGAGTAAATAAGGATTTACCTTTAAGGTTCAGTTTATTGCGGAGCACTTGCTTGATATTATATTAAGTGAGTCACTAAATATCTGACATTACTGATATCCAATAATTCTAATTATAAAAATTTAATTGTAATGATTAAAGTGTTATAATTATAAAGGTTATCAGACACAAAAGTTGCTGAAATTAAGACCATAAGAATTTTTCTCACACTCAGAAACCAAGACAAATTATTAGGAGTTAGCAAATACTGGCAGTGTGATTTCCAGTTCATGTAAGTTGCTTTTTTTTAACTGTCAATTGGCATTTGATTCACTTTTGCAGCTGAAAAAAGTTCTAATTAAAGTTGATGACATTATGAATTTTAGTGTTGCTTTATTGTTTTGACTTGTACCATTAATTTTGTTAAAAATTGATGGTACAAGTTATTGGGGGGGTCAGTATTGGGGGGGGTCAGCTAGACGACATTCAGGAGCTCAATAGTGGAAAGCGCTATATAATAAAACGTGTACATACGTCTCCACGAGCCGATGGCTCCATCTATGATAGTGAGTGCATAGCATCTGTATGATAAAATGCTTTAGATGTACGTGTGGTTCGATCAGTTTTTACAGTGCACGAGTTAATTCGTGTGAACATTGTTAGTTTCTTTGTTAAGTGAAACTCTTTAAAAGTTATTATGGTGTCTGGAAAACGTAAATATGAAGACAAGAGTAGGGGATTTAAGGCAGAGCAGGAAGAGGAGTTTGGTTTACTGTTTTTCTCCACAAAAACAATGTGTCTTTGTGTCATGTAACACTGTCACATTTCAAGGCCAGTAATCCTAAGCGCCATTACGAAATGAATCAGTTCTTTCACCCAACAATTTCCTGCTGGTTCCGTGTTAAGGTGAACTAAAATATTGTCTTTAAAAGAAAAATTTAATAATCAAACCAAGATTGTCAATGTTTATTAAAGAGGCAGATGTAACAACAGAGGCTGGATTTATTTTGGTCTTCAATATTGCTCGGGCAAAGCACTCCTACATGGAAGGAAAAATATTGCTTAAGTATTTTCAGTTTTAGACCCAGACAGTAGAAAACTGCATAAAATGATCAAACAAATCCCTGCATTCCGACGTACAGTGGAAAGATGAACTTCTGTAATCAGCACTGACATAAATAACTTGCCACATGATTTAAAGAATTGCTCAGGACTGAGTCTGGCCTTGGACGAATCTACAGAAATTGAAGATAAACCCCAACTAGCCATATTTGTTCATTTTGATAATCTAGACATGAAAGAAGAACTATTAGATCTGATTGCTTTCAAGGATATGACTCTAGCGTCAGACATAAAAGGCGCTCTTGATCTCGCGCTTGGCAAAGCTTCTGTACCGATTAAGAAGATAGTCGGTGTTGCAACTGACGGCACCCCGACTATGAGAGGTGTCAATTTGTGGGACTTTTAACTGCTGACACATTTTTTCCCCCATCCATTGCATTATTCATAGGGAACACCTAGCAGCTAAATATTTTAAATATGAACGTATTATGGAGGTAGTTCTGAAAATTAACCCAATACGTACAAGCACCAAAACACATTGACAGTTCAAAGCGTTCATGGAAGAAATAGACAATGATCAGCTTTCATATGACGTATCATGGTTTTGTTTAGTAAGGTGGCCCTCGGTAAGCAATATTCTAACAAAGTTCTTTCACTTGATGGAACCAATCAAACAATTTTTCAAAGGAAAAGGGAAATCTTTCCCTCAAACTTGATGATGCCCAGTGGTTAATAGATATGGCATTTTTCACAGATATTGTTGAGCTTCCACAACAAACTGAAACTCTTTGAAAAGGACCTGGTTTCTAAAACCTCATTTCACATGTTTGAGTAAAACTTTGCAAACTCTACTCGGATTTGGAATAATAACTAGAGATTATGCATGCAAGTTACACAGACTGGCAGAAGAAATTAATGATAGATTTCGTGAATTTAAGAGCACTTAAACCATCATTTGCATTTTTGGAAAATCCTTTTCTTGTTGTCATTATTGTCATTATGAAGAATGGCTGTCCCGTCTCACTGTCAATTGCTGGGGATACAGCAGCTGTAGAGTTGGAGGTACAGTAGCTCCAAGAGGATGGATTGAAACAACTAAAAGGAAGTGGCTGCTCGATTGTTGAGTTTTGGAAGCAGGTTCCAGAACTAAAATATCCTGAAACAAAAGAGTGTGCACAGAGATTAATCTCTATTTTCGGTACGACATATTCTTGTGAGTCTTTGTATTCAACATTTAAATTTATTAAAAATAAGTATCGGTATATTGCCCAACAAGTCATCAACCAAACTTTTGGCAGCTAACTGCTAAGATGGACAGCACCCATAAAGCATTGACAAGCAAACCCAATATGTAAATATCTTCTGTGAAGTATTGTCTTCACAGAATTAGAATATCTTCTGTGAAGTATTGTCAGAATTAGTATTTTGAGAAATTTATGTATTTTTTTTGTTTTTGAAAAAAAAAAAAAAACTTTAACAAGGAATATGTTTACTTAAAAAAAAATGTTATTTTTAAACTTTAATCAGTGTTATATATAAAATTTTGATATTAATAAAAATCAAATATATCCACATGAGAGCCACACCACAAGCCAGTGCAAGCCGTGCTATGACCACCCCTGGTATATCCCAACAAATAAAAAAAAAAAAAAGAATAATAATTTTCAAAGTTTAAAATAGTTTGTAAATAGCAGAAATTGAAGAACTGCATGTGAGAGTAAATAGTATTCTAGTGCAACTTTTGGATGATAATATAGGAAGTGTGGCATATCATAATGCTATTTATGCTTTGCCTTTTCCTTTCTCTATCTGTCTTTTTTTTTTTTTTTTTTTTTTTTTAATTTAGTTGGTCTGTTTTAAGATATATCAACTACCAAGTAGGGGCTTTTCATTAAACTACCACAAAGAAAAGTATAAGAGAGACATCATAAACTTAGTGTTACACTGTGTACAGGGTGACTTTAAAAGAGTACACAACTTCAGAGCTCATAGAAATAAAAATTGTCATTTACTATTGTTGGGACATTCATTGAAGGACAGGACACCCTTCTATGGGAAACTGTGGACCTACAGGCCCTTGATATGAATGGCAGCAGTCATATGGTAGACATGAATTCAACAGTCCCTTTTTTTCCCCCGACTTTTGCCTGTATCTGCTGTGGTAATTGATGCCACTCCCTCATCAATCCTGTATTTCAGTTCAGGAATGTCTGTCACCACTAGTGGCACAACACATACCCACTTGCTGAAAATGAAATTGGTGGATTTCTCATGACATTGGCATAAGGTTGAGTCTTTCTTCCATAAAAATTTTCCAATGTGAGATGGCACAAAGCATTATTTTGGGGAGTCCCTTCATGCTCAGTGTTTAATAATTTTCGATGTCCCACATCCAATTGTTGATCCTCCTCAAGTGAAAAGTCTCCTCAAGTGAAAAGTGACTTCATCACTAAAAACAGCAAGCGATATTGCCATGTTGCCCTCTTCCATTTTCTTCGAAAGTCACAGAAAAATCCAGAGTGCCTGCATTTGACATTTGGTTTTAATAACTGTGCTAACTGCAACTTGTCAGCTTTCAAAAGTAAATTCTTCCTGAGAATATACCTTAGATTGTTCTTTATGGTATATTTGTAAGTAGATTCTTGCATGCTTTGCTGAAAGACCTTCTCTTGCACATTTCATTAGTGGTGTGGAGAATAATTTTTACATTCATTAATTAAATGACTTATGAAAATTGTAAAAATCAATGTTCAACCTTAAACCATTTTCCAGTACAGCAACTCCCGGCTTTCGTAATACTCGTCTTACGGAAATTCGACTTTACATATGTTTTTGCTGGCCAGTGCGAACTTAAAATAATAGTGGAAACATATTTTGCAACCTGTAGGAATAAATAGAGGTATTGTGAAAATATCATAATGTGAACCGAATAACACTGTTTTTTTTTTTTCTCGTTCCAAGACCTCGGAAGTTGAAATTTTCACGATATAACTAAGCTATTTATCTTTCTAAAAGGTCATTTTTATGATGGAAATTGCACTACACTTTCATCGTTATCATATGTTCCGTTATAAGAATCAATTTTGAATGCTTTTGTGATATTTTTCTAAAACTCATTTCTGAAGGTCACTACCATAAAACAAAAACGATTTGTACTTTCCAGTTTATTGGGCTTTTCTGTTAGCGCAATCTATTATATATGGGTAGTAAACTCAATCTTATTGCATTTACGATAATACCGATAACTGGAATTCTGTGGGTTTTTATGTTACGGTATTATGGTGAAATTAGTTCCCCTTCACTGAAATCTTCAGTCATATTAAAAACATAAATAAATTTTCAGAATCTTCTCTTCATTCCTATTTGCTTATTACAATGGTGAAGGGAAAGGGACCAATGGAAAGTGCAAGCGCTGGCAGTGCCAGGAAACGAAACAAAATTGATTTAGAAATGAAGATGATTAATTAAGAATTACGAAGCAGGACAAAGTTTGTCATCTATTGCACGGAATTAATTCTCGCTGCTTCAACAGTGAATACTATTTTAAGGGACAGTGCACGTATAAAAGAACATGTTAAAGGATCAATGCATTTAAGATCAACAGTGATCACAAAACAGCGTTCAGGTGCTATATCGAAGTTGGAAAGCTATTAATAATATGGATGGAAAATCGATTCAGAAGTGAGTGCCCCCGAGTCCATTGGCCATTCAAGCAAAAGCAAGAAGTATTTATGAAGATATTAAGGATAAGTACGGTGAACCCCAAGCCAAGTTTGTGGCAAGCAGTGGGTGGTTTAATAGGTTCAAGCATCGCGCTAGTTTCCAAAACATTAAAGTGTGCGGTGGAGTCACCAGTGCAGCTGCAGAGAAATTTTTTGATGTGTTGGAAAAAACCTCTTCTAAATCTCCACAGTCCTCAACTTCCACAGCAGCATGCTTATCAACTGGAGAGTTAATTCTGGTAACGATGCACAAAAGGTAAAACTTGCTGACATTATGCCTGTCTCTTCCCTCTTTTTGTAATTTTATAATTTTGAAATTTTTGTAATTTGTACACTTTTGTAATTTTTCCTGCACATGAGATAAAAAAAATCGAATAAATAATTCTATTTGCATGTTCGTCAAACATTTATTTTTTGCTTTAATCAAGTTCAATCAAGTTTGCTTCAATCAAATGTGTGAGTGCTGCATAAGCATTTAAGCAAATTCCGACTTACATAGAGTTTAGCAGAATGCAACCCTTACATAAGTCGGGGAGTGGCTGTACTTACTTTACTCACTGGTGCCAAAGCATATTGTAGTGTTCCTTTTTGTAGCATGTATAAAAGCCACATTGAACACTATCAACAAATTTACTTTTGAAAACTGAATGATGCAAAATGCTTTTAGCCATGCAGAAGCTGTTTTAACATGTTCCCTCTGGTAAAATTGATGGAAATTAAATTTATAGATGAGATTTAAGATTATAATTTTCAGAGTTTATCTGTCATTTGGTAATGTATGGTTAGTGTTTCATGAACAACTGAAAGCGTCTCCTTTTTTTGAATCATTGCATTATTGAAATTTGAAGCATGTTATATCATATTTAAGCTGGAATAGTTTAAATATAATAAAAAAACTATTCCAGCTTAACTTGATGGGTAACTCTAGTCTGATGGTTGCCTCTAAATTGGTAAAAATAGTGTCAAAATATATAAGCAGAAAAATAAGTTTTGGTTGCATTCTGAAATCTGTCTGAATGAAAAATGAAATTTTAAAAAGGTTTTTTTTTTTTTTTTTTTTATGTCAAAATTTTAATATTTCACATTCACACTTTTATTGTTAGGGAGTTACTTATGACCACGTGGAACTGAATTTTTATCTTAATGGAAAAAATCTTCAGTGTCCAGTTACTGGTGCCAAAGGAGAAGTATATCCTGTATTGTATGGTAAGAATATAATATTTATTTTTAATGAATACAGTATATTTTTGATGTGAAACATCTATAGTAGCACCTAACAATGGAATGTAATGAAAATGCGAGGTGAAAAAAGAAATTGTATCGTTGCAGTCATATGACAAATACTTGTATTGTTGCAATCATACTATTCAACAAATAGCTAATTAGGCTATTGGCATGATGTTAAGATCCAAGCCAAGGATGTTTTCACATAAAATAAACATTTTTTTTCTGCATACAAAGTATGCACAGTTTTTTATTATTGCTGTTTTTAATTAGAAAAAACCTTCAGTAATAAGACATTTGTGAAATTGTGCAAGAGTTACTGTAATGGGAATTGTGTGCGTGCGTGCGTGCGTGCACACATGCATGCACACCAGTGCCAAAAATGAAAATTTTGATAAAATAGAAAAAAATTAAAATGAAGAAATTGATATAAAAATATGCAATACACTTTTCACCATGTGTATTTATACAAATTAGTATTTAGTTTGATAATAAATGTATTATACAGGGTGCTTCAAAAATGATGGTCAATAATTTAAAGGTGAAAAGTACAAACTAAAATAAGCAAAAAAGCCCCAGTGAACATCTGGCTGCAAATGAACCGTTTTCGAGATAATGCACGTTTTCTGTTAAGATCCGCCACTGACTATGGGAGCACTAGTTTAGCAAAAAGTTGTAAATCCTTTGCTAATGGTGGTTTTATTAAACATAAGGTAATACATTTTTAATTTTTGGTTTCAACACCACAGGATTTTACAGATGTTACAGGATGTTACAAAAGGTGTTCAAAATGCTGTCTTTGCATCCGTACACAGCTTTGTAGTCTTCTCTGCATTGAGTTGCGAATCCTCTCAGGCATTCCTAGGTCATTTCTGATTTGCTGAAAGGCTCCTTCAACCCGACGCTGCAATTCCTCAACTGTATTAATGTCAGAAGTGTACACCAAGCTTTTTACATGACCCCAGATACAAAAATCTGGGGTTTTAAGTATTAATAGGATAATTCGAAAATTGTAGATCTCTTAAAGTACCATTTATAACTGACATAATATAATAGCGTAGCTTAATTTAA
This sequence comes from Mastigoproctus giganteus, assembly GCF_048544385.1. Classification (NCBI taxonomy): domain Eukaryota; kingdom Metazoa; phylum Arthropoda; class Arachnida; order Uropygi; family Thelyphonidae; genus Mastigoproctus; species Mastigoproctus giganteus. Next base: position 58,394,524 of record NC_143580.1, read on the forward strand.
TTTGTTATGGTACTCACGTTTTTATAATCTGCGTTGATTTTGGAATAAAATGGATGATAATTTTAAATTTAAGTTAGCGTGAATAAGTTAGGATTTAAAAACAGAATTAAAATGTGTGTAAGGAAGTAGAAGTGCCTGTCCTCGTTGTCAATCTTGGTTGTCAATGTTGAAATTTGAAACAATTGAAGTTATATAGTTGGAAACAGAAAGCTAATAGCCATAACAAGTGGCTTTCGTTTTATACGTCTTCAGTTGGCAATGGTAGAATGAGAGTAAACGCATGTATTTAAGAAGACTAAGTTCCTGTGATGCTCCTGGATACACGTGGGAATCTCAGGTGCATGAGATTCCAGACCGGTGCTGTGTTATAGGGTAGTTTGGAATTTAATACTTGGAGAGTGGAATGGCGGTGAAACCATTCTATAACTAGGGCTTCATATTGGAAAATTTTAAAACTGGATTTTAATTTGATAATAGGAATGGCTGAATCTACTAAGGGGGTGTGGTTGTGGGATTGAACATGTGTTGCTAATTCGGTATTGGACTGTCCCGTCCTAAAGCTATTGTAGTGGTAGTATGCACGTGTGTTTGATGTTTTGGTAGAACCGTATTTTGTGGTGGTGCTACCAATGTAGCAAGCATTACAGTTATCTTGACATTTTATTAAGTAGATGATATTATCCATGTCACTAATGTGGTAATTTTGTGTATCTTTATATGAGTTGAATAATGAACCTAGTTTATTATAAGATGAGAATGTAAGGGTGATATCGGTACCTTTGAATAAACGGCAGAATTGGTTGGCAAAATTACTATGGTAAGGGAGGATAATAAGTGAATTATTATTGGAAATGTGTTTGGGTGGGTTGTTAATATTATTTTGGACTGTGATAATAGTTTGTTTGATTAATTGAATAGGATATTTCCTAGATATGAATTTACTTGTAAGATATTGTAGTTCATTATTAAGGTCATAATGTGTGGAACTGTATTTTATAGCATTGTAAATTTAATTATAAAGGACTGCATGTTTTGTGTTAAGAGGGTGATGCGATTCAAAGTGTAAGTATTTGCCCGTGCGAGTGTTTTTTCTGAAAATTCTTGTTCCTAGTTTTATATCGCTTCTGTGTATAGTGAGGTTTAGGAAATTAATTTGTCCAGCTTCTTTTAATTCCAGGGTATATTTTAATCTATTATGCATGGAATTAAATTTAATGAAAAGATCACTTATTGTGGATTTTGTGCCCTATTAAGAGGATATCGTCAGCGTATCATATAAATAACTTAATATCTGGGGGGTATGGTTGTAATATATGATTTTCTACGGAGGCTAGGTAATTTCAGATAGGGGGGCTGAGATCCCTAATCCCATAGGTTTGCTGGTAAATCTGATTAAGAAATCGGAAGTATCTGGCATCTAATAGAAAGGTTGTGAGCTCTAGTAAGCTATTAATTGTGAGGGAAGTACGGTTGTGGAATCGAACACATGTTCAATCCCACAACCACACCCCCCTTAGTAGATTCAGCCATTCCTATTATCAAATTAAAATCCAGTTTTAAAATTTTCCAATGTGAAGCCCTAGTTATAGAATGGTTTTGCCGCCATTCCACTCTCCAAGTATTAAATTCCAAACTACCCTATAACATAGCACCGGTCTGGAATCTCATGCATCTGAGATTTCCACGTGTATCCAGGAGCATCACGTGAACTTAGTCTTCTTAAATACACGCATTTACTCTCATTCTACCATTGCCAACTGAAGACATAAAATGAAAGCCACTTGTTATGGCTATTGGCCTTCTGTTTCCAACTATATAACTTCAATTGTTTCAAATTTCAACATTGACAACCAAGTACGAAGATGTGCACTTCTACTTCCTTGTGCACATTTAATTCTGTTTTTAAATCCTAACTTATTCACACTAACTTAAATTTAAAATTATCATCCATTTTATTCCAACATCAATGCAGATTATAAAAAGGTGAGTACCATAATAAATTAAATTAAGCTATGCTATTATATTGTGTCAGTATTAATAGGATTTAAGTCTGGTGATCTGGGAGGCCACATTACAGGCCCACCTCTACCTATCCCCCGTACCTTCTAGTTAGATACTGAGTCACAACTCGAGCAAAATGTGCTGGTGCACCATCATGCATAAACTACATGTTCTGGCGTTGCTGAAGTAGAACATTATCATTATCAAGTAGGTCTGGAAGAACATTCTGCAGGAACTGAAGGTACAGCTCTTCTGTTATCCTGTTTGGCAGAAAGTGTGGTCCAATTAGACAGTCTCCTAGGAGTCCTGCCTAGACATTCAACGAGAAACGTTGCTGATGTCGTGACTTGTGAATTGCATTAGGATTTTCGTCAGACCAAACGTGACAGTTATGAAAATTAAAAATACCATCACGAGTAAACCCAGCTTCATCAGTGAACAAAATGTTGTTTAAAAATTGGGGTTCAGGACACACTGTTGTTGCATCCACTGGCAGAAGTTCACTCTGGGAGGGTAGTCTGTATTGCTGAGACCTTGTACATGCTGGATGTGGTAGGAGTACAGTAATTAATGATGTAAAATTCACCACACACTGCTATGACTCAGTATGCGCTCTTGCAGAGCAACCCTCCTTGTCGAAATTCTTGGATTTTGTTCTATTCTTTCTAACACCCTTTCCTCAACAACAGGTGTTATGCTTCTGGGCCTACCTGCTCATACTCCATGTGCAAAGCGCCCATGTTCTCTAAGGTTGAACTGATATTGCATATCAGTTCAACTATGATGTACCCTGATGAATGCACCTGTTGGGCTGCTTTCGGCGGGGAAATGCTTCTTGGTACAAACGTGCAGCCTCGAGTGCACTGCCGTTGGCTTTACCATACATGAAGTGCATGTCCGCACACTCTTTGTTGCTGTAACCTCTTTCCATGTTGACTATCCTCTGATAAGTACTAGTATGCCTGCTATGTCTCAGAGCTTTGAGAGAGGGAGAAAGGGAGAAAATGAGCATAACCTAAACAAACAAGTCAGTGGTGGATCCCAACTAGATATGTGCAATATCTTGAAAACAATTCACTTAAGGACCCATGTTTACTAGGCTTTTTTTGCATATTTTAGTCTGTACAGTTCACCTTTAAATTATTGACCATCACTTTTGAAACACCCTGCATATCAGTTCAACTAATTTATGCTTCTAATCTAAGTGCAATCATCAACATCTAAATCTGTTATATCTAATGACTATCTAGATTGCTGTGGTAATTCAGATCAGTCATGGACTGTCAGTGTTATTCTATTTTCTGTTATATTTTTGGCCCTAGCCGGAGTAAGCCCTCTTTCTTCTAATGTTGCTTGACATAATTGATCCATCTTACTCTTGGTCTGCTTCTGAGCCTATTACTGTTCATTTTTGCTTTAGATATCTGTTTAGTTAATCTCCCTTCATCCATCCATATATATATATATATATATATATATATATATGGTCAGTGGCAATAATGCAGTAACACACATCCTTTGAATGGACTGTGGGTCAAGCCCATGACTATTAAACATGATTAATGATTGTTTTCATGGTTTGTTATAAACTCCTCTGACCTGGTAGCCAGAGTGTAAGCAAGAACATCCTTTCTAAATGCCTGTAACATCTTTTCTTATCTTTGATTGCTTATTTCCCACTTCATGATTTTTTCTCAGTTTTTTTATTTGTATTTTTATTTTTTATTTTTTTTTTATTGTTGGATCTAGTCCACTTTAAACACCATTCCTACATAACACAAATTTACTGAGATTTGTACCAGTTTTGGTTATTTAGTTTTCAAAATTTTCCTTTGCAGGCTACTTATTTAACAACATAGTATCATTTGCATATAATAATGATCAATTTTTACATCTCCCACTCTAAAAGCTTTTTTTCAGAAACACTTTTGATACTGTTGCATATAAAAGACAGCGGTACAAATTGAAGCAAATATAGCATTAGGGTCTAATTACTACTAGATAAAGGGATGGTTGAGCAGGAGAAGACAGAGATTGGTTATCAGTGGACACTACTCTTTGTGGATTAATGATATTAATGGGGAACAGGCATTCTGTATGTTATCAGACACTCAGTCTAAAACATTGATGGATCTAATATCTTTCTATTTCAAAAGATTTAGAAGAAGTCTGGTTGGCCTGCCTCCCTAAAATCCATTCATGCACACCTTCTCGATGGTAAGCCATGTTACGTCACTTAGGTGGCAACAAATGTGTACAGTGGTTCTCTTCAAGATGCCTGGTCAGCGTGAAGAGGAAAAGACCAAACCCTCCAGCACATCACAGCAAGACATAACAAATGGCTCTCAATCCCCAGTGGCTGTCACTCCCCCCTCTTACAGCAGCAAGAGAATCAGAGTGGAAGCAGAGGGGGCTAAGAATCTCTGGGTATGACCAGGCTGCCATGCATGGAAACTGAATTTGGCCTGTTACAACGTAAGATCACTCATTGGTGAAGACAGGATATTAGAGCTGGAAAAGGAATTAGAAAATGTGAATTGGAATATCATCGGTTTGGCTGAAACAAGAAGAAGAGATGAATCACTTATAAGTTTATCAAGTGGAAATCTGCTGTACACTAATGGAAACAGTGAAAGGAGCAAAGGTGGAGTTGGCTTTCTGGTCCATAAAGATATAAAAAACAACATTTTGGAATTCAAAAGTACATCACCAAGGGTGTCAAGACTAATACCCAAGATTTCTAAGAGGTACAAGCTAAAGGTTATAATGATTTATGCCCCAACATTGAGCCATGATGACGAAGAGGTTGAAGAAATGTACACTGAAATTGAATCTTCTAGATGAGCAGAAAACCCACTACACTATTATTATGGGGAACTTAATGCTAAGGTTGAAAAGAGACAAAACAGTGCAGAAAGGGGGAACTATAGGAAATTTTGGAATTGGTGAAAGAAATGAAAGAGGTGAAAGACTTGTGAAATTTGCAGAATCTTGAGGAATGTCAGTAATGAACACTTTTTTCAAGAAAAGGGTGAACAGAAAGTGGACATGGAAGAGCCCAAATGGATTAACAACTAGTGAAATTGACTTCATCCTCACTAACAGAAGATATATCGTGAATGATGTTACCGTAAATGTTGAAAGTAATCATAGAATGGCAAGATGCACACTTGATATAGATGTAAGAAAAGAAAGGAAAAAACTGACTCGAGTAAAGAATATGAAGGTCTTTGAGATAACAGAAGAGGAGAAAAAGCAGTATGTACTGGAACTTAAGAACAAGTCCGATCTTCTGGTGACTGCTCAGGACCAAGATATCGACAAGGAATATTACAACTTCCTGAAAGTGATAAAGCCCAAGAAACATATAGGGAAAAAGAAATCCAAAGAAGAAAAAATTAGTCAAGAAACACTTGTCATGATGAAGAGCAAGATAAACTCTGACAAGGAGAAAATTGAGTATATTTAGTTATGCAAGGCCATTAGAAGGAGACTCAGAGAGGACATAAGATTCAATACAAGAAAAGTAGAACAATCATTAAGGGAAAACAAAGGACTTAGATCAGCAGCCCCGAGCAGTAATATAGAAAGACAAATGATACTGAAACTGAAGAATGGCGATGGTGTACTTATAAATAGCAGAGAAGGCATAATACAAATAGCAGAAGAATACTATAGAGAATTATACGAGGAGTGAGGGAATGAAGCCAGCAGTGGGGAAGATGGATCGCAAATTAGTAACACATACGACATACCTGATATCCTTCCTGATGAGGTAAAACATGCGTTGAAGAAAATGAAGAATCAAAAAGTCCCGGGGGAAGATGAAGTTACTTATAGTTGTTAAAATTGGGAGGAAGAGACATGACACAAAAACTGGCAAGTCTCTTACAAAATGCATTAGAAAAGGTGTGATGCCTAAGGAGTGGAATAATGCAATCATAGTTTTGCTGCATAAGAAAGGAGATAAATCAGAAATTGGAAATTGTGTTCACAAGAGTCATTACTAACAGATTAGAAAGAATATTTGATGAGAATCAACCGAAAGAACAAGCTGGCTTTAGGACAGGATTCTCAACTATGGATCACCTTCACATAATATCACAGCTAATGGAGAAAGCAAATGAATATAAAACACCATTATTCCTGGCATTTGACTCCATACAGCATAAGACAATGTTTCGGTCACTGGAAAGACAAGGCATAGATACTCCATATATTATGATTTTGAAGAAAATATATGAGAGTGCTACCTCCTTTATTAAGACTAGACAAAGACAGTAGCAAATTTAAAATCGAGAAAGGAGTTCGACAAGGAGACACAATATCTCCGAAGCTGTTTACTGCTGCCCTTGAGGAAGCTTTCAGAAGATTAGACTGGTCGCAGAAAGGAGTCAATGTGAACGGAGGGTACCTAAACCATTTACGATTTGCAGATGACATTGTGGTCATAAGCCACGACCCCAAAGAATTAGAGGAAAATCTTAATCAGTTATGCACAGTTAGTAAGGATTTTGGACTAAAGATGAATATGGCTAAAACAAAAGTAATGATGAACAAGTATGCTACAGAAAGGGATATAATGATTGAAGGAGCAGTAATTGAAAAGGTGGAGCCATATAGTTATGTGGGACAAGTATTAGCTGTAAGAATGATAAATGGCTGGAAGTAAAGAGAAGAATAAATTTTGGATGGATAGCATTCAGGAAATATAGTCGCATACTGAGGAGCAATATCCCAATTTGTCTGAAATGTAAAATAATGAACCAATGTATACTCCCCACCATGACATTTAAATGAAACTTGGGCACCCACCAAAAGAATGGAAGAGGAGCTGAGAACTACACAGCGAAGAATGGAACAAATTATATTGGGAATCAGACTGTTAGATAAGAAGAGAAACACGTGGATCAGGCAGCAAACTCAAGTAAAGGACATTCTTATCAGAACTAAAATGGTCTTGGGCAGGACACATAGCTCGAAGACATGATGACAGATGGACTAAGAAAATAACAGAATGGTACCCAAGAGGAGCTAGAAGAAAACCTGGAAGACAACGATGGAGATGGACAGATGAAATTCATGAGTTTGTGGATAGTAAATGGATAGTCATTGTACAAAACAGAAGGAACTGGAAAGTTGGTAGAGAGGCCTTCATTCTGCAGTGGATTGAAAATGGGTGATGATGATATTAATGTATATGCTCCCCCCCCCCCCCAGGGTTCAGTGTTTGTCTCATTGTTTTCTATATTTATTAATGATACTGATGAAGGTATATCAGGCTTAATGTCTAATTTTTAAGATGATATAAACGTTGGCAGGATGGTTAATGACAGTAATCAAGGTATGATACTGCAATAAGATTTCGAAAAATTAAGCAGATGGAGTGAGAAGTGGAAATCAAATGCATGGTACTGTATATGGGTCGCAGTAATTGCAGAATAACATACCAGCTCTATGGTACCACACTGTGGCTAGTGGAGAATGAAAAAGTCCTTGGGTTAATTGTGCAGTCACACATGAAGTTCTCTCAATAGTGCAAACAAACTTCTAGGACAATCCATTGAGTTTTATCAGTGATATACAGAAATTTTGCCAGCAGGGAATAGTAGGTAATTATCCTGTCGTATAAGGCAGTTGTTAGGCCACATCTCGTTCTGCATACAGGTCTGGAGGCTTCATTTTACCAGGGATGTGGATTTGTTTGATTGAGTGCAGTGAGACTAGAGGGGAACAAAAGGGTAGTTGTACCAAGAAAGGCTTTATTTATGCAAATTGTAATGTCTGGAAACTAGGTACCTGCAAGGAGATCTGATTAAGGTATCTGATTCTGATGCTTTGAATGGATTGAGTAAGCTAAGTGCTGATGGTATTCTTCCTCTTTTGCATCTTTTGTAAATAATATTTACAAATGATGCAAAATTAAAATCATTGCAATTAATACATTCTTTTATTAAATGGCACGTTAAAATTGCAAAAAGAAGTGGTGATAAAGGGTAGCTCTACCTCATTCCAGGTTTAACTTTGAACCATTTCTAATGGTAATGCCTTGCCATGGAAACAAATTTAGTAGAGAAGAATTAAAGCATAACTGAAGTGTTGTAAATTGGCTTGCCTTTCTGTTTTCACTCTTGTGAATCAATTGCTAACATATTAGTTGTAATTATGGACTTGTTTGTAGAGCAAATTCTGCATTTGGAAAAGCATGGTACAGATGAGAACTTCTTTCCTTGGAAATGTATAAGTTAAATTTTGGAATGGAACTTACTGGGAGGGAAGAGAAATGGAAAGCTGGGAACATAAAAACAATATTGGAAATAAGTGACTGTGCACATAGCAGTATTGAAAAAAGTGAAAATTTCAGGTGATGTGAGTAATCTTTATTTTATTTTCCCTCTTTGATATCTTTAAGAAAAGGGAGGTATTTATTCTCCATGACACTGTTCCAGGGAGGAGGAAGAAATTTCATGGTGCTGGTTCCATTTAGGTGCAGTTCATTATGTAATGTTTGCAGTTGTCACCATTATCCTATTATTGTTGGATTACAATAAATTATTATTGTTACAATGTACGAAAGTCAGGATTGAATATACTACAGACGTTCACAATTTCTAGTGTTATCTTCAGCATTTATACAATATTTAACCTGTAATTTTGCTATAATGAGAATCCATTATAGAGTATTTATTCTGATTTTTCTAATCTAGTTATAGTGAACTTTTGATGTATCTATTATTTCCTTCTTTACCAAGTTCTAGTAGGTATAATTTTTCTTGAAGTGGTTTTTTTTTTTTTTTTTTTTTACTGTGCCATAAAATTATTAACAAAAAAAATTGAAGGTAGGCAGACTTAAAAAATTGACACTGGCTAACCTGATTTTTAACTCCACTAATACATTATCTGTTTACAATTAATTTTTATGTGGATTTCAAAAAAATACTATTTTCCTGTAATGTCACAATTTCTACCTATACCGGTATTTTGTGTTTACCCATAATATGTATATCTTATTACTACAATTTAGGAAAGTAGCATGACACAGCTATTGTATTATCTACAAATAATAATGTTTACATCTGCTCATAGATGGCCATAATGTTGGGAAGAGTTAATATGTTCATGTCTGTCTGTTTTCCACCGTTCTCATTACTTGAAAGACAGTTTTAGTGTGGGTACGGTTATAGTTTATCTGCATGTCTGTTGCATATTATTTGTTTGTTTCTCCTGTGTTTGCTTAGTATTGTTATGTAAAAATTTTTATGCAGAAGCAAAGGAAGTGTCAATCGCCTTGAAAATTTCTGTTGTGTGTGTGGACAGTTTACAACAAAAACTAAGGGGAACAGAATGTATAGTATTATTAAATGTGAATATTCTTTATACTTCGGTTGCAAGATTGGTGATCAGGTCAAAATTTAGGCTGCACAAAATGTTGAAAAAAAGCCACTAGTTAGGCTTGAATTTGAAAGTGTCTGCAATTCTGCCCAGACACGATAGGAGGGAGTATATGATGATGAGAGCCTTTTCAATCAATTTGGTCCTAGAGAGATTGTGCAAAGGTCATGGAGTAGAATTTTTCTGAGCCTGGTCTGTGCTTGTTAACAAAAGAGACGCTTCTATAGGGATGGGATACACTTAAATAGAAAGGGTGCAAGAATATTTGTTGATGCTATCGAGGCAGTGTTACGTGGGTAGGAAAACTGGGGGACTAATAGATGGACTAAGAGATTAACAGTAGCTGCTGGCAGAGATGAAAGTGATTCTTGCACTGCTTTTATTGGAGTGAGCAGCAACCTGGAAAACAAAGTGCAGGTGATGTCAGAAACTGCTGGGAGTCATCATAAAACAAATAAATACATGGGCTGTGTTAGGGTAGCTAAGAATAAGAACAATTACATGTAAACTTGCGTGTATACCAATGCTAGGAGTTTAGTAAATAAATTTGGTGAAATTGAGGTATTGGTCACAGCATCAAAGGCAGGTATTATGGGGTTATCAGAGATGTCGTGTCACACAGATATGAAGAATTTGAATTTGGGGAGTAGAATGTGTATAGAAAGGATGGACAGAAAAGGAAGGGAGGAGGGGGTTATGATATTAGTTAAAAAACACAATCTAAGGAAATACAGCCAGTTGACATGGGTGGACAGTGAAGTATTAGTCAGTTTGATCTGACATAAGCAATGGGAAAGAAAAATTGAGGGTAGGAGTGGGTTATAGGACTAATGACTCTGATGAATATAATGAACAACTGTACAGAGAAATAAAGTGGGCCAGAAAATAGATTGTCTTATAATGGGGGATTTTAATTTCCCAGATATTGACTAGAACTTGTGGGTTGGTCACACACACTAGGAAAGCTTTTGTGGATTTATTGGATGATTGTTTTCTACAGCAGCATGTATGGGAGGCAGCAAGAGGGAGTAATACTCTTGATCTGATTATCAGCAGTGATTCTTCATGCATTAAGAATCTGCAGATAAAGGAACCACTAGGTGGTAGTGATCACAGTGTGCTGATGTGGGAGTTACTCAGAGGTCACTGCCATCAGGGGTAAAGAGAAGAGTTTTTGCTTTCATAAAGGTGACTACAGTGGTCTGAGATAGTTTTTAAATTCTATAAATGCATGAATTTTTCCTCACAATTCTAGAACATTGGGACCAACTGATGACGTTACTGACAGCAAATTCTAAATGGGAAACATTCAAATAATTAATCTTTGAAGCTACTAGTCTTTTCATACCAACTAAGAAATACAGTTCAAGTTTTAGGCCTAAATGAATGTCAGATGAACTATACGACATGTGGCAGAGAAAAAAAATGCATGGGATACATATAAATTAACAGGTGACATAGAAGTCTATGGTAGATAGGCAAAGGCAGATTACAAAAAATCTTTGGCAAAGGATGCAAAGAAAAACAGCAAAGTTCTTTACTTATGTAAACTGAATCAGATTGGTCCCCTTGGTATCGATCGTTCAACTGTTCATCGTCCTTCTCAGGTAGCTAACAAACTGAATGAGTATTTTGCATCAACATTACACAAGAGGAGTTATTCAGGGAGGGGATGCCAGTCGTTTATTAAATTCTGGCAGTGAGCTAAATGATTTTGTAATAACTGAGAACAAAGTGGAGCAGAATTTGTTGAAAATAGACAAAAGAAAAGCATCTGGGGTGGATGGGATTTATCCAGTTGTATTAAAGGAGGCAGCAAAGGAAATAAGCAAACCCTTAGCAAAAATTATGAGAGCTTCGTTGGACTCAGTGGAGGTACCCATGGACTGGAGATGTGGAAATGTGACCCTAATTCACAAAGGAGGATCAAAGGGTGACACAAGTAATTACAGACCTGTTAGTTTTCTTCTATCTCAGGAAAATTAATAGAGTGCACTAGTTAAAGAAGCACTGCAGGATGATCTAGACAAGACTGCAGTTATAGTTCAGACATGGCATGGGTTTGTTAAGGGTCTTGTCTTTGTTAAGGAAAGTCTTGTCTTACCAATTTGATTGGATACTATGATGTAGTCACAAACGAACTAGATGCAAAAAATAATTTTGATATCATATACTTGGATTTTAGGAAAGCTTTTAATTCTGTTGCACATGGAAGACTGCTGTATAAATTGGAGCAGTGTGGCATTTAGGACAAATTGCTGCTGTGGATAAAGGGATGGTTGAGTGGGAGAAGGCAGAGACTGGTAATCAATGGACACTGCTCTTTGTGGACTAATATTATTAGTGGAATTCCGCTAGTGTTCAGTATTGGGTCCATTGTTGTTTTCTGTATTTATTAATGATATTGATGAAAGTATATCAGGCTTAATGTCTACATTTGCAAACGATTCAAAGGTTGGCAGGATTTTTAATGACAGTATGGCACTGCAACAGAATCTAAAAAAGTTGAGCAGATGGGCCGAGAGGTGGCAACTGAAGTTTAACACTGACAAATGTAAAGTACTGCATATGGGTATCAGTAACTCTAGAGTAGTGTATCAACTGTGTGAGTCTACACTGACAGTGGTAGAGAATGAAAAGGACGTGGGGATTAATTGTGCAATCAGATATGAAGTTTTCTGAGTAGTGAGACGGTCTGCAAGTGTAGCTCATGGTATCTTGTCAATGATATATCCTCCTTATCCCTGCTAGAAAAATTCCTGTATGATATACAGGAAATTTTCTAGCAAGGATAAGGAGGTGATTATCTCCTTGTATAAGGCAATGGTCAGGCCACACCTTGAGTACTGTATACAGGTCTGCAGACCTCATTTTTGGAAGGATGTAGAGCTGGTGGAACGAGTACAGAGAAGGACAACAAGATTGGTGAATGGAACAAAGGGCTTTTACGAATAAAGGCTTACGTGTTAGAAATTACAATGTCTGGAGACTAGGCACCTGCGAGGTGATCTGATTGAAGCATATAAGGCCTTGAATGGTTTGAGAAAGCTCAATGCTGATGGGATTCTTCCTCTTGCCCAGATTAATTGCATGAGGACATAAATTCAAATTGAGGAAAGACAGTTGTAAAATAGGTGTGTGGAAATTTGCCTTTTGCCAGCAGGTGGTTGATTGCTGGAACAGACTTCCATCTGTCTTAGAAGTTGACAACTTAAATTCTAGGCAGAACTAGACAAACATTTGAAGTGAATGGATGGGTGAAATTAATTTTTTTTGCTGATGCTGTATAAGCTTGCTTTCTTTCGTCATATGCCTGTACTAATGCTGAACTTATTTCATGAGCAAGCAGAACTCCATGATTCTAGGTGAAAACAATGGGAGTTGCTTGAAGCAACACCTAAAATTACAGTACATTTAAAATGTCACCAAGTATTTTTAAAATATATTTTCATTATGGAAGATGGTATGTGTTTTTTAAAGACATTAGTAGTCTTCTGGACAAACTTGGCATTGAACAGAATCCTAATGAATGGTGTATATTTATTTATGCTTCAAATCTAAGTTTAAAAGCAGTTTTGCTGCACACAATGGAAATGCATTCCAATTAGTTTCTCCACTTCACATTAGCTTGAAAGAAATGTATAAAGTATGCCAAAGATCCTGAGTGCAATAAATTACCGTGACTTTACTTGGAATAACTGTGGTGATCTTTAGACAATTGGATTATTCGCTTGTCTATAGGGGATTTCACAGACTACTGTTCTTTTCTATTTGTGGAACAGTCATGCAACAGAAAACATTATATTGTGCTGCAGTGGGAAAAGAGAGAGGAATTTTTTACCAGTGAGAAGTAATATAAAATATGTTCCACCTGGTTGAAGAATCTGAAAAGGTTCTTCTGTCTTTGCATATAAAGTTTGGATTAATGAAGAATTTTGTTAAGGCTCTAGATAAAAAAGGAAATGGACTCTGCTACCTAAGGGAAGCATTTCCCAATTTAACAGATGCAAAACAAATGGAATTTTCATTGGGCCTCAAATAAGGAAACTCCTCAAAGTGGATGTTATTGTTATTCGTAGTTGTTGGCGCATAGGCTTCTGTGGCCATAATGCACCTCACAAGGTTTTTGCAGTACTTTGATCCAAGCCCGAGGCGGGAATCGAACCCGCAACCTTTGGGTTGTCAGGCAGGCACTTTACCCACCTGGCTAGCCCGGTAGGCCAAAGTGGATGTATTTGAACCAAAACTACAGGTACTGAAATAGCAGCTGGCAATCATTTAAAGCAGTTGTGCATGGGTTCCTTGGAAGATGAAGGAAAGAAGATAATTATTAATCTCTGGTGTCAACTTTACCACATTACAAAGGTAAGGACTCATGAATGTCTGAAAATTCATTTTTTTTTATTCCTGAATTATTAAAAATTAAGCGATGAAGAGACTCATTCACAATGGAAAAGTGATATCAAGACAACTGGGATACTGCCATGATGGGAAGATTATAGTTAGTTTCTTAAGAGGGAAAGCAAAATGGACTACAGTTGAAGCTCTTTATAGCGACCCTCTTTTTAATGTCCCACACATTATAATGTCCTATGCGTTGATCCTGGCCAATTTCTCATTAACCTAATGCTATTTTATGAACAATCGATATGACCACTGTTTTTCTCATTCCCATGGGGGTAGGGTCATTATATAGAGCTTCGACTGTATATGAAAACTCTGTAAGAAGCAAATATTTCTAAGGATATGGGAATGTTTTCAGTACATTATATATGGTGCCTCCGTAGCCAGGTGGGCAGGAGCAGCAGTGCTTAGCATACGCTTCTTGATTAGACCAGGGTTCGAGCCTGTGACCACTAAATACAGAGGATGCGGAAAGGTCAGGGAATGACCACCGCATATCCCCGGAGCAATATGGCCTTAGTTGCTAATGCTCCTAAAAACCAAATAACAAACAAACAGTACATTGTATGTTTGATTAAGGTATTTTAAAATGAATAAGACTAATTTTTAAGTGAGTATATGTGTTATTTTATAATTGACCATTAATTTAGTAAAATTTCAATTCTGTTGTCCCCTCTATAACACAGTTCACTTAGCCCAGGTGTGGGTGTTTGGGTGCCTGAGAGGCTCCTTCAAAATTTTTTTGATGCTCTTCAATTCGATTTTCCAATAAACTGCAATTCACAGTGCTTGCTTTCAAAGTGGTGTTCTTTAATTTAAATTAACTTTTAACTAATACCATAATTAAAGAGAAAAAATTGCTGAATTTCCAGCCAAACTAGAAATGCTCAAAAGCACTTCCACTTTTTTCCAAGGAGAAATTTTGAAAACTATCAGTTTATTGCTCCAAAAGTTTATGTCCACCTGCAATTTAAATTTCTGTGTTAATTTTTGTAGCTATTTGTACTGGCACAAGATTCCTATCTCCACTGCTGAAAAAACTCTGTGGTCTCATGGCACCATTTCTTGCATATTAAAAAAATATACACTCTGTACATGCTACTGTCCAGCGGTGTCATGGAAAAGTGAACATTAATTGGAACCCTTGCTCAGGCAGAGCAATATGGCCTTAGTTGCTAATGCTCCTAAAAACCAAATAACAAACAACAACCTTGCTCAGGGGAGATTCTACTTAACTGAAGTTTATTAAAGTGTTGTTTATAAAACTTGTCTTTGGGAACTGTCGTTTCCTGAAAGGCAGTTGCTTTTAGCTGAAACCAACTCCTGCATTTTCTTTTAAACTGAAAACAGCATTGCACCACTCAGCAATGCTGCTTTCAGTTTAGTTTTGGTTTCCAGTAAGTTCCTGTGTATGTTGTATGTATATTGTTTATGTGCATTTTGTGTCTGTGTGATTGCCCTTCAGTGTGAGCACCTGTATGTGGTGAGGGGACCTCCAAGTGACACTCTAGTCCTCCATAGTAGCATCACTGGGATCCAGCACCCACAGCCTAGGTTCCAAGCTAACGTCATAGGAATCCGGTGTGTTTGCTATGTGCTGCAACCCATGGAAACCCAGAAAGGGTGTTCCTTGTAGTTGAGGGGCACCAGCTTCAATGCACCACTTTGGCCCCTGCTTCAACAAGACGAGTGATCCTGGATGGCTTGGCCAGGATCACTCAACTAGTGGGTTTGCCTACAGGGGTCGAATATGGCAATGCCATGCTCCTACCCTCATGGTCCAAGGGACAGGATTCAGGCTAGTAGCAGTGTGGGTATAGTGTCTGGATAGCCCTGGTGTTCCAGTCCCGAGCGCATTTATTGCTTGTCGGATAGTGGGTGTCCTATTAAAAACCACCACGAATCCCGATGCTCTAAATCTTTCTTCTGGGACCCCAACAGCATCCCTACCAGAAAATTATAACAATGAATCAGTAAATGTCACCTCAGCAAAACGTCCCAGAACCGAAGATACACCAGGTCTAACACACCTCAATATCTGATTGTACATTCCACCAGTGAAAAGCCCACAGGAAAAATGTCACCCTTCTTTATCCAGAAGGGCTAGCAGGCTCACCCAAATCAGTTAAATGGCTTCATTCTGGCAGCATTCTTGTTGAAACTAAAACAGATAGGCACTCAGAATAGTTCCTCCAAGCAACATTTGATTAGGGAATACTGATTGTAGTAACAACCCATAAGATGCTAAACTCATCCTAAGGTGTAATCTCAGAATGGGATCTTCTCAAAGTATCTGAGGAGGAGATCTGTTCAGACCTAAAAAGCCAAGGAGTGACACTTGCAAAGTGAATATTTGTACCTAGAGGTGGGAATCTAGTTAGTTCTGACTAGAATCCTTACCTTTACTTTTAATATGCCAATATCTCCTAATGAGATTAATTTATTTATTTTGTTATTTGGTTTTTTTTTTTTTTTAGGAGCATTGGCCATATTGCTCCGGGGATATGCGGTGGGCATTCCCTGACCTTTCTGCATTCTCCGTATTTGGTGGGCACCGGCTCGAACCCTGGCCTAATCAAGAAGCGTGTGCTTCGCACTGCTGTTCCTGCCCATCTGGCTATGGAGGCGCCAATGAGATTAAAGCTGGTTATCTGAACTGCACAATACGTTCGTATGTCCCAAATCCATTTAGCTGCTTTAAGTGCCAGAAATATGGACATTCGTGAATGACCTGCCATGGTGTCCTTTCATGTGCTTGATGCAGTGCAAAGGACCATGAAATTAAATCATGTAAAGCTGAAAAACCCACCTGCATTAACTGCCAAGGAGAGCACCCTGCATACTCTCAAGCATGCCAGAGGTGGAAGGAAGAAAGGGGAAATATGACTAAATGCAGAGTTGAATTTCATACCAGGAGGCCAGAAAACCAGTTAAACCAGTAAACAGCAATAAGGCAACATATGCTGAAAAGATTGTCAAGAAATGTTCCATTGGGACTCAGATGGAAATAACTATTCCAGTGAAAGAGTCATTTATGCCCATTGCCCCTATATACTTAGCTCAGAAAAACCAGCACAGAAAACTGTCACCTGGCACTCCATTATCGGTACCTCCTTTTGCTTCAACATTTGCCAAAATTGTGCACTAAAGTAACAGTATAGAAAATTCAACCACCAACAGCAGTACAAGTAAAAATAGATGTCAAAACCAAGGAGGTCCTTTTGCCGACAGGAGAGAGTACTGCAAGGATCTGTTCTAAGTGTTAATTTTTTTGCCATTAAAGTAAATATTACCAAACAACTTCTTCCAGCCATAAACAGTGCTCTCTATGTCGATGACTTCAGCATATTTTCCCAATCATGCGACATGAGGATTATCAAGAGGCAATTGCAACAAGCTATTGGTTACTTAACTTCTGGGCATTGGCCAATGGTTTCAGGTTCTCACCAGAGAAGACCATTTGCATTCATATTTGTCACAAGTGTATCCACCCCAAACCTGAATTAGGACTTGGGCAAAGCACCATTCCAATAGTAGCAGAGACAAAATTCTTGGGACTCATATTTGACAGAAAGTTGACATTTTTCCAATATATTTCTCAGCTATGCACAAAGTGCATGGGCTGAACATGCCTGCACTCTCCTCTACTTCTTGGGGTGCACCTTACTCCATCTGTGTGATGCACTTATGCAATCAAAATTACATTATGGATCTCAAGTCTGTGTCAGCTAGAAATAGTTTCCTTCAATGGCTTGATCCCATTCATCATCAGGCTCTGTATTACTACTGGTGCATTCAGGACATCCTGTCCAAAGTTTGTATGTGGAAGGAAATTAACCATCCTTGTTGCTTCGATGAAAACAGTTCTCTATGGTATGCTTTTAAGCGGAAATCCCTGTCAGATCATCCCATATGGACATCCATTTTTGAGCCATGATGGGAAACTTCATAATACTTGTTGGGCTGCCAACCATCCATTTGGTATTCATGTCCAAGAGCTACTCAGAGAGCTTAACATCACTGTAGACCAGTTTGCCTGATCACGAAAGCAGCCCCTTCCACCCTGGCTTGCTCAAATACCAGCATATGACTTCTCCCTTACAAACTAGATGAAGTCTGATACCCTGTCTTCTGTCTACCTTCAGCTCTATTCACAATGTTGTGCAGAGCATTCTGATTTTTGCCAGTTTACAGAGACAGCTCAAAGGAATCATACGTGGGATTGCTGTTATTTTTTCCAATAATACTATATCTGAGCAGATTCCCTCTGAATGCAGCATATATACTGCAGAGCTGCATGCTATAGAGCTAGCCTTGAATCACATAAGAACTCATCAATACCAGCATCCACCGATTATGCACCAAATCTTTGCGTGTATCTTTAGCTTTATCAGCAATAAGATATACCACTCATCCATCCCTGTCTTGGGTTCAGCAGATGATATGCACTCCATGAAAGTCGATTCAATATCCACTTCTGAATCCCCAGCTACATCAAGATCAGAGGAAATGATTTGGCTGACATAGCAGCGAAATCAGCAGCCCCGACATATAATCTTGACCTGTCAGTCCCTTGTACAGACTATGGGCAAGTAATCTGTAATAACTTATATTCCCAGTGGCAGAATTCATGGCATCGTCAGGTAACTAACAAACTATATCAGATTAAGCCCGTAATCAAACAATGGCAGTCTAATCTGTGCAGGGATTGTAAAGAAGTTCTTGCTCAGCTTTGCATAGGACACAGTCATCTGGCACATTCCTTTCTACTGAGTACTGATATGAAATATAAAATTTATTTTTATTCTTATACTAAATTTTATTTATTGATATGTATATATATAACTTTTTGACAAGCTGACTTTTTTTAAAGGTTACCAAAATCCCGATCTTTAAATTTTAACTTTGTTGTGGCTCATTATAACCTAGTCATTTTTGCACCATAAAAATGAAATCAAATCAAAACAAATCAAATCTTCATGACTGATTTTAGTTTACCACGTAGGTGGCTTCAAATTCTACTTTTTTTTTTTTTTAATCGCCTCAGAGATCAACTGATTAAGCTAGTGCTAATAACGTGAATAGTGGGAAAAGCCATCAGAAAAGCTTTTCACCAGAAACTAAATTGGACATTCTAAAAAAAATACTGGATTTGGGAGAGCTCTCGATTTGTACTATATTTATTAGTTTTGAATGATCTGAAAATTATTTATTTATGCATTGATTTATTTATTCAGTTTAACATTTAACATTAAAATTTAACAGTATCACTAATCTTATACAAATAAGATTCTGTAATTTAAGATAAGTTTTTTTTGCATTTTCTTGAATATTTAAAGTTTATAGTTTAAACATTTCTGTTATGTTTAATATTGTTATATAGAGAGAAATAGTGACATAAAATCAGCATAAACACGGGAAATCCAACCAGTTAAAATTATTTACAAGATTTCCTATGGATAAATCTTCCCCACTTAATGCAGATTCACTCAGCACTCTGTTTTTATCATTCCAGTTAAGAGTGCTAAGCAGGAGATGCCTGTATATCTTTTAATGGAGAAGTGATAGAGATATAATTTTGGTATTTTTGGAATCACTGGATCAATTTCCTTTAGAATCTGCAACTCTAGAGATACAAAAAAATTGTTTTTTATTGGCCATTGCGATTGACTTAAATAATTGATAATAATAATAAGAATGCATTGTTGTTTCAGCAAAATAAATTCATAAATGTTTAGTCAGTGTTAAGGGAGGGAGATCATATCTGATTATGTGAGCTTCACTGATTTTACGTATGCAGATACAGAGACAGCTCAAAGGAATCATACATTTTACAGAGACAGCTCAAAGGAATCATACGTGGGATTGCTGTTATTTTTTCCAATAATACTATATCTGAGCAGATTCCCTCTGGATGCAGCATATACATATTTTATATATGTCTTTAGACATATTATACATATGTCTTTTTACATAAATATGTTACGCAAAATGTCATAATGTTTCAAAGCTAAAAGAAGTGGAGAACTTGTATAGCATACCTCATCTGAAACTTCTTTGCACATCAGTTTGAAAGAGGCCAATTTTATGGAGTTAAACTGTAATGATTACAATAAAACTAAGTTTTTTTTTTTTTTTTTTTTTAAACACTAAAAAAAGTTATAACAAAAGCACTGAAACTGTATGTATTTGATCCCTCTCTAAGAATCCTTTTCAGTGACTTAAAGAATGGGCTCAGGATTTAGAAATTAACTGATTTTAATCAAGGCTAAAACTTTTTCTCAAAAATTAATAAAGAAACTGGTTTGTACAGAGTTACTGGAAGATCCTCTATAATAAAGAACTTGTCCTTTGAAGTTTGGGTAATAAAAGACACAAAGGAAAACATTGAACCACATGATTGTGTTGTGTGGGACAATCTATTTGTGTTTTAGTGAAGAGGTTTGTCCATTAGTGGATGGGGAAGACATTGACACTATTCCTATTTCTGTGTTTGTGGGGAGGTCTACACACTACACAGGCATCCTTCAAGTTAGTTCAAAATGTGCTTCTCTGTCATCTTTGTCATCTCCTAACGGAGGTCAGTGACCAAGACGGCAAATGTCTCTCTGTCTCTGGTAGCTCTGAACAGCTTCTTGGTGTTCAGTCCTTAGTTTTCTTGCCACGGTGATTGTTCTAGGGATATAGTAATGCTGTAATTTCTCTGCTGGCTTTCTGCATTGCAGTGTTGTAATGACATAATCTATCTCTAAGCTGTTAGGATAGTAACTGTTCAGATAACTTCTATCCCCACTCATTGCCTGTACTGTAGGAGTTGCTGCTCACCATCTCCTAGGTATGTTACCTTACTGGACTAAAGAGTCACACCTACCCTGGTTTGAATCGTAGTTTTCTTCTCCTAGGTATCAAGATGTACATTTTTGCATGTATTAAGAACATTTTTTTTTTTAATGCTCAGTTGCGTTGAGTTAATAAAATATGTAAGCAAGCTGCCACCAAGCCTTTTTAAGGCATTTTTAGAAGTATTCATACTATACTGTTACCTCCATATTAGTATGCTGACTTAGCAACTAACTTGGTACCTATTTAAAAAGGTTTGGCTTTGAATTCTGCCACAGACTAGAGTAATTTATAACAGCCTTTTTCACTCTGATTTTAGTTTGCAGTCATAAGGGGGAGGTGTGGATGTTTTCTCCCTGATTATTTTTCATTCCTCTAGACAGGTAAACTGGCTTTGAACGTGATACAAATAGATGCTCAAGGTACTAAGAAAATACATCTGTATAATTGCCTAGTAGCTAATGACCTGCCTTTGGGGGAACATACACAAGGAAGAAAACTAAATTGTAAATATTAAAATGAAAACATTTCAAAATTGTTTGAACTATAGATGTCTTGGGGCACTTCTTATTAGAAACCCTGTCTGCTGCAAAGCAGGCATATTACGAGAAATCTTTGGCGAAAAATGCTAAGAAAAACAGCAAGGATTTCTTTACTTATATTAACTCTAAAAGGAAGAGGATGACTCTGATTGGTCCACTTGATATCGATGGTTCGACTGTTGATGGTCCTGCTCAGATAGCAAACAAACTGAATGAGTATTTTGCATCTACATTCACACATGAGGAGTTATTAAGGTTTGAAAATGGCAGAAGGTTATCAAATTGTAGCAGGTTGCTTAATGATTTTGTAATAACTGAGAGAAAAGTGGTGGAGCAATTGTTGGAGTTAAACATAAGAAAGGCACCTGGGGTGGATGGGATCTATCCAGTTATATTAGAGGCGGCGGCAAAGCAACCCTTAGCCATAATTATGAGAGCATCCTTGGACTCAGGAGAAGTCCCCATGGACTGGAGATGTGAAAATGTATCCCCAATTCACAAAAAGGGGGATCGAAGGGTCACACGAGTAATTACAGACCAGTTAGTTTAACTTCTGTTCTGGGTGAAATAATGAAGTCACTGGTTAAAGATGCATTACAGGATCATCTAGACAAGACTGCAGCAATAATTCAGACACAGCATGGGTTTGTTAAGGAAAAGTCTTGTCTGACAAACTTGATAGGATATTATGATGTGGTTACAAAGGAACTGGATGCAAAAAATAATTTTGATATCATATATTTGGATTTCAGGAAAGCTTTTGACACTGTTGCACATGGAAGACTATTGTACAAATTGGAGCAGAATGGTATTAAGGGTAAGTTGCTACAATGGATAAAAGGATGGTTGAGTGGGAGAAGACAGACGGTGGTAATCAATGGGTGCTGTTCTTCGTGGACTAATGTTATTAGTGGAGTCCCACAGGGTTCGGTGTTGGGTACTCTGTTGTTTTGTATATTTATCAATGACATTGATGAAGGTATATCAGGCTTAGTGTCGGAGTTTGCAGATGATACAAAGGTTGGCAGGGTTGTTAATGACAGTAATGGCAGTGTGTTACTGCAACAGGATCTAGAAAATTTGGTGATAGTTAAGGACCAATCTGTTAAAATATTGTGGTATGATGAAGGGCCTCATCTTGAGGACTCCTCAGGACCTGTGACATTGGGGGGGATTTGAAACATGAACATAATTAAAAACACCCTGAAACAGAATAATTATTCCCTCCAGTTAACAACAGTCATAAACTAGAAAACCCACAAGTTTGGGGACTGCCCATGAATCAGCCAACTCACACATATCGCTTTCCTCAACTAAACTGGCTTAGGGGGAAAAAGTTAAGCAGGATTACATCAGGTTCCACTCCTCCACCCACCTTTGCAAACCAGGTATTCCAAGAGTTGGCATAATTTGTAGGTCAGTTTTATAAAGTAGGTAGAAATTGCATAGGAAAACTTTGGAAAAATATGAGGTTGAACGAGATTGATGGGGACAGTGTGGTGTTTGGCTTTTAATGTTATTTGAGAGCCACATTTGTTTGCCATCAGAATTCCTCCATCCTGTATATAGAATCCCTTAAACACAAAAGTATATGCTTGAAGGCTGTTCCTCATACATATCAGTGATGAAGAGATGAACAAAAGCAATGTGGTTAACATTCCTCCCACTCGCCGAGATTGGTGGGGGGGGGGGTGCATTGTTTTGTTTGATTCTTGGCCCCAAGAGGCTGAGATAAGAGATAAAGAACATGATAACCTGCATTTTTTCCCCTCATTTGTTTCTTAGCTTCCGTGGACTGTAGATTCTTTGTCACTGCAGATCTCACTTTGAACTCCATGCCATACCAATACTTTTGTCAGTACATATTTTGTTAAAAATTTAGTCTTATTGTATAAAATCAGTTGGTTCTGAGTTGATGTCTGTGCCCAGAGAGGGCTGATACATGTGCTTTTATTTAAAGCACACATGTATCAGCCCCCTCTCTTTGGAGAAAAAATATTTTTATTTTTTCTTCAAAACATTTTTAAAAAAATTAGAAAGTTTGAGAATGGTTAGCAAAAATGAGAAAACAAAAGGGAATAAGTAATAAAAAAGAATAAAATAATTAAAAATAATAAAAAAGAATACAATTAAAATGAAATGAACAAAAAGATATAAAGATGCATTAAAGGTTCTAAAGTTGAAAGGATTCTTCCTGGTTTTTAAAGATGAAAACATTACCAGCAGTACAACAACAACAAAAACACATTACAATGCGAAAATAAAGTCATGTATATGCTGTTTTTACATCCTTGACCTCTAATGCTGAATAGCTCTTAAACTGAATTTGATTTTTACTCAGTCTTTTTAAAAGTACACATTTGATTCCCAAATTAGTTTTTTAAGGATTGTCTATTCTTAAGAACAGTTTTAATTCACAGAAAAAATAAATAATACTTAAATGAGACATGTCATGGTAAAAACTTGATAATTTATATTGACAGCTGCGAATATATTTCAGTTAAAGTTCTCCTTTAACTGGAATTTTTTTGTTTTCTCATTCTGATTGTATGTAGATTTTATACTAAAGATTGATAATACTGTATTCCAAAAACATATTTGTCCATATCCTCATGTTTGAAAGACATGAGGATATGGGCAAATATCCAAAAAAGGTAACGAGAAACATATTGTATGGTGGATTAAATTTTAAATTCAGTTAACATAAATTTGATATTTTAACCATTTATATTAAAAAGAATATGTATATAGCTTGCAATTTATAGTTTATAGTTACCTTTATAGTGTGCAGTTACCTTTATTTTTGCCTTTTACCTTTGCTGGTTCATTTTACCCTTTCCTGTACTTTCTAACATTTCCTACATCAGTATGGCAGTACAGAACACTGTGGCCTGGATAAATTACAATAATAGTATTCCCTTGAAGATGTCTATGATAATCTATCCCATTTAATTCTTTGTAGTATTACATCCCCATCCTTTTTAGACCATGCAAAACCTTTTTTGCAATTTTTATAACAAAAATTACAAAATTGACTGTTACTGTTCTATATTTTGGTTTTACTTAAATCTTGACCCTCACTGTGCATTAATACAAGTCTGACCATTAATTTATATTTAATTTAAGCAAATTAATTATAACCTATACTTTCCTTTTCATTTATGTATTAGAATAAATTTTTGTATTCTGTATCCTTTTTATTTCTTTTCTTTTTTTATTTCTTTCTTACTTTTCTAGCATCTTCTAGGCTTGACAACCCGTGTACTGAACACTGCAACTTTTATTTAAGGCATTTTTAAATGAACACAAATATATATATATCTTTGTGTGTGTATGTGCACACATGCACCCACACAGTAAACTCCTATTATAGTGCTTTCATTGGGACCACAAAGAGCACTATAACCAATAAAGCATTATAAGTGGAATATGTTTTTTTTTATAAAGCAATAGTTAATATACAAGTCAAAAACCTGCACATGATTGTTTAAAACAGGAATGTTATAGGCATTGAAAAATGCATGGTAGACCATGAGACATTAAAAGTGAGAGAGTGCTATAAGCAGGAACATTATAATGGGTGTGTGTGTGTGTGTGTGTGTGTGCATGCGTACACACACTGATTTTAAATATATATACAGTCGAACTTCCCTACAACGAATTCGATAAATCCGGCGAAAAAATTCGTTATAGAGAAATTTCGTTATACAGAGAAATTCTTTTTTTATTAGAAATTGTTATCTAATTAGAGAATGAAAACGAATCTACATTTATTTTTAATGTATTTTATTTCAAAAACATACTTATTTAAATTACGTTTACACAATTTTCGCCGGTAAATATCACAAATTAAAAAAAATCTGTAATTTTCGTTTGCACAGTACAATTAAAAAATTGTCTGATTCTCAAAGAAAACCTCACATTTGTTCAGAGCATTAAAAACATTATCAGGAACATTTTCACAAAACTGTAGACCCATACGAACCGTTAATCAAGTGTTAATCATTTCTTCGCGAGTTGGCTTTTCTACGGGTTGTTCTGATGCGTCATCGTCAATTTCTTCGTGATCATGGTCGCGTCTAACACTGTTCAGCAGTATTTCATCTTCATTTGGATGTTCTGCTGTGACCTACATAAACATAACTATCCAGTGTTATTTCATTTTCGATGTTTCCGGACGATTCTAATAATGTCCAAAAGTTTTTCAGTTGTGAAAGGGGCAGTTCATCTTGTTCGTCCAGTTGTTGTTCGACTTCTGTATTCAATGCAAATCCCGCTTTCGAAAAACAAATTTGAATAGTATATTCGGTGACATCGTTCGTCTAAACTTTTGCCAGTTCAGAGATGCAATCTCTAAGATTAATTGTAACCTCCAAGTTTCTATTTTCTGATAACGCATTGACAATCTTCATTATTATTCTCTTTCGATAATGAAATTTAAAATTTTTAATAATGCCTTGGTCCATTGGCTGGAGTTTTGACGTTACGTTTGGTGGTAAAAACAACTTCGCACTTTTAAGTTTGGCAGGATGTGCCGGATAGTTGTCAGGTACCAACACGATTTCTTTTGTTATACGCTTGTCTAGTTTTAATATCCATTCTTCAAAAATATCACTTCTTGTCATCCATGCTTTTTTATTAAAAGGTGTAGTCAACTTCCAAAGAATTTGTGCCTCTAAAACATCTTGGGTTTTTTGATATTCCGACAACCAAAAGTCTTAATTTTTCACTTCCTGTCATATTTGCTCCAACTAGCACAGTAATTCTTTCTTTGCTTTGTTTTCCGCCAAAACATTTATCATCCTTAAAAGCAAGTGTTCTATTCGGTAAACATTTAAAGAATAAACCCATTTCGTCAGCATTAGAAACATCCTTACGCTCAATATTCTTCCAAAAGCTTCTGGTATTGTTCCTCCAACTGTTGCAATCTTCTTCGCTTACATTAACACTTTCTCCACAAATAACCTTTTCTACAATTCTGTGGCGCTTCTTAAATTTATCTAGCCACCCAGTGCTAGCATTAAATTCTTTATGTCCAAACGAAATTAAAATAAAAATAAAAAAATCATGAAAACCATCTACTGGGAGTCCAGTTAGACGAGAACGGACATATCATATAATGATTGACAAGAAGGTCACGCGGTACAGTTGAGGTGAGAAGCGAATGTCACTCAGTAGGCGTTACTAAAAACCGATTATGGTAGCATTCTATGTATTGCCGCCGCAGCATGCTAAAGGTTTACCGCAGCGAATTTCGTTTTCCCCTGAGCCAACATCAATTTACAAATCTACGCTATTTATTGTAAAGTTTAAGACCACTTTTAAGAAAACCCATTTGGTTTAATAACTGTAACAAAAATGAAACAAAAACCCTCCCTACGGGTGTCAATGGCCATAAGTGTTCACTAAAAGTATGATTATTTAATTCCAGATGCTAATGTGCAATTTCTGAAGGAAGGAGGCAGTATATTTGAGCGGCTGTTTAGCAGTAAATGCTTGAAAATCTTCAAAAATGCTTTTACTAATTTTTTTAAAAATTCGTTATAGAGAGACTAACACTTCGTTATATGGGGTTAATTTTACATGTAATTTCGTTTCAAGGTGCAATGTTTCGCGAAAAAATTCGTAATATAGAGAAATTCGTTAAATAGAAGTTCGTAATAGAGAAGTTCCACTGTATATATAATTAAATATTTAAATTCTTTGTGTTTATGTAATTTTTTTTTTTTTTTTTAGTGGATGATGGTGCTATTTTGGATGCTGCCTTTACTACCTTCAATCATCAGCCTCCTCAGGGATTTGACAGAATAATGGTCGAAAAATCATTATTATAGCTTTTATGACTGTAGTATGCACCGTCCATGTGCATCCTTTGCTCCCAACCTATGAATGTACTAGTGAAAGTTGCCTTTCTCTATTATATAAAGGTGAGTGAGAGAAGGTATTGATGAGCTTGAATAAGGCTCTGAAAAATGATTAAAAAAAAAAGATGCCTGAGTTTGGGGATGGTCAGAAGGAGAAGTAAACAAATGAAGGTCACTTTTACAAAAAAAAAAAAAAAAAAAAAAAAGCTGGTTATTTAGAGATGAATATTTTTGGTGTATTGAAAATGACTGATGGTGATAAAGCCATTTTAACATTATTTCCTAAACTATGCTACAGAATCAGGTTATTTCTTTAGGAAAACAGCTGCTCCATTTTAAAGCAGTTGTCAATTCCTTATAAGACTAACAAGAAATTCTCAAATGTTCACTAAGAATAGGTTACTAAAAATAAATGAGAATAGAGTAGTTGGAGAAAAAAAAAAAAAAAAATGCAAATTCACCACATAGAATAGGTATTAAGAAGTCAACAGACAAAGTATTACTATAAAGAAACCAGATTCATGACTTAATTACATTTTACTTTAATTGTTTCTAGTGTATTGCTTTTATAGTTTGTTATTAATCGAACAGTTACAAAATCTTTAGGAACTCTAGAAATTTTTTATTATTTATTTTTTTTTAATTGTAACCATTAATGACATTACCTGTGACAAATATGTAGAATTATTTAAAGATATAAAATGTATAAAATACAGTCAGAAAGTCTTCTATTTAAATGTTTTGAAACCAATTCTGATTGTAAATATATATTTATTTTAAATTATTCTGTTTTTACAAATTAATGTGTTGCTTGCCACAGTAAAAAAAAAAAAAAAAAAAAAAAAAAATTGCCTTAACTTATATTTCCTTAACTTTGCAGTAGGCACATTGTTGAACCCAGCCGACAACAGCAAATTAAATATATATATTAGAATATCTATTAGAATTATGTCAGTGAAAATTTTAATATCCCTTTAGTATGACCATAAATTTTGATCTGAATCATTTTTTTTTAAATTGGGGAATTATGGCTGTAAAAGAAATCAAACACCTCATAATACAACCTTTCAGCTTTTATGACTTTAATCAGCTCTCTCTCTCTGTATTGTAAAAAAATGCATCATATACTATTTTCTCATACAGTTTTAGCTTAAAATAAAGTTTGGTGTGTGTGTGTGTGTGTGTGTGTTAGAAATGAGGTAGTCAGGAATTATTTTCTTGTGGATAACAAGACTGCTACTACTGAAGATATTATTTTGTTTTTATTATCCCCTATAGTGTTGGACCACAATTATAAAGTGCACCATTTTGAAATATTTTCTTTCCCCAAAAACATTGCCATTATGCAGTGCAACAGTGTGCTTGCTCATGTAGCCTTTTTGGCATGCCCACTAGTAGATTAATCTAATTTTTATGAAAATACTAATTCAATGGTCATCAATGAGTGATTCATAGCCTGCCTAGCAACCCAAAGGTCGCGGGTTCGAATCCCGCCTCGGGCTTGGATCAAAGTACTGCAAAAACCTTGGGAGGTGCATTATGGCCACAGAAGCCGATGTGCCAACAACAACTAACAAAAAAAGAGTGATTCATATATGGTTACTGTTGTATTATTAACAGTACATGCTTTGCATTTCTGCTAAATGTTCATACTCAAAGTGGTGTCACTGAGGAAGTAAATCCTAGTTATATTGAATTACTTTGAACTTTTAACTTGGGGAAAAAAAAAAAAATAAAAAAATATATATATATATATATATATAATAAATAGAGGATTACAAAAGCTATTAACAGAGCAAATGAAAATTGACAGATTAATCTTGAAGTATAAAGCTGATTTTTTTTAAAATCATAATCTAAAGAAATCAGTGGATATTTCAATTAAAATTATATTTTGTAATTCATATTTTTTTTGTTTATTTATAAAGCATAAGTTTTCCTTAT
Organism: Mastigoproctus giganteus; assembly: GCF_048544385.1. NCBI lineage: Eukaryota > Metazoa > Arthropoda > Arachnida > Uropygi > Thelyphonidae > Mastigoproctus > Mastigoproctus giganteus. The sequence continues at coordinate 58,423,511 of NC_143580.1, forward strand.
AAAATGGCAGCAGGGAATTTATGTTATCAGATAATGCAAATAATAGAGTAGTGTGGATAATTGCTCCCAACCAGGGCAAGTTGTTAGTAACATCAGAATTGTGGAAATTATAATAATATAAATTTCCCCAAAAACATCGCCATTATGCAGTGGCAATATTTTTGGGGAAAAACAAAATACACTATAAGAAATTGGCAATAGGGAAACCAATTTACATTTAAGCACATTAGGTAGCATGGAGCTGCTCAGCAACATAATGGAAATCTTATACCTACACATGTTACACCAGCAAGAGTGAATCAAAATCATGGCTTTTGGTTTCATGGGTTTCAGTAACTTCATTACATTTAGTGCTTTCTTTACAGTTTGTTGTGTAGCACTGTTAAAATTGTAGTGTAAATCTAGAGAGTCAAAAGGTGATAATGTAATGTATGCCTCGGCGAATTATGTTTAGCATAACTGAACACAATTGAAACTTATTTCGCTACCTGATCTCTGCTTCATGCTGCAATTTAAAGCTTAAGAATAAAATGTGTCAACATTAAAAAATTAATTCTTTTCAGAAATGTATAAGTGTTATATGCATCTTTCAAATGACAAATTGTAAGGTATATTAATGCCAGAGTTAAATGGTGATGCTCGCTGAAATCTCTTGGAGTATGATGTTATGCAGCTATGTAAAATAAACAGTAGTCTCAGCATAAAATTTTAATTGAAGAAAGAATAGAAGTACACTTCAGCATGTTGTTATAGAAAAAACTTTCTTTTTTACTTGGATATCTTCACCTTCAGATTATGAACAATGCGAACAAATTTCACAGTACAATAATTACAGAGAACATTTAACTGTAGGCAGTGACTAACTAACGAGAGAGAGAGAGAGAGACTTTATTGCAACCTGAAAAGGATGCTTACAGAGCATGAATTTACAACATACCTATCATGTCACACAGGCCAGGGGTTAACAACTCAAAGACACAAAAGTGAAAATAAACAAACATATGCAAAAAAAAAAAAAAAAAAAAGACAAAGAATGGCTTATTCCAACTGTTGCTGTATGGAAAGCACTTGCTTTGTTATAGCTTTTATCACATGCGAATCAAGGTAGAGAGGGGGATTCTCCAACAGCATGTATCCCATATGGATGGCTTGGAGATGAGTCTCGCAACCATTTTCACTGCGATGACCAATTTCCGGGAATCAGTTAACTTGGAAAGACGGGGAACCCCAATGGCATTTGCTAATGCAGTTGTTCTTGTCTGTGGTGGCAGATTGGGAGATGCAAATGGGAGGCTTTTTTCAGATGCAAATGGGAGGCTTTTTTGTTGTTGGGTGGCTGAAGCCCAGACTTCTAATGCATACTGTAATGGTGGGTAGATAATCGTTCTGATGTATTTCTTAAAAATTTCGGTATCTTTAATGTGCAACAGATTTTGTTTTGCTGTCCAACAAAGACTCGATGCCCATGAAGCGAGTTTATCCAGCTGAGTATTAAAACGGCATTTAGAGTCGAACATTACACCTAAGTCAGAATGCATAGTAACAACATGGATTTGGGTGTTATCAAAATTGGCTGCAATCACAGAAGGATTGGTCTTCTGAGATAACATCATCATCTTGGTCTTCCCGGGGTTGATTGTCAAGCCAAAGTGCTGTAGAAAGGATGCAATTTCCATAAGACTTTTTAATGTGGTTAGTGGTCACAATGCGGTTGGGACTAGGCCCAATTGGAGTAAAAATCTTAGTCATCTGCGTAGGAGATGATTTTTTTGGTTATTCTGCACCAGTGGGGCAATAATTTCTGTGAACCACAATCTGGGAAGAATACCACCCTATGGAACTCCAGCAGTAAACAGTCCTCCAATAGCATCTTCCTCCAGTGTCAAGTTGTAAAAACCTCTTGCCAAGGAGAGCAGATGTCTCCCTTGATGTGATGATAGTCTGATTGTAAAAGCCATACAAGAGAAGAGACATTCACAGCATCAAACACAGCCTCTATATCTGAGTATGTTATGGCAAGTTTGTGATTGCTCTCAAATGCTGCTGATATGGCATTTGTGGTTGCAAGGAGGTTTGTAATTAGCGATGGATTACAGATCTTGATATAGGCCTGATGCTAGAGCTGTTTCACTCAATTGGAAAGGAATGGGTCTTCAAGATGTCATTGTAGACAGGCAGCAGTGGTTGAATAATAAAGGGGCTCAGGCACTTAACAACGAATTGGGGAACATTATCAGCTCCTGCAACAGCAGTGGGAGCCAATGAATTGATAGCTTTAATCAGTTGTCACTTTATGTGCAGTTTATAAGCTGTTCACAGTTTTTTTGCATATTCTAAATATGATTTCATGGTTTAAGTAAGGATGTTACATTGTTGTTTACAAAAATGTACCGTGCAACTGAAAATATCACAGTTGGCATACAATTGCCATTTCTGCCTCCCATGGAGGCAATGTTTGCTTTTGATTGTACTCCATGTGAAATTAAACATTTCATGTGCGATATAATCAAGATATATTTTATATTGTATTTTTAATTGAAGCAGGGTAGGGGAAAAATTGTGAATCTACAGTAATTAGGCTCTTATAAGTCCTGTTTTTTTTTTTTATAAAAATTTATTCTGAAACTGAATATACTGCAGAAAAACAGTACAGTAAAAGTCCGAAAATCCAGATGCCAGAAATCCAGGCCACCCAAGAATCTGGAATTTTCGAAAACTCACAAACTTTTTAAATTTAGCAGACTTTTGTGTGTGTGTGTGTGTGTGTGTGCGCGCGCGCGCGCGGCGCACACGCATGCATAAGTGCCACAGATGCCCAGCGACAACAAGCGAACTCGTGGTCGGCATTTTTAAACGAGCAATCAAACTGTGGCAATGCTATAATTTTTGTCCTACTCTTTCCATTTACCGTATATAGCATACGTATTTACAAGTCCACAATAATGGCTCCTAAAATAGATAAACTTCATGGTGTGAAGAGAAAGAAGAACATGTTGAAATTGAATGACAAACTTGAAATAATTAAGAAACTAGAAAGTGGTGTGAGCAATACTGTTTTAATGGAAACATACAACATCGGAAAGTCTACAATTTACGATATAAAAAAGGCAAATAATAAAATTCTAGAATTCACAGCCTCGTCTGAGCCTTACAATAAAATTTCTGAGAGAAAGTTTTACATCGGCCAAAATTAGAGAATCTCGATAAAGTGTTGTACGAATGGTTTTTGCTAAAACAATCGGAAGGTATGGCAGTTTCTGAGCTGATGCTTATTGCCAAAGCAAGGTCTTTTAAGGAGCAAATGAACATTGAATCAGAGTGCACATTTTAGATGGATGGCTTAGGAATTTCAAAGCTCATCATGGTATTAGACAGTTAGATATTGCTGGAGAAAGACATTCGGCTGATACACAAGCAGCAACAGAATATAGTACAACATTTGAAAAAATTGTATCTGACTATGACCTTACAGCCGATTAAATTTATAATGCCAATGAAACAGCGGTTTACTGGAAGTGTTTGCCCACAAAAACTTTGGCTGGAAACCAAGAACAAAATGCAACAGGGTTTAAGCTTAATAAGGAAAGAGTAACCATTCTTATGTGTGCTAATGCTTCAGGTCAGCATAAAATTAAGCTTTTGGTGATTGGTAAGTTTTAGCACCCACGGGCTTTAAATGGAATTGTGCACTTCCTGTGACATTAATTCCATTAAAGCCCAAAAGAATGCTTGGATGGACAAAGATATATTTTGCGATTGGTTTGTTCCTGATTTTGTTCCATCAGTTCATCAGAACTTGAGAAAATTGGGGAAGCCTGCTACTTCTCAACAACTGTAGGGCCCACTCGCATGAATCAAAATTAGTGTCTGATTGCAGAAATATTTTTGCATGTTACTTGCCACCAAACGTAACACCATTAATTCAACCCATGGATCAAGGAGTCATTAGGAACTTTAAATGTCACTATAAAAATGATTTTATGACAAAAATGATGCATAAGAATGTCAACCTTTCAGAATTTCAGTGCAGTTTTACAATCAAAGATGTAACATTTTCACTCGCAACTGCATGGAATGCAGTAAAGCCTGTAACTCTTTTAAGAGTGTGGTGAAAGTTATGGCCAAACGAGATGTTTGCAGATCTACAATCTGATCGAAATGAAGATTTTGAAGGATTTCACATAAAGCTGAAGGCATCTGAGGTGAAAGAACTGATTAATTATGTACGGAAGACAACCCTCTAAGCAAACTTAATGCTGATTTCATAGAAGAGTTGATACACATTGAAGATGATGTTGAAGTTGCAGCGACTTTTGCTGATCAAGAAATTATTCAAAGCATTAACTCCTGATAAGATAGAGGAGAATTATTCAGAAGAATCTGGTGAAGAAAACGACAAAGTTGAAGAAGAAAAGATATCTTGGGCTACTGCAGAAAAGTCCATTGAAACAGTTATTAAATTTATGGAACAGAATCATAGCTTCAGTCTTCAGGATGTCATGCATGTGCACATGGTGCATAATAATTTTATTACGAAGAAATTACAAAGTCGTAAACAAGATATATGTGAAAGTATTTAAAGAAAGCAAAGAAGCGTCAAGCAGTGTAGCAGATAGAGTAGAATCTGCAAGTGTTCCATCCACAAGCAGTGTAACAGAAATTGTGGAAAAGAAAGAATAAATATTTGTTTGTTTTTTGAACTTTGTATTTTATATGAAAATGTTTCGTTGATAAACTAAAACAAGACTCTAATGCATTAGGTTGGCGCCTCCGTAGCCAGGTGGGCAGGAGCAGCAGTGCGTAGCACACGCTTCTTGATTAGACTGGGGTTCAAGCCCATGACCACCAAATACGGAGGATGCGGAAAGGTCAGGGAATGACCACCGCATATCCCCGCAGCAATATGGCCTTAGTTGCTAATGCTCCTAAAATCCAAATAACAAACCAAAATAACTAATGCATTAGGGCTTAAAGCCTCAAGCTGTGAAAGAGATTAGACTATGTGAATTTTAGTGAAATTGCATCATTTATAGACAGCTAAATAAAGATAGCAAATTTGCAATAGCGGCATCGTTTAAGTTACATCTCATATTAACAATATGAGATGTAACTTAAACGATGCATTGATAAAAATATTAACAATATGAGATGTAACTTAAACGATGCCGCTGTTGCAAATTTGCTATTTTTATTTAGCTGTGTATAAATGATGCAATTGCACTAAAATACACATAGTCTAAACTAAAACAAATAATTAATTTATATAAAATATGTAACTTCTGCTTTCATTTATATACTGTATTTTTCTTTTACATTGTTTATTTTTAAACACAATTTCAAGCATTACACACATTGTTTTTTTTTTTTTTTTTGTGGTGAAAATTGTTTACATCTTTGTTAGGTGATGACTTTATTTTTCTTTAAAACTGCTCGTTTTGATAAATGAAACATGCCTTATTTGCTAATGAATAAACTGTCAAAATTTACCTGGCCATCTCTTCTTTATTCCATCTTAAATTTGAATTTTAAAAGTACTGCCTGAGAATCCGGAAAATTCAAAAATCTGGGTCAACCCAGTCCCTGAGCAGTTCAGACTTTTACTGTAGTTGGTTTTCTTTTCAGAAATATAGTTATATATGTATATACTGTGGACTTCCACAGTATATACATATATAACCTTTATGATATTAATCCATTCTAGAGAGGTGCCTCCGTAGCCGGGTGGGCAGGAGCAGCAGTGCATAGCACACGCTTCTTGATTAGACCGGGGTTCGAGCCCGTGACCACCAAATACGGAGGATGCGGAAAGGTCAGGGAATGACCACCGCATATCCCGGAGCAATATGGCCTTAGTTGCTAATGCTCCTAAAAACCAAATAACAAACAAACAACAACAAACAACCATTCTAGAGACACCATCGTATTGTGAAAATATAATGTGAACCCAATGACATATTGTTTTTTGGTAATTCATTCCAAGACCTCAGAAGTTAATTTTTTGCTATATAACTAAGTTATGTATCTCTGTAAAAGGTGGTTTTTATAATGGAAATTGTACATATTGATTAAAACTAATATATTGATTAAAGCACAGCACAAAAAATCACTTCAACTAAAGGATGCAATAACAAAACACGTGGCCAACACGTTTACAAATGCTGCTAATGGCTGAGGAAGGACCCATGTGGTCTGGTCGGAGACAATCATAAGTCCATCCCATCGTAAAGTGAAATGAGTAGGCACCAGTTAACATGATTACTGGTTAGTGGAATCAGCCACTTTAATTTCAGAAAACCAATTCAAATCATTAAAATACACTACACTTTCATCGTTATCATATGTTCGATTCTAAGAATCAATCCTGTGAATGTCTTTGCGATATTTTTCTGAAACACATTTCTGGAGGTCACTATCATAAAACAATAAAAACAATTTGCTGTTTCTGGTTTATTGGGCAATCTATTATAAATGGGTAGTAAACTCGATCTTATTGCATTTGTGATAATACCGATAGCTGGAATTCTGTGGGTTTTTACATTATTATGGTGAAATGTGTTTCCCCTTCCATGTAATCTTAAATCATAAAAAACAAATAAATTTTCAAAATCTTCTCTTCATTCCTATTTTTTAAGCTTTGTAAACGTGTTACTCCGTATCTCACTTGTGTGTATCGTGTTAGTTGCAATTTGTGTGTGCTGCATTCTTTGTAATTGATTGCTTATCTTTTTTTACTGTTTTAAATTTTACAAAAAAAAAAGATAGTGAACAGAAATATCAATTAGTTAGTATGTACAGCCAGGCCTCACATAACGTGAGTTCGATTAACGCATTTTTCAGTTACTGCTATTTGAAAAAATTATACCACTTTTCACTTTACACGATGCAAATTAATGCGATCTTTTTTTTTTTTTTTTTTTTTAATGCAATAGTTGAAAACGATTTTAATCGTGCATTAAGCTTACTGCTCGTCGAATGGGCAATAAACAAATGTTTGCCTGCTGCCAGCCGTAGTGTGTTCCATCAACCATCAGAAGATGTGTTACTTGTTTGTCTCCCGCTAATAAAGTCAGTGCAGACTTGCATTTCAAATTTTTAAATAAGCCAGATGAAAATGCTACCACAAAGGAGATAATGGTAAAAGAACTAGATAAAATCTTTCGTATTGCGGAGAACTTCAAACAAAAGGTTTGAGGTTCTCTGCGATATTTATTTCGCCAGGGCCCAGACAAGATTGTCGGCTATTGGAAATTGATTGATGAAAAGAGAAAGTCAACACTGTTCAAATATTTCTGCAACAGTCATTTCTTCATTGTGTATTTTATGTCAGAGGTTCCCAAACTTTCTCGGTTCACGGTGCCTTTAGTGTCTCAGTAATTTTATCACGGTGCACCCAGACCAAAAGAAATACCTAACAGTTCTGTTTATTAAGTAGTTAGGTCCAAACAACTTAATAAGAAATGTTGAAACTGTGACCTACCTCGAGCTAATAGTTCGCGTGGTGTCCAACAGATGTTGAGTAGTGCTGTTTCTCTCTCGAAAATTTAAAATATTCCGCAGCACACAGTTTGGGAATCGCTGTTTTAACCAATAAACATTTAATTAATTCCATAACTATTTTCATTATATTTTACATTGTATACAGTTAAAAAGTTATTTAAAAGGTATTTTTAAAATTCTTTATGGACATTCCAGAAGTTCAAGGACCAATTATAATTTTTCCTATTGATTATTATATTCAATTAATGTGTTTCCGTTTTGCATGATGCGCTCGTAGGATGAATTAATCGCATTAATCGAGGCCAGCCTGTACATATTACAGTATTAATTAAGCTATGTACATAAGCTTAAATTTATTTTCATTTTTCTAACCTGGGAAAATATTCTTCCAATTTTCACTTGTCACTTAATTTTGTTAATTGGTAATGTAATAAAGTGTAAATTTCTGATCTTTACTTTTATAGCCTGTGGATAGTATTCCTTCTATTTTCACTTATTAGAATCGCCATTTAATAGAATAAAAATTCAATTTGCAAACGTGATCACAATTGACTGGCACTTACCACACATTGTATAGAGAACAGTATTTTATTATGGAGAGTCCATCGTAAAGTGATTTGATCATATAGTGAACCAATCGTAAAGCTAGGGAGCCACTGCACACACACGCGCGCGCGCACACACACACACACATTGGTGGTAATCAAAAATTTTAAAAACCGGTTCTCTATCACCTTACTCCCCCTTTTCAAAGTAAAAAAGAAAAACCTAACATAGTTTATTAATATTTTATTTTTCCTTCAAGTACTTTCAAATTGCAAGTTGAAAGATTATCATCATGCTGTTTATTTCCTCCATCTTTCACTCCCTTGTCATCGGCTGTGTGGTTAACTCTTAGCCATGTTTGAACAGATGGAGTGGGGTCCCAAGAATCCAGTGGAAGGCCAGTCAGGTTAATTGTCATCAAATTTGCAGCATTCTGGACTGGTGGCTTCTTTTATCTGAATATATAATATTCATCCCAGAAAAACCTCTTTCTGCCTCTGCAGAACTAATAGCGACTGTATTGATAATATATTTTGCCTTTTGTATTATCATACTTGGAATTTCATGGTTGTGGCAGTTTTTTAGAAAACTTTCCACATAGTTGTGGAAATCATTGACGTTGATTTCATGTTGGAAAAGTTTATGAAATTCACAAAGTTTTTCTTCGGCAGCCTTCCAAGGGACAACAATTTCATCGATATTCCAACAGCCTGGTTCTAGTAAGCTTACCACTTCATGAATTTTATTATCTCTATTCTGTGCATTATTTCTTGATTTTAAATTATCACAGTCCATCAACCTGGCTTCCATATTTTCTGTTATTGTTTCCAGTAGTTTTTGACGAGGAAGGCTGATATAGTTTTGATTCTCAACAAAGCCAATACTCGTAAAAGTTATGATAGGACCAACTTTCTTCACAAAGCTTCCAGAACTTTCTTTGAGCATTTCAAATGCTCCAATGGATCTTTTTATTAACTTTTTGGCTCTTGTAAGACTTAAATTTCTGTTGTGAAGCCCATTAGAAAGTAAGGAAATTTCTTTCAATATATCTGTCATCAATGCTAAATCATCTATGAAGAATCTGTTGCAAAGACCGGAGGCCATTCCTGAATATTGTTTACTTAAAGAAAAATATTTGTACCAAGCTGGATAAGTGCGCCATACAGCAAGTGTTGCTCTTAAGGTACAAGTAGCCCATCTTGGTCCAAAAACTTTACCAATCTTTGTAATTTCTAGTCCAAGTTCTTCAGAAATTTTGAAAAGTTCCATTTGATTTTTGTTGGATTCGTGAAAAATTGTGTAGGTTTTATCTATGAAGATTTTGAAGTGATTCACCTGTTTTATTTCGGTGATAGAATCGTCTAAGACTAGTTGCAGGCAATGATTTAAACAATGCCAAATGATGACATCAGGAAAATCTTTTGCAAGTCTGGTGCTCACCCCTGATTTGCAACCAAACATTACACTTGCACCATTAGAACAGAATGCAATCAGGTTATTTCACAAATATCCAACGTCATTCAAACTTTTTAACAAAATTTGGTGTATAGTCTCAGCATCCTGTGCTTTCATCTCAACCAAATCAAAATAAATTAGAATTTCCAACTTTGATTAAATTTTTGATCACCGGTTTATTAGATATGGTTGAAGCTTTGTCAGTGATGACACAAATTTTTAATTTTTTTTCGATTATTTTAGTAAATATTTCCTTTTCAATTTTTCTTGCAATATGATCAACTATTTTAACAGTAGTTTCTGAGAATGGAGTTCTATTCCCATATCCAACCCATTTTTTACTTACAGTTCAATCTCATCTTCTATATCAGAAAATGGCCTACTTCTTTTTGCTATGGAGTAAACTGTATTGAAGACTCTACATGTACTGCTGATATATTTTTTGTTCATTTTATCCACACATTTGCTAATTAAATCATTTGTACGTCCTATCAGTAGTTCTACACATACACAGTGTGCCTTTGATGAAAAGTGTTTATTCATCATTTTTTGGGAGAGATGCTTGCTGGATGGCTTTAGTTTTTCCTGATGCCTCAATACTACAACTTTTCCATTCCTTCAATACATGAATTCCCTTCATTAGTAGAGGCATATGATGCAAGAAAGCAAGCTTATGCAGCATCATCCAAAAACAAAAAACCGTTCCCATTTCACTCCTCCATTTGTTCCAAATACCTGTCCAGCTCAGCCTTAAATTTATTTAGGCTATCACTTCCACAACAAAGGATGGAAGTCTGTTCCACCAACCAACTACCCGCTGGCTAAAGGCAAACTTCGCACATATATCCTACATCTGTTTTTACTCAATTTGAATTTATGCCCTCTCAGGTGATTATTCTGAGCATGAGGAAGAATCCCATCAACATTGAGCATGCTCAAACCATTCAAGGCTTTATACACCTCTATCAGATCACCTTGCAGGTGCGTAGTCTCGAGACACTTTGTAATTTGCAAAACTTAAGCCTTTCTTCGTAAGAGCAACCCTTTGTTCCACTCACTAATCTTGTTGCCCTTCTCTGTACTCGTTCCAACAGCTCTACATCCTCTTAAAATGAGTCCTCCAGACCTGTATACAGTACTCAAGGTGTGACCTGACCATTGCTTTATACAAGGGGATAATCACCTCCTTATCCCCCTGCTAGAAAAATTCCTGTATATCATTGACAAGACACCATGAGCTACTCTTGCAGACCGTCTGCACTGTTCAGAAAACTTCATATCTGCCTGCACAATTACCCCAGGTCCTTTTCGTACTCTACCTACTGTCAGTGTAGTACCACAGAGTCGATACGTTACTCTGGGGTTACTGCTTCCCATATGTAGTATTTTATATTTGTCAATGTTAAACTTCATTTGTCACCTCTCAGCCCATCTGCTCAACTTTTCTAGATCCTGTTGCAGCAGCATAGCGTCAGTAGTGCCTTAACAACACTGCAAACCTTTGTATTGTCTGCAAACTTGGACATTAAGCTTGATATACCATCATCAATATCATTTATAAATACAGAAAACAACAATGGACCCAACACTGAACCCTGAGGGACTCCACTAATAACATTAGTCCGCAATGAGCAGTGTCCATTGATTACCACTCTGTCTTCTCCCATTCAACCATCCCTTTATCCATAGCAGCAATTTGCCTCCAGTGCCACACTGCTCCAATTTGTTCAGCAGTCTTCCATGCACAACAGTATCAGAAGGCTTTCTAAGATCCAAATATATGATATCAAAGTTATTTCCTGCATCCAGTTCCTTTGTGACCACATTATGTTTACGGAGTAAAATTTTGCACACTGATCACAACCCAGTTTCTTGTTGCAAAACCAAACCATCGTATTTCTTCCTAAATTCCTCAACCTGCTTCATATTCCAGCAATTGGGAAGGTCTGGATCTTCATCTTCAGCTTGTGCGGGTATTGGAAAACATTTCATTATGTGTTAGCAATAGATTTTTACTAGTATATTCATTCACAATCGCAGATCTCGGTTTTTTCTTAGAAAATTCCTCCAAAACTTGATTTTTGATTTTAGGGTAAAATATATCGCTGTAATAAAGTTGGAAATGTTTGAATTTCGTGCAAGGAATGTATCTCTCATAGGCACGTACTGACTCACAGCCACTTACTTTGCAGCAAAGTATTGAATTTGATTTCTCAGCAAAATCCTTTTGTCTTTCATACATTCATCAAACACCAGGTAGTCATTTATTTAACTATCCATAAAATAGTCTTTAGAAACCTTTCAATGGGTGAATCACCACTGATGACAGCTTTACTTTAGTTGAAATATGCATTTGAGCAATTTAACCAATTAATGGCCAAAGGAGGAGACCAGAACATGAAATTGATTTTACCCTTAGGAATAACTCGTAATTATGACACAACAAATTTCTTATCTTGAATTAATAAAGAATGAAATAAAAATCACAGCATAAATTAATAAAATTCACTTACCTTACACTGAATGCTTAAGAAAGTGATTCTCTGGGGAATAAGATACAGTTGAAAAACTTATCTTCATCTGAAACAATAACACTCGCGATAAATGCAAAATATTGAGATAACACCACAAAATTTAATACTTTAGGAAGAATTCCTTTATGATTAACGGTTTATCTCCTTTCTGTTTTCAAACGAATAATCCAAAGGTAATGTACCTATATGAAATACAGTGCTTGTAATTGTCGATGTTTCTGAAAGTTGAAAAGTACAGTGGAAGTATTGCACTGAGAGAGACAGAGAGAGAGAGAGAATTCTCACATGATTTTCTACTACACAATAGGACCTATTCGGAGGAATTCCCTACATCCAAGGCTCAGGGTCTCACGTAACTGTATCTTTGCATGCATAAGCTTTGCATTTCTCATGGGTTTAACAGAAGCTTTCTACTCCTTTCTGTCAGATGGTCGTAATGAGTGGATTGCAGTATCTCTAGTGGTATTTACTGTGTGAGCAAATGTACCTCACCTTGAAATGAGAAAGAGTAAACATTGGGTGAAAAAAAACTGGGTGTGTTCAGCGTGTGGGGAAGAGACAGCTGTATGAAGGGTTCAATATCACGAGCCCTCCAATTTCTTCTGTAAGTCCCCTTCCTTTCTTATCCCTTAACATGTCAATCGTGAGCATCTCGGAACTTCTCATTCTCACGTCGAGACTTCAAACTACGTTCTCATTGTTTATAGAATGATGTTAAAAGAGGCCTTTCTGACATAACCACGAAGGTGGAGGATGAGAATGACTCCTTGTTTATTATTACTAATATGAAAAATTAAGACACTAACTTAAATGTAATTTTACTTGAATGAAAATAATTAGTAGTTTGAAGATTATGAAAATGAATATCGTTCTATGGATATTACATAATATTTTATAAATGAAAGGATTTTTTGAAGCATTAACTGACCTTAAATGTGATGTTAATTTGTATCAAGTTTCTTGATGCATCTTCAATAAACGGTAACACCTCATCAAATTGTTTGGGATTTAACCTGAAATGCTCTCTAAACGTATCACTTTCGCTAATATTGGGTATTAAGTTCTGAAATTCGCCATGTAACTGGTCCTTTGAATTACATTTGTTAACCTATTTTCTTTTCCTACTGAAGGAAATATGTGAGTAGCAATAAATCTCCTTCATCACTGGAGCTATTGCACCAGGGAACACTGCTTGTCCATAATGTGTTGTATATGTTTATATATTGTTAGGAAGGTTATAGTATTATAATCATATTACAATATACCTAGATGAATCTATGGAAAATGCTTAGTATATATACAGCCACTCCCGATTAACGTAAAGGTTGCATTCCACAGAACCCTACGTAAGTTGGAATTTCCCCCATGCTTGTGCAGTACTCGCAACTGTGCTGGCTGAATTGATTGAATCAAAAAAGAAATTTTCAATTAACATGTGAATAGAATTATTTATTGTATTTATTCAATTTTTTATCTCATGCGCAGGAAAAATTACAATTTAAAAAATTTAAAAATTATAAAATTTTTAAATTTTATAATTTTTAAAAAAAAGAGAGGAGACAGACATAACGTCAGTAAGTTTTACCTCTCGAGCATTGTTGCTAGAATCGACGTCTTCAGCTGGTAAGTATGCCGCTGTGGAGATTTAGAAGGGGTCGGCCGCTCAACCTAACAAAAGAATATATTAATGGATGAGTGGACGGTGGATTTTTTTCTTTTCATCGTAGATTTCTTTGTAGCAAGCAAGCATATAATTCACCTCTCTGTTAACTTTTAAGAATTGTTCGCTATCAGGATCCATCTTCTCAAACCTCGCCATTGCCATCTCTCTCTAGTGATGAAGCATCTCGGCTCCTCATTTAGTTCATCTTGAGCTTCGTCAGCATTTTACTATTGCTGCTTGCAAGTCAATAAGTTCTTTGTTAGATAATTCCTACTCTTTTCCTCTATTAACTCCTCCATGTCTTTGGCTTTAACCTCCAACTGAAGGAGCTCTGCAACCTTTACAATCTTATCTGGCCGACTGGGCTAGCCGAGTGGGTAAAGTACCTGCCCGGCAACCCAAAGGTCGCGGGTTCGATTCCCGCCTTGGGCTTGGATCAAAGTACTGCAAAAACCTTGGGAGGTGCAATATGGCCACAGAAGCCGATGCGCCAACAACTACCAAATCAAAAAAAAAAAAAAAAAAAAACAATCTTATCTGTAACCTCTTCATATGATTCGTCTTTTTCAAATCCTTCGAAGCCTTTTATGTGCCGTGGGCATATTTTCTTCCATGCACCATTTAAACAACTTTTGGTAATTTCTGCCCAGGCCTTATCACGGAGTTTTGTCAATGATATATAGGAATTTTGCTAGCAGAGACAAGGAGGTGATTGTCCCTTTGTATAAGGCAATGGTCAGGCCACACCTTGAGTACTGTGTACAGGTCTGGAGGCCTCATTTTAGGAAGGATCTAGAGTTGCTAGAATGAGTACAGAGAAGGCCAACAAGATTGCTGAGAGGAACAAAGGGTTGCTCTTACGAAGAAAGGCTTAAGTTTTGCAAATTAGTGTCTGAAGACTAGGCACCTGCGAAGTGACCTGATTGAGGTGTATAAGGCCTTGAATGGTTTGAGCAGGTTCAATGCTGAGCAGATATTTCCTCTTGCTCAGATTAAGAACCTGAGGGGCATAGATTCAAATTTAGGAAAGACAGTTAAAGAATAGATGTGCGGAAGTTTGCCTTTAGCCAGTGGGTAGTTGATTGCTGAAACAGACTTCCATCTGTTGTTGTGGAAGTTGATAGCTTAAATAAATTTAAGGCTGAACTAGACAAACATTTGGAGTGACTGGATGGGTGAAATGGGAAGGGTTTTTTTTTTTTTTTTTTTTGGCTGATGCTGTATAAGCTTGCTTTCTTGCATCATATGCCTCAACTAATGCTAATGCTAATTAATGTTTAAAATGGCATGGTAAATATTGTAAGATTTCCAAATGTCTCAATGTAAATTTTTCTCACTGTCTACTGCAGATAATGCCAGAGCAAATGTTGTGCATAAATAGTATGCTTTTAAATTTGAAATAACACCCTGATCACTCACTCATTCAGGTTGGATGAGTGAAGTCGTGTTTGGTGGTAGAAATATGACTCTTCACGTTCCAATTGAAATGATTTAGATGCGTAGGATGTCTAGAAGAATTAGCATTAAGGGTATGTGATGCAAGAAAACAAGCTTATATAGCATCAGCCAACACACACACACACACACACACACACACACACACACACACACACACACACACACACACCCTTCTCATTTCACCCATCCACTTGCTCCAAATGTTTGTCTAGTTCTGTCTTGAATCTGTTAAAGCTATCAACTTCTACAATGACAGTTGGAAGTTTGTTCCAGCAATCAGCCACCCGCTGGTTAAAGGCAAACTTCTGCACATCTATCCTACAACTGTCTTTCCTCAATTTGAATTTATGCCCTCTCAGGTGATTATTCTGAGCAAGAGTAAGAATCCCATTAGCATTGAGCATGCTCAAACCATTCAAGGCTTTATACACCTCAATTAGATCACCTCTCAGGTGCCTAGTCTTCAGACATTGTAATTTGCAAAACTTAAGCCTTTCTTTGTAAGAGCAACCCTTTGTTCCATTCACTAATCTTGTTGCCCTTCTCTGTACTCATTCCAACAGCTCTACATCCTTCTTAAAATGAGCCCTATAGACTCGTATACAGTATTCAAGGTGTGGCCTGACCATTGCCTTATACAAGGGGATAATCACCTCCTTATCCCTGCTAGAAAAATTCCTGTATATCATTGACAAGAGAGTATGAACTACTCTTGCAGACCGTCTGCACTGCTCAGAAAACTTCATATCTGTCTGCACCATCCCCCAAATCCTTTTCACTCTCTACCACTGTCAGTGTAGTACCACACAGTTGATACATTACTCTGAGGTTACTGCTTCCCATATGCAGTATTTTACATTTGTCAATGTTAAACTTCTTTTGCCATGCTTAACTTTTATAGATCCTGTTGCAGTAGTGTACTGTCATTAACAACCCTGCCGACCTTTGTATCGTCTGCAAACTTGGACATTAATCCTGATATACCATCATTAATATCATTAATGAATACAGAAAACAACAATGGACCCAACACTGAAACCTGGGGAACTCCACTAATAACATTAGTCCATAAAGTGCAGTGTCCACTGATTACCACTCTGTCTTCTCCTACTCAACCATCCTTTTATCCATTGCAGCAACTTGGCCTTAATGCCATACTGCCCCAATTTGTACAGTAGGCTTCCAAGTGCAACAGTACCAAAACCTTTCCTAAAATCTAAGTACAGGCATACCTCGGTTAACGTTACCTCTGATAACGAAGCCTCGATATAACGAAGTCCGCAATTTCAAGCCCCATTTAACATAAAAAAATATTCCATTTTTGTTTAATCACCTGAAATATAAACAAATATTGTCAAAAAAACAACTTTGAAGAAAAAGCTCTTTTGTTGTTAGACAATGCTCCGGGACATCCTACTGATCTTAACACGTTGGACACATGCATTCCTGTCAAAGTTGTGTTTCTTCCAGCAAACACAACTTCCCTGATTCAACCATTGGATCAGGGAGTAATAGCATCATTTAAAGCTTATTATCTGCGTCGAACTTTAAGCAATTTAACTGAACTAGAGGATAAAGAGGAAATGACAGTTAAAACGTTTTGGAAAAACTACACCATTAAAAAGGCAATAGAAAGCATTGATAGTTCTTGGAAAGAAGTCACTAAGAAATGCTTAAATGGAGTTTGGCGCAAAATATGGCCAGAAGTTGTACTAGAAGAAGAAAATAACATCCAAGAATTAGAAATGAAGTTATCCAGATGGCTCAATCAAATAGGTTTCGAAAATGTCGATGAAGAGGATGTTAGAAATTTATTGAATGCAGAAGATGATGGTTTTTCAGTGGAAGATTTAGAAAGCCTTGTTAGCAACGAAGACAAAGATAATGAAGGCGAAGTTAAAGAAGTACCTACCGAAAAAGTATTAACAACCAAAGATTTAAAAAGGTGCTTAAATGATCTTGAAAACGTTTTAAATTTTTTTAGTGAAAATGATCCTGACTTAGGAAGAAGTGTTATAGTTAAGCGATCAGTGTTAAATGCAATAACTCCGTATAGGCAATTGTTAAATGAAAGAGAAAAAAAGCATAAACAATCAACTTTAACCTCATATTTTAAAATGTGATTTCACTTTGTATGTAAGTTGACTGTTTATTTAATAAAACTTTTCTTTGTTCGAAAAAAAGCTTTTCATTTTCTTTACGTAGGAACGTATCCCTATTCTGGCCATAGTATTTTTACCTCTGAAAACGAAGTTTCGCTTAACGAAGTAATTTCGTGGAACGCATCCTATTCGTTAATCGAGGTATGCCTGTATATAATATCAAAATTATTTTTTGCATCCAGTTCCATTGTGACCACATCATAATATCCAATCAAGTTGGTCAGACCTTAACAAACCCATGCTGTGGCCGAGCTATAACTGAAGTCTTGTCTAGATGATCCTGCAATGTTTCTTTAACCAGTGCCTCAATTAATTTCCCTGGAACAGAAGTTAAACTAACAGGTCTGTAATTACCTGTCTCCCCCTTTGATCCTCCTTTGTATATTGGGATCACATTTGCACATTTCCAGTCCATGGGTACCTCCCCTGAGTACAAGGAATCTCTCATAATTATGGCTAAAGGTTTGCTTACTTCCTTTGCTGCCTCCTTTAATATAACTGGATACATTACATTGTCCACCAACATCAATTGGATGTGCACTTCCTTAGATTTTATGTGTTTCTTAACTAACAGCTTAACCCCTCCTCCCTTACTGTCCTGTCAATCTTTTCTGTACACATTGTACTCCCCAAATTCCAATTCTGCACTTCTTATGTCTGTGTGACACCACGTCTCTGATATTCCAACAATATCTGCCTTTGATGTCTTGACTAGCACTTCAAGCTTATCAAATTTATTAATTATACTCCTAGCATTAGTGTACATGCAAGTATACATGCACCTGTTTCTACTCTTAGTTACCCTAACACAGACCATGTATTTACTTGTTTCTCTATGACTCTAAGCAGTCCTGGAAATCCCCATTGCCTTGCTTTCCAGGCTCCTGCTCAATTGCATTTCAGTAGAAGCAGTGCAATAATTATCTGATAAAGCGTTATCTAATAGAAGAAAAATCTTGAAAGGAATGTCATTATCTTTACAATATTTTTCAACCTCTGGAATGAAGCAGCATTTAAACCAATCCTCAAAGAGAGATATTGCTATCCATGCTCCCTGGTTCAATCGGAAATGCACGAGAAGGGTGGCTTTATAGATGTCCTTAAATGCACAAGGATTTCCAGAATGTTCCACAAGCAGTGGTATTAATCTGTGATCTCCCGCTGCATTAGCCCCAAACAAGAGTGTGCGCCTATCTTTTGAAGCCTTAAAACCTAGTATTGTGTTTTCCTATTTGGCAATGTATGTTCAGTCTGGCCTGTTTTTTTCCATTACAGAGCAGTCTCATCAATGTTAAAAATTTGCTGCATTGAATAGCCGCCTTCATCAATAATTTTTACCAACACATCACAAAATTTCTCTGCAGCTGCAGAATCAGCACTGGTGATTTCACCGCATACTTTAAAGTTTTGGAATCTAGCGTGATGCTTGAACCTATTAAACCACCTATAAATACTTCTTGCTTTTTCTTGAATGGCCATTGGACTCAGTGGCACTTGCTTCTGAATCTAATTTTCCATCCAAATTATTAATAATTGTTCGCGTTGATCCTTTGACATGTTCTTTTATATGCACACTGTCCTTTAAAATAGTATTCACTCTTGAAGCAGCGAGACCTAATCCCTCGCAGTAGAAGACAAACTTTGGCCTGCTTCATACTTCTTAATCATTTTCATCTTCATTTATAAATCAATTTTGTTTAATTTCCTGGCACTGCCACACCTGTACTTTCCATTGGTCCCTTTCCCTTCATCATTGTAATACATAAATAGGAATGAAGAAAAAATTCTGAAAATTTATTTATGCTTTTTATATGATTGAAGATTTTAGTGAAGGGAACTCATTTCACCATAATACCATAATGTAAAAACCCACAGAATTCCAGTTATCAGGATTATCACAATGCAGTAAGATTGAGTTTACTACCCATTTATAATAGATTGCACTAACAGAAAAGCCCAGTAAACCAGAAAGTGCAAATTGGTTTTGTTATTTTTTGGTCGTGATCTCCAGAAACGTGCTTTAGAAAAATATCACAAAGGCATTCAAAATTGATTCTTATAACAGGAATATATGATAATGATAAAAAGTGTAGTGAAATTTCCATTATAAATATGACCTTTTAGAGAGATAAATAGCATAGTAATATAGCGAAATTTTCAACTTCCAAGGACTTGGAACAAATTACAAAAAAAAAAAAAATAAATAAATAAATAAAATGTTATTGGGTTCACATTGTTATATTTTCACAATACCTCCATTTATCCCTACAGATGCAAAATATGTTTCCATATTTTTTTCAGTTTGCACTGGCCAGCAAAAACACGTAAAGTCGAATTTGCATTAGTCAAGTATTACATAAGTCAGGGAGTTCCTGTACACAGAAGGAAAATATATACAAAAGTAAAATATACATCTTATCATTGCATACACATAATTGTGGGTATGCAATGATAAGACATGTTTTATTGCGTCTTATCGTTGCATATCCACGACATAAGACATGGATGTGCAACGATAAGACATGTATATTTTAATTTTGTATATATATTTTCCTTCTGTGTGTATATACAGAAGTATATAACGCATAGTGTATATATATATATATACTATGCGTTTTCCATAGATTCTTCTAGATATACAGTAAACCCCCGCTATTCGCGGGGGTTACGTTCCTGAGAAATTCTGCGAATACTGAAAACGCGAATACTGAGTTATGGCGCCCATAGTAATAAAAGGTTTCCGTTCCAAAGTATGAAATATATAACAAAAATTAGTCTAAAATTTTATCTGTACGTATTATGTGTATTTACCTACATAATATGACTATGTACATAGACAAACGTAGAGAGTACATAGAAAAATACAAGCATAAGGCATGAAATGAAAATAAGAAACAATTTATTAAATGTAATACTGTACATATTTATTAGACATTTTAAACAAACCTTTCAAAAACATATCAAGAACATGGGTTGCTTGGCGAAAAATAACTCATAATCAAAGTTTGTTTCTTCATTTTTTTATTGAGCTACTTTGTATTTCCCCGTTAAGCAAGAGTAATTGTTCTTGGTCTCGTTTAAACTTGATGCTTCTTTCCAAATTAGGATCCATTTCTACCACCTTTTCTGAAAGTTGTATAGAGAGGCTAAAGATTTCCTTTAATGACTTACTATTTAACTCTGGTCTAACAATGTCGAGATCTTCCTCCTCAGGATCATTTTGGTTTTCATTTGACCTTGTTACTAATTCATCCAACTGTTCTATTGTAAGTTCATCTGCATGAGTCTCAATAAGTTCCTGAATGTCTGTTGCATCGATGTTTTCAAAGCCCCCGCCTTCTATTCCCTGTGCGATTTCTACAATATCGGCAACCAGTTCATTGACATTAGGGATTGTTTTAGCAACAACCACTTCTGGCCACAATTTTCGCCAACACGTTAATTGTAGATGCACTTATCTCATCAACTGATGTCTTGATGTTGATCAGGCAATCTGCAATGTTATAATTTTTCCAACTTTGGCTTACAGTTAAGTCTGACTCCCTTTCCATTTTTTCAATTAAGCCAGTAAAAGTTCTTCTAACATAGTAGGACTTAAATGCAGAAATCACACCTTGGTCTAGCAGTTGTAAAAGTGATGTGGTGTTGGGTGGCAAAAACACAATTTCAACGTTTGGGTGGTCAAATTCTAGACTGCTTGAATGTCCTGGCGCGTTATCAATAAGTAGCAGAACTTTGAAAGGCAAAGATTTTGAAGCTAAGTAACTTTCCACCTCTTGCACAAAGCTATCATTAAACCACTCTCTAAAAAGTGTAGTTGTTACCCAGGCTTTTTTATTGGATTTCCAATAAACTGGAAGATGACCTTTATTCTTTTCCTTCAAAGCACGTGGATTCTGCGATTTATACACGAGCATTGGTTTGATCATGTGTCCACTAGCGTTTGCACAAAACAAAAGAGTAAGCCTATCTTTGGAAGCTTTGAATCCAGGAAATTCAAAGCTTCCAAAGCTTTTTGCAATTTTTTCATTTTGTGTTAAGTATGTTCTGGCTGGCATTCTCTTCCAAAACAACCCAGTTTCTGCATTGAACACCGGGATTAGTCGGGAAACTTTCTACAGCCACGAAATCCGCTGATGCAGACTCGCCTACCAGTTTCACATTATGAAGGCCATATCGATTTTTAAATCTTTCAAACCAGCCTTTGCTGGCTAAAAAACTTATCCCTCCAGTGCTATCACCAGATTCGCTGAAGCGCTGATAAAGGTGTTTTGCCTTTTCACGAATGATGAGTGAACTTAATGGGATTTTATTTTGAGTTCGGTCTTCTATCCACAGATTTAAAGCCTTTTCCATTTTTTTCTAATTTCACATCACGAGTTACAGAGCAAATTTTTGATGCAATTAGCACGTTTTCACGGACACTACGGCGGATTGTTTCTTCCGATTTCTTGATTGATCGCACCGTTGACTCATTGATTTTATAATGTTTTGCCACTGAGGAGACACTTTCACCATTAGAAATTTTGTCTAACAATTCAATTTTACTCGCTAATGTCATCACCTTTTTTGATCTTTTCACAATTCCCTTGTTATTCGCGGCCATATTTTTGTAGGATTAGAAAAGAACTTGTTCACAATAAAGTCACTTTCTTTTAACGTTAACACGCTCGAAAAAGTCTGTTTACACCAACACACTGCAAAATGGTAGATTTTTCACTTTTGTAAATGAATCAATTAAAAGCAAGAGATGACATCTACTATGACAAGGGCATTACACATACTGAACAAGGATTAGCCTGAAACATCCGCGCTCGCGATTTTGTCACCCCCCCCACCCATTGAGCGCAGGACGCTTCCTTTTTACACCTTTTAAGTTATTTTTACTCATTTTTAGGGAATAAAGCACAATTACAAAATGAGGAGGCACGCTTGATGCACATAAACAAAGCTGTGAGCATATAGCAACTGAATAAACAACACCATAAAGGCAGAGACAACTCTATTAACACTTCACTAGTTCACATTTTACTAAAGCACATTTCTGCTTTAGTAAACAATAAAACAATAAAAACAAATTCCAGTTGCTTTCCTGCTAGTGGAATCTGTTATATACGGGTAGTAAACTCGATCTAATTGCATTTGCGGTAATACCGATAGCTGGAATTTTACGTTATTATGGTGATATGCATTTCCCCTTCACTGCTATAAAAAAATAAATACATTTTCAGAATCTTCTCTTCATTCCTATGTTGCATTCAGTTGGGGTGATTCCTGTCCGACTGCCATTTCTTGTAATCACAAAGGTGAATCGTGCTTAAGCGAATTCGGTTCGTGTTATATAAGATATCGTTCCCCTGTTTATAAATCGTGTATGATCGAATTCGTGTAGTGCAAACACGTGTTATACGACGACTGACTGTACTACTCTGTGGACTGGGCAAAATGATTTTAGCCACGCCCATGTTTTTTTCATGACAGAAAATGTTCACGGCGCTTTAAAATTCACATTTTTTTAGTTTTAAATCAGCGACCACGAATACGTGAAACCGCGAATACAGATACTGCAAATAGTGGGGGTTTATTGTATATCGTAATGATTATAATACTATAACCTTCCTCTCAATATATATGTGTGTGTGTGTGTGTGTGTGTGTGTGTGTGTATATATATATATATATATATATATTATTATTTTATTTTTTTTTTTTCCCGTTTCAAGTAGGAAGTTAATAATTCTTTTACATAAATGCTTGTGTTGAGTGACATAATCATACCCTTGGTATAGCTAAAATTTGCAGTATACGGAGGTGTAGTATATCAAGGTTGCACTGTATGCATTTTTACAAGGATTGCAGATGCTTTCTTAAAATTATATCACAACCTACATCTGAATTGTTTCATTTGAGGAGTAATTATTAAGAAAAGTAACAATAAATATAATTTTAATGTGTCAAGAATTATAATAAAAATAATGATTTAAAATGTTTTAGTTTGCAGAATGGGATATATGACTTCAATATATCAGTGGGTGATTGTCAAAGGGCTTCTTGTTTATTTCCAAGATTTTTCATTTGAAACAAATATTATAAATTGATTTTCAGAAAATTTTGCTACTTTTCAAAAATATTTTTGAATAGTTATACAGTGAACCACAGTACCAAATGGAAAGAATTTTTGTGCTTTTGTAAAAACACACACTTATTATACAAATATTCCTTGTGCAGATATTTCTACAGATTTTATAAACATTTATCATATTTTCGTCGGATTTTTCTGGGTGATTCGAAAAATATTTAAAATTTTAGAATGGCAACACTGTACACAGTAATCAGGATTACTGCATTTTCTATAGATTTGCCTTTCATCAGAAGTGTAAGGATGCCATATTGATTTAACAAGCCAATTTATCAAAAATATTTTATCCCAAGAAGTTCTTTTCTTTTGCATTGTTATGCTTAGGTGTATAATTTATGTGATATTGATGTTCAGGTTGTAAAATCAGTGTTAAAAATTTTGTTGAATCGAATTTTTTTATCATTGCATCAAGATGGAACTAAAAAAGCTAACCTCTTTAACTAAAGAGGTTAGCTCCTTTAGTTAAAAGCAATAATTCAATTAAAGCTTATTGCTTTGGGTTTGCCGACACTAAATATTAGATTTCACTCTGAGAAAATACTAATTGGTTTTGGGCAACTGTGCTGTGCTCCTTGTTAAAATTGTTTTTGATTTTTTACTTTGCCATTGACACAAATCTTATTGACAAAAATAAAAGGTTAAGCAAGATATACAAATAAATATTTTGGTATATTAGGCTTAATTACATGATGTATGCAGTTCAGTCTCTGATACATATATTCAATGGTGATATAACACTTGTATCTTTGAAAATTTTGCCTACATTTCACTTTATAGTTATTTGCTTTATGATGTAATGAAAAGTATTCATTTCACTCCTGTAACTATGACTACTGTCTAGAATGATTAGCATAATGGTATCTGTGCATCACTCACCTTATAACCATTGCTTGTAAAATTAACTCTATAAAATGAGTGCGATTACTCCTCAGTTCCATTGCCCCAACTTCCTCTGATATCAAAGGCATTACAAGTATTAGCACCTGTTATCTTTAACAGTTAATGTAAATATTTATATCAGAGGTAGTTGGAAGTGTTTGTTATTCACATCCCTTAGTAGGAGAATTGTTTCCATGATTTTTTTATATCTGTGAACCTAACTTTAGTTTGCAAATAACGACCTAGATTTAAGATAAAGCCTCCAAGATTTATTTTCTATATAATAAATCTGTAGAATTTCATCTGGCATCATTTAATTATTTCACTGTTGTTGTTTGACTATGGATCATAAATATTGGGATGTTCATTAATTTTATATCGCAGTAACGTTTACTTATATATGAATAGCTTGGGCATAAAATTCAAATTCCTGATTAAAGGGCATGTAATATATTTACCTTTAATTTAATTTAAGTATTAAATTAAAGTAAATTTTTATGAATATCTGAAAAAATAGCAAATCACAACAAAAAATTTAGTTTAAAAATTTTTTTCCTATAAATGTGAAATAAAATCTTAAAAAAAAAAAAATGTGAATGTAACTGAAATCAAAGGGGAGGGGAGGCCATTTTTAGCCAAGCTCTCGCGGTGGTTAAGATTTTGCCCTTCCATACCATGTGGAAAAGGCCTGAGTTTGAATTCCTTTTCAACAGGTGGATTGGTTTTTTTATGTGATGTTAGATGGTTTGAAGTGAGGTTGCATGGTTTTTATCTCCCAGAATTGCAAGGTTTTTATTAAGCAAACAGACAAACCAACTGAAGAATACATGCAGTTACAGATACAGTATACTGATGACTATGGTGTTGGTTGTTGTGTTGCTTTACACACCACCACATGATATGAGATGTGCTGGTGCAGTAGTTCTATAATATAACTCTAATTAGAGTTATATTAGCAGTAAATTAGAGTTATGTGTATTTGCTGCTCATGTCATTGGCTATTGTTTGATTCCCATGATTTGGTTGTTTTTTTCTTTTCTCTTCCTTTCTTTTCATAAAAACAATTGAAATTTCTTCCAGACAATAACTTCAGTGTTTGTTTATGTCTTTCTGGCAGAGATTTCCAGCTTTCATTATTCAAATATGTAGTACAGGCAGTTCCCGGGTTTATGAGTTTTTTTTTTTTTTCCAAAGTATAAAGTATCAATAAAATCGAAAATATGAACATTGATTGCAAAAAATGAATGTTAAACATTCATAAATACCGCATTTCAAACCACACACGTAGCTATACAATACAGTGTACCCAGCTTTACGATATTAATGCATTCCAGAGACACCACTGTATCATGAAAATATCGTAATGTGGAATCCAATAACACATTGTTTTTTGGTAATTCGTTCCACAACCTTGGAAGTTGAAATTTTCATTATATAATTCTAAAAGGTTGTTTTTATAGTACAAATTGTATTAGTTACTAATTCAAATCACTAAAATGCACTACACTTTTATCGTTATCACATGTTCTGTTGTAAGAACCAGTTTTTAACGGCTTTGTGATATTTTTCTAAAACACATTTCTGGAGGTCATGACCATAAAATAAAAACAATTTGCACTTTCCAGTTTATTGGGCCTTTCTGTTATTGCAAGCAATTATAAACGGGTAGTCAACTCGATGTTATTGCATTTCCGAAAATACCGTTAGCCTGAATTGTGTGGTTTTTACGTTGTTATGGTGAAATGTGTTTTCCCTTTACTTCAATCGTATAAAAAACAAATTTTCAGATTCTTCTCTTCTTTCCTTTTTTTTTTTTTTAAGCTTCATAATCTTGTTACTCCACACAAATCGTGTTAGTTGCAATTTGTGTGTTCCGTTAAAAAATGCTTATGCATGCTATTGAAATTTATAAAGAAAAGAGAAGATTATCTTGGAAACAAATGCCTCTTGAAGCATTTCTGAAGAAGACGACTCCTTGTGCAACAAACCGAGTGCTGAGCCAATAATGAGTGATCAACGAGTATGCATTTAGTCAATAATGAAGAATAAACATTCTTTAAAATTTGTAAGTCATAAATAATTTCTTTATTATTATAATTTGCTTGATTTTACAGGCTACGTTTTAATTTATTTGTATAAATCAATCATTGTTTAAACATAAACTAATTAGCTGACTAATTTCATTGTTGAGAACCTAACCCCTATTTTTCACATTGTCTGTGGGATTTAATTCCCGCTTTTTGAGCACACGCTAGGAACGAATTAACTCAAAGTTGAGAACTACCTGTATTGAATTATAGAAAATTAAACATAGCAGAAATAACAAATAGGAACTGTATGTGAATAATAGAATTTTAGTGCATAATTATTTATATGAGTTGACTATAAAGTGGTGACTTTTTTTTTTTTTTTTTAAATAGTGGCACTAGAATTTATAAGTCACAGTGAAGAGGAAGGCTATATACTTATTCTAGTGATGTTATTACTGCTAAAAACATTTTTGTAAGTCTGCTTTTGGAATTTGCTTTATGACCTGCATCATTTCCTTTGAAGATGAATTTAGCATTAGCATTAGTAGAGGCATATGATGCAAGAAAGCAAGCTTATATAGCATCAGCCAAAAAACTCCCCCTTCTCGTTTTGCTCATCCATTCACTCCAAAAGTTTGTCTAGTTCAGCCTTGAATTTATTTAAGCTGTTAGCTTCCACAATAACAGATGGAAGCTTGTTCCAGCAATCAATCACCTGCTGGCTAAAGGAAAATTTCTGCACATTTATTCTACAACTGTCTTTCCTCAATTTGAATTTATGCCCCCTCAGGTGCGGAATCTAAACAAGAGGAAGAATCCCATCAGCATTGAGCTTGCTCAAACCATTCAAGACCTTATACACCTCAGTCAGATCACCTTGCAGGTGCCTAGTCTCCAGACACTGTAATTTGCAAAACTTAAGCCTTTCTTCGTAAGAGCAACCCTTTGTTCCATTCACTAATCTTGTTGCCCTTCTCTGTACTCGTTCCAGCAGCTCTACATCCTTCTTGAAATGAGGCCTCCAGACCTGTATACAGTACTCAAGGCGTGGCCTGACCATTGCCTTATACAAGGGAATAATCACCTCCTTATCTCTGCTAGAAAAATTACTGTATATATCATTGACAAAACTCCATGAGCTACTCTTGCAACCTGTCTGCACTGCTCAGAAAACTTCATATCTGATGGCACAATTATCTCCAGGTCCTTTTCATTCTCCACTACCCTTGATTGTAGTACTACACAGTTGATATGTTACTCTGGGGTTACTGCTACCCATATGCAGTACTTTGCATTTGTCAATGTTAAACTTCAGTTGCGACCTCTCAGCCCATTAGCTCAACTTTTCTAGATCTTGTTAAAGTAGTGTAATGTCATTAACAACCCTACCAACCTTCGTATCATCTGTAAACTTGGACAATTGTACAATTTGATCTTTGAAAAACAGTGAAAAGTCTTTTGCAGCCAAGTCTGGTAAATGAGGTGTGATCTAGCTAGGCAGCACCACTTTGTGTCAAAAACTGTTTCACACAAAGTGCACTGCAGGCTTGGAATGTTGTCATGATGAAGAACCTAATCACTAATCTACAGTTCATTCCATTTGTGCACTGTAGAAACTCCAACACTTTAGAATTTCTTTGTAAAATAGGTTCATTGATCATTTGAGCTTTTGGTATGAATTTTGCAAGAAACAGTACCATTAGTCAAAGAAACAAATGAAGATTACTCTTGTAATTTAAACGTGCATACTATCTTGGGTCTGGGAATGCTGAAGTTTTCTACTGCAAACTCATATTTGTCTCTTAGTCACACTGGAAATATCATGTTTCATCATCATTTTATTTTTAAGCTGAAAAAACAGAAGACAAAGAATGGTGATACTTTCAACTGGAATGATCTGAATTTTACAATTTACATCCAGTGGTTATTCTATTTTATTATTTTCAGATGTTTTTCATGTTGTAACTATGGCTCTGTTACCCATAAATTTTAAATTAAAGGTCACAAAATGAAGGCTGCAAGGATGTAATTTTTTATTAAAAAAGCAGTGAAGAAATTTTTGAAATCTAAGACAGTTGACATTCATGGTACATGCCACTTTGATGTGCTTTAAGGAAAAAGAGAAAAACTTTATAAAGTCAGAAATAAGTGAAATAGGTCCGTAAGACCAAAGATTTCTTTGGTCTTATGGACTTATGCAATTGATACTATAGTGCTTCCTCAATTTATGAACAAAGCCAAAATAGGTGACAGAAATAATGAAAATTGAGAAGAGATTCATGCAGAGCATCAGTGTTGGGTCCATTGTTGTTTTCTGTATTTATAAATGATATTGATGATGGTATATCAATCTTAATGTCCAAGTTTGCAGACAATACAAAGGTTTGCAGTGTTGTTAAGGCACTACTGACGCTATGCTGCTGCAACAGGATCTGGAAAGGTTGAGCAGATGGGCTGAGAGGTGGCAAATGAAGTTTAACATTGACAAATGTAAAGTACTACACATGAGAAACAGCAACCCCAGAGCAACGTATAAACTCTGTGGTACTACACTGACAGTGGTAGAGAATGAAAGGGACTTGGGGGTGATTGTGCAGACAGATATGAAGTTCTCTGAGCAGTGCAGACGGGCTGCAAGAGTAGCTCATGGTGTCTTGTCAATGATATACAGGAATTTTTCTAGCAGGGGGATAAGGAGGTGATTATTCCCTTGTATAAGGCAATGGTTAGGCCACACCTTGAGTATTGTATACAGGTCTGGAGGCCTCATATCAAGAAGGATGTAGAGCTGCTGGAACAAGTACAGAGAAGGGCAACAAGATTAGTGAGTCGAACAAAGGGGTGCTCTTACGAAGAAAGGCTTAAGTTTTGCAAATTACAGTTTCTGGAGACTAGGCACCTGCAAGGTGATCTGATAGAGGTGTATAAAGCCTTGAATGGTTTGAGCATGCGCAGTGCCGATGGGATTCTTCCTCTTGCTCAGAATAATCACCCGAGAGGGCATAAATTCAAATTGAGGAAAGACAGATGCAGGATAGATGTGTGGAAATTTGCCTTTAGCCAGCGGGTAGTTGGTTGGTGGAACACAGGGGCTCACATCTGGTGAGTATGGGCTTGGCAAACCCAGGGTGCTGAGCTGGATATCATCATTCTTCTTTTTCTTGGTGATTCCTTTCTACTTCTCTCTCTCTCTCTCTCTCTCTCTCTCAGGGTAATTCTGAAATTTTTTTTTTGGCTAGTGTAGCATAAACCGCAGGCTTCCTTGCGCCATATGGCTAATAATAAAAACAACAGACTTTCATCCCTTGTTGTGGTAGTTGATAGCCTAAATAAATTTAAGGCTCAGATGGACAGCTATTTTGAACAAATGGAGGGGTGAAATGGGAGTGGTTTTTTTTTTTTGGCTGATGCTGCATAAGCTTGCTTTCTTGCATCATATGCCTCTGCTAATGCTAATCTCATTCAGACTCAAGATTTAAAGAGATTTTATACAAAAAAAGTTTGGTAATGTAGCAGTAAAAATTTCATAAGCAACTTATAACAAAATATAATTACACTACCATATACAATATTATGATATTACAAAAAATGTAATGTTACAATTATATAATATTGCAGTGTAATATTACAATATGATTGTGTTTATATACTAGAAACTTTCCTTTAAGTGTATAAAAAGAATTCAGGTCTTTCAAGCTTAGTAAAGTCAAATAACGTTTAAAAATACTACTTTGGTTTTACAGTTCTGCACTTTTTAATTATTTCTGTTATTTTTTATGATTCTGATCATATTAAAATTACTATATATTATACTTTAAAATAATAATTTTTTTTTACATTGTTGCATTTATAATAAGAGTATTTTCATAAACTACTTATGTTTTAGCTATCTTGACGCTACTGTATATGAATATCACAACTGAAACAAAAAAATATATTTTCATATTAAATGGCTATAAAGTGACATGAGCCAAAATAAGGTTAGAAATATTACCCTGCAGAGGTTAGCAGTGATTTATAAATAAGTAATATTTTATCTTTACTGTGTATCAAATAATTAATTGTGAAATCAATTTACATTTTGATTTTAGATGGTAGATATAGATTCACATCTCAAAAAATAAGTTTTTGACTTATGTCACTCTTGTGAAGTACGATATATTGGATAGATTTGTTATTTTTGTTATGAATATGCATATAAATCTTATAAAATTAATTTGTTCACTGTTTGCTTTGTTTTGGAGTTTTTTTATGAATTAAGCTATGAATAATATTGTATTTGTCTTTTCTCATTCCATAAAACTAGCCAAAAAAAAAACATATTTTGTCATACCTCTGCAAAAAATATGTGATTCTGGAAGAAATTAACATGTTGAATCTGAAAATCACCATAAAAAGTCTCTATCATGTCTACCTCAAAAGATGTACCAATGTTTAATGTTAAAATAAAGGGATATAATTCGAGTTTGTAATACAAGTGTAAAAAAAATATATATTCTCTATAACTTATTTAAGTTCAGAAAAAAAAATTTCCGAAATTTTTTTGCGGAAAAATAATCAGCATACCTGTAATTTTTCTTAAAAATATTTGCTACTAAGGGATTTTCTCTTGTATTCCTGCCTACTCTCCCTCACAAGGAACCAGCAGTAATCCCCCATCATTACAGGATCCCAACAGCTTTGGTACTACTTTTGCATCGTGGAATATCTTGATGAAACTGCTCCCCTTGTTCACCACTCACATCTCCCAGATTTTTGGGGGAAAATTCGAGATGGGAATGAAGAAAATTAATCTTCAACGGCATTCGACAGCCCATGTTTTTGTAGCACTCGAGTAAATTAGACACCAACATTTCATAGTTTTCTTCTTTCCTATTACCCAAAAAACCATGTACTACTGCCTTAAATGATCACCAAGCTGCCAATTCAATCTCCTTTAACTGGGTTTCAAAAACATCTTTCGGGAGTTTCCTAATTTGTGGTCCTACGAAAATTCCTTCCTTAATTATGGCATATGTTAAATTAGGAAAAACTTCTCAAGTATGCAAATTTGTTACCATCTTTATCTAGTCCAGTGGTTCAACCTTTTTTTAATAACGGCACCCCTAAATAATTAGTTTTATTTTGCGGCACCTCTACTCAATTTTCTGCCTCAATTTTCTCTCTCTCTCTCTATATATATATAATATTAAAAAATATATGTTATATGATAGTTATTACAATAATATAATTATAAAAATTACATTTCATAATACAAATTATATATATACAGGTTATAATAATTTTATTCTTTATTAGCATTAGCATTAGAAGAGGCATATGATGCAAGAAAGCAAGCTTATTCAGCATCAGCCAAAAAAAAAAAAAAAAAAAAAAACATACCCCACTCCCATTTCACCCCTCTGTTCGTTTGAAATACCTGTCCAGTTGAGCTTTAAATTTGTTTAGGCTATCAACTTCAACAACAAGTGATGGAAGTCGGTTCCACCAACCAACCACCCACCTGCTGGCCAAAGGCAAATTTCCGCACATCTATCCGACATCCGTCCTTCCTCAATTTGAATTTATGCCCTCTCAGGTGATTATTCTGAGCAAGATGAAGAATCCCATTGGCATTGAGCATGCTCAAACCATTCAAAGCCTTATACACCTCTATCAGATCACCTCGCCGGTGCCTAGTCTCCAGACTCTGTAATTTGCAAAACTTAAGCCTTTCTTCGTAAGAGCAACCCTTTGTTCCATTCACTAATCTTGTTGCCCTTCTCTGTACCCGTTCCAGTAGCTCTACATCCTTCTTGAAATGAGGCCTCCAGACCTGTATACGGTACTCAAGATGTGGCCTAACCATTGCCTTATACAAGGGAATAATCACCTCCTTATCCCTGCTAGAAAAATTCCTGTATATCATTGACAAGACACCATGAGCTACTCTTGCAGCTCGTCTGCACTGCTCAGAGAACTTCATATCTGCCTGCACAATTACCCCCAGGTCCTTTTCATTCTCCACCACTGTCGGTGTAGTACCACAGAGTTGATACGTTGCTCTGGGGTTACTGTTTCCCATATGTAGTACTTTACATTTGTCAATGTTAAACTTCATTTGCCACCTCTCGGCCCATCTGTTCAACCTTTCCAGATCCTGTTGCAGCAGCATAGCGTCAGTAGTGTCCTTAACAACCCTGTCAACCTTTGTATCATCTGCAAACTTGGACATTAAACTTGATATCCCATCATCATTATCATTCATAAACACCGAAAACAACAACGGACCCAACACTGAACCCTGAGGAACTCCACTAATAACATTAGTCCACGTTGAGCAGTGTCCATTGATTACCACTCTCTGTCTTCTGCCACTCAACCATCCCCTTATCCATAGCAGCAATTTGCCTCCAATGCCACACTGCTCCAATTTGTGCAGCAGTCTTCCATGTGCAACAGTATCAAAAGCCTTTCTAAGATCCAAATATATAATATCAAAGTTATTCCCTGCATCCAGTTCTTTTGTGACTACATCATAGTATCCAATCAAATTGGTCAGGCAAGACTTGCCCTTAACAAAACCATGCTGCATCTGAGCTATAACTGAATTCTTGTCTAGATGATCCTGCAGTGCTTCTTTAACCAGTGCCTCCATTAATTTACCTCGAACAGAAATTAAACTAACAGGTCTATAATTACTTGTGTCAGCCTTTGATCCTCCTTTGTGAATGGGGTTACATTTGCACATCTCCAGTCTATGGGTACCTCTCCTGAGTCCAAAGGTACTTATATAGAGGTACTAAAGAAACATCACTTCCATCCCTTGTGGTGGAGGTTGATAGCCTAAATAAGTTTAAGGCTCAGCTGGACAGGTATTTTGAACGAACAGAGGGGTGAAGTGGAAGTGGTTTATTTTTATTTATTTATTTTTTTTTTTGGCTGATGCTGCATAAGCTTGCTTTCTTGCATCAAATGCCTCTACTAATACTAATGCTAATAATCAATTATAGATCACCACAAAATTAAAAAGATATTGTACACCATTTTATAATGAAATAAACATATCAATTTAAAAAAATAATAAGTTTAAGTAACTGAAACCCAAATTACATTGGCGTGCTATGGCCATAGTTGCTGATGCACCTAAGAAATCTCTAAATCAACCAACCAACCGAAATTACGTGGCACCCCTGGAATGTTGTTGCGGCACCCTGGTTGAAAACTACTGATCTAGTCCCTTCACGAAATTTTTCATAAATCCAAGTTTGATGTGCAGGGGTGGAAGAAGAACCTTATTTGATTGCACCAAAGGAATATATTTTACATTACATTGTCCTGTATGAACTCGTCCTGCTTGTCCCAATGTAGTACAACATATATATATGACTTTCTTTAAGTCCAACAGAATGAAACACAGGAACTGATGGAAATTTGTTGCCATTATGAAGCAAAACTGCTTTTAAACTTATGTTTGGAGGATAGATTTACATTAATACTTGGAAAACCTTGGCACAGCCTACAAAAATCTTCACCAAAAACACTGTGCTCTTTTCAAATTGTAAATTGTTGCATCAGAATTTAAACCTAAGGACCATAGGTAGAAGTCTAATTATGTTTATCAAAGAAAACGAGGCCAGAATAGTTTGCTAAAATCAAGAGAATTACTTTATATCTTTAAAGTAAATCACTATGTCATACATTACTGGATAGATTATGCAAAATTGGCATATTTTGGTAAAATGTAACTCCCAAACTCCCTCTATATTTAATAACTGAAGTGATGTGAAACTATCATGGTGATTTTCGAAATCTAACCATAAAAATTGGTTTAAAATAGTATTTAAGTTGTTGGAGGTAATCGTGTTGGCTAGTGTAATTTTAAATCCTTTTTTTTTATAAAATTAAGGAAAACTCGTTTTCTGTATAGCTTTTTGCATATTAATCTCAAGGCAAACATTCTTCTCAGGAAGCTATACAGGGTGTTTCAGTTAAACGTTTCAGAACTTCTAAGAGGGGTAGGGTACATCCTGACAACTCGAAATCATATAGCAATGTGGGGTCGGAAATGCTTTCCTGAAGCGGTGTTGTACACAGAAGTACCATAAAGAAAAGAGACCGTAAGTGAGAAATCGTTTTAATAATACATGAAAAGAAGCAAAAGGTACATGGATTAAAGTAAGTGTTCGAAGTTTCTTCCACGGGCTACAATGCACGCCTCACATCTCCGACGCATGGACATCCGAACATTCTGGAATACTCCAGGCGAATTTCGAATTTCTTCGGCAGCTATTGCGATTCTTGCAACCAGCTCCTCAGCATTGTCAACAGGGGTGTCATAAACTAGCGATTTCATATGACCCCAGAAATAAAAATCAAGACATGATAGGTCGGGTGACCGAGCAGGCCAACGCACCGGACCACCACGTCCGATCCACTGTTGACCAAATGTGACATCCAGGTAGTTACGAACATCTCCGCTATAATGGGCAGGGGCTCCATCGTGTTGGAACCACATTGTCTGTTGCGTCGATGCAGAAATCTGTTCATCTCTCAAAAGTTGTGGCAATACTTGCTGCAGAAAGATCAAGTAGATAGGTCCGGTTAGACGACACGGTAACAGGTAAGGTCCGATGAGGTGATCTCCCATAATACCGGCCCATACATTGACCGAAAGTCGAATCTGTGCTGCATGACGTCGTATTGCATGCGGGTTCTCGACCGCCCAGATATGGTCGTTATGCGTGTTGAAATTGAAAATTCCTTCCCTTGTGAAGGATGCCTCATCGGAAAACAACACTTCAGCAGGAAAAAGGGGATTTTTAGCACATTTTCCAAGGTACCACTGTGCGAAAGCAATACGAGGTGCATAATCCTCCGGTTGCTGTGTCTGGACACGCTGCCTGGAGTATTCCAGAATGTTCGGATGTCCATGCGTCGGAGATGTGAGGCGTGCATTGTAGCCTGTGGAAGAAACTTCGAACACTTACTTTAATCCATGTACCTTTTGCTTCTTTTCATGTATTATTAAAACGATTTCTCACTTACGGTCTCTTTTCTTTATGGTGCTTCTGTGTACAACACCGCTTCAGGAAAGCATTTCCGACCCCACATTGCTATATGATTTCGAGTTGTCAGGATGTACCCTACCCCTCTTAGAAGTTCTGAAACGTTTAACTGAAACACCCTGTATATCCTAGAATGCACAAACATTAACGGCTGTTTATGTTGTATATTTTTAATCTTCTCCAGTAATAAATGAGCAAAGTTATGCTGAAACTAAATTAATAGGATTACGAGAAGTTTTAATTCGTGTTTTTTTTATAGTAATTTTCATTTCTGGCTATATTTTCTAATTATTGTCAGAAATGGAATTTAATACCTTTATTGTTTATCTACAGGGTTTTCCAAAAAAAAGTCACTCCAGTTTAAGTTCCTTATATTTATTGAATTTTGTTCCATAAAAAGTTGCATTTTGTATCACAAAACACAGTGGACCTGGAAAAGTGTCAAGTGAAAACATTTAATTTCAAAAGAATTCATATACGTAAAAAAACTCACAAAATAAACTATAAAGAGTAATCACAAATAACCATGTAATCAGTGCTAATTCATAGTGGAGGTTGAGTTTAAGGGAGTTGTAGGAATGACAGGCTATTTGCATGAGTAAAAATTACACTTACACCCTCCTTGAGATTACTTGTGTGCAATCTTATGCAGAAAAAGAGATATTGAAATGGATACCAAAATGACCAGGAGAATACAATGTCTGCTTGTCATTTTGTTTATGCAGCTATAAGGGATCTATCAAGGCTGTAAAAAGTAATAAAAAACTAAATATGCCTGTATAGTAAAGCCAGGTGTATTACTCCAGAAAATTTAAATTAATTAATATTAAATATTTTGTAGTTTCATTAGCTTTACTAGAGTTATGAGAAAGTTAACTGTTTAGCACCTGACAGATACTGTTTGATTTTTTTCTTTAATTGGATTAGCTGGAGGAGTGTACTGGCTTCTCATCAGTTACCTCTACAGTCCTATAGTATTGTGCTGCATGGGGCAAACATGTCCTAATTCTGGGGGTTTTAGGTAAATATAACAGTTATGTTTTAAGTGGAAATTTTTCTTCCATACATTGCTTGGCTGTTCACTTAGACAGAATACATTATTCACAATTCAACATGTGCTCACAAGTTCATTTATAAAATTTTGGATCCTAGAAGAAATGTCAGAACACAAGCCCTAGATGAAATATCCATATGCAGGCCCCTACAGAGGAGATTTAGGAAAGAAATTTCAGATCATGATGCCTGAAACACTAATTTGACATTTCTCATCTTTCATTCTTCCTATAGTTCATACTTTGAGACAATTATTTATTTAAAAAAAAAAGCATTGTAATAGCTGTACCTGTACTGTGTTCTAAAATAGCTATTTACATGCACCTAATTGCAAAAGATAATATAATGGGAATTATGGACCCTGTTAAATTATGAGCCCTGAGAATATTGCTGAAGTTGTCTAGGCATAAATACATGTGTTCTCAAATAGACTAACTCTAGTTGATAAGAAGGCAATAGATTTCGAAACAGCTGTTCTGGTAGTGTCTCATATATTTAAATGTATAATGTATTTATCTTTCTGGTGATGCTGTACAATTTAAAACAATATTGGCAACTTAGGCAGAATAGTGGATAACAATATTTGTCTTTAAGTTGAACATAAGGCCAAGGTAAAAATTGAATGCAGGTAAAGCATTATGAATTTTGATTTGATTTCATCTACTGCATTGAAATATCCCTGCAATCCTACAGTACTGAACAAAAAAGTTAAACATAAGCTTTTTGTATTAAAAGAAAACAGTGTCTGACAGATGGCACATAAGCAGATGTGTTACTTTGAGGGTGCAACTAAGGAGAGTTAAAAAAAAAATTATTTATTTATTATTATTATTATTTTTTTTCAGAATGATATATTGAGTGATGTACAGCATATACAAATGTATTCACATGACGCTTTTTAATCCCTTATATTGTTAAAATATTAAAATAATGTATGGCATCACAAATTGCACAAGTTTAAAATATTTCTTCTCTTTCTCTCCTTCCCCCCCTCCCAGAAATACCGAATAGTGACCTTTGATACCACTGCCTGTGTAGCCGAGGGGTGCAGGGGTGTCTGGGGTACAGTCATGTACGCATTTCAGTTGACCTTGGTTTGAGCTCATGTGACTGCAAAATACGATAATGCTCATGCATTCTTTGTCTTGTAAACTCCTCTGACCCTATGTGGCAGACTCAGAATATAACCAGAACAAGTTAGCCGATATGAATCTTCATGCAATCATGAATTATTACTATTTGCTAATGT
Source organism: Mastigoproctus giganteus (assembly GCF_048544385.1). Taxonomy (NCBI): domain Eukaryota; kingdom Metazoa; phylum Arthropoda; class Arachnida; order Uropygi; family Thelyphonidae; genus Mastigoproctus; species Mastigoproctus giganteus. The sequence goes on from NC_143580.1 coordinate 58,461,222, forward strand.
ACACAAAGCACATTAGCAAATAGTAATAATTCATAATTTATAACAAAGAGAGGACTTTTTTTAATAACAACTTTCTTTAATAAATGACTTCTATGCATAAACTGAGAAAAAAATTTTTCTGTGCATTTGCCATATTGCCCATTCATTCCTTCAGTCAGTGCATGGCAACAAACAACATCTAGTACTTCGGTTACAGTATATGTATAGCTGTGTGATATGTATGGGAAAAAAAAAAAAAAAAAAAAAGAAATAATATTTACCAGATTTCTATTGTTCCAATTTTAATAAAATTTGGGAAAGCTTGACAAACCATTCTGAAAGAACCAAATATAAAATTTCATGAAAATCCATCCACCGACAGTAAAGTTATGTGTGGAAAAGAAATAATAATTTCCAGATTTCTGTTATTCCAATTTCCATCAAATTCAGGATGGCTCAACAAATCTTTCTAAATGCGATTTTATGAAAATCCATTCACTAATTGGATTGTTACATGTGGGCAGATGGATGGACATAGTAAAGACAATAGGTGCTTTTTGCATATATGCTAACACACCTAAAAATGTATTTATTTATTTTATTTATTTATTTATTTATTTTTTTTTTTTTCAATGTACCTACTGGCATGACTTCTTTTGATACATTTGCTTGTCAGATAATGAAAATTAAAATGTATATTAAAAATATTTTTATGTAATCTTGACTTTTTTGGAATCCATCTGAAATTCCTTCATTGCCATACACTGAGAAACAATGGTTTAAGATATTAAGGTAACTGAAGTAATGGGGGGAATGGTTAAAGTAATTCAGTAAGAGACGGTTTGGTCTGTATTAAATTGTTTTTATCCTAAAAAAACAATGTAATAATGAACTTTGCATAAATATTAAATTATACTTAAAATAAATAAATGCACAAGGCATAATACTTTAAGAGTTTGGTATCTATATAATATCGGTGTTTAGATACACCATAGATAACTCTTAATAAACTACAAAGTAGTTGTTGTAGGCATCATTTGCTCTTTCTCATATTGTGCTCTGCCTTCACGACGAGTTGCCATGATATTGCACTACTTCGAATAAGTAACGCTTCACTAATAGAGAAGGCTATTGTTACTTATTCTCAGTTGAGTACCACCACCCAGACAGCACTGTTCATCAGTGGGTGGGCAGGTACCCTGGTACCTGCCCACCCACTGATGATCGGCCAATAGTTGTTGAAACAGACGAGTTGCCATGATATTGCACTACTTCGAATAAGTAACGCTTCACTAATAGAGAAGGCTATTGTTACTTATTCTCAGTTGAGTACCACCACCCAGACAGCACTGTTCATCAGTGGGTGGGCAGGTACCCTGGTACCTGCCCACCCACTGATGATCGGCCAATAGTCGTGAAACAGTGCTGTCTGGGTGGTGGTACTCAACTGAGAATAAGTAACAATAGCCTTCTCTATTAGTGAAGCGTTACTTATTCGAAGTAGTGCAATATCATGGCAACTTGTCGTGAAGGCAGAGCACAATATGAGAAAGAGCAAATGATGCCTACAACAACTACTTTGTAGTTTATTAAGAGTTATCTATGGTGTATCTAAACACCGATATTATATAGATACCAAACTCTTAAAGTATTATGCCTTGTGCATTTATTTATTTTAAATATTGACATCTACACCTCTTGGCATCTCTCATATTGTGTGATTAACTTCACAACTGGGTCGTCATGTCTGCAATACCAGGGTACCTGCCCACCCACTGATGATCGGCCAATAGTCGTGAAACAGTGCTGTCTGGGTGGTGGTACTCAACTGAGAATAAGTAACAATAGCCTTCTCTATTAGTGAAGCGTTACTTATTCGAAGTAGTGCAATATCATGGCAACTCGTCGTGAAGGCAGAGCACAATATGAGAAAGAGCAAATGATGCCTACAACAACTACTTTGTAGTTTATTAAGAGTTATCTATGGTGTATCTAAACACCGATATTATATTAAATTATACATATAATACATTCTGTAAAATTTGGCACATTTTACAAAACATCAATGTTTCACGATCCAGAAATATTAAGAAAGCAATCCAGTTTGTCTTTAAGAATTCATGCAAAATAGAGAGAGAGAATTGCTCCCTTTATAAGATATTTGCAGGACTACCTTGACCCTTAATCTGTTTGTGCAGTCTACAGGATTTCAACTGTCCTAGATAATGCAATGGTCATCCTTTTCACTGCAGAACAAACTTGCCTTTGCAATGAGTTGCCCTGGTATTGCAGTACTTTTAAACAGATGGCCTCTCCAGAAGGTTAATTTTGTTTAAAAGATGAGATTGCTGTAACAGCCTGTTTAGGTTAACTGGTCTTTCAATTAGATAGCAAGTGGTCTCTAGTGACAACAAACTGGCAAAAAGTTGTAAAGAAGTTGTTTGATGTGATTTACAAAATGTTTTCAAAGTTGTAATATAGCTAAAGCTGTCTGTTGAAAGTGGTACAATACCAATGGAACTTGTTACAAAGGCAAGTTTGTTCTGCTGTGAGAATTAAGACCATTGGATTATCAGTGCAGTTTAAATCCTTCTGCCCACAAAAATGGATGAAAAACAAGATAGTCATTATAAATGTTCACGGATGTAAATAAGTTCAGCTGTTTGTGCTTAATATTTATTGAAATGTGCCCTTCTAAAAAATTGCAACCACTATGTATTTATAAAATCCATAAAACTTTAAAATCTGGCACCTCCCAGTCCTCAAGGATGCTAGATTTTAAAGAGTTTACTATATTGGTATGTGTTATATGAGTGTGACAAGTTTTGATAGGAAAGTTCAATGATTGTTGTATTTTGATAAAATTATTCCCTTGTCAAAAAATGCAATCAGCATAACCTTCACATGATTTTGACTGTGATGCCTTTTGTGGCCGTGGTGATGACCTTTTCCAGTGGGAGCTTTGATTGTTTCAAAACATTTTATTAAGTGATAAATTTACATTGTTAGTATTTTTTAATGTAATTTCCTACTAAAATCACACATTTATTCCACTGCAGCTACCACTGATCAAAAACAGTTTTGGAAATCTTCTTTTGTGAGTGCTTTTAGGTTGTTTGTTGTGTTTGATTGGATTTTATTGAATTGACTCAATTCATTTTCCTTTCATCCTGTTTTAATGCCAAATAAGGATGATAGCACCATTCCTTTGTCAAAAAGTGGAATTAGCATGGCCTTCATATGATTTTAATTGTTATGCCTTTTGTGGCCTTGGTGATGACATTTTCCAGTGGGAGTTTGAACTTTGGTCTCTGGATCATATCCATACACCAAGACTCTCAACCTGCTATAGATTTTGTTAAAAATACATGATCTGATACAGCTTGCTTGAACAACTCAGATGAAATGATGACCTGATGCTGTTTTCATTCTTGAGTGAGAATGTGCGAAACAGATTTGGTGTTCACTTGCTTTGTGCCCAGATTGCCTCATCCAGGATGGCCTGAACTGAACCAAAAGAAATATTTCCTCAGCATTTTTTCAAATGGTAAGTCATTGATCTGATTCAATGATGGTTTGAACGTCACTGTTTTTTTGTTTTGGGATGTTGATAGGCAATCCAGAGCCGGACCAAGGTATTTCTGCACCCCGGGCAGAAAGGTTTTTCAGCACCCTCTTACTAAGGATATATAAATTTCTTGCATCATTGGTCTTCTGTTTTTGGTGCCCCTTAAAAGAATTGTGCCCCAGGCAAGGTCCCTACTGCCTGTGCTTTAATACTGAGGCAACCACATTCTTCATTTTCATGTGGAAAAATTTCCCTCAAGAAACTTTTGAATCCACCATTTGAAAATATTTTTTTCATCATAGCATCACTCTATAAATTGTAATGAGCATTTCATGGGTTAACATGGCTAACTTTCCAAGTTTACAACAAAATGTAAAGTTCATACATTGTTCAAATTTTGTCATTTTCAGTATCATATCATCTTTGTTCAAAGTAATGGAAAATAAAAAGGACCTGGGGGGTAATCTAATATGAAATTCTCTGAACAATGCAGATGTGCTGCCAGGACAGCTTATGAGGTTCTGTCAATGATATTCAGGAATTTTATTAGCAGTGATAAGGAGGTGACTATCCCATTGTGTAAGGCAGTGGTTCTCAAACTTTTTTGTCAGCTGGCCAATATTGACGAAAATATGACAATTGAAATTGTGAGTGGGCCGTATATCGGGTTAATCCTGTGATAAGACTGATATGCATGTACATTGCACAACATACATGTTAGAGAACACTTCTGAATAAATTTTGATATAAAAATGGATGTGGGCTGCATACAAAAATTTTGCAAGCCACATTTTGTGAATCCCTGATATAACGAATGAAGTATGGGAACTTCCTAAATCTGGAGACTGTATCTACAGTCACCAGACCTGTATCTACAGGTCTGGAGACTTCATTTAGGAAGGATGTCGAGCTGCTGAAACAGATAAGAGAAGCACAACGAGATTGGTGAGGAAGAACAAAAGGGTGCTTTTACCAAGGAAAGGCTTCATTCTGCAAATTGCAGCATCTGGAGACTAGACCAGGGGCAGCTTGTCCATAGGCACTGCAGCACCCCCAGCTATTTAAATCTAGATATACAGTGAATGGAGTTATATGAAATTTTGTGAAGAACAATGCAATGCAATGAATATTTTTATTAACAAGACCCACATATAGTATGTGTATCCTTTATTTCCAGTAATCATTTCAATAATAAACGAATAAAAACACGAAATTGTTTCCAACTTTGAAGTTTAATTAACCGTAGGCCTTACTGTGCACCAGGCAGTGACATATTTTGCATTCCAGTGAATATCTGTAATTGGTTGCCATTGGAAACTTGCCAATATACATTTTTTATAGGTGAAATGCATCAAAGTCACTGTAAAGTGCACATTGCAGATTTCATAGTTGACCATGATGGGTGTGTAGCCACAATATTGATGTCTTTGTTATTCGCCCGAATTCCCATTAAGTAACTAAATAATATCAGTGTTAAGTCAGTACTCAACATCCAACAGTGAAATTATGTAATTACAGCTTAATTGAGCTTGAACTTGGTAAGTTGAAGTTATATTATGAGGTGATGTGTAAGTAAAACATTATTTCTACAACACATGATTTTGTGAAATTTGATTCGATCATGGCCTCCATGCTTCCCCATGAAGTAAATCGCGTGACAGTGAATAAACTTCAGCAACTTAGTTTTTCACAATTATCTCTCCAAGAAAAAAATGCAATTAAAAAAGAAGACCACCCCACACCAAAGATTCAAATTTCTCAGCGGGGAATAAGTAATAATAAGAAATATATTCAGTTTTAAAACTGAATGGTACCAAAGGAAAAGTTGGATTTGTGGTTGTGAAGTTAAAAATGCAGTTTTATTTACCATGTTTACTGTTCGGAGGTGACTTAACATGGACAAAAAGTAACTTTACAAACATAATCAGAAAGAAAGAAAAAACTCTGAAACATGAGAGATTGAAGAAACACATTGATAATGTATTTCACTATCACTTTTAGGAAGCATAAATATTAAAGAACAGCTTAGTGAGGCCTACAGGCTTTCGATCTGCAAACATAACAGAAAAGTTACCAAGGATCGTGAGTCTATTATCTAAAAAAATATTATCTAAAATAGTAGACTGCATTAAATTTTGTGGACAGTTTGAAATTCCTTTACGTGGACATGACGAAAAAGATGATTCTAAAAATCAGGAGTATCAGAGGATTAATAAATTCTGCTATACATTAGATTCCAATTTAAAGAACCATTTAGAAAGTAATGCAGCATTTAAAGGCATTTCAAAAACTATTCAGAATGATATTCTTGACTGTTTTCTGCAAATATGCCAAGATGAAATAAAAAGAGAAATTAAAGAAGCTTCGTTTGTAGCTGTCATGATTGATGACACAGCAGATGTTTCATAACATATAAAAATGGTAATTGTTCTGAGATATGAACTGAATGGAGATATTTTTGAGCGTTTTGGGATTTTGAGTGGTTTTGAGACTCCTAGGCTTTATATGGGGGTGTGAGAGATTGCTTTAGACATGTTTTTGCTTCTTCAATGGCTATAGTAGTGAAAGTGGGCTTAGATTCAAATTGAGAAAAGACAGTTGTAGAATAGATGTGTGGAAGTTTGCCTTTAGCCACCGGGTAGTTGATTGCTGGAACAGACTTTCATCTGTTGTTGTGGAAGTTGATAGCTTAAATAAATTTAAACTGAACTAGACAAATATTTGGAGTGACCGGATGGGTGAAATGGGAAGGGTTTTTTGTTTTTTCCCCCCTCTCTCTTTTTTTTGGCTGATGCTCTTAAGCTTGCTTTCTTTCATCATATGCCTCAACTAATGCTAATGCTAATAATATTCAGATTAGTTGGACAAGATTGTCCCTTAACAAATTTGTGCTGTGACTGCATTCCTCTCGAGATGGTCCTGCATTAACTCCATAATTTTCCCTGGAACAGAATTTAAGCTAACAGTTTTGTAATTACGCATGTCACCCTTTGATTCCCCCTCCCCTTGTAAATTGGGGATAAATTTGCACAAGTCCTTTTTATAGTGACTTCATTAAATTCATCTGAATCTGATGAAGCTCTTATAATTATAGCCAAGGTTTCTTCTTGAACAATTTCCCTTCCACTTTTCTCTTGGTTATCACAAAATTATTTAGCTCCCTGTTAGAATTTGATCCATTTTCAGCATTCCTATTCCTAAAGTTCCTTATGTGTGAATGTACTAAATATCTATTCAGTTTGTCAGCAATCTGAGTGGGATTATTAACAATTAAACCATTCTTATCTAGCAGACCAATATGATTCATCTCCATCCTTCATAAGTAAAGAAGTCTTTGCTTTCAGGCTCTAAAGTTTTTCTAAATAATCCTCTATTAATTCTCTATCATGCCTATGTTACTGATTTCATATCACTTAAATTCACTAGCACAGTTTCTTCTCAGAAAGAGTTTCTGAGAAAGGATGTGAAGGGGTTTCAAGTATAAAGATTGATGAAAAGTAATCACTCAGTTAATCAGTTGGATCCTCAGCCTTTCAGTATCCATTATGTAATGGATGTTTTGATTTGCTCTTTTCTTCCTTGTATTTACATATATGTAAACTCCTTGTCCTCTTTCTATTCTCATCTTAGGCAGTGATTTCTCATACTTTGCCAACCTAACTATTTTTGTGATACTTTTATATACTTCAGATTATTATTATTTTTTAATCATGGTGTAACTGACCTGTGCTATTTTTTAAATTATGTATTATGTATTTGTGTTGTCTTGTCTGTATTGGCAGCTTAAAAGTTATTTCATGATTTGCTTGTATTTGTCTTCCTTATGGTGTCTTCCCAATTGATAGAGATAATCTTAGCTTGGCGTAGTCCCTTTTCCTGTAATGTCAATCCTACAACACTATTCAAGATTGCAGGCAGTGATCCAGAATATTCTTTCCCTTAGTACGTTTTCTAACATTCTGACATAATGTCCATTATATAGTTGAATTATAGATTTATGGGCCAAATTGTAAGTTCATTTTCTACAAAATCATTAAGGGAGCAGATTGAAATCTATAACAAGGAATTGAATTTGCTCACCTTACATGGAGGTGCTCATCATAGTCTTCACAACTGTCTTGTTTTTCTCTTTGCTTCTTATCTCACCAGGACACACACACACACTCTCTCTCTCTCTCTCTCTCTCTCTCTCTCTCTCTCTCTCTCTCTCTCTCTCTCTCTCTCTCTCTCTCTCTCTCTCTCTCACACACACTCTCTCTCTCTCTCAGTGCTTACATGAATGCTCTTGTTGCACACAGATGGCTTTTGATGAATAATATGGCTCCCAGCCTTCCTCTCCAGTTTATCCTTCCTCGTACATACTATAATGAAAATTATCTCCTATTTCTGGTGCACAGAATTTCCAATAGTTCAAACCCTTTCGTTTTATTAGCTATATACCTAATATTTCTGTAAACACAGTTCAAACTGTCATTTACTACCCTAACAAATTATTTAAGCTTGTGGGTCTGGCTTTAGTATCCCATTAATTTTAATTATAACTCATTATGTCCTTCCAATATCAGAAGATTCATTAGTTTGTGGCCTCACAAGAACCCTTGATGTGTGCAGATGTCTTTACCATGTTATCAATAAAATGAATATCAGCATTGTAAGCATTTATGTGAATACCTCTTCAGTGACATTAGCAAAGATCTTTGCACCAACTCTAATGAAATGTGTTTCATATTTGCAAAAAAGATTTCTACCAAGTAGGATGGGCTATGATGATAAATTTCCCTCCTCTTTTTAGGAAAAAGACCATGTAGAACAATCCCATTTTGAGTTAGTCTAATGCAGAAGACTTCCAACGAAATAGTTGCACTTCCTGTTGTGCTTGGGCAGAATTTCAGACAGCATAAAATAATACATTAAAGTGAGTGGGGAATCTCACAAAGCTTTCACCATTGAATGTCTTTAATATGAAAAGCTTAAAATATCCAAACAAAGCTTACTAGTGAATATATATAAAATAGGGCTATTAGAAATTTTTACCACTGATATGATAGAAATGTTATCAAAAATGAAGTTGTGGAGCAGTTTTTTTTTTTTTTTTTTTTGGGCCATAAAATTTATTGTAATATTTAATGTAACAAAATATAACTAACTGTTTTCCTGTTTGGAATAAAGATTGATGAAACAATTTTTATTGTTTCATCACAGGATTGTATTGGAGAACAGCAATCCAATATAATCCTGTATTGGATTGCTGTTCTCCCATGTAAATGGTAACATAATTTCCAGTCACTCTGCATATTAAATATAAAAATATCCTGTAAGTTGAGTTTGCTCCTTTATTTTTTTTTATATACAGGCTGCTTAAATTTTTTGAATGTAGCTGTCTTTCGGATTGTCATCCCACGATTGGCAAGGGCCTGCTATATATCTGTTAATTGTTAAACTTCCTTTTTGTATGCTCTGTAGGGACACATAATCAAACCCTTTCCAATCCAACTGCATAGGTTCTTCAGTATTAAGAGTCTTCACTCTAAGGAAGAATCTGCAACTACACTGGAAACATCTGTAATTATTTAAAATATTTTTCCTGTTTATTGTAAATGATAAAAGGTATGAGGAGTATTGGGAATTTAGTGAATTTTTTAAACACGTTAGAAATTGTTTTTGAGTTTAAGAAAAAAAATTTTCAATTTTAGCAACCAAATTGAAAAAGTTAAACTTCAAAATAAATTATCCAATCACTGATAGCTTTAATACTTTGAAAGGAAACTGAAGGCATGGGTTCTTCAGAATTAACTGCATCAAGATCTCAGAATCCCACTATTCCATTCTCATTTACTGTAGCAAGTGAAAATTAACATTGATTTTTAAATGGAATTTTATTTGTTGATATGTATATTTTTATTTGTATAAATGTTTGTTGCTATTTTTTTAGTTTCTTAAATTTTTTTTGGCCATAAAGTTTAAAATGGTTCTTGTTGAATAGTACTTGAATGATCACTCCAGATTTTCTTTATGTAATTCATTTATGTCTGATAAAGAAATATGATTATATGAAATAAATTTCAGCTCATTGTATTAATCAGTCCAAGAAGAAATGTATATTTTAATTTTAACTTGCATTTAGACTGTATAAAAGTAAATATTTTTTTAAAGTTTTGAAAATTATACCTAGACAGAAAAGTGTAAATTTTTTATATCCAGTAAGTGTAAATAGTTATTTTAAATCTGTTTAGATTATATGTCTCCCTGATTTTGAGATTTCTTGTGATCTTTTCCATTTTTGGTGTCAATACTTATTCAGCTGGTAAAATTGTGCACGTGAGCATTTTTACCGAATAATCATGTAAAACACTTCAAATTTCCATGTATATTTTCCAAATTGACTGTAAATAAAAACTTGATGTCCATATTTTTCTGTGTTTTGTAAGTTTGGTTAGGACACAGATGAATGATTAGGTAACACTTTTTTTACCCCTTGCTTTCCATTTATTAGTCATTCTGACAACTGGATTGCAAAGTAAATAATAATGATATCTTTATGATTCTTGTAATGTATATATTACTTTCTAACTTTTTGCGCATCATGGCTACAGGCTAGGAGCACAGTGCAGATAGGAATTAATCAGTAAATTTAAAATATTGAACAAATAGAGCATAGTCTCATTGTGTGTGGCAATGAGCAAACTAGGTTTGCTACTTATTGCATCAAACTAATATTGTGAAGGCTCTTTCCCATGAGCTGCTTTGTTATTGCAGTACTATAAATAGCAATATACTTCTCCATTGGAGCAGTACTTTTATTTAGAGTAGTTCAATACCAAGGCAACTTATGAAGTGCCTTCATAATTATGAGATTGATGCACTGAATACCAAATAGTTTGCTTGTTTGCCACATACACACTGAGTCTTTTGCCCTAAATAATTTTAGTAATTAAATTTAAATAACAGTAATAGCCAACTTTGTGGGTGGCTATTACTTTTTATTTCAATTTAGTGGCCATAGCTTTTCGGCACTGTAAAATCCCCAAAAACAAAATATAAACCAACCAACCAACCAATCAAATCCATTCAGAGCTTTAGACTTCTCAATCAGATCTCTTTGAAGGTACCTAGTTTCCAGATGCTGTAATTTGCAGAAATGAAGCCTTTCTTGCTACACCTGCCTTTTAGGCACCACCATAGCCAGGTGGCAGAAGCAACAGTGCGTAGCACATGCTTCTTGATTTAGACCAGGGTTCGAGCCCGTGCCTACCAAATACGGAGGATGCAGAAAGGTCAGGGAATAACCACCACATATCCCCGGAGCAATATGGCCTTAGTTGCTAATGCTCCTAAAAACCAAACAGCAACAGCAACACCTACCCTAAAAACCAAACAGCAACACCTACCCTTTTGTTCCCATCTATTCTCATTGCACCCATTCCAACAGATCCACATTCTTCCTAAAATGAAACCAAACCATTAACTTATAGGACAGGATAATCACCTACGTACCCTTGCTGGCAAAATTTCTGTATATCATTGACAAAACAGCCACAGGTTAGGGTTGAATTTATAGCCGAGTGGTCAGGGGCGGAGTGCAGTAGCACACGCTCTTTGAGTAGACCGGGGTTCAAACTCCTGACTGCTGAATACGGTCGATCTGCCAACCCGCACTGGACCAGCGTGGCAGATTATGGTCCATTTCCCTCAACATGAATTGTTGAGGAGGCTTCCATCCTGCAGTGGGTTTATAATGGCTGCACTTTACCTTTTTTTTTTTTTTTTAAGTGTCTGCAATTCTGCCCAGATATAATAGGAGAGAGTATATGATGACAGCCTTGTGAATCAGTTCAGCACTGGTGAGATTGTACAAGGCTCATGGGGTAGATTTTTTTCTCAGCCTTGTCTTTGCTAGTTAACAGGAGAGACTGCTTCTATCAGAATGAGTAGCAGCCTGGCAAGCAAGGTGCTGGGGATTCAGAGACTGGGGGAGTCATCATGGAACGAGTAAATACATGGGCTGTGTTAGGGTAACTAAGAGTAAGAACAGGTGCATGTACACCACCTAAGGCGCATTATAGCCATAGTGGCTTATGCGCCATTAAACGCCCATAACAACAACAACAACAACAAAGCATGTACACCAATGCTAGAGTTTAGTAAATAAATTTGATGAATTTAAGATGTCGGTCAAAACATTTAAGGCAGATATTGTAGGGACATCAGAGACGTGGAGCCACACAAATATAAGCAGTGCAGAATTGGAATTTGGGGAGTACAATGTGTACAGAAAGGATAGACAGGACAGTAAGTGAGGAGGGATTATGCTGTTAGTTAAGAAACACACAAAATCTAAGGAAGTGCAGCCAGTTGATATGGGTGGACAATGCAGTGTTGAGTCAGTTTGGTGCAACAAAAGCACTGGAAACACAAAATTCAGAGGAGGAGTGTGTTATAGGCCTAATGACGATGATGAGTATAATGAACAACTGTACAGAGAAATAAAGTGGGCCAGTAAATAAGATTGTATTATAATGGGGGATTTTAATTTCCCAGATATTGACTGGAACTTGTGGGTTGGTCACTCATACACTAGCAAGGCTTTAGTGGATTTTTTGGATGATTGTTTTCTACAGCAGCATTTTTGGGAGGCAACCAGAGAAAGTAATACTCTTGATCTGATTATCAGTAGTGATTCTTCATGCAAAAAAAACTCTGTCAGTGTGCTAAATTATTTTGTAGTAACTGAGAGCAAAGTGGAGCAGAAAGTTTTGAAAATAAACAAAAGAGAAAAAGCATCTGGGGTGGATGGGATCTATCCAGTTATACTAAAGGAGACAGCAAAGAAAGTAGGAAAACTCTTAGCCAAAATTATGAGAGCTTCCTTGGACTCGGGGGAGGTTCCCATCGATAGGAGATGTGCCAATGTGGCTTCAATTCACAAAGGATGATCAAATTACAGACCTGTTAGTTTAACTTCTGTTCTGGGGAAATTAATGGAGGCACTGGTTAAAGAAGCACTGCAGGAAACATCTAGACAAGGCTTCAGTTATAGCTTGGACACAGCATGGGTTTGTTAAGGGGAAGTCTTGTCTGACCAATTTGATTGGATACTATGATGTAGTCACAAAGGAACTGGATGCAGGGAATAATTTTGATATCATATACTTGGATCTTAATAAGGCTTTTGATACTGTTGCACATAGATGTTGTACAAATTGGAGCGCATTAGCATTCGTAGAGGCATATAATGCAAGAAAGCAAGCTTATGCAGCATCAGCCAATAAAAATAAAATAACTGCTCCCATTTCACCCCTCCGTTCGTTCCAAATACCTGTCCAGCTCAGCCTTAAATTTATTTAGACTATCAACTTCCACAACAAAGGATGGAAGTCTGTTCCACCAACCAACTACTCTCTGGCTAAAGGCAAACTACCACACATCTATCCTACATCTGTCTTTCCTCAATTTGAATTTATGCCCTCTCAGGTGATTATTCTGAGCATGAGGAAGAATCCCATCAACATTGAGCATGCTCAAACCATTCAAGGCTTTATACACCTCAATCAGATCACCCTGCAGGTGCCTAGTCTCCAGATACTTTGTAATTTGCAAAATTTAAGCCTTTCTTCGTAAGAGCAACCCTTTGTTCCATTCACTAATCTTGTTGCCCTTCTCTGTACTCGTTCCAACAGCTCTACATCCTCTTAAAATGAGGCCTCCAGACCCATATACAGTACTCAAGGTGTGGCCTGACCATTGCTTTATACAACGGGATAATCACCTCCTTATCCCTGCTAGAAAAATTTGTGTATATTATTGACAAGACACCATGAGGTACTCTTGCAGACCGTCTGCACAGCTCAGAAAACTTTATATCTGCCTGCACAATTACCCCCAGGTCCTTTTCATTCTCTACCACTGTCAATGTAGTAGCACAGAATTGATATGTTACTCTGGGGTTACTGCTTCCCATATGTAATATTTTACACATTTGTCAATGTTAAACTTCATTTGCCACCTCTCAGCCCATCTGTTCAACTTTTCTAGAGCCTGTTGCAGCAGCGTACTGTCATTAGTGTCCTTAACAACCCTGCAAACTTGGACATTAAGCTTGTTATACCATCATCAGTATCATTTATAAATACAGAAAACAACAGTGGACCCAACACTGAACTCTGAGGGACTCCACTAATAACATTAGTCCACAATGAGCAGTGTCCATTGATTACCACTCTCTGTCTTCTCCCACTCAACCATCCCTTTATGCCCCTCGATGTGGACACCTGTACGTGGTGAGGGGACTCCCAGTGACGCTGCTGGACTTCCAGACTAGCATCACTGGGATCCAACGCCCACAGCCCAGGTTCCACGCTTACATCAATGGAATCCGGCGTGTTTGCCGTGCGCTGCGACCCGTGGAAATTCGGAAAGGGGGATCCTGGTGGTTGAGGGGCCCAGCTTCAATACACCACTTTGGCCCCTGCTTCGACAAGCCGGGTGGTCCTGGAAGGCCCGGCTAGGATCAATCGGCTAGTAGGTTCGCCTGCGAGGGTCAACCGTGTCAATGCCATGCCCCTACCCTCATGGTCCGAGGGACAGGATTCAGGCTGGCGGTGGTGCGGGTATAGTGTCTGGGTAGCCCTGGCGTCCCACTCCCGAGCGCATTTATTGCATGCCGGGTAGTGGGCGTCCCTTTGGGCTCCGTGGTGGGTGGGGAGCCCGGGCACTGAACCATATAAAAAACTTCATGAATCCTGAGAAACTTACTTCTTCAGGGGCCCCAACCCGGTCCCTATCTGAAAATACAGACACTGACAGCAATATTGCTTCAAAGAGGCAGCGGACTGAATTACCATCAGGTCCTATCCCGCAGTTTTTAATCATGCACTCCACCAATGAAAAACCGATTGGAAAAATGTCACCTTTCTTTATACAGAAAGGGTTAGATGGGTTAGTAGGTTCACCCAAATCAGTTAAGAGGCTCCGCTCTGGAGACCTCTTAATTGAAACTAAAAATGACAGGCAATCCGAGCATCTACTCCGAGTAACATCAATCGGAGGAATCCCTATAACGGTGACACCACACAGAACACTCAATTCATCGAGAGGTGTCATTTCGGAGTGGGACCTTCTCGACGTCACCGAGGAGGAAATCTGCTCCGAATTAAAACCACAGGGAGTCATTGCCGTCAAGAGAATCACTGCGCGAAGGGATGGAAAAATAGTTAAAACCAGGAGCGTTATCCTGACTTTTAACTCTCCTAAACCTCCTGACGAGATCAAAGCTGGATACATTAATTGTTCAGTGCGTCCATACGTTCCGAACCCTTTACGGTGTTTTAAATGCCAGAAGTATGGACACTCTCAAATGGCCTGCCGTGGAGTCCTTGCATGCGCACGATGCGGTGCAAAGGACCACGAAACAACAGCATGTTCAGCCGCAAAACCCACCTGTATTAACTGTGAGGGCGAACATCCGGCCTACTCACGAGCATGCCAGAGGTGGAAAGAAGAAAAAGAAATTCAACGGCTGAAGGCAGAGCTAAATATATCATACCAGGAGGCAAGGAAATTGGTCAAACCCCTGAATATCAACAGACCTACCTACGCCCAGAAGGTAGCAGGGAGATGTTCCGTCGGAACTCAGACGGACATGACCATTCCTCCAAAGGAGTCTTTCACTCCCATCGCGTGGTATCTCTTAAGTTCGCAAAAACCTACACAGAAGGACCAATCAGCTGCCACTCCTATATCGGTACCTCCTAATGCTCCACAATTAACAAAGGTAATTACGAAAGAAAAGAATAAGAAAGGGGAAGTCCCCCCTAGTACCCAAGAAAAAATGGATGTCGAGCAAAAGGAGGTACCCGAAGAGATCAGTCTTGGAACTCTTTGCGGAGGAAGAAATGGACATGGGACAGCGTCCATTCTTCCCCAAAAAAGATAAATCCAAGACTGATAAAAGTAAGCCCTCAGCACCTCGGAAGCCGCCTGATGGACTCACCAAGCCAAAATAATGGCTAAATTCCTACAATGGAATTGTCGTGGATTCCGGCAAAATATGGATAACATCAAGGCCCTCCTGCAAAAGCACGAGCCAGTTTGCTTTTGCTTGCAGGAGACATATCTAAAGGCAAATGATGATCCCACCATGCACAACATCACATTTTTTCGAAAGGATAGAATTGCGGATGGCCCTGTACATGGGGGAGTGGCTATCCTTGTGGGTAACCAGACCCCAGTGCAGCCTTTGCTAATTACAACCAGCATAGAGGCTGTTGCAATTCGCCTTTCAGTGGGATTTCTATTAACTGTGTCCTCCATTTATTTGCCACCTGGGACTGACATCCCCCAGGCAGACCTTGATGATCTCCTTACGCAGCTGCCACCCCCTTTCTTACTTCTCGGGGATTTTAACGGACATAACACCCTGTGGGGTAGTGCTAACATCAACGGAAGGGGACGAGTCATAGAGCATATGCTCAATGACAATGACCTTTCCCTTCTAAATACTGGAACAAACACCTTCTTCCACATGCCTACCCGTACCTTTTCTGCCATTGATCTCTCTATCTGCTCCCCTTCTCTACTCCCTTCACTCACTTGGGAAGTGGAGGAGAATCCATACGGAAGCGATCACTTCCCCGTGATAACCTTGTTACACAGTGGGAGACCATGTCTTCCTTTTAGGTTACCACGGTGGAAGATTGATCAGGCTGACTGGACTGCCTTCCAACATCAGGCAAATTTTGATCTTAGCACAGTCAGTCAAGAGTCTATCAATGATGCAGTTAAGTACATCACAGAAAATATTGTCCAAGCAGCTGCGAATGCTGTTCCAAAAAAATCTGCCCGGTTTCCACCATTTCCTAAACCTTGGTGGAATTCACAATGCACAGCAGCAAAAAAGGCTCAAAACAAAGCGTGGGGGATATTCCGCCTATATCCCACCACGACCAACCTTATAACCTTTAAACGTGCACGAGCCAAAGCACGATATATCCGCCGTCAGAGTCAAAAGGAATCGTGGATCCGTTTTACATCATCTATTAACCAGTGTACCAACTCTAAGGTAGTCGGGGATAGAATCCGGAAAATGAAGGGAAAATATACATCCCATCCTTCTTCAATCCTAGATTATAATGGATGCGCTATTGCAGATCCAACTGCAATAGCCAATGCTCTTGGGGAAACATTCTCTAACATCTCTGCAACATCTTTGTATTCCCCAGAGTTCCTGGTCCTGAAACATAAACTGGAAAAACAAGCACTTAATTTTAAGACCAAGGGCCTCTATCCCTACAACGGGGCATTCACTATAGAGGAACTGAAAAGAGCCCTCACTCTTTCCAAAGCAAGTGCTGTTGGACCAGATGGCATCCATTATGAAATGATTAAACATCTTTCACCAAAATCTATGGATTGTCTGCTCCTTCTGTATAACAGAATCTTTACTGAAGGGCAGTTTCCGGACTCCTGGCGAAAGGCAATCGTTCTTGCCTTTCCTAAGCCAGGAAAGGATCCAAAAGTCACCACCAATTATCGTCCTATTGCTCTGACTAGCTGTTTGTGCAAAATCCTGGAGAGAATGGTCAATTCTCGTTTAATATGGTATTTAGAATCAAATGACCTCTCCAACATCCAGTGCAGCTTCCGCAGGAACCGGTCCACTTTGGACCATCTTATTAGATTGGAAGCATCCATCCGGGATGCTTTCCTAAAACGCGAACACTTGGTGTCGGTGTTCTTCGACATGGAAAAAGCGTATGACACAACTTGGAGATTTGGCATTTTAAAAGATTTACATAACCTTGGCCTTAGAGGGCATCTCCCCCTTTTTATTCAAAAGTTTTTAGCCAATCGATCTTTCCAAGTTCGTGTAGGATCCTCACTCTCTCGTTCCTTCACTCAAGAGGAGGGAGTACCACAAGGATCAGTATTAAGTGTCACGCTTTTTGCCATCAAAATAAATTCCATCACAGAACAACTTCCTCCAACTGTAAACAGTGCCCTCTATGTTGATGACTTTAGCATTTTTTGTCAGTCATGCAACATGAGGGTTATTGAAAAACAACTGCAGAAAGCCATTGATCGACTGAATTCCTGGGCACTTGCTAATGGCTTCAGGTTCTCGCCGGAGAAGACCGTTTGCGTACACTTTTGTCGCAAGCGTAATCTTCATCCTGAACCTGAATTAAGGCTCGGACCAAATGTTATTCCAGTAGTGTCAGACACAAAATTCTTGGGACTTGTGTTCGATAAAAAGTTGACCTTTCTCGAACATATTCGTCAACTTCGTACAAAATGCACGAGGGGACTCAATATTCTCCGCTCTCTCTCCTCAACGCGTTGGGGAGCAGATCGATGCACCCTACTACGGCTTTACCGTGCACTTGTACGACCCAAATTAGACTACGGGTCCCAGGTATACTCCTCTGCTAGAGATAGTGTCCTCCGATGGCTGGACCCTGTCCACCATCAGGCTATCCGTATCGCTACCGGAGCTTTTCAAACATCTCCTGTCCAGAGCTTATACGTCGAAGCAAACGAACCATCGTTATCCCTTCGACGTAAGCAGTTGTCTTTAAACTATGCTTTAAAGTTGAAATCCCTGCCAGACCATCCTAAGTGGGCATCCGTTTTTGAGCCACGTTGGGAAAACTTGTACAATACCCGTCAGACTGCCAACCGACCTTTTGGTATTCGTGTCCAAGAGCTACTAAGAGAGTTTAACATCATGGTAGACAAGATTGCACAAACACCAAAAGAGACTCTTCCACCCTGGCATGCTCATACTCCATCGTGCAATATCTCCCTTAAGAAATGGGTAAAATCTGAAACCTCGTCATCTGTCTACCAGAAGCTCTACTCTGCACACCAAGCTGAGTACTCAGACTTCCTGCCCGTTTACACAGACGGCTCGAAGTCTTAATCGTGCGTAGGATCTGCTGCTGTGTTTCCGGACACTATAATATCTCAGCAGATTCCTCCTGACTCCAGCATATACACTGCAGAGCTGTATGCTATAGAGCTAGCCTTGGATCACATTCGAACTTGTCAATATCAAAGGTCAATAATATATTCCGACTCATTGAGTGTATTACAGGCTTTATTATCTCCGAGACACAATTCTCATCCAGTTCTTTGTCGAGTTCAGCAGAAGATACATTCTCTTCATGAATACAAGTTTGATAACCGCTTCTGCTGGATTCCTAGCCACATTGGGATAAAGGGAAATGATTTGGCTGACGCTGCAGCCAAATCAGCAACACCCACTCATAATTGTTGCCTGTCAGTCCCCTATACAGACTACAGGCAAATAATACGGAACAAGATATATTCCCAATGGCAAGAACTATGGCACAGACAGAGAACAAATAAATTATACCAAATAAAGCCTGTAATAGAAACATGGCAGTCTAGTCTGCGCAGGAATCAGAGCGAGGAAGTTGTTCTTGCCCGACTCCGCATAGGACACAGTCATTTGACACATTCTTTTCTGCTGAGGGCGGATGACCCTCCTATGTGCGAGTCTTGCGACACCGTTTTATCTCTAAAGCATATTTTAATAGATTGCGTTCATTATACCCATGTTCACAATATACATTTTACCGCTTTTACTCATCTGACTGAGCCATATACACTCAGTCAGATTTTATCAGACAACGACCACGTGTCGGCAGTTTTTAAATTTTTAAAAGCTATTAATATATACACACATATATAAATAACAATTTGACGAGGTAACCTTTTTAAAGGTTACCAGAATTTATCTTTATTGTTATTTTAATCGTTTCTTGGCGCAGTATGACCATAGTTGTTTTTGCGCCAATAAACTCAAAATCAAATCAAATCAAACCATCCCTTTATGCATAGCAGCAATTTGCCTCCAATGCCACACTGCTCCAATTTGTGCAGCAGTCTTCCATGTGCAACAGTATCAAAGCCTTTCTAAGATCGAAATATATGTAATCAAAGTTATTCCTGCATCCAGTTCCTTTGTGGCCGCATCATAGTATCCAATCAAATTGGTCAGGCAAGACTTTCCCTTAACAAAACCATGCTGTGTCCGAGCTATACTTGAAGTCTTGTTTAGATGATCCTGCAGTGCTTCTTTAACCAGTGCCTCCATTAATTTTCCTGGAACAGAAGTTAAACTAACAGGTCTATAATTACTTGTGTCGCCCTTTGATTCTCCTTTATGAATTGGGATCACATTTGCACATCTCCAGTCCATGGGTACTTCCCCTGAGTCCAAAGAATCTCTCATAATTTGCAGCCTCCTTTAGTATAACTGGATAGATTCCATCCACCCTGGGTGCCTTTTTTATGTTTATCTTCAACAATTTCTCCTCCACCTTCCTCTCAGTTATTACAAAATCATCTAGATCACCTGCCAGAATAATTTTGATATCATATACTTGGATCTTAGGAAGGCTTTTGATACTGTTGCACATGGAAGACTGTTGTACAAATTGGAGCACTGTAGCATTAAGGGCATATTACTGCTATGGATAAAGGGATGGTTGAGTGGGAGAAGAGAGAGAGTGGGAATCAATGGACACTGCTCTTCATGGACTAATGTTATTAGTGGAGTCCCCCCCCACAGTTCAGTTTTGGGTCAAATGTTGTTTTCTGTATTTATTAATGATATTGATGAAGGTATATCAGGCTTAATGTCTAAGTTTGCAGATGATACAAAGGTTGGCAGGGTTGTTAATGGCAGTATGCTGCTGCAACAGGATCTAGAAAAGTTGAGCAGACAGCTGAGAGGTAGCAAGAGAAGTTTAACATTGACAAATGTAAAGTACTGCATATTGGTAGCAGTAACCCCAGAGTAGTAGTAGTAGTAGTAGTGGCGGCATGTGATGGAAGAAAGCAAGCCCATGAGCTTATGCAGCATCAGCCAAAAAGAAAAAAAAAAAAATTACAAAACAATCCCATCTAAATATTTGTCCAGTTCTTCTTTAAATTTATTTAACCTATCAACTTCCACAACAGATGGAAGTTCTTTCCAGCAATTAACTGCCTGCTGGCTAAAGGCAAATTTCCGCACATCTATTCTACCTCTGTCCTTTATTCAGATTCAATTTATGCCCCTTCAGGTTCGTAATCAGAACAAGTGGAAGAATGCCATCAGAATTCAGCGTGCTCAACCCATTCAAGGCCTTATACACCTCAATCAGATCACCTCGAAGGTGCATAGTCTCCAGCTGCTATATTTTGCAGAACATAAGCCTCTTCTGGTAAGAGGATCCCTTCATTCCCCTCACCAATCTTGTTGCCTTTCTCTATACATGCTTAAGCAAATCTACATCCTTCCTAAAATGAATCCTCCAGACCTGCACACAGTACTCAAGGCGTGGCCTGACCATTATACAGAGGGACAATCACCTCCTTTTCCCTGCTAACAAAATTCCTGTATATCATTGACAACACCCCATGACCTGCCCTGGCAGCCTGTCTGTATTGCTCAGAAAACTTCATATCTGTCCGCACAATTACTCCCAGGTCTTTTTCATTTTCTACCTCAAGTGTAGTACCACACAGTTGGTACGTTTCTCTGGGGTTACTTCTACCCATATGCAGTACTTTGCATTTGTCAATGTTAAACTTAAGATGCCACTTCTCAGCCCATCTGCCCAAATTTTCTAGATCCTGTTGCAGTAACACACTGCCATTACTGTCATTAACAACCCTGCCAACCTTTGTATCACCTGCAAACTTCGATACTAAGCCTGATATACCTTCATCAGTATCATTGATAAATTTACAAAACAACAGTGGACCCAACACCGAACCCTATGGGACTCCACTAATAACATTAGCCCACAAAGAGCAGTACCCATTAATTACCACCCTCTGTCTTCTCCCACTCAACCATCCTTTTATCCATTGCAGCAACTTACCCTTAATACCATTCTGCTCCAATTTGTACAATAGTCTTCCATGTGCAACAGTGTTAAAAGCTTTCCTGAAATCCAAGTATATGATATCAAAATTATTTTTTGCATCCAGTTCCTTTGTAACCACATCATATCAACTGTGATATGAGAAACGTATCAACTTTGTGGTACTACACTCAGGGTAGCAGAGAATGATAAGAACCTGGGGGGTAACTGTGCAGTCAAATATGAAGTTTTCTGAGCAGTGCAGATGGTCTGCAAGAGTAGCTCATGGTGTCTTGTCAGTGATATACAGGAATCTTTCTAGCAGGGATAAGTGATTATCCCCTTGTATAAGGCAATTGTCAGGCCACACCTTGAGTACTATATACAGATCTGGAGGTCTCATTTTAGGAAGGATGTAGAGCTGCTGGAATGAGTACAGAGAAGGGTAACAAGATTAGTGAATGGAACTAATGGATGCTCTTACGAAGAAAGGCTTAAGTTATGCAAATTGTAGTGTCTGAAGACTTAGGTACCTGCGAGGTGATCTGATTGAGGTGTATAAGCCCTTGAATGGTTTGGGAAAGCTCATTGCTGATGGGATTCTTCCTCTTGCTCAGATTAAACATCCAAGGGGACAGACTCAAATCGAGGAAAAACAGTGCGGAAATTTGCCTTTAGTCAGCCGGTAGTTGATTGCTGGAACAAAATCCATCTGTCATAGAAGTTGACAGCTTAAATAAATTGAAGGCAGAACTAGACAAACATTTGGAGCGAATGGATGGGTGAAATGGCAAGGGTTTTTTTTTTTTTTTTTTGGTTGATGCTGTATAAGTTTGCTTTCTTGCATCATATGCCTCTACTAATGCTGGTTTAGAAGCCTGTCTGCACCGTTCAGAGTAGTTAAGTCTGACTGCACAATTATCCCGTCTTTTTTCTTTCTACACTAACTACAATGTGGTACAATAGTGTTGCTGTGTTATTCTATGATTACTGCTATCCCTATGCAGTACTTTGCATTTGACGATGCTAAACTTCAGTCCATCTGCCGGATTTTTCTATATCTTGTGGCAGTAACATACTGTCATCCTTTGTATCATCTGCAAACTCCCAACCCTTTCCTCACTCCAGTTCCCGACATGCAGTTGGGTGGTACACATTAGACAACGAATTAATCTTGACATAACTTTGTCAATAACATTAATAAATACAGAAAACAATAATGGGCCTAGCACTGAACTATGGGGGACTCCACTAATAACATTAGTCCATTGATAACCACTCTGTTTTCTCTCACTCAGCCATCCCTTTATCCATATCAGTAACTTGCCCTTGATGCTACATACTGCTCCAAATGCTTTCCTAAAATCCAAATATATGAATCAGAATTATTTTTGCATCCAATTCCCTTGTCACTGCATCATAGTATCCAATAAAATAGGTCACACAATATTTTCCCTTAAAAAAACAAAAAAAAACAATGCTGTAACTGAAGTATAATTGCACGCTACAATGTCCTACACTACTCCTTCCAGTGACTCCATTTATTTCACCGAAATAGAATTAAGCTAACAGGTCTATAATTACTTGGGTCACCCTTGATCCTTCTTTATGAATTGGGGATACATTTGCACATCTTCAAACCACAGGGGCCTCCTCTGAATCTAATGATGCTCTCATAATTATGGTTAACAGTTTGTTTTGCCTTTGTTGTCTCCTTTAATAGAATTTAATAGATCACATCCATTCCAGGTCATTTTTTTTTATAACTCCAATTTCTCTTCCACCTTCCTCTCAATTATCACAAAAAAAAAAAAAAAAAAAACCCATTTAGCTCCCTGTTAAGGTTTGATTAACTATTGACATTCACTTTCTTAAAGAATTTGTCATGTGTGAATGTAGATGCAAAATAATTGTCAGCAAACTGAGCAGGATCATGAACAGTTGAACCATCGATATCAAGAGAACCAATGTGATTCATCCCCCCCCTCTAGTGGCACCTCTGTAGCCAGGTGAGCCAGAGCAGCAGTGCATAGCACACGCTTCTTGATTAGACCGGGATTCGAGCCCGTGACCACCAAACACGGAGGATGCGGAAAGATCAGGGAATGACCACCGCATATGCCTTAGTTGCTAATGCACCTAAAAAAAGAAAACTAAAGCCCTCCTATAGCGCTTACACAAGTAAAGAAGAATCTTTCTTTTTTCCCTGCATCCTTTACCAAAGATTTCTCATAATCTGCTTTAGTTTGCCAAACCTTTGTGACTTGATTATAACTAGTTTATATCTACAATAGGCTTCTGTATCACCTGATAATTTGTATGCATCCCTTGCATTTTTCTTCTCTGCCATGATTTGCATTAGTTTATCTACCATTTATTTAGGTCTAAGCCTTGGATGGTATTCAGATATAAAGATATAAAATTTGCTAATGGTAACATCGTCAGTTGGACCCACTGTATAGAATGTAATAACTGTCCTAAACCAATGTACTCGCCTTTACAAAAGCAAAAACCGTTTTCTGAAATATTTAGGTTAAACCAATATCAATACATTGTGATCAATACCACCTAGTGGTTTTTTATCTGCAAATCCTTAATGCAAGTATAATCAGATCAAGAGTATTACTCTCTCTTGTCTAACATGCTGCTATAGAAAAGTAAGCAAATAAATTCACAAAAGTCTTGCTAGTGTGTGAGTGATGTTGACTTTTCAGTCAATATCTGGAAAATTAAAATCCCTGATTATAAGACATTCTGATTTACTGGCCTACCCTATTTCTCTGGACAATCTGTTGTACTTTTTTTTTTTAATAAAAACCCCAAACACGAGAGGTATTAGAATCTATAGTACCTAGTACCGTGCTTGGGTCGGAGGTTGAGAAGACAAAAGAAGATATTTGTTGACATTAGACTTCAACTTCTGTGGACTATAATTTTCAGAAAATATGTAGGAAGGAAGGTTGTTCCAGAAAATGGCAGTTGAATGAATAAACGAGGAAGATGAAAAGTTGGTTCTGTGAGTTTGAAGTTGGACAATAAATGGATGTTGGTTGGTGGCGGCATGCGTTCGGACTGTTTTGAAAGAGAGAGCGGGAATTATAGAAGCCAATTCAGAAGAGCAGTGCCCATGGAAAGGCATGCAGCAGAAACAGTACATCTATGAGTCATCAAGAGGAAAGACTCTATTAGAGATGAGTCATTAATTAACTTAACTGCCCTCTTCTGAATGGAATCTAGAAGCCTGAGAGAGGTTTTGGTGGCACTGCCCAGATGTGGGAACAGTATTCGCTAGTGGGGTGGATTTGCAATTTGTACAGAGTGAACAACTGTTTGGAAGAAAAGTAATGCCAAGAGCAAAAGAGAAAACCAAATTTTTTAGATGCAGTTGAAGCAATATTTGTAATGTGCTAATGCCAAGAGAGATTAGAAGTCAGGGTAATCCCCAAAAGAGATATATCATCGTCTAGAAATTGGAGTGTCAACAAAGATAAGCATAGGAGCAGAAGAACCCTTTTTGTGAGATATAAGACAAGACTGAGTTTTAGAAGGATTGAAATCAACTACGTTGTCTTTGACCCACTGGAGAATTACCTAAAGATCGGCATTTAAGGAATTGGTAGCAGATATTCGAGAAGTTGAAGCTTATCGAGCAGGGCAAGGTTTCTCAAAATGAAAAGTGGAATGCAGTGTGCTGTCATCGGCAAAGCTATGGATAGGATTTCCAGTCACTGGAAGAAGGTCATTAATATAAAAGAGGAAAAGAGTGGGGGAAAGAACTGAACCTTGGTGGACACCAGCATTAGTGGAGAAGTTAGAAGACAGAGAACCATCTACCATCACCCTCAGTGAACAATCAGAGAGAAAACTGGATAACTAATTATAAAAACAGTTGGTAAACCATAAGATGGAAGCTTGTTTGGTAGACCTTTATGCCAAACACGATCGAAAGCCTTTGAGATGTCAAGAGCAACTGCTTGCGTTTCACCGAACTTTTCCATTGAATTTGTCCATAAATGGGTAACATAAGCCAGAATATCACCAGTGGATCGACACTGACGGAATCCATACCGACGATCGTTGATCAGATGGAAGGTTTCTACGTAGTTTAAGAGTTCACGGTTAATTGATTAATTCATTACTTTAGAAGGAGTAGAAGTAATTGCAAAGGGATGATAATTGGATGGGAGGGATTTGTCACCCTTTTCAGGAACTGGCTGGATATGAGCAAATTTCCAAGCAGAAGGAAAAACACATTTGGAATAAGAAAGTGAAAAAAAGGTGGCAAAGAACAGGAGTAAGTTCAGGAGCACAGGTTTTGAAAACAAGTGGAGAAATTCCATCAGGACCTGGAGCTTTATTAGCATCAAGATTCATCAAAATCCTTCTGATATCCTTTTGACGGAAGACCACAGGAGGCATTAAATGGAGCGTGTTGGGAACGGTGGGAGGTTTTTTACCAAGTTCATTAATACATGAGTTGGAAGAAAAATTGGATGCTAGCAGGTCAGCTTTATCCTTGGCCGAAGTGACAACAGAGCCATCTAGTTTTGACAGGGGTAGGAGCAGAAATGGGCAGAAGTTGTGGCCAATAGCTTTGGCAAGAGACCAGAATGCTCGTATACCATTAGGCAAGAAGCAAGTTTTCTACTTTTAGCTTGTTCAGAATCTAGTTTGGACTGATTAATAACTGCTTTACAATTGTTGCAAGCTGTGGTGTAGGCAGAAAATGAAACTGAAGAATTGGAAACAAGCCAATTACAATATGCAACATTTTTCTCTTGAACAGCCTTAGCACATTTATTGGAAAACCAAGGTTTAGATAAAAAGTAAAAAGTAAAGTGCAGCCATTATCAACCCACTGCAGGGTGGAAGCCTCCTCAACAATTCATGCTGGACCATAATCTGCCACGCTGGTCCAGTGCGTGTTGGCAGATCGACCGTATTGAGCAGTCAGGGGCTTGAACCCCGGTCTACTCAAGGAGCGTGTGCTACTGCACTCCCGCTCCTGCCCACTCGGCTACGGAGGACATTAAGATAAAGGATGAGATTTTAAAGTGGAGTGTGGAATAAAGGATTCCATTCCTAAAAGAATAATTTCACTGTCACGATCTGAGCAAACGTTGACATCAGAAGTTTTGAAACAGTAATCCGACCAAGGAAAAGAAAAGAAATCTCGCAGGTCATCCCATTTTGCATTCTTGTAATGCCAAACAACACGAGGTTGGGAATAGCCATGAAATAAAGGCTCCGTTGGAGAAGAGACAATCACCAAGGAGTGATCTGAGGTGCCTAAAGGACCACTCACTTCGACCATGTACTTAGAAGGGTTGTTTGTGTACCAGTCTTTGGACCCTTTCAAGAAGCTTGAAGTCTTTTTTTTTTTTTTTTTTTTTTTAGGTGCAGTCTCCACACCTGAACAGTATTTCAAGTGTGATCTAACAATTGCCTTATATAATGGGATTATGTTGTCCTTATATCTACTAGCAAATGATAAATAGCAGATAAATCATTGATAGCATTCCATGGTTTCCTTGCAACCTATCTAGAATGCTTGAAGAACTTCTTGTCTGACCGTATCATAACTCCCAAGTCCCTTTCTTCCACTATTGACTTTTAAGTACACTTCGCCCGTGTACTTAGGATTGTTTGTGAGAAAAAGATCAAGCATATTGGCTGTATGGTTGGGATTGTCCGGTATTCTTGTAGGTAAATGAACAATCTCTGCAAGGTCATTAGTAATTGCAAAAGCCTCAGCATCTCGACCAGCTGGGTCGGTATGACTCGAAAATGGAAGCCAACTATAGTTGGCTTCCATTTTCCAGTTTTGAACATTAAAATCACCAAGGAAAATTACCCCATTAGAAAAGTTTGACTGGAGAAAGTCAAGTTGCAAAGAGAGGAAGTCAAAGAGCTCCAAGTGATTAGTGGAGTAGGGAGAACGGTAGAGACAACAGATGAATTTGAATGAGGTAGAGAGAGAGATTTTAAGCCAGAGAAGATCAAAAAGAGGAGATTCCAAATTACCAAGTCTCTGAGACAGGGAATATCGGAACGGACATATGCACCAGTACCAACTTTGAGGCGAAAGGTACTTAGTCATTAGGCCTATAACACACTCCTGCTGTTATTTTTTGCTTTCCCAGGAACCCTATAATACATCCTCCCAATGCCTATTCCTCTAATGGGTGATTCAGTGCAGTTGTTGGGGAGACTGCTGACACTTTTTGGCAGGCTTGTTTCAGAGAAATTGAGGCTCCATTGGAAGGGGTTAGACCACCATAATGAGAATGTTAGATGGAACTATGGTTACTTTCTTGATGGATGACCTGTAGTTCCAGGGATTATATGTGGAGACTGATTGAGGCATTCTTCTTTACTGTTAACTGCTATGCTGTTGGGACTGTTCAGCTTTTAGTGACTTTCTTCAATATGATCATAATTCTTTGTTTAGACATCTACTTCCTGGTCTTCTCATTTTGAATGTTCATAGTGGACCTACAAGTGTCAATTTGATCCCCGGAGATGATCATCAACTTATGTTGGGACTATTGACCTTCTGCAACAGGATCTGTGTAATTGTGCATCAACATTGTTAATGGTACAGCATTGTAAATAGGTTGTGGGGTTGCTGGGACCTCATAGTATAATAAATAAAAAAGTGCTTATGTCACCAAACTGACTCAACATTGCACTGGCCAGCCATGTCAACTGATTGCACTGCCCCTTAGATTTTGCACGCTTCTTAACTAATAGCAGTTAATCAGCACATAAAATCTAAGCAGTTATCCTTCCTATCCTGTCAATCATTTCTGTATACATTGTACTCCCCATATTCAGGTATATCAGGGTTAATGTCTAAGTTTGCAGATGATATGAAGGTTGGCAGAGTTGTTAATGACAGTAATGATAATTCGCTACTGCAACAGGATCTGGAGAAGTTCAGCAGATGGGCTGAGAGGTGGCAACTGAAGTTTAACATTGACAAATGTAAAGTACTGCATGTGGGTAGCAGTAACCCCAGAGTAACGTATCAGCTGGGTGGTACTACACTCAGATAGTGGAGAATGAAAAGGACCTGGGGGTAATTGTGCAATCAGATATGAAGTTTTCTGAGCAGTGCAAAAAAGCTGGAAGAGTAGCATCATGGTGTCGTTTCGATGATACACAGGAACTTTGCTAGCAGGGATAAGGGGTGATTGTTCCCTTGTATAAGGCAATGGTTAGGCCTCACCATGAGTACTGTATACAGCTCTGGAGGCCTCATTTTAGGAAAGATATAGAGCTGCTGAAACAAGTACAGAGAATGGCAAAGAGATTGGTGAGTGGAACAAAGGGTTGGTGTTACTAAGGCTTTAGTTCTGCAAATTGCAGTTTTTGGAGACCAGGTACCTGCAAGGTGCCTGGTGCTCAGATTACTCACCTGAGGGAAGCATAAATTCAAATTGAGGAAAGACAATTGTAGAATAGATGTGCAGAAATTTGCCTTTAGCCAGCGGGTGGTTGATAGTAGGAACAATCTTCCATCCCTTATATTTGAGTGATACCATGTTTATTATATCCTGACAATATCTGCATTTGATGATTTGACCACCACTTCAAATTCATCAAATTTATTCACTGCTCTGAGTATTAGTGTACATGCACCTGTTTTTACTTTTAGTTACACAGCCCGTGTATTTACTTATTTCATGATGACTCATAGCAGGCCTTGAAATACCCAATACCTTGCTTTCTAGGCTGTTGCACATTCCAATAGAAGCCCCCCCCCCCCAAACTAGCAATTTTCTGATACACCCAACACTGTCTCGATTGTGTCAGCAGTTACCAGAAGTGGCTGAGCTAAGAAGTGGGGCTCAGTTGGCAAACCAAAATAGGAGTTCATGTTCTGTAGGGAATACCAAACCCAATTTTTGTTTAGGTATACTTTTGGGTTAAATTTTCAATATATCAAAGACTAGCAATTTATTTTTCAAAAAGGCATTTTTACATTTATTGAGATGAAACTACAAGTTCTGGGGTGGCACTTTGCAAGCTTTGTGAACAGCCATCGTGATTTTTAATCACACCATATCAACTGCCTAGCCCCCAATGTGTTTGAATCACCATGTGCAAAGCATACCTGGTGGTATGGTACTTTCAACACTTCATATATTATATAATAGGTTTGTTAAAATTCTTATAATGAACAAGAGGTGCACATATTGCTATATCTGTTCATATAATAACCTAAACACATGTATTAAAATAAAAACACAAACAGCTAGTAAAATTCAATTTATTTAAACTACTCCTTGAACTTCTGTTCACATTCAGTGTGAGCAGTTTGCCAAAAATCTAGTTTCAGCTAAATTTGTTTCAATAAATGATAATGCATAATCACTCAGATGATCTTCCATTATTATAGTTCTGCAAAAGTCCTTGATCCATTTCAAAGTATTCATTACTCTTTCTACACTAGCAGTAATATGCCTCTACAATGCTAAAATAGCAGTCTGTGAAATTATTTCAAGTTGTGTGAAAAACATATCTCCCCCCCTCCAAAAAAAACCATTGGACAACATATTCTCATGAATGTATAGTAATAAGTCAAAAATATCATTTACTTTCTTAAATGAATTGGCTTATAACTGCTAATTCAGCAGAGCTTGCTCAGAATTTTTTGACCATCAGATCTGCCACTGGTTACTAGATGTCCATGGAATGTTCCCAATTCTGACTGTCCCCAGAAATGCAAATTACAAGAATTTCAAATTATATACTTGAAACCAATAGCAGCCACTGATGATTTCAACTAATAGCACCAACATAATTTTTTATTATTATTTTTTTTTGTTAGAACAGTGGTTCCCAACCTCTGCAATGGGGATGAGACGATGGATTTATTGCAGGAGGCTGTAAATCCATGTGTATACAAGGTGTTACCCAAAAGTTAGTTCCCGAAATGTATTTATAAAATAAATTAGCCTCGCCACAAGTCTTATACCATCACCTTCGAAGTAGTCCCCTTGAGAGTGTAAACACCGATTCCAGCACTTCTCCCATGATTTGAATGCATCGTGAAAGTCCTCATCATAGTGTTGAGCACCACCTGCAATTCAGTTTGGATATCTGTGCTGTCAAATCTTTGACCCATCGGCTTGATTTTCATTCTTGGGAAGAGGAAGAAGTTGCAGGGGGCTAAGTCTGGTAGAGAAGGGGGGGGGGGGGCAATTGTGTTGTGGATGCCAAAAGTACAGCGAGAGATTTGTGGGCCAGCACGTTATCATGATGAAGGACCCAGTTCTTTGTACGCCATTTCTCTGGATGTTTCTTCCTGATGGCTCCCCTTAACTGCCTCAGAACATCATAGTAGAACTTTGCATTGATGGTCTGGCTAGGAGGGACAAATTCCTTGTGGATAATCCTGTCAATGTCCAAAAAACAGATCAGCATGGACTTCACGTTGCTCCTCACTTGTCGGGCTTTCTTCAATCGGGGCAAAGATGGGCTCTTCACCCTGAAAGGAAGTTTTGATCACACGTGGCCCATTCTTGAAGATCTCTGCTAACTTCTATGCAATACTGCTTTTGGTCTTCACTCGTAACTGTGGCACGAACTTGGCCACAATCCTTCTCATGTTCAACTTGTCTTATAAAATCTGTTGACACATGCCGTATGATAGTCCTACAGTGCCACAAATGTCGTGGATAGTCTGCCTGTGGTCTTCACAGATAGCCGCCCGAACTTTTGCAACGTTTTCCAGGGTGGTGCTCAATGATGGATGACCAGAGCAATCGTCATCAACCGACATTTGACCGTTTTTAAAACGGTTAAACCAGTAGTAGGTCTGTATCTGGCCTAAAGCATTTTTACCAAAACCTTGTTTTAACTTATTATGGGTTTCTGCTGCTGTATCATTAAGAAGAAAACAAAACTTGATGCAAGCATGTTGCTTCAGACATTGCAAAATACAAGAAACACCGCCAAAGAACTCAGCATAAATATTGAATGTCTCTATCTAGCCTGACGCCAATGGCACACTGATTCACAGAGGATGCATGCAGTGTTACCTAGTGCCACAAGTCCATACTAGATGTAGTTCCCGTGCAACATTCACATTTCCGGAACGTTTGGGTAGCACCTCATATATCTGAATAAATAATGTCTCACATATGTACTACCATTCTCCACAGCCCAATTTCCCATCTGATGTAATGCCTTTTCTTAATTCTCTTTCCACTTTTTGTAAAATCAATTCAGGATGCTGTTCTCTGGACTACAATATGATTAACTAGAGAGAAAATCATCACCCTGAAGATACCTCCAGTGGAGTTATCAACTCACCATCTGTATGCAAGTTCACCAGGCATGCAAGAATTTCCAGTGGAAAAGACTGGTTGCAACATGAGATTGATAGGCTTCTACCGATATCTCAAAAAATATATTAAAGCTACTTCTGTCCAAAAGTCTAAATCTTGGTATTAGTGTAGACTGTGATTCTTGGGGTCTTCTGTATACAATCAACAGAAACAAGATTCATTCCCCCAATATTTACAGTACTGAAAGAATATCTGTTCTTAATAGAAAACAAGTAGATTGACCACTCGTGCTTCCATCCATGCTGCAAATAGTACAGGCAGTTCTCACTTTACGAGTTCCCAGGTTTAAGAGTTTTTTTTTTTTTTCAAAGTTACCAAGTATCAACAAAATTGAAAATATAAAAATTAATTGCAAAAAATGAATGTTAACATTCATAAATACCGCATTTCAAACCACATGCATAGCTATACAATACAATGTACCCAGCCTTATGATATTAATCCATTCCAGAGACACCATTGTATCGTGAAAATATCGTAATGTGAACCCAATGACATTGTTTTTTGATAATTCATTCCACAACCTCAGAAGTTGAAATTTTCACTATATAAACTCTAAAAGGTCGTTTTTATAATTAAAATTGTATTAGTTACCAATTCAAATCACTAAAATGCACTACACTTTCATCATTATCATTGTGACAATGATGACATCATTATCATTGTGACATCATTATCATTGTGACATTTTTCTAAAGCACATTTCTGCAGGTCACGACCATAAAACAAAAACAATTTGCACCTTCCAATTTATTGGGCTTTTCTGTTACTGCAAGAAATTATAAACGGGTAGTAAACTCGATGTTATTGCATTTCCGAAAATACCGATAGCTGTAATTGTCTGGTTTTTTTGAGTTATTATGGTGAAATGTGTTTCCCCTTTACTGAAATCTTCAATCGTATAAAAACAAATTTTCAGAATCTTCTCCATTCCTTTTTTTTTTTTTTTTAAGCTTCGTAAACTTGTTACTCCGCGCAAATCGTGTTAGTTGCAATTTGTGCGTTCCATTAAAAAATGCTTATGCATCTGTTGAAATTTATAAAGAAAATAGAAGATTATATTGGAAATAAATGCCTCCTGAAGCATTTCTGAAGAAGACTACTCCTTGTGCAACAAACGAGTGCCGAGACAATAAGTGATCAGCGAGTGTGCATTTAGTCGATGATGAGAATAAACATTCTTTAAAATTTGTAAGTCATAATTTATTATAATTTGCTTGATTTTACAGGCTACATTTTAATTTCTTTGGATAATTCGATCATCGTTTAAACATAAACTAATTAGCTAACTAATTTCATTGTTCAGAACATAACCCCTATTTTTTAACATTATGTCTATGGGATTTAATTCCCACTTTACGAGTGTGTGCTAGGAACGAATTAACTTGTAAAGTTGGGAACTACCTGTACTTATCTTTTGGCTTTGACCTGTTCCCTGCAGGAGAGGGAACGGGTCAAGGCCAGGAGAGACTGCTTCTACAGGGATGGGATACACTTAAATAGAAAGAGTGCAAGAATATTTGCTAATGTTATTGAGGCAGTGTTAGGTTGGTCGGAAAACTGCTAGCGTGGAGGGGATACACAGACTAAAAGGTTAACAGTGGCCGCAGGCAGAGGCAAAAGTGATTCTTGCACTACTTCTATTAGAATGGGCAGCAGACTGGAAAGCGGGGTAAAGGAGATTTCCAGGACTGCTGGGAGTCATAGTGGAACAAGTAAATACATGGGCTGTGTTAGGGTGGCTAGGAGCAGGAACAGATGCCTGTATACTTGCATGTACACCAATGCTAGGAGTATAGGATATTGTTGGGATATCGGAGACGTGGTGTCACACAGATATAGGCAATACAGAGTTAGAATTTGGGGAGTACAATGTGTATAGGAAGGATAGGAGGGGTTACGCTGCTCAGAAACACAAAATCTAAGTGCATCCAATCGATGCTGGTGGACAGTGCAGTGTTGGTGTGAAATAAGCACTGGGAAAGGAAAAATGAGAGTAGGTGTGTGTTATAGGCCTAATGAATCTGATGAGTACAATGAGCAATTATGCAGAGAAATAGGGGGCCAGTAAATCAATGTCTTATAATGGGAGATTTTAACTTTCCAAATATTGACTGGAACTTTGGGGTTGGTCACTCGCAAACTAGCAAGACTTTTGTGGATTTATTCGATGACTGTTTTCTACAGCAACATGTTCAAGAGGCAACCAGAGGGAGTAATACTCTTGATCTGATTATCAGTAGTGAGTCTTCATGCATAAAGAATCTGCAGATAAAGGAACCACTGGGCAACAGCAATCACAATGTATTGATGTGGGAATTATTTAAA
The DNA here is from genome assembly GCF_048544385.1 of Mastigoproctus giganteus. Classification (NCBI taxonomy): domain Eukaryota; kingdom Metazoa; phylum Arthropoda; class Arachnida; order Uropygi; family Thelyphonidae; genus Mastigoproctus; species Mastigoproctus giganteus. The sequence goes on from NC_143580.1 coordinate 58,495,331, forward strand.
GATGTAACTATCATCAAGGCTAAGGGGAAGGGCTTTTGCTTTCGTAAAAGTGACTACAGAGTTCTGACAGTTTTTAAATTCTGTAGAGTGTGATCAACTGATGATGTTACCAACAGTTAATTCGAAATGGGAAGCCTCCAGGGACTGAATTTTGGAGGCTACTGGCTTTTCATTCCAACTAAGAAATACTGTTCAAGGCTTAGGCCTAAATGGATGTCAGATGAATTAATGAGGCTAGTGGCAGAGAAGAAGAATGCATATAAAGTATCAGGCGACACAGAAGCCTATGGCAGGTATAAACTAGTCTGTAATCAAGTCACAAAGCAGGTTAGGTAGGCGAAGGCAGATTATGAGAAATCTTTGGCAAAGGATGCAAAGATTTGGATTTTATTGGCGCATTAGCAACTAAGGCTATAATGCGGGATGCAAAGAAAAACAGCAAGGAGTTCTTTACTTATGTAAACTCTAGAAGGAAAGTAATGAATCAGATTGGACCACTTAACATAGACGGGTTGACTATTGTTGATCATGCTCAGGTAGCTGATAAACTGAATGAGTATTTTGCATCTACATTCACACGAGGAGTTATTCAATGCAGGGAGTGCCAGAAGTTTATCTAACGCTAACAGGGAGCTAAGTGATTTTGTAATACACAGAGCAAAGCGGAGCTGAAATTGTTGAAGTTAAACATAACAAATGCACCTGAGGTGGACGGTTTCCATCCAGTTATATAAAGGACGCAGCAAAGGAAGTAAGCAGGCCCTTTGCCATAATTATGAGAGCTTCCTTGGACTCAAGGGCGGTCCCCATGGACTGGAGGTGTGCAAATGTATCACCAATTCACAAAGGAGATTCAAAAGGTGACACAAGTAACTACAGCCCCATTATTTTAACTTGTGTTCTGTGGAAAATAATGGAATCACTGGTTAAAGAGGCATTGCAGGATCATATAGACAAGACTGCAGTAATAGTTAAGACACAGCATGGGTTTGTCAAAGGGAGGTCTTGTCTGACCAATTTTATTGGTTGTTATGATGTGGTCACAAAGGAACTGAATGCCAAAAATAATTTTGATATCATATTTTTGGATTTCAGGAAAGCTTTTGATACTGTTGCACATGGAAGACTGCTATACAAATTAGAGAGGTATGGCATCAAGGGTAAGCTGCTACAATGGATAAAGGGATGGTTGAGTGGGAGACAACAGAGAGCGGTAATCAATGGACACTGCTCCTTGTGGACAAATGTTATTAGTAGAGTTCGGTGTTGGGCCCATTTTTGTTTTGCATATTTATCGATGATATTGATGAAGGTATATCAGGTTTAATGTCCAAGTTTGCAGATGATACAAAGGTTGGCAGGGTTGTTAATGACAGTATGCTACTCCAACTGGATCTAAATAAGTTGGGAAAATGGGCTGAGAAGTGGCAACTGGAGTTTATCATTGACAAATGCAAAGTACTGCATATGGGTAGCAATAACCGAAGAGAAACGTACCAACTGGGTGGTACTACACTCAGGGAAGTGGAAAGTGAAAAAGACCTGGGGGTGGGGGTAATTGTGCAGCTGAATAGTGCAGACGGGCGGCCAGGGGAGGTCATGGAGCCTTGTCAATGATATATAGGAATTTTGCTAGCTGGGACAGGGAGGTGATAATCCTGTTATACAAGGCAACGGTCAGGCCACACCTAGAGTACTGTGTACATCAACTATTACAGGATGTCTTGCCCACAATGAAATTTGGAGGAGGCTGGGTTGTGGTGTGGGGCTGCTTCTTGTGATTCAAACATGGACCATTGTGTCTGGAGGCCTCATTTTAGGAAGGATGTAGAGTTGCTAGAATGAATACAAAGAAGGGCAACAAGATTGGTGAGAGGAACAAAGGGATGCTCTAACCAAGAAATGCTTAAGTTCTCAAAATTGCAGCACCTGGAGAGTAGGCACCTGAAAAGTGATCTGATTGAGGTGTATAAGGCCTTGAATGGGTTGAGCAAGCTGAATGCTGATGGGATTCTTCGTCTTGCTCAGACCAAGAACCTGAGGGAGCACAGTTTCATATTGAGGAAAGATAGTTGTAGAATAGATGTGCGGAAATTTGCCTTTAGTCAGCGGGTAGTTGATTGGTGGCACAGACTTCCATCCTTTGTTGTGGAAGTTGATAGCCTAAATACATTTAAGGCTGAGCTGGACAGGGATTTGGAACAAATGAAGGGATTAAATGGGAGCAGGTTTTTTTTTTTTTTTTTTTTGGCTAATGCTTCATAAGCTTGCTTTCTTGCATTGTATGCCTCTACTAATGCTGCAACCCTGACCTATTTTCTACATATGAATTGAAATTAGCCTTTTCTGGAACTTAATCTAATAAATGCTCTGGCCTTGATCTTGAAAACATCTGTTACAAAATTCCAAGAAATTAGGACACACTCCTCCTTTTGTTCAACAAATGCTTTTATGGGGGATTCTTTCCCAGGATTGTACTTACATTTCTCGGTGCCCAAGGAGGTAAGTCTTGCGAGGCCCCTTTAAAGATACCAGAGTTCAAAAAAACTTGATATAAATATAATCAGAAAAAAACAATTATTTTTACTGATCTGTTTAAACACAAACATTGCAATACTGTGAAATATAAATAACAGTACTGAACTAAACTGTGTCGCAACAGCCCGTGAAGGTATGACCAGCTGTGCGGTTTTGGCAGGTCATCATGTGGTCAGTGAATCGATTTCCATTGTGTTTCTGGCTTTTGTGACCAGTGTCCGCTCCCCTTTCACATCATGATGCTGGGTGAACACCATAAATGTGAGCCCCCATCGGAATTGAACCCAGGCTGCCTGCATCAAGGATGTCAGCATCAGCACAGAGATACAGGGGAGCCCAACAACAATAAAATATAACACACAAATAAGTATGACAAATTAGTGTACACTGAAAGGACAGAATTCATGGGATACCTGGTTCCTGGGCAACATGATGCTGTCACCCCTCTCGCTAGTAGACGAACCCACCGCTTGGTAGGTATATCAGGTTTAATGTCCAAGTTTGCAGATGATACAAAGGTTGGCAGGGTTGTTAATGACAGTATGCTACTCCAACTGGATCTAGATAAGTTGGGAAAATGGGCTGAGGAGTGGCAACTGGAGTTTATCATTGACAAATGCAAAGTACTGCATATGGGTACGTTTATCCATACTGACATCGAATTACCATCCATGTAGATGGTAATTCAATGTCAGTATGGATAAACGTGGGTTAACCTACTTTGAAAGAGGGATGATAGTGGATGCCTGATGCATTGGTTACTCTACTGCGGAGGTGGTACAGAAATTGCACCATCGCTGTTCAACAGTATCAAGAATGTACCGGGAATGTGTCAATTTCAGAATAAAATCTCATTGTGGACAGTGCTGTGGAAGGAGAAAGTTGGTGGATAAACGTGGCCGTTGACGTCTGTCTCACATTGTTTCAGCCAACCGTAGAGCGACAGTAGCACAAATCACTGCCAACTTGAGGGAGGTGCCAGAAACATCTCCATCAAGACCATCAGGCGATCATTAGCAGCAATAGGTTATGGGAGCCATCAACCCACCAGAGTCCCATTGCTAACACCACGACACAGGGCTCTATGCAACTGGGTGAAATAACATCAGCACTGGACCGTGGATTGGAGACAGGTCTCATGATCTGATCTGTTTTGAGTTGACGCATACCTGGCGGAAACTATGCACCCATATCAACAAAGAACTGTTCAGGCAGGTGGACGGTCAGTAATGGTCTGGGGCATGTTGAACTGGTACATGGGGACCTCTGGTATGTCTAGATGCATCTCTGAAGTCCAGGTTACATGTCCATCATTGCAGACCATCTGCATCCCTTTGTAGTCATGCACCCACAGGGTTGGACTCTTCCAGCAGGACAATGTGCCTTCCCATGGTTCAAAGAGCATTCCACAGATTTTACCACCATGGAATGACCTCCTCGTTCACCCTGTGGAGCATCTTTGGGATGCTGTGGAAAGGTCTGCTCAAGCTTTGGGTCCTCCACCCAGGAATGCAATGGAATTATGGACAGTGGTGTAGCAAGCATGGATGGAAATACCTGTGGGATGATTTAGTGAACTAGTGGACACAATGCCTTGCCGTGTGACTATTCTTATCTGGGCAAGAGATGGGCTTATCCGTTACTAGGCAGATATCCCATGATTTCTGTCCACTCGGTGTAATTACTAATTTTGAGATTACAGAGGCCATACAAGATCCGAGCCCTTGAGAGAAAATTGCCTTACTCAAAATAATACAGAAACGAGATAAACCTTCTTGAGATGCTGAATCATGTCAAAAAGCATTTTGCTTGCCAACTTAGGAATCTTGCAGGAATATCTTATTGCTATCAAAATCACCACTCTCTTTTAATTTAGGACCATTACCTCTCCTAGATAATTTGGCTTCCATCCTGGGAGATCTTATGGGGATGCCCTTGTTAATCTGTTTTCTCACATTGAAACTTTTAGATCTAAGTATCAGTTAGCCATCTTCAGTGACATGTTTGATTCTTTGGTCAGAGAGTGCCTTTGTCTTATAACTGCCAGATGCTCTTCTTAGCTATATCACCTAATACACAGCTAGGTGGTACAGTTCAGAACAGTAAGGTGCTTGTTCTATCTAAATACCAACTACCTCCAAGGCTGTTTTACAAGTGTTCCCCAGGTTCTGTTTTGGGACTTTCTCCTGTGTCATTTTGAAAAACTCATGCACCGTAGGTTATGCCTACAGCCTCATTATTGTATTTTTTCTAGTTGGTCTCAAGATGCTCTTCAGAAATGCACTAACATTCTCGTGGATTTTTCTGCTGGGGTATTATTCAGTAAACACTGAATTGCTGCTACAAAAACTAAAATGCTGATCTTCAAGGAAAAACATGACTATAGAAGACACTGTTAAAATAAGTGGTATCCCTAGATTCTGCTAGTTTCTGAACTGTCCTGCACTTGATGATTGATTAAATTTTCTGTTGCACTCACCATCTAGTGACTAAAATTAAGAGTTTTACTGCATAATGTATAAAAATCTGCACTCAGGATTGGAGCTTAAAAGAAAAACTATCTACTACAATATCTCACATTTGGTGAGTTATGGGCTTGGCAAACCCAGGGTCCTGAGCAGATATCATTCTTCTCTTTCATGCTTTCTTGGTGATTCCCTTCTATTTCTGACACTCTCTCTCTCTCTCTCTGTCTTTCAGGGTAATGTGGGAATTATTTTTTTTTTTTGGCTGGTGCAGCATAAGCTCAGACTTCCTTGCACCATATGGCTAATAATAATAATGCCATTTTTATTCCTGTGAGCTTGTGCAGAGGTGTACTGTTCTAGTACATTTTTTTGGCACAGGACTTATAATTTCTGGAAGGCTGACAAGTATGACATTATGTAAGTTCAAGCAAAAGACTAATGTAGAAGTGTATTATGCTTCCATTGTGTGAAAGGAGTGCCTAGTAAGAGAATGCAGTCCTGTTTCTATCCATGGTTTTTAATATAAAAATGATGATGCCTACTAGAGTACCAAGGTTGAAATTTTTGGCCTAACTTTTCTGGCAGCTGGGTTTCATGTTTAAATTTATGGTTGGATAATTTTGACAATGAATCAAAAATTCCAACATTTAGCCCCTATGTTGTCAAAACTGCAAACATTTAGCCCCTATGTTGTCAAAAATGTCCCTCTTCAGGGACATGATCAACATTAGTGGTATTAACTGAAACTTGTACAATAAAGGAACCCTCTTATAAAATAAAAGATTTTTTTTTCAAGTTTTGTGAAAAATTCAATGAAGTCAATAAGTATTTATATATTTTTATTTTTCATACACAGTACTGATTCACTCTTATAAAGCATAGCAATGTATGGCAGCAACATGAAATGAACCATCTCCAATATAAAATCTGTCACAACCTAAACCTTCTGTCATCTGAACACCACATCTGTTCCTAGAACAAGGTAACATAACAACCTAAAAAAGAATACTAGTTGTAACTTCTATCACATGTAGGATAAATATGCTCAATTCTTTCACTGAAAACCTACATCACAGCAACATGTAAAATCACTGGACCATTAATGCATTTAATGAATTTGTGGAAGGAAGCAGTTAACAACTTTTATGATTTCCCAGTGACATGACTTGGAGAATGGATTCATGAACCTTCAAGCAGCAGGTAGAGAGAGGCTGCTTGCATCACATAACACTGTTCTGAACAAGGGAAAGTTGGAGAAATTTAATGGGGATGATGAAGGCATCACTAGTGTCTTTCTTAAGTTTCAAGTTTTCCAGATTCAGATTTATTTATTTTTTTAAATTTTGAATCTGTAAACTTTTAATACAGATCAGTTTTTCACTCAGCATAGTGTTTGAGAATAATTATTTAAGAGTGTGTCATATGACAAGAAAATTAAGTCATTAAAGAAATACAAAAGACAATATTTGAAAGTTGTTTGCTTTGTTTATATATAAAGGGGATGGATAAAATAATGGAAACACCTGATATGAAAGTAGCTTTTGTAATTACTGATGACATTTTATGAACATGCAGTATTTTTTTTTTTTTTTTTTTTTTGTTTGCTTCCTGCAGGTACGAGGGGCATTCAAAAAAAAAGTTACACCTGCTGCCATCTCTTGGTATAATTGCACAACAAATGTGGTGCCTGCGTGGGATGGAGTTCATATCGTGCACCTCCTGGTAGGTGAGTTTTGTTGACGTAGTAGTAACAGTTGTGTAGAAGCAAGCGTTCATAATGGCACATCTGCTGGAATGTTACTCTAAGTTCGAGGTTCGAATGTGAAGGAGTTGTTTACATGGAATTTATGGTAAAAGGCACAACAATTAATGCTGCCTCATACTGCCAAACATTACAGTCTTTGCCATGAAAAACAATAGGCCTGGAAAGTTAAGCAAAGGTGTTGTTCTCATTCAGGATGTCACACAATGCATGCACAACACGACACTTACTCCAAAGTTTTGGATGGGAGGTATGGCAACATCTGCTGTACAGTCCTGATCTTTTGCCTTATGACTGTCACATCTTCGGCAAGCTGAAAGAGCATCTAGGGGTACAACGAATTGCAAACGAACAGGTGCAAAAAGCAGTTCGACGGTGGCTGGAGGACCAAGAAGTGGATTTCTATCATCAGGGAATCCAACGTTTAGTCACACATTCGGACTGATCCAATTCATTCCAAATGTTTGTCTAGTTCTGGCTTAATTTTATTTAAGCTATCAGCTTCCACAACAGATGGAAGTTTGTTCCAGCAATCAACTACCTGCTGGCTAAAGGCAAACATCCACACATCTATTCTACAACTGTCATTCCTCAGTTTGAATATATGCCCCATCAGGTTTGTAATCAGAGCAAGAGGAAGAATCCCATCAGCATTGAGCCTACTCGATCCATTTAAGACCTTATACACCTCAATCAGATCGCCACACAGGTGCCTAGTCTCAAGAAGCTGCAATCTGCAGAACCTAAGCCTTTCTTCATAAGAGCACCCCTTTGTTCTCTTTACCAGTCTTCTTGCCCTTCTCTGTAATCATTCCGGCAACTCTACAGCCTTCTTAAATTGAGACTTCCAGACCTGTATGCAGTACTCAAGGCGTGGCCCGACGATTGCCTTATACAAGAGGTTAAAAGTTAATTAGATAGTATGAATCAGAGCTGTGCTACTCAATATGTTCTACGTTGATAATAATATTAGTAAAATAATAAGAGGAGTATACCTCAATATAGTGTGTAGAACCCTTCCGTATGATACCCTCCAGAAATTAAAACGAAAAAATCGGCAAACTTACCGGTACATTAGAGTAAAAAATAAATAATTAATTTATTTATTTTTTACTCTAATGTAATTAATTAAATTTATTTATTTAATTAATTAAATAAACGAAAATATTCAAAAATATTTTCGTTTGATTCTTTTAATTGCATTAATTTGATTTTTAATTGTTTTAAATTGATTTGTATTGTGTTAAATTGATTATTTAATTATTTATTTTTTCCTCTAATGTACCGGTAAGTTTGCCGATTTTTTCGTTTTAATTTCTGGAGGGTATCATACGGAAGGGTTCTACGCACTATATTGAGGTATACTCCTCTTATTATTTTACTAATCTTATACAAGAGGATAATCACCTTATCCCTGCTCGCGAAATGCCTGTATATCATTGACAAGGCCCCATGACCTACTCTGGCAACCTGTCTGTACTGCTCAGAAAACTTCATAGCTGTCTGCACAATTACTCCCAGGTCACTTTCATTCTCCACTACCCTGAGTGTAACACTACATATTTGGTATATTTCTCTGGGTTTACTGCTACCCATATGCAGTATTTGTATTCGTCAATATTAAACTTCAGTTGCCACTTCTCAGCCAATCTCCTCCAGATCTTGTTGCAGCAGTATACTGTCATTATTGTTATTAAGAACCCTGCCAACCTTTGTATCATCTGCAACAAGAGTGCATTAAGCTTGATATACCTTCATTAATATCATAAATATATAGAAAACAATAATGGGCCCATCGCCAAAACCCGAGGGACACCACTAATACTATTAGTCCACGTAGAGCAGTACCCATTGATTACCACTCTCTGTCTTCTCTCACTCAACCATCCTTGCATTCCTTGTAGCAACTTTCCCTTAATGCCATACTACTCCAATTTGTACAGTAGTCTTTCATGTGTAACAGTATCAAAAGTAACTTTCCTGAAATCCAAGTATATGATATCAAAATTATTTTTTAAATCCTGTTCCTTTGTGACAACATCACAGTATCCCATGAAATTGGTCAGACAAGACTTCCCCTTGACAAACCAATGCTGTGTCTGAATTATTACTGCTGTCTTGTCTAGATGATCCTGCAATGCTTCTTTAACCAGTGACTCCATTATTTTCCCTAGAACAGAAATCAAACTAAGGCTGTAATTAGTCATTTCACCCTTTGTGAATTGGAGATACATTTTCACATCTCCAGTCCGTGAGGACTTTCCCTGAGTCCAAGGATGCTCTCATAATTATGGCTAAGGGTTTGCTTACTTCCTTTGCCACCTCCTTTAATATAAATGGATAGATCTTATCTACCCTTGGTGCCTTCTTAGTTTAACTTCAATTTCTCTTCCACTTTGCTCTATTATTACAAAATCATTTAACTCCCTGTCAGAGTTTAATAAATATCTGGCCCTCTCCTCTTGGAATAACTCGTGTGAATATAGATGCAAATTACTCATTTAGTTTGGCAGCTATCTGAGAATGGTCATCTACAATCAATCCATTGATATTAAGTGGACCAATCTGATTCATCCCCTTCCTTTTAGAGTTTATATAAGTAAAGAAGTCTTTGCATACTTTGCCAAAGATTTTTCCTAATCTGCCTTCACTTGCCTAACCTCCTTTGTGACTGGATTACAGACTAACTTGTATCTACCATAGGCTTTCTGTGTCGCCTGACAATTTATGTGCATCCCATGCATTTTTCTTCTCTGCCACAAGTCTCATTAGTTCATCTGACATCCATTTGGGCCTAAACCTAGAGCAGTATTGTTTAGTTGGAACAAAGAGCCTAGTAACTTCCAAAATCACTTCCTGGATGCTTCGCATTTAGAATTTGCTGTTGGTAACATCATCAGTTGGTCCCACTGTATAGAATCTAAAAAATCTCTGAGACCACTGTAGTCACCTTTATGAAAGCAAAAACCCTTCCCTTTACCCCTGATGGTAGTTATATCTTTAAGTAAATCCCACATCAGTACACTGTGATCACTGCCACCTAGTGGTTCCTTTATCTGTAAATTCAGATCTCCTACACAATGTCATTAGTGCCAATGCGTACGATATCACCTTTTGTGCCCTTAAAATATATCTGCTCTATAACGTCATCAACTTTTGCCCCTGGCAGACATACCCTGGTCCTATTCCACTTATCCTTATTGCACAATATATTTCTGGTTTCTCTGAATATTGAGTCACCAACGATAGCTAGTTCCTGTGGGACCAGAGCCTTCTGCCCTGAAGGTTGCCACGTGACGCCAGAGAACTGAAGGGCAGCTGAGAACTTAATGGCCCCCCATTTTAATTCCTTCGAGGGTATACACCCGACTCTTCAAGCTCTCATAGATGCACATCAGAACGCTGAGTTGGCACCTAATTTCACATTCTCTGCACCTGACACACACACAAAAATGGCTAGATCATGTTATGATTGAGAGAGATCAGCAAACGTTGCCGTTAGCACATTTTTTAGACTGTGATGTGTTGGAGAATCGTCCTCTACAGTTCTCCCATGAACCACAGCACTTTAGCTTCTTCGCTGCTCTATTCTGGGGAATTATTTCCATTTAAATACAATTTAATTAACAATAAAAATTAAAAGGATTTATAAATTTAATTAATTGCCAGTACTATACTAAGCTATCAGATTCCTATTACAGTGCTACATATTACGCTATCTAGTTTTACATTATGCCTTACGCTATCAAGTTTGAGATATACGTAATTCTATTTCGTACCGATACTACACTATGATATAAAACAAAGCTGAAATTTATGGCACAGCTGCTATTGCCAAGTCACTTATTACTGATGGTAATGCTAGAAAGAAGATGCATTGGTGTGAGGAGCACAGAAACTAAAATGGACATTTGATGATTGGAAAAATGTCATATTTTCGGATGAATCATTGCTCACACTTTTTCTAGCATCAGGTAGTTTGCTTGGTGAATGCCAAAGAAAGCACATCTTCCTGACTGTCTTGTACAACTTGTCAAACATGGAGGAGGATCAACAATGGTTTGTGCAGCAATATCTTGTTATTCGTTAGGTCCTATCACTCTGAATGTGTGAATTACTGTCACTGATTACCTTGATATTCTGGGTGACCAGGTTCATTTCACTGTGCAAACATTGTTTCCCACAAACAATGCCATGTTTCAAGATGATAATGCTCCAATATACACAGCCAGATGATTTTTCCAACCTTGGTTTAAGGAGCATTAACCTGAGGGTGAGCATCTCTCATGGTCTGCACGATCATCAGATTTAAACATTACTGGGCCACTGTGGGCATATTTGGAGAGGAAAGTGAGAAGCAGATTTTCTTCACCTTCACTCAAGGAGCTTGAAATACTCTTCATGCAGAATGTTCCAATATTTTTCATAAGACAGTTCAAGATTTATTTGAATCTATGTACAGTACAAGCTGCTTTAAAATCAAAGGCTGAAGCAACACCATATTAGTGCCGACCTATAATTCTTATCACAGGTGTTTCCATTATCCCCCCCCCATATTTATCATATAGTACAGGCAACTCTCGGTTTATGAACATTCGTTATAACAAACATCACAATTCATTCAAAATTTCTTAAAGTCGCCAATAGCTAGAGCTCCTTATAAAATGAAATGCCAAATGTATAGTGAACGTAACTGTAAGATTTAAATAATTTATCTTAAAAAATGTATTTGTTACAATAATTATCAGAAAATTATTATATGATAATTCACTGAACTGTTCTTGGTTAATAAAACTAATTTAGCCAGTAAAAAAACGTTGGTTTACATGCCATGCTGTGTAGAATGTTGAATTCTGATAAAGGTATCGAAGAGTAAAAGTTGAATATATATGTATGTACAGTACATATATTGTTAGTACTCATTTTCTTCATTTCTATGTTGTAACTCTATATTTTTACTTAAAATTAACAAGTACGATATATTGTTTTTATTTTATTTTACGTATCATATATGATAAACCATAATGCATACATACAGGCTGCCGTAGCCTAGTGGTCAAGTGTGCAGGTGCATAAGCACACGTGCCTTGAGTGACCGGGGTTCAAGCCCGTGACTGCTGAATATAAACAGAAAATTTTATTTATTATTATAATAAAACGTATTGTATTGTAACATATACACCATTCGATGTTGAGTACATAATTTTAATGCTTTAAAATTGTTGCTAACATATATGATACGTATTGTAAAAGCTCAGGAATGCAAATACACAACAAACGTCTTGGAACAGAACTTGTTCTTAAACAGAGTTGCCTGTATTGAAAATTTTTGCATCCCCCCCAAACATCATTAACACGTGTAAAATGTTACTTATTAAAAACACTGAACTTGAGATAAAATATTTATAAAGAAATAAGTATGTAGTACAGTATAGTGTTGAAAATCCAAATGAGGCAACCTTAATTTTTTTTTTTTTTATGCTGGTGTCAAAATAATTACTGTACATGCCGGTTATTGTTTTATTATTATTATTATTATTACTAGCCATATGGTGCGAGGAAGCCTGAAGCTTCCTTGTACTTTTTTTTTTTTTTTTTTTTTACTGGTGCAGCTTATGCTGCACCAGTAAAAAAAAAAAAAAAAAATTTCTGAATTACCCTGAGAGAGAGAGAGAGAGAGAAAACAAGAGTCAGAAGCAGAAGGGAATCACCAAAAAAGAAAAGAATGATGATATCCAGCTCAGGACCCTGGGTGTGCCAAGCCCATACTCACCAGATGTGAGCCCTGGGGTTTGTGATCATGTTTGCGAACTGTATTTTGATTATATTAAACAATTATAATAAGCGAAAATCAGAGGAATATTATCCACAGGCTATAAAAATCAAGATATAAAGCACAAAATTACACTTTTATTACTTTACCAAATTAAATTATATGTGAAAATCAACAAACTAAATGCTGTCCAACTCAACTACTCTTGCCAAAAAGAGTGAGAAATCTAGCAGCGAAAAAACAAAGTTCGAAAATGGTGCAGCAAAAAATATTTATTTTCATCTTTAAAGGCATATACGTGTCAATGTGGCTGAAAGTTTGATTTTTTTTTTTTTTTTTTTTTTTGTTACCTATGAATAAAAATACATAAGCACAACTCAGTGTTTTTATTTCTAAACTTACTAAACTTTTTTTTTTTTAGTCTCCAGAACAGTATTTTTGATAAGTTCAAAAATCTGAACAGGTCAGAAGTCCGAACTAGCCCCGGTCCCAATTAGTTCAGATTATCGAAGCTCTACTGTATATCTATCAAAACAAATGCACAACATACAGTGCAAGTTCTACTATCGCACTGATTCCCTTTTCTGCCAGTTCGACCATATTTCTTAAACTGACTGGCCATACATTTTTTAACATGCACTTAATGTTTTCTGTTTTACTTCTTTCGGCGATAAAGCTATGGTTCTGATATAGTCCACAATTGAGAAACGTTTCCATACCTCCATTACTTCAATAGATTCGGAATCAAATTTTTCCAAAATCCATTGTAACGATTTTCTGATGGAATGAATTTTAAAGGTGGATATAATCTAATGGCTGAATGAAAGAAGTTGTATTAACCTAGTACAACTGTGGTGATAGGAACAAAACTTCAACGTTTGGATGACTTAAATCTTTTGGATGACCTGGTGTGCTATCCAATAGTAATAAAACTTTGAAATCTAGATTTTTTTCCACAAGTTCAACAGCACAAAAAATAATATGGAGATTTCCCAACAAAATAAAATACAGGGATTTCTCAATATATTTTTTTTGACTAGTGAGTCAACAGTGGGAATTCAAAGAGTGGAAATGTTGAAAAATTACATACAACATAATAACAGGGTTTCCCCCACACAAAAGTTAAAAATACTGTTATGCGAGATTTATCAAAATTCTCTAACCGTTATATAAGAACCATGTTGTGCAAGGATTGTCTCAATGTATTGTGTTAGAGCAAAACCGTGTTGTAGAAGTACCATGTTATATGGGGGTTGCCTGTATTGGTCATTCCATGTCACCAGTATAAGGTTAACTGCAGCCATGGGGTACTTTGTTTTGAGATACTTGTATAGTAGAGCTTGACTCAATATTGCTAGGTGTCAGGTGAACATGTTCGAGAAACAATTTCGTTTTGAAAAAAACAGATATTTGACATCCCAGATCGACTATGTCGGGACACAGGAACAGAGATCCGTAAAATCTTGAAGTGTCCCAGGAAAACTGGGACCCATGGGATCCCTAATTTTACATAGAATAATAAAAACAAAAAAATACAGGAAATGAAGATAAAATCTTCATTATTAAAAGCAGATTGATGCAAGGACATCAGACTTATTTAGTATACTGATCTTTAAAAAAAGTCATCTGGTATCTGTTCTGGAACACCCCCCCCCCACCCTGGCACCCTTGGAAACAGATACCTGGAAGAAACCAGAAGGGAGAAGATCAGGCAGGCCAGTGGCCTTGGAATCAGTCACTGTATAGGCAGCCTGGGTAGGTAGGTAGATCCAATGATGCTGTTTGTTCAGGGAAGGTGGCCTGTGCTGGGTCCTGATGTCCCAGTCTTCTAAACTTTCGTTAAACCGTTCATCTGCATGCAACAGAATGACTCCCAGCAGATGGATTTTCATGAAATTTTATAGTTTGGCCTTTTAAAAATATGTCAATACATGCCAAATTTAACTAATGTATATATAGCGTGGCTTGGTTTTCAGCACTTACCTCTTGGATGTAATGTGATTATAGAAGACACATAGTTAATGTGAAGAAGAACCTTATTTATACATAATCATAGCTATAAACAAGATTACAATTTGGAATTTATTACGGATTTGAAATAATTAAAAACATGCACGAGGAGGGAGGGAATGTACATTCCATTTCATGGTTGTCAATTAAAATCATTAAGCTGGAAATAGTTCTGAATGGATTAATAAACAAGCTAATAGTTGCACACGAGCAACTTTCGATTTACGTTCTCAGTTAGCATCGTGTGAAGAGAAAATGCGAAAGGTTTAACAAGAAGAAAATTAGAATCCTGAAATGCAATTCAGTGCATGTGGAAATTTTATGCATGTTAAATTCCAAATAGGGGAAAGGTTGATTGGGAGTTTTGTGTTTAATACGTTAAATGACGTATGTCGTCGAAACCATTGAATAACTAGGGCTTCATTTTGAACAATTTTGTAATTAGACTAATTTAATTATCGTGATAGCTGAATCTATTAGTGGGTTATGATTGCAGGAATGGATGTGTTGCATTAACTCTGTATTAGATAGGTTAGATTTAAAACTATTAAAATGGTAATATGCGAGTGTATTAGAGATTTTGGAAGTACCAAATTTTGCCGCAGTGCTCCCAATCTAACAGGCCTTACGGTCCGATTGGAATCAAATTAAATAAATAATATTTTTGTTATTTATTTAATTTGCATGGTGCAACATGCAAATTAAATATTATTTGCATGTTGCAACATGCAACAAATTAGATATTATTTGCATGTTGTTCTGTGTGAATTAAATTTGGAGCCTAATTTATTATATGATGAAAAAATTATGGTTATGTTTGTGTTTGTAAAAATCCGTTGAAATTGTTTCGCTTATTGTCTGTGATAAGGGAGGACAATTTAGTTCCTTATCATGATGATTGTTGCGATGATGTGGGTTATTAATTCTGTTTTAAACTCTGGAAATGGTCTCTTTTATTATATATGAGATATGCTGACGACATACTTTTAATAGGCAGTAAGAATTCCATCGATACATTACCCAATACATTTAAGACAATACACAAACAACTTAAATTTACTCTTGAAACGGAAATAGATAACAATTTTTTAAACCTTACTATTTATAAAGTTGGTACAGGGTTAGGTAGGTACAAAGATTTATAGAAAAAAAAACACGTACGGGTAAATTTTTACATTTTTATTCGCATCATCCTCTATACATCAAAGAAGCAGTTCTTTTTAATCAAATTCACAATGCCGTTAAATATAGCTATACACAAAATGATTTATCAATAGAACTAAAATACCTTACGGAAAAATTCATAGATGGAAAATATCCATTACAGTTAATAAAAGAGACCATTTCCAGAGTTGAAAACACAATTAATAACCTAGTACAGTCAGTCCTCGTATAACACGTGTTTACACTACACGAATTCGATCATAGACGATTTATAAATAGGAGAACGATATCTTATATAACACAAACCGAATTCGCTTATGCATGATTCGCCTTTGTGTTTACAAGAAATGGCAGTCAAATGCGGAATCACCCCAACTGAACGCAACACGATAGGAATGAAGAGAAGATTCTGAAAATGTATTTATGTTTTTTTATATTGAAGGGGAAACACATTTCACCATAATAACGTAAAAACCAACACAATTCCAGCTATCGGTATAATAGCAAATGCAATTAGATCGAGTTTACTACCAGTTTATAACAGATTCCATTAGCAGAAATGCAACTGGAAATTGTTTTTATGGTTTTATGGTAGTAACCCCTAGAAATGTGCTTTAGTAAAATGTGAGGTGTTAATAGTGTATCTCAGAGGCCTTTACGGTGTTGTTTATTCAGTTGCTACACGCGCGCAGCTTTGTTTATGTGCATCAAGCTTGCCTCCTCGTTTTGTAATTGTGCTTTATTCCCCAAAAATGAGTAAAATACTTTATAAAGGTGAGGAAATACTAATAAAGGTGAGAAAAGGAAGCGTCCTGGTGAAGACACTGCAGATTCAGAGAGAAAAAAGAAAAGAAATATCAATAAACAGAGGCGGACTGGGTCAAAATTTCTTACCCGGAAAAATTTATAGTGGCCTCATACTATGGTTTATGGCCAAAATCACACCGGCCCACTGGGGTAAGGCTTATGGCCAGTCCGCCTCTGTCGAAAGAGAAAAAATAAGAAAATGTGAAACTCTTTGAGCGAAATGAAAGACCGTGTGATTTTGCACGTGCTACAGTCCTAAATGAGGCAATGCCGAGAATTATAAAGAATGCAGAGAAAATAAAAACAACATAGCGGGAACAACTCAAAGTGTAATTAAAATCCATTAGATCAAGACACAAAGAATTGGAAGGGATGGAACAGCTGTCATCTGTTTGGATAGAAAATCAAACAAAAAACAAGTTTACTTACGATAGAAGCAAAAGCATTAGCAATATTTTATTACGTAATAGTCATAATAAAATACGTAAGTATTTTTTTCGTAAAAAATATGTATTTTTTATTATTTATTATATTATAATAAAATATAATATAATAATAAAAAATATTATAAACATTATATTTTTTATTACGTATTTCAATCGTTATAAAATACTCACGTATTTTATAACGATTAAAATACATAAGTATTTTATTTATTGTGTTTGGTAATGTTTTGGTCACCGATGTGTGTTCAATCTTGGGTGGTCGGCACCTAACCCTATTTTTCCCATAGGGCCTGTTGTTTATATTGCACGAGGGTTTCTAGGAACGCAACTATCGTGCTATACGAGGACTGACTGTACTTTCAAAATCTCTAATATGTTCACATTACCATTTTAATAGTTTTAAATCTAACATAAAACAGAGTTACCGCAACACGTCCATTCCTACAATCATAACCCACTAATAGATTCAGTTATCACAATAATTAAATTAGTCTAATTACAAAATTCTTCAAAATGAAGCACTAGCTATTGAATGGTTTCGGTGACATACGTCATTTAACGTACTAAACACAAAACTCCCAAGCAACCTTTCCCCTATTTGGAATTTAACCCCCATAAAACTTCCACGTGCACTGAATTGCGTTTTGGGAATCGACTTTTCTTCTTATTAAACCATTCACGTTTTCTCTTCACACAATGCTAACTGAGGACGTAAATCGAAAGTTGCTCGTGTGCAACTATTAGCTTGCTTATTAATCCATTCAGAAATATTCCCATCTTAATGATTTTAATTGACAAATGTGATAATGGAATGTACATTCCCTGCTTCTCGTGCATATTTTAAGTTTTAATTATTTTAAATCCTTAATAAATTTCAAATTGTATTCGCATTTATAGCTATGATTATGTATAAATAAGTTTCTTCTTCACATTAACTATGTGTCTTCTATAATCACATTACATCAAAGCGATTCATTCAAGAGGTAAGTGCTGAAAACTAAGCTATACTGTCTTAATACATTAGTCATTATACTAAAACTTGTGATTATGCCAAATTTAATTAAAATTGTATCTGTACCAATAGAAATCCAGCAATTTTTATTTATTTTTTCTATACAAATTGTAACTTATGAACATGTCGCTTGTGCAGAGATACACATATAGTGACAGACAAAAAAATTGCATCACTTGTGAATTTTGCAAATAATGTGCTTTGCGCTGCGGGTTGTTGAATGCATTTGATTAAAATAAGATTCTAATTACCGGGCTAAGTTTATGCCTTCCTGTGTTTTTTAGTGTAAAATCTTGAACTTGAGAATTTTCAGCTGCACTATCATTGTTTGAATTGATTTGGTTTACCTCCAATGCCATTTTCACCAAATCCACTTCGGCAGCCTCTTTTGCTACCAATAATTCTTAAGCATCTTCAGTAGTCATATTGTCAAAACCTTCCCCTCCTACCGACTTAGCAAGTTCTACTATCGCACAGATTCTCTTTTCTGCCTATTCTACCTACTTGCCATAAATATCTTCCCAAAGGGTAAAATGAGTAATTAATGGAAATATGAGAAACCATGACAACCAAACATACATTTTATTGTATTTACTTGTACAAACTAAAATGACAAGGTAACGTAATAGAATTATGTACCGTAAATCAGCAAAATAAGTCTTCACTATTTTGTTGTTCCTCCTCGAGCTGGAATTACAGCCCTGCAATGATCTGGCATAGAGTTAATCGACCATATAACCATATGGTCGCCCAATTTCATGGTACCACACCCTTACAATGCTCTTCTGCAGCTGAATCTTGCTTGTTGGCTTCTTCTGAACAATTTTAGACATTATCTACCAACAACTTTCAATAGTGTTCAAATCAAATCTAGACTGTTGCTGAGCCAGTCCAACACTGTAATGACAGCATTTTTAAGGTATGACTGCAACTTAATGGAAAAAAAACGAGGGAAAACATTAGTGCAAATATGTTTTAAGCCTTGTGAGACAAGACAAAACTCATCATTAAATCTAAACAACATAAAACTTACCAATTCTGCTATGTGGCAAGGTACTGAATCCTTTAAAAATGCAGTTTTGGATGTCTGAGTAGTGATCTTTGCTTGTTATGCATCCCCAGACCATCTGACCGGCGGGGGAACTTTACAGTCGGTGCTATGCAGTCAGGATGGTATGCCTCCGATTTTCGTCTTCTGACATATCGCTTCCCATTTCAGCCATGCAGGTTGAATTTCGATTCGTCAGAAAATATGAGTGTCCCATTGCTCTTTTGTCTATGAAACATGTGTTTTAGCCCGAGCAAGTCATTTCTTCCTCATTTGTTGGGTCAACAAAGGCTTCTTCTTGGGCCGATAGGCATGCAGACCACATTCCAAAAGCAGTCTTTGGATAGTTCGTGCACTTGTTTCAACAACAGAGGCCATCTGAAAGTCCAGTTTTAGATCACAAGCACTAGCATGGTGATTATGAAGACATAGCTGTTTCAAATATCGACCTTGGGAAGGCGTAGTCACTCTCTTACAGCCTGATCCATGTTGTCTCTTCACATCATCAGTTTCACGCTTTAATTTCAGCAACTGGAATACTGTTGACTGGTGGCAGCCTATTTTATCAGCAATGGCAGACACAGAAAGTCCTTCCTGGGCCAGAGCTACAGCTACACTTTTTTTTTCTTGGTGTCAACTGAACATATGGAACCATGCTTACACCTCTGCAAAACAGGATACTAATGAGCGTGTGTACCCTCCAATGCCGTATTTATAGAAATTTCCGATGCAATAACTTGCAATTACTGTCTGATGCAATACCTTTGCTTTGCAACAAACAAAATGACTGTAATCAAACAATATCTTATACGTTTCACTACAAACGTTACTTTTTTTAAGGTTATGCAGTTTTTTTGTCTGCACTGTATATACCAGATGGTTATAAAATAAGTTTCCCTATTCAGGAGACCCTAGTGTCAAAACAGAGATAGCGCTGTGAAAATTGTTGGGTATGCCATTTAGATTATGGGGAAGCAATTTGTAGAAACAAAAAAAATTAGTTCAAATTCCAGCCACCAGGGTAGAAATTTGCACTGTAAGCACGAGAAGGAATACTTAACTTAGGATTAGATTTTAATATCAGAACTTAGAAATCTACAGATATTGTTCTATGTGCTTTCCTTCACTTGAGATGACATTTTGTAAATGGAGAACTGCCTGCAACAGTTTCGCATAGCATCTCATTGGAGATGTTGGCTACATGCTGTTTAATGCTTGCTTTCAATGTTGCCAAGGTAAACTGTCTTGAGCGAGAATAATGTGATCTCTTAGAAGAGCACAGTACCATGCACTAGTTACCGTACACCTTACAGAGCCACGAGGTGTAGACTCTTCAAAGAAAAATGGTCCGATTATAAACTTTGCTGTGAATCCACACCATACTGTAATGTATGGACTTTGTAGGGGTCTTTCATGCACAGCAGATGGATGAGAAGTTCCCTATATTTGGCAGTTTTGTGCATTTACAGCCCCATGAACAGTGAAATGTGCCTCATCAGACCACAATATCATTCGGGCCCATGTATCATAAAGTTCCATAAAAGCCAGAAATCGCAGAGCAAAGTCTATTCATTGTTGCTTATCACAAGACTTTAGTTCTTTTTTTTTCTCCCTTCCCTTTGTTAGTTGTTGGCGCATTGGCTTCTGTGGCCATAATGCACCTCCCAAAGTTTTTGCAGTTTTCTGATCCAAGCCCGAGGCGGGATTCGAACCCGCGACCTTTGGGTTGCCAGGCAGGCACTTTACCCACCCGGCTAGCCCAGTTAGCACTTTAGTTCTTGTATGGGAACCAGCATAAAATTATTCGAAGCATTTTACGTACAGTAGACCAAGGGCAGTTTAAGTTTCTTGACACAACTCTGGCACTACTGACTTGTAGTGCTTCACATTCTGACCTGGAGGCTATTGAAACTGCCACTTCATCCTCCATTCCGATATGTGGTCGTCCCCTGCCTGGAATTACACCTAACTCCCTGGTCGCTTCAAATTTCTCTATTAGTTTTCATCAAAACCTCACTGACGTCAAAGGACCTTTATGCAAACCTTTAAGTTTCCGATATTCACATAGTGCTGCATTAGCGTTACTATTAGTCTGATGGAACAGTTTTACTAAAAGAGCACATTCCTTTTTTGTAAGAGCCATAATGGTTATTGACAGTGTCATTGGCCTTTCTGCTTTTATCTAACAAGACGTCACTTGCATAAGCAGCATGTCTTGAAGTAAATGACAACTTTTACATATGTGCAGCGCCGTTTTCCCTGGTGGCAGAAATTTGAACTATTTTTCTTCTATAAATCCCCATACCCTAAATGACATAGCCATCGATTTTTACAGCTCTAACTGTTTCACTAGGGTCTCCTGAATAGGTAAACTTATTTTATAACCACCCGATACATATGAGGGAAAAGTAACAAATTCATTGAAAAGTGTGAAGATGGAGGCATAATTACACAAAATGCCAAAATTAATAGGAGAAGGATAGCAGAAATTGGAGATATAGAAAGCGAGTGAAAGAGAGGATATTCACATTCTTTCTCTTTCTCACACTTTCTATATCTCCAATTTCTGCTATCCTTCTCCTATTAGTTTTGGTATTTTGTGTAATTTATGCACGTCTTTGCACTTTTTAATAAATTTATTACTTTTACTTCATATATATAAACTTTTGTATCCTTTGCCACTGCTTTGCATGCTCAGGTGCAACTGCCATATTATTTTTATCTCTCTATTGCCACTTAACACATTTTTATTTTTATCCTTATAGCATATATATATACATATATATATATATATATATATATATATATATATATGTAGAGAGAGAGAGAGAGACAAAAAATAGTATATGGAAGAAGGGTAATAAATATATACCATAGTACTTAATCTTAATGGATCTGAGTTTAGAGAACATGAAACTATAAGGTTTATTAAGTGATCTGTAAAGTTATAATCTTAGTAATTAATTGACAAGGAGATAATTATATTTACTTTTCACTTCTATTAATCACAGAAAAAAAGACAATCTAATGTTCCTGAAATGTGATACAATACATACATTAACTGACTTGTTTTTTTCCTTACATGCAAATAACCCAACATTGAGTTTTATCTTCACTTTACTGACTTTTCTTATACTGTATGTTATAAATGCAACTGTTTAAAATACATAAAATTATAAAAATATATAATAACCATAATTCAAAATAGTTACATGCCATATGTAACTATTATATAAAATATTTCACTAGGGGTGAAAATCTACATTCACATTTTACTATTGGACTAGGGGGAAGAGTTCTCACAGATCCGTTTAATATAAACAAAACAACAAATTATATCAGTGCTCTCAAAGTTATATTTTGAAATAATTCTCCTCCCTCTAGTTTTATTTTATTTTTTAAATTTCTGAAGCAATATTCCTTCTGAAAGAATATTATGACACTTGTTTTTCACTACTGAAGTTGAAACCATTTTTTCTTGAAGTGACCTTGCATATTAATGGCAAACACGATATTTCATGATTACATGTTTAGTCTCAATGTCAAAGTATAAAAACTACTAAAATTATTAACAGATTTGGACAACGATTAAATTTCAGATGTCTCAAATAAATAAAACGATGACTAAGTCTAAGGCGTTTCAAATAAACATAACAAAACAGCAAATAAACAAAAAAGTCATGGAATTTAGTCAAAAATCACTTACATTTGAAACACAAGGAATGACACTGGTTTCCAAATGTATGTCTTGAATTTTTTTAAGTGGCTTTCATAAGTGGAAGATTATCTATTTTGTGAAATAATACTCAGACTGATTGAAATCTTGAAATCAGGTAATACGTGACCTTTAATTGCAAAGTCTAATGTACTCTGAAGCTTCATATTAATCATTTCTATGAACTGCTACAATATCTTTTTTTTTCTTGTCCTAAATTCATATGAATTGTTTGTATGAACTTATAACAAGAGTTAAGTCTTGTTATAAGTCTAGCCAAATTTACACTGAAGTGCATTATTTACTCTGAAGCTTCACATTAATCATTTCTCTGAACTGTGACAATATCTTGTTTTCTCTTTTCTGCCTTTCTTCTCTATTGAACATAGCTAAAGCACGTTTCTCATCTGCACTGTATATCTGATTTTCCTTGCGGAGACGTACTGCTTCCATCCTCCGATGTCTGCAAGTATACAAAGATATATAAATCAGAAAAAAATAATGGATTGCAACTGAACATCATAAGAAATACCCCTGCACTGACAGATTTTGATTGTCTTCACACATTTTCAAAAGTAATGGATGCTAATGAAAAAGCCCTTTTTGATGCAGACTACTAAATATTCAAATACCATAGAGAGTAGCACACCATGCCACATTTAAACATGAAAACAGTGCATGAAGTTGTCAAAGAATCAATGGTTTGGGAACACGAAAGAATAGTTCTCGTAGTGCATACACTATGCAGGGTTTTGCATCAACAAAAATTCCACTGATGAGCTGCTGTCCACAAACCTAATTCACAGTGGTGGATGAATTAGGTTTGTGATTATCATGTTTGCAATATCATGCTTGGAGGAACTGACCTGTGAGGAAGTGGAAAGGGTTTTTCAGTGACAAAATCCAGATATACTTGGTTCCCACCAGATGGAAGAACTTGAGTGTGGCATGAATCCAGAGAATATTCTGAAAATGACAGCACTCTCTCCTAGCTGTTAAGCATAGTAGTGGTATTGGGCTATCATCCTGTAGTATGTTATTAAGATTGTTTCAGAAGGAGCTTCTGTTGGGTGGTTTGTGGTGCATCAGCAACTAAGGTTACATTCTAGGACATAGGGGGGGAGGGGGATTATCTGCTCTATAGAAGACAGGAGTTCACATAAGGTGAGATATGTTTATCAACCTTTAGGGAAGTGAAAATCCCAATGTCTAATCTGAAAAATGCTATAATGTCAGCTGACTGTGGACATACAAATAAGAGTAGAAAGCTGTTTACTAATCCCTTAGATCTATTGGGAAGTCTCATGATTAAATGTTTTATGAGTTGTATCAAAGTTATAAGGCCTCTTTAATTATTCAGCAGAAATTATACACAATAAAAGAAGAAAATTTACAAATGATATATGATGAAGAAAATTTACAGTTTTTCAGCATTTTTCAAAACAATCAGTTTCACACATTTGTGGCATATTTTTAAATCCAAAGCTATGAGGGCTTCAGTGAAGTGTTAAACCCACTGGTAAAAGGCACCACATGCTACTACTGCTGATTGGCTTGGAAATTCCCTGCTGCAAAGGAAAAGTTTTTTTTTTTTTTTTTCAATCAACTACAACTGGATGTGTTGGTGCAAAACCCAGTGAGTATGAAAGGCAATGAGAAAAGTTCAATTTTTTTGTTTGTTTTTTGAAAATTTCTTGCGCATGAGTGGAACAGTGGGTAAGAACACTGTCATGGTGAAACAAAGATTATTCATGAGATGTGGCCATTTTTATTGCAAAGTTGGGGTGGGTGGTATTTTCAATTCACTAGACAGCTTTTCTGTAACTATAATGGCATTTGGAATGCACTGTGTTGGAATGATACCCTTAGCATTCCAGAAAATTGCAACTATCGTTTTCTCTACAATTGTGACAATGCAAAATTTCATTGGTAGAAGTAATTATGTGCTATCAATGGATAAACTGGCATGTTGTCTTCTGATTGAATAGTGTGATTTGCATGTCATTCATTATAAAAGCTGGTATGAAAGAAAATAACTATTCACTACAGCATCTCATAATTTCTTGGCATATGTTGAAACAATTGTTCTTCTGTTCCTGATTGGTATTCTGAATATCCATCTAACTGAAACTTTGTTCATTTTGAGGTTGCCTTGCAAAACTGTATGCACAGAACAGACATATATAACTAATGATGTTATACAGACTACAGGCAGCTAATACACTCTTCCAATGGCAACAATCTTGGCATGAGGTCGCTAACAAGTTATATCAGATAAAGCCTGTTATTCAACATTGGCAGTCGAGTCTGTGCAGGAACCGTAGAGAGGAAGTTGTTTTAGCTCGCCTCCGCATAGGACATAGTCATCTTATGCATGCATTCTTGCTGAGGGCAGATGACTCTCCTATGTGTGAGGATTGTGACACCTTTTTAACCATTTGTCATATTTTAACCGAATGTCCACGATATAGACAGCAACGTCTTACGTATTTTAACGTTTTTAGCCACCTGACAGAGCCTTATACACTTAGCCAGATTTTATCTGACAACGACAATGTGTCAGCTGTTTTTAAAATCGATAAACCTTTTTACTTGTATGTAAATATATCTTTATATTAGTTTACATCGTACATATTTATATTTTTATATATATTGACATAGTGACCTAAGCAACTACGTCACTACAATTTTTATTGTTATCTAGTATGGGACATGGTTTTGGCGCATTATAGCCCTAGTTGCTGATGCACCATTAAAACCCAAACAACAACAACAACCAATAATGTTTTGGATTTATCTGCTGTCTCTCATCCTTCCTCCATAACCCTTTCCTCAATATTGTCATCAGAACAAAACTGGTAGCAGTGTTTGTTTACATCAGGCATGGGCAGCCTTTTGATTGGCTGCAGATCAAATAAGACTTTCAGGCATGACTGCGGGTCCTAAAATTAATTTTCTACCGAATTCCATAATTAAACATCAAATACATCAAATAGATCTGCAAAGAAATAAAATACAATACATTCTTTATTAAACGGCAGACTTGCATAGCGTAACAAATTATTAATTATTTTTCTATTTCAATTTTGTCTATCAGAAAACTTCTGAGAGCCTGGCAGACTGTAAAAAGACAAAACCAAAAGGGCCTCCAGTATGTAAGATTGAAATTTAAGCAATAAAATTATATAAATTTTATTCATTTAAAACTGTAGGGTGAAAAATTTAGGACAAAATATTTATACAGACCAAATTTTCAATATTTGGGGGAATCTTAGATGTTGCAACTTGCAAATTATTTTTAAGATGTGTCAGTTAATCTTTTTTTTTTTTATTATTTAATTTTTAATATAAAATAGTTGTTCACAGTACTCCCAAGCATGAAGCATGCTTAGCAAATTCCAAATTTTTGGAGTCTTCTACTGGAAGATTAGCATAAAATTGCAATAAAGAACAATCATGAAATTTTTATCTCCGAAGTTCATTGCTCTTAAGTTTGATTAATTCCATCTGCAGTTCCTTTCTTGCCAGGTCAACATATACATTAAATAGATTTGAAAAAATCCACTTCTCTCATTCTAAAGTCATTAAAATTTTGAACCAAATTCTTTGTCAAAGACCATTAGCTCATCAGCATAGAAAATATATTCAAACCTCTTATGACTGGCCAATGTAGGGAAATGATGTGTCACCACCCCTAAGTTGTATTTCTCAAATCTGAATTTTACTTTGAAAGGCTCTGATGTGAGCATATAGTTCATGATTAACTGCTTTCTCCAGCTAAGGTAAAGAAAGCCAACACAAGAACCACAGCAAACTTACTGAACTGGTTTGCTGCTACTGCAGTTTCTCCTTGCATTCTCAGTAAACAGACGGTGCGTGTTATCGGTAGCGACAGTAGAAGTTGATTGATTGATTTAGAAATTCTTGGCTCAAGAGCTACTGGGCTAAAATGTGCCTGGAAGGTTTTATACAACAGTTTTGTTTGTATTTGCATTTTACTGTGAATAGTTTCCAAGAGTCATGCTTGCTGCAGAGATAATATTTGGTTTATAGAAATTCATTTCCTTGAGGAACTGATGTTTTGTTATCAACTCTTTGAAGCAATTTCGGAACTCGACTGCAAAAGCTGAACATATAATTAGTACCTGTTCTACTGTTTGCCGTGTATGACAGGTAGGACATAGAGGGGGATCCTCTACTAGAAAAGATGAGTGGAAGTTGAGAACAATATATTGATTGAAATGTGAGCATCATGACAGACGATGTAATGATTAGTTTTTTCTCATTATTAAAAGCAGATTATTGGAGTTCAGGAGTGTTTTCACTATTAAAAAACCATATTACTGATTTCTTTGTACATTTTTAAGGTTAGATTTCCTAACCTAACATTAAAGGTTAGGTTATGTTAGGAAAAGAAAGAAAGATTCTCTACACACACCTCACTTAACGCTATGATGTTATCGTCTGTCACACCTATGTGTCAATCAATATATCATTTCTCAGCTTCCACTGCTGATACTGATAACATGCACCATGTTTTACCAAGAATACAGAAAGAAACTGCAGTAATGAAAAACCAGTTTGTCCAGTAAGTTTCCCGTGGTTCTCGTGTTAGCCTTCTTTACCTTCACCATTTTCCAATTAATTTGAATTTATATTCTGATTTCAATAATCTATATTCTGTTCAATAATCTGAATTTCGAATTCAGATTATTTAAATGAGCATCAGCTTACATAGCATCTTGGCTGATGCTATATAAGCTTACTTTCTCTCATCATTTCCCACTATTACCAACAAAAAAGTGTAATGCAATGCATACATTATCTAACCTGTTCACATGTTAACATGAGGAAATAACTTGCATTCAGGAAACTCAGTATAACCTCCATTTAACAGACTATGTGAGGGTAAAGCCTGTCCATTAAATTTCAAAGGAATATACTGTATTTCTTTGATTGTAAGGTGCCATTGATTGTAAGACGCGCCTTAATTTCAGAAAAAAAGCTTTGATTCTAAGAAAAAATAAAATAATAAAATAAAACACTAAAATAAATCTAACATATATTTTTATTATAATTGAATTCAATTTACTAACAACAATAATACCGGTATTTATCAGCAGGCATGTTATTCATCACTTCCTTCTGAATCTTCTGAGCTGTCATTATCTTCATTATCCCATAATATATCATCTTCTGAGCCATCAAGAACGTTGGTGATGCAACATTTTTTAAACGAGTGCTTGACTATTCTTTCTGGGATCAGTTTCCAAGCTGTTGATACCCATTCTGCCAATTTTGATGCCGGCGCTTTCTTAATTTTTCCGGAAGGTGTCAGAGGATGGTTGTTGGTCAACAGCCAGAATTCATATTCTTTTCTCGGGTAATCTTTAAATGGTTTGTTGACTGAAACGTCAAGTGGCTGCAGTTGGCTAGTCATGCCACCAGGAATCACAACCAAGTCACCACGTTTTTGCATGATTTTATTTTTGACCCGTTCAGACAAATGTCCACGAAATGCATCAAGTACTAGCAAGCTGGGTGGGTTACGAAGACTTCCAAGACGTCTATTCCACACAACATTTAGCCAGTCTTCCATAAGCTCTGCTGACATCCATCCATTTTTTTGTGCACGTACAATAACATCTTTAGGGAAAATTTCATTCTTCGGTATGGTTTTTCCATTTAAAATTAAATATGGTGGCAACTTTCGACCATCAGCGGTGATGCACAGCATCACAGTGATATGCTGCTTTTTGTAGCCCATGCTTATAATCTTGATTTCTTTAGCACCTTAGTGTTGACAGTGTAATTTCGAGGCATATTGAAGAAGACCAGGGTTTCATCAGCATTTCCAATTTGACTAAACTCAGTTTCTTTTTTTCCTTAATTTCATCATCTGTCGCTGAAAGTTAATCAGCTTCTGTTGAAAGTCTGCAGGAATTTTTTGACAGATAGATGTTCGGCGCCTTAACGATAATCCACTATGACACATGAATCTGTCGCACCAGCCACAACTGTCTTTAAAAATTATTTTCTCTATTCTGAGGGACTTGGAAATTTCTCTGGCTTTCAATTGCATGGACTGTCAAGTGTTGGGTAATCCTTCTGCACATGTCTCCATTACAAAACGCATCACAGCTTTATCGACTTGTAGAAATCTTCCTTTCTTAGGCCCTGTAAAGCAATTGGTTGTTGCTTTGCACGAAAATATGGAATTGCGATCATATCTCCAACGACGAACATTTATGTCACTAATGTCAAAATGTCGACCCGCAGCTCTATTTCCATGTTCTTTTGCATAAACAATAACTTCTTGTTTCAATGCGACTTCGTAGTGCAATCTTTTTGACATTTTAATGTGTAATAATGGATCAAAATTAACGAAATACAGTAAATCCACTTACATACGTTCGAAGATACAAATAAAACTTCCTAGTTTTTGCTGAGTGAGCTCCACTATAATGAAACAACAGTGGCTTCACTTATCGAAAGCACGTGAAATCACCCACGCCACTTTATTGTCCATGGAATTGGAGAATGCGATAGCGGTCAAACTTGGAGACGGGGTTTCCACGTTAAAAAAATGTGTGATGCTGTGCAAAAGCACGGGAAAATTCAAGAAAAAAAAACCACGATTGTAAGACGCCATCAATTCTAAGACGCACCCCATTTTCAGAGATGTTTATAGGGGAAAAAAGTGTCTTGCAATCGAAGAAATACAGTATGTAATCTACAAAGCTGCCAGAACGTTACAAAAAGTGTTGTACTATGAAATAAAAGACATTAAATGTTGTAATGCTGTATTTTACTGCACTTATCAGTTATGTGGAGTAGAAGAACTTGAAATTTTGCTGTGTCCTATAGTAGCAGCAGAAACTCTGATTAAAGCTTATTTAGTGTGATGTGAAGAGGCCTTAAGTAGACTCACTGGTGGTTCAGATGATTCCCTGCTGATTTCTATCTTAGTAGACTGATGAAGTGATAGTGATGAAAATGCTGGCACTCTGCTCTTTTGTAAAAATATGTTAACCCCTGGCATGGTGCCGTGAAGGGTATTGTATGGTCGTGGTACCTGCGTGTACCGGTGAACTGTACAATAAAGATCTTATTTAACTGATATTAAATATCAGACTGAGGCAATTAGAACACCTAGTACAAATGATAATCCTGGTTCATTATTTCCAAAATCCTCTAAAGTGAGGGCTTATTGTACAGTGTGAGTATATTTACAGGTTACATACATATTATATTTTGCACTTTTGGTTTAAAAAAAAATGCATTATTTCAAGATCTTAAAGTAACTAATTAATATTACATACCTGCTACCACTCATGACATAACCTACAGATTCAAAAGCTTCTATCTGGTCACTGGTTAAGCCAATTTCTCCCCTCCTTGGAATTCGTTTTCCTTCAGCTACATAGGCAGCCATAGCAGCTCCTTCACCTGGCAGCAAAGCTTTTCCATAACTGAAAAATTAAAATTAATCCAAAATATGTTTGTTGTTCAATTTACATAGAAAACAACATATGACATTTAATTAAATAATATTAACTATACATGTAACCACTAGTTTAAAAAATGAAACAAGCAATATCTATTCCCTAAGCTGAATCAGTAAGTTCAGAAATTAAAAAAATTTCATCTATTTAAGAAAAGTAAACCTGCTTACTTTTCTTAAATAGATGAAATAGGGCATCTTGAATTCAAATTGACTTGAAATTAATAATTAGGAATGTTCGTTTCATTTATTTTTGAAACTAAAGCCACCATTGCTATGCTTTGCAGTTGGAAGGGCGCAAGTCCTATCAAACATTCTAAATTTAGTTTAAAATTTAAATTGTGCTTAAACTATACATTAAATATCCATGTCTTCCTTCATCTAAAAATAAGTTAAAATTAAACTGCAAGTGTCTGCTTTACATGCTGTTTAAAAGTTATCCATACAGCTGTTTGGTCTGGTTGCTGGAGTAGAAAAAAATGGCTCTGGTATAGTACCTACCCGCCAACCTTCAGAAACTGGAATCTTAAAACATTTAATACAAATCCATCTTTCTGCCAGAACAATGTTCGACAAATGTACCTTCCAAATTAACAATAATCTGTGTGTATTACACAGTGCGATGGGAAAGTGAAATACAACCAAGAGAATCTCAGCAACCCAGAGAAGCCACCAACTAACAGAGATAGGGATTTCCAGCATATTAAGAAGAGGGGGGGGGTTAAAATGTACCCTTTATACCTTTTTTAAATTTTTTTTTATCATTATACATTTTGACATAGTGACCTAATTCATCAGGTCACATCTTTTATATGCAGCTGAAATTTAGGCATTAGTGACTCCCACTACAATAAAATCCATCACTTTTCACTGAATCGGGGCAAGGGGGACAGATGACATCACAAGGTTCAGCTGATTAAACAAATTAGTAAGCAAATACCCTCAGCACAATCTATACCATTCAGCCAATAAAAAATTGCCGGGTCAGCTCTTGTTTTCGGAGTACTAAGGTGTTCTAATCAACAGGACCACAGAAGAACTTTCCCATGGCTACCCACATCAGCACCATTTTTGTCCACTCTTGTGACTAGAACAGATGTGACAAAATGACCAATATACAGACAGTTAGTGCTTTGTTTCCTAGCACCACACATTATTAGACCTTTAGAGAGCATGTAAAGCACCAGCTTTCATATTAATTTTAATCTTGTAGCTGTGGAGCTACACCTGTAAGGTGTAACACAAAAATAACAAGCCAGTGTTAATTGTTGGCTGCAAATAAAAATCTATAATTTTCTGTACCTTCCTAAATATAGACAAATTGTCACTCGGTATGGTTTTTGAATTTTTATTTATTGTTTTCCCAAAGTTATAGCATGATTGCACCCAGGAGGTACAACTCCACCACATTTGTTCTACTTTTCAATCCTAGTAACTCTAGCATGGGAAACTGACTGCTACTGACACTACAAAGCTTAAAATTTGTGTTTGTTTCTAGTTAAAGTAATTTATAAAACTGTCCCATGAGATGTAAGAATTATTAACAGTTTTTGTCTTTTTGAGAGATTCATTTGAAATATGCTATTTTTGGATAATAAACACAGAAACAGAAAGTGATTGACATTTGAATATTACATGTTGTAGGGTTATTGACATGGGTAATATCCAAATTATGCACATGGCATGCCAAATTTGAAATAATTTTGAAAAAATTTGAAAACAAAGTGAATAAGAGCACCTGATATATGCAAATTTAAAAAAAGATTTTAAAACTATTTTATACATTATAATAAGCAGAAATATATGTGCATGGGTATGTTTTAAATTTTACATGTTTAAAGGTTTTTAAAATTGGAAAAGGCTAATAGCTTCATCTTTATATTTTATGCCTGTAAGAGCTTTTTCATTATTTTTTTTATTTTTAATTTTCAACAGAATTAATATTTTTTTAAAAATAAAAGGTATTTAAAACACAGCATTTTTTAAATATAGATTTTTTTTATTAAAAAAAAATCCACTAAGAGAGGATGAAATATTGGCCTACTCCAAGAAGAATTCAGAAAACTCAAAAAACTTTTTTTCAGACATTAAAGAGAAAGTTTACATTTGTCAGGTTTAGAACCTATATGTTCCTTTACTGATAAATATCAAGTTCTGAAAGGTTTAATGGTTAATTACTGTAAAGTTACTGCAGAGTTAGTTTAAAGTTAAAAATGAAATTTAACAGTTTTTATCACTGCAAATTTCAAAAACTTGTATTCAAAATGTCCTATTTTGACTTCATATGAATCATAATGAGTCAAAATAGGGCATTTTGAACACAAGTCAAAATCAAACAAATATAATATAAGCATTAGCAAAATTACAAATTTTCTGAATCCCTCAACCCCTGCAAGATTCAAGAACATCTCTGTCCTCTTTAATAACCATGCCAAATAAACTGCTCAGAATACCTGAACCTTTTCATTACCTCCCATAATGGTTGTGGTGGTGGTGGAGCTGGAAATGTAGTTTCATCCTGATAATAAGAACAAAACCACATTTCTTGAGAGTAAAACACTCCAGGAGATGATTAAGATGTAATTGCTGAATAATTGTACTATTAAATTATACTGCTAACTAAATTTCCGGATAACATGCAGGAAAAATGGGATAATTCTTAGGAGTAGAACCAATTATTTTTCTTGAGAGTGGGAGAGCATGAACAAATCAATAATGATATATGTGGCTCATAGTAAATGAAAATTAAGCTTCATTTCAGTTCAAAATTTTAACCCACCATTATATTTTATAGATATAATATGAACAGTTACCATGCAACAACTTACATCATAAAGTGCACAATATTTGTATTTACTCATGATGGGTGGGACAATCCCCACCCAGAGCTTGAGTTCTCACATGTCAATTTTTCACACAGTGGCTCTACTGGGCTCAGACCAGAGTCCTGCATGGATGTCTAAAATAGCAATCCTAATGCAGGGTACCACCACAAAAAAACTGGTATTTCTATAATGAGAAGATTGAATAATCAGATTGCTGACATCACCACTGTGCTTCACAGATGGGATGGTGTAGTCTACAAAATTTAGTCCAAAACATTCTCCAAGTGACACCACCCAAGCTATCCTTAGTAGTTACCCTGTTCATTCCATTACTGCATGGACCTGTATATGGATTGCATTCATTTCCTGAGCAGTGTTATTCTTGATTACAGCTTCACCATAGCTTAGTTTTTTTTTTTTTTTTTTTTTGTTAGTTGTTGGCGCATCGGCTTCTGTGGCCATAATGCACCTCCCAAAGTTTTTGCATTTTACTCTGATCCAAGCCCGAGCCGGGATTTGAACCTGCAACCTTTGGGTTGCCAGGCAGGCGCTTTACCCACCTGGCTAGCCCGGTCAGCCCATAGCTATGTGATGGGTACATCAGCTGCATACGTTGTTGTGGGAACAACGTTCTTGACTTATCCTGATTGTGATTTTATGTAATGTAGTGAATGTCAAGTTGACTTTCTGTGGTGAGATGAAGCAGTTAAATGTTTCCTCATTAGAAAGATTCATCCTCTAATCAAGACCAGCAGACATATGATCAGCTTTAGTGCCACAGCTGTTTCATTGATATATGAATAATGAACTAACATACTCTCTAGATTGGGGGTATTATAGTGATGCTATCAGTACACTGGCAAACGATCCCTGACAGTCTCCATGTGCAGGAATGATAACCAACTAGTAGTATATGTTATGTTAGAAACCACCTGTACAGTACTGCGATAGATGGTGGGTTTGCCAGGAAAGCTGGCTGGGACCACCTTCTTTAATAAATTAAAAAGGGGAAAAAAAAAAAAAGAAGAAAAAATCCCCCCACACTGACATTTACATAGTATTTTTCACACTTTTTTTCTGGGGTTATATCTTGCCTGGGGACGAGCACCAGGCGGTAGCTTGCCAGGTGTTCGCTGCTCCCTGGCAGCGAAGTGGCCTAGTGTTTCTACCAACACAGAGAACAAAGGTGGAGATGGGCTACTACCTTGGAGCCACCATTATACACGTACGTACACACACGCAAGCCCTAGATGATGGAAATGTATATATAATTGTATATAAATCTATGTAAGTTTTGTATATACAGGGTGTCTCAAAAATATTGGTACAAATGTTTAGGGGAGATAGGTAACATCTAAAGGAATGTGAATCGCATAGGAACCCATAACCAGAAACATCACCGTAAGTCGGTACACGGCACTGTTCATCAGTTCGCAAGAGGGAAAATTTCTGGTTTACTCGTTCAAGCAGTAGTCGACGCACGAAGAGCATGCACTTAGTGTATGGATTAGCAGAGGGCAATGGACAAGCCGCTCAACGAATTTATGAAGAACACTTCCCAGACAGACATGTACCGGACCACTGTTTGTTTGCACGTGTGCATCAAAATCTGTGCGACTATGGGTCATTTAGAGGTAACAGGAGTAGTGCGGGCAGACCACGTTTGACATGAATTCCAGCCATGGAAGAAAGTGTGTTGAATGCCGTCCAGAATAATCCTACTACCAGCATACGTGCCATTGCCTCTGTCTCATTGCAGTGTACAGTGTGTCTGGCACAACAATTCCTTACACCCCTTTCATCTCCAAAGGGTTCAGTTACTACTCCCCCTAAGATCCTGCACGGGTGGCTTTTGTGCAGTGGTTTCTCCAAGGAAGTGTTCAAGACTTGAATTTTCCAGCCTATGTTTTGGTCACGGATGAGGCTTATTTCACTCGGGAAGACTTATTCAATCAACACAATGCTCATGTGTGGGCTCACGACAACCCACACGGTGTGTGCCCCCATGCGGCACAACATCGCTTCGCAATAAATGTGGGCAGGTATGGTCAGTGACTGCTTAGTCGGCCCATAACTGTTACCATCCCGCATGAACTCTGCTAAAAAACAGATCTTTCTTGAACAAGTTCTACAAGGGTTACTTGACGATGTTCCAGCAAATGTGAGACATAACATTTCGTTTTGACATGACGGGGTGGCTGCCCATTATGGAAGGTGTGTTTGTGACCATTTGAACAGGCGTTTTGGGCGTCAATGGACTGGCCGTTGTGGACCCGTTGCCTGCGACAACCCACACGGTGTGTGCCCCCATACAGCACAACATCGCTTCGCAATAAATGTGGGCAGGTATGGTCGGTGACTGCTTAGTCGGCCCATAACTGTTACCATCCCGCATGAACTCTGCTAAAAAACGGATCTTTATTGAACAAGTTCTACAAGGGTTACTTGACGATGTTCCAGCAAATTTGAGACATAACATTTCGTTTTGACATGATGGGGTGCCTGCCCATTATGGAAGGTGTGTTTGTGACCATTTGAACAGGCGTTTTGGGCGTCAATGGACTGGCCATGGTGGACCTGTTGCCTGCCCCCCCAAGCTCACCTGATTTATCAAGCCTTGATTTCTTTCTGTGGGGGGGTCCTCAAATCTATTGTGTATGAATCGGCTGTGGAGACGTAAATGGATCTCGTGGCGAGACTCGTCTGCACTGCTGCTACTGTCAAAGAAACTCCAGGTGTGTTCGACCGTGTCCGACAATCCATGCTGCATTCAGTGTCACGCATGCATTGCGTCTCATGGTGGAACCTTCGAGCATCTGTTGTAACATCATGAAATGTATCCATCTTGTACTCCACTGATAATATTATGTCAAATAAATGTTTGCCACTAATTACTGTCTTGTGTCATTTATGCTTCTTGTGCCTCTGCTACTACTTTCCAGTGATGTTTCCAGTTATGGGTTCCTATGCAATTCACATTCCTTTAGATGTTACCTACCTCCCCTAAACGTTTGTACCAATATTTTTGAGACACCCTGTATATGAATGTATGTAAACTGTGTGTATTAATAAATGGGAAAAAAATGGAAATTGGGTTATATCTGGCTTACTAACCAACTCACCAGCAACAAAACATAAGCAGTGTCTGACTGCTGCAGAACACCACACTTTTCTGAAATCGTGTCACTAGCATTATAAGCCAAGTCTCCTTCATCCTGATCATCATCTATAGAAGAATGTGGACAATCCCACTCCATTACCACATGAGGTAATACAGCGGGGTCTTGAAGATTGGTGACATAAGGGTAAGATAGGAAACAAAAGTCAGTGCCATTTGTTTATGCCCAGGAGGTATTCATTTTAAGTTTTCTTAACTATATAATAAAATTTACTAAAATAACTTTGTTCTGACTTCTCAGAGTTCTGAGTACATACAGTAAATTCATAGTATTACTGATAAATGCAATTTTATGATAGTAATACTTTATTAGTTATTTTTTAATTCTAATACTTCACTGAAAAAAAAAAAAAAAAAAAAATATATATATATATATATATATATATATAAAATGAAATCTACTTAAATTTCTATTTTTAATTAACAGAAAGAATAAACCATGTGGCACTTCTATGCTGAAAGTGATGTCAACACAAATTTAAAATGCATTACTGTTGGATCCATATGAGTCTGTTTTCCTTGACTGTGAAATAACAGAAGGAAAAAGATCCTGTGTTACTGTTGGTGTCAGCTTAAACAGTACTAAAAACTTTCTATGCAATGTTCTTTCTGACACCATTTGAAAAATGCAGCATAAATCTGTTATTAATTCAAAATTTAGTTAACTATTCTTTTTCAATATTTGTAAGAAATGAAATTATGGATGAAAAAATATAAAACCATTTGTTATGAAATACTGGGATTTGTTATGAAATACTGGGATTATGAAATACTGGAATTAATCTGATGATATAACATTTCATCTCCCCTCACAATCTTTCCATTTAATGAATATTGCAAATATGCTTTACTGTGAAAAAATGACAAGAAAAACAAGCAAGCAAAAAACTTGAAAATACTATATAAAAAAACTTAAGTTTTTTTAGTTTATCTTGTATTGGCATTATGCATTCAGTAGCCATACTACTTCTCAAAATAAAAGCATTGTGGTAATATATAGTTTCTATATTTTATATTCTCCAGTGAGGCACCTAGAATATAAACAGTGTGATAAACAGAATCAATTTAAAACAAAAATGTCTCTCTTGGGAAATAAGTAACTTTCAAACCATTACATAGTTTATACTTGCAATGGTCTTCCCTAAAAAAAAAAAAAAAAAAAAAAAAAAAAAAAAAAAAAAACAACCATAAAATTCTTGTCTTCTCCTTCATATGAATTGGAAATAGTAACCAGAAACTACAACATCAAAATAATATAGTATAAGGATTTTTCATCATTGTTTCTTATTTAAAAATGAAATAAACTATATATTACCACAATGATGCTTCATCATCACATTTTTCAGTGATGGTTACTTGTGAAGGACAGCAAATGTGATAAGCATATGGTCTTGGCTCATTCTGCACTATAGATGTGATTCATATTTTTTAAATACAGCAAACTTTTATTTAATGTAAATTAATTTTATTTTAATTTAGAGCCTTAAAATCAAAGATTAATAATGATGATAATACCCTTAATGAACTCAACATTACAGTTGAGTCCATTTTATGGACCTGAGACTTCAAACTAATCTATAAAAATAATTCATTCATCAAATAAAAAAACAGAGATAATGAATATAGCTTATTGATATCATGTTCAGTTATATCCAAATACCTTATAATACTAATAAAATTAGAAATATAGTTGGAAATGACTTTCTATAACAAGCAAAAAAAGATCAGTGGACAAATTGGAAACAGAACTGTTGCCAGAGCAGCCAATCCTAAATAATGGTTCTAAATTAAAATGTCAATGAGGTGATATAAAGAACCAGAGCTCAAAAAATCAATTTTCTATGGTGAGTAACTTTCAATAGCAAGTAAATCTTTGGCTTGAACCATTACAAATTTAAAATTAATAAATAATAATTTGGGGAATCCACTTTTAGCTTTTGACAGTAAAGGCAAGCTACATATCAAAAGGAAAATGGTAGGATGTTAGATCAAAAATCAATGGCAGCTTTTGTGGCCATGCTAATCTAAATAAATAGCCTGTGGTGGCAACTTATTAACACACATTTGTTCTTATTTTATCTCTGAATTTTTGGTTTCTTTCTACTCAGTTATATAGCCATGCTCTTTATTACAATCCATATTTCTAAAGCAAAATTTCTTGCCAGCACTTGTTTTCATTGCTTGTAGTTAAGCTTCAAAGCCATGCTCCTTCATTACTACCCATATAGCTTGTAGTACAAAAAGCTGAACAGCTTTGCATACTAGAACAGTGGCAATTTGCATCTGGTTGTGCAAGTCAAAGTGATAAATTAGCAGTTATGGGAAGTAGTAAAGATATCACAGAGTTTCAAAAGGACATGAGGAAGCTCGTGCATCGGGTACTTCCATATTGCAAATGCCACATCTTCCAGCTGCTCATGGCCCCACTATGGTTAAGGTGAATAAAGAATGGTGCTGAATGGGTCACCAATCTATGCTGACAGGTTATGCAAGGTGGACATTCATGGTGAGGGAAGGGTGCAACATGCTATATGGGCTCAACAGCAGGTCACTGTGCAACAGTTGACACTGTACTACAATGTGGGGAATGCAAGAACAATATTCCAAATGACAATGCACCACACACACTCAGATGCATGGGTTCCACAAACACACACAGCAGACGATCCAAAAGACAACCTCTCCTCAACGTTAATCATAGTCAACAATGAATGGTGTGGTATAAACAATACATTAGTTAAACACTGGAGGATCAGAAATGAGTGTGCTGGTCGGATGAATCCAAATACCTGGTGCAACACACCGACAAATGCCTTTATGTATGTTGAAAGCAATACAAGTCCATAGACACATTGTGCATGGTGCTCACTATCCAAGCAGGTGGTGGTTGCTTAATATGGGACATGTTTTGCTGGCAACAACTAGGACTCCTTGTGTGTATGGGCCAACATTTCACTGGTGAAATCTACTGGCAGCTCTTAGGAGACCATCTGTGCCCTGCCATTTTGCAATTTTCTTTTTCCTGGACAGAAACATGATCTTTCAGGACGATAACATGCTGTGTTGGGCTTGCACTGTGCAAGAGTGGTTCAAAGAACACAGTGAAGATATCACCCCTTCTCGATTGGAATCCAAATTCGCCTGACCTCAATCAAATTGAACACTGTGGGATGTTCTGGAATGGGAAGTGAGATGTATGGACATGCAACCACCCGTCATTTATTGCGACACCGTGGAAAGCCTTGCAGGCAGCACGGCTGCAGATTCCTACAGACGTTGTCAGACAACTAGTGGAGGCAAAGCTTAAGTGAATAGTGGCTGTTATCCAAGCAAATGGTAGCCCAACACAGTATTAGGTAGATGGTCACAATTTAGTGATCACTGAGTGTATATACAGTGAAACTTCTAACGGACATCTCTCTACAACGGACATTTTCAAATTCCCCAACTCACCTCCATTGGTTTTAACGTGTTTGCAGCTTCTGTCTAGCGGACATTCTCTGTAACGGACACGGACAGGCAATCTGCACTGTTTCGTTTAGATTAGCACTTAATTTGATCTCCCCATAACGGACAGCGGGCGAGCTCACGGCCCTTTTTCTAGGAACGTTTCTTCCACGTATTGCCTCAATCGTGTGTTTATTTTCTATTTCAGATTCTCTGAATTTTATCAAGGTTTATGTCGCAGTTCTAAACCCTTTTTCAAGAATTTTAAGGCACGTGTAAAACTTCTGATGAATTCGGTGTGTGCAGGGGGGGGGGGAATATGGTCGGCCTTTCGTCGTTTCAGTTTTGTTCAGTGTCGTGTAAGTGCACAATGTCTTCTCGTAAAGATTTAACTTTAAAAGATAAAGTCGAACTCATTAATGCGTATGATTGGCAAAAAAATAGTGTTCGCAATCTCGCTGCAAAATTCAAAATCGGGAAGACGCAGGTAAGCGACATTCTAAAGAAAAAAATGAACTGCTCAAACAATTTTGGCAACACGGAAATGATCAGGTTCAAAAATCATTCCCGAAAACTGTTGGACTTCAAATTTGTCGCGCACGTGCTAAAAAAATTCCCATTAATGGGCCTATTATTATGGAAAAAGCTTTGGAGGTTGCGAAATCTATGGGAGTAAATGAGTTCAAAGCTTCTGTGGGAGGGCTAGACAAGTTCAAAACTCGGCATAAAATTTCTTGGAAAACCGTAAGTGGTGAAGGTGGATCTGTTGATACTGGGGTTGTAACAGAGTGGACCATCAAATTGGAAGATTTATGTCGTGATTTTGAAGCTAAGGATATTTACAACTGTGACGAAACCGGGTTGTTATTTTAAAGCTCTTCCTGAAAAAACAATGAGTCTAAAAAACGAAAAGTGCCAGGGCAGAAAAATTTCTAAGGAACGCTTGACTGTACTATTGTGTACAAATATGCTGGGAGACTTTGAACAACCTCTTGTTATAGGAACCCACAAAATCCTCATTGTTTCAAGGGCATAAAGTTGAATCTTTTGGATGTTGACTGGAAGCATAATAAAAAAGCGTGGATGACACAAGATATCATGAGCGAATGGATAAGTCAATTTAACCAACACGTGATTCGTCAAAACAGAAAAATTATTCTTTTCGTGGATAATGCTGCATCTCACCCGTACATTGAATTGTCCAACATTCAAATCGTTTTTCTGCCACCAAACACATCTGCAGAGTGTCAGCCCTTGAATCAAGGGATAATAAAAAATTTTAAACTTCACTACAGAAAACGTGTTTTAAGACATCTCATTGCAAACATGAACGATGTAACATGTGTGAGTGACCTTGCAAAGAAACTCAGCATCCTAGATGCGATTCAATGGATTTCCTCTTCAGTGAACACAATTAGAAAACAAACTGTCGTGAACTGTTTTGTAAAGTCTGGCTTCTCAAATGCAAAAATTGAAGTTGTGAACAGCAATGTGGAGCACCAAGAAGAACAAGAACTTCATCTATTGATAATGTACGATACTTCAGCTACAAGTGACCCTGGCTACAAAGATATAGACTCAAACCTTACTACAGAAGATGGTGCTCTAGATATCAACGACATTATCATCGATATTTTTCAAGAAGTTCTTCATGAGGATGAAGAAATGGAAGGAGGTCATTCTGTCAAAGAACATATTAACGACGAACCATCGATGAAAATAGAAGAAGCGCTCATACAAATCAATCGTTTAAAAATGTTTTTCGCCGCTGAAGAAGATACTGAAGGACTTTCAATGGTTTCTTCACTCCAAACAAATGTTGAAAACAAAATTATCAGCCGGAAGAAGGTGCAGAAGAAAATAAGTGATTACTGTATGCATTTTTCTTAAGATAAAGTCATAATATGCATAGCACAATTGTATGTATATTATTTACAAAAATATTGTTCAAAATCTGTATATATTTTAATTTAATTTTAAATTAAACGTTTAACGATTTTTTTTCTTTTTTTTTTTCTCCCTCAGACTTCTTGTTAGCGGACACTTCTCTCTAACGGACACATTTTCATTCCCCATGGCTGTCCGTTACAGGGAAGTTTCACTGTATACCATTAAGAAATTAGAGCAAGAGGAGGATGCCAAGGTGGATGAATACTGAGCTAGCCAGTTTAACAGAGAAAAAAAAAGAAGAAATGGGTAACAGAGCAATGAAGAGTAGTAAAGAATGCAACAGCTACAAGCCGATGTGTAAAAGTATCACAGAAAAGATTAGGTTGGCAAGGCAGAGTATGAGAAATCACTGGATATGAGCGTAAAAGAATGGAGACAAGTAGTTTTTCATATATGTGAATATAAAAAAGAAAATAACAAATCATACTTGACCCTTTCATTATGGTATATCCTAGAAAACCCAACTAATGTTACAAATGAACTGTACAGGGTACTTTGCATCAATATTTACACATGAAAGTCTTCTTAGTGAGAAACTGTATGAGTGAAGCTGGGAAGCATGAAATTTGCAATGATGAAATAACAAAAGGCTGTTATTGAAAAAAACTTACTAGCCTAAAGGCAAATACAGCTCCTGGAATTGATGACAAACACCCAGCAAGTTTGAGGAGGGTAGTAGGAGAGTACATTGATCCATTAAGATTAAATATGAGGGCATCACTGGACTTGAAGTGCCAACATATCACAAACACACATAGAGGGTTCAAGAGAAAAGTGTAACTACTGACTCCACTAGTTAGTCTGACTTCAGTGGCAAAAAAAAAAAAAATGTATTTAAGCAAAGCATTTCACTCAGTCCCATATCACAGGTTACTGTATAAGATGAAATTGGAATCACAAGGAAAATCCTTAGTGGGATCACAGGAGGCAGAGAATTATGATTTATGGTTATTCTGCAGATTGGGATAACGTAAGAAGCTGTTTTAATTTCTTAAATGACAAGGGGGGAGTGGCATGATGTCAAGATCAGTAGGGAAGTTAATGATCAGCACTAAGCAGAGCTTCTTCAGGGATGGTTAAACTGGCAACTATGTTTCAATGCAGTGAAGTGGAAGGACACACGAGAGAGAGAGAGAGAGAGAGAGAGAGAGAGAGAGAGAGAGAGAGAGAGAGAGAGAGAGAGAGAGAGAGAGAGAGAGAGAGAGAGAGAGAGAGAGAGAGAGAGAGTGTGTGTGTGTGTGTGTGTGTGTGTGTGTGTTAGCAATCCCAAAATAAAATGCACTTTTTGTGAATGAATTAAAAAAGGTAAATGAAAGGTATTTGGGGTTTACATAGTTATCATAGTTATATAGTTTACATAGACTAGTTTATATTAAACAGGCAATAATGAATTTCTCAGTCTGCAACAGCAAACATTTAAACAGAAATTTTTAATAACTAATCAATTAAAGCGATTATTTTCAGCCACTGCTTTGAGAGTTTGCAAGTTCTGAGATTTGGACCAATAAAATTTATTAATTAGAAGCTGCTTAATTTTCATACAGAGTTCACCTGAAAATCTGGAATGGTATATTTGCAAAACTGAAGGCTGATTACAGCCTTCACTTTTGGAGAATCATGGCCAAATGGCTTAAACGGAGAACTGTAGCAGAGTAGTCAGGTGCACGGGTGCAAAAACACACAAGCACTTTGAGTGGACCTTGGTTCAAGCTCCCATTATTGCTAAATTGTATTCATTGTCAAAATAATTCATGTAAACTCCTCTGACCTAGTTGTCGTGTTGGAGTATAAACGAGAATATTTAGTTATGCTAAATTCAGAGCCAACAAGGTGAATGGACTTTTACCAAACTAACATTCATTAAAACAGAACAATAAGTTATGCTAGAGACCATCAGTGTGAGATTTATATGGCTAAAAGCAAAATGTCTATAAACATGGGCATTATTTATTACACTTACTCTTTAGCTGATAGCTGTACATGGGTTTTAGGCATAGGTCCAATAACATCATCATCCTCTTCCTCTTGTTCTTTTTCTGGAAAAAAGATGGTTAATATTAGTGGAAATAAAATCATCATTATGGTTCGAGGTTCACATTAGTTCATCTTATAACTTTTCAAATATTAACTATAATGCCTATTTATTTTTGCAAAAAAATATTTAATTTTTTAAATTCAGTAAGTATTTTTTAACAGAAAAAGTTACAGCTTTCAACAGAAGGTATTCATAATCCCAACCCCCACATTTGTTTATATAATACATTTACAGATTTCTGAAGTGAAGTATATATGTGACGCAGCTGAGTGGTCAGGAGTGAGAGTGCAACAGTACACATTCTTTGAGTAGACCAGGATTCAAGCCCGTGACTGCTAAATACAATTAATGTTTGTATTAATGATTTATTGTAAACTCCATTGACCTGATGGTCGTGTCGGAACATAAACAAGAATATATTAGAAATAACACTGGTCAACATGTAAAATGTTACGAAAACGAAAACACCCAATCTTGACTAATTTGATGCTGCTGAACACGAAAATCACATTAAAATTTGTCAACTGGCTCTTGTCATAATTGGCCTGTCATGAAGATATAAGATGTCCTCCCTGTCAGTCTGTTTTGTTTTGTTTTGTTTTGCTTCCACCACTCCACATCAAACTGGGGCACATGAAAAATTTCTTGAAGGCTTTGGAAATGAACATTGCATTCACATACTTGCAAGAGAAATTCCCAAGACAGTACATGTGTAGACATGTATATTATTTTGTGCAGGACGGCACCTGAACATCAGTTCATCTCCACCTTGGTATACT
This sequence comes from Mastigoproctus giganteus, assembly GCF_048544385.1. Taxonomy (NCBI): domain Eukaryota; kingdom Metazoa; phylum Arthropoda; class Arachnida; order Uropygi; family Thelyphonidae; genus Mastigoproctus; species Mastigoproctus giganteus. The sequence continues at coordinate 58,539,792 of NC_143580.1, forward strand.
GTGATGGCTACAGAACTCTGTAAAAGGCTGGAAATGTGTGTAGTGCTATGTTTGTGTAGTTTGTGTGTGTTGTTATGTTGTTTAGTTGTTTCTGGCCTCTTTGTCACCAGGCAGGCGATCACCCGGAAAGCCTGCCCAATGTCTGTCTACACCATGGGGAGATGGGCCACAACTGCACATGTGCTGTGGTGGACCTAGACTAGCTCATGGGTCTATTATTCCCTGTGTATGAGGTACTGCACAAAATTCTGCACCCTAGAAGTGCCATACTGGTGGGTGCCAGCAATCCTGCCCCCCCAGGTTGCCTAAACCTGGAAGCCAGCAAAATAAAAAAAAAAGGTACATGGAAACAAGTCCACAAGCTCAGCTCAGTATTACTAAGACCAATATTCTATTTACATAGCTCAGAATTTCTGAGAAACAAGTTTACATAAAATACCATTAATTAAACTTTACATATTTACATATTAACATTGAAAGGATACTTGCACCAAGTAGGCGCAAAGAGACTACGCCCGCAAACTTCATTGTTCTCTTCACACGTCTTTAACGTGGGTCTATTCATGAGTTCTTAGCGCTTAAAACGTGTTCTCCGCATATTAGTCTCTAAAGTCCTTCTCCACAATCTGTATTTTCCAACAAAGTATTCTGAAGAAGAATATTCTCTATAAGGTTTACCTTAGCAGCCACAATGAGACTGCTACCATGATGTCCAAGTCCATAAAGTCCAGGTTACCATCTCTGCAGAGTCCAATTCTCAAAAGAAGATCTGGATGTTGTATTCTTGTAATACTCACAATTAGTTTAGTTATTATGTCATCAATTCATAGTTCACAAAAATATTTAATGGCATGTATTTGGTAATATTCAATACCAAAAAATAATTTTGATATCATATACCGGGATTTCAGGAAAGCTTTTGACACTATTGCACATGACTACTGTACAAATTGGAGCAGAATGGTATTAAGGGTAAGTTGCTACAATGGATAAAAAGGTGGTTGAGTGGGAGAAGACAGAGTGGTAATGAATGGATGCTGCTCTTCGTGGACTAATGTTATTAATGGAGTCCCCGAGGGTTCGGTGTGGGGCCCACTGTTGTTTTGTATATTTATCAATGATATTGATCAAGGTATATCAAGCTTAGGGTCGAAGTTTGCAGATAATACAAAGGTTGGCAGGATTGTTAATGACAGTAATGGCAGTGTGCCACTGCAACAGGATCAAGAAAATTTTCAAATCCATGCTACAGTTATTAAAACAGAACAAATTTCATATAACATGTCCTTTCCTCAAGGTGTACCATGAACAGTCAAACCAACAGAACAAACTTATCAGTGAAAAGATCTAAACCTCCCCAAACATTCCTCCATACATATCACAAATATACATGATCTCAGTTCCAATCTCAATGGTGTCCATTTCCACTTAGTCTGCCAAACCCCACCTACTTTTTCTGACAGAAAATCAATTATTGGCTTCCTCACCCACTGCTCATCTTAGTTGTCCTAATTATTCACTCTACAATTCCTTTCGCTTCAAATGTGGTCATTGTAAATAAGTTTGTTCTGATATTCCCTGTCAAACACTTAGTAATTTGGAATCTCCGCTTTTCGATCTTCACTGGATTAAAATCTCTCCACCCCATTCTGTCTTTATCTGTTCCTTTTATCATTCTCCTAACTCCAATAATGACTTGGAACTCTCTCACTTCATTTCTCTGAAATTCTACTTTTTTCAATCCAACTTTCCTAAAAGTGAGAATTTTCCTTGGAGATTTTAACATTCATAACTCCAGCTGGCTTTAGTCTTCTAGTTACAAGGACCCAGCTGGGTGAAATGTTGGGGCTTTTACAATAACTAATGACCTTACACAGATTGTCCATTTACTTACTAGAATACCAGACAATCTTAACCACGCACCCAACACTCTTGATCGTCTTCTCATAAACAGCCCTTCCAAGTTAAGATGGATGATCCTCCAGGCACCTCAAAACTACAACTGAGTGATGGTCTCTTCTTCAAAGGATCCTTTCATTTGTGGCTGTATTCGACCTCATGTTGTTTGGCATTGCCAAGAATGCAAAATGGGATGATCTGCCAAATTTCCATTCTTCTTTTCCTTGGTTACGTTATCATTTTAAATCTTCTGACATCAATGAATGCTCAGACCATATCAGTGAAATTATTGTTGTAGATGAAATCCTTTATTCCCCACTGCTCCTTTACCTAAACCTTGGTTTTCCAATAAATGTGCTAAGGCTGTTCAAGGTAAGAATACTGCATATTCTTATAGAATATGCAGTATTCTTACTGCATATTCTATTCTCAGCTGCCCACATCAACGCCAGAGCTTGCACTTGGGCATCGCGTGACACAGAGACAACCCCCAAGGCAGAATGCGCTGGTCCCGAAGGAACTAGTAGTTGTTGGTGACTCAATTGTCAGGGAAACGGGGAACATGCTTTGTAAAAAAGATAGGTGGAACAGGACCAGGGTATGTCTGCCAGGGGCAAAGGTTGATGACGTTGTAGAGCGAATATCATCTTTTAAGGGCACAAAAGGTGATATAGTTGTACACGTTGGCACTAATAATATTAAAAGTAGGAGACCGGCAGAATTACTTAACAAGTACAGGTCACTGTTGAACAAAAGCCGAGAATTAGGGTTGAATTTGAAAGTGTCTGCAATTCTGCCCAGACACGATAGGAGGGAGTATATGATGAGAGCCTTGTCGATCAATTCGGCCCTGGAAAGATTGTGCAAGGCTCAAGGGGTAGAATTTTTTTCAGCCTGGACTGTACTTGTTAACAGGAGAGATTGCTTCTACAGGGATGGGATACACTTAAATAGAAAGGGTGCAAGAATATTTGCTGATGCTATCGAGGCAGTGTTAGGTGGGTCGGAAAACTGCTAGCTTGGGGGGAGACAAAGACCAATAGATTGACAGTAGCCACTGGCAGAGGTGAAAGAGATTCTTGCACTGCTTCTATTAGAATGAGCAGAAGCCTGGAAAACAAGATGCATGGTATTTCAGAGACTGCTGGGAGCCATTGCGGTACAAGTAAACACATGGGTTGTGTTAGGGTAGCTAAGAATAGGAATAGGTGCATGTATACTTGCGTGTACACCAATGCTAGGAGTTTAGTAAATAAATTTAATGAATTTGAGGTATTGCTCAAAACATCAAAGGCAGATATTGTTGGGATATCAAGACGTGGTGTCACACAGATATAAGGAATGCAGAACTGGAATTTGGGTAGTACAACGTCTACAGAAAGGATAGACTGGATAGGAAGGGAGGAGGGGTTATGCTATTAGTTAAGAAATACATAAAATCCAAGGAAGTGAAACCAGTGGACATCGCCGGACAGTGCAGTGTTGAGTCAGTTTGGTGTGACATAAGCATTGGGAGATCAAAATTGAGAGTAGGAGTGTGCTATAGGCCTAATGACTCTGATGAGTATAATAAGGAACTGTACAGGGAAATAGAGTGGGCCAGTAAATCAGAGAGTCTTATAATGGGAGATTTTAATTTCCCAGATATTGACTGGAATTTGGGGGCTGGTTACTCACACACTAGCAGGGCTTTTGTGGATTTATTGGATGATTGTTTTCTACATCAGCATGTTCGGGAGGCAACTAGAGGGAGTAATACTCTTGATTTGATTATCAGCAGTGATTCTTCATGCATTAAGAATCTGCAGATAAACGAACCACTAAGTGGCAGTGATCACAGTGTGCTGAAGTGGGATTTACTCAAAGAGGTAACTACCATTAGGGGTAAAGGGAAGGGTTATTGCTTTCGTAAAGGTGACTACGATGGACTGAGACAGTATTTAAATTCTATACAGTGAGACCAACTGATGATGTTACCAACAGCAAATTCAAAATGGGAAGCATTCAAAGAACTTATCTTGGAAGTTACTAGGCTTTACATACCAACTAAGAAATATTGTTCAAGGTTTAGGCCAAAATGGATGTCAGATGAACTAATGAGGCATATGGCAGAGAAGAAAAATGCATGGGATACTTACAAATTAACACATGACACAGAAGCCTATGATAGATACAAGTTGATATGCAACCAAGTTACAAAGGAGGTTAGGCAGGCGAAGGCAGATTACGAGAAATCCTTGGCAAGGGATGCAAAGAAATACAGCAAAGAGTTCTTTACTTATGTTAACCCTAGAAGGAAGGGGATGAATCAGATTGGTCCACTTGATATTGATGGGTCAACTGTTGATGATCCTGCTCAGGTAGCTAACAAACTAAATGAATATTTTGCATCGACATTCACACATGAGGAGTTATTCAGCAAGGGGAATGCCAGAGGTGTATTCAACTCTAGCAGTAAGCTACAGAATCTTGAAATAACTGGGAGTAAAGTGGAGGAGAAACTGTTGAAGATAAACACAAGAAAGGCACCCGGGGTGGATGGGATCTATCCAGTTATATTAAAGGAGGCAGCAAAGGAAGTAAGCAAACCCTTAGCCATAATTATGAGAGCTTCCTTGGACTCAGGGGAGGTACCCATAGACTGGAAATGTGCAAATGTGACCCCAATATACAAAGGAGGATCAAAGGCTGACACAAGTAATTATAGACCTGTGAGCTTAACTTCTGTTCCAGGAAAATTAATGGAGGCACTGGTTAAAGAAGCACTGCAGGATCATTTAGACAAGACTTCAGTTATAGCTCAGACACAGCATGGTTTTGTTAAGGGGAAGTCTTGCCTGACCAACTTGATTGGATATTATGATGCAGTCACAAAAGAACTGGATGCAGGGAATAACTTTGATATTATATACTTGGATCTTAGAAAGGCTTTTGATACTGTTGCACATGGAAGACTGCTATACAAATTGGAGCAGTGTGACATTGGAGGCAAATTGCTGCTATGGATAAAGGGGTGGTTGAGGGGGAGAAGAGAGTGGTAATCAATGGACACTGCTCATCGTGGACTGATGTTAATAGTGGAGTCCCTCAGGGCTCAGTGTTGGGTCCATTATTGTTTTCTGTATTTATAAATGATATTGATGATGGTATATCAAGCTTAATGTCCAAGTTTGCAGATGATACAAAGGTTGGCAGGGTTGTCAAGGACACTACTGACACTATGCTGCTGCAACAGGATCTGGAAAGGTTGAGCAGATGGGCTGAGAGGTGGCAAATGAAGTTTAACATTGACAAATGTAAAGTACTACACATGAGAAACAGCAACCCCAGAGCAACGTATAAACTCTGTGGTACTACACTGACAGTGGTAGAGAATGAAAGGGACTTGGGGGTGGTTGTGCAGGCAGATATGAAGTTCTCTGAGCAGTGCAGACGGGCTGCAAGAGTAGCTCATGGAGTATTGTCAATGATATACAGGAATTTTTCCAGCAGGGATAAGGAGGTGATTATTCCATTGTATAAGGCAATGGTCAGGCCACACCTAGAGTACTGTATACAGGTCTGGAGGCCTCATTTCAAGAAGGATGTAGAGCTGCTGGAACGAGTACAGAGAAGGGCAACAAGATTAGTGAATGGAACAAAGGGGTGCTCTTACGAAGAAAGGCTTAAGTTTTGCAAATTACAGTGTCTGGAGACTAGGCACTAGCGAGGAGATCTGATAGAGGTGTATAAAGTCTTGAATGGTTTAAGCATGCTCAATGCTGATGGGATTCTTCCTCTAGCTCAGAAAAATCACCTGAGAGGGCATAAATTCAAATTGAGGAAAGACAGATGTAGGATAGACGTGCGGAAATTTGCCTTTAGCCAGCGGGTGGTTGGTTGGTGGAACAGACTTCCATCCCTTGTGGTGGAGGTTGATAGCCTAAATAAGTTTAAGGCTCAGCTGGACAGGTATTTGGAACGAACAGAGGGGTGAAGTGGAAGTGGGTTTTTTTTTTTTTTTTTTTTGGCTGATGCTGCATAAGCTTGCTTTCTTGCATTAAATGCCTCTACTAATGATAATGCTAATATTGCAATTGGCTTGCATTAAAATCACCGGGTTCATTTTCTATCTACACCAAAGATAGCAACAATTGTAAAGCAGTTATTAATCAGTCCAAACTAGATTTTTAACAGGCTAAGAGTAGTAGAAAGCTTGCTTCTTGTCCAAATGGTAGTCAAGCATTCTGGTATCTTGACAGATCTACTAGCCACAATGATTGCCCCTCTATACCGCCATCTCTGTTCCCACCTCTGTCAAAACCTGATGGGTCTATTACTATATCAGTCAAAGATAAAGCTGACCTGCTAGCATCCTACTTTTCTTCTAACTCTTGTAATGATAATATTGGTAAACCACCTCCTACCATTCCCAGTATACTCAACTCAGTGCCTCCCGTGGTCTTCCATCAAAAAGGATGTAAAGAATTTTGAACAACCTTGATGCCAAGAGAGCTCAAGGTCCTGATGGCATTTCTCCACTCATTAATCAAAACATGTGCTCCTGTTCTGTATCACTTTTTCACATCTGATTCCTCTGGTGTTTCTCTTTCTGATTTGAAATTTGCCCATATCCAGCCATTTCCTAAAAAGGATGACAAATCCCTCCCATCCAATTATTGTCCCACTGCACTTGCCTCTACTCTTTCCAATGTAATGGAGAAATCCATTAACTACCAACTCCTAAACTATCTCAAAAACCTTCCATCTGATCAATGATTGCCAATATGAATCTAATCAGTGTTGATTCACTGGTTAGTTGGTTTGTTAGTTGGGTTTTTAATGGCATGATCCACTGGTGATGTTTTGGTTTATGTTACCCATCTATGGACAAATTCAATGGACAAGTTTAGTGAAAGTTAAGCGGTTGCTCTTGACATTTCTAAGGCTTTTCATCATGTTTGGCATAAAGGTCTTCAAAACAACCTTCCATTTTATGGATTGCCAAATGTTTTTTGCAACTGGGTATCCAGTTTTCTCTCTGACCACTTGCTGTAAGTGATGGTAGATGGCTCTCTGTCTTCTAACGTTTACATTAATGCTGGTGTTTCCCAAGGGGTCAGTTCTTTCGCCTACGCTTTTCCTCTTATATATTAATGATCTTCTCCTTTTGACTGGAAATCCTATCCATAGTTCTGCCAATGATGACATGTTGCATTTCATCTTCCAGTCCAAGAATTCTTGCCCTGCACAGACAGCTTCATCTTCTCAAATATCCACTACAAAATCCTTAAATGATAATCTCCAGGTAATTCTCCAATGGGGTAAAGATAACTTAGTTACAGTAAGTCCCCGAAATACGTAAGAGATACGTTCCAGGAATTCTTACATAAGTCGAGTTTTACATAACTCGGGAATGACTAAGAAAATATTGCTACTACATCCCTAATATGCCAAAATTACAAAAACCACATAATATCCTCAGAAGAATGGAAAAAGAAAAAAAGTTATATATTTTCAATTAGTTCAATTAAAAACTTTATCTGGGAACAGTGGTGAAGTAGCCAAATTGGCACATAAGAAAAGAAAACATAAAAGGAAGGGAAAAAAAGCATATTATTGTACTGTAAAACTGATATGTATTTCGCAGTCTTGGTTATTATAGCTGACTTCATTGGTGCCGATCCCTTCAACGCTTTTCGTATTCTGTCTTTGTCCTTTATTATTGTGTTCACTGTTGAAACTGACAAATCTAAATTCTGCTCGATACCTGTTAATGTTTGACCATTTTCATACATCCTTATTATTTTAATTTTCTGATTCAAATCGATAACTTTCCTTTTCTTGGTAGATTTACTAGTACCATGGTCACTTATTCTCTTAGTCAGCACCATGATAATGGTCAAAATGAAATTTTCTGTAAAGAACTTCATAGGGTTAAGGCGGAAACACACTATTATCACCTCACATTTTACTAAAGCACATTTCTGGAGGTCATTACCATAAAACAAAAAAATTTGCAGTTTTTGGTTTACTGTACTTTTCTGTTGGTCCAATTCATTTATAAACCTGTAGTAAACTTGATTTTATTGCATTTGCAATAATACCGGTAGCTGGAATTCTGTGGGTTTTTAGATTATTATGGTGAAATGTGCGTCCCCTTCACTGAAACCTTCAGTCATAAAAAAAAAAAAAAATTTCAGAATCTTCTCTTCATTCCTATTTTTTAAGCTTGTTATTCCATATCTCACTTGTGCATGTCATGTTCGTTGTTACTGTTTGCTTATTTATTTTATTTATTATTTTTTTTTACTGTTTTAAATTTTACAATCCTAAAAAAAAAAAAAATTTATTAAATTTTTTTTTACTTAAGTCCGAAATTACGTAACTTGGGTTTACATAAGTCGGGGACTTACTGTATTTTCAATCTTTCAAAAAACTTAGTTCTGTCTTATATCTTGCAAAAAGAATTCTACTAACCCTATATGCTTATCTTTGATGACACTCAGATCTCTAGACAAGATCACATATCTCTATTAAAGATTGCCCGGACTTCTAATTTCTTTTGGCAAAAAAAAAAAAAAAAGGGTAAATTGCAGCAATTATCAATCCATTTTAGGATGGAAGACTCCCGAACAATTCATTTTGAGGAAAATGGACCATAATCTGCCATGCTGGTCCAGTGCAGGTTGGCAGTACAACTGCCCTCCCGCTCCTGACTACTCGGCAATGGAGGCCTCAAGCACATCACAAATACTGCATTAGCATAAGTAGTAAGTAGGGGCATATGATGCAAGAAAGAAAGCTTAAATGGAATCAGTCAAAAAAAAAAAAAAAAAAAAAAATTCCCATTTCACCTATCCATTCACTCCAAATGCTTTTCTAGTTCTGCCTTGAACTTATTTAAGTTTTCTACCTCTTCTATGACAGATGAAAGTTAGTTTCATCTATGAACCACCCGGTAGCTAAAGGCAAATTTCCACACTTCTATTCTATAATTGTCTTTCCTCAATTTGAATTTATGTCCCCTCAGGTGAGTAATCAGAGCAAGAGGAGAGTGCAGGATGCAAAACTGCAAACCTAATCCCATCAGCATAGAACTTGCTTAAACCCTTCAAATCCCTATACACCTCAATTAGAACAATTTGCAGAACTTAAGTCTTTCTTGGCAAAAGCAACCCTTTGTTCCACTCGCCAATCTTGACGACCTTCTCTGTACTCGTTCCAGCATCTCTACATCCAAAATGAGGCCACCAGACCTGTATACAGTACTCAAGGGTGGCCTGACCATTGCCTGATACAAGGGGACAATCACCTCCTTATCCCTGCTAGAAAAATTCCTGTATATCATTGACAAGACACAATGAGTGTAGACAGCTCTTGCAGCCTGTCTGCACAGCTCAAAAAGCTTCAGATCTGACTGCACAATTAACCCCCAGGTCCTTTACATTTTCTACTACCCTGAGTGTAGTACCACACAGTTGGTACATTACTCTGGGATTACTGCTACCTATATGCAGTACTTTACATTTGTCAATGTTAAACTTCAGTTGCCACCTCTCAAACCCATCTGCTCAACATTTTTAGATCCTACTGCAGTAGTATACTATCATTACTGTCAATTACAAGCCTGCTACCCTTCATATTGTCTGAAAACATAGACACCCCTGATATACCTTCATCATTATCATTGATAAATACAAAAAACAACACTGAACCCAAGAGTGAACTCTGGGGGACTCCACTAATAACATTAGTCCATAAAGAGCAGTGTACACGAATTACCACTCTCTGTCTTCTCCTACTCAACCATCCTTTTATCTATTGTAGAAACTTGGCCTTAATGCCATACTGCTCCAATTTGTACAGTAGTCTTCCATGTGCAACAGTATAAAAATATTTCCTAAAATCCAAGTATATGATATCAAAATTATTTTTTGCATCCAGTTCCATTGTGACCACATCATAGTATCCAATCAAATTTGTCAGACAAGTATATCTTAATACTTCAGACACAACAAATACAAGTCTTCTCTAGATGATCCTGCAGTGTTTCTTTAACCAATGACTCCATTATTTTCCCTGGAACGGAAGTTAAACTAACTGTTCTGTAATTACTCGAGTCACCCTTTGATCCCCCTTAAGTAAAGAAGTCTTTGCTATTTTTCTTTGCATCCTTTGCCAGAGATTTCTCGTAATCTGCCTTTGCTTGCCTAACCTTTGTGACTTGATTACAGACTAGCTTATATCTACCAGTCTTCTGTACATCTGATAATTTATATGCATCCCATGCATTTTTCTTCTCTGCCACGAATCTCATTAGCTTCTGACATCCATATAGGCCTAAACCTTGAACAATATTTCTTAGTTGGGACAAAAAACCTAGTAGCTTCCAAGATAACTTCCTCGAATGTTTCCCCTTTTGAATTTGAAGTTGGTAACATCATCAGTTGATCTCATTGTATAGAATTTAAAAACTGTCCGAGACCACTGTAGTCACCTTTATGAAAGCAAAAACTCTTCCCTTTAACCCTGATGGCAGTTACACCTTTAAGTAAATCCCACATCAGCACACTGTAATCACTGCCAACCAATGGTTCCTTCATCTGCAGATTCTTAATGCATGAAGAATGATGGCTGATAATCAGATCAAGTGTATTACTCCCTCTAGTTGCCTCTCAAACATGCTGCTATAGAAAACAATCATCAAGTAAATTCACAAAAGCCTTGCTAGTGTGCACATGACCAAACCACTAGTTCCAGTGAATATCTGGGAATTCAAAATCCCCCATTATAAGACAATCTGATTTACTGGCCCACTATTTCTCTGTATAGTTGTTCATTGTATTCATCAAAGTCATAGGCCAATAACACACTCTTACTCTCAATTTTGGTTTCCCAGTGCTTATGTCACACCAAACTGACTGAACATTGCACTGTCCACCCATGTCAGCTGGATGCATTTTAGGATTAGAATTAGCAGAGGCATTTGATGCAAGAAAGCAAGCTTATGCAGTATCAGCCAAAAAAAAAAAAAAAAAACCACTTCCACTTCACCCCTCTGTTCTTCGAAATACCTGTCCAGCTGAGCCTTAAACTTATTTAGGCTATCAACTTCCACGACAAGGGATGGAAGTCTATTCCACCAACCAACCACCCGTTGGCTAAAGACAAATTTCCGCACGTCTATCCTACATCTGTCTTTCCTCAATTTGAATTTATGCCCTCTCAGGTGATTATTCTGAGCAAGAGAAAGAATCCCAGCAGCATTGAGCATGCTCAAACCATTCAAGGCTTTATACACCTCTATCAGATCACCTCGCTGGTGCCTAGTCCCCAGACACTGTAATTTGCAAAATTTAAGCCTTTCTTCATAAGAGCACCCCTTTGTTCCATTCACTAATCTTGTTGCCCTTCTCTGTACTCGTTCCAGCAGCTCTACATGCTTCTCGAAATGAGGCCTCCAGACCTGTATACAGTACTCTAGGTGTGGCCTGACCATTGCCTTATACAAGGGAATAATCACGTCCTTATCCCTGCTAGAAAAATTCCTATATATCATTGACAATACACCATGAGCTACTCTTGCAGCCCATCTGCACTGCTCAGAGAACTTCATATCTGCCTGCACAACCACCCCTAGGTCCCTTTCATTCTCTACCACTGTCAGTGTAGTACCACAGAGTTGATACGTTGCTCTGGGGTTGCTGTTTCCTATGTGTAGTACTTTACATTTGTCAATGTTAAACTTCATTTGCCACCTCTCAGCCCATCTGCTCAACCTTTCCAGATCCTGTTGCAGCAGCATAGTGTCAGTAGTGTCCTTGACAACCCTGCCTACCTTTGTATCGTCTGCAAACTTCGACATTAAGCTTGATATACCATCATCAATATCATTTATAAATACAGAAAACAACAATGGACCCAATACTGAGCCCCGAGGGACTCCACTAATAACATTAGTCCACGACGAGCAGTGTCCATTGATTACCACTCTCTGTCTTCTCCCCCTCAGCCACTCCTTTATCCACAGCAGCAATTTGCCTCCAATGTCATACTGCTCCAATTTGTGCAGCAGTCTTCCATGTGCAACAGTACCAAAAGCCTTTCTAAGATCCAAGTATATAATATCAAAGTTATTCCCTGCATCCAGTTCCTTTGTGACTGCATCATAGTATCCAATCAAATTGGTCAGGCAAGACTTCCCCTTAACAAAACCATGCTGTGTCCGAGCTATAACTGAAGTCTTGTCTAAATGATCCTGCAGTGCTTCTTTAACTAGTGCCTCCATTAATTTTCCTGGAACAGAAGTTAAACTCACAGGTCTATAATTACTTGTGTCAGCCTTTGATCCTCCTTTGTGAATTGGGGTCACATTTGCACATCTCCAGTCTGTGGGTACCTCCCCTGAGTCCAAGGAAGCTCTCATAATTATGGCTAAGGGTTTGCTTACTTCCTCTGCTGCCTCCTTTAATATAACTGGATAGATCCCATCCACCCTGGGTGCCTTTCTTGTGTTTATCTTCAACAATTTCTCCTCCACTTTACTCTCAGTTATTACAAGATTCTCTAGCTTACTGCTAGAGTTGAATACACCTCTGGCATTCCCCTCGCTAAATAACTCCTCATGTGTGAATGTCGATGCAAAATATTCATTTAGTTTGTTAGCTATCTGAGCAGGATCATCAATAGTTGACCCATCAATATCAAGTGGACCAATCTGATTCATCCCCTTCCTTCTAGAGTTTACATAAGTAAAGAACTCTGCTGTTTTTCTTTGCATCCCTTGCCAAAGATTTCTCGTAATCTGCCTTCGCCTGCCTAACCTCCTTTGTAACTTGATTACAGATCAACTTGTATCTATCATAGGCTTCTGTGTCATGTGTTAATTTGTATGTATCCCATGCATGTTTCTTCTCTGCCATATGCCTCATTAGTTCATCTGACAACCATTTAGGCCTAAACCTTGAAGAATATTTCTTAGTTGGTATGTAAAGCCTAGTAGCTTCCAAGATAAGTTCTTTGAATGCTTCCCATTTTGCATTTGCTGTTGGTAACATCATCAGTTGGTCCCACTGTATAGAATTTAAATACTGTCTCAGTCCATCGTAGTCACCTTTACGAAAGCAATAACCCTTCCCTTTACCCCTAATGGTAGTTACCTCTTTGAGTAAATCCCACTTCAGCACACTGTGATCACTGCCACCTAGTGGTTCATTTATCTGCAGATTCTTAATGCATGAAGAATCACTGCTGATAATCAAATCAAGAGTATTCCTCCCTCTAGTTGCCTCCCGAACATGCTGATGTAGAAAACAATCATCCAATAAATCCACAAAAGCCTTGCTAGTGTGTGAGTGACCAGCCCCCAAATTCCAGTCAATATCTGGGAAATTAAAATCTCCTATTATAAGACTCTCTGATTTACTGGCCCACTATTTCCCTGTACAGTTTCTTATTATAGTCATCAGAGTCATTAGGCCTATAGCACACTCCTACTCTCAATTTTGATCTCCCAATGCTTATGTTACACCAAACTTACTGGACACTGTACTGTCCAGCGATGTCCACTGGCTTCACTTCCTTGGATTTTATGTATTTCTTAACTAATAGCATAACCCCTCCTCCCTTCCTATCCAGTCTATGCTTTCTGTAGACGTTGTACTACCCAAATTCCAGTTCTGCATTCCTTATATCTGTGTGACACCACGTCTTGATATCCCAACAATATCTGCCTTTGATGTTTTGAGCAATACCTCAAATTCATTAAATTTATTTACTAAACTCCTAGCATTGGTGTACACGCAAGTATACATGCACCTATTCCTATTCTTAGCTACCCTAACACAACCCATGTGTTTACTTGTACCGAAATGACTCCCAGCAGTCTCGGAAATATCCTGCATCTTGTTTTTCAAGCTTCTGCTCATTCCAGTAGAAGCAGTGCAAGAATCTTTCACCTCTGCCTGTGGCTACTGTTAATCTATTCGTCTTTGTCTCCCCCCAAGCTAACAGTTTTCCGACCCACCTAACACTGCCTCGATAGCATCAGCAAATATTCTTGCACCCTTTCTATTTAAGTGTATCCCATCCCTGTAGAAGCAATCTCTCCTGTTAACTCCTGTTAACACTTCTTTAGATTTTATGTGTTTATTAACTAACAGCATTGCTTCTCTTCCATTTCTATCCTTTTTGTATACATTGTACTCTCAAAATTCCAATTCTGCATTCCTTATCTCTTTGTGACACCAGGTCTCTGATATACCAACGATACCTGTCTTCGATGTCTTCACCAGCACTTCAAATTCACCAAATTTATTTATTATACTCCTATCACTAGTGTAAATGCAAGTATACATGCACCTATTCTTACTTTTAGTTATCCTAACACAGTCCACGTATTTACTTGTTCCATGATAACTCCCAGCAATTCTGGAAATCCCCAGCTCCTTGTTTTCCAGGCTGCTCATTCCAATAGCAGCAGTGCAAGAATCACTTTCACCGATGCCTGCAGTTTGGTTTGGTTTTTTTTTTTTTAGGAGCATTAGCAACTAAGGCCACATTGCTCCAGGATATGCGGTGGTCATTCCCTGACCTTTCCGCATCCTCTGTATTTGGTGGTAACGGGCTTGAACCCCGGTCTAATCAAGAAGCGTGTGCTACGCACTGCTGCTCTTTCCCACCTGGCCACGGAGGGGCCACCGATGCCTGCGGCTACTGTTAATCCCCCAAGCTAGCAGTTTTCTGACCCACTTAACACTGTCTCGACAGCATCATTAAATATTCCTGTATCCTTTCTATGTAAGAGTATCCTATCCCTTCAGATAGGATAAATCTCTCCTGTTAACAAACACAGACCAGGCTGAGAAAAATTCTACCCGATGTGCCTTGCACAATTTCTCCTAGTCCATATTGATTGACAAGGCTCTCATCATATACTCCCTCCTATAATGTCTGTGCAGAATTGCAGACACTTTCAATTTAACCCTAACTTGTGACTTTTCAACATTGACCTGTACTTGCTAAGTAAGTCAGAACAGACTTCCATCTGTCGTTGTGGAAGTTTATAGCTTAAATAAATTTAAGGCTGGACTAGACAAACATTTTGAGTGACCGGATGGATGAAATGGGGTTTTTTTTTTTTTGGTTGATGCTGTATAAGCTTGCTTTCTTGCATCATATGCCTCAACTAATGCTAAGTCTGCAGATCTCTACTCTTAATGTCATTAGTGCCAACATGTACAACAATATCACCCTTTCTCCTCTTAAAAGATATCTGCTCTACAACATCATCTACTTTTGCTCCTGGCAGACATACCCTGGTCCTGTTCTACCTATCCTTGTTGCACAATATATTTCCCGTCTCCCTGACAACAGAGTCACCGACAATAACTAGCTCTTGTGTGACCACACATTCTGCTCTGAAGGTTGCTGCTGTGTTACCTGATGCACAAGAGTGAGCTCTGCCATTGAGTAGTATAGCTGAGAGCTTAATGGGTCTCCTATTTTAATTCCTTCAAGGGCATTTACCCTACTCTTCAAACTCTCATAGAAGCCCATCAGAATGCTGAGCTAGCTCCTAATTTCTTGACTCTCTGCATCTAGCACACACAAAGACATCCTTCTTGGCAAGATCATATCCTGTTCCAGAAAGTTCCGCAAACATTTCACAAGTTGCACATTTTTTAAGGCTGTGATGCATTGGAGAATCACCCCCTTCGGTTCTTTCCCAAGCCACAGCACTCCTGCTATTTTGTACTTGTTGCTTTGCTGCTCTAGTCTGGGGCATGATTTCTGTTTAAATACGATTTAATTAATTAATAGATTATACCATACTACACTTGACTATACAATACTATACTATGCTAATGCAGTGATACGTATTATGCTATCTAGTTTTATGTTATACTTTACGCTGTCAAGTTCGAGACATACGCTATGAAGTTATCCTATACCGTAACGATCACAATGTTAAATTAGTTTTATCCTTAGGTAAATGCAAGATATATATGCCCAAAAAGTGGTTAAAACCTTCAAACTACTTATTTATTACAATTAAAATCCTACTATTCTTCTGTGCTACGATATTCGCACTCGAAACTTCAATGCAATAGCGGTATAAGCAGAGAGTTGTAACTTACAAAAATCACTAGCTAAATTTAAAAAATAAGCTAATGAATGATACTAAGCCTATTTAATCTATTTGTAAAACACAAATTAATATGTTAATTAATCAAAAATATATAATAAAATGTGTAAAAAACTTATCGTTTGCAGGAGCTCAAGAAGTATACGTCTTCCCACATAATCTCGTTCCCCCGAGCATTGCTTCCTCTGCATTTAAAAAAAAATGGGGGTTTTCTTTTGTTCTTGGTGTTACTTCTGAACAACCACTCACTGTACAATTCTCAAATTCAACCTGCTATGGAATATTGCTCCCATAACTGGAGTGGTGCACCCAAAACCTCTCTCAGGCTTCTAGTCATCCATTCAAAATAGGGCAATCATGTTAATTAATGATTCACCTCTTACAAAGTCTCTCCACTCTCTGTCTCACAAACATTTCATCTGTGCTGCATGCCTTTTCTATAAATACTTCCATGGGCACTGTTCTTCTTAATTGGCATCTACAATTCCTCCTCTCTTCCAAACCAGTCTGAATACACAGAACCAACCTTTCTTCTTCTTCCTCATTTATCCCTTCAACTTCTGTTTTCTAAGACAGCCTTCCTTCACATGTATTTCTGGAAAATTACAATCTACAGAAATTCAAGTCTAATATCAACAGGTATCTTCTGTGTTCTCAACCTATACACGTTACTATTGGTTCTAATGCCTTTTGTGTTTGGGGTTTCCATAAAAAAAAAAAAAAAAAAAAAAAACATCAGCAATCATATGTTAATCTCAGTACCTTGATAATTTTGCAAATATTATAAGGCCACTATAGTAGAGAAATGAAGATAAACAAAGCTGTAAGAAGCAGGTGCATTTACAACTGATATTTCATGATGAAATGAGTTCAGCAAATATTCTTAATAATGTCCTTTTTGGTAACACCATGGGACAGGACATGATGGTGAGTGATATATTTAAATTTCTTCAGCTGGAATACTGTACATAAGTGGGAAGCACCTGGCTATTCCCAAGCCAAACACACACACACTAAGTCAAGCACATATACTTGGACAACAAAAAAATCTTTAAAAAGTACTACCCCCAAAGTTTCTGGAAAACCACAAAAGAGTATGGAAATGCACAGGAGCATTTTTCAATGTACAAAAAGGTGCTGCATTACCATGGGTTGCACAAATAAACTTGACATCATTAAAGTTAATGCACAAATAGAAGCAAAGGTGCCATTGCTCAGAAGTGACCTTGGAAGGAGTGGATAGGATTCTGTCATGTGTATTGTCAAAACCCAGGAAATCTTTTGAAAACGACTGCACACTGTTTCAACTATGAAACATGGTGGTAATCAGATGGCACGAGTCTGATTGTCAAAACCCAGGAAATCTTTTGAAAATGACTGCACACTGTTTCAACTATGAAACATGGTGGTAATCGGATGGCACGAGTCTGATTTTTGTGGTATGGTGTTGGACTGATGCTTCTGTGAATAGCAGTACCCTGTAGGAGGAACAATACTGTGACATCTTCAATAATGCTCTTCTAACAATGAGCAAATTTTATGGTTCAGAACATCACGGTTTTCAACAGAACAATGCAACACTGATGAAATGATCTATTCAGAACTGGGCTCAAATCCCAGATTTAATAGTTTGTCCATTGATGCAAAACATTAAATGCTCTTCTGCTGGAAGAATGGAGAAATATATCAACCTATGTTATAAGCTGGTGAAATGTTTCACAAACCATGCATTATATTATAGACTGAAATAGGCCCTAGATCATATTAAAATGTCTCTAAACCACTGTTTGGAGATAATACTTTACAACACCTTTTATTTTTCCACCAGTTCTTTTTGTTGTCTCAGTGTTGTTTCTTAATGTCCTTTTGGTAACAATGTAGAGATCATGTATTTTCTACTACATAACTTATATTAGAGGAAACAAGTTTTGGTGAGTAAATAGAATTACAGAGTATTCAGAAAGTCTGATTACATACGTAATGGTAAAAATTAATTTGCAATAAATGCTGATGTTATTTACATATGTTTATCTGCTGTGCCACATATGCAACCTTCTAATGGCAATTCTTTTTTTTTTTTGGCCTATTTATACTATGGAGGAAAGGACAGTGCAAGATCTGGTAGGGCAGTTCATTAATGCCAAGAGGTCTTCATTTCCATTAAGGACAGATCATTTTAGGAAGACCATCAATGCTAACACAACGGTGTGCTAGGAAAGTGTATCTGTGGATCATTCAGTGAAAAAATAATGTCAGAAATGGTTAGAGAAATATGGTATCTTCACATCCATTAGTGATCACAACACCAAATGAAAGAAAATGTGGTTTCACAATATGAAACCATGCTGCCCTTCATTTGGAAATAAATTTAAGTAATGCAGAAATGAAAAAACAATATGAAGCCCACAAATGCTTATTGGGAATTTTTCTAACAATTCCTGCAAGTGAAAAATGTTCTCTAATGGGAATGCAACCTACCATAGTACAACAATGAGAAAAATGTATTTCTGGAACAAAGAGAACTTTCACTTCAAGGAACTGTAATAACAAGACCTACCAAACATTATGATATGGACTGCATTGTCTGCCATGCACTTGTTCAGTCCATATTTTGGAGGTCCCAGCAATCAAACATCAACCTCAGCATTTTAAAGAAATAGTGTTTGTTTTGTTATTTGGTTTTTAGGAGCATTAGCAACTAAGGCCATATTGCTCCGGAGATATGCGGCGGTCATTCCCTGACCTTTCTGCATCCTCCGTATTTGGTGGTCAATGGCTCAAACCCCGGTCTAATAAAGAAGCATGTGCTACGCACTGCCGCTCCTGCCTACGGAGGTGCCAAGAAATAGTGTACACTTCAGGTGTAGCATTTAGTGCTATTCAGTCAAGAGTCATTGCAATAAGAAAAGCCCTGTTCTTGCTATCAATGTAAGGGATTTCCCGAACAAAGTGTTCTGAGACTTACAATAAGAGTTATAAATTTAAATTATCATTACCATTATATATTTAATACCGGAATGGCCAAATGATATAAGGAAACAGACTTTATCTACAGTTGCCGAATAAAAAAAATAAACAATCCTAATCATTCATACATTTACTATCATCAGAAAATGACTACCCAATTCCTCCTTGAACTGTAGCAAAATGTCCACCTTAGCCACTGTGCTTAGGAGGGTGATAACTTATTCCACTGATTTACTCTCCAATAAAAAGCTGCCTGATGTCAAATTTCATGAGACTCATCGCCTGTTGCTCCATTAGAGTTTATATTTGTGCCTCCCTAGCTCTCGTCTCTCCTTCATTCATTTCACTCAGTCTCTTTGGGGCTTATATGCCCTGCAAGTTAAGATGTTTAGCTGACAAGCTTTGCAATCTACACCTTCTTAAGCTATTCCTCATAAGGCTCTCCTTGGAAATTTAGATGCTCTTCTTTGGACCCTCTCTAGAAGCAACCTCCAGACCTGTACACAACACACAGTATTTCAAGTGCATTCCCACCACTGTCTTTTATAGAGGAATAATGACATCGTTCTTTCTCTTGCACAAGTTTGATAAATCACTAACAAGATACCATGTGCCTTCCTTGCTATCTATTTTACATTGGTTGGTAAAGGTAAACTTCTATATTTTGAATCTTTGTATCAGACTGTATCATAATCCCTAACTCTTTTTTGTTCTGAACTTTTTTTTTAATCTCTTGCAGATTAGTCCAGAGCAGCTACAGAATGGGACAAAAGTACAAAACGATGAATGTCATTACTTTGCTGGAAGGCAATATCATAGCATTCAGCTTCTGGGATTCAAAAATAATAATAACAATGTTAGATTATCTCCCAAAGGGACAAACAATAAAGAGACAATATTATGCTAACTTAATAACTAAAGTACAAGATGCAATAATGTCATAGAGACAAAGAAATCTGACTAAAGGTGTTTTGTTTCACCAAGACAATGCACCTGTTTACACATCAGCTGCTGCCATAGGTGAATTCATCAGGCTGGCTATGAATTGTTTCTTCACCTACCATGCTCCAGATATCATGCTCCTGATTTCTACCTATTCTTGAAAGTAAAAATCAACTTATCTGAAAGGAAATTTGGGTCAGATGAAATGATAGCAGCCACACTCCTCTTTTCAGGCCTTTCAAAATTGGGATCACGAATCTAAGGCATTGCTTGGAAAAGCATGCCAAGTTACAAGAAGACAATCAAAAAATAGCATACATTTAATATCAGATAACTCCTTCTATGCTAAGCTAGAAACTAATTAAGTAACCTTCATATTGTTGTACATGTAAGACTCATAAGAGATATGAGGCAATGTTCAAGGCTGTGAATTATGACTAAATTAAAAGTGATTGGAATTTTGCCTAGGCATAACAGGAGGGGGGTACATGATAAGAGCCTAATCAATCAGAGACTTTTATAGGGATGGGATACACTTAAATAGAAGGGATGCAAAAATATTTGCTAAAGGTAAATGAAGAAGTGTTAGGTGGTTTGGAAAACTGCTAGTTTGGGAGATACACAGACTAATAGTTTAACTGCAGCCATAAGCAGAAGCAAAACTGGTTTTTTTTTTTTTTTTTTTTAATGAAAACCCCAACACGAAAGGTTTCAAAACCTATAGTACTTAGTACCGTGCATGGGTTGAAGGAGAAGTATGAGGGGAGGGGGATGCCGGAAACTTTGCTCTAGAGACTAAACATGGGTTTCACCACTTCAAGCCTCCAATAAGCAAAGTGGTGGTATTTCACCGGTTGATGAAAGTCATCTACCACCTGTTTTTTGCAATGCTTCTACTAATAACAGAGAAGGAAACTGCTTAGGATGATTATAAATTATCATGGGACACAGAATCCTAATATAAGTATAAATTAGTCTGCAATCAAATTACTAAGAATGGTAGGAATGCTAAGGCAAATTATGAGGCCTTTCACTATGAATACAAAGTAAAGTAACAGGGAATTCTTTGCTTCTTTCTTTCTTCTTTGCTTCTTTGCTTCTAAAGTAAAGAACAAGGAAGTCTTTCCGTCTTGTTAAAACTAGACGGAAAGGCATGAACTATGTTGGTTCATCAGATGTAAATGACAATAACTGGTCATCCTGTAAGGCTACTGGCATAAAAAGATAAAATTTTGCATCTAAATTCACACAGTAAGACTTTCAGAAAGGGGATACCAGAAATATACCCGATTCTGAGAGTTAAATGATTTCATGATAGTTATGTTAGTTATATTAAAAGAAGCTGCAAAAAAGCAAACCTTTAGCTATAATAATGAGGGCATCCTTGGATTCAGAGGCTGTCCCAACAGATTGGAGGTGTGCAAATGTTTTCTATTTACAAAGAGGGGTAAAAGGACAAAGTGAGCAAGTTTGACTTCTATACCAAGGAGAATAATGGAATCAGTAGTAGAAGTAATGCAAGATCATCTTGACAGGAATACAGAAGTTATAAGGCAATCACAGCATGCATCAGTTAAGGGAGATCTTTTCTGACCAATAATTACCTACTATGAGGTAGTCAAAGGAATCGATGCAAAAAATACCATGACATAATATATTTTGATTTCAGTAAAGCTTTTATATTGTTCCACATGAATGGTTGCTATATAACAATCATTCAGGGCTAATGTTATGAGTGTGGCAACCAGGGTTCATTGTTGGGCCCTCTTACTGTTTTTCATATTTATTAACAATATTGATGTACGTATTTAAAGTTTAATGTCTAAGTTTGTTCATTCTACAAAAGTGGGCAGGGTGGTTAATGAGAGTAATCAGGGACTGCTACTTCAACAAGATCTGGATAAACTAGACAAATAACATTTAATACTGATAACTGAAAGGTATGGCATTCGGGTAACAGTAATCCCAGAATAATCTTTCCATTTTGGTAATACCAAAACTCAAAGTAGTTGGGAATGAAAGCAACCAAGGGGTAATTGTCAGTTAGCCATGAAGTTCTCTGGGTTGCTAGGACATCTCAATGGCAGAAACTTATCCAGCTCAGAAAGAGGGGATTATTCCATTGTATAAGAATGTCAGGCTGCATCCTGAACACTGCATTCAGGTTTAGAAACCTCCTGTCAGGAAGGACACTGATTTGTTAGTAAGAGAGCAGAGGCACAAAAGGATACTCTTACCAAGAAAGATCTGAGTTCTGTAAATTGTAGTGTGGAATAGAGAAGACTGTGAAGGGATCTCATTTCAGTGTTTCAGGCATCTGGATTTAGTAGTTTACTCAACAAACAGGTTAAGTAAACTAAAAGCTGATGGCATCTTTACTCTTTCTCAGATAACATAAGAGGATGTAAATTTAAATAGGAAAAGGATCAGTGGAGGATAGATGTGCAGAAATCTGCCTTCAGCAGATTGCCTCCCAGAGAGTAGTTGTTATTGGAACAAACTTATGCCTAGTGTTGTGGAAGTATATGATTGAGATCATCCTGTGTTGCAACACATCCAAATCAATGAATTCAAATCTAAATAGTAAAACCATGCAGTCTTTTCAAATTCATTGCAGTACTACTTATTGTAAAAAAATTTATTATTTTACTATTAATAGATTTATTTTCAACTTGTTTTTTTTTATGCTCCTTTTTAATTTTTGCTATTTTCTGGTATAATATTCCTTTCCAGATTTTAAACATTGATAAACACACATATGAAGCACAGAATTATGGATAAAGAAAATCTGGCTGTATTTATTTTATATTACAATATTATACAAGAGCAGGCATACCAAAAAAGTTACATAAGCAGGTGCACTGTTGCATTATCTGAAACAGTATTTTTTGATAAAAAAAAGCAAGTAACAGTTTAAAGTGGTGCACTTTATAATTCTATCATTTATTCTGACACTATATTGGATAATCGTATAACAAGAACAAATATCTTTAATAGCAGCAGTCTTGTTATCCTGGGGTGGAGCCTTGCCAACTACCTCACTTCTACAACAAGTATGTATTCAAGAGAAACTGAAACCAAAATTCTATGCGGAAAAAATTTACAAGCATGCATGCAGCACATTTTGACCACTAACAAGTATTCTTTACCAGTTTTTTTTACAGCTGTACTTTCCAAATTAAAAAATAGCCATGGTCTGTAACGTTTACTATCTGAAAACTATGAGCCCAGTTTTAATCCTTACCTGATGGAATTACTAAAAAAAAAAAAAAAAAAAAAAAAGTCGTTTGCATTTTTTTTTCTTGTCTACTCAGAGTTTTCAAAAGATAGCATTACACTATTTGTCACTGGGGACTCATTAATTGTATTTTGTATTTATAAAAGAGGTGTCGTGTATTTTCAATGTTAATTTATCATTAGTATATGCTATTCTTGATGTTCATATTTTTTTCAGATGTCACATCATCAGTTGTGTTAATAATCCTGATTCTTTCTGTTACATCTATAGGAATTTTCCATCACAAAATCAGAGAAACAATCACTGACATTTACAGGAAAATGTGTACCACGCTTACTTTAGTGTTAGAATTGGTGACCATAATGAATAGTGGGCCTCACATTGTTTGCCATCCACATGGTTAAAATATGAGATAACTGGTTAATGGAATAAGAAAATCCGATCATTTTCTGTATCTATAGTGTGCCACTAATCTAGTGACCACATGTTGGATTGCTATCTTTGTATATGTAGTATTACAGAATACAACACAAAGAACACAGATGCAATACAACATTAATTTCTGCTGTCATCTGTTAATCCTGCTCCCATCCCCCATAGCAAAGTTTTAATAATTAATTAAAGTGAACTTTGACACTCCCAGCATATTCATTTTCCAAAATAAACACAGTGAATTTGAGAAGGTACTGGCAAAACTGAATCAACATCAAAGTGCCACAAGCTGAACTGAATGATTTAGTATAGAACTTAGTACAGGCAACCTCCATATAACATGGTACTTCCACAACATGGTTTTGCTCTAACACGATTAATAAATTGTAGTAATCCTCACACAACACAGTATCACTTTAATGTGGTTAGAGAATAATGGCAAACCTCGCATAACACAGTATTTTTGAGCTTTTGTGCAGGGAAAACCCTGTTATTATATTTTAGAATGTAATTTTTCAACATTTCCATTCTTTTTTGTGAATCCCCGCTGTTGACTCACTAGTTGTTATGCAAAAAAAAAAAAAAAAAAATTATTGGGAAATCCCTGTGTTAGGTTCGGTGCTATTGAACTACTATGCATTTACTGTGAAGGGAATTTATCACTCACCAATGTAACACTTCATTTATTTATTTTGGTAGGACAAATAGATTTATTTATAAACTTGTTTGAGACCATAAAAAAACTGTGGCTTTGAAGCATTCAGTTCATGACCTAAAGTTTTTGTAATGTTCATTTCAGTTCATGGCTTTTGGTTTTTATTTGCTCTTTTATAAATTTTTCCAGGTATGTATTATTAAAATTTGTTCTTAAGAACTGCACTGGAATAATTTCTTTGCTGTGAATTAAATTCCAAACCTAAATTATGCCTAAGGAAAGTAAAAAAGCTCTGCTCAAAAGAAACTATTTCTCTAGAATCAAAGATACAAATTTTGTAGCGTCTTAAAAACAGGAAAAAGGGTATCATATGTTCCATAAACTTTAAATTTAAATGAAGCAATCAATTCAGAGGATGGCAGTACAGATGAAAATTCTGAAGTTCCAAATTTTACACTAAAAAGCATACGGGAGGGCATAAACTTAGACGAGCAATTAGAATCTTATTTTTTGAATGCAGATCCTTTGACTGAAAGGAGCACAAAGTTCAAAAGGGAGCTTCAAAAATGCTTAGCTCCATACCATGAAATTTACAAAGATCTATCAAGCAAAAGCAAACAAACCCAGATATATGATTTTTTAAAGAGAGCAGAAGATACATGAAATTTAAATGCTGCAGAAGTAAGTTCAGAAGGTGAAGATATTCTGCAACAAAGAAAACATTCTCATTTGATTGTGCTTAGCAGTGATGAGGAGGAAGAAAATTAAATGAACGTACATTATCTGACATATATGTATCACAGTTTGTAAGACAATAAAAATTAAGTTTCCGATAGTTATAAAAACAAAATGGTGTATTTTTGTTAGCTTCTGGAATGTAATCCCCTTTTTGTACTGGTTCTTAGTCCCGTATAACAAGGTTTCGTACTATACGAGATTTTAAAGGAACCTAACTATCATGTTATATGAGGGTTACCTGTATTATAATGGCTAAAGATGCAAGAAAGCAGACTTTTCCTGCATCTGCCAAAAAAAAAAAAAAAAAAAGAAGAAATATTCTATCATTCATACTTTCCCCATTGCCAAAAAGTGGCTATCCAATTCTGCTTTGAACTTTGCCAAACTATCTGCCTTGCTCACTGCAGCAGGCAATTTAGCCAATGATCTACAACTGCCAAAGGTGAACGCCATGAGATCCAACTTTCTGTTGCTCCACAAAATTTTGTATTTGGATCCCTAATTCTTCTCTCTTTTCTACCAGTGAAAATATACTTCCCTTGTTCATTTTATTGATTTCCTTCGGGGCTTTATATACTTCTGTTAGGTGCCCTCAAGATGTCTAGTTGCCAAGCTTTGCAGTCTGCACCTTCTGAGCCATTCTTCATAATGGCATTGATTAGCACCCCTTACCAATCTGGTTTCCCTTCTTTGAACCCTTTACAAAAGCTCTATATCTTTCTTCAAGAGTAACCACTAGACCTTAACCCACATGCTAAATGTGGTTTCACCATCAACTTGTATAAGAGGACGATGACATCCTTTTCCTACTTGCAAAAGTTCTACATGTCACAGGACATGTGCCTTCCTAGTTGCCTGTTGACAACATGTGAAAAATGTCATGTGCGACTGAATCGTAACTCCCCAGGTCTTTTCTTTTTTGTCCTGAACCACTTTTAATTCTCCCCTCCCACCCCATACTTCTTGGACAAAACAGTTGAGTTACACAAAATTCCTTTACTTTCTAAGTGAATGGGGCAGCAGGGCTTAAGTTGATCACAGGATTAGAAACACTACCAAAAAGTGCTACCTCACACCAGAAAGCAGATGTCATCAACAATCCAGTGATGATCTCTGGAAATAAAGTGCTTGTGCACCAGTACACCTGAAACTGGGAATAATGAAAGTTTTTAAGTCAACAGAGAAAAGAAAAAAAAAAAAAAAAAAACTGTTTTCACATCAAATACCCATGTACATCACCATTTGTTCTTCATAGCCTGTAGTAAAAACTGTCTGCTGAATGTTCAAAAAATTTATTCTGCTATAAGTTATATTTTTTATTTTGTACATTTTGTTCTATGACAGCAAAATCTATTACAGATTTGGAATTGGCACCTAAAATTTGCTCACTTATGAACACAAAAAAAAAAAAAAAAAAAAAGAGAATATTTTTTTAAATAATGTATGCCAGTGCAATCAATAACATGAATTTTAATGATATTAAAATTCACATCATTGTTTAATATGATGCATGCACATCCAAAAACCAGCAACCAGAGGAGGTGGTGATTCCAGTTTTTGGAGAATAAACGGAACCAAGAATGAATTATCAAAGTAAATTTCTAATTTTGAGCATAGGTTAATAATAATGGAGAAGACCTCAACAGCTGAGCAAGTCACTTTTCTCCAGTTCTCTATGTATGTGATTATTTTATTCTTTTATTTTTTTCTTTTACCTTCTTGGGCTGTTGGTCAAAATCTAAAAATGAAAAACCATGAAGTGACCAAAAAGAGTATCCACAAAACTGTTTTAGTAATGTTTCATTTAAGGAATAAATAAAATAACAAAGAAAAAATAAACAAACAAACAAACAGAAGCATAAATAATACTGCACTGAATATTGTATCAACAGCACAAGATGATATCTTCCACATATATATAGAAATAAAAGTATATGCTTTCGAGTTTTCTATTTTTTTTTTTTTTTTTTTTTGAGAAATTGAATGTGACGTACTATACTGTACACATAAACACATAATTGTACTTGGTGGTCTTTAGAAAACGTGATTAATAGGGAAGGCAGCCTTTGATTATTGACAGGAGAAGGCAGTGTTTTGTCTCATATTTCATACTGACTCTACCAGCAACTCAAAATATTTCTGGGATGGCAACAAAAGCTTACCATAGT
Source organism: Mastigoproctus giganteus (assembly GCF_048544385.1). Lineage (NCBI taxonomy): Eukaryota > Metazoa > Arthropoda > Arachnida > Uropygi > Thelyphonidae > Mastigoproctus > Mastigoproctus giganteus. The sequence continues at coordinate 58,566,959 of NC_143580.1, forward strand.
TTCTAGCTAAGTGTCAAGTGCAAAAATGCATATATTTAAGTCCATTGTGGTTCAACCCCACATGACTGCTAAATATGGTTGATTCTATTCATTTTCAAAATGATTAGTTGTAAATGCCTCTAGCCACAGTAGACATGCCAGAGTATAAGGATGACATTTTTATTTATTCAGTTTTTCAAATCTTTATTTCTTTCTAATTTGAAAGATATTTCTAATTTTTCTAAAAAAAATTTAATTTTTTTCTAATTCCTTATAATTTCTAATTCCTGAGTTGTATGATTAGCTACCTGAACAATCGCAGTAAACTTTGTTCCAGGTTTGTACAGTAAAATTTGCTACTTTTGCCTTATTAACTAAGTATTATATAGCTCTTTAATATATTCATAGCAAAAGCTCTATGGCTTTAGAAATAAATCTGGTAAACTATGGACTTTTTTTTATCATAAGATTGCAAACAATATTATAAATATTGTTTGCAATTCAGACCACGTGGTATATGTTCACATTATTTATTGTTCATAAATAATAACATTTACTATCAGTTTAAAGTCTGCTGATTATCAAAACCAAAATGCATTGTGGGGAAGCAACCTGCCAGGTGAGAGTTTTTTTGGAAGTGATATATTATTTAAGTTTAAATTTAATCATATTTGAAAAATGAATTCATCGACTAATGACACTATGCAGAGAAGAAGTTTTAAGTTTCACACCAAATAAATAGTACTTTTCAGTTATGGGAGGGGGAAAAAAAAGTCCAGTTTTTGGACATTACACTATAGTTAAATGATAGATTCCACAGAATATTGCTGCAGGATATATATATATATATATATATATGATTCAATTTTCAAACTTCTTAAACAATGTAACATAAAATACTGAAATTAAAAAATATATAGTTAAATAATGCATACTTCTTTTCTCTACCCACATTTCAAACTCCTTAATTTCATCTCCATCATCACTATTGCTCTTTTCAGAATGACTTTCACTGCTTTCTGCACTGTCATAAACTTTCTTGATTTTTTTTTGATGTCTTTTGCTTTCCTTTTCTCTTTTACGTTTTTTCTTATCCCTCTTATGCCTCTTATGTTTAGATTTCTTTGACTTTCTATGCTTATGTTTTTGTTCATCTAGAAAGACATGGAAATAGCATTTAATATAATAAACATTGTATAAATAGCAAAAATAATTTATTAGTTATAGAATACACACATTTCTGTTAAACTGGAGATTTCTATAGAAAAGACAAATAGCCTTTTTGTGGCACTAATCTGGCATTTAGTGGGACTAACAGTGAGTTGCCTTGGTGTTGCAATACAAATAAATAGTACTTCTCCTATGAAGCACAAAGCGATGCAAACATCAGGATATCCAAACACACTAAATGAAAGCTACAGCCTTGAAGTTTTTGGTGGCAGCTATCACATGTCAATATGACTAATAGTCATTCAACATAAACAGCAACAAAAATTAATGTTATACCACTTCAACATATGTGTTAGAAGGTAAGTAGCAACATAATGTATACCATAACACACATAACATGTGTTAGTATTAGTACTAGAATAAAGAAAAGATTTTTAAAATTTATTTAGGTTTTTTTTATATGGCTGAAGATTTCAGTGAAGAGGACACACATTTCACAATAATAAACGTAAAATCCCACAGAATTCCAGCTATCGGCATAATTGCAAATGCAATACGATTGAGTTTACTACCCATTTATAATGAATTGCAGTAACAGAAAAGCCCAATAACCCAGAATGTGCAAATTGTTTTTATTGTTTTTTGGTAGTGACCTCCAGAAAGGTGTTTTAGTAAAATGTGAGCTTGCTTGGGGTGATAATAGTGAGTTTTCACCTTAACCCTATGAAATTCTTTACATAAAATTTCATTTTGACCGTTATCAAGGTGCTGACTAAGAGAATAAGTGACAGCGGTACTAGTAAATCTATCGAAAAAAAAAAAAAAAGGAAAGCGATCGATTCAGATCAGAAAATTAAAATAAGAATGTTTCAAAATGGTCAAATATGAACAAGTATCGTGCAGAAATTAGATTTGTCAGTGTCAACAGTGAATGCAATAATGAAAGAAAACAACAGAATACGAGAAGCTGTGAAGGGGTCAGCACCAATGAAATCAACTATGATAACCAAGGCTACCGTACAATTTCTTCCATTAATGTTTTATTTTCGTATGTGTCACTCCAACAACTTCACCGCTGTCCCCAGATAAAGTTTTAAATTGAACTAATTAAAAATATAACTATTTTTCTATACATATAACTAACTAATTGAAAAATACATAGCTATTTTTCTTCATTCTTCTGAGGATACTGTGGTTTTTGTAATTTTGGCATATCACGGATATAGGAGCAATATTTTATTAGTCATTCCCTAGTTACGTAAAACTTGACTTGCGTAAGAAGTCCTGGAATGTATGTCGGGGACTTGCTGTGTTTTTGGATTAACCGGGATTTTTATTTTACCATCTATCCCGGAAAATCGAGAGTCTACTGTATTTGGATTTCAGGAAAGCTTTTGATACTGTTGCACATGTAAGACTACTTTACAAATTGGAGCAGTATGACATTATGGGCAAGTTGCTACAATGGATAAAAGGATGGATGAGTGGGAGAAGACAGAGAGTGGTAATCAATGGATACTGCTTGACGTGGACTAACATTATTAGTGGTGCCTCTCAGGGTTCAGTGTTGGGCCCATTGTTGTTTTGTATATTTATCAATGATATTGATAAAGTCTAAGAGAATAAATGACAGCGATATTAGCAAATCTATTAAAAAAAAAAAGGAAAGCAATCGATTCAGATGAGAAAATTATAATAAGGATGTTTCAAAATGGTCAAATATGAACAAGTATCGTGCGGAATTTAGATTTGTCAGTGTCAACAGTGAACACAATAATAAAGGAAAAAGACATCAAGCTTAATGTCAAAGTTTGCAGATGACACAAAGTTTGGCAACTTTGTTAATAACAGTTATGACAGTATGCTGCTGCAACGGAATCTGGAGAAGTGGCAACTGAAGTTTAACATTGACAAATGCAAAGTACTGCATATGGGTAGCAGTAACCCCAGAGAAATGTACCAACTAAGTGATGTTACACTCAGGGTAGTGGAGAATGAAATAGACCTGGGGGGGGGTATTTGTGCAGCCAGATATGAAGTTTTCTGAGCAGTGCAGACAGGCTGCCAGACTAGGTCATGGGGTCTTGTCAATGATATACAAGAATTTTGCGAGCAGGGATAAGGAAGTGATTATCCCCTTGTATAAGGCAATGGTCAGGCCACACCTTGAGTACTGCGTACAGGTATGAAAGCCTCATTTTAGGAAGGATGTAGAGTTGATAAAAGGAGTACAGAGAAGGGCAACAAGACTGGTGAGGGGAACAAAGGGGTGCTCTTAAGAAGAAAGGTTTAAGTTCTGCAAATTGCAGCTTCTGAAGAGACTAGGCTCCTGTGAGACGATCTGATTGAGGTGTATAAGGCCTTGAATGGATTGAGCAGGCTCGATGCTGATGAGATTCTTCTTCTTGCTCAGATTACAAACCTGAGGGGACACAGATTCAAACTGAGGAGGAAAGACAGTGGTACAATAGATGTGCAGAAAGTTGCCTTTAGCCAGCAGGTAGTTGATTGCAGGAACGGAACAAACTTCCATCTGTTGTTGTGGAAGTTGACAGCATTAATAAATTCAAGGCAGAACTAGACAAACGTTTGAGACGAATGGAGCAGTGAAATGAGAAAGGGGTGGTTTTTTTTTTTTTTGGCTGATGCTGTATAAGCTGGCTTTCTTGCATCATATGCCTCTACTAATGCTAATGTTCCAGCTTATACAGTAACCTCTCATGAGGAAATCAGTCGTTATATTGCTTTGCTAAAATTCACTAGCTATATCAAAATTGTTCTCTATATCCAGATGAGTAACTGTGTCAAAATAACCTACTAAGTTAGTTAAACATGATTTTCTTTACAAAAACACACCTACCTAAATGTTCGGAATACCACACCTACCTAAATGTCCCTGGATTGCAGTCTTCTTCATTGCCTCCAAGACTTTCCCTACCTCTGTAGTCAGACTAACCGATCTGCAGTTACCAACTTCGCTCTTAGAACCACCTTTATGTATTGGTGATATGTTGGCACTTCTCCAATCAAAAGGAATATCTGTTGAGTCCAATGATGCCCTCATAATTAACTTCAATGGTTCAATACCCTCCTTGGCAACCTCGCCCAAAATTACTAGCTATATGCCGTTAACTCCAGGAGCCTTTCTTGCCTTTATTGAAACTTTTTCTAATAAACAGTCATCTGTAATTTAAAAATTGCTAATTTGATTAATTCACTAATATGACAGCCTCTTCTCAGCATGAAAGGTCTTTCTTCAGTAAACACAGATGCAAAGTACCAATTCAATTCATCTGCAATATCAGCTGGGTTATATAACTTTCCCACACTGAGTGCACAAGAGCCCAATATGATTCACTTTTTTCTTCCTTGTCCCCATTCTTTGCTCTCTCAGCTAGTGCTTTCTCATATGCAGCTATGGGCTCTCGAACCTTATCTGTCATACTATTACAAATGAACTTATACTAGTTGTAAGATTGAATACTTTTTGTCGCATTATAACTATCCCATGTGGTCTTTTTCTGCTCAGTTTAACTGGACAGCTCTGCAATTCATCCATTTCACTATCCTCCTCCTGCAATATTTTCTTAATAATATGTATGTGTTCATGGCTTCTGTAATTTTTTTCATTAAAGTATTCCTGTTTGTAGAAGAATAAGAGAAATTTACCTCAATATGATACATAGAATACTTCCATATGATACTCTCCAGAAATTAAAATGAATAAAAGATTAACACAAAATGATTACAGTAAAAAATCAATTGGAAACAAGTCAAAAATTAATTAAAATTCAAAAAACAATTAAAAATAAATTTTAAAAAATTAAAGTGAACGTAAATTTTGAAAAATGATTTTCCTTCCTGAAGCAGACAATGCTTTTCGACCACATGTCGTGATCTCAGAAATGGAAATTATGGAGTGTGAAAGTGTGAAATTATGGAGTAAACGGCCGCGATTATTTGTCTTGGGGCATGCGTGCAAAAGACCATGAATTGGAGATTAGATATGGATGGTGAACATTAATAGCATTCTCATGTAATTGAATGGCGACTCCGTAGCCAGGTGAGCAGGAGCAGCAGTGCGTAGCACACGCTTCTTGATTAGACCGGGTTTCGAGCCCGTGACCACCAAATACGGAAGATGCGGAAAGATCAGGGAATGACCACTGCATATTCCCAGAGCAATATGGCCTTAGTTGCTAATGCTCCTAAAAACCAAAAAACAACAACATGTAATTTAATTTCGACAGTTTCTGCAATTAATAGTCTCATAAAATTAAGTTGGACACTAAGTATTTTGGAGTCGTTAAATAAAAATGTATGTTTTTCGTTAATGGCATGAAAGGGTAATTCTGACTCTGCTGAAAGAGAAGCACAAACTGTGGACACATGCTGTTTTACGCGAACGTTCAGATGGAATTGCGTAGATCCTTGATAAGATGAGTTGCAACCACTGCAAGAAAAGTCGTATACCAAGTCATTTATTTGTATTGCGAAAGAGGAAAGGACTGACGATTGTTCAGTATAGCATGTAATTTCCGTATTGGTCTGGCAACAATCTTAAATTCGGTATCTTTAAAGAATCTGTTAAGTTGCTTGTGCCACTGTTCAACATATGGGACGGAAATAAAGTATGTTTTGATGTTCCTATTGTCGGCTGGTGTAATTTTTTGTATCCTATCCTTAGCTTGTACCCTAATTTGGTTTATTGTAGCAAGGGGTAGTAACCTCTATTGTATACAATCAAATTCATATATTAACCTCTTGTTGACTATTTCATTCACTTCCTTTAGCTCCAGGCATAACTTATTGATACACACAATTATGGGAGATTTTTTGAACATCTTTGTGCAAAATCACATTAAATTAACACTAAGATCTTCGGCTCAAATTTATCATATTTCTTTCCTAAAATATTGCCTTCAAAACAACATCGTTCCAAAATTTGCCAGGGTCAATTTAAATCATAAAATTGCAGGCATAAAGCAACTAGCACTTGCCACATCGCATAATGTAAACTTGCCTTAAAATCTTGGTATTCCAATAAACAAAAATACCTTTCTCAGGTTCGGAAACTTCACAACAAATTAAAAAATTATCCACATCCAAACGATTGGTCTGTATTGAAGACCTCCATAGATTTGCAATGTGAAGCACAGGCCACAGAAATAAAAAAAACAGACACATTAACAAACTGAATACATTATCGAGGGTATCAAGACAGGTTCATACACTTGCGAGCTTTTGATCAATTACATACAAGTTTGTTGCTGACTTCCCACCCCCCACAGGCGTTCAAACATGCTATCACACAATCAGAACGCTTTTGCTAGTGCTTAAACACCACCCACTCAACATGTAACATATCAACAGATTACAAATCTTTCCTCATATACGCTATTAACAGACACATTAACAAACTGAATACATTATCGAGGGTATCAAGACAGGTTCATACACTTGCGAGCTTTTGATCAATTACATACAAGTTTGTTGCTGACTTCCCACCCCCCACAGGCGTTCAAACATGCTATCACACAATCAGAACGCTTTTGCTAGTGCTTAAACACCACCCACTCAACATGTAACATATCAACAGATTACAAATCTTTCCTCATATACGCTATTACAGGACCAAATTTGACTTTTATCCAAAGGATTAAAATAATAATTTACCACCTCCAAGCTACCTAAAAAACAGTTCGCAATAGATATTGAATTTGGTCTTTCGCAAAAAGATTTATTTATTCAACAATTTAACCAAGTGGTGAATAACATAAAAGACATGCAACTGCCTAAATCGAATAGACATGAAAGTTCAGTTTTCCGTGAACTTCAGGAAAATAAGGACATTATTATTCAGAGAGCAGATAAAGGAGATACAGTTGTAATACTCGATAAAACTGATTATATAAATAAATTAGATACAATTATATCGGATACCTCTACTTAACTTGATAAATTAAATAAATTAAAATTACAGTTAATTAATAAACTGTGAAGAATAACAAAAAGAAAACAAAAGGTAAACATCAGTAGCTGTATAGCATAAATAACTCATCTCATTAAGTCCCAGAACTCTCAATGCACATTTTATTTCAGTTTATTATTTTATCAGTTATTAGTATTATTAATTGTAGAGAACTAGAAATCCAAATCATCTGTGTACAGACTATGCTTTTTTTCATGGAACAAAATGGCTCTCCATGTATGGTGCATCATGTAGCATAGGATGTGTTTGAGGCTTCTTTGATGTGCATCTTCAGCACATCAACTGAGGCAAAATGGTGCTGGGAAACTTTAATATTAAGCCACAAAGAATTATTCGCAAGTTATCTGGACTCAGCAGCAGCCACAACAATGTTAGAGAAGGATACCAAATCCACCAGAAAGCCACATTCAAATAATTCTGAACAGCTGCATGATGAGTTGGTGTCCAATAATGTTGAAAAATAAATGTCATCAGCAATGCCACATCTCTCCAACTCTGATATTAAAATTTCCAATATCTGCAAATAGCTGTGCTGATTAATCAATTCATCATTGATTAATTGGTAAATAGCACCATTCATCACTAAGAGAACTTAAGACCTCTTTGTAAAGGTACTGCAGCAGTACATCACAGGCAGCAAACTTTCATGATTTGTGACTGACACTTGCAAATACAAAGGGTACTAGGAAAGTTTTGCAATACAGCTTTGTTTATTTAATTTTTTCAAAGTAATTTCCTCTACATTCAATACACCTCTCCATCCTCCGAAACCAATCTTTAAACCAGTTCTGCCAAGTTTCACTAGGGAGTAAAGCACACTCGTTGTCCCAAGCCCGTAGAAGGTCCTCATCACTGGAAAACCGCCTCCCTTTTAGCTTCATTTTCACATGCGGGAACAGTGCAAAGTCACAGGGAGCAAGGTCTGGACTGTAGGGAGGGTGCTCCAGAAGTTTCAGTCCTGTCGTGGTCAAATATTCGGTGCAGGCTTTGGCACGGTGAGCTGGAGCATTTTCGTGATGGAGGTACCAGGTGTCCATTCTTGACTTTGGCCGCACGTTCTTCATAGATCCAATGACTTTAGGCAGGCATTGTTCAGTATACCACTTAGCTGTGGCTGTCTTCTGCGTGTCCAAAACGACACGTTCCACAATTCCACTCGATTTGAAAAATACAGCTATCATTTTCTTCTTTACAGATCGGGATTTTCTGACAATTACGGGTGTGTCGTCATCATCATCATCATCAAAGACCCAAACTTTGTTTTGAGCCTTGGTCGGCAGATCGTAATAGTACAGCCAAGTCTCGTCACCTGTCACGATGTTGTTCACATACCGAGATTGTCCCTTATCAAACTTTTTTAACATCTCCCGGCACCAAGTCACACGTCGTGTCATCTGCTCTTCAGTCAGTTGATGCGGCACCCAGAGAGAACAAAGTTTCTTCACGTGCAAATGATCTTGCAGAATCGAACGAATTGCTGGTGCATTTAGGCCCAAAGTATCCTCTATCTGTTGGTAGGTCACTCGCCTGTTTTCGTCAAGCATTTTCCTCACAGCAGTAACGTTTTCCTCCGTAACTGACGTTCGTGGCCTTCCCGGCCTCTCCGAATCCTCCAGAGTGAAATTTCCCCTTTGGAATTCTCTATACCACCTGAATATCGTTGTACGATGTGGACAATCATCATCTAGTGCAAGAGTCATTTCTTCTAAGCACTGGTCTATGGTTAAACCACGCACGAAATTATACCGCAAAACTGTCCTTATCTCATTTCGTGACCACGATGCCATCGCAAGCACTTTACACTCTCACTACTAATGAATAACTGAGCCCATCGACTTGGGGCGGCAGCTACTATGCACGTATGAACATGTCTCAACATGCAGCAACAAGCAACTTCCTGTGATTCATTGTTGCGTCATATTGCAAAACTTTCCTAGTACCCTTTGTAATAGTCAGCTTATATGGACTCATTCTTAAGTCTTATCTCTAAATCACCTGATCACTTGCATACAGTTTTTTTTTTTTTTTTTTTGTGATTTTGGGTGAGATTCTTCAGTGTGTGTCAACTGTTCCTCCTGAGGTATTCAGAGGTTTTTCAAGCCTGCATAACATGCAAATGATTCTGAGAACACACACCTGTGCATACTCAAGCTAATACACATACATATGCATATTCTCAGGAGGATTTGCAAATAAAGCTGAGAATATACACCTGTCAACTTATTTGTATCTTTTGTCATATGATACAAGAAGCAGATAATAATTCTAAAAAGATAAGTCCAAATAACAAAGCTGACCCATAAGTTTTCCAACCTGTGGGTCAGCTGTATTATTTAACTTGTCTTTTTTAGAGGAGGAGTTGGAGTAAGGAAAAAAGGAAGGAAGACTCATAGACTGTTTATTACTAATATCAAAGAACCATATAGAAGGGGAAAAGCTAACAAACTCTCACTATGGCACTTTCAAAGGACTTACCCCTTTGGGGCAGGTCCCTTTGAAGAGCACTAAGTAGGAAAGCCCACTTAACAGGATTGATCATGGGGACCAGAAGAAATGAGTGCTAAAAGCAGGATAGCACTATGAGCAGGAGTCACTACATTGACTTGTGATCTTTAAAATAAAAATCTTATAACCTTACTTGAACTATAAGAATCTGATGATTCAGAATTTAACTCCTTTCTTTTAAAGCTTTCTTCATCTGTATCATTTTCATCAGAACTAAAGGAGAAAAAAAATAGCAAGTTGTATATAACAGCAATTGCAAAAATGAGATTCATTATCCCTCATGTGAGGCTGATTTTGTCTAATATGATTTTGTTAACACACACACAATCAACCTGGACTACTACACATTTAAAGACTGTTTTCACTCCTTAGTTGTCATTAAATAAATTTTTTCAAGTTACACAACTGCAAAGTTTATTCCAACTTTCCTAAGCTATAAAACTGTTTATGAGGTATCATAATAAAACATAGCTGTAAACAAACATGTAAATTTGCTACACTTCATCGTGAACTTAATATTGTTGGTTAAACTGTTGTATTAATTCTAAATATTGTCCACCTTTCAAATTGCCATCTCATGACTGAGAGACTTGCTGCAACTAATGCCAAAAGTTAATTTCCACTTTATGAAAAGTATAAAACTGTTTTTGAAGTTCTATAACAAAAAAACTTCATGTAAATTTACCATGTTAAATGATGATCTTAAAATTTGATTAAACTGTGCAGGGTGCAGTACTGAGAACTAGTGGTCTTTATTTTGCAATATCATTTGAATGTATTGACATAACTTTGTGGGGGGGGGGACTTTACAACAGTACAGCCAGGCCTTGCATAACGCGAGTTCGATTAACGCATTTTTCCGTTACTGCTAATTGAAAAAAATATACCACTTTTCACTTTACACAATGCAAATTTCCAGTTAACGCGATCTTTTTTTTTTTTTTTTTTTAATGCCATAGTTGAAAAAGATTTGAATCACACATTAAGCTCAGACAGGCAATAAACAAATGTTTCCCTGCTGCCCGCCTCAGTGTGTTCCATCAACCATCGGAAGAAGACATGTTACTTGTTTGTCTCCGGCTAATAAAGTCAATGCAAACTTGCATTTAAAAATTCAATTTTTTAAATAAGCCAGATGAAAATGTTACCGCGAAGGAGATAACGGCAAAAGAACTAGATGAAAGCTTTCGTATCGCAGAGAACCCCAAACCTTTTGTTTGAGGTTCTCTGCGATATGTATTTCGCCAGGGCCCAGAGAAGATTGTTGTCGGCTATCGGAAATTGTTTGATGAAAAGAGAGTCAACACTGTTCAACGCTAGTAGTTTGTGCGGTGTCCGACAGATGTCGAGTATCACTGTGTAGATGGGAGAAATCCCAGGTGCCGTCTGACACGAACATACCTTGTGTTTCCCTCGGAAATTTAAAATATTCCGCAGCCCACAGTTTGGGAACCGGTGTTTTATGCAATACACATTTAATTCCATAATTATTTTCATTATCTTTTACATTGTATACAGTTAAAAAGGTATTTTTAAAATTCTTTATGGACATTCCAGAAGGTCAAGGCCCAATTATAATTTTTCCTATTGATTATTATATTCGATTAACGCATTTCGGTTTTGCGCAACTTCCACAATGACAGATGGAAGTTTGTTCCAGCAATTAACCACCCGCTGGCTAAAGGCAAATTTCCGTGCATCTATTCTACATCTGTCTTTTCTCAATTTGAATTTATGCCCCCTTAGGTTCGTAATCTGAACAAGTGGAAGGATCCCATCAGAATTCAGCGTGGTCAACCCATTCAGGGCCTTATACACCTCAATCAGATCACTGCACAGGTGCCTAGTCTCCAGCCACTGCAATTTGCAGAAATTAAGCCTCTCTTGGTAAGAGGCTCCCTTCATTCCCCTCACCAATCTTGTTGCCCTTCTCTGTATATGCTCAAGCAAATCTACATCCTTCCTAAAATGAGGCCCTCCAGACCTGTACACAGTACTCAAGGCGTGGCCTGACCATTGCCTGATACAGAGGAACAATCACCTCCTTTTCCCTGCTAGCAAAATTCCTATATATCATTGACAAAACCCCATGACCTGCCCTGGCAGCCTGTCTGCATTGCTCAGAAAACTTCATATCTGACTGCACAATTATTCCCAGGTCTTTTTCATTTTCTACCACTTTAAGAGTAGTACCACACAGTTGGTACGTTTCTCTGGGGTTACTTCTACCCATATGCAGTACTTTGCATTTGTCAAGGTTAAACTTCAGTTGCCACCTCTTAGCTCATCTGCCCAAATTTTCTAGAACCTGTTGCAGTGGCACACTGCCATAACTGTTATTAACAACCCTGCCAACCTTTGTATCATCTGCAAACTTTAACACTAAGCCTGATATACCTTCATTAATATCATTGATAAATATACAAAACAACAGTGGACTCAACAACGAACTCTGTGGGACTCCACTAATAACATTAGTCCACCACAAAGAGCAGCACTCACTGATTACCACCCTCTATCTTCTCCCACTCGACCATCCTTTTATCCATTGTAGCAACTTACCCATAAGACCATTCTGCTCCAATTTGTACAGTAGTCTTCCGTGCGCAACAGTGTCTAAAGCTTTCCTGAAATCCATGTATATGATATCAAAATTATTTTTTGCATCCAGTTCCTTTGTAACCACATCATAATAACCAATCAAATTTGTCAGACAAGACTTTCCCTTAACAAACCCATGTTGTGTCTGAATTCTTGCTGCAGTCTAGTCTAGATAATTCTGCAATGCATCTTTAACCAGTGACTCCATTATTTTACCCGGAACAGAAGTTAAACAGAAGTTACTGGTCTGTAATTACTCCTGTCACCTTTCGATCCCCCTTTGTGAATTGGGGATACATTTGCACAAGTCCAGTCCGTGGGGACCTCCCCAGAGTCCAAGTTTGCTCTCATAATTATGGCTAAGGGTTTTCTTAGTTGCTTTGCTGCCTCCTTTAATATGACTGGATAGTCATATTAAAGGAGGCAGCCCCACCCCAGGTGCCTTTCTTATGTTTAACTTCAACAATTTCTCCTCCACTTTGCTCTCAGTTATTACAAGATCATTAAGCACCCTGCTACAATTTGATAGCCTTCTGCCATTTTCAAACCTTAATAACTCTTCCTGTGTGAATGTAGATGCAAAATACTCATTCAGTTTGTTTGCTATCTGACCAGGATCATGAACAGTCAAACCATTGATATCAAGTGGACCAATCAGATTCATGCCCTTCCTTTTAGAGTTTATATAAGTAAAGAAATGCTTGCTGTTTTTCTTAGCATTTTTTGCCAAAGATTTCTCGTAATCTGCCTTCGCCTGCCTAACCTCCTTTGTGACCTGATTACAGACTAGCTTATACCTGCCAGAGGTATAAGCTAGTCTGTAATGAGTTGATTGATAATTTATATGCATCCCATGCATTTTTCTTCTCTGTCACGAGTCTCATTAGTTCATTTGATAACCATTTAGGCCTAAACCTTGAACAATATTTCTTAATAGGTATGAAACTTTTAGTAGCTTCCACGATTAATTCCTTGAATGCTTCCCACTTAGAATTTACTGTTGGTAACATCGTCAGTTGATCCCACTGTACAGAATTAAAAAACTGTCTGAGACCACTGTACTTTACGGAAGCAAAAACTCTTTCCTTTACCCCTGATGGTAATTATATCTTTAAGTAAATCCCACATCAGTACACTGTGATCACTATGGCACCTAGTGGTTTCTTTATCTGCAAATTCTTAATACACGAATGATCACTGCTGATAACCAGATCAAGAGTATTGCTCTCTCTGGTTGCCTCTCGAACATGCTGCTGCAGAAAACAATCATCCAATAAATCCACAAAAGTCTGACTAGTGTGTGAGTGACCAACCCACAAGTTCCAGTCAATATCTGGGAAGTTAAAATCACCATTACAAGACATTCTGATTTACTAGCACACTATTTTTCTGTACAATTGTTCATTGTACTCATTTGAGTCATTAGGTCTATAACACTCCTACTCTTATTTTTGCTTTTGCAGTACTTATGTAACACCAAACTGACTCAACAGTGCACTGTTCATCTATATCAACTGGATGCACTTCTTTTGATTTTATGTTTTTCTTAATTAACAACATAACACTTCCTCCCTTCCTATCCTGTCTGTACTCCCCAAATTCCAATTCTGCATTTCTAATATCTGTGTGACACCACGTCTCTGCTACCCAACAATATCTGCCTTTGATGTCTTGACCAACACTTCAAATTCATCAAATTTATTTACTATACTTCTAGCATGCACCTATTCTTAGTTACCCTAACACATCACATATACCTACCTGTTTCGCTATGACTGTCATCAGTCCCTGAAACCCCCAGCACGGCTCGCTCCAGGCCGCTGCTTATTCTAACTGATTCCTATTTCTAGTTACCCTGACACATCCCATGTACCCACCTATTTCACCCTTTACCCTTGACATAACTACTGTCAAGGGTAAAGGGGACTTTTGCTTTCGTGAGGTTGACTACAGTGGGACCATCTGATGATGTTACCAACAGCAATTTTTTCTAAACGGGAGCATTGAAGGAAGTAATCATAGATGTACTAGGCTTTTCATACCAACTAAGAAATAATGTTCCAGACTTAGTTCTAAATGGATGAGAGATGAACTGATGACATGGCAAGAAAAATGCATGAGCTGCATATATATTATCAGGTGATACAAAAGCCTATGATAGATAATAACTAGTCCATAAAGAAATCACAAAGGAGGCTAGAAAAGCTAAGAAAGATTATGAGAAGTCACTGACAAAGAATGCAAAGAAAGGAAGCAAAAGCTCCTTTACTTATATTAACACTAACAGGAAGGCATTAAATCGCATTGGTCTCCTTGATTTAAAATGGTTCAACTGTTGATGATCCTGCTCAGGTTGCTAACAATCTAAATAAGTATTTTGCATCTACCTTCACTCATAAGGAGTTCTTAAGGAGGAAATGGCAGAAGTTCATCAAATCTAATAGAGTTGTTGTTTGTTTGTTTGGTTTTTAGGAGCATTAGCAACTAAGGCCATATTGCTCCGGGATATGCGGTGGTCATTCCCTGACCTTTCCGCATCCTCCATATTTGGTGGCGACGGGCTCGAACCCCGGTCTAATCAAGAAGCGTGTGCTACGCACTGCTGCTCCTTCCCACCTGGCTACGGAGGCGCCATCTAATAGAGTGCTAAATGATTTTGTTATAAGGTGGTGTAGAGGTTTTGCTGCAGAAGGGCAACTGAGGCCGAAATGTGCCTGTTCAAATATTTGGAACAGTATCAGAGTTTGCCTTATTTGATATTAGATATATTCATAAAGCCCAATTTGATTGAGATAAGCAAAAAGTTCATCCAGATTGGCATTGTTTCCCTATAGGTGGATTAGTGATAAAGGTAATTGCATTTGAATCAGAGAGAGGAAGGTAATATTTCTGATATGAGAATAATACAAACAGTCTAACAGAATATGTCAAACCATAAGTTGTGATGAACAATGTGTGCATATAGGAGGATCATTGCCCATGAGTAGGAACAAGTAGGTGAGGTGTGTGTGTCCTATGCACAATCTTCCAATATTACTGATTTTGTGATAACTGAGAGGAAAGTGGAAGAGATATTGTTGAAGCTTAACATAAGGTACCTGAAGTGAATGGGATCTATCCAATTATATTAAGGGAGGCAGCAAAGGAGACAAACAAACACTTAACCATAATTACTAGAGTATTTTTGGATTCAGGGGAAATAATTATGGATTGGAAATATGTGAATGTATCCTCAATTAACAAAGGGGGATCAAAAGGTGACATAAGCAATTATAAACTTGTTAGCTTAACTTCTGTTTCAGGGAAAATAATGGAGTCACTGGTTAAAGAAGTAACGCAGGACTCTCTAGACAATAATGCAATTATATTGCAGTCATAGCATGGATTTGTTAAGGGGCAATCTTGTCTGACTAATCTGATTGGATACTATGATGCAGTAACAAAGGAACTAGATGCAAAAAATAATTCTAAGAAATTGGATTTCAGGAAAGCTTTTGATAGAGTTGCACATAAAACACTGCTGTACAACTTGAAGAAGTGTAGCATTAAGGGCAAGTTACAGCTCTGGATAAATGGTTGCTTGAGTGGGAGAAGATAGAGTGTTTAATAATGGACACTGTTCTTTGTGGACTAATGTTACTAGTGAAGTTTCCCTGGGTTCAGTGCTGGGCCCATTGTTGTTTTCTAAATTTAGCAATTATATTGATGAAGATATACAGTGGACTCCCGTTAATCCGAACACGTTTCGGTCGGCGGAGAGGAAATTTTTTAGTTCGCAAAATATACGTTTTTTGTATTTTCCAGTTAAATTTAAATGGCATTAATGGTACAAAAACATTTAGAATTCCACAAAACAATTGTATTTTATTGTAGTACTGTACTAATACAAAATTAATAAATCAGTGTTTGACATGGCCTATTAAAATTACAGATCTATACTTGTTTCGGTCGGCGGAGAGGAAATTTTTTAGTTCGCAAAATATACGTTTTTTGTATTTTCCAGTTAAATTTAAATGGCATTAATGGTACAAAAACATTTAGAATTCCACAAAACAATTGTATTTTATTGTAGTACTGTACTAATACAAAATTAATAAATCAGTGTTTGACATGGCCTATTAAAATTACAGATCTATACTTACACACCAAAACAGGAACAAAAGTCATTTTTCAGAAGTAACAAACTCTGTTAGTTTCTTTTGATGTAACGATGAAAATCGGCTAGATGATGCTATGTTTCGCCACTGCTTCATAAACATGTAGTCTGCCGGTGTAGCGCTGGGATGTTGTTCTAAGTAGCGTAAAGTGAGGTCAAGGGCCGCTGTCGCGTCTGTGTGCGACACAAGTTGTTCCACAGAAACACCGGGCTCGTCATCACTCCCGTCATCATTCTGCTTGGAGTCTTCTTGGGTGACAGCTGCCATGATGTCCTCATCCGACAGGTTTTCATGACCTATTCCATCCGCTGCAATCCACTCGTTAACGTCAGATTCTATTGCTTCCTCGCACCAGTGAATTTCCTGTACGAGCTGAATTAATTGTTCTATGTCATTGTTTTCGTCAGAGCTATCGACAAAGCTGAGAGAGGGCCATAATTTCTTTCATGATCTTTGTATGGACTGCTCGGTTACACCTCCCACGACTCAGCAACCCATTATACAACATCTTTTAAGTTCACTTGTTTCATTTTCTCATGTAAAGAAAGTGAATTGGTGTTATCTT
Source organism: Mastigoproctus giganteus (assembly GCF_048544385.1). NCBI lineage: Eukaryota > Metazoa > Arthropoda > Arachnida > Uropygi > Thelyphonidae > Mastigoproctus > Mastigoproctus giganteus. Next base: position 58,583,928 of record NC_143580.1, read on the forward strand.
CTATCAAGGACCTAAGATATTTCTTTCTGTATGCAAGGTTGATTGACCGTAACACCCTCTGGTTACACACGGTCCATGGGCTGTAATAACGGTGTTACATTAGGCGGTAAAAAAGCTGCCTTTATATCCCCTGATGTCAACTCGGAAACGTCTGGGTGGGACGGCACATTGTCTATGAGGAGAATGGCACGAGGTGGCAAATCATTTTCATTGCTGAAACGTTTCACTGCTGGGACAAATTGATTATGAAACCACTCAATGAAAAGCTGTCTGTTCATCCAAGCTTTTTTTTGACTTTTATAATGAACTGGAAGATTGTTAATGTTCGTATTTTTAAAAGCTCTCGGCTTCGCTGATTTACCGATCATCATCAAAGGTAGCTTGTGATTTCCTGAAGCATTATTACAAGCTATCAACGTCACTCGCTCCTTATTCATTTTAAAACCTGGGGCACGCATTTCTTGTTGAAATGCTAGACTTTTTGTGGGCAAAGCCTTAAAATTTAAACTTGTCTCATCAGCGTTATATATCTGCTGAGGTGAATAATGTGATACCAAATCAGCAAACTCACCCAAATATTTCTCTGCTGCAGCATGATCAGCTGATAATTGCTCCCCAGTGATCGTTAGCTGGCGAATCCCATGGCGCTTCTTCCAGCGATCAAACCAACCGCACTAAATGATTCATCACCTTTCATTAGTTTGTTGAGATGAATGGCCTTTTCTCTAACAAGAGGTTTGCTTAGGGGTGTTCCCCTTCCTCTTTCCTGAGTGAACCACGTGAATAAGGCTTCATCAAGCTTGTCAAACGTTGAGGGCCTTACTGTTTGTCGATTTTCAACTGATTTTTCTGAAGTAGAGGTACAAAACTGCTCGATCTTTGCGCGGTTTTTTTCCCAGTCAGTTACTGTGGCCTTGTCCACTCCAAACTCTATTGCTAATTTCGTTGCACTTTTCCCCTTGTCCAGCTTTTCAAAAACTTCCAGCTTATCTTTCAACGTACACGTTGTGTGTTTCCGTTTCGTGGCCATTGTGGCAGCAGACTGAACTAAACTAAACTATAAAATGTAATGTAGAGCGAAGATATAAACATTCACGTTTAATGCACAATGTTGCGTGCAATTAGTCATAGCGTGGAGGGGGGTTTGCTTCCGGTGTGTTACGCTCGCGTACAAACGCTAATAGGCTTACTATACATTCATTCCTTAATAAACCAGACCTGTTTCTGCTTGCTTCTGCATTATTGCAGTTATTCGGCTAATCCGAACAGGGCTCGGTCCCAATTAGTTCAGACTAGCGGGAGTCTAGTGTATCTGGTTTAATGCCTAAGTATGCAGACAATAAAGAGGTTGGCAGGGTGATTAATGACAGTAATTAGGGTAAGCTACTGCAACACGATCTGGAAAATTAGACAGAGAAACGGCACTTGTAGGGCAACATTGACAAATGCAAGGTGCTGCATATGGGTAGCAGTAATCCCACAGTAATGTATCAACTGTATGGTACTACACGCAGGGTAGTGTATAATTAAAGTTCTGGGGGGCAGGCAATTGTGTAGTCAGATGTGAAGTTCACTAAGCAGTGCAGACAGACTGTCAGTATAGCTCGGAGGTTTTTTCAATGATATACCTTGCTAGCAGGAATGAAGTAATTATCCCATTCTACAAGGCAATAGTTAGGCCACATCTTGGTCTCATTACAAGATTGGAGGCTTCATTTTAGAAAGGATGTAGATCTGCTGGAATGGGTGCAGAGAAGGAAAATACGATTAGTGAATGGTGGTCTTACTAAGAAAGGCTTCAGTTCTGCAAATACAGAAATGGAAACTAGTCACCTGTGATGTGATCTGATTGAGGTGTTTAAGGCTTTGAATGGATTGAGAAAGCTCAGTGCTGGTGGAATCCAGCACTGAGCAATAGAATAAGTCAAGCTGTAAGTGTAAGAAGCCAGTTAAATCATTTGAAGAAAAAGAGAAATTATCCAAAATACAAAATTAGGTTTGTATAAAACAGTTCTTAACCTTATTTACCCTATTCAGCTGAAAGTTTGGTAAGAAATTGATCAATAATTAGAATATTCAGCAATGAAGATTTTGAGAAAAATAAATGGAATTAATAGATGGAAGCAATGGATTCATAATATAATATAAATAAGGAAATCAGAAAAAACCTTGGGATAACAAATATAAGCAAATAACAAAGATAAGCAAAGTGATGGTATAGTAATACAGAAAGGATACGAGTAAAAAGGTAAACTGCAGCCATTATCAACCCACTGCAGGATGGAAGCCTCCTCAATGATTCATGTTTAGAATTAGCATAGGCACGTGATGCAAGAAAGCAAGCTTATATGGCATCGGCCAAAAAAAAAAAAACCCCTTATTTCACCCATCCACTTGCTCCAAATGTTTGTCAAGTTCTACTCTGAATCTATTTAAGCTTTCAACTTCTAGGACGACAGATGGAAGTTTGTTCCAGCAATCAACCAACCGCTGGCTAAAGGCAAACTTCCACACATCTATCCTACAACCGTCTTTCCTCAATTTGAATTTATGCCCTCTCAGGTGATTATTCTGAGCAAGAGGAAGAAGAATCCCATCCACATTGAGCAGACACAAACCATTCAAAGCATCAAGGCTTTACACCTCAATCAGATCACCTCGCAGGTGCCTAGTCTGCAAACACTGTAATCTGCAAAATTAAGCCTTTCTTCGTAAGAGCAACCTTTTTTGTTCCATTCACTAATCTTGTTGCCCTTCTCTGTATTCATTCCAACAGCTCTACAATCTTCTTAAAATGAGGCCTACAAACCTGTGTACAGTACTCAAGGTGTGGCCTGACCATTGCCTTATACAAGGGGATAATCACCTGCTTATCCCTGCTAGAAAAATTCCTGTATATCATTGACAAGACACCATGAGCTACTCTTGCAGACCATCTGCACTGCTCAGAAAACTTCATATCTGCCTGCACAATTACCCCCAGGTTCTTTTCATTCTCTACTACTGTCAGTGTGGTACCTCAGAGTTGATACGTTGCTCTGGGATTACTGCTTCCCATATGTAGTACTTTACATTTGTCAATGTTACACTTCATTTGTCACCTCTCAGCCCATCTGCTCAACTTTTCTAGATCCTGTTGCAGCAGTGTACTGTCATTAGTGTCATTAACAATCCTGCCAATCTTCGTATCGTCTGTGAACTTGGACATTAAGCCTGATATACCATCATCAATATCATTTATAAATACAGAAAACAACAATGGACCCAACACTGAATCCTGAGGGACTCCACTAATAACATTAGTCCACGAACAGCAGTGTCCATTGATTACCACTCTGTCTTCTCTCACTCAACCATCCCTTTATCCATAGCAGCAATTTGCCTCCAATGCCACACTGCTCCAATGTGGGCAGCAGTCTTCCATGTGCAACAGTATCAAAGGCTTTTCTAAGATCCAAATATATGAGATCAAAGTTATTCTTTACATCCAGTTCTTTTGTGACTGCATCATAGTATCCAATCAAATTAGTCAGACAAGACTTCCCCTTGACAAACCCATGCTGTGTCCAAGCTATAACTGAAGTCTTGTCTAGATGATCCTGCAATGCTTCTTTAACCAGTGTCTCCATTAATTTCCCTGGAACAGAAGTTAAACTAACAGGTGTGTAATTACCTGTGTCTTCCTTTGATCCTCCTTTGTGGATTAGGGTCACATTTGCACATCTCCAGTCCATGGGTACCTCCCCTGAGTCCAGGTAAGCTCTCATAATTATGGCTAAGGGTTTGCTTACTTCCTTTGGTGCCTCCTTTAATATAACTGGATAGATTCCATCCACCCCAGGTGCCTTTCTTGTGTTTATCTTCAATAATTTCTGCTCCATTTTACTCTCAGTTATTACAAGATTATCTAGCTTACTGCCGGAGTTGAATACACCTCTGGCATTCCCCTCCCTGAATAACTTCTCATGTGTGAATGTCGATGCAAAATATTCATTTACTTTGTTAGCTACCTGAGCAGGATCATCAACAGGTGAACCATCGATATCAAGTGGACCAATTTGATTCATCCCCTTCCTTCAAGAGTTTACATAAGTAAAGAACTCTTTGCTGTTTTTCTTTGCATCCTTTGCCAAAGATTTCTCGTAATCTGCCTTCGCCCGCCTAACCTCCTTTGTAACTTGGTTACAGACCAGCTTATATCTATCATAGGTTCTGTGTCACATGTTAATTTATATGTATCCCTTGCATTTTTCTTCTCTGTCACATGTTTAATTAGTTCATCTGACATCCATTTAGGCCTAAATCTTGAACAATATTTCTTTGTTGATATGAAAAGGCTAGTAGCTTCAAGATTAATTCTTTGAATGCTTCCCATTTTGAATTTGCTGTTGGTACCATCATCAGTTGGTTCCACTGTATAGAATTTAAATACTGTCTCAGACCACCGTAGTCACCTTTATGAAAGCAAAAACCCTTCCCTTTACCCTTGATGGTAGTTACTTCTTTAAGTAAATCCCACTTCAGCACACTGTGATCAATGCCACTTAGTGTTGAGGGAAATGGACAATGATCTGCCATGCTGGTCCAGTGCAGGTTGGCAAATCGACTGTATTTAGCAGTCAGGGGCTTGAACCCTGATCTACTCAAACTGCATGTGCTACTGCACTCCTGCTCCTGACCACTCAGCTACAGAGATTAACTAAACAGATACTTAAAGTAAAAGTGAATGCTAATAAGACCTAGATATAGACAAAGAGAAAGATGAAATGATAGTGTCAAAGAATCATTAATTGAAAGAGGGCTTACTCTTAACTAGAACTAAAAACCTAACAGGAAATAAGGCAGAAGAGGAAAAAGACAGAGAACAGCAAACAGATAGTCCAGGAGGATTGATTTTCACTCCTATAGGTGACCTGTACACTCATTTAGATATAAGAGATATGAATGATATTGATGAAAAAAACAAATATTTGATGTCCAGCCTGTTCTTAATTGTAATTGTTATCTTTACTGTACATTTCATTGGTTTTTATAATATGAATATCCAACTTAGGTAAAAACAGAGAATGATTGTCAGTTTAATTTAATTCGATAGAGAACTGTAAAAAAAATTTGTTCCATTCATCAATATACACCGATGAAGCAAAACATTATGACCAGCGAGTCATTCTTCAAATCGAAGCAACTGCAGGTGAACTACGGTGCATGTGCAGGTCGAGACACGGTATAAAAAAACACCTGATACTGAGCTCTGTCAATCATTGTTACTCTTGTTCTTCAGATGGGAAAGGCAGCGGACTTAAACACGTTTGACAAAGGCCAAACTGTAATGGCCAGATGACTGGGTCAGAGCATATCCGAAACAGCACAGCTGGTGGGATGCTCACGGTCAGCCATGGTAAGTACCTACTGAAGGTGGTCCGAGGAGGGGAAACCCACAAACTGCCAGTGAGGGTTTTTTGGATGGCCACAGCTCATCGATGCTCATGGTGAGCGAAGGCTCTCCCGAATGGTATGTGGCAACAGAAGGGCGACTGTAGCACAACTTGCCGATAACTGGAATGCTGGTGACAGGAGTAATGTGTCACAACACACAGTACATCGAACTCTGCAAAAAATGGGGCTGCGATACCGCAGGCCGCTCCAAGTGCCCATGCTAACCATGGTTCACCGGCGTTAGCATGTACAATGGGCATACGAGCATCGAAACTGGACCTTGAGTGATTGGAAGAAGGGCGTCTGGTCCAATGAATCACGTTTCCTCTTTCACCATGTGGACGGCCAGGTACGTGTGAGTCGTTTACCTGGGGAAGTGATGGCGCTGGATGCACTGTGGGACAAAAACAAGCTGGTGGCATCATGCTTTGGGTGATGTTCTGCTGGGATACCCTAGGTCCAGTCATCCATGTGCCAGGCACTTTGACGTCTACCACCTACCTAAACATCTTTGCTGACCAGGTACACCCTTTCATGGCAACAGTCTTCCCCTCTGGCAGTGCCGTCTTTCAGCGGGATAATACGCCATGCCACACCATCTGGATTGTTCGAGACCTGGAAGTCTTCTTTGAACACAAAGAAGACTTCCAGGTTACGTGTTGGTACCAGATACCACAAGACACATTTAGAAATGTTGTAGCATCAATGCCTCGCTGGGTACGAGCTGTTTTGGCTGCACATGGAGGACCAACATCGTATTTGGTAGGTGGCCAATGTTTTGGCTCATCAGTGTATATCTTAAATACAGTTATAAAAATTTAAATCAGTAAAGAGAGAAATAAATAATTTACTTTATTTGCCTTTCAGGAGAAGGATTCCAAAGAGATGAAATGCCAACTGCTCCTAATTTTTCTCTTTCTACTCGTCTTCTAAAAAAATATAAAATAACAGATTCACAAATAGGAAGATATAAAAGCTGTAACTCATTCATTCTTCACTCAGCATATAGCAAAAGAGGCTATCCTTGCAAAAGTATCCAGATACCAATAACTGAAAGAAATGGATTTTTATTAAAGAAATTAATAACATGTCGTCCCATCTATGGTCTGAATGAAAAATGATCCTTCGTGGAAGACTTTTGGGAAAAATTAAAAGAGGCATCTATAAAAACTCTATTGGTAACTTGCTTTTCTGTTTTGAACTCACTGGTCTGACTCATTCACTTAATCAATTTAACATGTGATTTTAGCAGCTGTTACACCCATTTGTCAAGCAGTTGGATACACTATTTTTTTTGGACATTATAATATCTGGCAGTGAATTATACAGCATAAAATTCCTGAATATGTACATTATTAACTACTATATAATATTAATGAGACATGCATCAATAATTTAATTTATGGAATCAACCTACCTTAATTTTAATCTTCACTGATGAAGTCTCTCTCTCTGTCTCCCTTTCCCCACCCCCTTCCTTTTTAAAATAATCTTCTTCAAAGTGCTATCTATTATTATCAAGATAGAAAAGGTTAGAAATCACTTATACTACTGGTGAATCCACTTGTAGAAGCCATTTCTTAATGGCTATGAGTGCTTCTATGAGTGGATCCACTCCAGAAGCCATTTCTTAATACGTTTTTGAGCATAGTCATCATGGTTTCTTGAGCTAAAATGATGCTCTGCCACTTAAAGATTACAGTTTCTTCAAACATTTATCTCTGTAAACTTCTGACATTTCTCTCCTAGTCTCTGTAGTACTCAGTCCATGTTGAACATAATAAAGTATAACAAAAAAATTCTCAGCCTTCAAACCTTCCACTATGCGGCTCACATTTATAATGTAAGGTTATTTTACAACTACCAAACAGCATATCATAACTTGAAACTGTGTCAGCGCATTCTTGGACATACACTCTCCTGCCATCTACTGGCAGTTTATCAAAATTTGAGTGGTTGTACAGTAGTACTAATATTCTGCAAATTAAATGATCAACCTGAGTAATTTCTATGGCATAAAAATCACCCAATATTTACTTACTTCACTCGCTGAACTACCCATGTGAAGAGAGAATACATTCACATTTCTAAGCCATAACAGTTCCCACGTATCCAAGGATACTCTCAGTGTTACAGAAAAAGGTTTAACTACCTCCTTTGGTGATTCTTTTAATATAACTCAACAAATTCCATCAGCTCCAGGTGCTTTGTTCATTTTTAGCTTTAGCAATTTCTCTTACAACTTCTTTTCATTTACTAGAAAATCATTTATTGTAACTGAAAGGAAGTTAACCATTTTAATATTTATCACTGAGGTCTGCTGGTGCTCTTGCTCTCTCTCTCCTTTTCAAAATAATCTCCTTCAAAGTGTAAACAGATGTCTTAAATATTAGATAGATGTGAAATATCCTCTTTCTAAAAATTTCATATATGAATGTAGACAATATTTATTGTTTTTTAGCAATCTATACAAGATTATTCATATAAAACAAAACCATTACATCTTTCCTCTTAGTGTTAACATAAGAAAAGAATTCCTACTTTCCATTGTACTTTTAGATAAAGACTTCTCATAATTTGTTGTAATGTGATATGCATATTTTCTTTACTGGAACTTATAAGCCTAAGAGATAAGTAATGGAAAAAGTTAATTGATCATTGTGTACAGAACTTTAGCTTTAGTGTAGTTTATTTAGCAACAATAATTAATAAAGGAAGCATACAGTAATAACAGATGAAAAAAAAAGATAACCACAATTCATAATAATTTAGACTTTAAACTTTGCATATCCTGCTCATGTAAATGACATATTACACATTAAGTGCCAATGTTGACACGTGGTGGTTTAAAAAAGTTTTGGAACAGCTGCTTAAGAAGTGTAAATATAGGTAACAATAGAGCAATGCTTTCTAACTTTTTTGAGGTTGATGCACGCCAAAAATAATTTAACACACCACCCAGAATTCTGTAATTATTTGACACTCCATCCCTTTAAGGTGTGTTCACACACACACACACACACACACACACACACACACACACACACACACACACACACACACACACACACACACACACACACACCTCTCTCTCTCTCTGTCCCAACAACTTTATGTAACAATCCGACTCCCAGCTTTCATATTATAATATATATAATTGTAACAACCTGACTTCCAATTTAATGGATTTCCATTAAATTTTATATTTGCACCTTTTTTTAAAAGAAAAATATTTGTTCAGCTATTCCAAATTTCATTAAAGTAAAACTCCAGAACACGGTGTCCCTTTGAAAATCACATCAAGAAGAAGAGGGGAAAGCAGTGATGTACGGTTCATAACTCCGCCCACTCACTGTGTTCCCCCTCTTCTTCTCGACGACTGCACATGGCGAATGTCACGCGACATAACAGTATCAGTGTTGCCAACTCTTAATAATACTTCCCACTAGCCGAACTCAAAATCCGGTATTTTTAACACTTAACCCGCTAACTTTTTAAATTTTCATTTTGGTTAAATTCTATTAATGGGTGCCATAAAAAATTTTAAGACCCTACATTATGTCCAGATAAAAACCTCCAAATTGATTATCAAATGCAGTTTATTCTGAGGAAGAAGTCAAAAATAACAACCACTGTTTAACGGAGTTGATGAATTTATGCAGTGGCAATATTAATCACTTGATTTCTTGGATCACATTTTGCAAAGTACAGCTTTTGGTGAAGTTTGCAAACTTGAAATGCGGCTAACAAAAAGTAAATATAAAACTGATATGTTTATATGGGGTTGTAAGAAACCTTTCCGTAAAACAAAGAGTATTAGACATAAATCATTTTTTAATGATAGTACATTAGCGTTTTCTCAATTTATTATTTCTATACTTCTGGTCCTAAGATTGGTCTCAAGATTGCATTGCTCTTCATTTAAATATCAATAAAAAAACACTGTAATTGGAAAATGCAAAGATCTGAGGGAGATCTGCATGATATCAATAATTGATTAAGATAGTTAACTAGAGGGATTTCAGAAAATGGAATACCTATCGAAGTTGAAATTTATGAATCAGCATTTTTCAAAAGAAAATATATAATAACCCCAGGGACTCACATCTGGTGAGTATGGGCTTGGGATACCCAGGGTCCTGAGCTGGATATCATCATCGTTCTTCTCTTTCTTGGTGATTCCCTTCTACTTCTCTTTCTTTCTCTCTCTCTCTCAATAATTCAGAATTTTTTTTTAGGCTGGTGCAGCATAAGCCTCAGGCTTTCTTGCACTATATAGCTATAAAATAATAGAAAAACAGTGGGTTTTTGGTGTACAGTAATACCCCGACTTACGCTACCCCGACTTACGCGAACTCGGAGTTACGCGGTTCTTGATTTTTTTCGTTTGGCAACGCTGCCGCCCACTATCTTCAAGGTCGTTTTTCATATGTTATCGATATCTGGTGCGACGGCGGAGATTGAGAGCGAAAGATGAACAAAATTCAACTTTGCTGCTTTTATGTTTTTTATATCAGTGAAGGGGAAACACATTTCACCATAATAACGTAAAAACCAACACAATTCCAGCTATCGATATAATCGCAAATGCAATTAGATCGAGTTTACTACCAGTTTATAACAGATTTCACTAGCAGAAACGCAACTGGATTTTTATTGTTTTATGGTAGTAAACCCTAGAAATGTGAGGTGTTAATAGTGTATCTCTGCCTTTATGGTGTTGTTTATTCAGTTGCTACATGCGCGCAGCTTTGTTTATGCGTATCAAGCGTGCTCCTCGTTTTGTAATTGTGCTTTATTCCCTAAAAATTAGTAAAATTAAAAGGTGTGAAAAGGAAGCGTCCTGGTGAAGACACTGCAGATTCAGAGAGAAAAAGAAAAGCAATTATCGATAAACAGAGGCGGACTGGATCAAAAATTCTTACCCGGGAAAATTTATAGTGGCCTCACACTATGGTTTATGGCCAAAATCACACCGGCCCACTGGGTTTCCCCGGTAAAGCTAATGGCCAGTCCGCCTCTGTCGATAGAGAAAAAATATGAAATTGTGAAACGCTTTGAGCGAAATGAAAGACCATGTGATATTGCACGTGCTACAGGCCTAAATGAAGCAACGCCGAAAAGCACATGACAATTGTAAACTTGACAGGTTGAAAATTGAAAAGATCTCAATTGTAAAGGGCTTAAAAATTTTAGAAAACATAGACTCCAACGAAGAACGCGTTATAGCTACAAAGCAAGGAATAAAAAAATTATTAGCTTGCTACGAAGAAATTCTGCGTGAAAAAAAGGAACGCGCTGTGTCGTCAGACGAATTTGTTAGATTTTATGAAGCCATCGACATCGAAATAACTTTTTAACGTAAGTCATTTGTTTTTTTAATACATATTTTGTATTAATATGTATAAAGAACTGCAATTTTATTAATATTTTTCTTCTAAACTAGTGTTTTTGTTAGTCCTTGGTCCCAATTAAACAAAATTTATATGTATTTATATGCAAAGTTGTACCCCGACTTACGCGAATTCGACTTACGCGATTTTCGTCGGACCCACCTATCGCGTAACTTCGGGATATTACTGTATTCGAAAGAATTACCAAACAATGTTTTTTTAGTTCCAGTAGAAAATAGAGATAAAACAACTCTTATCAATTATAAGAAAGAGAATATTGTCAGGTACAAGAATCATCAGTGATGGATGGCCTGCATATAAAGATCTCTACCGAGACATTAATTATAACCATGATGAGGTTATTCATTGCTACAATTTTGTTTCTCCAGATGGTAGAGATTCAGAAATGGTACTCCTTTCAAAATGGCAGCAAGGAGAGGAGGGGGAAAGCAATGATTGACAGGTTGTGACTCCGCCCACTCACTGCATTCCCCCTCCTCTCCTCGCCCGGTGAATGTCAAGTGCCACATGGGCGGCACATACATCGTAAACATAGTCGGGATATCTTATTTAATAGTTTTTTTTTATATAAAGCGAAGAATCGGTTTTATGTTATTCAGTTATCCCCTGAGGGGAACCGCAACATATTTTCAATACATAGTTACACTCGCGGTCAAACGATATGACCGTTGGTTCATAGCTTTAAATGGTTGAATCAAATCTAAAAATTTGGAAAAAATTATAATGAATTAGCCCCATCTTTTTTTGAAACCGCGAAGGAATACCATTGGATTATTTTTCTTCGTCATAATTGAATCATCTGGAGGGTAGAGATTCAGAAACGGGTACCCCTTTCAAAATGGCAGCGAGGAGAGGAGGGGGAAAGCAATGATTGATGGGTTGTGACTCTGCCCACTCACTGCGTTCCCCCCCCTCCTCACCTCGCCCGGTGAATGTCAAGTGACACGCGGACGACAACATGGCACAGCAACAAATAATCGTAATCAGCCAATCACAGAGTTACTTTATTTTTTTAAAAAAAACTTAATTTTTATTATTTTTTTACTTCTTTTTCTGGGTGCTACCGCCACCAGACCTCCGGAATTATTCAGCCGAGAACAATACTTCATTTTTTTTAAATTTTTCGGTTTCGTAACCCAGAAAAACCTCAGCGTGCCTCGTGTTTCCAGTGCCGGTAGGTACATGGCACACTGACAGGGCTGGCACGCAGTGCATGTCACCCATGCCAGCTGTTTCCATCTCTTAAAGAGATCACGTGACAATGGGCGGAGTCAGTGCCCGTCAATTACGGCCGTATCACTAGCAGTCTGGAAGGGATACCCGTTTCTGAATCTCGACCCTCATTTTTGCTTGAATCCTTCCCAAAGTCGCGTAAAAATCTAACCATTTTTCTAAACACAATTGAAAGTCGATTAAAAACATGACTCCCATTATAATTTTTTTTTTTTCATCCAACGACTGGTTTTTGCTTCAGTCCCTCCTGAAGTCACGTAAAAACATAACCTTTTTTCGCTAAACAGAAACGAAAGTCAATTAACACGTGCAAGGAACAATAAAATTACTCTTTGCATAAGTACAAAACGGCAACATAGAATTTTTTTGGAAAAGAATGCAACGAACACAATACTAGGTTAATGATACGTGAAAATAACACAGAAATGCAAATTAAACTCACCTCATCAGTCCTGGCCTGTAGACTCAAACTTAGGACCACGTGGCAAGTAGCAGCAAAGCACCGGACAAAACAGAAAGCAGTATTCAAATGAAAGTATACGCAACGAATTTTGCATTTAGCGCTCCAGTGATGTCGTGTCACCTGACGTCCATGTGAAACGGAGAGGGGATGCAGATAACAAGTAAACACATGGGTTGTGTTGGGTAGCTAGGAATAGGAACAGGTGCATGTATACTTGCATGTACACCAATGCTAGGAGTTTGGTAAATAAATTTGATGAATTTGAGGTATTGCTCAGAACATTTAAGGCAGATATTGTTGGGATATCAGAGACGTGGTATCACACAGATATAAGGAAGGCAGAACTGGAATTTGGGGAGTACAATGTGTACAGGGAGGATAGACAAGATAGGAAGGGAGGAGGGGTTATACTATTATTTAAGAAACACATAACATTTAAGGAAGTGAAGCCAGTCGACATCACTGGACAGTGCAGTGTCGAGTCAGTTTGGTGTGACATAAGCATTGGGAGATCAAAATTGAGAGTAGGAGTGTGTTATAGGCCTAATGACTCTGATGAGTATAATAAAGGAACTGTACAGGGAAATAGAGTGGGCCAGTAAATTAGAGTGTCTTATAATGGGGGATTTTAATTTCCCAGAGATTGACTGGAATTTGTGGGTTGGTCACACACACTAGCAAGGCTTTTGTGGATTATTGGATGTTTGTTTACTACAGCAGCATGTTCAGGAGGCAACTAGAGGAAGTACAATACTCTTGATCTGATTATTAGTAGTGATTCTTCATTCATTAAGAATCTGCAGATAAAGGAACCACTAGGTGGCAGTGATCACAGTGTACTGAAGTGGGATTTACTCAAAGAGGTAACTACCATCAGGGGTAAAGGGAAGGGTTTTTGCTTTCGTAAAGGTGACTACGGTGGTTTGAGACAGTATTTAAATTTTATACAGTGGGATCAACTGATGATGTTACCAACAGCAAATTCAAAATGGGAAGCATTCAAAGAATTTATCTTGGAAGCTACTAGGCTCTACATACCAACTAAGAAATATTGTTCAAGGTTTAGGCCTAAATGGATGTCACATGAACTAATGAGTTAAGTTATGTTATTTGGTTTTTAGGAGTATTAGCAACTAAGGCCATATTACTCCGAGAATATGCGGTGGTCATTCCCTTGACCTTTGCGCATCCTCCGTATTTGGTGGTGACGGGCTCGAACCCCGGTCTAATCAAGAAGTGTGCCACTGCTGCTCCTTCCCACCTGGCTACGGAGGCGCCAATGAATGAGACATGTGGCAGAGAAGAAAAATGCATGGAATACATATAAATTAATGGGTGACATGGAAGCCTATGACAGATATAAGCTGATCTGTAACCAAGTAACAAAGGAGATTAGGCAGGCAAAGGCAGATTATGAGAAATCCTTGGCAAAAGATGCAAAGAAAAACAGAGTTCTTTACCTATGTAAACTCTAGAAGGAAAGGGATAAATCAGATTGGTCCACTGGACACTGAAGGTTCAACTGTTGATGATACTGCTCAGGTGGCTAACAAACTAAATGAGTATTCTGCATCTACATTAACCCATGAGGAGTTATTCAGGGAGGATAATGCCAGAGGTGAGTTAAACTCTGCCAGTGAGCTGGATGATTTTGTAATAACTGAGATGAAAGTGGAGGAGAAATTGTTGAAGATAAACATAAAATGGCACCCAGGGTGGACGACGGGATCTATCCAGTTATATTAAAGGAGGCAGCAAAGGAAGTAAGCAAACCCCTAGCCATAATTATGAGAGCTTCTTTGGAATCAGGGGAGGTACCCATAGACTGGAGATGTGCAAATGTAACCCCAATTCACAAAGGAGGATCAAAGGCTGACACAAGTAATTATAGACCTGTTAGTTTAACTTCTGTTCCAGGTAAATTAATGGAGACACTGGTTAAAGAAGCACTGCAGGATCACCTAGACCAGTCTTCAGTTATAGCTCAGACACAGCATGGTTTTGTTAAGGGAAAGTCTTGCCTGACCAATTTGATTGGATACTATGATATGGTCACAAAGTAACTGGATGCAGGGAATAACTCTGATATCATATATTTGGATCTTAGAAAGGCTTTTGATACTGTTGCACATGGAAGACTGCTGCACAAATTGGAGCAGTGTGGCACTGGAGGCAAATTGCTGCTATAGATAAAGGAATGGTTGAGTGGGAGAAGACAGAGAGTAGTAATCAATGGACACTGCTCATCGTGGACTAATGTTATTAGTGGAGTCGCTCAGGGTTCAGTATTGGGTCCATTGTTGTTTTCTGTATTTATAAGTGATATTGATGATGGTATATCGAGCTTAATGTCCAAGTTTGCAGACGATACGAAGGTTGGCAGGGTTGTTAAGGACACTAATGACAGTATGTTGCTGCAACAGGATCTGGAAAAGTTGAGCAGATGGGCTGAGAGGTGGCAAATGAAGTTTAATATTGACAAATGTAAAGTACTACATATGGGAAGCAGCAACTCCAGAGTGACACTGACAGTGGTAGAGAATGAAAAGGACCTGTAGGTAATTGTGCAGGCAGATATAAAATTCTCTGAGCAGTGCAGACGGTCTGCAAGAGTAGCTCATAGTGTCTTGTCAATGATATACAGGAATTTTTCTAGCAGGGATAAGAAGGTGATTATCCCCTTATATAAGGCAATGGTCAGGCCACACCTTGAGTATTGTATACAGGTCTGGAGGCCTCATTTTAAGAATGATGTAGCACTGCTGGAACAAGTACAGAGAAGGGCAACAAGATTAGTGAATGGAACAAAGGGGTACTCTTACGAAGAAAGGCTTAAGTTTTGCAAATTACAGTGTCTGGAGACTAGACACCAGCAAGGTGATCTGATAGAGGTGTATAAAGCCTTGAATGGTTTGAGCATGCTCAATGGTGATGGAATTCTTCTTCTTGCTCAGAATAATCATTTTAGAAGGCATAAATTCAAATCGAGGAAAGACAGATGTAGGATAGACGTGCGGAAGTTTGCCTTTAGCCAGCAGATGGTTGGTTGGTAGAACAGACTTCCATCCTTAGTTGTGGACGTTGATAGCCTAAATAAATTTAAGGCTGAGCTGGACAGGTACTTGGAACGAACGGAGGGGTGAAATGGAAGTTTTTTTTTTTTTTTTTGGCTGATGCTGCATAAGCTTGCTTGCATCATATGCCTCTACTAATGCTAATATACTCAGTGAAAGGAAATCAGAGTGAAAATAATGCTGATATGATGCCAAAATGTGGTGACACACATCAAAACATGATACAACCCACTCTGGAAAGCTCTGCAGTAGAGTTTCAAAATACAGCCACTCCTCGATTAACGTATGGGTTGTGTTCTGCGGAACACTTCGCAAGTCAGAATTTCCCTAAAAAATTTCAAAATTATAAAATTACAAAAAGGGAGAGAAGACAAGCATAACATCAGAAAGTTTTACTTTTTGAGCATCGCTGCCAGAATTAATTCTGCAGCTGATAAGCACACCACTGCAAAAGTTGAGGGCTGTGCACATTTAGAAGGGATTTTTTCCAACACATCAAAATCTCTCTGCAGCTGCAGAATCAGCACTGGCGATTTTAATACTTTCACTGGTTTCCAAAACGTAATCGTTTTTGAACCTATGCTTGAACCTATTAAACCACCCGTTACTTGCCACAAACTTGACTTGGGATTTGTCGCACTTATCGTTATCTTCACAAATACTTCTTGCTTGAATGGCCACTGAATCTTTCTTCTGAATCTGATTTTCCATCCATATTATTAATAGCTTTTCCATCTTCGATATAGCATGTGAACATGTTTTGTGATCACTGTTGGGGCAGACTGGCCATGGTGTGAAATACGTTGATCCTTTAACATGCACTGTCCCTTAAAATAGTATTCACTGTTGAAACAGCAAGAGATAACTCCATGCAACAAATGACAAACTTTGTCTTGCTTCGTACTTCTTAATTAATCATCTTCATTTATAAATCAATTTTGTTTCATTTTCTAGCACTGCCAGCACTTGCACTTTCCATTGGTCGCTTTCCCTTCATCATTGTAATAAGTAAATAGGAATGAGGAGAAGATTCTGAAAATTTATTTGTTTTTTTTTATGATTGAAGATTCCAGTGAAGGGGAAACAATTCACCATAATAACATAAAAATCCACACCATTCCAGTTATCAGTATTATTGCAAATGCAATAAGATCAAGTTTACTACTAGTTTATAATTAGATGCACTAACAGAAAAGTCCAATAAACTGGAAAGTGTAAATTGTTTTTATTGTTTTATGGTAGTGACCTCCAGAAATGTGTTTTAGAAAAATATCACAAAGGTGTTCAAAATTGATTCTTATAATGGAACATATGATAACGATGAAAGTGTAGCGTAATTTCCATTATAAAAATGACCTTTTAGAGATATAAATAGCTGTTATATAGCGAAAATTTCAACTTGAGGTCTTGGAATGAATTACAAAAAAAAAAAAAAAAACACAATGTGTTATTGGGTTCACATTACGATATTTTCATGATATTCCTACAGGATGCAAATATGTTTCCACCTGCCGGCAAAAACTTACATAAAGCCGAATTTCCATAAGTTGAGTATTATGTAAGTTGGGGAGTGACTGTAATTGTCTTTTAGAGAAACTGTAGTTAAACCTTGCAGCAAATTAATATTTTGTAAAGCTAAATATTTTCTGAAAGAAGATAACTGCTGTAAAGAAACATGGATCACAGAGAGGTATAATGAATGTCACCTCCAAGAGAACAGAGTTTTGATGGTTACTTGTTGGGTGGCTAAACACCCCATTAAAGAAATATTTCAACACCTGCAAGATGAGTTAAATAAAAAGAAATGACATCATCTTCACTAAACCCACCAGCATACACACTTGTATTTTCAAACTGCAAATGAATGCATAGGAAATAAGGCCACTTCCACACTAATATAAGCAATTTTAAAGCATCATTTCATTATGAAAGTAGTCACACATGATGATTTCTTCACCCCAGCATTTAAACCTTTATAACAATAACATGTCAATATTCCTCATAAAATTTTTTTCACAGTTTGTAATTTTTTGTGCTCAACTGAAATCTAAATTATCACATTAACAGTTCCAATAATTAGATAAAAAAAAAAAAAAAACATAATAAAAATAACAGGATAAATGACTGTACTGTCACTCGTGGAATGGCAAAAACCACCTCTAGTTTTCCAGTGCAAAGCTCTGACATCTCCCCATCTGTTCCATTGTACTTTATGAGTCAGGTCTTTTTCAGGCTACGGTGGGCATCGTGGTAAGGTTACTACTGTAATCCAGAACCTCCCGCATCCTTATTTTTAGGGTGTCTGAGAGTATGTGCACCAGGGCTCTCTGAACACCAACATCAGGCATTGGTCTCGATCAGCTCTCACCTCATTTGTCTTAATTATTTGATATATGATTCTTTCGGCTTTAAAGGTGATGCTTATGTATATGACTGCTCTGATATTTCTCGTCAGACACTTCCTGCCCCAAATCTTTTCTTTTTTTATTATCTTTGGCTTAAAATCTCTTTATCACATTCTGATAAATTCATTGTTACATCTATTGCTCTTCCAGCTCACAAATCACTTGGAACTTTTGTTTTTTTTTTTTATTTTCTTTCTTTCAAACTGGCCTTTTTCAAGTCTAACTTTTTTTTTTTACAACAAACAAATTTTCCTTAGTGAATTAATAATAATTTTCCTTAGTCCCTCAGATCATAACTTGGTGGTGGTTACTTCTCCAACAAAGCTGTTACCACATGGCTATTCTTAGCTTGTGTATCATAAGAAAGCAATATTGGGTGACATTCATGATTTATAATTCCTTTTTTACTTAGTAGGCCTAAACCTTCTGATCCCATAATTTTAAGTTTATATTCTTGTAGAGAAAATCCTTTATGAAGCATCCTACTCAAAATAATTTTAACTCTATAAAACTAGCTGAAAAAATATTTTATCTACTTAGCTTGTGTGTGTCATAAGAATGCATATTTCACCAATCAAAAAACTTGATTAGTGAAATACATCAAGAAATAGTAGAAAATAGAAAATTGTAAAAATTCATTCTTGAAAATGTATTGGATGATAAAATAAGATTAAAAATTATATTTAGAAACAAGTTTTATTATCAAAATAAAAATTCCTTGAATGCCCGAAGGCTAACTTTTATTAGCAAGTAAAAATGAAACTCAATGAAAAATTAACATAATAGGCACTTTTTTTTTACTCCTAAACAGAGCTTTAAAGAATTTTTAAAGTTTAAATCTATACATCTCTAATAAAAAATAAATAAATAAAATAATGATGTAGTTGAGAACTTTTACCATACTTTGGGAATACTAAAATTTTCAGATTTTTATAAAAATCTGCATAAAATTACAAATATTTTTATTTTTAGTTGATTTTCATCAGTGCTCTAACTTGTAGTCAATAAATGTTTATATCATAAATACAGAAGAATCACTGATAAATATGGATGTAAAAGATTGTATCTATAATATAGAGTAATTATATACAAATTAAATAAATTCTATATATAATTTTATTTTAAACAAGTATTACTAATGAGATCCCTGAGTTTGATGTGACTCAGCTAGTTTACAAAGGTGGGTTCGACTGTAGCACTCCTCTATATGACAAACAACCCCCCCCCACAAATTTCTAAAATCCCCCCCACCCCAGGGCAATTCAGCTACTATTGGAAAACACTGATGTAAAGAACGTTTTTCAAAAACAAATATGATGAAACTGTTCAGAATAACATAGCATATGACAACTGGTTTGTATCCAAATCTCCAGATTCATTTTCTGCCTATACTAAATCTTGCAACAGTTGTAAACAAGTTATTAATAAATCCACACTCTATTCTGAAAAGACTAAGAGTAGGAAACTTACTTCTTTTCCACATAGTAGTCAAGTCTTCTGATTTCCTGACAAAACTACTGTCCATAACTTTTGTCCATCCATTCTTCCACCTCTATTACATCCTGCCAGTTCTATTGCATCCTCATTCAAAGATAAAGCCGACTTAGCAACATTTCCCCCTGACTCCTGCATCAACTGTCTTGGTAAGGTGCTTGCTAACATGCCAAAGGTGATTTAAAGTCCTATTTTTCTTTTTATGCAGTAATGGCCCTTTTTTTTTTTTTTTTTTTTTAGTTGAAGTGAACAAATCCCATTTTTATTGGTTCAAAGCAGCAAAAATTAAGAGGAGGAACAGTGCAGTGGAATCTGATTCTGGGATTACAAGCACTGCTATGACATACCACAGCCCTAAAAAAGTATATTGTACAGAGAAGTATTTACAATGAAAATAAATTATATGTTAAGAGTTGCGTTTTTATTGATAACCTATCAACTAATATTTTTTTAAAATTTAACTTTTCAAATTGTGGCAAATTAAGTATTAATAGTACATACAATATTCACTAAAATTCTTGGAAAAAATTTACATTTATTATAATGCCATCACATTACAAAAACATGTCCGTTCATTTAATAACATGGTTGTGTTATAACGAAAAACAAACCTCAATTCAATTGCTATGGAACACAGTAATGTTATAACTGAATGTAATAAAACGTCCCATTTTTCTGCCAATAACCTATAAAATGCTGGAATTAAACACATATGAAAGGAGGTTGCTCATTTTCCAATTCATAAAAACTATCACCTTAACCATACTGAACACATTCCATTCAATGCCATCCATGATTTTCAAATAGTCTGAGTTACAGGGGAATTGATTGCCTGGCAACTGTTATACTATCTCAAAACCTTCCAACCTTCATTAAATGATTGTCAATATAGGTTTTATCAGTTTCAATCGACTGATGACATCTTGGTTTACATTACCCATCTTTGGACACGTTCGTGGAAAAGCTTTGAGAAGCTGAAGAAGTTGATCTCAACATTTCTAAGGTTCCGTTCTTTTGCCCACTTTTTCCCTCTTATCCACTATTCTGCTGATAATGGTATCCTACATTTCATTTGACAAACCCTGCTCTGCTCATACAACCACAAATCCTTGAATGCCTATCTCCAGTTGATGAAACGCTGGTTTCATCATATGGAGATAGACATGTTCCTGCTCAGGTTGCTGACACAAACAGAATAGGTATTTCACATTTACATTCACTAATAAGGAGTTCTTTAGGGAGGAAAATGTCAGTAGTCCATCAAAATCTAACAGGGAGCTAAATGATTTTGTGATAACTGAGAGGAAAGTGGAAGAGATATTGTTGAAGCTTAACATAAGGTGCCTGGAGTGGATGGAATCAATCCAATTATGTTAAGAGAGTCAGCAAAAGAAGCAAGCAAACTTAGCCATAACTATGAGAACATCAGGGTAGGTCCCTATGGACTGGAGATGTGCAAATATACTCCCAAGTCACAAAGGGGAACCAAAGGTTGACAGAAATAATTGCAGATACGTTAGCTTGACTTCCGTTCCATGGAAAATAATGAAGTCACTGGTTAAAGAAGTAATGCAAGGACCATCTAAACAGGAATGCAGTGATAGCATGGATTTGTAATGGGGTGGGGGGGGGGCAATGATCTTGTGACCAATCTGACAGGATACCATGATGGTAACAAAGGAACTGAAAAAATAATTTTGATATCACATACTTCGATTTCGGTAGAGCTTTTGACTCTGTTCCACATGAAAAACTACTGTACAAATTGAAGTAGTATGGCATTAGGGGCAAGTTACTGCCATTGATAGTGAGATGCTTGAGCAGAAGAGACAGAGTGGTTATCAATGGACACTGCCCATTGTTATTTTCTATATTTATTAATGATATTGATGAAGGTACATCAGGTTTTAATATCTTTGTTTGCAGATGATGTGAAGGTAGAAAGAGTGGCTAATGGCAGTAATCAGGATATGTTACTGTAACAAGATTCATGGTAAATCTGCCTCTGGCAGATTTACCATGAATCTAATGTTAATGTGAACATGTCTTCACGGTAAATCTGCCAGAGACAGATTTACCATGAAGCTTAGGCTTCAGGGCCCCTCACTTGCACAAGCCCCTTCCAAGGTACTGGGAGAGGGTCCTAACAATGTGTTCACGTGGTCATATGTTTTTGTAAAATTTTCAAATAGGAGATACTTTAACCACAATCAATTAAGACTGCTATCTCTTTCCACTCGTGTCAGGTGGTGTTGCAGTGGCTGCAGGTATTTTTGAGATCAGGCTAAGGGGAAGTTGAGTTGGGAATACATTTAATTTGGGTTTAGTGGGATATATTTATGTGGTTCGCAGTCGCTTCCATGTATAGTTAAGTTATTGCTAGCCATCCAGGTGTAGGAATGACTTACAGGAATACTTCTGCCGCCCACTGTGCCGACTCACCCGTTGCAGGACATGAAGATGCAGGGCTAAAAGTCATATCACAATATAAACATGTCCTATGGCACTGGGTACCAGAATTAATCAAAATAATGGGAAAACGGGTAAAAAATGAAGTGGTAAATCAAATAAATAAACCAGACACCAAATACTCCATTATTGTAGATTCTACACCAGATGTGACAAATGCCGATCACGTGCCGATTATTGTGCACTACTGTTATAATGGAAAACCCTATGAGCGATTTTTAACTTTTTTGCCAAACTGAAAACTATAACAGTTGTGCCCCCATATCCGCTGATTCAGTTATCTGCGGTTAACCATGAAAAAAAATTAACATGTACTACTCGTGTGTCCAATACGATGCTTCCCTTTATTTTTTACGATGTGATTTTAAATCTAATAGCATCCCTTTATTTTTTAGAGTGTCGCGTATGGTTTGGTCATCAACATTATAATGATTCTTTAGAAATTTAACAGATGCACCGTTTTCAAACCTTTGAATAATTTCAAGTTTTTGTTTAATTTGAAAGCGCAACTCTTGCATTTGCCCATCATTTTTGCTATTTCTAAACAAAAAAATTCCAACATCTCTGACAAATAATGAAACAAAATTTGTCCTTTTGAGGTCTGACAGAACACAACAATTGACACAACACACTAAATCAAACTAAACGTTTGGTCTCTTTTTTTTGTAAGTGTAAAGACAGCGGGGGTTGCAAGGTAATAGACACACTAATCTCCCAATGATGACTTATAATGCCGCTTCTTGTTACTTATTTACGACTTGCAAAATATCTGTTTATACCTATTCTAGTTATTACTTGAATTTTATGATTTCTCATTGATTTTTTTTTTTTTTTTAAATTTGGAGTCTTGAAGTGTCCCGATTAATCCAATCGCAGTAAATCGAGAGTCTGCTGTACTTTATTATTACTATATTTAATGTTGGCAATGCCTTACTGTGTTTAATTTATCAATTAAACTTTATTATACATTGTATGTACGTACAAGAAAATCATGTTATATATGGGGTCAGCAGGTGTTCGCTTATATCCGCGGTTTCAGCCATCCACATTTTGGAATGTATCCCCTGCGGATGTGGAGGACTTACTGTATATGTAACTTTATTCAACAAAGTGAAACAAGTTCTGGCCGATTGTAACCTGCCATTGAACAACATTCACAGTAAGGACAAAGGGCTGCAAGCACTCTTTAAAAACATTAATAAGTATGCAGAATATGTGGCATGCACAGCTCATTCCTTTCATCTCGTTGGAGAAAAAGCTGCCTCCACAGTACCTGAAGCGGTTGACTACTGCAGTATTTTGTAGCAGTGATAGATTTTCTTTTTGGGTTCCTCTCGTAGATGGAGTATTTTAAACACACATACCAACTTGGATTTTACTTTAACAAGTCTAAGTGTAACATGATAGTCTGTCCATTATAAAGCTATTCAAGCCTTGCAACTTGGGTACACCATTTTAAGGACTCTAAAAGATATTTTTAAAGACTCGGAAGGCAAGCCCAAAAACAAACGAGATGCAAAGAGTTGATAAAGCTAAAATACATCATCTTAATTGCAATTTGGAAAGACATTTTGGAATATTTCAATAAAACAAGTGAGAAATTACAGACTCCCGATTTGGACGAATATGAAGGGTACCTTCTTTTGTCATGTTTCAATTTATTTATTAAAGAACTGAGAGAAAATTCAGATAGAAAATTATTGGAATATGAAATAAAAGCAATAAAGATGAGCAATGAAATCAACAGAAATTATTCTGACATTGAGAAGCGAATTGTAACAAAAAAATTTTCAGATCATACCAAAAGCAGTAATTCATTAAAAGGAAGAGATAAATTTCAAATAGAAGTAATGAATAGGCTCTTGTAGTGTTTGATAATCCAATTAATGAAGAGGAGTGAATCATATTAACACACTGGAAAAATATTTAAATTTCTTGCTGATCTAACACAAAATACTGACATCAATGAAGATAACAGAAAACTCATAATACGCCACTATATTGACGACAAACTGGTTAATGAGTGTCGTCAATTCAAAGAGTATCTAAGACTAGTCACTGCACAAGAAAACTTGAAATGCCCTGAAACCTTGCAGCTCATATATGAAAGAAACTTGATAAAAGCTTTCCCAAATTTGATAACAATCCTAAAAATTTACATGACATTACCAATAATGAGTTGTGAAGTTGAAAGAAAGTTTTCTAAACTATCAATAATAAAAAACAAATTTCAGTCAGCCATGCTAGATGAAAGACTGAATTATCTTTCTAATCTCTCTATAGAAAATGATTATTCAAAATCGCTGTCATATGAAGAGGCGATCAAAGAGTAAGCATTCAAAAAATGTAGGAAAAAAAGTATTATAGAGATGTCAGGCAGTTAATTAATAAAAATATGTTATTTTTCTGGATTTTGTGATGTTTATGGTATTTGTCCGCTGTTGTGATTTCTTTTTTACATTCTAAATAAATATTCACTTTCGTACATAACTCTGTATTCATAATTTGTATTCTTTTTCTAAAGAGGACCCCAAAAATTGTATAAGCTTCAGGCCCCACAAAACCTAGATCCACCCCTGGGTAGTAGAAATCCTAAATTAACATACCAACTGTATGGTACCACACTGAAGGTATTCGAGAATGAAAAAGACCTGGGGTAATTGTGCAGTTAGATATACAAAGTTCTCTGAGCAGTGCAGAGAGGTTGTCAAGGCAACTCATGGGGTTTTATCAATACAGGAATTTTGCCATCAGGGATAACAAGGTCATTGTCCTATTGTATATAAGGCAATGGTTAGGCCACATCTTGAGTACTGCATACAGGTCTAGAAGTCTCATTTTAGGAAGAATGTGGATCTGTTGGAATGAGTGGAAAAGAGCAACGAGATTAGCAAGAGGAACAAAAGGGTGCTCTTACCAGGAAAGGCTTCCATTCTGCAAAATGCACCATCTGGAGATTATGCACCTGCGAGGAGATCTAAATTGAGAAGGCTTTGAATGGATTGAGTAAGATCAATGCTGATGGAATCCTTCCTCCTGCTCAGACTGCACACAACAGGGCATAAATTCAAATTGAGAAAGAACATTTCCAGGATAGATGTACAGAAATTTGGATTCAGCCAGCAGGTAGTTTATTACTGAACAAACTTCCATTTAGTGTTGTCAAAGTGGATAGTATGAATAAACTTATGGAAAAACTAGGGAACTGTTGGAGGGGAGGACAGGTGATCTGGGAGGTCTCTTTTTTTTTTCTTCTAAGCTTGTGTTTTTGCACTGTTTGGCACTGCTAACTCCAAGGAAATCTCATGCAGTGAAAACAATCTTGGAAAAAAAAAAAGATACAATGATTTCATGCTTATAATATTTGTTATAGGGACAAGAAGTATTAATACAGATTTATTAATTTTTTTATTGAAATACATTAATTTCAAAGTTTTTTTTTTTTTTTTTTTTATGCTATAAATGCCTCCACAAACTTAAACTTGGTAGAGATTGTTTCATGTTTCTATTTTATGATATGAACACTGAAAATTTAAGTAAATAAACTCTTTTGCCATTAAAACTAGTAGGTATTTTACTGGCTAAAAAACACAACAATTGCAAAATTTTCATTTATTATTAAAAATAAATAAATAAATATATAAAGAAATAAAATTACTAAGCATTACAATCTACTGGCAAAAGGTCCAGGCATTAATACACTCAAAGCACAATTCAAATACCTCAATTTTTTTTTTTTTTTTTTTTTTTTTGAAATATTAAAGTTAAAATCTGATGATTGTCAAGCATCATGATATCACTCATGTTACAAAGGGGGTTAGGGAGATACTACTACTGGGTTAACTGGGTATTACCCTTAGCTGAAATTCTTGAGTGAGCCTGTTGTTAACAAATTACCAGTATACTACTATGCTGGTAATTTGTTAACAATGTAGGGTTTCAATACCTTTCGTGTTTGATGTAATTATATATATATATAAAAAAAAGAAAAGGCACTACAACAGGGGTTGACATCCTGCGGCTCTTTAACTTTTAGCCCACATGAAGCAAAGTTTGAAATGGAGTTAGACAACTTAAAAATCAAGGACATGTGGAATGCAAAATTAAAATGCCTTAAATCTGAAATTGACGATTTGGAGAGGCTGCCCTTGCAATTCTACACAAATGGACGGCGATAAAGGAGTTGAAAAGCAAGACCAAATTGTGTTCGATGTATGGAGCAGCTTACCGGACACGTATTTGAAAATATTTGCGTTTGGACTTCGATGTTTTTGGTTCGATGAATTTCTGCGGGCAAATATTTTCGAACATGAACTATATAAAAAATAAATCAAGAAACTGTCTGAACAATGTGAGTCTCTCGGCATGTTTAAAGATGAAAATTAGGGCATACTTCCCTGATGTTGAGAGACTAGCTCAAGAAATTCAGCAAAAGTCATATTAATTAGAAATATTATTAATAAATAATATTTAAAAATATATATTTTTAATAAAACACCTTCCCACTCTATTCCATTTCTTAAAAAACTCCATAACTTCCGTTCAGTAGCTTAAATTTAACTTTTCTTCTGGTTAAAGTTTTGTAAAGTTTAATTTTTGTAACATTTTGGTAATATAAATTGTGTAATATATTGTAAATTAAAATTTTGTAATCTTTCTAAAGTTCAAATTTTTACCTTACTAATGGTTGCTACAAGATCCACTTAAAATACAGTCCAAGTATATCATGCCCCACAAGAAAATGCAGTGGGAATTTCCAGTGTGAGTCGTGAGTTCATCATCTGTATAGCCTGTGGCGGAAATTTGTTCCAGCACCCAGCAAATGGTTGATTGCTGGAACAAACTTCCGCCTGTCATTGTGGAAGTTGATAGCTTAAATAGATTCAAGGAAGAACTGAACAAACTTTTGGAGCAAATGGATAGGTAAAATGGGGTTTTTTTGTTTTTGACTGATGCTATATAAGCTTGCTTTCTTGCATCATATGCCACTACTAATGCTAAAGGTTGGTCCACAAGCCTATCTCAACTGACAATTCTTTTCTTTGCACTAGCCCAGTGTAAGGAGATTACCAATCTCAAATTAGAACTTGTTGCATTATGAGAAGGATTTGAGTCACTGAAAAAATAAGTGCTTGCCATAGAAACAAATGTAACTGGGAGCTTATCAGGGATTCAAGTATCTTGTGATCTGTCAAGCGATGCACCCCTGATTCAGGTCCCAGATAAGAACAGTCAAGTGCATAAAGCTCTGGTTGAAGGTGATCTAGTTTTATTGGGAGACTATTGTCAGGGAAACAGATAATATTTTTTGTAATATAAGATAGGTGGATCAGAACCAGGGTGTTTGCCAAGAGCAACAATTGATAACGTTACCAACAGATTGTCAGATTTTAAGATGTTACTGTAAAGAGAGCATTATTATTCATGTGGGCATTAACGAACACAACCCGACAATTTGTTTGATATATATATATAGGACCATGCGGAAAGAATGCCGTGATTCAGGTAAAAATGTGTGCGGTTGCAATTCTGCCCAGACATGATAGGCAGGATTATATGCTGAAAGCCTTGTGGATTAACTCAAGGATTGAGAGAATCTGCAAGGCTCTGGGGGGGGGGGATATTTTTTTTTTTTTTATCAGCATGGCATGCACTTGTAGGTAGAAGGAAACTATTTTGTAGAGATGGTATTCATTTAAACAAAGGTGGCACAAGAATTTTTGCCAGTATTATTGAGGATACCTTAACAGTTCAGAGAAACTGCTAGCTTGGGGGGGGGGGGAGGGAGAAGGGTAACATTGATCTGCATTTATCTGATGATATGGGTCAAAGTAATGCTTGCACTCACTTAAAGAATTCTTTTTGATGCTGCAACAGCCAATGTTGTCAAGATGTTCTGAGGGTAGCAAACATTTCAAATGAGCAGTAAGATAAAGCTAAGGAAACAAGCCTAAATAACTGCAAGGGGTATCAGGGTAGTAAATTATAGAACGCTTAATCTTAACTATGCCTACAGTAATGTCAGGAGTGTTGTGAATAAAATGGCTGAATTTGAACTCCTGGTTAGTACAACTAATACTGACATAATAGGACTAACAGAAAAGTGGTGCCATCTGGAAATTGGGAATGACATTGGGAATGTATAATATATTTAGGAAAGACAGAAGGGGTGGTAGGGTTATGCTTCTTATCAAAAGCATCCTGAGCTGAAAAGAGCTTCTACTGAGTCTGAAGTTACGTTTGCCAGCATAGAATCTGTGTGGCGTGAGTTAGCTGGAAGCAAAGATATACAGTTGAATCTCGTTAATACAAAGTTGAAGGGACCTAAATTTTCATGTTTTGTAATAACGAGGTTTGTAGTAACGAGATCCCCCAAAAGTGTCAAAATTTTACCTTTATTATTTTTTTTTTGGCACATATCTAAGAATAATAATAATAATATCAAAAATAAATAAAAAATTAATTAACTTAAATTAATAAAATAAAATAATTAAAACAAAAGCCTTGTCTAACAATACAGTAAGATTAACACACTTTTTAAAGATTTGATTTTATTTGTAAGATAAACTAAGAGAAAAGCAATTAACAGAAATGAAAATATTGTACAGTATATGTTTTGATATATACAATATTTTAGTATCACAGTAAGAGAATTAATTTTAATATAAAAGGAGCCATATAATCCATTAACTTTCTGATTAATTAATCTAATTTAAAGAAAGAATCCAATGTTGTTTGCACAGTTTTTGTCCTATATGCATTTTTAACTACAGCACCAACATTATAAAATGCAATAGTTGTTTCTTTATAAACGTTACCGCAGGCCAACTCTATTATGCTCAATGCATTTTGCTCATCTTTTTTTAGATGGTAGTGTGTGTGTGTGTGTGTGTGTGCTTCTTCACTTTCGCTGTTGCTGGTAACAAAAATGTCTTAATTTTGCTTGGTGCTTAGCAGCTCTTCTGGTGTTGCATTGCTGTGGAGGAACTGCATGTACCTTCACAAACTCTTTAAATTCGCCAACAAAATCCATAGCTCCTCCAAATTTCCCATTCCTCAATGTTGCTATCACATTCGTCTGCTGGACCATGTTTTTCGATAATATTCTCGCCAAAGACACTCTTTCTGAAGCAGTTGATTATTACACTTGATGCAATACAGTCCCAAGCAATAACAAGATTATGGATAGCATCCAAGACATTCCAATTTAGTTGCAAGTTGTTCCCTCCCTCCTACGTTGAGGATCAAGTACCTTATCAGGTGGGCTCTATATGTTTCTTTGTTGTTATAAATAATGCCTTTATCCTGTGGCTGCATAAAACTGGTGGTAAAGGAAGTAAACTGCAACCATTATCACCCATTGCAGGACGGAAGCCTCCTCAACAATTCATGTTGAGGGAAATGGACCATAATCTGCCATGCTGGTCCTGACCACTCGGCTGGTCAGGAGCCGAGTGGTCAAGAGTGGTCATATGGATGGTAATAGGAGGTTAAAAACAATGGCAGCTGTTGTTATTTGTTGTTATTTGGTTTTTAGGAGCATTAGCAACTAAGGCCATATTGCTCCGGGATATGCGGTGGTCATTCCCTGAATGACCTTTCCGCATCCTCCGTATTTGGTGGTGACGGGCTCGAACCCCGGTCTAATCAAGAAGCGTGTGCTACGCACTGCTGCTCCTTCCCACCTGGCTACGGAGGCGCCTACAATGGCAGCATATCTGTCAACTTAAGTGTCTCAGCAGAATGTACTGTACAATGATCTAGTTATCAAAATGTTCCTTTTTTCTGAAGACATTCTTCTGTCCACTTTTGATAACCAAGACTGAAAAATTTTTTGACAGTAAACCAAGCACTTCTATTGGCCACATAATCACAGGAAAGTTGGTTAACTTCTTTAAAACATCTTTGCTTGGAAAACTTACCAATCACCAGTGGGCATAGTTTTGTATTGCCATTTGAATTGCAGCATAACAGAATAGTAAGTATTTGTTTACTTAATTTTCTACCATGACAAGACTCTCCTCAAACAGCAAATGTTTTGTTTGGCAGCAAATTATAAAATAAACCTGTCTCATCAAGATTAAAAAAATCCTTTGCCTCATTTTTCAAGAATAAACCAAACAGAACACAACCAGTCTGTAGCCTTTTCCTTGTCGACTAATATAGACTTGCCGCAAACATTTCGCGAAACCAAGTTATTCCTGTCTTTAAATCTTTGGAGCCAGCCACTGCTGCATTTGAAATTGCTAATTCCATGTTGCTCAGCCAGATAATTTGCCTTTTCTTGAAAAATTGGACCTGATATTGGCAAATTAGATGCATGCATTTGTTGGTACCACTCAAAACGTTTTGTTTCAAGCTCCTTGTGTATTGAACCAAGAATTCGTTTCCTGTTTTTTTTTTTTTATCACTGCTCCAGTATTATGCAGTTCAAGTTTTTTTTTTTCCGGTTTTTCAGTATTGTAGATGAAGTAGGTAAAGGGATGTTGTTCCTTTGCAATGTCCATTTTGCTAAGTTCAATCCTATCAGCCTCTTGTAAAATTTTCAGTTTATAATTTCCAATCTCAATTATGTCAGTTTACATTTTGTAACCATAACACTACTAGATGAGATTTAATATAAACAAACTTTAACTTAAAGACACAAGTTCCGAAAAAGATCTCAGCTCAGATAAAATGGCACAAAAAATTGATTACTGTATACTGTAGCAAAAGATTCTTCGAACTGGCATAACAATTGCAACTGACCTTAATCCCGTTGAGAGCGGGGAGTGTATGTAAACAACTTAGAAAAACTGTTTTTATTCTTTTGTTAATTTAACATGATTTTTCAGAATGCACTTATGTAAACTGGTTTTGTTTACACTAAAATAATTTCTAGCAAGTCAGTGTCCTTCGGGAAGCAGGGAACCAGAGGCAATAATCGGACAGCTGTGCTAAGATACTTGTATTAAATGTACAAAATATACTTGTATTAAATGTACAAAATACCAATATTTATTTCACGCGGGATGAAAACAAACTTTGTAATACATATTAACCGATTTTTGTAATAAACAAATATATTACATAGAAATTGACATAGCAGGGGAATGGTAAGTACTTCATATAAACGAATACTTAATATAAACTGAGTTTGTATTAACAAGATTTTACTGTAATGAGAGCAGGAGTGATCTACAGACCAGAAGTCTCTACATGCAGATGGAATGGACAAGCAAGCATGAAAGTCTTATTATGTGTGACTTTTCTGCCCCAGACTGATTGGAATAAGTGGGAGGGAAACTCATTATGGGGAAAAATTTTTTTTAAATAAACTAGATGATTATTATTTGTACCAGCATGTTAGAAAAAAAAAAACTAGAGGTGAGAATACTCTTGACCACATCATTACTCAAGAATCAGATGACATTACGGGGCTAAAAGTACAGAATCCATTGTCAGATAGTGATCAAGTAGTCAGTCGGAAGATGAAGGAAGGTGTTGCAATAGTAAAAGGTAAAGGTACAGGTTTTACTTTCAGAAGAGGGGACTTGGACAGTTTAAGGTGCTATGTGGCATCTATTAATTGGGTGTATTGCAGAGTGAGGGCAAATAGGTACTTTAATAAAAGTATTCCATAATATATTTGAATTACGGAATACTTTTAAAGCAACAATCATAGAAGCCATGAATGCATACATACATACCAATAAGAAAATATTGCAGGAGGAGGATGCTGAAATGGATGAATGCAGAGCTGGCTAGTCAAATAGAGCAGAAAAAGACAGCACAGAACAGTTACAGAGCAACAAAAAGTACTGCAACCTATAACAAGTACAAGTTGATCTGTAATAGTACTACAAATGAGGTTAGGAAGAGTAAGGCCGCATATGAGAAAGCACTGGCTAAGAGAGCAAACAATAAGGACAAGGAATTTTATATATGTGAATTCAACTAAGAAGAAAGTGAATCATATCAGATCCTTGTGCACTGGGTGTGAGAAAGTCTTAGATAAATCGGCTAATGTTGTGAATGAAATGAATAGGTACTTTGCATCTGTCTTTACTGATGAAAGACCCTTTGTGCTGAGAAGAGGCTGTGCAAGTGAGGTGGAATGACATGAAATTAGTAATTTGAAAACTGCATATGACTGTTTATTAGAAAAACTTGAGCATAAAGGCAAGTAAGGCTCCTAGAGTTGATGGCATAGACCCAGTAATTTTGAGGAAGGCCACCAAGAAGTATATTGAATTGAGTTTAATTAGGAGGGCATCTTTAGACTCGGGAGAGATTCCTTTGGATTGGAGAAGCACCAACATATTGCCAATACAGAAAGGCAGTAGTAGTAGTAGTGGCATGTGATGCAAGAAAGCAAGTGTAGGAGCTTATGCAGCATCAACCAAAAAAAAAAATAAATAAAACCATTCCCTCCAAATGCCTGTCCAGTTCCTCCTTAAATTTATTTAACCTATCAACTTCCACGACAGATGGAAGTTTGTTCCAGAAATTAACCACCCGCTGGCTAAAGGCAAATTTCCACACATCAATTCTACATCTGGCTTTCCTCAATTTGAATTTATGCCCCCTTAGGTTCGTAATCTGAACAAGT
Source organism: Mastigoproctus giganteus (assembly GCF_048544385.1). NCBI lineage: Eukaryota > Metazoa > Arthropoda > Arachnida > Uropygi > Thelyphonidae > Mastigoproctus > Mastigoproctus giganteus. Next base: position 58,616,507 of record NC_143580.1, read on the forward strand.
GGAAGAATCCCATCAGAATTCAGCGTGCTCAACCCATTCAAGGCCTTATACACCTCAATCAGATCACCTCCCAGGTGCCTAGTCTCCAGCCACTGCAATTTGCAGAACTTAAGCCTCTCTTGGTAAGAGGATCGATCCTTTCAATCCCCTCACCAATCTTGTTGCCCTTCTCTGTACACGCTCAATCAAATCTACATCCTTCCTAAAATGAGGCCACCAGACCTGCACGCAGTACTTAAGGCATGGCCTGACCATTGCCTTATACAGAGAGACAATCACCTCCTTTTTCCTGCTAGCAAAATTCCTGTATATCATTGACAAAACACCATGGCCCTGCCCTGGCAGCCTGTCTGCATTGCTCAGAAAACCATATCTGACTACACAATTACTCCCAGATCTTTTTCAATTTCTACCATCTTAAGTGTAGTACCACACAGTAGATACGTTTCTTTGGAGTTACTTCTATCCATATGCAGTACATTGCATTTGTCAAGGTTAAACTTCAGTTGCCACTTCTCAGCCCATTTGCCCAAATTTTCTAGATCCCATTGCAGCATTACGCTTCCATTACTGTCATTAACAACCCTGCCAGCCTTTGTATCATCTGCAAACTTTGACACTAAGCCTGATATACCTTCATCAATATCATTGATAAATAAACAAAACAACAGTGGACCAAACGCCGAACCCTGTGAGATTCCACTAATAAAATTAGTCCACGAAGAGCAGCACCCATTGATTACCACCTTCTGTCTTCTCCCACCCAACCACCCTTGTATCCATTGTAGCAATTTACCCTTAATACCATTCTGCTCCAATTTGTACAGTAGTCTTCCATGTGCAACAGTGTCAAAAGCTTTCCTGAAATCCAAGTATATGATATCAAAATTATTTTTTTGCATCCAGTTCCTTTGTAATCACATCATAATACCCAATCAAATTTGTCAGACAAGACTTTCCATTAACAAACCCATGCTGTGTCTGAATTATTGCTGCAGTCTAGTCTAGATAATTCTGCAATGCATCTTTAACCAGCGATTCCATTATTTTAACCGGAACAGAAGTTAAACTAGCTGGTCTGTAATTACTTGTGTTACCCTTCAATCCCCCTTTGTGAATTGGGGATACATTTGCACATTTCCATTCCATGGGGACCTCCCCTGAATCCAAGGATGCTCTCATAATTATGATGAAGGGTTTGCTTACTTCCTTTGCTGCTTCCTTTAATATAACTGGATGGATCCCATCCATCCCAGGTGCCTTTCTTATGTTTAACTTCAACAATTTCTCCTCCACTTTGTTCTCAGTTATTTCAAAATCATTAAGCACCCTGCTACAATTTGATAACCTTCTAGAATTTCAAACCTAAATAACTCCTCAGGTGTGAATGTAGATGCAAATTACTCATTCAGTTTGTTTGCTATCTGAGCAGAATCATCAACAGTCAAACCGTTGGTATCAAGTGGACCAATCAGATTCATCCCCTTCCTTTTAGAGTTTATATAAGTAAAGAAATGCTTGCTGTTTTTCTTAGTATCCTTTGCCAAAGATTTCTTGTAATCTGCCTTCGCCTGCCTAACCTCTTTTGTGACTTAATTACAGACTAGCTTATATCTGCCATAGGCTTCTGTGTCGCCTGATAATTTATATGCATCCCATGCATTTTTCTTCTCTGCCACAAGTCTCATTAGTTCATTGGACAACCATTTAGGCCTAAACCCTGAACAATATTTCTTAATAGGTATGAAACTTTTAGTAGCTTCCACAATTAATTCCTTGAATGCTTCCCACTTAGAATTTTCTGTTGGTAACATCATCAGTTGATCCCACTGTACAGAATTTAAAAACTGTCTAAGACCACTGTACTCACCTTTACGGAAGCAAAAACCCTTTCTTTACCTCTGATGGTAATTATATCTTTAAGTAAATCCCACATCAGTACACTGTGATCACTATGGCACCTAGTGGTTCCTTTATCTGTAAATTCTTAATACACAAATGATCACTGCTGATTACCAGATCAAGAGTATTACCCTCTCTGGTTGCCTCTCAAACATGCTGCAGCAGAAAACAATCATCCAATAAATCCACAAAAGTCTTACTAGCGTACGAGTGACCAACCCACAAGTTCCAGTCAATATCTGGGAAGTTAAAATCCCCCATTATAAGACATTCTGATTTACTAGCCCACTATTTCTCTGTACAATTGTTCATTGTACTCATTAGGTCTATAACGCACTCCTACTCTTATTTTTGCTTTTGCAGTACTTATGTAACACCAAACTGACTCAACAGTGCACTGTTCATCTATATCAACTGGATGCACTTCTTTTGATTTTATGTTTTTCTTAATTAACAACATAACACTTCCTCCCTTCCTATCCTGTCTGTACTACCCAAATTCCAATTCTGCATTCCTAATATCTGTGTGACACCACGTCTCTGCTACCCAACAATATCTGCCTTTGATGTCTTGACCAACACTTCAAATTCATCAAATTTATTTACTATACTTCTAGCATTGGTATACATGCACCTATTCTTATTCTTAGTTACCCTAACACATCACATATACCTACCTGTTTCGCTATGACTGTTATCAGTCCCTGAAACCCCCAGCACGCCTCGCTCCAGGCCGCTGCTTATTCTAACAGATGTAGTGCAAGAATCACCTTCACCTCTGCCTGCGGCTACTTTTAACCTTTTAGTCTGTGAATCCCCCAAGCTAGCGGTTTTCTGATCCACCTAACACTGCCTCGACAGCATCAGCAAATATTCTTGCACCATTTCTATTTAAGTGTATCCCATCCCTGTAGAAGCAGTCTCCTGTTAACAAGCACAGACCAGGCTGTGCTTGTTAACAACTGTTGTGCAACAGTGACCTGTACTTGTTAAGTAAATCTCCAGATCTCCTACTCTTAATGTCATTGGTGAAATAGGTAACTATAGATCAATTACCTTGACTTCAGTAGTAGGGAAAATCTTAGCGGCAATCATTAAGAATGCAGTCTAAGGATATTTAGATACATATGGCATTCCAAAAAAACACACATGGTTTTGTAAAGGGAAAATAATATTTAAATAATTTAGTAAGTTATTTTAACACAGTTACTCGTGAGCTGGATGTAGGGAACAATTTTGACATAGTTTATTTGGATTTTAGCAAGGCATTTGACTCAGTCCCTCGTGTTACTGTATAAGCTAGATCATATTGAGATTACTGGAAAAACAGTAAGATGGATTGCTGGGTGGCTGCAAGGCAGAAGGTTGTGATTATTGGATATTCTTCAGATTGATGTAAACTCAGAAGTGAGGTCCTCAAAGACCAGTTTTTGGACCACTGTTTTTTCCAATTTTCATAAACAATATCAACAAGGGGATAGAAGGCTTGATATCAAAAATTGAAGATAACATAATATTGGTAGAGTAGTTAATGTTCAGTACCAAGCAGCACTCCTTCAGGATAACTTGAACAGGCTGCAAGAATGGTCAGAAAAGTGACAGCTATGTTTTAATAAGGCAAAATTCAAAGTGTTATACTTCAGGAACAGCAACCCACAAATATTATACACTTGGTGGGATTCAATTAAAAACAGCAGAGTAAGAAAAGGATCTGGGAGTTACAATACAGCCAGATATGCAATTGTCTGAGCATTTTAAATAGACAGGCAGAAAGCACATGGTGTCCTGTCAATGATTTATTGAACATTATCCTGTAGAAACAGGGAGGTCATTATCCTAATGTATAAGGCAATCATAAGACCACAGTTGGAATACTGTGTCCAAGTAAGGAGACCTCATCTGAAAAAAAAAAAAAAGAAAAGAAACTGAGCTTCTCGAAAGGGTCTAAAGATGGGCAACCTATGAGATCAGAAAAAGGGCCACCATACAAGGAAAGACTCCGACTATGTGGGCCACAGAGCCTGGCAACCAGGCACCTGTGAAGTAACCGGATTGAGTTTTATAAAGCTCTGAGAGGAGTTAGTAAAATGAATGAAAGTGGAATTTTCCTTGTTATAAAGAATTCCAGAAATAGGGGCCATAAATTCAAATTACAGGCGAGGAGGTTTAGACAAGATTTTTTACAAGATTTTAGACAAGATGTAGGAAGTTTTCCATTAGCCAGTGAGTCGTTGATTGCTGGAACAAGTTGCCTTTGCAGGTATTTGAGGCTGACAGTTTGAATAATTCAAAGGTCAATTGGATAGTTATCTGTGTGAGGAGGGAAGCACATCATTTGTATTTTCTTGTCTACTTAGGTTTTTTTTTTCCAGTGCAGCAAAGCCTGTAGCTTCCTTGCACTATATGGCAAATATCATTACTATCATGTTTTTTTCTTTAATTACATGGTGATAATAAGAATATTTAAGTGCGTGTTTAAATAATTTTATACAGTTAGCTATGACTGCATATTTTAAATGGAATGAGAAACATTCTTATTCTGTTCAAACAAATAATTAAAAATTAAATGCTGTAATTATTTTCCTGTTTAACAATTGAATAACATGCCCACTCAATGCAGTTCTGGGTAACAAGCGATGTTAATTTCAGTTGAACAAGACAGCTTTATAGAGTTATGTGATACATAAATTGATCTTCAGTGATCATAATCTGGCAGTCTAGGCCATGTGTGGCTATCTAGAACATCAGACTAAGCTTTGACATATTATATACTATTTTGTACTAAGATTTCAAAATGTACGAGCAATGAAGCTCAGTTTTATACTATATATTTATGTGAAAGGCATTCTCAGCATTATTTATTAATAAAGTGAAAATACAGAACTAATTAAATATAAAATTAGACCTAGGACTCCATCTATAGATAATACAGAATCAGGCCTAAAGCTTCACCTTTCTGCTAATAAGCCCGTCATTGGTACAGTCTCAAAAAAGCAACACCAACCTTCACAATAAATATTACTGTAAAATGGATAAAGTGTAATCAGGCATGGAAAAATTTATCGGCTTACTTTAAGATAAAAATTGGCTTGTTTTATGGTATCATTATTTCTGCATATCAGGAATTTAGTTCTATGTTTAGATTTAAATAAAATTAATTTTAAAAAATTCATTAAATGCAAAAAAATTAAATGCAAATAAATTAAATTTTTCTGAATTTTAAAATATTCAGACAAAACTGCATTTAATTTTCCTATTTATTCTCTCATGCTAACAAAAATAATTATATAGCTGTGTATAAATTTTACTTATTATTATATTATTATGTTTTTAATTAAAATGAAACTATTGCTTTTTGGGTGTACAGTTTTTTTAAATGTAAAGGGGAGAGGGGATCCTCAAGTTACTGAAGTTTGAGACACACCGACACAACAAAAATTTCAGACATTTACTTTTGAAAACTAATGAGATAAAAAATATGAAAAAATTACCTGCTCATAAAATCCTCTGACAGTGTCCACTTTTTCCTCTCTCTCCAAAAACTATCATATACTCCTTTTTCTGTATAAGGGCACCTCTTATTAGACGACGGGGACAGTGAATGCTTTCTTTCTGGTGAAATATTGTCCCTAAGTGAAGATTTTCCTCGAATATGTTTGTGGGAGTCTTCTTTTCTGTGAACAGATGAACGTGAACGTTCCCTGGATGATTTTTCAAGACTTTTTGAATGTGTCTGCTCTGGTGATAAACTCTTTTTCTTATTCTTATGCTTTTGAGAGCTGCCATTGTGTGCATGATTTATAAATGATTTCTTCTCTGGTGAGACACTTTTGTTCCCAGAACTGGCATGCTTTACCAATGCTGCAACTGTTTTTGGTTTTTGGAACACAGGACTTGAAGAACAGGAATCAGAATGATGGGAAGGCATGTTTATACAGAATCTGTGGGAGATAAACCAATTTAAATAAATTGATAAATTAATCAATAAAAAATTTTAAATCAATAAATCAATCAATAAAAAAATTAATCATAATAAAATCACAAATAACCTAAAATCACATGGGATAAAGTGCATCCAACTCCCAGGCAAGAAACTGCGTTCTCTCATTTCCAACATAAAAGCACCTGTCCCCACCCTTCTACAGAGCGGTTTTGTCTATCGCATCTCTTGCCGTGACTGCACGAGCTGCTACTTTGGAGAGACTGGACGTCGACTCGAGAAACGCCTCTCAGAACATAAAAGGGCGATCCGTTTGGCAGATGTGGAACACTCAGCTATCGCCGAGCATGTCTGGACAACCCACCACGACATCGACCCACACCGCGATGTCTTGGTTGTGGACAGGTCCCACCATTACCTAAGGCGTACCTGGTTGGAATCGTTAAATATAAAATGCTCGGATACCTCTTTAAACAGGAACAGTGGTTGTCAAGTTAATCCCATCACAGAGTCATTAATTCTATCCATAGACAAACGCTGGCCACGTCACCACCATACGTCACAGCCACAAACATCAACAAACAATTAACCACGCACCTCACGCACCATCCTGGCAGTGCATCTCTATTCCAACTGCCATTCAAGTATTTTAATCCGATGAAGGCTGCCACCCAGCCGAAAGCTTATTTATGTATTGTAGTTTAATGCTCTGTGCAACAAAATAAAATTTTTTCGCAAAATTAATCAATAAATAAGTTTTAAAAAACTTATTAAAGGATGAAAAAAGCTTATTACATAAAATTAAAAATAAAAAAGAATTTATTTAAAAAAAGAAAATTTAAATAAAAAAAGTATAAAAAATAAATAAAAAGTAATAAAATAAAATATTTACCATAACTGTGTGTGTTCAAGCATTAACTAAAATAACAGCCGGTTTTTTTTTTTTTTTTTTTTTTGAGCTGTGGAAAAGCATAATTGAAAAACCACTAAAATTTACACAAGCTTTTGTGTAAATTTTAGTGGTTTTCAATTTTAAATTTATGGGTGGGTTGTAGTTTTTATCATTTTGATCATTAGGAATATTTATTTTTCTAATTGGAATAAGATGTTGGAATAACAGATACCTATATGGATATACAGGGTGATTCAAGAGGAATAGTAAATATTTTGGGAGGTTATAGTATCGATTATTCCGAGTAAAAAATTTCATATAAACAGGTGTCCAATTCTCAATGGATACAGAGATACAGCTGTTTGAAACTGGCATACACAGCTCCCTGAATCAGATGTGACCAAGAAGCAGTTATAACCTGACATTGTTTGATGATAGAAGTGTTGTTAAGAATGTCACACATCTTCACACATGCTGAATATGCCGATATGGTGTTTGTCCACGGTTTTTGTGGTGGAAGTACTAATGCTGCTTGTAGAGAATACTGGATTCAAGAGCATTTACACCAAACTGCGTGAGACTGGTACAGTTCCCAGCACTCATATTTCTTCTGAACGTGCAAATGAACAAAATGTGGATGAAATAGAACACATTCTTCAGTCAGTAGAAAGTAGTCCTACTATTAGCACACGAAGAATTTCTATGCATATCGGTGTTCCACAGACAACAGTATGGTGAACATTACGCCTGCAAGGCTTGTATCCATTTCACATACAGTGGATGCAACCCCTTCAACCAGCAGACGATTGGAATTTTGTTGGTGGGTAAATGCTAATCGCTGATTAATTCCATTAATATTGTTCAGCAATGAAGCTACTTTCACCCATGACGGTATCAACAACACCCGTAACTCTCATAGGTGGTCAGACGAAAATCCACATGCCACTGTAGAAACAAATTTTCAAAATCGCTTCTCTGTAAAAGTATGGTGTGCTATCATCGACAATCAGTTGATTGGGCCTGTTGTGTTACAAAACTACCTTACAGGGCCCATTTACCTAGAATTTCTACAAAACAAACTTCCACTACAATTGAAGGATGTTCCCTTGGCTACAAGGATTGGTATGTACTTTCAGCATGATGGAGCTTCTGCATATTATACCTGTCTGGCAATACAAACAAACTAAATTGAACTTTTCCTAAACAATGAATCGACATCAGTGATCCCATTCATTGGCCACCAAAGAAAGGCTTAAGTTCTGCAAGTAGCAGCATCTGGAGACTAGGCACCTGCAAGGTGATCTGATCGAGGTGTATAAGGCCTTGAATGATTTTGAGCAGGCTCAATGCTGACAGGATACTTCTGCTTGCTCAGATTAAGAACCTGAGGAAAGACAGTTGTAAAATAGACGTGCGGAAGTTTGTCTTTAGCTTTAGAACAGACTGTTCTGTTCTAAATTTAAGGCTGAACTAGACAAACATTTGGAGTGACCAGATGGGTGAAATGGGAAGGGTTTTTTTTTTTTTTTTTTTGGCTGATGCTATATAAGCTTGCTTTCTTGCATCATATGCCTCAACTAATGCTAAAAGGCCTCCAGACCTCACTCTGTTAGATTTTTGTTTGTGGGGATGGATGAAAAGCAAAGTATACAAAGAAAAGGGGAATACAAGAGACGAATTGCTCACTCTCATTTTGTATACTGCGGCCCTCATTAGAGGAATGCCAAGACGATCTCAGAAGAACAACACATATTACCACAAGAGTTGTAAAGTGTATTGATATTAGCAGTGGGATTTTCGAACATTTATTGTGAACTGTAAAAAATAATTATTTGTGTTTTGTATCATAGTCAATAAATACAAACATTAAGTCATTTATTGTTCTTTAATACCTCTCATAATGGCTTTGTGCATGCCAGTTTCAAACAGCTGTATTTCTGTATCCATTGAGAATTGGACATATGTTTATACGAACTTTTTTACTCAGAATAATCAATACTATAATCTCCAAAAATATTTACTATTTCTCCTGAATTACTCTGTATAACTAATAAAAACCGTACATTAAAATTGTTGCTTCAGCTTTGGCCTACTATTGACAGCAGATATTTCCTGATGCTACAAGTAAACAATTCTTGGGTTTTTTTATGAAATTATAAATACTCTATATAATTTGCTATAAATAGTTATATTTTACCGTAAAAAATGTTGTAGTTTATTTTATAGATTGCTTTACTGTGCAGTTGGTAATAAATGAGAATAATGTTTTCTAACCAGAGCTCCATGAAATATTCCACCAAAAATTATTGCTTCTATACAATTTTGATGCAATTAAAAATAATTATAATAAAAAAAAAAATATATATATATATATATATATATATATATATATATATATAAAATCAAGAATAATGATATACAGAAGCTATATGATATGGGGGGGGGTGAATTAAGTTTGAAATTAGATAAGTCTGATTTACAATAACATAACTTATGGATTAGAGACACCGCTATACCAAAATGTACCCTACAGCCATAATGGGTATATGTATACAAAGGGTACTAGGAAAGTTTTGCAATACAGCTTTGTTTATTTAATTTTTTCAAAGTAATTTCCTCTACATTCAATACACCTCTCCATCCTTCGAAACTAATCTTTAAACCAGTTCTGCCAAGTTTCACTAGGGAGTAAAGCACACTCGTTGTCCCAAGCCCGTAGAAGGTCCTCATCACTGGAAAAACCGCCTCCCTTTTAGCTTCATTTTCACATGCGGGAGCAGTGCAAAGTCGCAGGGAGCAGGGTCTGGACTGTAGGGAGGGTGCTCCAGAAGTTTCAGTCCTGTCGTGGTCAAATATTCGGTGCAGGCTTTGGCGCGGCGAGCTGCAGCATTATCGTGATGGAGGTACCAGGTGTCCATTCTTGACTTTGGCCGCAGGTTCTTCATAGATCCAATGACTTTAAGCAGGCATTGTTCAGTATACCACTTAGCTGTGACTGTCTTCTGCGTGTCCAAAACGACACGTTCCACAATTCCACTCGATTTGAAAAATACAGCTATCATTTTCTTCTTTACAGATCGGGATTTTCTGACAATTACGGGTGTGTCGTCATCATCAAAGACCCAAACTTTGTTTTGAGCCTTGGTCGGCAGATCGTAATAGTACAGCCAAGTCTCGTCACCTGTCACGATGTTGTTCACATACCGAGATTGTCCCTTATCAAACTTTTTTAACATCTCCCGGCACCAAGTCACACGTCGTGTCATCTGCTCTTCAGTCAGTTGATGCGGCACCCAGAGAGAACAAAGTTTCTTCACGTGCAAATGATCTTGCAGAATCGAACGAATTGCTGGTGCATTTAGGCCCAAAGTATCCTCTATCTGTTGGTAGGTCACTCGCCTGTTTTCGTCAAGCATTTTCCTCACAGCAGTAACGTTTTCCTCCGTAACTGACGTTCGTGGCCTTCCCGGCCTCTCCAAATCCTCCAGAGTGAAATTTCCCCTTTGGAATTCTCTATACCACCTGAATATCGTTGTACAATGTGGACAATCATCATCTAGTGCAAGAGTCATTTCTTCTAAGCACTGGTCTATGGTTAAACCACGCACGAAATTTTACCGCAAAACTGTCCTTATCTCATTTCGTGACCACGATGCCATCTTTTTTTTTTTTTTTTTTTTTTTTGCCATCGCAAGCACTTTACATTCTCACTACTAATGAATAACTGAGCCCATCGACTTGGCGCGGCGGCTACTATGCACGTATGAACATGTCTCAACATTCAGCAACAAGCAGCTTCCTGTGATTCATTGTTGCGTCATATTGCAAAACTTTCCTAGTACCCTTTGTATATAAAATATTTTAAGTAGTATACGTATATACTTAAAATATTTTTTATATATATATATATACACACAATCATTGAATTATATTAAATAAAGTTAAATTATAATGAAATAAATAAATAAATAAATAATTAAGCATTCATTAGAGGCAGCAACATGCAATTCCTCCATATGAAGCTGAAATACATCCAATATGTTAAATTAAATAAAATAAAATAAAACATAAGCCAGTAGTATGGCAAAAACTGTAGAGCGAAAATTAACATAAAAATAACCCAAATAAACAATCGAACGAAAAGAAAGAATAGATATAAATAGTAGCCTGTAAACCCTTGTATAATTTCGAACTTTTAATCCAATTAAAACTATACAAAATTTAGACTAATGCCAATTATTTATTAATTTAGCGGTACCCCCGAGGTACCAGTTCTGAAAGACGTGAAATATCACCAAAAGAGGGTTAAAGGAACTACCAGACAATAACAAAATCAAAATAAATTAAAATAAAATAGACTGACCATCATGCCCCATATCGACAGAGGACCACAAGGCCAATAATGGTCATGGAATCGCTGCATTTCAATCGCTATACAAATCGTCGCCAGGGTGAAAAGATCGAAGTGCCAAATCACCCTCCCTCCTCCGATCGATCCACCAATACAGAGGATTTGCACGGCGGTGGTCCTTATGCAGCGAAAAATATATTTATTTATTTCATTATAATTTAACTTTATTTAATATAATTCAATGATAGTATATATTTCGGCTTCATATGGAGGAATTGCAAGATGCTGCCTCTAATGAATGCTTAATTATTTATTTTATTATAATTTAACTTTTGTCAACATTTAATATAATTCAACAGTAATGGGTTGATATGCTAATTTAGCAACGCCTGTGCCGCCATCTATTTTCCTTTTTTCTTTTATATAAGCTGATTCAGCTTACGGTATGTCAGTGGTGTGGCTCTGCTCTAGAGTGCTGTCTGTTCTATATTTTATTTTTCGCTGCATAAGGACCACCGCCGTGCAAATCCTCTGCATTGGTGGATCGTTCGGAGGAGGGAATTGGCACTTCGATCTTTTCACCATGGCGACGATTTGCATAGCGATTGAAATGCAGCGATTCCATGACCATTATTGGCCTCGTGGTCCTCTGTCGATATGGGGCATGATGGTCAGTCTATTTTATTTTAATTTATTTTGATTTTGTTATCGTCTGGTAGTTCCTTTAACCCTCTTTTGGTGATATTTCACGTCTTTCGGAACTGGTACCTCTGGGGGGTACCGCAAAAAATTAATAAATAATTGGCATTAGTCTAAATTTTGTATAGTTTTAATTGGATTAAAAGTTCGAAATTATACAAGGGTTTACGGGCTACTATTTATATCTATTCTTTCTTTTCGTTCGATTGTTTATTTGGGTTATTTTTATGTTAATTTTCGCTCTACAGTTTTTGCCATACTACTGGCTTATGTTTTATTTTATTTTATTTAATTTAACATATTGGATATATATATATATATATATATATATATATATATATATTACTCAATACATTTATATTAAAAACAAATTCTGATCATGATTTCTAATTAATCCAAAGTACAGTGCTCTGCAGTTATAGTGCTGGTGTAAGGGATCTGTAAACACCTATGTTATAATGCCTGCCATGGTATAAAAGTTATTATTCCATGCTCAATGTACAAAACCTAATATCACTTTTTAGTTTAATTGTCACATCTGAAGTACAGTACTACTGGTAACTATAGAAAATGTTGGAATAACAGATACCTATATATATACACACACCCATACATAAAAAGATGAATAAATGAAAAAAATTAATTTTCAAATAACAGAAAACAAGCCAAGATATAATTGAAAATGTAAAATAAATGATGTAAGAAAGAAAGCATGTATCTCAATGGCAAAAAATACAACAAAAACTCCCACATCACCTCTTCAACCCCATTAATAACTGGCTAGTTTCTCCTTAAATTTAGTCAAACTATCCACTTCCACAGTACCAGTTGGAAGTTTCTTCCAACAATCGACAACCTGCTGGTGAAAGAAAATTTACACACATCTATCCTGTAACCTCCATCAATTTAAATTTAAGTTCCCTCAAGTAAGTTGTCTGAGCAAGAAAAAGAATGCCATCAGCATTTAGATAACTCAATTCATTTAAAGCCATAAAACCCCAATCAGATCTCCTTAGGTGGTTAGTTTCTAGAAGCTGAAATTGGCACAACTAAAGCCTTTCTTGATAAGAGTACCAATTGTTTCCATTATTAATGTTGTTACCCTCCTCTGCACCTGTTCCAATGGATCAACATCCTTCGTAAATGAAGCTTACAGATCTGTAAGCAGTATTCAAGGTGTGACCTAACAATTGCCTTGTTGAATGAGATAATCAGCCCCCCTTAAACCTGATTGTAAAATAGTAATAATATTCACCACATAGTGCAAGGAAGCCACTTTTGTTGCACTGGCAAAAAAAAACAAACAAGTAGATAAGAAAATAAAAATTATATGCTTCCCTCCTCATACAGGTTGACCATCCAGTTTACCTTTGAATTTATTCAAACCTCAACTACCTGTGAGGGCAAGTTGTTTCAGCAATGAACTCTCTGGCTAAAAGAAAACTTCCTACAATTTAATCTAAACCTCAACCCCTGTAATTTGAATTTATGAACCCTAGTTCTGGAATGAAGCCAGTCGACATCACTGGACAGTGCAGTGTCGAGTCAGTTTGGTGTGACATAAGCATTGGGATATCAAAATTGGGAGTAGAAGCGTGCTATAGGCCTAATGACTCTGATGATTATAATAAGAAACTATACAGGGAAATAGAGCGGGCCAGTAAATCAGAGTCTTATAATGGGGGATTTTAATTTCTCAGATATTGACTGGAATTTGTGGGTTGGTCACTCACACACTAGAAAGGCTTTTGTGGATTTATTGGATGATTGTTTTCTACATCAGCATGTTCAGGAAGCAACTAGAGGGAGTAATACTCTTGATCTGATTATCAGTAGTGATTCTTCGTGCATTAAGAATCTACAGATAAAGGAACCACTAGGTGGCAGTGATCACAGTGTGCTGAAGTGGGATTTACTCAGAGTTAACTACCATCAGGGGTAAAGGGAAGGGTTTTTGCTTTCGTAAAGGCAACTATGGTGGTTTGAGACAGTATTTAAATTCTATACAGTGGGACCAACTGATGATATTACCAACAGCAAATTCAAAATGGGAAGCATTAAAAGAACTTATCTTGGAAGCTACTAGGCTTTACATACCAACTAAGAAATATTGTTCAGTGTTTAGGCCTAAACGGATGTCATATGAACTAATTAAACATGTGACAGAGAAGAAAAATGCAAGAGATACATATAAATTAACATGTGACACAGAACCTATGATAGATATAAGATGGTCTGTAACCAAGTCACAAAGGAGATTAGCCAGGCAAAGGCAGACTATGAGAAATCCTTGGCAAAAGATGCAAAGAAAAAGAGAAAAGAGTTCTTTATGTATGTAAACTCTAGAAGGAAAGGGATAAATCAGATTGGTCCACCGGATACTGATGGTTCAAGAGTTGAGGACCCTGCTCAGGTGGCTAACAAACTAAACGAGTATTTTGCATCTACATTCACACATGAGGAATTATTCAGGAAGGGAAATGCCAGGGGTGAAGTAAACTCAGGCAGTGAGCTAGATTATTTTGTAATAACTGAGAGGAAAGTGGAGGAGAAATTGTTGAGGATAAACATAAAAAAGGCACCCAGGGTGCATGGGATCTATACAGTTATATTAAAGGAGGCAGCAAGCAAACCCTTAGCCATAATTATGAGAGCTTCTTTGGACTCAGGGTAGGTACCCATAGACTGGAGATGTGCAAATGTGACCCCAATTCACAAAGGAGGATCAAAGAGCTGACACAAATAATTATAGACCTGTGAGTTTAACTTCTGTTCCAGGAAAATTTATGGAGGCACTAGTTAAAGAAGCACTGTAGGATCATCTAGACAAGACTTCAGTTCTAGCTTGGGCACAGCATGGTTTTGTTAAGGGAAAGTCTTGTCTGACCAATTTGATTGGATACTATGATGCAGTCACAAAAGAACTGGATAGACGAAATAACTTTGATATTATATATTTGGATCTTAGAAAGTCTTTTGATACTGTTGCACATGGAAGACTGCTGCACAAATTGGAGCAGTATGGCATTGGAGGCAAATTCCTGCAATGCATAAAGGGACGGTTGAGTGGGAGAAGACGGAGAGTGGTAATCAATGGACACTGCTCATCCTGGACTAATGTTATTAGTGGAGTCCCTCAGGGTTCAGTGTTGGGTCCATTATTGTTTTCTGTATTTATAAATGATATTGATGATGGTATATCAAGCTTAATGTCCAAGTTTGCAGACTATACAAAGGTTGGCAGGGTTGTTAAGGACACTACTGACACTATGCTGCTGCAACAGGATCTGGAAAGATGAGCAGATAGGCTGAGAGGTGGCAAATGAAGTTTAACACTGACAAATGTAAAGTACTACATATGGGAAACAGTAACCCCAGAACAAAGTATGAACTCTGTGGTACTACACTGACAGTCGTAGAGAATGAAAAGGACCTGGGGGTAATTGTGCAGGCAGATATGAAGTTCTCTGAGCAGTGCAGACGGGCTGCAAGAGTAGCTCATGGTGTCTTGTCAATGATATACAGGAATTTTTCTAGCAGGGATAAGGAAGTGATTATTCCCTTGTATAAAGCAATGGTCAGGCCACACCTTGAGTACTATATACAGGTCTGGAGGCCTCATTTCAAAAAGGATCTAGAGCTGCTGGAACGAGTACAGAGAAGGGCAACAAGATTAGTGAATGGAACAAAGGGTTGCTCTTACAGAGAAAGGCTTAAGTTTTACAAATTACAGTGTCTGGATAGGAACCGGCAAGGTGATCTGATAGAGGTGTATAAAGCCTTGAATGGGTTGAGCATGCTCAATGCCGATGGGATTCTTCCCCATGCTCAGAATAATCACCTGAGAGGGCATAAATTCAAATTGAGGAAAAACAGATGTAGGATAGATGTGGGCAAGTTTGCCTTTAGCCAGCTGGTAGTTGGTTGGTGGAACAGACTTCCATCCCTTGTGGAAGTTGATAGCCTAAATAAATTTAAGGCTCAGCTGGACAGGTATTTCGAACAGACGGAGAGGTGAAATGGGAGTGTTTTTTTTTTTTTTTTTTTTTGGCTGATGCTGCATAAGCTTGCTTTCTCTCATCATATGCCTCTAGTAATGCTAATTCTTTATAACAGTGAGAATTCCACCGTCGTTCGTTTTACTATCCCTCAGAGCTTAGTAAACCTCAATCAGGTCACCTCTGAGGTGCCTGGTTGCCAAGCTCTGTAGCCCACATAATTGGAGTCTTTCCTCATACAGTCGTCCTTCTGCTGATCTCACTATTTGAGTTGCCCATCTTTGGATCCTTTCAAGAAGCTCAATGTCTTTTTTCAGATGAGGTCTCTATACTTGAACACAGTATTTCAAATGTGGTCTTACAATTGCCTTATACAAAGTGTAAAGTGTGTTAGTTGTCTGACGGGACCAGGGGTTTCCCCCATCTCTGCAATTGCCTTATACCATGAGATTATGACCTCCTATCTTTACAGGATAACGTTCGATAAATCATCAACAGGACACCAAGGGCTTTCCTGTCTGCTTGTAAACATTGTTCAGAAAACTTCAATCTACCCATATTGTAACTCCCAGATCTCTTTCCGCCTCCACTGTTTTTAATTCAACCCCACCAAGTGTATAATTTATTTGTAGGTTGCTATTCCCTAAGTGTAAAACATTGCATTTAACATCATTAAAACTTAGCTGCCACTTCTTACCACCTCTGAAGTCTGGTCAAGTCATCCTGGAGTGCTGCTTGGCACTGATCATTAATGACTCTGCCAATCTTTACATCATCTGAAAAATTTAACATCACGTCTTCTATCCCTTCGTTGATGTCATTTATGAAATTGAGAAACAACAGTGGTCCAGGAACCAATCCTTGAAGGACCCCACCATAACGTTACACCAATCTGAAGAATATCTATTAATCACAACCTTCTGCCTTGCAGCCACCGGGCAATCCATCTTAGAATCTTACTAGTAATCTCAATCTGTTCAAGTTTATACAGCAAACTCTCATGAGGAACCAAGAAATTCCTGTATATCACTGACAAAAACCCCCAAGCTGTCCTAGTAGCCTGTACGGAAACTGTCAAAAAAAAATTTCATGTCTGACTGCATGATTACCCCCCCCCCAGTTTTTTTTCATTCTCCAATAGCATCAGTGTGGTACCACATAGTATGTTATTCTTGGATTATTGCCACCCATATGCAGTATGCTGCATCTGACAATATTAAACCTCAATTGCCACTTCTCAGCCCATCTGTCTAATTTTTCTAGATCTTATTGAAGTAGAATACCCTAATTACTATCATTAAACACCCTGCCAATCTTTGGATCACCCACAAATTTAGACATTAAGCCTGATATGCCTTCATCAATATCATTAATAAATATAGAAAAAAAAAAATGGGGCAAGCATTGAAACCTGATGGCTCCACAAATAACATTAGTCCAAAAAAAAAAAAAATCAATGCTCATTGATAACTATTCTCGCTCTTCTGCTGCTCAATCATCTCACTTTAGATAGCAGCAACTTGCCTTTAATGCCATGGTGCTCTAATTTGCATAGCAACCTTGTGTGCAACAGTATCAAAAGCTTTTCTGAAATCTAAATAACTAAAATCTAATATGATCTCAAAATTATTTTTTGAATTATTATTATTATTAGCAATATGGTGCAAGGAAGCCTGAGGCTTATTCTGCACCAGCCAAAAAAAAATAAATAAATAACCGAGTTACCTTGAGAGAGAGAGAGAGAGAGCGCACAAGAGTTAGAAGTAGAAAGGAATCACCAAGAAAAAGTCAACTGTTTTGTTGCTGCATTATAGTATCCAATCAGATCTGTTATCAAGAACTCCCCTTAACAAATCCTTGCTGTGACTGCATTCCTGTCTAGGTGGTCCTGCATTATTTCTTTAACCAGTAATTCCATATTTTCCCTGGAACAGAAGTCAAGCTAATTGGTCTGTAATTACTGCATGGTGTGAATTGGTGGGGGTGACACAAATCTCTTGTCAATGAGAACTCCCTTGAATCAAGGAAGTTCTCGTGATTATGAATAAAGGTTTGCTTACCTCTTTTGCTGCCTCCCTCAACAAACTGGACTGATATGCTCCAGGTGTCTTATTTACATTACACTTCCATAACTTCTCCTCGACTTTCCTCTCTGTCATCACAAAGTCATTTAATTCTCTGTTAGAATTTGATACATTTCTGGAATCTCTTTCCCCTAAGGAATTCCTCATGTGTGAATGCAGATGCAAAATAGCAACTGTTATACCAATCATATCTAAGAGACCAAGTTGATTCATCAGTAGGAATTGCATTAGTAAAGAAGTCTTTGCTGCTTTATTTTTTTTATTTTGCATTGTTTGCTATAGAATTCTTGTATTCTATCTTGGGTTGCCTAAACCACCTTGAAACTCGACTGTAGACTAATTGATACCTACCATAGGGATATATATTACTTACTGATAATTTATATGCATCTCATTCATTTTTTTTTTTTTCTTTTTTTTTATGCCAGTAGTATTCATTTAGGTCTAAGGTCTAAACCTTGAATTTGGCACTGATTTCAGACACAGGCTCCAGAAGGGGAGGAGGCAATCCTGCATTCTATACCTTTTTCATTTACTCTATGCTTTTAATTAGAAGTATGGACACAATATAATAGAGTAGCTTAATTTAATTTATTATGGTACTCACCTTTTTATAATCTGCATTGATGTTAGAATGAAATGGATGATAATTTTAAATTTAAGTTAGCGTGAATAAGTTAGGATTTAAAAACAGAATTAAAACATGTGCAAGGAAGTAGAAGTGCACGTCTTCGTCCTTGGTTGTCAATGTTGAAATTGGAACAATTGAAGTTATATGGTTGAAAACAGAAGGCCAATAGCCATAACAAGTGGCTTTCATTTTACACGTCTTCAGTTAGCAATGGTAGAATAAGAGTGAACGCGTGTATTTAAGAAGACTAAGTTCCCGTGATGCTCCTGGATACACGTGGGTATCTCAGGTGCATGAGATTCCAGACCAGTGCTATGTTATAGGGTAGTTTGGAATTTAATACTTGGAGAGTGGAATGGCGGCAAAACCATTCTATAACTAGGGCTTCATATTGGAAAATTTTAAAACTGGATTTTAATTTGATAATAGGAAGCCCTAGTTATAGAATGGTTTTGCCACCATTGCACTCTCCAAGTAGGCGCCTCCATAGCCAGGTGGGCAGGAACGGCAGTGCATAGCACACGCTTCTTGATTAGACCCGAGTTCAAGCCCGTGACCAGCAAATACGGAGGATACGGAAAGGTCAGGGAATGACCACCGCATATCCCGGAGCAATATGGCCTTAGTTGCTAATGTTCCTAAAAAAAAAAACAACAACAACAACTCTCCAAGTATTAAATTCCAAACTACCCTATAACATAGCACTGGTCTGGAATCTCATGCACCTGAGATTCCCACGTGTATCCAGGAGCATCACGGGAACTTAGTCTTCTTAAATACACGCGTTCACTCTCATTCTACCATTGCCAACTGAAGACGTGTAAAATGAAAGCCACTTGTTATGGCTATTGGCCTTCTGTTTTCAACCATATAACTTCAATTGTTCCAATTTCAAAATTGACAACCAAGTGCGAAGACGTGCACTTCTACTTCCCTGCGCATATTTTAATTCTGTTTTTAAATCCTAACTTATTCACACTAACTTAAATTTAAAATTATCATCCATTTCATTCTAACATCAATGCAGATTATAAAAAAGTGAGTACCATAATAAATTAAATTAAGCTATGCTATTATATTGTGTCAGTTATAAATGGTACTTTAAGAGTTCTACAATTTTCGAATTAGAAGTATGGAATAATGTAACTTACTTTCTTTCTCTCTCTCTCTCTCAGGGGTAACTCAGAATTTTTATTTATTTTTTTTTTTTTTTGGCTAGTGCAGCAAAAGCATCAGGCTTCGTTGCACCATATCGCTAGTTATAATAATAATATAATGTACGTGAATCCCATCCATGGCGTGCATATCAACAGCAGACGAACCCAAGCATCCTCAATACGCCGTATAAGCATAGTGCCCAAATTGTTTTCCCGTGCTATACATATAAGAACCGAATTCTATTACGAGTAACGTTCATAGCCGAAATTGGCCTCATCTTAATCTCTTATTTATGGCTATTAACCCATAATCCAAATTTGCTGTTGGCAGGGTCAATCCGTCCCTAGGACCATTTAGCGAACAAATTTAAACGTTACATTTAATTGCACTATATTATTTTTATTCGCTTCTTCCTCTTCAAACTTTAACATTTAAAAAAATATAGATGCTGGCAACACTACGTTTACGATGTAAAAACTTAGGTTAAAAATTTGTTCTGCCAATCCTAAGTCATTTTTCTAATGGCGACTCATAATCGTCTTCTCAATTTATACTAAAATAAACTTTTTATTTGCTCAAATTAATTTCCTTTTATGTATATTAAGTGAAATGATCACCGCAAACAAAAAACAACCTACATATATAAAGACACATCGAATACTACATCCGATAAAAGTCACTATGCTAAAACTTAAACAAACCTCGATAGCCAAAAGTGATCAAAACGGTAGAAGCGCTGTCACGTACTTTGATTTATTTTTATTCGATTTATTATTTATTATTTATTTTTTTGTTCATTTTATTTTCTTTTATAGTCTGCGTTTAGCTCACTTTTTATAGACATTGTTCATTTTGAATATGAGTGATTTTTTGAATATCTATAAAATAGCAGCTGTGTAAATTTCTGAATTTTGGCTCTAAAAAAATAGATCTGGTTGTACAAAAAAGGCAGAGGCGGCTTCAGGAGTGATCGAGAGCTGCGGCCGCACAGGCCGCCAAAATTTAGGGGGCGCAAAATCCCTGCAAATTTACTGATTTGCTGTAAATCTCAAGTCGAGATCTTCTGAAAGTCGCGATATGAAGTCAATTTACGTTCCGATTCAAGCAATTCGGAAGAGTTCGGATTTCAGTTATCGTGCATTCGAATGGATACACCTGCCAATCAAGTCGACAGAAAAGGGTACCGGGCCACTGGCGTTCACAAGGGACTTGCAGTTAATAGTAGAAATATAATGCATAAACTTAATACGAAGTTGGAGAGATAATGCATAAACTTAATACGAAGGTTCACCAAAATATCTCCAACAGGGCGTGGACAGACCAGAGGTCCGTTTTGAATGAATACCTTTTATTTGGTAATCTGTGCCTTGTGTCAGATTCCATTTTATGAACCCTGTGAAGTGATTTAAAAAAATGACCTCACAGGGTTCTTCAGTCATTTATTTGGTAAATGTGAATGACACAATTAGGGCTTATCGTTTGGTTCCCTAATATAACAAATCTTATAACAATGTTACCGCATCCGGGGTAGCCGATGCGCCAGCACTGGGAACCCAGGGTGCTGGTGTGAAGTGGATCATTGGCCACAGCAATAAGCTTACTACGCAGAAAAGGACAATTAACATTGGCGAATGGAATGTTCGAACGGGGCACCACGTTGGACAAAAGGAAATCATTGCCCAAGAACTACTTAGGTGCAAGATATCAATCGCGGCATTATCCGAATTAAGGCTCACCGGGTCTGGAACGATGATCATCCAACCACCAGCACCTAACGAAGCGGTTATGCTATTCTACTCTGGTGGTGTGAAACGAGAAGCAGGAGTGGGCTTTATGGTCGATGCTCAGGCCACCAGTAGTGTGATCGCTTTCCAACCAATATCGGACCGCCTGGCAGTCCTTACTGTCAAGGGCACCATCAAGACCCATATTATCTCCGCCTATGCGCCAACTGAGACTAACCTGGACCCGACCAAGAATGACTTCTACAACCAGCTCCAACATACGCTGGATTCAATTCCGCAGACAGAAGTGATCATCCTCGCAGGGGACTTTAATGCCCACATTGGCGTGGACAGATCTGGTTGGGAAACAACAATGGGCAAGTTTGGCCATGGGAAGATCAATGACAACGGACTACATTTGTTGTCCTTTGCCGCATCTAACAACCTGTTCATTGGAAACAGCCATTTCCAGCACCCTCAGAAACATCAACTTACATGGCGAAATCCATCTGGCAAGGACTCAGCAATCCTGGACTACATTTTGATCAATGCCAAATTTCGCTCATCACTCATGGACGTTCGTGCCATGAGGGGACCTGATTGCGGATCTGATCACTACCTAATCCGGGCTAAGGTGCAGCTCAAATTACGGCACGCAAAAAGATCATCTCGGTCAGCCAAGCTGGACTGGAGGCAGCTAATGAATGCTGCCAACAAACAGGCATATCAGATCGCCCTATCCAATCGCTTCGAGATGCTGGCCGTGCCCGAGGATATAAATGAAGAATAAAAGCAGATCTCTGATGCCATCCTGGAATGTGCGAAGCCCCTATGTCCACCTGCCCGACGTCGAACGCAACCATGGATATCAGACGAGTGTCTCGACCTCGTGGACAAACGGAAACAGGCAAAGTTGGTCGACTTTGAACGGTACCGGCAGCTAAACCGAGAAGTCCGACAAAGAATGACAGCAGAAAGAGACGCATACTGGAACCAAGTGGCAGACGATCTTGAAGTGGCGGCATCCAAGAACGAGTACCGCACTCTCTACCGCACCCTCAGATGTCTGAGTGGAAAGACCAAATTGACTAGTGACAACATCAAGAATGCTGATGGGACCTTCGTGCGATCACCATCCGAACGCCTGCAACGGTGGAGTGAATTCTTCAAAGCTTTGTATAATCACGACCCACCTCAGGGACCGCCAGCACTCTCGATCGACCCCCCTGAGGTCTCCATGGTCGATGTTGAGCCTACAGTAGAAGAAGTGAAAGCAGCCATACAATCCCTGAAGAATGGCAGGGCACTAGGAGTGGACCAAGTCACCACAGAAGCGATCAAAGCCGGGGGAGATGTACTGCTTCGCCGACTACACTCGCTCCTCAAAACCATCTGGTGCACTGAACAAATTCCGCTAACATGGAGGAAAGCCATTATCGTACCGATCCACAAGAAAGGTGATAACCGGGACTGCAAGAACTACCGTGGCATCAGCCTCCTTTCCATCATCGGAAAGGTCTTTATGAAGATCATCCAGTCAAGACTGCAAAAACATCGCGAGCAAACCAGTCGAGAAGAACAGGCAGGATTTAACCCGGGCGAGGATGCTGTGATCAAATCTTTGCCATTCGTCAGCTGATGGAGGAGAGGATCCGGTGTGGACAGCGAACCGTCATTGTTTTCATTGACTTTAAGTCTGCTCTTTAAGTCTGCTTTCGACTGTGTCCACCGGCCTGCCTTATGGAAACTACTAGAGGTTGAACATGTACCTCGAAAAGTCATCACACTCCTCCAAACTGCATACAACGGTTTAACCAGCCAGGTGCGCATCCAGAACGATTTATCTGAGGAATTTACCATCCAAACTGGAGTCCGCCAAGGGGATGTAGCCTCCCCGTTGCTTTTCAACATCGTGGTCGACGCCATTATGAGGCAAGCATTCAGAAACAGACAGGGCATACAATATGACAAGGATCACTATGTGACTGACTTGATGTTTACTGATGATAGTGCTATCCTTGCCGGTAACGACGCTGAAGCCACGGACATCCTCTACGACATTGCCCGCATTGCCCGGCCATACGGTTTGAAGATCAATGCTGGTAAGACAAAGGCCCTGACAACAGATGGGTCGCAAGCCACCATCTATCTCGAAGGCGTCCAGATCGAGCAAGTGCAGGACTTTAAATACCTTGGGTCGCTGGTCCAGGAGAAGAAAGTTGCATCCACCATGGAAATCCACAACAGAATTGGACAGGCGGCCACTGCGTTCGCCTCGCTCAAATGGCATCTGTGGAAGAGGACCAACATTTCCACAAAGACTAAAATCCGACTCTTCCGGACTTTGATCCTACCCATTCTTCTTTACGGATTTGAAACATGGATTTGTCTCAAGTTAGATTTGAACAAACTTGAGGTATTCCAAATGCGATCCTTCGGCAGATCTTGGGCATCTCTCTTCGCGACCGCATCACTAATGATACCATCCGCGCCAGATGCCAACAGCAACCAATCATTGCCGACCAAATCCAGAAGCGAAGGCTTAGATGGTTTGGCCACGTATGTAGAATGGGCACGAACAGAATACCATCCACACTCCTTTGGAGACAACGACCCACCCAATGGAGCATCCAACGGACCGCGCCTAGGAAAACGTGAGCCAAGCAAGTGGAAAATGACTTGAAGAGCCGACGTCTCGACCTTAACCAGGCCAGGACTGACGCCATGGATCGTAAGGTATGGAAGAACATCACAGAGCAAGTCCTAAACCCTGCGGCACCTACAGCAGCATACTGGTTTCGTGGCCAACCGCCTCCCCCAGCTGCCAGCTAAGGACCAAAGAAGAAGGAGAAGAAGAAGAATATAACAAATAAGTAAGTGTGAAAACCTTTTATACAGTGGAAAGAAAATAGCACATAGCAAATCTCCAACATAGTAATAGTAATAGACACATGTGGTGCAAGAAAGCAAGCGTATGACCTTATGTAGCATCGCAAAAAAAAAAAAATCATATAACCATTCCCTCTAAAAGTTTCTTCAGTTACTCCTTGAATTCAGGCCGCCGTAGCCTAGTAGTCAGGTGCGTGGTTACATAAGTACACGTGCCTTGAGGTTCAAGCCCGTGACTGCTGAATACGGTGCTGTTTTGTATTCAATCTATCATGCGAACTCCTCTGACCCTTTTGGTCGTCCTGTAGTATAAACAGGACGACCAAAACTTAAATAAATTTATTTATTTAAGCTATCAAGTTCCATAAACAACAACAGTTGGAAGTTTCTTCCAACAATTAACCACCCGCTGGCTAAAGACAAATTTTTTCACATCTATTTTACAATTGTCTTTTCTTAATTTGAATTTATGCCCCTTAGGTTCGTAATCTGAGAAAGCAGAAGAATCCCATCAGAATTCAGCGTGCTAAACCCACTCAAGGCCTTATACACCTCAATCAGATCATCTCGCAGGTGCATAGTCTCAAGCTGCTGCAATGTGCAGAACATGGCCTCTCTTTGAGGGGAGAGGGGAGGGGATGTTCTGCAATGTGCAGAACATCCCCTCACCAATCTTATTGCCCTTCTCTGTATACGATCAAGCAAATTTCCATCCTTCCTAAAATG
This sequence comes from Mastigoproctus giganteus, assembly GCF_048544385.1. NCBI lineage: Eukaryota > Metazoa > Arthropoda > Arachnida > Uropygi > Thelyphonidae > Mastigoproctus > Mastigoproctus giganteus. The sequence continues at coordinate 58,641,501 of NC_143580.1, forward strand.
GGGCCTCCAGATCTATACGCAGTACTCAAGGCGCGGTCTGACCAGTGTCTTATACAAAGAGATAATCACGTCCTTTTCCCTGCTGGGAAAATGCCTGTATATCATTGAAAAAACCCCATGACCGGCTTTGGCAGCTTATTTGCATTGCTCAGAAAACTTCAAATCTGACTGCACAATTACTCCCAGGTCTTTTTCATTTTCTACCACCCAAAGTGTAGTACCGCACAGTTGGTAGGTTCCTCAGGGGTTACTTGTAACCATATGTAATACTTTGCATTTGTCAAGGTTAAACTTCAGTTGCCACTTCTCAGTCCATTTGCCCAAAATTTCTAGATCCTGTTTCAGTAGCACACTGCCATTACTGTCATTAACAACCCAGCAAACCTGACTAAAAAATTAATAGCAAATGCTTAGAAAACGCTTAGATGGTGGTTAAATGCTTAGATGGTGGTTAAATTTAGATGGTGGTTAAATTTAGATTGGAAGAAGCATTAAAAAGAACTAAGGTGGGGAATGGGGTGAAAATATTTTAAACAGATTTTAAAATGAGCGCAAGGAAGTAGAAATGAAGATCTCCAATCCTTGGTTGTCATAAAGAGGTTAAAAGACGTAAATGAAGAAAAGAAGATCGGTGATGCCAATAGTCGTTACGAGGGACTTTCGTGAGTAAACAGTCATCAGTTGGCAAATGGAAGAGAAGTGAGTGCGTGTTGTATTTAAAGTTTATCTAAAAAAAAAAGAGCATCATGGGAGTTTAGATAAACTTTAAATACAACACGCGCTCACTTCTCTTCCATTTGCTAACTGATGACTGTTTACTCACGAAAGTCCCTCGTAACGACTATTAGCATCACCGATCTTCTTTTCTTCATTTACGTCTTTTAACCTCTTTATGACAACCAAGGATTGGAGATCTTCATTTCTACTTCCTTGCGCTCATTTTAATATCTGTTTAAAATATTTTCACCCCATTCCCTGCCTTATTTCTTTTTAATGCTTCTTCCGACCTAAATTTAACCACCATCTACCAAAAAAAGTTTACTGCAGATTTATAAAAGGTGAGTACCGTTTTCTAAGCATTTGCTATTAATTTTTTAGTCATATTTATCACGGTATTATAAGGTTACTATGATTTCTCTGCAAACCTTTGAATCATCTGCAAACTAAGCTTGATTTATTTTCATTGATATCATTGATAAATACGCAAAACAACAGTTGGCCGAACACTTAACCCTTATATTTTGCATCCAATTCCGTTGTGACCACATCATATTGTCCAATAAAATTTCTCAGACAAGACATTCACTTAACAAACCAATGCTGTGTTGGAATAATTGTTGCAGTCTTGTCTAGAAGATCCCGCAATGCATCGTTAACCAGTGACTCCATTGTTTTACCCGGAACAGGTAAAACAGTGGATAAATATTATAATAAATATTAAATAAATATTATTTATTAATTTAACTACATCTGTTCTTGCAAAGGAATGGAACCACATTAGCATCAGTAGAGGCATACGATGCAAGAAAGCAAACTTATCCAGCATCAGCCAAAAAAAAAAAAAAAAAAAAAAAAAATTCGCACATTCTTTCACTCTAAAAGTTTATCCAGTTCTTGCTTGAATTTATTTAAGCTATGAACTCACACAACGATAGATGCGAATTTGTTCCAGTAATCAACTACCCTCTGGTTAAAGGCAAATTTCCGCACATCAATTCTACAACTGACTTTCTTCGATTTGAATTTATGCCCCCTCAGGTTCGTAATCTGAGCAAGAGGAAGAATCCTATCAGCACTGAGCCTGCTCAACCAAGTCAAAGCCTTATACTCCTTAATCAGATCAAAATATTATATTATGCCAGCCGAATATTTAAATTTTAATGCCGTGCTTTATGTCTTATGTCTGTTTTTTGCGAGAGTTCTATTGTCGATTTGTCTGGATGAAAACTCTCAGTTCCTGGGTCGGGGAAAACCTTGCTATCTACGTCTTAGACCGACTAACTCAGCCACGGAGCGAAAAAAGCCAATTAAAGTTCCTCGCGTCATCGACAGGATTCGAACCCGGGCCTTTTCCACCCGGTGTGGGGAGGACAGCAACGATACCACTCTGCTACCCATGCAGACCCTCAATCAGGTCATGTAGACTGTATAGTATCTTCTGTACAGTGGCTCCAGGAACATAAGTGCATCTCTGCCATGTTACTCTGTGATGATACAAAACTGTGTATCATCACAGAGTAACAGTTGTGTTTGCGTATATTATGTGCTGTTTAGTTGTTTCTGACCTCTTTGTCAACGGGCAGGCGATCTCCTGGAAAGCGTGTCCGGTACCCGTCTACACCACGAGGAGGTGGGCCACAACTACATATTTCCTTAGCCAAATGGATATAGACCATTACAATCTTTGTCTGCTCTGAAGAGGGTGAAGTCCCGCATTCACCGGAAATAGTGCTATACTAGTGGGTGCCAGTAAATCCCGTACCCACAGCTACCCAAATTAAGGTACCAGCATAGAGAAAAAATATATAAATAAAATCATAATTTAAAAAAATAAATAAAATCATAATTTAAAAAAAAATAATAAGTAAGTTAGTTAAATAAAATAAAATAAACTAAGATAAAAATTTATATATAAGCATAGGAAAATAATAATAATAAATAAAATAAAGGTCCCTAGCCTCCTTAAGCGCTGAAATTTGTAAATAGTGACATAGTGACATAGTGTTTTTTGACAAGCGGCACCGGTGCTTTCGCACAACTCCGCATTTGAATCTCTTGTGAAGTAAGACAGTACAGTACTGTCAAGGCCAGATATCATATGTTAGTGTATGTTCATGTTTGCTTAGTGCGGGTTATGTTGTTCATCTGGCCGCTTAGCCTAGGGTCTGTGGAACACCACAGACTGCTAGTTACCGTCACTGGCACTGGGAGCCGGACCAGGTATGTGGAAAGAGAACTCTGGCTGGCCGACCCTGGGGTTAGCCTGGGCTTCCCAGGGAGGGCCGAGAAAAAAAAAAAAATAAAATAATAAAATAAAATAAAAAAGAATAATAATAAAATAAAATAAAAATAAAAATAATAAATAATATAAAAAAAATAAAAATAATAATAATAAAAAAAAAAATTAATAAAAAAAAAAAATAATAATAATAAAAAAATAAATAAATAAAAAAAATAAAATAAATAAATAAAATAAAATAAATAAAAATAAAAAAAAAAATAAAAAATAAAAAAAAAAAAAATAAATAAATAAAATAAAATAAATAAAAATAAAAAAATAAATAAAAAATAAATAAAAAATAAAAAAAAATAAAAAAAATAAAAAATAAAAAAAATTTTTTTTTTTTTTTTTTCTTTTTTTTGAAATAGGAGAAGGGGTGAGAGATTGAGGAGAAGAAAGAAGGTAAGCAGAAGAGAGAGGGTGAGGTAGGGTGGGCTCCCCCCTGGGGGGAGCCCACCCTACCTCAGGAAGAAGAGAAAAGGTTGTGAGGTCAAGTGACCCACAAAGTCAGATTGCCTAATAGCATGATCCTGCATTTGAAAGTCAAATGCCAGCCCCACTCCCAGAGGAGTATTTATATGAGTTCCTGCACAAGTAGGAAAATCAGATATTGTCATACACCTTGAAGAGAAGAGGTGCCAGCAAGTGAGTGGGTCCCACAATGGGCAAGGGGCCCAGGGTCAACAATTTAATCTTCTTCATCCAAGGGTGACTTGTAGGCAATGGGCAGTGTCCCACACTGGGACTTGGATAATCTTCTCTTAGGGGATGAGAGGAGGCACATGGATTCATGAAACTCAAGGATTGCTTGGAGTTCTTGTGGCTATTGTAGAAAAGTCCTTTTTGGGTTCGTGGGTTTGTCAGATAGCTTCCTTTGTGAACGTCGAGAGATTCCTGTTAGGTCATGACAAAGATCAATATTCTGTTTGTGTTTTCTTTGATTCCATTCAGGATATGTTCTGTGAATTGAGTTTTGGGTTCATTATAAGATGGGGGTGCGTTGAACAGTTTGCTGTAGGTGAATTTGACGCATTTCAAATACAGTCTGGGCAAAAGTAGTGAAGGCTTTGTAGTTGGTTTCGTCAATTATGTAGAGGTGTTCCTGCCCACTGGGTATATTTCCAGTTTTGGTAATTAGGAGACTTCTGGGTAAATCATAAAGAGGGCAATTATACATGAGGTGAATCCAGTCTTCATTGTCACCGCATGTGCAGAGAGGAGAATCGGTGAGACCCAGGGCATGCAGCTTGGCCCGAAACGATCCATGACCAGTGAGGAAGAACGAGACGTGAAGGCCTGGTGAGTACCACGGAGGAGGTTTTGGTGCAGTTATCATAACTTGTGGAAGAAATCTTTTAGTTGTTTCACCTTTGGTTGTTTGCTCCCAAGATCTTTGCCAATGCTGGAAGAGCTTAGTGTAAATCTGTTTCATTTCGTTTTTTGGATCATTAGCTAGATCGAGTGTTATATCCAGAATGGTGGTGGCAATTCCTCTCTTTATGCGGTATGCAAGGCCGCGACGAATAACCTCCAGGTCCAGAGGAAGAGTGCCTGCTAAGACCTGCAGGGCAGGATTACTGACTGTGCGGCATGCTCTAGTCACAGTGAGTAGGATATTGCGTTGAATTGTATGTAGCTTTGCTTTATTACGTGCAATGATGGCACGAGGGAACCATATGGCTGCACCATAGCACACAGCTGGTAAGAAGATGGTTTTATAAAGTAGCATGAGAGTCCTCCTCTTCAAACCCCAGTCTGCTCTGCTAATTCTTACGATCATGGCAGTATAACGACGTATTTTATTGGAGAGGTAATTAAGATGAGGTAAGAATGTTAATCGGGAGTCAAAGGTTACTCCTAGATATTTTAGTTCTGTTTTGAGTTGCAATGTCTGCCCAGAGATTTTAATTTGGGGTGGTCTTCTTATGTCCAAGGATCCTTTGAGGAGGATTGTCTTCGTTTTTTCCCCAGAGATGACTAACTTGTGGTTGTTTGCCCAATTTTGGAGGATCGTTAAGGCAGGGGAGGCAATTTGCTCAAGCTGAGTTCTAGAATCAGCTTTGATAAGGAGGATGAGGTCATCTGCATAGGCCATGCAGTCCACAGGACCCAAATCCATAAGAAGAAATTCATCTAGTATCAAGTTCCAGAAGTAGGGCCCAAGAACCGAGCCCTGTGGACACCCTCTAACAACTGGTCGGGAGGTTTTCTGAAAATTTGTTTGAACAGTGACTGAGCGGTTGAAGAGGTAGTTCTGGAGACAGCGGTAGAGGTTGAGTGGAATATTGATTTGACGTAATCTCCTGCAATGCTGGGCCACCAGATGGAATCGAAGGCACCAGCAAAGTCAATGGAAATAGCCAGTAGATATTTTTCTGTGGTTGAGTTTGCTGTGTTGAGCAGATTGTTCATAGCATCTTCAGTGGAGCATCCTGGCTTAAAGCCATACTGCTTTGGAGAGTCTAAGTTGGCTGTCTGGTAGTAGGTGGATAATCTGGATTGAAGCAGCCGCTCCATTACCTTTCCCAAGACCGGGAGAAGAGCAATGGGGCGGTAAGATTTGGGTAGAGTAGGATCTTTATCTGGACCTTTTAGGATGAGTCGAAGCACTGCCTGTTTCCAAGAATCAGGGAAAATTCCTTTCGCAAGGCATTTGTTGAATAGTGCTAATAGGTGGTTTGGGAGATGTGTTGCTGCTTTCTTGATGACCTCAACCTCAATATTATCATGACCAGGGCATTTATTCATTTTTGTTCTGTCAAGTGCTTTGTTCATTTCCTCAGAGGTGAAAGGAGGTTCTATTTTATTGTTGGAGAAGGCCTGGTTGTCTTGTTTAATTTGCTTTTGTTCATCATTGAGGGGACTCTCATCTGTCTGAAGTAGGGCATTCAGAATATTATTCATGGATTCAGCCCATGTGTGTGTTGGATTGCCATCAGGAGTCAGGGTTGCATTTAACATCTCTCCCCTGGGCAGCTTGTTCATAACAATGCGATAAACGACCCCCCAAGGATCTGCGTTACCAGTGGTTGTCACAAGGTTCTGCCAAGACACTTTCTTTTTCTGCCGAATGAGGCTTGTGTAGTCGTTACGATATCTTCTATATCTGAAATTTGTAAAACTTAAGCCCTTCTTCGTTAGTGCACCAGTGCCGGACTAAGGTAGTTACGCGCCACGTCTGCGCGTGTAGCACAGTGGTATCGTCGCGGTCCTCCCTACACGGGTGGAAAAGGCCTGAGTTCGAATCGCGTCGACGACCCGAGGAACTTTATGGGCCTTTTTCTTTCCGTGGCAGTCGTTCTTAAAACTTTACATCCTCCCTAAAATTAGGCCTCCAGACCTCTATGCAGTACTCAAGGCATCTCCTGACCTTTGCCTTATACAAAGGGATAATCACTTCGCAATCCCTACTAGCAAAATTCCTGAATATCATTGACAAGACCCCATGACTTGCTCTATCAGCCTGTCTGCCCCGCTCAGAAAACTTCGTATTTGACTTCAAAACTACCCCCGGGTCTTTTTAATTTCCTATCACCCTGACAATAGTAACGCACAGTTAGTACAATACTCTGGTGTTACTTCTACTCATATGCAGTACTTTGCATTTGTCAATGTTAAACTTCAGTTGCCACAACACAACCCATCTGACCAACTTTTGAAGATCCTGTTGCAGTTCCGTGTTATCATTACTTTCATTTGCAACCCTGCCAACGTTCGTATCATTTGCAAACTCCGACATTAAACCTGATATACTTCATCATTATCATTGATTAATATACAAAACAACATTGGGCCCAACGTTGAACCGTGAGGAACTGCACTACTAACACTGATCCATGGAGAGTAGTGTCTATTGAGTACCACTCTCTGTCTTCTCTCACTCAACTACTGTTTTAGCCATTGTAGCAACTTGCACTTAATGTCATACCTCTCCAATTTGCACAGCAATCTTTCATGTGTAACAGTACCAATTAGCTTTCCTGAAATCCAAATAGAGGTATATGATATCTAAATTGTTTTTTTCATCCAGTTCGTTTGTGGCCACATTATAGTATTCAATGAAATTGGTCGGACAAGACTTCCCTTTAACAAACCTATGTTGTGTCTGAATTATTACTGCACTTTTGTATATATGATCTTGCAATGCTTCTTTAACCAGAATCCATTATCTTCTCCGCAACAGAAGTTGAATTAATAGGTCTGTAATTACTCGTGTACACTTTGATCTCTCTTTATGAATTGGGAATACATTTGCATATCTGCAGTCCTTGGGAACCTCTGAACTCCCTTGGATTCCCCTGAGTCCAAGGATGCGCTCATAATTATGGCTAATGTTTGCTTACTTCCTTTGCTGCCTCCTTAGTATAACTGAACATATCCTGTCCACTTCTGGTCCTTTTGTTGTGTGTTATTTCAGAAATTTCTCTTTTACTTTGCTCTCAGTTATCACAAAATCATTAAGCTTCCTGTTAGATTTTAATAAGTTTCTGTTTTTCACATCACTACCGAATTCCTCATGTGTGAATGCAGATGCAAAATACTTTTTCAGTTTGTCAGCTAACTGAGCAGGATCATTAACAGTCAAACCATCGATATCAAGTGTACCAAGCTGATTCTTCCCTTCATTCTAGAGTTTATATAAGTACAGAAGTCTTTGCCGTTTTTCTTTGCATCCTTTCCGAAAGATTTCTCGTAATCTGACTTTGCTTGCCTAACCTGCTTTGTGAGTTGCTTACAGATTAGCTTATATCCATCATAGGCTACATTGATTGCATTTCCATATGTCATCACGTTTTCCTTCGTCTGTTAAAAAAATGTACTAGTTCTTTTTCTTTTTTTAGCTCACTTATTCGAAATATCGACAATCGTTTAGCTTCATTATTCATTTGGGCGATTTATTGGCTGTTGGATTTTATATCTGTAATAACGATAAAATTATCTCATTTTCTGAACGTCTTGCTTCTTCTTCTAGAGTAGGTGGAATTTTCGTGAATAAATGGTAGTCGGAATTTGTGCTAACGATTGCTGCTTTTTATTTTATTTTTATTTTAAATTTTAGGATCGTTTTCAACTAGCAACTGAAGCAAAGATCTGCAACGATATCTTGATATCGTACGTTAGTTAAAGACAAGGTATTTGTAAGTTGTACTAGGTTGTAGTTGGGCTTAAAATTAGCAAATTTAATACGTCATTGTAAACCAGTCGTTCAGCCTTAATAATTTCAAAGATCTCGCAATAATGGCCGATGATTTGGATGTAGAAGCAATGTTAGAAGCCCCATTCAGGAAAGGGGATAAAGTAAACGAAAGAGGTAAGGGTAATTATTCGGATAAAGAAAATCAAGACAACACTATCAGCAGTTCTTCTGGTAGTAGTGGCAGCAGAAGGAGAAGGAACAGAAGCAGGGATAGGAGTCAAAGTCCAAATAGAGGAAGACGAAGTGGAAGCGGAGGTAGAAGTCAGAGTCATTCCAGTGCCAGGGAAAGGGGACGGAGGAGTCGTAGTAGGAGCCGAAGTCGTAGCAGAGATCGTCGAGGAAGACACAGTCCACCTCCTCCTGTCAGAGGAAGGGAAAGAGAGAGGGAGAGAGAAAGGAGGAGGAGCAGATCCAGGAGCCATGACCGGAGGCGATATGGGAGAGAAAAGAAAAGATTCCATTCACCTTCACCTCCAAGACGTGATAGACGACGTCGCACCAGGTCACGAAGTCCACCACCAGCAATACCCCCAACGCGAATGTCACCACCCATTTCACTGCCTGGCCGTTCTACTAGATCCCATGCTACCGATCTGACTCCAGAAGAAAGAGATCAGAGGACTGTATTTTGCATGCAACTATCACAGCAGGTTCGAGCGCACGATTTGAGGGAATTTTTTTCTTCAGTATGTGAAGTTCGTGACGTACAAATTATAATGGACGCCAAGACTAGACGTTCAAAAGGCATTGCTTATGTTGAACTAAATAGTGCTCAATCGGTTAGTTTGGCACTTGGCTTGAGTGGACAGAAGTTAAAAGGTGCACCGATAATAATTCAACCAACACAAGCAGAGAAAAATAGAGTTGCTGCAAATTCTGCAAATCTTCAGAAAGGTAATACAGGTTCTATGAAATTATATGTAGGTTCCTTGCATTTCAATGTTACTGAAGATATGCTCAAGGGAATTTTTGAACCATTTGGCAAAATTGATAAAATTGAGCTAAATAGGGATCCAACAACAGGACGGTCCCAGGGTTATGGATTTATCACATTCCATGATGCTGATGATGCAAAACAAGCTCTGGAACACATGAATGGATTTGAATTAGCAGGAAGGGCAATGAAAGTGGCTCATGTCACAGAACGAACTGATACTTCTCAAGGACCTTCATTCTTGGATAGTGATGAATTAGATCGAAGAGGTATGGATCTTGGAGCTACTGGAAGGCTGCAGTTAATGGCCAAGTTAGCTGAAGGTACTGGACTTCAGTTACCCCAAGCTGCTGTTAATGCTTTACAAAGAGCAGCTGCTGGTGGAAGCATTGCAGGACAACAAAGTGTTGTTCCTCCTATTGCAACACAGTGTTTCATGCTATCTAATATGTTTGATCCTTCTAGTGAGAACAAGCAAGACTGGGATTTAGAAATTCAGGGTGATGTCATTGAAGAATGCCGAAAACATGGAGGAGCTCTTCATGTGTTTGTTGATAAAGTGTCACCTCAAGGAAATGTATATGTTAAGTGTCCTAGTATAGCAGCAGCAGTAGCTTCAGTAAATGCCCTTCATGGGAGATGGTTTGCAGGGAGAATGATTACTGCTGCTTATGTACCTGTTGTAAACTATCACACATTTTTTCCAGATGCGGCCAATGCACGTGTATGTTTATAGACAGGACTGATCAAACAACTAGAGTTACTTTTTTATGTGTACATATGTCATCACTCTCAACTCATAAATAGCTTATAGTTTGTGGCATTTTATAATGACCATGTTTCATAAGCTTGTATTTGCAAGGTATTGTCGCTTAAATATAGTAGTGCATATATATATATATATATATATAAATGGCTGCTTCATTTAATGTTGTATTGGGTAAGTAATGATTTTGCAAATTTTGTAAACCATTTGTAATTTGTTCTGCCAGTGATGTTGATCCTAAGGTGTTGTAGCTCTTAAAAATTGAGTCATGAGGGAAAACAGTGTGCTCTTTTATTTGTAATTTTCATTTTCTCATTAATTATATATATCTGATGAGAAATTAAAAATGTGATTCTGAGATCATGTTTTTTTTTTGTTTTTTTTTTTTTAAATTAAATCTTGACATACATTTCACCTTTCCTACCTAATTTTGTTTTTTTTTTTTTATAGGGAAGGACTGGAATTTTGATTTGTCTTATTCCTATATTTTGACAGTAGTATGTTAACTTATGGCTGAATTTTGTAAGTAAATATATATTTAGTAACTGAAAAAAATTTTGGGTAGGTTATGTCTGCAACCCGTCTTAACAGTCAAAGTTATAAAATTGGGAGTTGATCAGTTAATTTGTGAATATGTCCATAATATATAAAGTTATCTTGGTTATATGATGGACTTGCTCATAAATAAACTTTATAAATATTACTTTGAATTGTTTTTCAAAGTAGCGACTAGACTGTCTGTTATTAGTTTGACTTTTAGTCATAAGGCAGGTTGAAGATTGCTGATAACCCAAAATTTCAAAATATATTAATATAAGGAGATTAAATGGGAATTCTCTCTTAAATGCAGAATTAGACATTAATACTTCTGAAATATTAACTCTTGGTATTAAAATATTTGGCTGTTATCTAGAATAGGCAGCCCATTAATAGGTTGTCTTATAACAGCATGGGCTTTTGATTTAGGGTACCCACTTGTGTACATGGGATTTAGGAAATTGGTAGGGGAGGGTTGCTTGTCCTAGAATAAACCCAAATATTTTTATTTTGTTAACGTTGCATAGGGTTTGTAACAGTAATTTTGAATTCGTGAGTGTAATAGTTATGGGAGTTTATTCTTTAACCTTCAGTCAAACGGGGAAAAAATTAATGTTTATATGATTTCTTTATTTTCATGTGTTGTGTACATAACTTGTTTTCAGGTGCCCCTTTTTTGACTCAGTGCAGTGCTGTTGCCTTCTAGATAAATGAAATCTGTGGTGCAAGTTTCAGAAATCTGCAATTATGTTTGTTTTTACTTGGGAAAGATGCATGTTAGGCTGTTTTTTTTTTTTTTTAAGATCAATCTTATTTGTACATTTATGTTATTAACAGCGCCTGTTCAAATCATCTGTTATAATAAAATTTCAGAAAGCTAGTTTTTCAAAATATTTGAGTTTTCACTTGATGGGGGTGTGTAATACACAGAGTTGGCAAACCTGCGGTAAGAGTCAGCTGGCAGTTGGATATATTCTTTTGTCTGTTTTCATTGGCTTGTTTGATTCCTGAATGGTTAAACGGCTCAGTTTTCATTGGTGTCCCTGTCCGTTGTTTACCTTACTACATATATTAGATAAAATCCTTCACAAAAACTTAATAAAAAAGTTTTTATAAAATTATTAAAAAATGAAATAGATACTGATTTGTTTCTAGAAGAGACTGTGTTGTTTATTGAAAGGCTGGTAACCATACTGAAACAGATTACACATAAAAAAATACAAAATTACATGAACAGATTGCACACAAAGGATGCATAAATTTTTAATTGTCAAAATTGCACACAAAAAAGACATGATCTAACTGCATATGAAATGTATTACAACAAATTATGCACAAAAAAAAAAAAAAAGACAGAACCAGGTAAATAAATAATAAGTACAAATTGTACAGGACATCTCTTCACAATTTGCCTCATCAAATTACAGATGGCCAGCTTGCGTGTACCTTTTCCTCCCCAAAAATTCAATATCATGTCCACAGGCATACCATTTCTTCTTTTGTGAGATTTCAAACTCTTCCAAAAATTTTCTGTGATTGATGGTTGCTCCTTTGATGGGATTCATGAAATTCAGGCTGTGGTTCACTGTTTTGTGGGCAGATTGTTTTTTTGGTAAATCGTTTTATACTTTCCTTTTATTTGATATTATTGAGTCTTGCACAGTTACTGTGTTAACAGTTGGAAGTAGCATTTCTGCTTCCCTCTTTTCCATGAAGCAAGCATAGCCAACCTTTTTCAACTATATTATTGTCACCAAATAGCTATATTTGGGATATACTTCTGCTCAATCTGCACTGTTCATCAATTTTAATGGTATGTGACCTGGTTCTCCCAATACAGTGGATACTTGAAGCAGTTTCCAGGAGCAGATGTCATGAAAAAAAACTGAAGACAGCCTTATTGCATGTGACAACAAATTTAAATGTTCCTGCATCACTGTTAGTGTGGTTTGGATGGCCCAATAGAACAATAAATAAACATTTTCTTTGCAGGAATTCCTCCCTCCGCACCAATTAACCCCTTTAAAACTGATTGGGTACATTAGTGTTGCCAGCTCAAATAAACCTGGAAAGGTTTTCTAATCTGTTGAGCTGTGTGTGTGTACAGTTAATTACATAGACCACACATCACTTGTGATTTCATTATCTTTTGGTCACGTAAAAACGACGACAACACTCCTTCCTGGATTAAGCAAAAATTTCTCTAATTTGAAGAGATTCAATATCAAAACATAGAAAGGAAACAAAGGCAAACCTAAGCATGGAAAGAGGAAAATCACACTGAAAGATGAAAAGGCAAATGAAGCTGTTATTGACTCTTGCTGACTTATTGGCAGTTGTATGGTGAGGGAGACCAATTAAAATGGCATGTTTTACTGGAAAAAAAATGGACCAATGAAAATAGTTTCAGTTGACCACTTGATAGGTTAACAAAATTGAACAATAGTAATACATCTGACTGCCTGGTGACGATTATAGTAGGTTTACTTGTAGATTTATATATGAAATACACCAAAAGTTTTCTTATTTCATAATCTAAAAACAAAATTGTGTATATTCGTTCAGTTTAAGTTTGTTTTGAGAATTTTCAAAGGGGCCAATCTCATATGAGTTATTAAACTATTGATTTAATCCTTATTTGTGCCTATAAAAACCTTTGTGTTAAGACCTTTGTTTATTTTTTGTGATATACACAAGTGATCAGGTGCTGTTAGCAAGATATTTAGAAACCATTGAACACATACAGATTTTAAAGCAGTTTTTTTTTATTGTATAGGAAATTTCATATGTGCATGTATATACACAAATCAAAAAGAAAACCAATCATTGACATAAATTGGGGCAGAACTAAAGGAACTATGTAGTTGTGGTTGGCTCTAAAAACTTTTCGGGATCAGTGAGATATGCCAAAAATGTTGATCCAACTTCACAAGTAATGGTGAACATCGGTAACCAATATAGATTTCTGTGTGTGTGTGTGTGTGTGTGTGTGTGTGTGTGTGTGTGTGTGTGTGTGTGTGTGTGTGTGTGTGTGTGTGTGTGTGTATATATATAGAGAGAGAGAGCGAGAGCAAGCAAGCAGCTCCGTTTTATAGGGGAGGGGAGTACACAGTTTGTATTGGCCCAGTTGTAATGGAATTTGGGTTGACTCAACAAAATTTTTCTAGAAAGTTGTTGCTTAATAGCAAGTCAAATAACACTCTGGGTGTACTTTTAGTGCTAATTCTAAAAATCCAAACCTTTTTTACCTAACATGTACAGATCTTTTATAAATAATTGTTTTCTTACATGCACATTTCTTTTATACATAATATGCATACTACATTCTTTGTGACTGACAGGTATGAATGTGCCTAGATCTGTTTAGACATATTGAGATATCTGCAAGTCAGGTAGCCCTATAAACCTACAAAGTGTTTCTTCCGCATTCAGTTGTTTTCGGGTGCAGTTGTGATTACTTGTATCTTCTTCAAATGTGATTTTCATATTCTGTGTCTTAGACAATGGCAACTTGTGGTTGTATGAACAATCCAAATATATTTTTCTCCATTTGTGTATTTCGGAATTAAATTAGGCAACCAAGATGTCAGTTGGGCCTCAAAGTATGCCATACATGTATGGAGGACTTACGATTGTGGAAATGTAAAAAGGAACCCTTGACATTTGCTGTTATGATGGTGTGGAGGGACTAAGGATCGTGTTAATGACTGCTATGTTTGGTCTGTAAATGTAGCAGGTTATACTTTAAAGAGAAATATAGAGCATTATGTACCCATATCATCACTTCAGCTGTAAGGCCAGTACCCCATGGACCTGGACTACTGGTACCACCTCCACCAGTTGTTTTTGAACATATTAGATTCTGAATCTGATATTTGTGATCTACAGGGTGATATAAAGTGTTGTGATGAAGAAATTCAGAACTCTAGATCACAGCTGTTTATACAAAATGAACTCAACAATCTCATGAGCTATTTAAATCTACCCAAAGGATCTGCAGAGCTTTTAGGGTCAGGACTGAAATCCAAGAATCTGCTGATCCCAGAACAGACTTTTTATGACATAATTATATTGGAAAAGAATTGGTTTCCCGTTTTTCTGAAGCAAGCTGAATGATACATTGCAGTGACATTCCTGCAGTTATGAACTTTTTGGAATTTTTTGTATATTGAAGAAAAGCCTCAAAGGTGTTCTTCATAATGGAAACAAGTATGCAACCATTCTTCTAGCCCATTTAGCACACTTAAAAAGAAAAATGAAAATGTTAAGCTTCTTTTTGAAAAAAAATTCACTGCAAGGATCATTGTTGGCTAGTGTGTGGAGAGTTTAAAGTTATTGGTTTGCTACTTGGCCAGCAACTTGATTACACATCATCTAGACAAGACTGCAGCAATAATTCAGACACAGCATGGGTTTGTTAAGGGAAAGTCTTGTCTGACAAATTTGATAGAATATTATGATGTGGTTACAAAGGAACTGGATGCAAAAAATAATTTTGATATCATATATTTGGATTTCAGGAAAGCTTTTGACACTGTTGCGCATGGAAGACTATTGTACAAATTGGAGTAGAATGGTATTAAGGGTAAGTTGCTACAATGGATAAAAGGATGGTTAAGTGGGAGAAGACAGAGGGTGGTGATCAATGGGTGCTTCTCTTCGTGGACTAATGTTACTAATGTTATTAGTGGAGTCCCACAGGGTTCGGTGTTGGGTCCTCTGTTGTATATCAGGCTTAGTGTCGAAGTTTGCAGATGATACAAAGGTTGGCAGGGTTTTTAATGGCAGTGTGCTACTGCAACAGGATCTAGATAATTTGGGCAGATGGGCTAAGAAGTGGCAACTGAAGTCTTGTCTGACAAATTTGATAGGATATTATGATGTGGTTACAAAGGAACTGAATGCAAAAAATAATTTTGATATCATATATTTGGATTTGGATAACCTTGACAAATGCAAAGTATTGCATATGGGTAGAAGTAACCCGAGAGAAAAGTACCAATTGTGTGGTACTACACTTAAGGTGGTAGAAAATGAAAAAGACCTGAGAGTAATTGTGCAGTCAGATATGCAGTTTTCTGTGCAATGCAGACAAGCTGCCAGGGCAGGTCATGGGGTTTTGTCAGTGATATATAGGAATTTTGCTAGCAGGGAAAAGAAGGTGATTGTCCCTCTGCATAAGGCAATGGTCAGGCCATGCCTTGAGTACTGCGTACAGGTCTGGAGGCCTCATTTTAGGAAGGATGTAGATTTGCTTGAGCGTGTACAGAGAAGGGCAACAAGATTGTTGAGGGGAATGAAGGGATCCTCTTACCAAGAGAGGCTTAAGTTCTGCAAATTGCAGTGGCTGGAGACTAGGCACCTGCGTGGTGATCTGATTCAGGTATATAAGGCCTTGAATGGGTTGAGCATGCTGAATTCTAATGGGATCCTTCCACTTGTTCTGATTACAAACCTAAGGGGGCATAAATTCAAATTAAGAAAAGACAGATGTAGAATAGATGTGCGGAAATTTGCCTTTAGCCAGCGGGTGGTTAATTGCTGGAACAAACTTCCATCTGTTGTGGAAGTTGATAGGTTAAATAAATTTAAGGAGGAACTGGACAGGCATTTGGAGGGAATGGTGTGATTTTTTTTTTTTTTTTTTTTTTGGCTTATGCTGCATAAGCTCATACACTTGCTTTCTTGCATCACATGCCACTACTACTATAACACAAAAATGCCTTGCTTTCTTTGCAAGTTGAGAAAGAAGTGAATATTGGGGAAAGGAAAGGAAAGGAAAGTGTGACCAACAAGTAGATCAAAACAAAGTACTGTTACCTCCTGTGCATATAAAGCTAGTTTTAATGAAACATTTCATCCAAGCTTTGAGTAAGGAAGGAAATTGTCTCAAGTATTTTTGCACTTAGATTTCCCATTGCTTATACTGTATATAAAAAATGAAAGAAGGAATTTTTGTTGGATCTGAAATCTGCAAGCAGCTGCTATATAAAGAATCTGTGAAAAGTGAAAAAGACTCTGGACTGTCTTTAAAAATGTAGTATGCAATTTTTTGGGAAACAAAACACCTGGATTATTGTGAGTGATATGCTGAAGAAGTTCATAAAACTAGGCTACAATATGACTGTTAAGGTATATTTCTTCCACTCTCATTTCAACTATTTCTTGTAAAATTTAGGTAGTTTAAGTGATCAGCAGGAAATGGAAAATGTACCAATGGAAATGGATTGTTGATATGAAGGCAAACTACTGCTGGATGCTAAAATGAGGAACAGCCACCAAACCAGCTGCTTGAGGAAGTCAGAAAGCATAAGGTTTCACCCAGTCTGTATCCAGCTATGTTTGATAAGAATATGCATCCTTTGATATTTCTGTTTTTGCATAATTTTATTGGAATAAAAATAATGCAATTGTAAAAAAATTGTGATGTGATGGAGTAGGTTTCAAGTAACTTGAAATTACATTAAAAATGTAGTTGAGATTATTTATCACTAGCAAAAAATCAGAAAATTCTTAAAATGCAGACTGGTTTGATATGAAAATTTGTCTACTGGGAGTCAAGTTGTTACATGCATGTGAACAGACATGAACAAACAAGAGGCACTTCATGTATACGTGAATGCACCTAAAAATAATTGTAGGGATATTGTTAAAACCTTTGTGGGAAAATGCTAATTATAAGACTGGATTATATTGTTTGGGTAAGAGAATTAATGAATGATATCAGAGAATTAATAAATGCCTTGAAAACAGTATAATAATAAGACTTTCTGGAAGAGTATTTATTATGAGGCTGTTGTATTGTTTTCTGCATAGTATTACGCTGAAAGTAGTGCTGGCTTGATGCTGTTTTTGGTGTATATTTTAATTTTCCGAGAAGCTTTTGGGACTTATACAATTATATAGATTTATATACAATTATATATACATTTCCATCATCCAGGGGTTGTGTGTGTGTGTGTGTATCATGGTGGCTCCAAGGCAATATCCCATCTCCACCTTTGTTCTCTGTGTTGGTGTAGAAACTCCAGGCCACTTTGCCACCAGGGAGCAATGAACACCTGGGCAGCTGCCACTTGGTGCCTGTCCCCAGGCAAGATGAAATCGGCCTGGGACAGCTTTTAGGACAGAATGCGATTCTGTATCTCCTTCAGTTTATTGGGAACTGTGCAGTAGACACCAACACTGGCCAATTGTTTCAAATAATAAGGGCAGCCGCAGATACAAACATTGTGTTGAGTGAGCCTCTGGAGGCTGTGTGTGTTGTGAGTGTTAGTTAGTTATATTCTGGACAGTCAATACGAACTACTGCAAAAGAGTATGAAAACAGGAATAGTATTTAAAAAATGCCAAGCTACTTAGGTGAATTTGAGGAGAAAGCTGTGTTAATATGTATTAATGTCGTCCTTCATTTAGTGGAAATGAGATGTGTGAAGAAAATATGTTCGATAATTTTTTCTTATTCTGTACTCAAAACTTACAAAAAATAAGTAAAAGCAATACAAATAAAATCTATTTATTTATGTCAATTTCATTTCAAGCATACATGGTGGTTAAAACATTCAGTGACACTAAATTAACCCTTTTATACCAACAGACAATGGAGAATGTATGAGTAAGATTGTTCCAAACTTCACAGTAAATTCCTTGAGTGATTTTAAGCACTCAAAAAAAAAAAAAAAAAAATCATATCAACATGGGTCTGATTTTAAATGGCTGTGGAGTTTTGAATGGTTAAAAATAATGGAAAATTAATAAAAGTAAGACCCAATACCTAGTATAAATAAACATTTACTAGGTATATTATGTGCTAATTTTATTTGCTGTTTTGATGATTTTTTTTTACTATTTGAAATTCCATAGCCATTTTTAAAATTCAAACAGCATAGCTCTATAACTGTCCAGAATTAGACTTACGTTGATAATTTTTCTTTTAATCTGCATATTTTTTTTTCAAGCAAAAAAAAAAAAAAAAAAAAATTTTGCTACTATGTAGTGCATCAATCTCATATGCATCTTTTTCCTTTTTTTTTTTTTTTTTTAGCTTAAAATCATTCAAGGAATCAACCGATCCCTGAAATTTGGCAGATTCCTCCTGTTACACCTTGGACTGGTGTAATATAAAATTTATATGCCACTGAGGTCATAAGAGATCCATATATGTTTTTTTTATATGTGTGGTAAATAGAATATTGAAATTTTCTTATTGGTTCATTGTATAGGCCTTCTCTATTCATTTACTAATACATTTATTTAATAACATTACAGATTATTTAATATTTACTTACATTTTCTTGGAAATAGTAGTTTTTGATGCAATATATGTACCTGGTAATACTTACTACAAAGATAGTGGGAATACATCAGCTTGTATTACAATGAGGGCTTCATTGTAATCTTCTTTTCAGTGTTACTGAGGAATTTAAAATCATAGAATTTTAAAAATAGTATTTAATTATAAACAGACCATCCAGCATGATCTTACAAGTTTGATGGCTATATATCCTTATATAAATTTTATATAGTAATATTAATAGTAGTAATGACAAATTATGCAAGAAAGAAAGCAACCTTATATAGCATCAGCTGAAAAAAAAAAAAAAAGTTTACCCATCCATACCCTCCAGTAATTTGTCTAGTTCTCCCTTAATTTATTTAACCTATTCACTTCCACAACAACAGTGGAAGAATACCATTTACATTCAGATTACTCAATCCATTCAAGGCTTTAAATGCCTCAATCAGATCTCCCGTCAGGTGCCTAGTCTCAAGACACTGCAATTTGCAAACTGAAGCCTTTCTAGGGAAGAGCACCCTTTTGTACCCTTCACCAATCTGGTTGCCCTTCTGTGTACCTGTATGCATCCATCAGATCTACATCCTTCCTAAAGACTATTGACCAGTATACAATACTCAAGACGCCCTAACCATGGCCTTGTACAAAGGATAACCACCACCTTATCCCTGTTAGCAAAGTTTCTGTATATCATTGACAAAATCCCATGAGCTGCCCTTGTAGCATGTCTGCACTGCTTAGAGAATTTCATGTCTGATTGCACAATTACTCCCAGGTCTTTTTCATTCTCCACTACCCTGATTGTAGTACTACACAGTTACTCTGGGGTTACTGCTACCCATTTGCAGTACTTTGCATTTGTCAATGTTCAACTGCCATTTCTCAGCCCATCGACCCCAATTTTCCTAGATCTTGTTGCATTGGGTTACCTTGATGACTGTCAGTAACCACCCTGCCAACTTAGACATTAAGCCTGATATATTTTCATTGTTATCATTGATAAATATTAAAAACAACAGTGGACCCAGCACTGAACCCTTGGGAACTCCAGTAATAACATTAGTCCAAGAAGAGCAGTGCCCATTGATAAATTCTTCCACTTAATCAGTCCTTTATCCACAGCAGTAACTTGCCCTTAATGCTGCTGCTTCAGTTTGTACAGCAGTATTTTATGTGCAGGAGCATCAAAAGCTTTCCTGAAATCTGAGTATATGATGTAAAAATTTTTTTGCATTCAGTTCCTTGGTCACTGCATCATAGTAACCTAACAGATAGTTTAGACAAGACTGTCCCTTGACAAATCCATGCTGTAATTGCATGCCTTCTCCCGCATTACTTCTTTAACCAGTGATTCCATTCTTTTCCTTGGAACAGACATTAAGCTAACTGGTCTGTAATTACTTGTGTCACCTTTTGATCCCTGTTTATTAACTGGGGATATATTTGCACTTCTCCAGTCCATAGGGATCTCCCCTGAATTCAAGAATGCTCTCATAATTATGGCTAAGGATATGCTTATCTCCTTTGCTGCCTTCCTTAATATAATTGGATAGATTCCATCTGTCATAGGTGCTTTTTATATGTCTATCCTCACAATTTCTCCTCTACTTTCCTTTTAGTTATCACAAAGTCATTTAGTTCCTCATTAGAGTTTGATAAACTTCTGGCATCCCGTTCCCTAAAGCAGCATTTCTCAACTAGTGTTCCGTGAGACGTGAGCAAGTGTTCTGCGAAAAATCGTAATTAATAATTAAAAAATAAATAAATAAATTTTGAATATTTGTGGCGTACACCACTTATTGTATCATTATAACAATTTTTTTTTTCCGTTATTAATATACTGGCATAGACCACGGAACACTATTTTGGCGGGCTTTGCATAGAGAAATATGCGTAGAAGTAATGACACCTACGAAAAGGTAGCAGTTTAGTGATCTAGTATGGCAAGTATGCCATACTTATGCGATTTAGTCTGGAGTACACGGGTTGAAGGAGAGGAGGAAGTGAACCGATATTATAACTAAACTCACTTCCTTGTATAAATTTTTTTTATAATTATTAGTATTTCGAAATATTATTATTAAATTAAATTACCATGGATTTGTGGTTGAAAAAAAGGAACTTTAAAACAAGAAGCAAAGTACTTATAGTAGTGCAACTGTGGTCGATGAAAACAGTATTGTCATACTTCAAAGCGAGGATGAAAAATACAGCATTTTGTTCCCCAGAAATCCGAAGTGAAAAAATAGGAACCAACTAATGAAAGACCAGAACGAAAGTATGATGACAGTTACTTGAATTTCGGCTTTACACGTTTTGGAAATAAAGATGCTCCTGATGCACAGTGTGCCATATGTCTGCAACGTGAGCAGGTTAGTCAACAGTTAACCTATAGTCAAGTGTCCAACTGTGATTCAATCCTTCCTTCTACTGTTAATATAAGCATAGAAGTCTTTGCTGTTTTTCTTTGCTAGAGACTACTTATAATCTGCTTTTTGTGACTTGATTACAGACTAATTTATATCTTCCATAGGCTTCTGTATCACCTGATAAATTATATGCATCCCATGTAGCTTTTCTTCTCTGTCACTTGTCTCAGTAGTTCATCTGACATCCATTTAGGTCTTAGCCTTGAACAGTATTTCTTCATTTCTATGAAAAGCTTAGTAGCTTCTTTGATTTCTTCCCTGAATATTTCCTCTTTAGAATTTGCTGTTGGTAACATCATCAGTTGGTCCCACTACACAATTTAAAAACTGTCTGAGACTTCTGTAGTCACCCTTATGAAAGCAAAATCCTTTCCCTTTACCCTTGATAGTAGTTGGGTCTTTAATTATATTCCCATTAGCACACTATGATCTCTGCCGCACAGTGGGTCTTTTACCTGCAGATTTTTAATGCATGAAGAATCACTGATAACCAGATCAAGATTGTTATTGCCTCCTCTTGTTGCCTCTAACATGCTTCTGTAGAAAACAGTCATCCATGATATATCAGCATAATATAAATTTAACAAGCAAGGCAAAGATTTCACCTTGTCACACAGCAACTAAAGGAGAATTTCTGCATAATGCTGTTCTTAAAGTGTGGTTGTTTTTTGTGCTTTTTTTTTTTTTTTCAAGTATACTGTTTTTTACTCTTCCCATGTGGTGACTGACTTATTTGGAATTAATGGTAAAATACTACAGTGGATAAAGGGATGTTTAAGCAGTAGGAGACAGATAGTGGTTATAAGTAGTCACTTCTTTTCATGGACCAAGATCACAAGTCTGGTTCTTATGAGGATTAGTGTAGGGTTCTTCAGCCTTCCTAATATTTATTAATCATATTTATTTAGTTATTTTAACTTTAAATTGGTTTGCTGATGATAGAGGCTAGTTAATCACAGTACAAGTACCTCCCATATAACATGGTACTTCTACAACACAGTTTCGCTCTAACACGATTGATAAATTGCGGCAATCCTTGTACAACACACAGCACTATGACACAATTTTGCTCTAACATGGTTAGAAAATTGGGGAAAACTTGGCATAACATGATATTTTTGAGCTTTTTTGCTGGGGAAATCCTGCTATGTTGAATGTAATTTTTCGACATTTCCATTCTTTTTTTTGAATCCCTGCTGTTGACTCGCTAGCTGTTATGCAAAAAAAAAAAAAAAAAAAAAAATATTGGGAAATTCTCTTCATATTTTATTTTGTTGGGAAATCCCCATGTTAGGTTCTATGCTATCGAACTAGTGCTTGTTTGAGACCACAAAAAATTAACTTCAAAGCATGAAGTTCGTAACTTTTAAGGTTTTTGTAAGGTTATTTTAGCCTTTATTTGATCATTTATAAATTTTTTCGGGTATGTATTACTAAACTTTGTTCTTAAGAACTGTATTGGAATAATTTCTTTTGTTGTGAATCTAATTCCAGCCCTAAGTTATGCCTAAGGAAAGTAAAAAAGCACCCCTCAAAAGACATTTTGTTGGGGAAATGTATGGCCAGAATTAGCTATTTAGGAAATATGGTCGAATCGGCAGAAAACGGAATCAATGTGATATTAGAACTTGCTAAGTCAGTAGGAGAGGAAGGTTTTGATGATAAGACTACTGAAGACGTTCACAAATTACTGGTAGAAAAAGAGGCTGGCAAAGCGGTTTAGTGGAAATGGCATCGGATGTAAACCAAATCAATTAAAAGGATGATAGCGCAGATCAAAGTTCCAACTTTCACACTAAAAAGCATATGGGAAGGCAGAACGCAGATCCTTTGTCTGAAAGGAGCACAAAGTTCAAAAGGGAGCTTCGAACATGCTTAGCTCCATACCAAAAAATTTACAAAGATCTATCAAGCAAAGGCAAACAAACCGAGATTGCTGAGTTTTTAAAGAGAGCAGAAGATACACGATATATAGATGCTGCAGAAGAAAGTTCAGAAGGTGAAAATATTCTGCAACAGAGAAAACATTTTAATTTAATTGTGCTTAGCAGCAATGACAAGGAAGAAAATTAAATGAAAGTATATTATCTGACATATATGTATCATAGTTTGTAAGACATTTGTTCAGTTATTACTTTTTTTAACAAAAAGTAATTTTCCGATTTATAAAAATGTGTATTTTGTTAGCTTTTGGAACGTAACCCCCCCCTTTTTTTTTTGTACTGGTTCTTAGTCCTGTATAACATGGTTTCGCACTACATGAGATTTTGTAGGAACCTAACCACCGTGTTATATGAGGGTTACCTGTAATCAGGGTGTGCCGCTTCAGCAAGCTCTAGATAAACTGTTAGGATAGGTTCAAAAACAGTAATTGAGATATAATGCAATGTAAGTGCAATGTACTGCATTTATTGATTCATCAGTGTAAAGATAGTCAATAATGACAAAGTCCTGAAAGTATTTGTATAGTTTGGCTCTAAGAAGTGCAGACTGCCTGTACTGCTTAGAGCTTCGTGCAAATTTCACTAATTTGTGAAAAGTTCACAAATTTCTGTCAGTGATATTAATTTTGCCAGCAGAGACAAAGGTAATCATTTTTTATAAAACAGTGGTTAGGACTCATCTCAAATAGTGTACCTCGTTTTAGGGAGTGTGTAGAATTTATCGATTCATCAGTGTAAAGATAGTCAATAATGACAAAGACCTGGAAGTATTTGTATAGTTTAGCTCTAAGCAGTGCAGACTGCCTGCACTGCTTAGAACTAAATAGTTGAGTTGAAAACACTTCACCTGTGTATAGTTTCATTAAAATCTATTTGTTGTTAATAGTTTACAAAAGGGTACTAGGGCTCTGTGAATTGCTGTTTGGAAACCTAATTGAGGTTTTAAATGGGTGGATTAAACAAAATGGCATTTTTACTATTTCTCAGACAACAGTACACACAAGGAAGCATTAGCATTAGTAGAGGCATTTGATGCAAGAAAGCAAGCTTATGCAGCATCAGCCAAAAAAAAAAAAAAAAAAACCACTTCCACTTCACCCCTCTGTTCGTTCAAAATACCTGTCCAGCTGAGCCTTAAACTTATTTAGGCTATCAACCTCCACCACAAGGGATGGAAGTCTGTTCCACCAACCAACCACCCGCTGGCTAAAGGCAAATTTCCGCACGTCTATCCTACATCTGTCTTTCCTCAATTTGAATTTATGCCCTTTCAGGTGATTTTTCTGAGCTAGAGGAAGAATCCCATCAGCATTGAGCATGCCTAAACCATTCAAGGCTTTATACACCTCTATCAGATCACCTCGCTGGTGCCTAGTCTCCAGACACTGTAATTTGCAAAACTTAAGCCTTTCTTTGTAAGAGCACCCCTTTGTTCCATTCACTAATCTTGTTGCCCTTCTCTGTACTCGTTCCAGCAGCTCTACATCCTTCTTGAAATGAGGCCTCCAGACCTGTATACAGTACTCTAGGTGTGGCCTGACCATCGCCTTATACAATGGAATAATCACCTCCTTATCCCTGCTGGAAAAATTCCTGTATATCATTGACAATACTCCATGAGCTACTCTTGCAGCCCGTCTGCACTGCTCAGAGAACTTCATATCTGCCTGCACAACCACCCCCAAGTCCCTTTCATTCTCTACCACTGTCAGTGTTGTACCACAGAGTTGATACGTTGCTCTGGGGTTGCTGTTTCCCATGTGTAGTACTTTACATTTGTCAGTGTTAAACTTCATTTGCCACCTCTCAGCCCATCTGCTCAACCTTTCCAGATCCTGTTGCAGCAGCATAGTGTCAGTAGTGTCCTTGACAACCCTGCCAACCTTTGTATCGTCTGCAAACTTGGACATTAAGCCCAATATACCATCATCAATATCATTTATAAATGATATTGATGATGGTATATCGGGCTTGAAGCAAAAATTGAAATTTAAAAGGATGGTTGCAGAATAGATGTGCAAAAGTCTGCAGCCAGAGATTGGTTGTTGAAATAAACCTAGTGTTACAGAGAGAAGTTTGTGGGGTTGAACAAATTATTAGAAGGAATGGCCAAATGGACAGAGGTGCGTCCCCCCTACACACACACACACTTTGCTGATACCGTATAAGATGTTTCTTTGTATCATTTGGCATATTTGCTATATATATACATATGTGCCTGTTGCCTTCACCATGTCTGTCTATCCATCCGCATGTAAAAATTCAACTTACACGATGGAGTTTCATGAAATTTTATATTTGGGCCTTTTAGAAAGATTGCCAATCTATCCCATTTCATTAAAATTGGGCAAATAGAAATCTGGCAGTTATTATTTCTTTGTTCCATATGATTTGTATAGAGGTCTGACGTAGCCCAGTGGTCAGGAGCGAGAGTGCATAGCACGCGTTCTTTGAGTGGACCGGGGTTCAAGCCCGTGACTACTAAATACGATAAATATTTGTATTGACGATTTATTGTAAACTCTACTGACTTGGTTGTTGTGCCAGAGTATGAACAGAAAAAAGAAATTCATAGATTAAATGTAGTTTTAATGCAGTATTATTAGCATTAGTCAGTCCATGCATGCTTTGTGCATATTATTATGTAAGACTTATGAATGTGGTGTCACTTGTAAAGATACATATAAAGGGAAAAGAGACAAAAAAAGAAGTGCAGTATATGGGAGAAGAGTAATAAATATTGTGTAGTTATAATTAAACTGAATAGATATACAGCTTTGTTCAAAGTTTACTTCATACAGTAATACTTAATAAATATGGAGAAATATGATCTAATTTTTGATTAAGCCATTGTCATCTGGGATTTTTATCTTTAATTGATACTCAATTGCCCATTCTATGTGTGTTTCTTCTCCCCCCCCCTCTAACCTGTGACCCATTTTTTATTGTATATTTGTAGACTTGGAGCAGTAGTGTAATTGTAATGAAAATATCAGTATAGCACTGTAAAAATTCATCCCAATATGAATATAATCATTATAATGAAATAAGTAAAAAGAAAATCCTTAAACAATATGAAATTCACTTTTTGATCATTGGTTTTTAGCAACTGGCATTGCTCCAGCAATTTCCTAACTGGGCAGTTAATTGCCTGTTTAAGGTTAGTGGATTTTGATCTGTCTACCATTCTAAAGTCTTATTTAATAAAGGTGTGTTGTTTTTGCAGATTTAAATATTTTGTGAAGCTTGCTGTGATAGATGAGGCATCAGTATTATTGAAATTATGGTTGTTTATATAGTATCATCTGACAGTTGCACTTGTTACAGTTTTCTGAATTTGAAAATGGAAGAGACTTTTTAGTTTCACCCCCCCCCCCATTTATCTTTGGGAAAATGTTTAACCAGACTGATTTTAACAACAGCAACCTGTTGCAAATCTGTTTAAAGTAGTGAGAAATGCCATATGAGCACATTTCATTGTTATCAAATTGAAAAATGGACATTTAAGTCTAGGTCAAAAGTCTCAAGCTACGAAAGCTAAAAAGTCATAGTATATGTCAAGCATAGCCTCTTCCTGTACACAGTTTTGAGAAAATTGGGTTTGCTACTTAGTGCATCAATCTCATATTACCATGAGTTTTGGTTTTGCATTACTCTAAATAAAAGGCACTTCTACAGTGGAGAAGTGTACTGCTATTTATTTAAAGTGTATTCCTTTACCCAGACCATTGTTTAGACATTGATTTGGGTCTCCTCGATGAGCAGGCTGGCACTGTGAACACCTGAACATTTAGGGATGAGATATACCGGGGTTCAAGCCCCTGACTGCTGAATACGGTCGATCTGCCAACCCGCACTGGACCAGCGTGGCAGATTATGGTCCATTTCCCTCAGCATGAATTGTTGGGGAGGCTTCCACCCTGCAGTGGGTTGATAATGGCTGCACTTTACTTTTATATCCATAATATGTGAGATATGAGGTGGTGATGTAAATGAAGTACACATGGTTAAGACCAGGGCAAAAGCCTCAAGCTATAAAAGGACATAGTACATGTCAGGCATAGCCTCTTTCTTTACATAGCTTGAGCAAACTGGGGTTGCTACGTAGCGCATCAATCTCGTATGCATCTGACATATTTTGGCTATATCTCATCACTAGGTTATTCAAGTAGATGTGAGGAATGCTAGACGTCTCCCTGTTTTATCTGGCAGACAGTGGCTATCCTCAGATGCTGTAACTCTTGGCTGACATTGAGCATACATTCAGGACACATTTCCTTACTCTTTGTATTGTTGCCATAACCCTGAAACCTCAGCTTGTGACTATCCTGCTATTAGTGGTGAACTGCTCTAAATCTTGCAGGCTATTACATTTCATTTTATAGAAAGAGAAACACTTAATTAGGTACATTTTTATGCCTCACTTGGTTTGCATTTCCTAGGCTTAAAATCATATTCTGATTTTCTTTATCGTGTTAAAAAATTGTATTGACATCAGATATCATGCAAAAATTTTTGCAGTTACACTTTAAAAATGAAAATGTTGTAACTTAGCTTTTGGATATTCATATATTTTTACTTGTATCAAGGGATGTAGTGTGCCTGCCACTGTTTATTTTTAGATCAATGGCATGTCCTGAAAGTTCCTCATATTCCACCCTGATACCGAGACAGAAATTTTCTTCATTTTAAGTGAAGGTTCTTTGTATATTTAAGTAATGAAATGCCACTTCCCTTCCCGTGTTCTAGTATATCTTTTTTGTCTTTGAGTAAATGCGTAACTAGACTGATAGAGCAGCAGCAATCTAAGTAAAGTACTTATATAAAAAATATGGGTACTTTACTTGTACTTTGCGCTTGAGGAAAGTATTTAAAAAAAGAAAAGAAAATCCACAATTAGTTAATGGAATTAAAACTTTTTAGGCTGTCTTTATTTACTGTTTGAAAATATTATAAATCGAACTGAGTTGTAGATACATAGTTAAGTCTTATGTTGTTGACTCTTAACTTTCAATTAGAAAGGAAGTTCCTTTTGATTTTGAAAGTGTTATGATAATATTCTATTTTAGTGCTTGATGGTTTCAGTATAATTTTGCATTATGAAACCATTACTTTATTATAAATTTTAATTACAGTTAAATGATCAGTTCAGTTTATTAAAAAAAATGCATGAAATAAATTAGTTATTCATGAAGATTCCAAAATTTTCAGATGAATTTAAGTATTTCCAGTGAATTTTAAGACTGCAAAACTAGAATTTTTACATGTTTCAGAAGTTATAAACTCTGTTTAGTCAAGTGTAACTAAAAGGTATTATCATGGAAATGGAAAATTGTAAATTGAACTGAGCTGCAATATATATTAATTGTCATTTATGACTCCTATATTGACAATATATATATTGACTCCTAACTTTCAGTTAGAAGGGAGTTCCTTTGACAGTATTATAACAAATGCCTGACTAGTTGCAGTGTTTTTAAACTATGCAAGCCACCTAGTTCATGAAACTTAAAGGTAGTATCAATTCTACAGATGAATAATATCAGTAACCATTCTGTGTTATTACTTTCATCTGTTGCTTCAACTGAAATTGTTTGAATAACAAAAAAAATGTTTAAATGAATTACTTCTCCTTCTTCTATATGCCTTGAATGATTTTGGACAGAAAGACTGATCTCCAAAGCCTTATATTTGTATACACACTTAAATCACAGTTAGTACAACATAATGTTAGTACAGTGCAGTTAGTACAGTGTTACAAATTCAGTCACTAAAAGGCATTTTTGCAATTATTTTAACCACTACGTAGTTAGCACACACTCCTGGTTCATTTTGAATGTGTTGTATCTTGAAAATGTTTTGTTGACCCATCCAAGTGGTTTTCAACTTGCCAGTTTTATTTAATATTTTTTTTTTAGATTCACCAGTGAGACATTCAGATTTGCTTTTATATGTATTCTTTCATAACAGAAACAGTCGGTTACCAAATAAGACAGTTTTACATTTTTGATAAAAATGTATTTGCTTATCCACTGTTCTTGAAAAACTACTTTCATCACAGGCTTTTCATTTCCCTGATGTTGTGACTCAGAAAATATTACTTTGTTACTCTTGAGTAAAGAATAAGTAAATCTCCTTTTTACACTTACACACTCACTTTTAGATATAGGATTTCACTGTCTTGCTTGTAGAGGCATGCAGAAGTTCTGTATTTTATTGGAACAACATTTTTGGATTTCACTTTGTTTTTTATGCCAAATTAGACTGTGCCACCTTCGTTTATTCTTTGTAATGGTAAGTGCAATGCAGTAAATTCTTCGAGGGTTGTTGCCAAATTAAATCTGTCATGTTTTTACTTTTACTTATTCATCCCCCCCCCCATGAGTATTGAGTATAAACAGAACTTCTCCAGTTGATCTCCAGTTTGTTTTAAATTATATCAAACACTATGAACTTCCCTTCTTGTTACTTGTTTCTCTGTTTTTGCATTTTTGGTTTATCAGAATTCCCAGGCAGGCAGCATTTTAGCTTGTTGTTCAAATGCTGTGTGTGCCACAGAAAAAGGACCCATGCGCTGCCAGTTGCCAACTCCTATACTAGTTTATGAGCACTGACTATGTCATTTAGTCAGTGCTCATAATCTAGTATAGGAGTTGTAAGCATAATAAAGTGGATCATGACACTGAATTTTGCCATTTTGTATGCTAAGATATTTCAGTTCTTGTTGTCTAAATAGAATTTGTGACTTTTGAAATAAATATGTTAATCAAACTTGAAGACAGTGTTAAAAACAACTAATTGCCTTTGAAATTGTGTCATAAGTATATTAATTTTTCTTTTTAAAGTTTTGTTTTTTAAATCAAATTTCTTCATAAGATGCTAAAGTGGTTGAAATTTAAGTTGTGTAAAATTTTCTTATATAAAGTAAAATATCAGCATCTTAATTAGGGTTGAAAACTTTTTGTTAGATTTCTGGACACCTGATGAAATGTCCAGGAGTGTGGACTTATGGATGACTTTCCAAGAAACCTGAATTCCCTGATGTGATGCCGGTCCCGAACAGTTCAGAACAATCCTGGACTGTTGGTAACCCTGTTCTTAACACCACATTATGTTTATTAAAAAGTGGAGTATCAACTGACAAAACGTATTCTTACATATTCTTCTTTCACTGACAAAATCATTATATTTATAGTTTATCGCCATAATTAAAATAATAGAATATTAGTTTTTCATAAAATAAAATTAAATGCAAAGATTTTTATCACTTCTTTATCGAGCACCCTTCCTTAATTCTTTTAAAATAATATGCTAAACAATTCATTAAGATTACTGTTATGTTTTTACCAATGGAATAGGAATAAATCATCTGCATTAACTTTTATCAGCTTACTTCAACTTCTACAAGTTTGTTCACTAAATTTCTTGTCTGATTCAGTGTAATTAATTGATAGATATATCTGTTGCTGGGACTAAATGATCTGACTAAGCCTGATACACTTATTCAGATTTTATCTGACAATGACCATGTATCGGCTGTTTTTAACCTTTTTATAATTTTTGAACTATTCGAGTTCAAACTTTTTGAGTTATATATAAAACAGCTTTTATCCTTGGCTGATTTTATTCTTTATACTTGTATACTTTTTTGACATGGTGACCCATTACCATAGGTCATTGAAATCCTTGTTCTGTTTTTATTTGGCCTTTCCTTATCTAGTTTTGATACATGATAGCCTTTGTTATTGATGTGTTATTAAAACATTAATAAAAGTAAACCAGGCTATCATTGAATACATTATATATACCAAGAAATCAGTTCATTAAAACTAAGAAAATGTGTATCTGTATCCTCATATCAATTTTGTTGATTTCTTTTTTTGCATTTGCTGAGTTTGAATTTCAAGGGCTGTGAGGTTTTGTTATTATGGAGCAACACTCTGCCATGAATTAAGCAACTCAGCCACTTTGCCTTTTTTGTTAGCCCGCTGTAGTGACAAGACATTCAGTGTGGCACTGTAGGCTATCAGTAATAGTCTGATATCATTGACTTTGAAAAGTATTGGTATTTGCTCTGCAGTCATAGCCATTTGTCACATGCAGTATCCCAACTGGTTATTTCCAAGATGTGTGTGTTTGTTTGAATGAAACACACCAGTTGAAACAAACAACTGGTGTGTTTCATTTGAATAATGCTGGTATTTGTGACAAGTTTATCAGGAATGAAATTTATTCTCCAAATATGAATTTAGCTGTTATAATTTGTCATTTAAGCAGTACAAACATAATTTATTGCAGATTCATATACAGGGTGGATATAATTAACAATCCCTATCAGATGTTGTCTTGGAGAGGGATTTATTACAAGGAAATACAATGAAACTTGCAGTAGTAGTAGAGGCATGTGATAGCTAGCAAGCTTATGTAGCATCAGCCAAAAAAAAAAAAAAAAAAGAAGAAGAAAAAATTTTACACATTCATTTCCTCTGAAAGTTTGCCCAGTTCCTCCTTGAATTTATTTAAGCTATTTCCACAATGACAGATGGAAGTTTTGTTCCAGCAGTCAACTACCTGCTGGTTAAAGGCAAATTTCTGTACATCTATTCAACTGTCTTTCCACAATTTGAGTTTATGCCCCCTCAGGCTCAGGGATAGTCTATGAGATGCAGAAAAAAAAAAAAAAAAAAAAACATTAGTTCAAAAGTGTACCACCTGTGGTCAGAGTGATGCTGTAGTTGCCTATGAATATAAAAGCATGTGGGTGAGCAGTTGATGGTATATCTTACATTACAAAGCCAATGCATACTGCTATCTCCTCATGGAGCTGTACTCTGAAAACACTAGCAATGCAGACACGAAAGGTATCTTTGATGAGACCCATTGACAGTCTGTGTTATGTGACGTTTGCAAAGTTCAAGTAAATGAGATGTATTAATGCAAGCCAGGAAGGGGAATAAAAACTACTGCAACAACCAGATGGAAGAAGAAATTGTCACTGCAGTGGAAAAGCAGTCATCACAGGGACAATCACATGGTATTATCGGTGCATGTATATGGTTGCATACCTTATAAATACACCGTATAGCACAGTACAAAAAAAAAATGTGATCTGTACAAACTGACAAAATCCACTTGACTTCTGGTTGCAGGGTTACCTGAAGGACATTGTGCCATCATGACTACAAAATGTATGTTTCTTGCAGTAATCAATTTACAGTACTGTAGGATTGCAGGGGGGGGAGAGAAATTTTAATGCAGCAGTTGAAATCATTTGTAACCTCAGACCTTTGAGAAAGCTTCACAGCTATGTCAGAAACATTACCCCAGACTTGTTTTGAAAACCATTTTTTAGAAGTTCGAACATACTGTGAATTATGGTAATCATGTAGAGTAGGTTCCCATTTTACAGTGTGCCACTTTGGCCCTTGATAGCAGTCTCTCAGACTAATGTTTTGTTGATATTTCTATCTCTTCGGCATTTCATGGACTATGCTCGTTGCAAGTTTCTTTGTATTTCCTTTAATACATTGTTATTCAGTTGTTTCTTTATAAGTATAGTTCAATTATAACCATCATTTATATACATTATTAAAGCTATTCTTGAATATTTCTTGTTCATGATCTTACTCCAAAGCTGTGTCCCCACAAGAACTTAGACCATTAGGTCTTGGCAAGGAATTAAATCTATGATATTAACCAGAATTAAATATTTTTAAAATTAATTGCTTAACTACCAAACATTATATATTGTTTGCAATCTAATAATCAATTTACAGTACCATAGGATTGTATGTGGGGGGATATTTTAACGCAGTAGTTGAAATTAGATTACAAATTTTTATTTAATAACCAATTTCCCAAACAGAATGATAGGAATTCTGTAAGCTACTGTATACTATCTGTTAGAATAATTAACAGGTTAATACTAGACATAACCTTAAATTTTAATTCTTTCATTAACTTTCAAGGCTTTAGTTTAGTAAAATGCGATTCTTGAAGGGCATCTTACCCTTCAGCAATCACATGGATATTAGTTTCCTTTGCCAATAACTTTCAAGACCTTACTTTTAGTGTTAAAACCTTGTGTTTTAGTACCTATTTATGAAGATAAAGAACTGATTATTAAGGTTGAGAAATACAGGGAATTTTTTTTTTTTTTTTCTTAATCATTGAACCATTTTAGTTGCTTGTGAAGAGGGAAAAGCAATCATCACATACCTTGTTAATTATTTATTATATTTTTTATTTATTAATATTTTGTTTTATGATTTAGTTAAAGTATTCTGTATTTTTATATCAGTGTCAGAGAAAAGAATTGATTATGGTGATTAGAATACTTAGTGCCCAGAGCCTTATTTCCATTGTCATATTTTGTATATATATTGACTGCCATTAAATATAGTTATGTTTTATAAACAGTAAGCTACTATTGATAATGCTAATAACATTTTATCATGAGAAAGAAATTTCAGAATATTGAAAACTTCCTGTCTGTCACTAAGCTAGGTTGTTGGATGAGATCCGTTTGCAGGAAAACCAATATTACCAGTAAGACCAAAAGGTTGTTCAGCTACATTAAATCGTTTACACTCATGGAGCATACAACAGCCATAACTTGATCTGTAATAGTATCATAGGAAAGGTTAGACGAGAAGGCTGATTATGAGAAATCATTGGCTAAGAGAGCAAAGAATGGGAACAAGGTGTTTTTTTCATTTATGTGAATACAAAGAAAACAAATTTGATCAGACCGTTACGTGAAGGAATTATGGGAAGTTGTAGATAACCAAACTGATGACGTTGGCGATGGATAGGTACAGCATATTGATCAATACAGATGAAAGAATTTTCATAGTGAGTATGTGAGTCAAGCTGAGCAGTATGTAATTAGTAATATTGATTAGAAAAACTTTTGAACCTGAAGGTAGATAAAGCTCGTGGAATTGATGTCATGTAGCCATTAAACTTGAGGAAGGTAGTAAGAGAATGTACATTGAGCTATTAAGATTAATTATGAGAGCAACATCGGAGTTAGGAAAGGTTCCTTTGGATTGGAACATGCCAGAATATCACCAATCTATAGTGGCAGTTCTAGAAGTGAAGTAACTGCAGGCAATTTGATGTAATTTAACTGATAGGGAAAAAAATGGAGGTGACAATTAAAAATCATGGTTCATATGGTTCAACATAAGGGCACGCTAGATAGAAATGGTATTTTGAAAGAAATGTTTTTTTCCAGGAAGAATCTTGTTTAGCTAATGTGGTTAGCTATTTTAAGTCACTTGTGAGGAGGAATAGGAATTAATTTTGATATTATTTGGAGTTTAGTAAAACATTTGACTTTGTCATGCACAAGAGTTTGCTATATGAACTGGAACACATTGATATCGGGTAAAATCCTTAGATAGATCCCACGATGACTGCAGGACCAAGAGCAGAGGATTATGATTAATGGTTACTCTTCAGATTGGTCTGTGAAGAGTGATCAGAGCCTAATCTGGTTATGGGCCCTTTGAAGATCAGTGCTGGGGCCACTGTTGTTTCTAATTTTCTTGAATGATGTTGACAGAGGGATGCAGGGAGCAATGTCAAAATTTGCAGGTGATGTCAAGATTGGGAGAGTCGTTAATGACTAGGACATACTGGTATCATTCAGAAATTGGATAGTCTTCAGGGATGGTCAGAAAAGTGATAGCTCTTTTAATATTACAAAATACAGTGTTTTCCACTTAGGGGAATTAAAAAAAAAAAAAAAAAAAACCCCAAAATAACACATTAGGAGGAGTTGAATTAAATATGTTTGGGGGGGGGGTATAACAATCTAGGTAGGCATGAAGTTCTTCATTTAATGTGTAGCCAGGCTTCATGGAAGGTCCATGGTGTCCTATCAGTATCTCCCTCTCTCTCCCTTTTTTTTTTTTTTTGCTTGCAAAACTACTGAGGTCACAATATAAGTGTATATGTCAAGAAGTGAGACCACACTTTCAGTACTGCATTCAGGTATGGAGATTGCACCTGGGTAAAAAAAAAAAAAAAAATTGCACCTCTTGAAAAGGTCCAAATGCAAGTAACACCTTTGTTGAAATTGGCAGAAGGGTACCCATATGGGAAAGGATGCTGAATATGCAAGGATATAATAAGCCTGGTGAGTGAGGGAGGGGGGGATAGTAAAATGAATGAATGGGAAATTTGCCCTTTATAAATGATACTAGAACTAGTGACATAAATTCAAATTACAGGCATAGAGGATCATAGGAAGTTTTTCTTTTAGCGAATGGGTTGTAAATTGGCTAAATAAATTATCTCTAGTGGTAGTTGAAGTTGACAGCTTGGCAAAATTTGGAGTTTGGCTGGACCAGCACACTATGTGAGGAGTGGAATATTTAAGAAGTTTTTTGCTGATTAAGCAAACGCTTAGGACTTCTTTGTGTCATATGATAAATGCTAAAACTATTTCTTTAACTCGTTATTATTGGAATTTGGGGAAAACACAGAAACCCCAATTTGACTCAACGCTGACAAACATCTATTCCTTTTCCTACTGGCATGGTAACTATGATATCAAAATTTGGTATTAGCTGCAGTGGCAGCTAAATATATGGGCTGATGGCAGCACACAATCTTTTGAATACAATGGCTTATATATAAGTACCACATGATAAGAAATTAAACTAATGTGAGATTCTTATGAAACCAAAATCTGAGACCATTTCACCTCAAACATTTCAGCCTGTTCACTTCAACAAATACTTTACAGCATCTCCATAAATGATATTTTGGTACTCTGGTAAATAGCACACTAAACAGAAATACAACTTTACTATGTTGTCACAATATTACAAGAAAGTGCATGTGCTACACATTTTTGCAAATGACTCACTAGACTCATTAACAAACACAGGCTCTGAAGACTTTCAATTGGCCATCGTGGTGCTGGTATATTTTTGTGGGGCGACTTTTTTTTTTTACAATTTTTAAAGCAGAGTGGTGACTTCCACTCATTGCTTTTTGTTGCTATAAAGGTCATGAAATCTTTTGATTGACCAAAATACCTTTAGAAAAGATCCTTTATTTTTGTCATATCATTTTTTAATGTTATGATGAGAATAAAAATACCACATGATATTGTTTTATGGAAATAGGTTTTCATGTCTTTCATTGGCTTTCCCATGTATACATGGATTTGGATATCACTGCTACTTGTTGCTTAATGCTATGTGAATTGCTGAATACAAATTTTAAATAGGTAATAGATTATGATTGCAAAAAAAAGGGAAAAAATTGCAAGATAAGAAGACATCTGCACACCCTGTTCAATTTATATTAAGCATTAACAATGCCATAGGTCTGCTTCCCTCTCTGTCTCTATCATTTTTGGTTAGCAAAATCCTTCTTGGACATTAGAAATCCTTTATAATTATTTTTTTATATTAAGAGTAAATTATTTACAAAAATCTGGTTCTGTTGTTTATTTTATTTCTTTATTTTGCTTTGCAAGGGAATAGAGATGGGATCCTCCCCTCAGTTCAGATTAAATTATGCTTGCATGTCTTAGTGTTATATTACCTGCTGAATTGTTATAGTGTGAAATACGTATTGTGAAAGAACACTATAATAAGAGCTGAGAAGGGGAAAAAAATCTTTGTGACAGATTGTCATTACATCTGGATTACAAGTTAAAATCCATGAATGCTGAAAACATGCACATTGAGAAAATCTACTGTATACTTGTCTAATTTCCATCCATTGTAATAATAATTTGCATATAACAGGATAATAGAGTATAATTGGTGATACCTTGCCTATAAATGTTATGCAGTAAATGGCTGCATCAGAATTTATTCAACACATCACAATTACTTCCTTTTTCTAGCAGCACTGTCATGAAGAATGGTATCTGGCCCTACTCTTAAGGATAGTGATGAAGGAGGATAGGGTTAATCCATGCCCTTTCTCATTTTCACTTTTGTATACTCTGTTATTCTCACAGGCTCAATCATTTCAGATTTTGTTTTTAAGTCCCACACCTTGGCATTTCTTTTCTATTCTAATAAACATTTTTCTTAAAATTTATCTTACACATTTCCTCTAGAATGAAGTTTGGATAGAATTTTAACAAGTGCCTTGATTTTCTAGATTCACATTTCGCTATATAACAGTCTCCTCCATGATTACAACTGAATTGGCTGCCAACAAAAGTGAAAACAAAAAAGGCAAGTTATATTACATTAGTTATGCTTCCCTGCGATCCAATCTATACAATTGAAGAACAAATTTCCTAGTGTTTTTAACATTATTAAACTAAACTGACAATAATTTAATAATGCTCATTATAGGGTGTTATTCATAATGGACTTTTCCCAGGTAGTAATGGAAAGTTATATAAGCCTGAATTTCACTTCCTGTGAGTGACTTGAAGTTTTTCTTGTCATTTTTACCCAGTGATGAGTTAGCAATGTATACATAGAATGCAGGTTGAGAAGCATCAATTTTCTGCATTGGGAACATGCACTAATCTACTTACTGGCTATGAACACATAGAAAGCAGGTTGACCAGTGCCAGTTCTCTGTATTTCATGAAACATAGGTAGGTTATACTAGGAAGCATATTAATGCCAGAAACTAAACTAGTCTCTGTGTGAATCGAGGAGAATGTACACATAAATGTCTTTAAGTTCAGTTCTTTAGATGAGGAATTAATCCTTGTGGAAATAGTTTTTTTAAATGAATAGAAAAAGAACTGGTGTAAACCCTGTAAATTCCTGTAGATATTTTTAAAATTGGCTCATTCCTGGAACTAAACTATCAACTGATATATGATGAATATCATCATGTATTTAATGAATTAAAATGGAATGAAGAGTGATTACCCTCCCCCCAATCTATTAGAATGAATTGAGAAACTTTTAATATTTAAAAAAAAGAAAAGGGCTGAACGTGGACCACTTAACATAATAGCAAAAATTAGCACAGAAAAAACTTGGGCATACCATTCATTCCTCTAATCAGCATACTGTAATAAATATAAATCCATTTCTTCAGCTGCTGACAACAAGCAAGCTTCAACTAAAATTCATTCTCGTAAGGTAAGCTGGTATATTAACACAAGTAGCACTGAACACTTTGATGTGCTTTTAACTGTGTGTGCACATGCACACGCTTGCCCTCTCATTAACTTACTTGACTCATTTAAGCTGCATATAAGTGCTAGTTCCTGGAAGGTGGGCAGCCTGCATTCTGTGTATTTATTAATACCTTATTATTCCCTTCACTGGGTTCAGGCAAAGAGTAGCAAAACTTTTTCATTGAGAAATTCCAATTTTTCACCCGGTGAAACAGATACACTAACTTTTTAAGATGTGTCTTAGAATATAATCTCGATTAAGTGTTCACTGTGGCCACTTTTATTTTCACTTAATAAGAATTCAAGAAACAGTATTATTCACAGAGTTAATAAAGTTCTCTGGATCAGTATTAAAAACATCTCTTCTAATTGCATGTTTCACTTCTAAGAAATTTGAAGGCTGCATATTGTAAAACTGGTGCACTTAGCCCTATAGCATAA
Source organism: Mastigoproctus giganteus (assembly GCF_048544385.1). Classification (NCBI taxonomy): domain Eukaryota; kingdom Metazoa; phylum Arthropoda; class Arachnida; order Uropygi; family Thelyphonidae; genus Mastigoproctus; species Mastigoproctus giganteus. Next base: position 58,680,169 of record NC_143580.1, read on the forward strand.
AGCCAGGAATTTAATTGGGGTCATTTAATATCAGAACACAGGCCAGTGAGATTATTGACAAATACAATCTTGAGGAAGGTTGGTTGTACTGATAGAAATGAAACAGCACTTTGTCTTACTGGAAAGTGGTTCTTTTGCAAGGATGCCTCATAACCTTATTTAGGAAAAACAGTGATTGATAACATCCTGGTTTATTCCTTCTCAGTTGTTGGAACAGTTTTGGGTATCCTTTTAATTTCTTCCTCAAAGAAATATACACACCTGTAGTAAATTTTGCCTGGAATTTCAGCACAGGATTCTCTTTTATCCAAATGACAGTCATGAATGATGATAATGTCATGAAGGTAGAAATGAGCCTCATCTGTTCACAGAAAGTTAGCTAGTCTGGGTTTCCATCTAATCTTAATAAACAAGATGTTAGCAAAATTCATCTTACTTACATGATCTTAAACTTTAGCTCATTCAGAATTATTGATTAAACGTATTTCTTCTTATATGGATGTAGTTCTAACATTTTCCTCGTGACTTTTAAAAACCAACTTCTGGAATATCCTTGCATTAAGCAACATTCATGGCACTACAAGTGCCTAAACATGATGCTGAAGGAATTTCTTTCAGCTTGGAATATTTCCTCAGGTGTCACATCAGGCTTGTTGGCATATCAGTTCTATGGGAAAATTGTTCACATTCAAATGTTTTACAGGGGCAATGAATACTTTGAATACATTGGGGCATGGACAGGACCCCCCCCCCCCTCTCTCTCCATATAAAATTTGTATTTCATGGATTGTACGTTGATTGGCCAAAACAAATGTTAAAAATGAAATTCATCACAAGAAGTTATATTCATCTTGTATGTTAATGTATATTGTTACTAGTCTTGAATGTGTTTGAGTTTTAAACTAAATTTCTTGTTTCCTTTCCAATAATGGATTTTGAAATATGTTTAGACGTACAGGGCAAGCCAAAAGTCAGGATACACTTTTAAGTTCACTGGAAAAGTGTATACACAGTATAATAGAAACCAAACTTTTATTATTTAGCAAACTTTGAGGGAATAATGTAGAGCATCATACATTATTCATCATTCTGCAGGAAAAAGGCCTTTTACCTCAATTTTAGGATGAGCAAGATCTTGGAACATTGATAAATAACAGTCTGAAATAACATTGCTGTTGGAAGGGGGGGAGTCCAACAGTCCTTCAGAGAAAATTCCAATGCAAACAAGCATACTGAGAGAGTTTAATTCTTCAGTTTGGTTATTAGAATTATCAGTGGCTCAATAAATGGACATGTTAACCAATTGTGTTGGCTAACATGTCCATTAATCTTGAAAATTGGCTCATCAGGCCAGAAGGTTTTATTGGGCAAATTTTTATTTCCCCACATCTGGAGAAACTTGTTAGCAAATTCAGCTCCCCTGTTCAGATTATCATCATTAAGTGTGTAACACAATTGTGGGATTAAATATTTATATTCTGATTTTTATTTTTTATCTTGCTTGAAGAGAGCCTTCTTGTTAATTTTTGGAAATCCAAAACTTGCTTGACATATGTAGCATTATCTTTTGCTTGAGCTGAATATGGTCTTAGGAAGATTAGCAGTCTTCCTATTTTAAAGCAATTATGTGATAGGTCATGTATTGATTAGGCGCCTCCGTAGCCAGGTGGGAAGGAGCAGCAGTGCGTAACACATGTTTCTTGATTAGACCGGGGTTCGAGCCCGTCACCACCAAATACGGAGGATGCGGAAAGGTCAGGAAATGACCACCGCATATCCCAGAGCAATATGGCCTTAGTTGCTAATGCTCCTAAAAACCAAATAACAACAACAACAACAATGTATTGATTAGGGGTTTAATGTGCTTTAGACTGAAGTGTCTTAATGCTTAGGCATTGATTGTCATACAAAATTTTGGATGATGCATACAAAACTTTACCTCTTCCTTCAATAAACAACCAAATAAAAGTAAAAGTTTCTAATTTTTTTTATGTAACAATATACACTGCCCTACCATTAATATCCAGCCACCCCTCCATGGATGGGGAAACAGGTCCTATGCATGCAACACATCACAGAACCTGCTATAAATATGCTCACTGGGCTTCAAACAGACAGTTGCAAGAGTGGGCATGCAAGATGGCACGTTCAACAGAATTAACAGACTTCCAAAGTGGAATGATAGTAGGATGCCACGTAAGCAAGGATTCTGTACGAGACAATGCAGTCACTCTGGGAATCTCTAGGCCAACGGTTAGTGACGTCATATGCAAATGGAACTGAATCTGCCAAAAAACGGCTTGGTAAATCCCAAAAACTAACAATGGGACAAGAGTCTGCAAATCATAATTTGCCATTGTCTCAAGTCACACAAACTCTCTGTGAGAGTATTGGGACTAATGTCAGCACTAGTACAATACAAAGGACACTCCATGGTATGAGTTACAATGGTCGTGTAGCTGTTCACAAGCCATTGATCACATCAACAAATTCTAGATGCTGATTAACATGGTGTAAGGAGTGCAAGTTCTGGACTGTAGAGCAGTGGAAAACAGTCCTGTGGACAGAAGAGTCGAGGTTTGCACTCTACCAGTCTGGCCATTCCTGGGTGTGGCAAATGCCAGGGGGAACAGTTCCTTCCTGATTGTATCCTCCCAACAATGAAGTTTGGTGGAGGCAATGTCATGGTATGGGGCTGCTTTTCGTGGTTTGGCTTGGGCCCATTAGTCATTATTGACAAAACCGTGAGTGCAACCGTGAGTTGCAATACCAGGAAATCCTGGTATTTCCTGGTATTGCACAGTCGGAAGTGCATAATTAAATTATGCACTTCCAACATTATGGCAATACATCGGCAAGACCATACTGCTTGGGTCATAACAGAGTGGTTTGAGGACATGGATGTGGAAAAGTTGGATTGGCCTTCCCGGAGTCCTGATCTGAACCCTATTGAGCATCTTTGGGGTGTATTGGATTATCGGGTATGTGCACATTGAGATCACCTAAAGAACAAGGCGGAACTGGAACTGGTGGCTGCATTAAAGGCCGAGTGAAGGAACATATCACCTGACATTTATAAAAGGCTGGTTGACAGTATGCCGTGAAGATTGAAGGCCATCATAAAAGTAAAAGGTTTCAGCACAAAATATTAAATGACACAATAAAAGATCTCTTTTTTTTTTTTTTTTTTTTTTTTGTCTAAAGGCAGGTGTCCAGATATTAATGGTAGAGCAGTGTATGTACCTGACTTTTGGCTCACCCTTGTACTTTAGATTATTTTTTAGAATATTTTAAGTCTTCAATTGATTCTGGTCTTGCTCCTTCAGTCATTCCTGTTTTATTCATAATATTTCTTTTCTTTAGTCATCTTATATATAGGCAGATGTAAACAACTTATATGGCTATTAGTAATCTTACAACTACTCCCATAATCAGATATAGGTATAACTTGATTTTAGTCATCTCATACCTGACTGGTACGTTTGCAAAACCAAATTATTTTTAGTGTATATTATAATAATCACTCATCATCCTCTATTAATTACCTCCAAAATTTATATTTGAAACCTGATACTGCTTTTACTGTTCTCTTTTCAGATAGTGAAAATTCAAGGCACCAAACAGTAACAGGGGAAAATAGTATTCTTATAGGATATTTTTTTAATTAACGATATACATTGTTTCTTCGTTTGAGTGAGAAGACAGCAAATATTTAAGGTTGCATAAATCACATACATCCATTAACTCTTAGGGTCTAAAAAAAAATTCCTTTTCATAATTCATTATGGCATATGCTAATCAAGCCAGCCTTATAAATAATTAAATCAGTCCATTCTGTTTTATACAGTCTCATCCATTTTCATTTAATGTAAAATATCAGTTAATGATCATTATCATTTTATATAACCAGGTGTGTAGTGCATTTTTTAATGTTATTCCATATTTTAACAGTTTTTTTTTTTTTTTTTTTTTTATATTTAGAAATCTCCCTTCCCCCAAGTGGGCACATCATAAAAAAATAGTGTCCTCTTTGATGTCACAGTATAGAGAATCCATCACCTCTCACTTATTTGGGAGATCTCAGTTCAGTTTCTGTTGCAGGTGGGAGAGTCCTCCATGGCAACTTCGTTGGCATGAATCACCATTGTCTACCACTCATTTTCAGAGGTCTGGGTTCAATTCCCATTGATGATGGAGGATTTTTCTCAAGTCCTCTTCAGTCGAGGCTATTAGTTAGCTAGTTTCAGATGGAGGGATTACAGATTCCCTGTGAGTTATTTTGGGTTTTTTTCAGCCTTCACATGCACACACACTTCTACATTTAAAAAAAAAAAAAAAAAAAAGTGTGTAATGTAAATTAAATTGAAAGGAAAATTAAGAAAGAGTAAAAATAAATAAAGAAAGAATGGTAAACATAAGCAGTGCACACCCAACAAAATATTGCCTAGAACATAATGTAAGTTAGATTAAAATAAGACAGTAAAAAGGAAAAGTGCTGTAAAAAACAACTACATCTAAAACCTATAAGAACAACAGAAATAATGGGGGAAGAATAATCTAGAAAGAATACATACAAGAAATTTTGAATATTTTTAATAAAAGGGAAATATTCTATAAATTTTAAAAGCCAATGAAGAATAAATTTAAACACCTTGATAACATCGAGGCCAAATAATATGAAATATCACAATATTGAAACCATAAACTTAACCATGAAAGACCAAATCAAAGAAACAAACAAAAATAGAGAACAGATGACCATTGTGTCCCTTATCATCAGAAGGCCACAAGACAACAGTAACCTTGGAAATTACTGCATTTCAAATATACAAATTTATGTAACAAGCAGAACTGAAAAACTAATGTCAGCCTGCCAATACAATACACCTGCAGAACGGTGGCCCTTATGCAGTAAAGGAAGTTTTATTAGTTATAAAGGAAGTTATTATGAAAGCTTAAGCACTTACATAGCTGATAATCCAAACTGCCAACAAGCAAGTGAAGTGAAGTCTAAAATAAGAAACCAAAAGTAAAATAGAAGGCATCGTGAGCTGGGCAGCTAATTAGCTCACAGTAACAGAAATAAAGAATGAAAATGGCAGTAAACATAAGAGGCAACCTTAGCAAACCATCAACATGTTGCCTTGAATGCTAAAATAAAGAACCTCTGTTCTTTATTTTTGTTTGTTTCTTTTATTTGGTTTTTTGTGGATAGTTTGCGATTTCAATATCATGATATTTCGCATTATTTAGCCTTGGCATTATCAAGGTGTCACCAGTCTAAATTTATTCTTTATTGTATTTTAAATTTATGGTATATTTATCTTTTTTACAGCACTTTTTTTCTTTTTATTATCTTAGTTTCACGTACACAAGGATATGGCCAAGTGTTGGTACTGTTAAAATAAAAATTTGGAGGTGTGAGTAATTCTTAATGGCCAACCCAGTTGAGGTGGTTGCTTAATTTTTTCGATAACCATACTTTTCGAATTCTAATCATACTGAATGTTGATGGATATTTTTTTTTTTTTGTCTATTTTGTACAGTTTATATCAACCTCTTTCCAGTTTCTTGCAATTTCTTAAATGCTGTGACAAGTGAACTTCTAGCCCTGAAGTTTTTGTTTTCGTTCTCCTTCCTAATTCCTTCTTTCCAGTGTAACAACAAAGAAACTGTCGTAAAGCAGCTGCTGTCATATTATTATAACATTATGTTTGTATATTTAGACAAAAAAATTCTCAAGCAGTCGCATCAGAAAGAAAACTGTTCTCTCTGACAATATAGCAAGTTCACCATTTTTCACTTATTTAAGCAGATTTGGCTTTATCATGTCTAGAATAACTTCAAAAGTTGTAAGAACATTATGCAGTTTGGTGTTGAAGCAAGTTATTTGCATCATGTTTGGTGATGCAGCGGTATATCTCAGTCTTCCATAACACATGGATTAGCTGTATTAGATTTCAGATTTGTAATTTTGCCAGTTTCAGTGCTACAAATCTTTCTGCTTGCTAATGCAGCAGTAATAGTAGTAGTGGCAAATTATGCAAGAAAGCAAGCTTATATAGCATCAGCCAGAAAAAAAAACACTTTTACCCATTCATACCATCCAAGAATTTGTCTAGTTACTCCTTGAATTTATTCAAACCCTCCACTTCCACAACAACAGATGGAAGCCTGTTCCAACAATCAACTACCCGCTGGCTGAAGGCTAACTTCCGCACATCTATTCTGCAACAATCCTTCCTCAACTTAAATTTATGCCCCCTCATGTATGTAGTCTCAGCAATAGGAAGGAATTCATTCACATTCAGCTTACTCAATCCATATAAGGCCTTAAACACCTCAATTAGATCACCCTAGAGACTAGGCACCTACAGGTGTCTAGTCTCCAGAAGCTGCAATTTGCAGAACTAAAGCCTTTCTAGGTAAGAGCACCCTTTTATTCCCTTCACCAATTTGAGGTCTCCAGACCTGTATACAATACTCAAGATGTGGCCTAACCATGGCCTTGTACAAAGGGTTAATCACCTCCTTATCCCTGCTATCAAAGTTTCTGTATATCATAGACAATATTCCATGAGCCATCCTGACAGCATTTTTGCATTGCTTAGAGAATTTAATATCTGACTGCACAATTAACCCCAGGTCTTTTTCATTTTCCACTAGCATGAGTGTAGAACCACTCGGTTGATAAGTTACTCTGGTATTACCTGCTACCCATATGCAGTACCTTGCATTTGCCAATGTTAAACTTCAGCTGCCATTTCTTAGCCCATTAACTCAATTTTCTTATGCCTCATTGCAGTAGCTCACCCTGATTACTGTCATTAACCACCCCACCAACCTTTATATCATCTACAAACTTTGATGTTAAGCCTGATATACCTTCATCGATACCATTAATAAATATTGAAAGCAACAGTGGGGCCAGCACTGAACCCTGGGAGACTCCACTGATAACATTAGTCCATGGAGAGCAGTGCCCATTGATGACCACTCTCTGTCTACCTCCACTTAACCATCCCTTTATGCATAGCAGTAACTTGCCCTTAATACTGTTTCTTTCTTGCATCATTTGCCACTGCTAATGCCAAATTGATCCAGTTTATACAGCAGTCTTTTATATGCAACAGTATCAAAAGACTTCATGAAATCCAAGTATACGATATCAAAATTACTTTTTGCATCCAGTTCTTTGGTCACTGTATCATAGTAACCTATCAGATTGGTTAGACAAGACCACCCCTTAATATATCTATGCTGTGATTGCAGTATAATTGTACTCTTATCCAGATGACCCTACATTACTTCATCCAGTGGCTCCAATATTTTCTCTGGAACAGATGTTAAACTAACAGGTCTGTAATTACTCTTGTTGCCTTTATATATTATTCTATAAAGGTGACTTTATATAATAGCCTTGAATACAAAGGCTTCCCTTTTTGTCATTAGAAAGTATTTTGAATGAGCACAACATATCGAAAGCTTCCCATTAGTTACTTTATTTGTAATTTTCACTAATGGTTGCAGCTGTGATGTGCATTATGGACCACAGTTATAAGGCATGAATTTCAAAATGTTTCATTGTATGAAGAAAGTAAAACTTAAGGACAGTACTGGGAGAATTGTAGGTGCCACTGTGGAAACCTGGTGCCCAAGCTTTGTTTTGTCCTGGTTATAAGTAAGCTTAGAAATCAAGGTAGTGTTCTTACATTATTTAACTTCACAGTATGGGATTAAGTTGAAAAAATTTCAGTTAGCTGCATAATTTTATACAGCAGTGGTGTTCAACTTTTTTGTGAATTGGGGCAATTTGAAACTTCTGAGTTAATTTGTGAGCTATTTAATATACAGAAGGTACCATGTATCAGTTTAACAAGAGATATGATATACTGAGAAGTAAATTATCTACAACAGTTAGACCTATTTATTTTAAACGTCAGAGATAATATGTAAATATAATATTAATATTAATTAAGTAATATTGGATGAAACTGACTTCAGTATATAAACTGTGAATTATTTCTCAGCAAATTAATATATGGCCCATCCTGTAGGCCATATCAGTTGACAGTTTAATTCTGGGGTGGGACAATATTTTTCCAAGTAATCACCTTCAGCAGCTACACACTTGTAAGATCACTTATGGAGCTTTTGGAAACATTTGCTAAAATAATTTTAGCTGACTGCTACCACCAGTTGCTTTGTCCCATTTGTTTTTATGTCTTCTGTGCCATTAAATTGTCCTTTTATGGATTTGATTTCAGAGAACAAGGTAGTAGGACGAGATAAGTCGGGGGGGGGGGGGGGGGGGATTATCTCTCAGTCCCAGTTTCACATTCTGCCAGAAACCCCTTCATAATCAGTTCCTTTTCTCAAATCCATGACCTCAACCACTTTAGTCAAGGTTTTTTCCCAAGAAAATGTAAATAAATTTATCAGGTTTGTTTTTAGTGCACTTTGCAAAACCTGTGTGTGCTTGCTTCTACCTTATTAGCATTTCTGGTTACACTCTGATCAAAACCAAATTTAGGATGAACGTTGGTGGGGGAAGTTTAAAATTTAGGGTTGGCTGGAAAATGAGGGTTCCTGAAATCTGCATGCCATGATTATTTTCCTGCAGCCAAGCCTTAAAGTATGCAAATCTTAATGTGCATGGAGGAGGGAAGAGGTGAGGTTTCCAAAACATTTTTCAATTACAGTCCATTCTGGTTATTTGGGACACATCGGGACTAGTGCATTTTGGCCCGATTGAGCGGCTGCCCCAATTATCCGAAGTTTCACATAAATAGTTAAAAAATACAATGTACCCCCCCCCCCCCCTTTTTTTTTTTTTTTGTACAATTGGTTCACTGTACAATCAAATCACGTTACGACGAACTCAACATAGTAAAGTACCATTCGCTATACGATGTGCAGTAAGTGCTGGTCATTGTGATTACGTTTGTGAATTGAATTTTAATTCTGTTAAACAGCGATTCTAATTAGCAAAAATAGGAGGAATATTATCCACAGGCTATAAAAGCAAAGATATATTAAGTAGAAATTTACCCTGTATTACCTTACCAATTAAAAAATATGTGATAATTGGAATAATTAATATGCACTGTAATATGTACATACGAACTAGTTGACATTTCTGTTCACTGACATTTGTGGTGGGGGTTAAAATTTAAAACAGCCGATAACAAAGAACACGGCACACACAAATTGCAAGTAACACGATACGCTCGAGTGGGAATGGAGTAACGAGTTACAAGGCTTTAAAAATAGGAATGAAAAGAAGATCTGAAAATTAATTTTTTTATATGATTGAAGATTTCATGGAAGTGTAAATACATTTCACCATAATAACCCACAGAATTCCAGCTGTCGGTATTATCACAAATTCAGTAAGATCGAGTTTACTGTCCGTTTATGATAGATTTCACTAACAGAAAAGCCCAATAAACAGGTGACTACTAATTGTTTTATGGTTGTGTCCTCCAGAATTTCGACCGAACCACGTGGTACCGTTGGAGACAATCATGGGGTAATCTCCAGTGCTGCGGTCTCTGCCCCGATTAAACTGCATGCTGTCCCAATTAAGCAAAGTAAACCCTGGCTATTTTCTCGATTGGGTTCTGTTTTTTAAGATTTGTCCCAAATAAACGGCTGCCCCGATTAACCGGTGGCCCAAATAACCGGAATCCGCTGTATTTATAAAAAATGCCATGTTATTTAGAACTCGTACTGCTTACAGTCCAGACCCAACCAAAATCACAATACTCTTTGAGGTAGTAATGGGGAGTGATACGCTAATCAGGTACTCACTGGGGTACTTCTGTTTTGAAGTGCCATCTTGAAACAAGGTGGCTGCCACTGGAATTATAGGTGAATCTGTTTGGAACTTGTCTGTTTACAGTCCTCTTGAAATAAAACTTATAGATCATATAAACGGATATGAGGACACTGTTGGGGTATTTTTATTTTGACTGCAGTTTGAAATAAGATGGCTGCCATTCTATAGGCACCACCCATTTAGAACTTGTGTTTATAGTGTGATCCAATATAATTCCATAACTGGCTTTATTAAAACTCCTTTTAAAATTACAAAAACAATAAACAAGTTTTTTTGTTTTAGAATACTGGTTTTTATCTTAGGAAAACTTATGAAATACAGTTGAGTTCATTGCTGAGTATATCAATTTGTTTATTCATCTTTGATGTCACCAATATAGTCATCACAGAAGTACTGAAAATGAGAAATTCATTACCAAGTATATTCATATAAATAGCAGATAGGTGCTGGTCCACAATTAATATAATTTAGTTGACAAAATTGCCAGCTGTGCTAAAATCATCCTAATCATTTTCCAGTGATAAATAATAAATTTGAAAAGTCTGTTGATCCGTCATTTTAATTACAGAAATCAGTTTTATCACTGATTTCTGTAATTTCTGACAGCAACAGGAATAATGTCTTGCCGAAGAAAAGTCCAAATGTTATTTTTTCATTATATTTTGCAATAATCAAATGATGGGAACAAACATACCAACACCAATCAATCTTTCCTTATGCATTATGCAAAAAAAATAAAACACACATGTTGCTATCAGTGAAACATTGGAAACAGTAATTTAGTGAATGATAGTAAAATTGTGATTATAAAAAAAAAAAAAAGTTATTGGCAAATCACGTAACACTAACATATTTGTGTCCAAAAAAATAAAATATGGCAAGTCAATTTTTAGACCAATGTGTCTGCTTGTACACAGTACAGGCAAGTGGTTAAGATCATAGACACTACAATTTGTTAGAAGATTTTCTGTCAGGACAGACACTACTAGCAAGCCAGACTTTATGGGTAAATAAGTTGAAAGAATTGGCTGTAAATTGATCATTTTTGAAATCTACATGTCTTTATTGTTTGCCTGGAGCATGCAAATCATAATATGCATAGAAGGGGAAGAGGTGAGGTGTTCTAAACATCTTACTAAGAAATTCCAAAGTATTACTTGTCAGGTTGTCCAAGAAATGTTTTTGCTCAATTATTATATGCTGCCACACTGAGAACATCTAAAAAGGATTTGGTTCTAGTTTGTCTTGAGTTTGTATTATTGTAAAATAAGAAAAAGAAAAATTGGTCTAAGTGGGTGAGAAGTTGGTTAAGTAGACAAACACCCCCCCCCTACATCATTCAACAAGCTAAATTTCAATGTGTAGAAATTTTTTAGTTATTTTATTGTATCATGTAAGCAAGGTTGAGTTTGTAGAATTATATAAATATAATTCTATAATCTCTTCAAGAGATAGCAACCAAGATCACATATATCAGATATAATTACAAAACGTATTGATTTTGGTGTAATTCTTCTGCATCAGGATTTAAACTGTCTTTGTATTGCAGTACTTTCAAACAAATGCATTGCCAAAAATGTTAATCTGCTCTTTATTTAAGAGATTTCCTGTTGCCTGATGAGGAACAAGTAAGTCATGAAATAGACTATTATAATGGGTGTTACACTTTAAGTAAATGAAATGTTAACACTTGGCAATGCCATTTGATTGAAAGTACCAGGGAAACTTGTTGTGAACACAGTTTGCTCAATTTTGTTAATTTTGAAGTCCAACATTGTGTAGTTGATTTTAAAAGTAGTATCTCTACTTTACAGTGTAATGTTTTTTTATTATTTTATTTTATAAAATAATAAAAATACATTTCATGTAGCTAATTATTTTTGATAAACACCCAATAATACAGAATATCTGATAATTCGGTACTACTGCTGCAGACCTGTAGGTACCTGATAACTCATGCTGTACTTAGGATGCTATCATACCATCATGAAATGAACTCCATTCAACTGGTTTGGGCTCCAATTAAAAATTATATAGCGCTCAAGTAAATTTTGAACCAAAGTCTCATGCTTCCAGAACTGTGGATAATAATTGTACAGTTAGGGTAATAGCCTCAGTTTGTGTGTAGCAGTGAACAAAATTAAATTGCCTGCTATGAGCATCAATTTCATATTGTGGAGGTGCTTCTTCATGAGTTGCCTTGGTATTAACTCCTGGTTGGTGCCATGACAAGTTTTGTGAATAATAATATTACCTGGCCTTAGCTGCCAATGTGCCATTAAAAACTAAGTAAATTATATTACTTGTGTGTATGTATATCTTTGTATCTCACAATAAAGAATTTTTTTTTTTTTTTTTTTGCTGATGCTTTATAAGCTTGCTTTCTTGCATCATATGCCACTACTAGTAATAATTAACTGTTCTGGGGAAAATAATGGAGTCTCTGGTTAAAGAAGTAATGCAGGAGCATCTAGACAGGAATGCAATTTTACTGTAGTCAAGCATGGATTTATTAAGGGGTGATCTTCTTATAAAAGACTTGCTCTTAATGCACTGTGGCATTAAGAGCAAGTTACTGCTGTGGATAAATAGCGGGTAAAAAGTTTTCCTGCATAAAAAAAAGTACATGATAAAGAATGCACAGTGTATTTATTATTATGGTGTTTTCCCACTTAATACATTTTTAAATATAGAAATTCTTTATTTTTAACAATATAAACATTTTGATATAATGGAAGTGACATATTACGATTGTTTTCATCGATATCCATATTGGATAGCGTCGACCACTTGAAGCACAGTGAAGCATTTGCTGTTAAGTTTTGATGGTTCTGAACAGTTCTGAATTACTTAGTGAATTGTTGCTGTGTCATTTTTATTTGTGTGGTTAATATTTCATGCTTTAGGGCAAGGGCATTTTCCCTTGTAGGAAGCTCTAAACCTCTACTCCCTTGGAAAAGAGGTTTAGAGGTTCTTTGCTAATTTTGACATCATATACTACTATACATATGTCAATTTTTTTTTGCATCAAGTTCCTCTGTTACTGCATCACAATAACTTATCAGATTAGTTAGACAAGACCTCTCTTTAACAAATCCATGCTGTGATTGCAGTATAATTACATGCCTGTCCAGATGGTCTTGCATTAATTCTTCTTTAACCAATGATTCCATTATTTTCCATAGAACAGATGTTAAGATAACAGGTCTGCAATTACTCATGTCACCTTTTGATCACCCTTTATGAATTGGGGATACATTTGTGTGTCTCCAGTCCATGGGGACTACCCCTGAATCCAAGTGTGCTCTCATAATTATAGCTAAGGGTTTGCTGTCCCTTAATATAAATGTTTTCATCCACCCCAGGCACCTTTTTTATATCCATCTTCATAAATTTCTCCTCCACTTTCCTTTCAGTTATCATAAAGTCATTTAGCTCCTCATTAGAGTTTGATAAACTTCTGGCATCCCCATTCCCTAAACAATTCTTCATGTGTGAATGTAGATGCAAATTACCTATTTAATTTGTCTGCAACCTGAGCAAGGTCATCAGCAGTTAACCCATGGACATCAGTGGCCCATTGTGATTCAACCCTTTCTTTCTACTGTTAATATGGGCATAGAAGTTTTTGCTGTTTTTCTTTTCTAGAGACATCTTATCTGCCTTAGCTTGCTTAACTTCCTTTGTGATTACAGACTAATTTATATCTACCATAGGCTAGAATGCATTTCATTGTATTTTAAAAATAATTATTAATATATTTGCATATATAGTTTAGTATCTTTTGTGGTCTATGGTGTAGACCTTAAATATAAAAGTGATCCATATCTGAAAAATGGTTGAGAAACACTGATCTGTACCATGATGGATATTTATTTTTTCCAAAAAGCAAATAAAAAGTATTATGTGCAATTACAGTATTTGAATAAATAGCAACATACGTCTCCCTATGCAGTGGTGCTTTTCATTGCATAGTGCATTACTGATGTAATGCCTCAAGTACCTTCACAATACAAAATCAGTGCACTTAGTAGCAAACTTAGTTTTGCTTATGTGCATGTGGTCATGCAATTATACTATGAATAGACACAATTTGGCCTCAGTAGCCCTTGTGTCATTAAACCCAATAACAACAACATATGTGCATGTGTGCTTAAGCAAAACTATTACACTTGTAGAGTTAACTATTGCCATAACTCTACAAGAATTCCTGTAACAGCAAAACTTGATATTTAAAATGGTATTTATTGCTTCTGTAATAATAATATCACAAACAATAAATACGATAAGGATAGAGCAGTGGCAGAAATGCATTCAGTGTGTCATTAAAAATGTTGAAAAAATATTCAGGAGTTGGATTATAGTGTTAAAGAAACTGTAAAACCTCTGACTAAATGTAACCAGAGGAAGCAGTAGTTGGTATAAATACACTGAATAAAAGTGGTGCTGCTCTTAAAATTTGTTTTTAACCTTCCTGTAAAAATATATATATGCTCATAAATTTATTCTTTGATAGAATTACACTAAATGCATTGTATTCTCAAAAAAATTAAATTCGTTTATAGTTTTTGTACTTTAACTTATACTGCGCCTTTTCAGCACTCCTGAGACTTGGATGAGTTTCTTAGGTTCTCACATGCAGTTTCCTTTATGAATGATGGTGAGTCTAGTGCATTGCATAGATTGAAATTTTTCATAAACCACACCTCACCTCTTACCATTTCTTTTTCTTACATGGGGTACAATTTGCATGCTTTTAATGCCTTCCAGAAAATAACAAGCTCAGAAAGCTCATTTTCGGCAAACCTAGGTTACCCCACACTATGGCTTTTCAGAAGTTGCGACTGCCCAACATAAACCCTCCAGCATAGTTTGTCTGGTTTTCCGGAAGGTTATAATTCTGTATGTGTGTTAAATCTGGAAGGATCAAGTTTACATCCATGTCTGCCTCTCGATGGGCAGGCCTTTTCTCTAACCATAGCTTCTATGGCCACCTTTATTTGCAAATCTCTTAACCAAATAATACAAAATTTGTGCATAATGCTCCTTATTCACTGTTAAATCTAGTAAAAAAAAATTCCTTGTGAATTTTATCCCCCTGCAGAAAGTGATCAACATTACTTTGACTTTTAAAAATTAAAAATCAAAGTGATTTGACTTCTTTTGTCTTGAAGGGTATGTTGATTGCTTCTCCGTTCTCCTTTTTTTTTTTTTTTTTTTTTTTGCGACTCATTTGAAGTACAATGGTTTTTTTCACCTGTTACAGTAATTCAAATAATGAAAGATCATCAACAGCTGGAATGGATTCTGTATGTTTAGGAGTCTGAGTAGCTTTTGTTCAGTGAAACATGGCAAAATGAACCTAGCACAGATCTTCAATTTTCCAAAATCTGCTATCAGAATTGCATGAATTGTTTCTCTGTTAATGTAAAGTTGTTCTGATATCCTGTGAAGAATAAGCTACAATTAGACTAATTGGTTTGAACAATCATTTCTGCAATTTGTGGGAAGTAAACAGCTCTCAATAATCTTCCAGATCCTCACAAACAAGCCAAAATCTTTTAAACTATCTGACTGCACAGTTACCCTCACATATTTTTCACTTTCAACTACCCCTTCATACATTAATCTGGGATTGCTGCTACCCATATGCCATACCTTTCATTTGTCAATGTTAAGCTTTAATTGCCAGTTCTCAGCCCATCTGCCTGATTTTTCTAGATCTTGTTGCAGTAGCTTAGCCTGATTACTGTCATTAATCACCCTGCCAACCTTTGTATCATCTGCAAACTTAACATTAAGCCTAAGATACCTTCATCAATATCATTAATAAATACAGAAAACAACAGTGGTCCAGCACTGAACTTTTGGGTATTCCATTAATAACATTACTCCAAGAAGAGCATGTCCATAGCAGTAAATTGCCCTCTAGTCCACAGGGACCTCTCTGAATCTAAAGATGCTCTCATGATTATTGCTAATTGTTTGCTTGCTGCCTCACTTAATATAATTGAATATCTCTCATACACGTCATGTGTGTTTTTTGTGGTTAGTTACAACAATTTTTGTTATGTTCTGCTTCCTTTCAGTTATCACAAAATCTGTTAAGAGTTTGATAAACTTCTGGCATCCCCTTCCCTAAAGAATTCTTCATGCAAGAATGTAGAAGCAAAATACCTATTCAATTTGTCAGCAATATGAGCAGTATCATCAGCAGTTAAACCGTTGTTATCAAGTGCACCAATGTGATTCATCTCCTCTCTCCTAGTATTTACATAAATAAAAAAGTCTTTTCTGTTCTTCTTTGCATCCTTTGCTAAAGATTTCTCATAATCTTCCTTCGCTTGCCTGATCTCATTTGTGATGGATTGCAGTCTAGTTTATATATATACCATAGCCTTTTGTATTGGCTTCTAAAATATCACCTGATAATTTATACACATCCCATGTATTTTTTTTTTCATTGCCATGTTAGCATCGTTACTATTCACTTGTTTTACGAATTTGTAGGTTTCAGCTGCACTATTCCCCAGCCTGAAACAAAATATAATGTTTGCTCTTTGTTAAATCATTAAACATAATAGCAATGCCTTGAATGACAACTGTATGTAAACAACTTACTTATGATGTCCATCTGGCCTCATAGAAGGAAGTATTTACATAGGTTAGTAGCATGCGTGTAACATGCTTATATGACAAAAATGTGAAAAAATGTATTTGGAAATTCAAATATTTTATTGGAACAATTTTGATAAAAATGATTTTTGTGGTTTAAAGTAGGTTGGTGAAATAGTTGGTTTTGTGTATTTGTAGGAAGTTTTCTGTAATTTTGTTTAAAAAGTTGGCGCTAATACAGAATGAAAGCAATTATCCATTCTAATTCTAGTTTTTTAAGGTTATTAATATTTGTAAAATAATATAAAATATTATATGAATTAATATAAAATAATGTGTACGTGTAGATGCAGATAATATGGCTATTTTTGTGTGATCTTCAATGTGGGGGAAATCATCAGTTAGTAAAAGCATCATTGAAAATCAGCGTATCATCCGTATCTCATAGATATGTATTTATTTGCAGTTCAAGTTGTGAAATAGGTTCATATTTTTCCACATGTGCTACAAACAAATTGTAAATTAATGTGAGAACTCATCAAAAAGTGATTGGATAAAAGAAAGATGATGATTTTATGGAAAAGTTTTGTTCTGAACCTTTAACATTATAATAAAAAATAATTTTTAAATTACCGTTTTCCTGCAATTTTAAATTAAGAAAACTTGAATGTTGCAAGTCATAGTAGTGTTATTGTAACACCACTTCTATGGGGTGTATGGGATGAGTAAGCTTGATACTGATGGAATCTTTTCTCTTGCTCAGGCCATGCTTACACACATTGGAATAAATTCAAACTGAGGGAGGATGATTACAAGGAAAATGAATGGAAATATGCCTTCATCCAACAGGTTTGTCAGTTGTTGGAATGGTCATTGAGTGATAAAAATGGCAAGTTTGTTGGGCTATTTTATATTTGAATGTTGCTTTCTATCCTGAAAATTTCATGGTGCAGCTTAAGAAACCAGTATAAAATATTTCTTTGACTTAACTGATGTATGTTGTTGCACAAGAATACTTTAAAAGTAAAAGCACATGAAATTAATAACAGCTCAGTACTGCACAGTGAATTAGTTTTTTTTTTTTTTTTTTTTTTTTTCAATCATCAACCATGTGCTGTAAAGATGTGGGACAGTTTTATTTATTATTTATTTTATTATTATTGTTTTTTTACTTAATAACAGGACATGGATCATTGAATGCATAACTGTTACAGTTTAATCTCACCTCTGTTGATTGGTTGCACTGAGGACTGGCAATATATTTATTCTTGCCCAATCTACCAAGACTGTAGCAACAAACCTAAACTGCAACTCATCACTTTGCTCCTAGAAAAGACACCATTTAATTGCAGATAAGAAAACTTAAAATCTTCCAAGAATTTGCCAAAGAAATCTTTAATAGTTTGTACCAGCTTCCCTGCTTATCAGGATATCTGCCTTACAATTCACAATCGTCTCACTCTTTTATGGTATAGTTACCTGCCTCAGACAGAACTTATCATTAACTGTGTGTGTGATTCTGGCATCAAAACCATTGAGTCTCCTCCTTTGCCTTGCATCTCCTGAATTCAAACCTGGCTGTGTCTTCCTGATTATATCCCTTGACAGACTCTTGATTGTAATCCCACCCCTTTGACAACAGCTGCTGGTTAAATTTATGTTACCATATCTCACTTCATTTGGTATTTCTGACTGGCCTGTTTAGACAATGTTTTTTTTTTTTTTTTAAGTGCTCTTGACATTCATTTCTCTTTATTTCTATTTTTATCTTTTGCTGATATCAGTGGTATGGGATCTGCTGGCATCCACTGGAATAGTTTTTCCTCTCGTGAATGTGGGATTAGTACATACTATGCAAACATAACACCATACTCATTCTGGCCATTTCACAAAGTTTTTTGTTTTCATTTATCACAGCGTACCAAGGCAGAGTTGAACTAATGTTTAGGTGCCTCCCTACATAGTCAGCACATGTCCACACATTTTGAGGCTAGTTTATGATGTGGAATAAACTTTTGATAATTCGAAACTTCAAAAGTTTATTCCATGTACATAAACTTACCTCATCATAAGAAAAGAACAAATAAAACAGCACTAAATATTGCTGCAAACAGTTTAGAATTCAGTTAACTTGCTGATATTGAGCAATTGTTAATTTTGTGTAATTTTACTTTAACAGCACTTGTTTATTGGCTGCTTAAGAATAACTGCATACTTGTCACGGCATGCCACATTGACATTGAATAAAAACATTATGGGAACCTTGACACGTGTCCAGCAACGAATGCATTAACATACACTATTTGGTAAAACTGCCTTCATTGAAAGGTATAATTTCAAAAGCAATGAAATGTGCAACTTGGTAACTAGCACTAACAATACCATGAACTTTTGCAAACACATTTTGCTGTTTTGCAAGTTTATTTCACAATTTAAAAAAATTCTTTTCTTGATAAACACTTTGTATAGATGACTGTTTAGAATTAGCACTTTTAAATTGTCCTACAGTAATCCCTCACCTACCACAGGGATACAGTGAAGTAAAGCAGTGCAGTTAGCAAGGCTAAGGTCCCATAGAAAATAAGGGATTGAGGAAAACAATAAATATGCCAATAAAATATATGAAAAACTGTGGATTTTTCTTGATTTTTTAATTTCTAAAACTAAAGGCATTTCAGTTATATTTCTTTTCATTTCAACCAGACATGTGAAATAGTATTATTTAATAAGGTGAACTTACGTAATGTTGTGTGCCAGTATGGATAACTTGGATCTATCTTAAAACACGTAATGGCACCACCTGCTCATTTGTTACACTGGTGGCCAAATGACTTAAATCTAAAAAGTTAATATATCTAAATTTAAAATGTTTATAAGATTTGTCATCTGTTTAAAAATATTGTTGTGAAGCTATGTAATTTTGGTCAAATACAATTCAAAAAGTTAAGGGGCTGATTTTGTACTTGGAAATTGTGGCATCATAGTGAGATGTGATTTGTTGCAACATGTTCAGTGACTCATCTAGACCCGAATCACTTGTTTATCTACAGTCAGTCTGAATTTAAGGTAAAAGGGTAAACTGCAACCATTATCAATCCACTGCAGGATGGAAGCCTTCTCAACAACTCATGTAGAGGGAAATTGGACCGTAATCTGCCATGCAGGTTGGCCGATCGACTGTATTTAGCAGCCAGGGGCTTATACTCCCATCTACTCAAAGAGAGTGTGTTACTGAACTCCCGCAATGACCTCTCGGCTACGGAGGCCGTGTCAGTCTGAATTAGTGCACATTAAAAAGGTGTTCTGTTTGTTTTGTCACATTTTAAAATGAGTGTTTATTGAGGAGTGAATTTGCATCAAATTTTGTTTCATATTAGGGAAAAGTGCAATAGAAATCCATGAAATATAAACCCTGGTTTTGCTAAGCAAGTGGTGTAGATTTGCTGCACTGAAAGGTGTAGCAAAAATGGTGGCAGTTCACCTGACAGGTGCCCAAATTTCTTTTTAATTTGTGGAAAATGTTTTGGGTTTTTTAATTCTTAAATAATGCCAATATTTCATCTTTTTTTTTTTTAATGTATTGCAGTACTTATTGTATATACTTTTAAGTTTTAATAAAAAAAATTTTTAATTTTAAAACGTGCTATTCATTTTACATCATGCCAAAAATATTAATCTCCAAATCTTTAACACAATCTCTAGATTGGTTCCTATTCCCAGTATAATTTTTCTCAATGTGTGCATTGTCAGTAGTGCACTCACAAATTCTTGATGCCTTGTTCTGCTGGATGTGGTAATTGGGGAGAAGACAAGCTTCACACTTAAGGTTCAAAATTACCAAGTAAGGGTGAGCAGGGCAGTTGTCAACAATTAATGAGATTTTCCTCTTCTTTTGTCACCTTTCTATCTAAATTGAAATCCACTGTTCAAAAATTTCACCTGTCATCCAAGATTTTTTTGTTATATTTGTAGTCCAGCTCTAATGACTTTGAAGTGGTGGCTTGTTTACTTTTGCCTGTTGTCAAAAGCTTCAGTTTTTTGCTGCCAGCCATATTTGCACCAACTAAGACTAATTCTCTCCTTACTGTTTTTACCATCCAAAAATTTATCACCTTCAGAATTCAGTGTCTTGTTCGGCAAACATTTAAAAAGTAGACCTGTTTCATTAGTGTTGAATGTCTTTGGGCTTGTAGCCCTTCATAATTTTTTTTCAAAACTATTTCAAACATTATTGAGTCTGTGTAGTTTTTGGAATGCTGCAACTTTTCCACTAACAATATAGCTAGCAGGCACAATTTTATCAGAAACTTTGTCTGTTAAAAATAAGTGTATCCAGCTTTCCAATCTGCATTACATTTCTACCTTGAGCTTTTTAATCTCTCCTTAAAGTTTAAATATGCAAAATGCTTGGTATTGTAATGGCACTTAACATTATATTCTTTACATGGAGGTGGTTTCTGAACATATTAGACACAATGGTTTGTTATTTTGCAGCACTAAAATAACTACTGTAAGAGAGAAAATAACCAACTGCCCAGTCAGCATTGTCACAGTGCTCCTTGTTGCCATGTCTATTGCAGATTTTTCAAGTGTGACTGGTGTATAAATACTAAATTTTTAAAACTTTACCAAGTGGAATACTTCATTACCAGGTAATGTGTATTGTGTATATATATTCAGTGCAAATACTATGAGCTTTCAAAGTAGCTTTTCAAGGTTGTAAAACTTTAACACGGATTTTTCAAAAAGCCTGTTGAGATGAACAAACTGCTTTTTTCACCCACGGGTACCATAAACCGATAAGTGATTGGTGCATTTTTCGATGCTGCAGTGATAGATATCTCTTTTAAATTGAATTTTAAATATTGAATGAATGCATTAGAAATAATCTGAAGTTTTAAAAATATAGAAAATCATTTGTTTCATATAAACAGAAAAAATTGGATTTCAGTAAAGAACTATATTCTGATTTCTATCATTCCTATATGTAATATAATTTGAAATCTGAAATCTCATCATTGTTTACATCAAGATATTCCTAAATATTAATTTAGAGTAGACCTAATTAATGAAGAATCAGTTTCAACATCGAAGAATTAATTAAATTTGTTAATTACAAGTGGTAGTACCACACATTGCCAAGTCTACTAATTTGTAAAGAAAATGTGGATACAGTGGATAAAAAAAGGTAAACTTCAGCCGTTATAAATCCACTGCACAATGGAAGCCTCCTCCTCCTACAACTGCAATTACTTGCGTTCAACCAAAGTAAAAAATAAAGCCTCTTAAGAAGTTAATTGTTAATGGAAAAGAATATAACAAAGAAATAGAAAATTAGTCTACCTTCAAAACAGGAAGTACCCCACAATAGGTCCTGGTAAACATAACACTTGCTATAGTTGCAGCAATGTTACACATGATAAAAGTGATTTTAATTTTAAAAAAAGTCAAGAAGAGCCAGCATTGGAAGGTGACTACAGGGTATATTACTGAGCATCTTCCCATGTTTCAATGTTCTGAGAACATGTTCTCAGAGACAAAACAAATTAGATGAGCTTTACCTCTGATCAATACAGCTCTCAGACAGCATTTAACTCCTCCTGATATGCTGATAACAATCACTCTATTAAGCATCATAGAAAGACATTTGACCACAGTGGTGCTGAACTTAGTGTTATTAATGTCCCCCCCCCCTTTTTTTTTTTAAGTCTTTAATAGCAAGGTATTATAAATGAGATTGAGTAATTGTTTGGTAATCAGCTGCCTTTGTCATCTCATTAATTTGTGTGCTGAAAAGGGCCTGTGAATGAATGTTTGGTGGAAAGAAATACAGAAAGGAAAGATTAAATATTTTGTTAATCCATACCACTAGAGAAGAAGAATTTAAAGCGTGTGTACATGTTGGTTGTCTTCAGGTAAATGTTTAAGCATATTGGTAGAAGTGACATTCTCTGACAAGTGTCGTAGTACAGTATATGTAATTATAGCTAAAAGTAAATGCTTACTTTTTTTGGGCTGATCTGTAAATCAGAACAAACTTTAAAATTTTATAATTTTATTCTATGTATATAAACTGACCTCAGTGCAAGCAAAGAAGAAAACACTGTGTACCAACTCTAAACAAAAGCCATGAGTTTTCTAAAATTAGCTCAGAGTTCAGTCAGTGGGCTGATATCAAGTAGTTGTTAATTTCATCTGTCTCTACTTTTATATTATTATTTTTATTATTTTTTTTTGTTTATACTATGGCACGACAACCAAGTCAGTAGAATTTACAATAAATCGTCAATACAAATATTTATTGTATTTAGTAGTCACAGGCTTGAACCCTGGTCCACTCAAGGAATGCATGCTATGCACTCTCACTCCTGACCACTGGGCTACGTCAGGCCTTTACTTGTTTATTGACCACTTGAAAATGACAGCCTATATACATTGTAGTACAGTCACTCTATTGGTGTTTAATGCTTATATGCATTAAAGGGACAGTGAATGTGTTAATGAACTTCTGAATTGCAAACTTCTGATGAAAGCAATCCTAAACAGGCCAAGCTGCTAACTCTAAGCTTGTTGTCCTTGCTTGTACAGAAGGTCTGTTTATGTTCCTCTCTTCTGGCTTGAATAAAGCAATTTGTTTATTTCTTTTAACCCTGTGATGGGTACACAAATTTCCTTTTAACCATCCTATGCACTTTGGGATCAGGTATGCCATTTTATAATCTTAAAATCAGCATGAAAAAATTTAAAATTGTTCACTTCTTGAAGCCACCTTTTATTTTCAATATGTTAAGAACCAATTGTGAATAATCCATTTTTTTAATATTAAAAGTATATTTTTAATTATATATCTTAAATTAAACTCCTCCTACCACAGTCTAGATGTGTGTGTGTTTTTTTTTTTCACGTGTTAAAAAATGCCCAGATTTGGGCTTTATCTTTAGTGTCAGCAGGTAACTTGAAAGAAAATAAAATCAAATATTCTGCATGGTACAGTGAATGGTCTGCCATTGAGAACTGTAAACATCTGAAGCAAGTGAGCACTGTTGGGAGATGGATCAAACGTTGATGGTAGCAGACTTTGATAATTGGATGGGAAAAGAGCAAGTAATTTTAAATTCTTGTTTTTCCAATACACATAAATAGGTTTAAGAAAACACTTGGTTTTTATTTATTTATTTATTTTTTTTTTTTTTTTCACCAAAATGCTTGAATAACAAAACAGTGAAGCAGATTAATCAGAAACACTATAATTGAAGTTCTGGATTGGCATTTGATGTTGCTTATATAGATTTCGTTTAAATTAGAAAAAAAAAAGCTGTTATACCCTGGCATATTCCTGTCAGAGGATTAAATGCTGTGGCAACGTTTGAAAATCCCAACAACTCTTTAATCCAACATATCTCACATCCCTTTACTGATGTCATTACCCCTAGATGTGTTGAGGACTGTTGCAAAAATTTGTTACACTGGTAGTTATTAAATCATCCACTTCCATTTTGGAAATAGATTACTAAAGTGAGTTGAATTAGAAGGATGAGTCTGACTTGGGTATCTTTACTATTAAGGTCATGGAGAATTTATAACAAGAGGATAATTATTCTGTTCATTTTTCAGTGAGTTCTTTATTACTGCATGTGACTACATTGTGCAAAAGTTGCTATTGGAACATTCTGATAAATGCAAAGTACAAGGTTGTATCCCTATGTAGAGGGCTCTGGAGCAAGTTATAAGGTTTGTACTGAAGAGAAATTTGGAAAACAGGTACAATAAAGAATGCGCTTGCTGTTTATTGGGAAAAAAAAAATTAAGTTACAATTTGTCACTATATGGCACTGTGGCAATACAAATCACTTGAACAGCACGGCAATTGTTCAGTGTGTCCTCCATTTTGGTCAACAACAGTTTCCATTTGAAGAACAGCATTTTCTACAGCAGAACGTAACACGTCAACTGGAATAGCCATCACATGATGTCTAATGTTATCCTTCAGATCTGCCAGAGTTTGACATCCTTCCCAATACACCTGGTTCTTCAAAAAACCCCACAACCAGAAGTCGCATGGGGTGAGGTCCTGTGATTGGGGTGGCCAAGATGTCTGGGAAAATGGCGGACGACCCCTTCATCTATAAAATGTTGCCTTAGCAGTCTTTGGACACAACGGTGGATGTGGGGTGGCGCATCATCTTGCATGAATATGGTATCCTGAAGGCATCCACATTGTTGCAGCTCTGGTATTGTGAAATTTGCCAACATTTCATAATATCGCTGTCCAGTGACGGAACAGGTGCGGGGTCCAGTCGGTGTTACCTGTTCAAAAAAATATGGCGCAATCATGAATGTGGCCGTAAATCCACACCACATTGTTACTTTTGGAGAATGCAACGGGACCTCTTGGATAACTCAAGGGTTTTCTGTTGCCCAAATGTGACAGTTGTGTGCATATTCACTTGTCCATTTAAGCAGAAGTGGGCTTCATCACTCCAAAGGATGTTCCATGGCCAAGTGATATCTACTGTCATTCACGCCAGAAACTGAAGTGCGTATGTGAAACGATATTTGCATCACCATGCTTTAGCTGCTGTAGCATGTGCATCTTGTAAGGACAGTACCGCAACACCTGATGCATTGCTTGCCTTACAGTGAAATACGGCATGTCCACTTCACGAGAAACAGCTGGCACACTTGCACTTCCACATGGAGATTAACTTGATAAATCCACAACAGCCATAGCCACATCTTCAACACAAGAGGAGTCCACTCGTTTTCAACCTCTACCTGCTTGAACACCAGGATGTCTTGTTGCTTCAAATTTTGCAGTCATTTTGCAGACAGCACAGTCATAGGTCCACGCCTTATGTGCTTCTGATGCTGGAATTCTCTGATAGCCGCAGCTGCATTGTTGCTGTTCTGATAGTACAGCTTCACTAATAGCGCCTTTTCCTGCAACGTTGGCATTGTTGCTGCTGTAGTGCAGGCAAACATCTACTGTATGATTTTGTAAGTTATTTGCATAATAACTTACAAAATCATACAGTAGATGTTTGCCACATAACGTAAGTTATTTGCCTAAAGATAGTTACGTGCCATACAGTGACAAATTTTGTAACTAATTTTTTTTTTCCAGTAAATGGCAAGCACATTCCTTATTGTACCTGTTGGCCAAATTTCTCTTCAGTACGAGCATTAGAACTCTCCCCAGAGCCCTCTACATAGGGATACTTTAATTTTAACAACCCTGTATATGGTGTCACAAATGTCATCAGTTGGCAATGCATGATTTTCAAATTTGAAATTTTTTGTGGACAAGTTTCCAGTACTCCTTAATATCATTTGAAGATATGTTTTGCAGAATCTTTGTCATTTTCATTGTGAGAGCCTACCAGAAGCTATTATGAAAGAAGAAAGAATTGATGCTTAGTTGTCCATGGTTGGGGAACTGAAATGAACACAGACACTTGAAATATTATTATTACTAGCCATATGGTTGCAAGGAAGCCTGAGGCTGTACCAGCCAAAAAAAAAAAAACAAATCCCTAAGTTACCCTGAGAGAGAGAGAGAAGTAGAAAGGAATCACCAAGAAAGAGAAAAATGATAATATCCAGTTCGGGACCCTGGGTTTTCCAAGCCCATACTCACCAGATGTGAGCCCCTGGGATTATAATAAATTATCCCAAGTCGTGTTTGCTGTTTTAACAATTCCTCATAGCAGTGCTGAGTGTGTGAGGATATTGAGCCAGGTGAGAAAAAACTAGATATTCTGTGGACTCAATTTTTATTTTTCTGACAAGTCTAGACAGTGGGATAACTTTGGAAAACTTTGACTCAACATTTTTGAAGAGAGCAAAGTCTGCAACAATATCTTTCTTGAAGTAATCATAATTTGTTTGTCAGAAAATCCAAACAGAAATCCACATACAGAAAAAAAAAAAGCAAGCTAATGTTTTAAAGCATATTGTGTCTGTTATCGTTGAAATTTAATTTGAAATTTTTAGGAAATCTCCAACTTTTTTTTAAAAATCAAAAAAGTTGGCAGTATGCATAGTAAAGTGCAGTCACAGTAATCCAAACCAGGTTCTACTGTAAGTATATACAGTTGTGCCCCTGTATCCGCTGATTCAGTTACCCGCGGTTAACCCCAGAAAAAAAAAAATGGGAAAACTTAACACGTACTACTCGCATGTCCAGTACGATGCCTTTATTTTTATTTCCTTTATCCCTTTATTTTTTTACAATGTTGCGTATGGTTTGGTCACCAACATTATAATGGTTCTTTAGAGATTTAATGTGTGCATCGATTTCAAATTTTTGAATAATTTCAGGTTTTGGTTTAATTTGAAAGCACAACTCTTGCATTCGCCCATTTTCGTGATTTCTAAAAAAAAAATAAATTCCGACATCCCTGACAAAATTGTACTTTTGTGGTGCGACGGAACACAACAATCGGTGCGACACACTAAATCAAGCTAAATATTTGGCCCCTCTCTTTTTTTTTTTTTTTTTTTTTTTTTGAGTGTTAGGTGTGAAGACAGCAGGAGTTGCAAGATAATAGGTACACTAATCTCCCAATGACGACTTATAATGCCAGTTCTTATCGCTTTTTTACGACTTGCAAAATGTCTGTTTATACCTATTCCAGTTATTACTTGAATTTTATGATTTCTGGTTGATTTTTTTTATTTGGAGTCGTGCTAAAGTCTGCTATACTTTATTATTACTGTATTTAATGTTGGTAATGTCTAACTGTGTGTTTAATTTATCAATTAAACTTTATTATACGTATGTATGTTCAGGAAAATCATGTTATATATGGGGTCAGCAGGTGTTCGCTTATATCTGTGGTTTCAGCCATCCACTGTAGGTCTTGGAACGTATCACCTGCAGATACGGGGGTCTTACTGTGTGTGTGTGTTTGTGTGTGTGTGTGTTTGTGTGTGTGTGTGTATTTTTTTTTAATTATTTTTAAAATTTTTTTCAATAATTAAAAAAAAGTTTTTGTGCTAAATAAAGAGGGTAATTTGGAATATCATGAATCAATGTTTGTTTGTTTATACTGTCAGCAATACAGTATTTTTAAAATTTGGGTACATTTGATCATTGATAATGTGTAATTATTCAGAATTTAAGTCGAAATTCACTATTTTTAGGACATTTCAAAAGTAAAAACACTCATTAAAAATATGCACTATGACTAATAAGTTAATGACTCCTTTTTTCAAACTTGTTTAAATGACGCGATATGAACCAAATATGAAATATTTGGTTCATATTGTGTAGTAGCTTTGACCCGGCTAACGCTAGTGCAGATCCAGTCATGTTTATTGAAGTGATGCCGTTATTAAAATAAGTTCAGGGGATTATTTTTAGTCTTTACAAAATCCATTTGCAGCTCTTTAGATTTAATTGTTATAAGTAATTGTTAAGACAATTATTATATGCTTCTTTCAACAAACAAATTGTGTGGTATATTAGTGCTAAGCAGAGTTAAAAAGTGATGCATCCTGAAATTATTTTTAAAATTAAGAACTTAACTGTGTAAGATAACCAGAAGTTGCAGGGTAAATTAATAGGTTCTCTTGAGTTGTGCAATTAATGGCATTACATGAAAATGACAAGCCTAAAACATGTCTAAGTCTGCATTGTTCCTGATTAGACTTTTTTTTTTTTATAAACATTACAAGCAAACTTTGTAGTTCACAAATTACAGAAAATGTTAACATATGTAGCTGTTTATAAAAGTTTATTCTCTAAATGAATATACTGCAGTTGACAAATACAGTAACTGATTATTTCTCTGAGATATTTGTTCACTTTTTTTGTGTGCCACATATGAAATTATATAGGGTTTTGATATATATAAGCGTATATATTTTTTTATGTTGTATCTCTAGTTGAGGCAAGTTAGGGGAGGAATTGTGAATTTACGATGATTGGTCTCACATTCTGTATATTATTTCAGCGTATAAGTTGACCTTTTAAGCACTACAAAAGTGTCAAAAATTTTATACACAGAGTATAAAATCTTAAGCTTTAATTAAAGATATTGTCTTAAGGTTAGAGATGTGAATTAGTAACAATATATTTACAATTTATTACTTAACTTCCCACAAATACACATTGTTTCTCACAATTTAAAACCATACAGTTTTCATTAGACGAATACAGTTCATGAAACTCATCTGATGTTATATTTTCAGGTTTATTTTGGTTTCTCGAAAAGGGAATTTTCGCAATATATATTTATAATAGCAAATTTGCTTCCATATTGAGATGTTTTGTACAGAGAAATCAATTGTTAGTACAATATCAAAGTCTGGCTCAGTTGCATAATCAGTCTTCAATGATGTCACATTGTCACCTGTGCTGGTACAATTGTTTCATGACCTGCAAATGTTTATTGCTTTCTCTACAGTTTACTGTGCAGTGTAATAAATGTCACAATGTAAATTTTTAAAAAAAAGAGTAGAAATAATTGAATTAAGAAGTAGACAGTGATTCTTTCGCATTGAAGGATGGTTGTAAAAAAAAAAAAAGTCGACTTAAACAGCAAATATATGACTAAGAACAAATTTTCAAGGAAAAACTTAAGGGTTGACTTATATTCCAGAATAAGTCTTGTTGATTAAAAAAAAGAAACCACACACTATAACGGAATATGTTATCTATTTAAAAACTAGAAGCTGACTTCATTCAAAATCGCCGAAAGCAACCCATTCTTTACTTTTTATCGTGTGTCAAATTTGTCCTTTCACTTTTTTTTTTTTTTTTTATTTAATTTAATTTAGGTAACAGTGGTCATGTAGAGTCATGCCTGGTGAGCAGAGGAATTGCTGAACTTTAACAATTCGTTAAAGATGAATTGTTAAAGTTCAGCTTGACTGAAAACTACAAAGAATGTTATGGCACATTATTGTGGTGAAGCAATCTGTCTTAAGTTCCACATATCTTTTTCTTTGAACTGCATCATGAAGGCATCTCAGATCTTGTTTGTAGAGCCTTTTATTTTTTGTCTCTCTGGGGAATGTTCTTGGTAGACAACAGCCTCGAAATCAAAAAACGCTAACATAGCTTGCATTTTTCTTGGCTTTAGCCAATCACTTTCAACAGACTCCTTGTCCTCTTTGAAATGATTGTCAGTGAAAAATTTGTGTGTGGCCTATTTCAGATTCCCTCAAATGCTACATTAAGAAAATGAAATGTTTCACTTGTGGTTTTTTTCGATTTTAAAGCAAAGTTTAAAACATACACATTGTTCGGTGTTCAGTCTCAAAATGTCTTTGATATTTTGAAATGTGGAGTTACAGTAACAGACTGCCATAACTGTGAGCAGCTTACTATGTGGAGGTAAACATGTGTCTAAATACATTATACTTTGTCAGTGTGCCCTGTTGTGTCAATCTTGAATAACAGGCATAATTTGGATAATTTTTGAACAGACTCCATATACTGCAGAAGAAAATTAGCTAATTTCTGTTTTTATCTCAAGGATATGCTGATGTTTATTTTTACTATTTCATTTTCATTGTATTGCATGGCTGTGTACTATAGATCCAAGGTTTGTGATATGGAATAAACAAGTTGGAATGTCATCATGTGAAGTAATTGAATTAATTTAAACTGTGATTAGTAAAAATGCATTGTAAGTATATGAAAGTTAAAAAAAAATTTAACCAAAATACTTTAATAAATAAAACTTCAATGATGATAACATAAAAGGAAGCAAATTAGTTCATGTATGCTGTGCATTATATTTTGAGCGTTTTAGCAAATACAGTTGTAATAATTCATGATTTATAAAAAAAAAAAAAAAAAAAAGAGAGAGAGGAGAGAGAGAGAGAGAGAGAGAGAGAGCAAAAAGAAATTACCTATGTGCTGATCAATAACTTTTCGTTTCTGCACATCTGCCATATTTAAGGCCCATTTATTCCTTCAATCAGCACACAGCAACAAATATAATAGCCGTTGCTTTAGTCACAATATATAGTATACGGATAGGCTGTGTGATATGTGTGGTGGGGAAAAAATATATATATATATATTGTCAATTTCTACGATCCAGTTTTAGTGAAATTTGGTGTGGCCCAAAAATCTTTCTGAAAGGCCCAAATATGAAATTTCATGAAAATCAATTAACTGGGGATCAAGTTATTACATGTAGATGTACAGACAAAGAAATAATAATTGTCAGATTTCTGTTGTCCCAATTTTAATTAAATTTGGGTTGGCTCTACAAATCCTTTTAAAGGGCCGAAATAATAAAATTCCATGAAAATCTGTTACTGGAGTCAATTTGTTGCATGTGGATGAACAACAGACATGGTGAAGATAATGGGCACATTATGCACATATGCTAAGTTGCCTAAAACAGGCATTAAATTAAAAAAATGGAGAGTGAATAAAATCCAGAGAATTAAAAGAAGCAGACATTATTACAATTTTTCAAATTATCAATTTAAAACTCTTACCACTCCAAAGTTTAACATCTCTTTTCAACCTTTCTTTTAATGAGAATTGTGGGATAGAGATTAATGTTATTGGATTAAAAAATGAGGGGACTCTTCAAAGAAGTTATATTTGTATGTTAGGTAATATTTCAACTGGATAGATATTATTGGATGTCTTACGTTAATATTATGGGTTAGTGATAATAGTATTGCAGCCTCCTAAAGCCATCTAAAGGTAAGCAAGAATTGTGTTAATTTTGCAAGATTATAAAAACTGCTGTGATGATATCTGCATTTTTGAAAATATGCTTGAATGCCAAAAAAACATAAGAGCAGAAAATTGATGTACTGTTAAAATTCCTGTGAGTGATTAAGTTAACTCGTAGTTACCTCCTAGATGGCTCTAGGAGGCTGGCAATAACTCTTATAAGAGGAGAGGAGTGCACTGATTCAGTGGTGGAGAATATGTGGAAAAATAAATATTAAGTACTTAAAGAGTTGAAATAAAAAACAGTTTAAACTGTCATACCTGCATTGGTATCAACAAAAAAAAAAAAAAAAAAAGCAGCATTGCTTTAGGAGAAACCCTTGTAAATGGCATTCATAAAGGATTCGTTTATACTACTTTGAGACTGAATTAATAACCTTAAGCAATGAAAGGATGATACAATTAAAATAAATAAAATACCACCTATCTTTCCAGGCCTGTTATTAGACAGCACTTGATAAACCATTAGAGCAGGCAACACTAGAACATCAGAATTATTTTGATACCTATATCTTAGTTGTACAAATAATAATCTTTATAATTGCAAAAAAATGTATATAACTTACAAGTTTATAATTTAGTAAGGGGGGAGAAATATGAGTGAGCTAGGCTTTTTTGGAAAACTCAGGCAGCAGATGATTGTGCATGTGGTTTAGCCATCTTGAATTATTAAAAATTCCATTCCTTGTTATGGGTTATTAATTCCTAAAGAAAAAGGTTTTACTCAAAACCTAACACATCAATATTAAATAACAATATTTCTTTCATTTACAATTACTGTATGCTAATTTTTAGATTCAAGAAGACATTTCATTCACTTTGAACCCCAAAGTCCAGGATACCTATAGACCAGATATTCAGTTCATTGTTGGTAATTTAAATAAAAGTTGGTGTTCTCATTTATATACTTTTAGTATACATAGATTTTTTTATTTATTTTTTTTTGAATAGCTCCTTTTGTAGTAGGGAGTTAAAATTTCGCATTACGTATACAAATTTGATTTTTTTAAAAAAACTAATCAAATAACTTATTTAATTTAAAGTTGACTTTGCAGATACTGGCAACCAGTAGAGGAGAATGTACAGTTTGTTTTGTTTGTTTTTTTTTTAGGAGCATTAGCAACTAAGGCCATATTGCTCCGGGATATGCAGTGGTCATTCCCTGACCCTTCTGCATCCTCCGTATTTGGTGGTGATGGGCTTGAACCCCGGTCTAATCAAGAAGCGTGTGTTACGTACTGCTGCTCCTTCCCACCTGGCTACGGAGGCACCAGAATGTACAGTAAATATACAGTAGCAAGTGATATATGATAATGAAAAAAAGGTTTACATTTTTCTTTTGTAGGAAATTTAATGTTAGAATGATAGGAAAATAAGTGAGACAAAAAAAAATTTTTATAATTTAGTAGGAGGGGGGAAAACATCAGTGGGCTAAGATTTTTTGGAAAACCCAGGCAGCAGATGATTGTATATGGGGTTTAGCCATCCTGAATTATTAAAAATTCCATTCCTTGTTACAATGTTGTGGGTTATTAATTCCTAAAGAAAAATGTTTTACTCAATAATTAGCACATCAATATTAAATAACAGTATTTCTTTCATTTATAATTACTGTATGTTAATTTTTAGATTCAAGAAGACATTTCATTCACTTGGAACCCCAAAGTCTAGGATACCTATAGACCAGATATTCAGGTCATTGTTGGTAATTTAAGTAAATGTTGGTGTTCTCATATATATACTTTTAGTATACATAGTTTTTATTTTATTTTTTTTTGGGATAGCCCCTTTTGTAGATTTTTTAATATAATAGGTATATAATAAGTGGGAGATTAAAAACTTAAGTCTGCCTACATTTTGATAACTGGCTGTGACTTGAAAGCAATTGTGCTGCATATTTCCTAAAACATTTCCTTTGTATGTATGTTTGGAGGGGTGGTTATGATTGCAATACCCTAAAAAAGATAATATCTGAAGCTACTAAGTGCTGTGCTGGACAAATTAATACTAATTTGCTCATTTCAATTTTTTTTTTTTTTTTGGCTAAAACATATTTTCTTTCTTTTTTTATATATGTACAAAAATCTGTAGGCATGAAATTCATATGAAAATGATATTTATTTATGAAAATATTTATAGATATTGGCAAATTAAAATAAATGAATAGCAGTTGTTTTTGTCAACTACTTGGAATTTGTCTTAAGCTCTTAGGTTATAACCTATACAGGATACATGGGGATTATTGGGCAGTATCATATTCCCCACCTTAATCCAGGGTAAATTCTGTGTTGATTTTAGAAGGCAGTGTGTTCTCAGCCAGTATAGGGAGCATTTTTTTTTTTTTTTTTTTTTTTTCCCAAGAATATTTCTGTAATTTAGCTGTTAGAAATTAATTAGTGTGGTATGAAATGCTGATAGTAACTTTTAGGAAGGCTACAAAAATTAAGCCAAGTAATGTTGAAAAAATACACTGAACCAAAATTATTGGTGTACACAAATCAAGAGAAGGATTGAAATTAAAGAAAATGATGAAAATTGGGAGAGGCTTTCAGTGGAAGAAAACTAATATAATCTGCAAGAGCAAGATTGCCTTCATGGTAACTGCCCCGAGATATCTTTAGAAAGAAAAAGAAACAGCTGGTAGATTTCCAGGAGGGTTGTAGGAAATGAATCTGAAATCATGCCATTCATTTAAGAAGCAGTGCTCAGTAAACAATAGCAATATGCACACATTAAATGCATTAGACAGCATTGGTGAAGAGTAGCAGAAATTTTTGTTTAGTGATGAAACAAATTAATTTGAGTGGTAACAATTGCTGCGGAGTTTTTTTTTTTTTTTTTTGATGAAGCTGCATGCTTCTTGTATGATCAAGACAGTGAAGTTTCTTACCAGTATGATTATCTGGGGATGTTTGGAACTAGTGAGAACATTTAAATTATTTGACAGCACTGTTGAATGCCATAACATTTAACAATTTTGTTCTCAAATTATACTCTCAGTGACGCAAGCCATTCAACAGAACTATCGTGATATGGAGCCTACAGAAAATCTATGGATGCAGTTTAAAAAGATCATTAAAAAAAAAGTTAATTAGGGGTACGTATTACGATTTGGTGGTTGTGGAGATTTATGTACAATACAAAACTTTCATATTTATATGAATAATGATGCAAGTTTTATTTTTTGCTGTTGAAAAATAAACAGAATGAAATAGTTACACGATAGAACAGAGCTGTACTTTGTTGTGTTGTGTATTACCAGATGCTGGCTACCTATGATTAACATAAAATCTTATCAGTTGAAATAAATATTTCCATTTAAAATTATGTGCAAGCAGTGTTTGAATAGATGGAGGCATGATTTTAACTGAAAGGGAGAATCTGTCTTGAGTTTTTTGTTCTTCCTAGCAAATGAGGTCTTCCTGTTTTGGGAATGTATCTAAATCAATGTTTTGTCAATTAAAGAATGAAATTCAGTCTTTCATTGATAACCACTGAGCATTTGAAGGAGCACTGAAGATCACACATAACTAGTTTAAAAAAAAAAAAAAAAGACAGGCCTTGTTAGATAACAGATCTTGCTGGAAAAATTTCAGCTGTTTGAAAAAAAACTGGGTTATTGCATTATATCCTCAATTTGTAGCTGCAAAGTGAATATAGGAATGCAGAATGGATATTCTTGTTACAAAGAAATATTTTGATTGCAATACCCTAAAAAAGATATCTGAAGCTACTAAGTGCAGTGCTGGACAAATTAATACTAATCTGCTCATTTCAATCTTTTTTTTTTTTTTTTTTGGCTAAAACATATTTTCTTTCTTTTTTTTTTTATGTACAAAAATCTGTAGGCATGAAATTCGTATGAAAATGCTTTGTTGCTGCCATTACTCAGCACACATGAGTTGGGTGGTGCTGCTAGGAAAGGGGCCTTTTTGTGCTGTGTTGTAAACCAGAATGGAAATAAGGAAAATTCGTATGTACTGATTGTTAGGTGATGTTAATAGTAGTTCACAGTTTGTGTATTGTTTTGGTATGAAATGTGCATGGTAAAACTCTGCACAACATAATAGGCTGTTTTATCTGTCTCTTATGCTGTTTAAAGATACAGTATCTCTACTAATATACACTGTAAAATGAGCTGAGAATTTACTGACAAATTTTACTTTAGAGAGGGGATCTCTCTCTCCCTCCCATTTATATTGGTTCACATGGAGAAATTGTATCCTGTTGATTTGCATTTGAATAATGTTGCATTTTTTTAGGAACTTGCCCCAACATTAATTATGAGTACCAAATTGTTACTAAAAGTTGAGAAAGAATGGAGTTTAACAGGCCAGTACCAATGATCACAACATATTTTACTCCTGCTATTATTAACTTTTGTGATGAAAACATTGTGGACTAAAAGTTCATCTGTGATATTTATGGGCCATATGCTTAGATTCTGCACTGTGCCATCCTGTATTCATATTTTCTTTCTGCATCATTTGCCAATGACACTATACATTCATTTATTTGCATAATCAGCAATTTCCATAATTGTGTTAAAGAATTTCCCACTACTTTATGTAACACATTAAGTGCTTATGTAGTGAAATCATTTCAGGTGCATGCCAAGATGTCGCAAAGGGATGACACAAAAAAATTGATTATATAAAATAATTTCTGTATAGCAGTGGTATTCAGCCACTGCTTTGTATCCCCAGAGATATGAAAAGTATGTTAAGGTATTCTTGCATAGGAATTATAAATTTTTAATCTCTATGATACATATCTGTTAATTTTGTCTGGGTTATTTTGTCATATAAACAGGTACTAACTAATTTAAATTTCTTATAAAAAAATATAGTGGTGGGGTACAGTATTCTATGAAATTACAAAGAGGGTATGCAACACAGCTGAATACCACCATTATAGAGACCAAATGGATGCTATTTCAAGTGCATTACGTGATTGAAATAAAACTATCCCTGTTGCAGTGTACCATTATACAAACGGTAATTTGGTTTAGAATGGACTGAACTGATTTTGAAAAGTTGATTGGATTGAGTGCTTGTTTTTCAGTAAATCCCCATTTCGTAGACTAATATTCGACATGCGTATGCCCATTACCAATAAAAAATCATGTTTCACTTAGGTAACACCCAAAATCTTGTTACTAAACAATCTAAAAATCATACTTTTTGAGGATATTTATTTCTCAATTGTGAACAGGCATTTCTGAAAGATTGTGAAGAATTCATTTTTAGAAAAATACATTTGCACTTGTACAACACAAAGTGACAGTTACTTTTTGTGAAGAAAATTATTAAAGTTGCTTAGAGAAGAAAAGTAGTAAGGCAGCTGAACTTAATACTATTGTTTACATTAATAAAATTGAAACAGGGAAGCAAAGTTATTCAATTTGTTATTGGCAGTTGTTGCTAACAGTTACCTTCCATGTTTGTTATAAATATGGTTTAGATTGGATTAAATGAAACCCATGGTAATATCAGTGGTTATTACTACTGATCTATAGTGTGGAAATGCCCAGTTTCAAAATCTATTAAGGTGGGTGGGTTTTAATGGGCCTAATTTAAATGATTAATTTATGAAGTTTATGGAAATTAAATTGAACTACACTTGGTGTAGACAGAACCTTGTCCACGGACAAGTCAATTGTACCACCCCTGAACTAATACCACATTTACCAATTCTCAATAGGAACTTCTAATTCACAAAGCAAAACAGGAAACTGACTGGATAATATATGCAGTTAATCGATATAATGGAACCAATGCAAATAGCAGTCATGACAACCAAACATACATTTTATTGCATGTAGGTGTACAAACTGAGATGACAAGTTAACGTAATAGTATTATGTACTGTAAATCAGCAAAATTAGTCCTCAATATTTTGTTGTGTTCCTCGAGCTCCAATTACAACCTTCAAACGATCTGGTACAGAGTTAATGAACTTCTGGATATACAGTTAGCATTAGTTGAGGCTTGTGTTGCAAGAAAGCAAACTTAAACAGCATCAGCAAAAAAAAATCCTTCCATTGGGTGCCTCCAAATGTGTCTAGTTCAGCCTTAAATTTATTCACAACAAATGGAAGTCTGTTCCAGCAGGAACTACGACCGGCCAGCTACAGGAAACTTCCACACATCTATTTTACAACTGTTTCCCCTGTGAATCTCTGCCACCACAGATTCTTAATCTGAGCAAGCAGAAGCATCCCATCGGCACAGCCTGCTCAAACCATTCAAGGCCTTATGCACCTCGCAGGTGCCTAGTCTCCAGATGCAACTTTCTGAAATTAGCCTTTGTTCGTAAATGCACCCCTTTGTTCCTCTCATCAATCTTGTTGCCCTTCTCTGTACTCATTCTAGCAACTCTACATCCTAAAATGAGGCCTCCAGACCCGTATATAGTACTCAAGGTGTGGCTTGTCCATTCCCTTATACAAAGGGATAATCACCTTGTCTCTGCTAGCGAAATTAGCATTAGCATTAGCAGAGGCATATGATGCAAGAAAGCAAGCTTATTCAGCATCAGCCAAAAAAAAAAAAAAAAAACCACTCCCATTTCACCCCTCCGTTCGTTCGAAATACCTGTCCAGTTGAGCTTTAAATTTTGTTTAGGCTATCAACTTCAACAACAAGTGATGGAAGTCGGTTCCACCAACCAACCACCCGCTGGCCAAAGGCAAATTTCAGCACATCTGTCCGAAATCCGTCCTTCCTCAATTTGAATTTATGCCCTCTGAGGTGATTATTCTGAGAAAGATGAAGAATCCCATTGGCATTGAGCATGCTCAAACCATTCAAAGCCTTATACACCTCTATCAGATCACCTCGCCGGTGCCTAGTCTCCAAACTCTGTAATTTGCAAAACTTAAGCCTTTCTTCGTAAGAGCAACCCTTTGTTCCATTTACTAATCTTGTTGCCCTTCTCTGTACCCGTTCCAGCAGCTCTAGATCCTTCTTGAAATGAGGCCTCCAGACCTGTATACAGTACTCAAGATGTGGCCTTACCATTGCCTTATACAAGGGAATAATCACCTCCTTATCCCTGCTAGAAAAATTCCTGTATATCATTGACAAGACACCATGAGCTACTCTTGCAGCTCGTCTGCACTGCTCAGAGAACTTCATATCTGCCTGCACAATTACCCCCAGGTCCTTTTCATTCTCCACCACTGTCAGTGTAGTACCGCAGAGTTGATACGTTGCTCTGGGGTTACTGTTTCCCATATGCAGCACTTTACATTTGTCGATGTTAAACCTCATATGCCACCTCTCAGCCCATCTGTTCAACCTTTCCAGATCCTGTTGCAGCAGCATAGCGTCAGTATTGTCCTTAACGACCCTGCCAACCTTTGTATCATCTGCAAACTTGGACATTAAACTTGATATCCCATCATCAATATCATTCATAAACACCGAAAACAACAACGGACCCAACACTGAACCTTGAGGAACTCCACTAATAACATTAGTCCATGTTGAGCAGTGTCCATTGATTACCACTCTCTGTCTTCTGCCACTCAACCATCCCCTTATCCATAGCAGCAATTTGCCTCCAATGCCACACTGCTCCAATTTGTGCAGCAGTCTTCCATGTGCAACAGTATCAAAAACCTTTCTAAGATCCAAATATATAATATCAAAGTTATTCCCTGCATCCAGTTCTTTTGTGACTACATCATAGTATCCAATCAAATTGGTCAGGCAAGACCTGCCCTTAACAAAACCATGCTGCGTCTGAGCTATAACTGAATTCTTGTCTAGATGATCCTGCAGTGCTTCTTTAACCAGTGCCTCCATTAATTTACCTGGAACAGAAGTTAAACTAACAGGTCTATAATTACTTGTGTCGGCCTTTGATCCTCCTTTGTGAATTGGGGTTACATTTGCACATCTCCAGTCTATGGGTACCTCCCCTGAGTCCAAAGAAGCTCTCATAATTATGGCTAGGGGTTTGCATACTTCCTTTGCTGCCTCCTTTAATATAACTGGATAGATCCCATCCACCCCAGGTGCCTTTTTTATGTTTATCCTCAACAATCTCTCCTCCACTTTCCTCTTAGTTATTACAAAATCATCCAGCTCACTGCCAATGTTTACTTTACCTACATCATTCTCCTTCCTGAATAACTCCTCGTGCGTGAATGTAGATGCAAAATACTCGTTTAGATTGTTAGCCACCTGAGCAGGATCCTCAACTGTTGAACCATCAATATCCAGTGGACCAATCTGATTCATCCCTTTCCTTTTCAAGTTCAAGTATGTAAAGAACTCTTTTCTGTTTTTCTTTGCATCCTTTGCCAAGGATTTTTCATAGTCTGCCTTTGCCTGCCTAATCTCCTTTGTGACTTGGTTACAGACCAACTTATATCTATCATAGGCTTCCATGTCACCCATTAATTTGTATGTATCCCATGCATTTTTCTTCTCTGCCACATGTCTCATTAGTTCATCTGACAACCATTTAGGCCTAAACCTTGAACAATATTTCTTAGTTGGTATGTAAAGCCTGGTAGCCTCCAAGATTAGTTCCTTGAATGCTTCCCATTTTGAGTTTGCTGTTGGTAACATCATCAGTTGGTCCCACTGTATAGAATTTAAATACTGTCTCAGACCATCATAGTCTCCTTTACGAAAACAAAAACCCTTCCCTTTACCTCTGAAATTCCTAAAAATCATTGACAAAACTCCATGACCTGCTCTGGCAGCCCGTCTACACTGCTCAGAGAACTACATATTTGACTGCACAATTAGCCAAATGTCTTTCATTCTCCAACTCCCCTGAGTGTAGTATTAACTGTATGTTTCTCTTGGGTTACTGGTACTCATATGGAGTATTTTGCATTTGTCAATGTTAAACTTCAGTTGCCACTTCTCAGCCCATCTCTGGTGCGCATCCGTAGCCAGATGGGCAGGAACGGCAGTGCGTAGCACACGCTTCTTGATTAAACCGGGGTTCGAGCCTGTGCCCACCAAATACAGAGGATGCGGAAAGGTCAGGGAATGACCACTGCATATCCCAGGAGCAATATGGCCTTAGTTGCTAATGCTCCAAATAACTACTCAGCCCATCTGCCTAACTTCTAGATCCTGTTGCAGTAGCGTACTATCATTAGTGTCATTAACAACCTTTGTATAATCTGCAAACTTGATATAGCCTGATATACCTTTGTCAATATCAATAAATACAGAAAGAAAGAAAAAATGTGTCCAATGCCAAAGAGCAGTGTCCACTGATCACCATTGTCTTCTCCCACTCAACCATCCCTTTATCCATTGCAGTAACTTGCCCTTAATGCCATACCACTCCAATTTTCAGAGCAGTCTTCCATGTGCAACAGTATCAAAAGCTTTCCTCAAATCCAAGTATATGATATCAATATTTTTTGTGACCACAGTTTCCTTTGTCTATAATTATTTGTGCCACCCTTTGAATCCCCTTTGTGCATACATTTGCATATGTCCAGTCCATGGGAACCTTCCCTGACTGAGGATGCTCTCACAATTAAGGCTAAGGTTTTGCTTAATTCTCATGTTTAACTTCAACAATTTCTCCTCCACTTTGCTCTCAGCTATTACAAAATCACTTAGCTCCCTGTTAGAGTTTGATAAACTTGGCATTCCTCTCCTTGAATTACTCCTCATGTGTGAATGTAGATGAAAAATACTCATTCAGTTTATCAGCTACATGAGCAGGATCATCAGTAGTCAAACCATCTATGATAAGTTGACCAATGTGATTCATCCCCATCCTTCTAGAGTTTACATAAGTAAAGAACTCCTTGCTGTTTTTCTTTGCATCCTTTGCCAAAGATTTTCGTAATTGCCTAACCTCCTTTTTGACTTGGTTACAGACTAGCTTATATCTTCCGTAGGCTTCTGTGTCGCCTGAAAATTTATATGCATTTTTTTCTACCACAAGCCTCGTTAATTCATCTGACATCCATTTAGGCCTGAACCTTTAACAGTATTTTTTAGTTGGTATGAAAAGCATAGTAGCCTCCAAGATTAAGTCCCGGAAGTCTTCCCATTTAGAATTCACTGTTGGTAAAATCATCAGTTGCTCCCACAGTATAGAATTTAAAAACTGTTTGGACCACTGTAGTCACCTTTACAAAAACCCTTCCCTTTACCCTCGATAGTAGTTACATCTTTAACTAAATTCCATATCAGTACACTGCAATCACTATTACTTAGTGGTTACTTTATCTGCAAATTCTTAATGCAGGAATAATCACTGCTAATAATCAGATCAAGGGTATTACTCCCTCTGGTTGACCCATCGAACATGTTGCTGAAGAAAACAGTCCTCCAATAAATCCACAAAAGTCTTGCTAGCATGTGAGGGACCAACCCACAAGTTCCAGTCAATATCTGGAAAGTTAAAATCCCCCATTACAAGACATTGTGATTTACTGGCCCATTCTATTTCTCTGCACAACTGTTCATTGTACTGATCAGAGTCATTAGGCTTATAACATACTCTTACTCTCATTTTCCCTTTCACAGTGTTTGCCACACCAAACACATTCAACATTGCACCGTCCAGCCGTGCCAACTGGATGCACTTCGATGTGTTTAACAGCATAACCCTCTCTACCCTGTCTGTCCTTACTGTACTTCCCAAATTCCAATTCTGCACTGCTTATATCTGTGTGACACCATGTCTCTGATATCCCAACAATATCTGCCTTTGACTTGATCAGCACTTGAAATTCATCAATTTTATTTACTATTTCTGGCATCAGTGTACATGCAAGTATACATACACTTGTTCTTACTCTGTATTTATCTAAAATAGCCCATCTATTTACTTGTTCCATGATGACTCCCAGCAGCTCTTGAAGTCCCCAGCAACTTGCTCTCTAGGCTGTTACTCATTACAATTGAAGCAGTGCAAGAATCGCTTTCGCCTCTGATTTCGCTTTCGCCTACCGTTAATCATTTAGTCTGTGAATCCCCCAATTTAGCAGTTTTTCCGACGCACCTAACACTGCCTCGATAGCATC
This sequence comes from Mastigoproctus giganteus, assembly GCF_048544385.1. Classification (NCBI taxonomy): domain Eukaryota; kingdom Metazoa; phylum Arthropoda; class Arachnida; order Uropygi; family Thelyphonidae; genus Mastigoproctus; species Mastigoproctus giganteus. Next base: position 58,722,355 of record NC_143580.1, read on the forward strand.
AGCAAATACTCTTGCACCCTTTATATTAAAGTGTATCCCCTCCCTGTGGAAGCAGTCAGGAACCACGCTGAAAAAAAAATTCCACCCCGTGAGCATTGCACAATCTCTCCATGGATGAATTGATTGACAAGGCTCTTTATATACTCCCTCCTATTGTGTGGGCAGAATTGCAGATGTTTTCAAATTTAACCCTAACTCGTGACTTTTTTCCAGCATTCACCTGTACTTATTAAGTAAATCTGCAGATCTCTTACTCTTAAAGTCGTTAGTCCTAACGTGTACAACTATCACCTTTTGTGCCCTTAAAAGATATCTGGCCTACAGCATCATCAACTTTTGCCCCTGGCAGACATACCCTGGTCCAACTATCCTTTTTGCATAATATTCCCCATCTCCCTGACAATAGAGTCGCCGACAATAACTAGTTCCTGTGGGACTAGCACATTTTGCCTTGGAGATTGCCTCTGTGGTGCCTGATGCACAGGAGTGAACTCTGCTGGTGATTTGGGCAGGTGAGAGCTTGATGGGCCTCTTATTATTTCTCCATTAATCCTACACCTCATAGACACCCATTAGAACACTCAGTTGGTGCCTAATTTTTTCACGGTTGCTCAATTTCGTGGTACCACACCCTTACAATGCTCTCCTGCAGCTGTATCTTGTTGGCTCCTAATTTTAAGAGGACATTATGTGCCAGCAATTTTCCATTGAGTTTAAATGTGGACAGTTGCTGGGTCAGTCCAACACTAATGCCAGCATTTCTGACATATGACTGCACCTTAAGGGAGAAAAACATTGGTGTAGTTATGTTTTAAGTCTTGTGTGACAAGACAAACTCATTAAAATTCTAAATAGCATAAAACTTAACAATGTTGCTGAGACCTGTTGAAAAATGCCATTTTGGACATTGTGTGGTGATTCCCAATAACGGGTTTTGGGCACTCCTTCAAGATAGCAGCGTAGGTTTCTGCATTCACCATTCCGTTAATAAACTTAATTTGCCCTACCCCTTTGCTTGTTATGGCTCTGCATACTATCTGACTGGCAAGGAACTTTACAGTCTGTGTTATGCAGTCAGGTTGGTATACCCCCGATTTTCATCTTCTGACCTGCTTCCCATCTGGGCCATGCGGGTTGAATTTCTATTCGTCAGAAAAGATGACGGTGTCCCATTGCTCTTTTGTCCATAAAACATGCGTTTTATCCCAAGCAAGTCACTTTTGTTTGCTCAACAAAGGCTTCTTCCTGGCCGATAGGCACACAGATCACATTGCAAAAAGGCGTCTCCGTAGCCAGGTGGGAAGGAGCAGCAGTGCGTAGCACACGCTTCTTGATTAGACCGGGGTTCGAGCCCGTCACCACCAAATACGGAGGATGCGGAAAGGTCAAGGGAATGACCACCGCATATTCCCGGAGCAATATGGCCTTAGTTGCTAATGCTCCTAAAAAAAAAAAAAAAAAACCAAACCAAACCAAAAACATTGCAAAAGCCATCTTTGGATAATTTCAAATTATTATATTTTGGTCACCTGTAATCTCTTACATATACCCATATGTATTTTGAATAAATTGTGTTCCCTGGTCGATTTACATGTTTTGCGGTACAAAAAAATCCTTGCTATCTACACCTTAGACTGACTAACTGAGCCACGGAGTGAAAAAGCCCATAAGAGTTCCTCGCGTCATTGACGGGATTCGAACCCAGACCTTTCTCACCCAGTGTGGGGAGGACAGTGACGATACCACTGCTACCTACGCATAACGTCTTTGGATAGTTCATGCACATGTTTCAACACAGCAGCCATCTCAAAGTTCAGTTTTAGGTCATCAGCACTAGCATGGCGATTAGGGAGGCGTAGCCGTTTCAAATATTGATCTTGGGAAGGCCGTAAGAGTAACATACATCAAATATTGATCTTACTCTCTTAATGGCCTGATCCAGGTCTCTTCACATCACTGGTTTCACGCTTTAATTTCAGCCGAGATACTGGTGGCAGCCTATTTTATCAATGATAGCACGTATAGAAAGCACTTCCTAGAACAGCAACAGCTACACTTTTCTTGGTGTCAACTAAACATGTGGAGCCATGTTACACCTCCGCAAAACAGGATACTATTGAGCATGTATACACTTCCAACGTCATATTTATAGAAATGGCTCATGGAATACATTGCAATTACTGTCTGATGCAATGCCTTTGTGAAAAACAAATGACTAATCAAACAATATCTTATACGTTTCACTACAAATGTTACATTTTTTTTAACCCCGTGACCACCAAATACGGAGGATGCGGAAAGGTCAGGGAAGGACCATCGCATATCCTCAGAGCAATAGGGCCTTAGTTACTAATGCTCCTAAAAACCAAAATAAACATTTTTTAAGGTAATGCAATTTTTTGTCCACCTCTGCAGTTGACTATTCCATTAAATAAAATGTGATGTTTACACCACATCTTGAGGTCTCATTTTAGGACGGATATGGATCCGTTCCGATCAGTAATAGTAGTGGCATGTGATGCAAGAAAGCAATTATATGAGCTTATGCAGCATCAGCCAAAAAAAAAAAAAAAAAAATCACACCATTCCCTCCAAATGTCTGTCCAGTTCCTTCTTAAATTTATTCAACCTATCAACTTCCACAACGTCAGATGGAAGTTTGTTCCAGCAATTAACCACCCGCTGGCTAAAGGCAAATTTCCGCACATCTGTTCTACATCTGTCCTTTCTTAATTTGAATTTATGCACCCCTTAGGTTCGTAATCTGAACAAGTGGAAGGATCCCATCAGAATTCAGCGTGCTCAACTCATTCAAGGCTTTTTCATTTTCTACCATCTTAAATGTAGTACCACACAATTGGTACTTTTCTCTCGGGTTACTTTTACCCATATGCAGTACTTTGCATTTGTCAAGATTAAACTTCAGTTGCCACTTCGTAGCCCATCTGCCCAAATTATCAGTGTCGTACTTAGACTTCTGTCTTCCCTGGGTGAAATATTCATCTATAACCAGTTATGCAGAGTTAGTAAGAATTTTGGGCTAAAGATGAATATGACTAAAACAAAAGTGATGAACAAGTATGGCACAGAATGAAGAAGCAGTAATTGAAAAGGTGGAGTCATATACTTATCTGGGACAAGTCATTAGCTATAATAATGATAAATGGCTAGAAGTCAAGAGAAGAATAAATTTTGAATGGGTAGCATTCAGGAAATATAATCAGATACTGAGGAGTAATATCCCAATTTGAAACGTAATATAATGAACCAATGTATACTCCCCACCATGACTTATGGAAGTGAAACTTGGGCACTCACTAAAAGAATGGAAGAGAAGCTGAGAACTACACAGCGAAGAATGGAACGAATTATATTGAGAATCAGACTGTTAGATAAACACGTGGATTAGGTAGCAGACTCAAGTAAAGGATATTCTCATCAAAACTAAAGAACTGAAATGGTCTTGGGTAGGACACATAGCTCTAAGACATGACAGATGGACTAAGAAAATAAAAGAATGGTACCCAAGAAGAGCTGGAAGACAAGAATGAAGACGGACAGTTGAAATTCATGAATTGGTGGGTAGTAAATGGATGGCCATTGCACAAAACAGAAGGAACCGAAAAATTGCTGGAGAGACCATCCTGAAGTGGATCGAAAATGGCTCATGATCTCGGATAATATTTAGAATTTAATTGTTGATGGGGCACGGCAATCAACCCAGTTTGTCGTGACCAATGACCGATTTTGGCGAATCCCTGACGAAGTCGCATAAAAACAATTTTCCTGACCTAAATTTTTTCACCAAACACTAATGAAAATTGATTAAGAACTTGACCCCTTTTATAATTGTTTGGTAAACATTCCGAGGCAGGTACGTATTTCAAAATTGCGGCAAGGAAGGGGAAGCAGTGATTTAAGGGTTGACTCCGCCCACTCATGCATTCCCCCTCCTCTCCTCGCCCGGCAGATGTCAAGTGACATGCAGATGGCACGTGGCAGAGCAACAAATATGGCGGCTGAAAACAAAGGATAAATCCAATAAATTTAAAATTTCTAGTTATAAAAACACACCTTTTCCCGGATCACAATATGTCACGTTGACATTTAAATAAGTTGGATAGAGCTGAAAAGAAGAAAAGGTAATTTAAAAGGAAATTTCGTGGAAGAAAAGGAACCGCAAATCAACAATGCACGTTTTATTGTGTTATATGAGCGTTGGCTGAAAAGAATAAAAAAAAGGCCAAACCGTAATTTTTAAGGAAATTTAACGATAGAAATGGAACGGAAAAATCAACAATTTTAAAAATAACAAACAAAAATACACGTTTCTATGCTATTAAAAAAAGCAAAACGGTAATTTAAGGAAATTTTACGATAGAAATGGAACACCATTCAGTTTAACTTCTATTCCGTGTAAAATAATGCAGTCACTGGTTAAAGATGCAGGAGACAAGACAGCAGCAATAATTCAGACACAGCATGGGTTTGTTAAGGGAAAGTCTTGTCTGACGAATTTGATAAGATATTATGATGTGGTTCAAAGGAACTGGATGCAGAAAATAATTTTGATATCATATACTTGGATTTCAGGAAAGCTTTTGACACTGTTGCCCATGAAAGACTATTGCACAAATTGGATCAGAATGGTATTAAGGGTAAGTTGCTACAATGGATAAAAAGGATGGTTAAGGGGGAGAAGACAGAGGGTGGTAATCAATGGGTGCTCCTCTTCGTGGACTAATGTTATTAGTGGAGTCCCACAGGGTTCGGTGTTGGGTCCACTGTTGTTTTGTATATTTATCCATTAGCATTAGTAGAGGCATTTGATGCAAGAAAGCAAGCTTATGCAGCATCAGCCAAAAGAATTAAAGTAAAATAAATAAATAAAAAATAACAACTTCCACTTCACCCCTCTGTTCGTTCGAAATACCTGTCCAGCCGAGCCTTAAACTTATTTAGGCTATCAACTTCCACGACAAGGGATGGAAGTCTGTTCCACCTACCAACCACCCGCTGGCTAAAGGCAAATTTCCGCACATCTATCCTACATCTGTCTTTCCTCAATTTGAATTTATGCCCTCTCAGGTGATTATTCTGAGAAAGAGGAAAAATCCCATCAGCATTGAGCATGCTCAAACCATTCAAGGCTTTGTACACCTCGCTGGTGCCTAGTCTCCAGACACTGTAATTCGCAAAACTTAAGCCTTTCTTCGTAAGAGCACCCCCTTTGTTCCATTCACTAATCTTGTTGCCCTTCTCTGTACTCGTTCCAGCAGCTCTACATCCTTCTTGAAATGAGGTCTCCAGGCCTGTATACATACTCTAGGTGTGGCCTGACCATTGCCTTATACAAGGGAATAATCACCTCCTTATCCCTGCTAGAAAAATTCCTATATATCATCGACAACACACCATGAGCTACTCTTGCAGCCCGTCTGCACTGCTCAGAGAACTTCATATCTGCCTGCACAACCACCCCCAGGTCCCTTTCTTTCTCTACCACTGTCAGTTTACTACCACAGAGTTGATACGTTGCTCTGGGGTTGCTGTTTCCCATATGTAGTACTTTACATTTGTCAATGTTAAACTTCATTTGCCACCTCTCAGCCCATCTGCTCAACCTTTCCAGATCCTGTTGCAGCAGCATAGTGTCGGTAGTGTCCTTGACAACCCTGCCAACCTTCGTATCGTCTGCAAACTTGGACATTAAGCTTAATATACCATCACCAATATCATTTATAAATACAGAAAACAATAAAGGACCCAATACTGAACCCTGAAGGACTCCACTAATAACATTAGTCCACGATGAGCAGTGTCCATTGATTACCACTCTCTGTCTTCTCCCCCTCAACCACCCCTTTATCCATAGCAGCAATTTGCCTCCAATGCCACACTGCTCCAATTTGTGCAGCAGTCTTCCATGTGCAACAGTATCAAAAGCCTTTCTAAGATCCAAGTATATAATATCAAAGTTATTCCCTGCATCCAGTTCTTTTGTGACTGCATCATAGTATCCAATCAAATTGGTTAGGCAAGACTTCCCCTTAACAAAACCATGCTGTGTCTGAGCTATAACTGAAGTCTTGTCTAGATGATCCTGCAGTGCTTCTTTAACCAGTGCCTCCATTAATTTTCCGGGAACAGAAGTTAAACACACAGGTCTATAATTACTTGTGTCAGCCTTTGATCCTCCTTTGTGAATTGGGGTCACATTTGCACATCTCCAGTCTGTGGGTACCTCCCCTGAGTCCAAGGAATCTCTCATAATTATGGCTAAAGGTTTGCTTACTTCCATTGCTGCCTCCTTTAATATAACTGGATAGATTCCATCCACCCCAGGTGCCTTTCTTGTGTTTATCTTCAACAATTTCTCCTCCACTTTACTTTCAGTTATTACAAGATTCTCTAGCTTGCTGCCAGAGTTGAATACACCTCTGGCGTTCCCCTCGCCGAATAACTCCTCATGTGTGAATGTCGATGCAAAATATTCATTTAGTTTGTTAGCTACCTGAGCAAGATCATCAACAGTTGACCCATCGGTATCAAGTGGACCAATCTGATTCATCCCCTTCCTTCTAGAGTTTACATAAGTAAAGAACTCTTTGCTGTTTTTCGTCAATGATATTGATGAAGGTATATCAGGCTTAATGTCGAAGTTTGCAGATGATACAAAGGTTGGCAGGATTATTAATGACAGTAATTGCAGTGTGCTACTGCAACAGGATCTAGATAATTTGGGCAGATGGGCTAAGTGGCAACTGTTTAACCTTGACAAATGCAAAGTACTGCATCTGGGTAGAAGTAACCCCAGAGAAACGTACCAACTGTGTGGTACTACATTTAAGGTGGTAGAAAATGATAAAGACCTGGGAGTAATTGTGCAGTCTGATATGAAGTTTTCTGAGCAATGCTGACAGGCTGCCAGGGCAGGTCATGCGGTTTTGTCAATGATATATAGGAATTTTGCTAGCAGGGAAAAGGAGGTGATAGTCCCTCTGTATAAGGCAATGGTCAGGCCACGCCTTGAGTACTGCGTACAGATCTGGAGGCCTCATTTTAGGAAGGATGTAGATTTACTTGAGCGTGTACAGAGAAGGGCAACAAGATTGGTGAGGGTAATGAAGGGATCCTCTTACCAAGAGAGGCTTAAGTTCTGCAAATTGCAGTGGCTGGAGACTAGGCACCTGCGCAGTGATCTGATTGAGGTGTATAAGGCCCTGAATGGGTTGAGCACGCTGAATTCTGATGGGATCCTTCCACTTGTTCAGATTACGAACCTAAGGGGGCATAAATTCAAATTGAGAAAAGACAGATGTAGAATACATGCACGGAAATTTGCCTTTAGCCAGCGGGTGGTTAATCGCTGAAACAAACTTCCATCTGTCGTTGTGGAAGTTGATAGGTTGATTAAATTTAAGAAGGAACTGGACAGACATTTGGAGGGAATGGTGTGATTTTTTTTTTTTTTTTGGCTGATGCTGCATAAGCTCATACACTTGCTTTCTTGCATCACATGCCACTACTACTACTACTACTACCACCACCAACCAATTTTATTGTTGATCAACAATGTGGCAAATCAAAAAGAAAAATAGAACGAACAGGAAATGACAAATTTTTTAAAAAGAAAGTAACAAAAATGCAAGTTATTTGGGGATTGCAATAGGTCACAAGACATCACAAAAGCGGAGCTGAAATGAACAAAAATAAAAGGAAAAACTGCAAATTTTTAAAAAACGACACGACATATAACCACTGATTCTTCTCGCCCTTACCTTGACAAGAATTGATGATGCAAGTGAACACCAAAAATGAAAACAAAGAAATTCTTTTCTTTGTTTTCATTTTTGGTGTGGACTGTCACCCCCCCCTCCCCAAAATCGGAGCGAGGTTAAAGTTTACAATACCTTGAATTTTCCGAGGGCATGGCCTGGTGCCGTGTTTGGTAGCGTTGCTTCTCTGAAGAGGTCACGTGATATGTATGTCACAAAGTCGGTTCTGATCATGACGTATGACGTAAGTTGGTCATGTGACACGGTTGCAGACAACTGCGAGACTGGGCATTGCCGTCGTAAGCTGGTCACATGACATCAATGCCGCTATTTTTCTTCGAATTCAGCAACCGAGAGGAACAGTAATCCTCAAACTTTGCTCCGATGTCAGCAGTCTGAGAAAATCTGGACATCCTGTTGTACACATGCAAAGAATGATAGCAAGTAATGCTAAAATGAATGCATTCTTGACTAATGTTTCGAAAGCTAGTCACCTGCTGTCATACACTGGTCATGTGACATTCCATTTCTTTCTCGGATCTTGCCTACAAGCAGGGAGAATAAGAGTGAAGTGGGAAATTACCGGCTGGTTAGCCTAACTTCAGTAGCAGCGAAAATCATGGAGACAATGATCAAAGTTGGAATTCAGTATCATTTAGATAGAAATGGAATGCTGAAGGATACTCCGCATGGTTTTGTAAAGGGAAAATCATGTTAAACTAATCTGGTTAGCTATTTGGACAGGGTCACTCAAGAGCTGGGAATAATTTTGGGAATAATTTTGACATTGTTTTGGATTTCAGCAAAGCATTTGAGTCAGTCCCACATAAGCGGTTACTTTATAAGCTGGAAGAGGTTGAAATCACAGGAAAAATTCTTAGATGGATAGCTTCAGGGCAGGAGGCTGTGATAAATGGTTATTTCTCAGATTGGTTTGGTTCAAGTGGGGTTCCCCAAGGAACAGTATTAGGGCCACTGTAATTTTTGATTTCCATGACATCGTTGAGAAGGCGTAATGTTTAAATTTGCAGATGATGTAAAGATTGGTACAGTAACTAATGATTGCCGCCAAGCAGAGCTTCTTCAGAACGACCTAGATAGACTTCAGGGATTGTCAGAAAAGTGGCAGCTATGCTTTAATCCAACAAAGTAAGGTATTACACCTGGGGAACAGCAACCCCAAAACTTACACTTGGCAGAGTTGAACTGAAGCCAGTAGTGGAGGAATTGGAGTTGGATGTTACGATACGGTTAGACAGTTTTTAAGCATTGTAGACAGGTTGGCCCATGGTGACGTCTTTATCTCTACTAGCAGATGATGTCAAGACTGGCACAGTAGCTAATGATTGTCGCCAAGCAGAGCTTCAGAACGACCTAGATAGACTTCAGGGATGGTCAGAAAAGTGGCAGCTATGCTTTAATCCAGCAAAGTAAGGTATTACACCTGGGGAACAGCAACCCCAAAACTTACACTTGGCAGAGTTGAACTGAAGCCAGTAGTGGAGGAAAGGGAGTTGGGTGTTACGATACGGTTAGACAGTTTTTAAGCATTGTAGACAGGTTGCAAGGAAGGCCCATGGTGACGTCTTTATCTCTACTAGAAATTGTTCGATACATCAATGATGTATCGAACAATTGCGAGTAGAGATAAGAACATCATCCCATTGTATAAGGCTATTGTTAGACCACACTTGGAATACTGTGTTCAGGTATGATAACTGCACCTAAAGAGACATTGTGCTTCTTTAAAGGGTCCAAAGGGGTAATTCGCCTGGTGAGATCTGCAAAAGGGTGCCTATATGAAGAAAGATTTCGAATATGTGGGTTGAAGAGCTTGGAAACTAGGCACCTTAGAGGAGACTTGATTGAAGTGTTTAAGGCTCTGAGAGATATAAGCAAAATGAATGAGGAGAAATTCAGTTATAAATGATTCTAGAACAAGGTGCCATAATTTCAAGTTACAAGTGGAGATATTTAGACTGGATTGCTGGAAGTTTTATTTTAGCCAGCAAGTTATAAATTACTGGAATAAGTTGCCTGAATTGGTGGTAGAAGCTGACAATTTGGGGAAATTCAAAGATCAGCTGGATAATTACCTATTGGAGGAAGAAACCTAAGTTGTCCATTTCCTTTTCTTATTTTATTATTTTTTTTTTTTTTTTTTGGCTGGTGCAAGCTTCCTGGCACCATGTGGCCATTGCTAACACTAATATTAAAGTTTTGAAAGCTGGCACGTAGCACATGGTGTCATACGTTACCATTAGCTGGTCATGTGATATGCCATTGCTTTCTCAGATCTTGGTGACAAGCGGGGAGAATAAGGGTACCCACATCTACAACTTCGTAGAATGGCACGGAAGTGCACTGCAGTGGATGCTGCCTTTCCGCTGACTGCCTGCCATGCATTCAGTGGTGCTAAAAGTAAAACATCAATCGAAGAATACTTAGGATAAAACACATCAAAAATACACAGAAGGGATACCCGCTTGCAAAACTTATGTCTTAAGATAAAAGCAAAAATTCTAAAGATAAAAGCACACTAAAACATTGGACGGATGGGAGAACATATTCCCAAGAATTAAACCACACCAATATGAAAGGGCTTAGTATACAAAATAGAGTAAACTGCAGTAAGAAGAAAATTAATTAAAATTTTAATTAATTTTTGGTGGTAATTTTTTACCGCCAGAAATTGCGATTCGAAGTGTCTTGGTTAGTTTGACTTCAAGCTGTCATGCACCCCCGTACTTAATCTATCCATGCCCTCCTAGGTCTTCCTCTTCTTGAGTGTTGATATTATCAGAGTTGTTCCACATAATTTCAAGTATTAATTAAAAAAGATGAACAATTAATAAATGATTTTTTTTTTACTGAAAACTTATTAGTTTAGAAATTGAAATTCTAAAGAAGTTAACTACAATAAGATAACATATCAAGCTTTCAATTCAAGTTGCAGTTTGTTTTCTTCATATGTGTAGGGGGAAAGATTTATCTGAATTAAGCACTACTAATCGAATGCAGAACGAAAAAACAGTAATTCAGTTTATAAGTATTTAAGATTAGGTTTTTTTTTTTTTTTTAACTGTAGGATGTGTAAAATTTAAGTGAATTTTATCGGCATATATTTCATTGGACTAGATTATCTCTATTATTATTGGTTCTTAAATCAATTCACAAAATCTTGAAGGCACAGTTTTTGAAAGTTCTTGAAGCATGTTTATTTATGGAGAAATGTGGATTTGTGTGTACACTGCAAATCACCTTGTGTACGTGGTTGTAGTAATAAGCTCTACAAGACAAACTATTGAAGCTGCTGTCAAGAGTACTGCAGAAGAAGCAGATTATCCTTCTTTGATTAATAATACAGAAGCCACTTGTTCCAGATAATTTATACAGGAGCCCCATTAATTAAAAACATCAGAAAATAATATTCTAAAATTCAATGAATTTTGCCTTTGGCCTCCTGGCGCCTGTGCATCGCACACGTGGACAGCGGGGCCCCGAGTACACTATCCAATACTATGTATATATTAAGTGCAATAGCATCATTAATACACAGCCATTTCTGAATAAACAGAATATTTATAAGGTGGCATAGTTTTAAGTTATATCTCATATTGTGAATACCTTCACAACGAGTTGCCATGATATTGCACTACTTCAAATAAGTAACGCTTCACCTAAGGAGAAGACTAATGTTACTTATTCTCAGATAGGTACCACCACCAGACTGCATTATTTCAGGGCTATTTTGTATAGGTGTGGGATAATAACTCTATACTTGTCCCTATTAGACTTAGAAAAGCAAAAAAGTAGAGGGAAAGTAATAGTAAGAGTGGAAGAGGAAAAGAAACGGTGTAGAAGAATGAAAGGGACAGTAACTCCTTCAACTCACACCACTCAAACTCCTCGAATAGGCAACGCTTTCCCAGTGGGGAAGACTGTTGTTACCTATTCTTGGAAACTCATCGGGCTCCCTCTGGTGCCGTTTCAGGGCCATTTGGCCCTTCTTCGCTGATATTCTTGAAAACTCCGGACATCATCAGGCTCCCCCTGGTGCCGTTTCAGGGTTATTTTGTATTTGTGTGGGATAATAACTCGACTATTCAGTTTTCCCTATTAGACTTCGAAAAGCAAAAAGGTAGAGGGAAAGTAATAGTAGGAGTGGAAGAGGAAAAGAAACGGTGTAGAAGAATGAAAGGGACAGTAACTCCTTCAACTCACACCCCTCAAAAACTCCTCAAATAGGCAACGCTTCCCCAGTGGAGAAGGCTGTTGTTACCTATTCTTGGAAATTCCGGACATCATGAGGCTCTCCCTGGTGCCGTTTCAGGGCTATTTGGCCCTTCTTCGGTGGGTGGGTAGGTACCCAAGTAATGCAATGATGGCAAAACAGTTACGAAGTATAACTCCACAATATGAGATGCCTGATGGTGTATGATGTATTTAGACTAAGATGCATTTAGGCCAAAGCCTCAGGCTTCGAGCAAATTTAGACTATGTATATATTAAGTGCATTGGCATCATTAATACGCAGCCATTTCTGAATAAACAGAATATTTATAGGGCGGCATCGTTTTAAGTTATATCTCATATTGTGAATACCTTCACAAAGAAGCGCCAAATAACCCTGAAACGGTGCCGCTTGGGTGGTGGTACCTATCTGAGAATAAGTAACATTAGTCTTCTCCTTAGTTGAAGCGTTACTTATTCGAAGTAGGGCAACTCATGATATTGTTTGCTCGCAGCCTGAGGCTTTTGCCCTACATGCATCTTAGTTTAAATACACCATACACCATCAGGCATCTCTCATATTGTGGAGTTATACTTCGTAACTGTTTTGCCATCATTGCATCACTTGGGTACCTACCCAGCGAAGAAGGGCCAAATGGCTCTGAAACGGCACCAGAGGGAGCCCGATGAGTTTCCAAGAATAGGTAACAACAGTCTTCCCCACTGGGAAAGCGTTGCCTATTCGAGGAGTTTGAGTGGTGTGAGTTGAAGGAGTTACTGTCCCTTTCATTCTTCTACACCGTTTCTTTTCCTCTTCCACTCTTACTATTACTTTCCCTCTACTTTTTTGCTTTTCTAAGTCTAATAGGGACAAGTAGTTAGTAGAGTTATTATCCCACACCTATACAAAATAGCCCTGAAATAGTGCCGTCTGGGTGGTGGTACCTATCTGAGAATAAGTAACATTAGTCTTCTCCTTAGGTGAAGCGTTACTTATTTGAAGTAGTGCAATATCATGGCAACTCGTTGTGAAGGTATTCACAATATGAGATATAACTTAAAACTATGCCACCTTATAAATATTCTTTATTCAGGAATGGCTGTGTATTAATGATGCTATTGCACTTAATATATACATAGTATTGGATAGTGTACTCGGGGCCCCGCTGTCCACGTGTGCGATGCACAGGCGCCAGGAGGCCAAAGACAAAATTCATTGAATTTTAGAATATTATTTTCTGATGTTTTTAATTAATGGGGCTCCTGTATAAATTTTTGCACACAGGCACTGCACGCTCCTGAATGTACTGGATAGAACCTTTGGTTCATGTTCAAACAAGTATAAGGAGACATTTCAAGAGGAACATGTCTAATCTTAAACAGTGGTTAAGTAATTGACCTCTTAACCATTTGAACTTGTTTATTATATTTTCAATGTAGTCATGCTTTAGTTGAAAGTATGTATATTTTTATTATGCTGTATCATAGAAAATAATGCTTTATTTAATATAACCAGTATATCTATCATATTTAAAATTAAATGATTTGTTTCATAATGTAACTTATGTTTAACAGATATCAAATGAAATTTTTTCTTGTTTAATACAGGAGTGTTGTTATTTGTTTTTCTTAGTTTTTAAAAATGTACTTTCATTTTCCTCTAAATTCGTGGAAGTAATATTTCGCTTTTTTCTTTTTAAAATGATTTTGCCCAAGTGTTTCCTCTCTGGTGATTTTTTAGCCAACAGCATGTGTAACAGACTTCAACCTTTAAGTATAATCGCAGCAAAAACACATGATCTGGTGGAGTTTAAATCTTCCATTTATCGATTCTGAAAATGCAATAAAAATACAATAAACATAAAATGTACATTGTCGGTATTTGACAATTAGGTAAAATGAAAGCTTACAAACAACAAATGTAACAACAACAAAATACAACTGCTGTTTGCAGCTAACAGCATTACTTTTTTTTACAATGATTACGTTAGTCAAAATTATTATATTATTAAAAAAAAACAAATTAACAAAATTACTATTAAAAATCTTGAAATTACATAATTATATTTGGTTAGTTACAAATGGAATTATTTTGCCTATTTACAAAAAGTGTACCTCCAAAGTTGTGCTTATTTACTGCAAAAAAATATATTTTTTGCAGTAAATAATGGCCAAAGATTTAACGCTAATTGTGTCTTGAAAAACAAATTTCTTGTCATGAAATGGACTTCTAAAGATCCTTTTCTAGACCTAAAAAAAAGGGGCATGTAATTCATATATTCATAGTTATTAACATCCCAAACGCAAGAGCATATTTTCTCATTTATCCTAAATCATGCGACAGTTGCATTAAGATCAATTTGTATCATTCTTTTCCTTAAAGATATACTGGCTATATTAAACAGTGAAAAATTCATACCCGCAAAAGACATGGCTGATGATTTTCGCCTCAACTTCACTTGCAGGTGGCCCTACTGCTGGCAGTGCTACCTACTGAAATAACACAAATCTGAGGATATGTTTTTTTAACCCCCAAAAAATTAATGGCAATGATAAAAATTCATTGCCTTCTAAGATCACTTAAATTAAATAAACACTAATCAGATTAGCAGTAAACATTTGGGTTGCATTCATTAACCTAAACAATGAACTAATTCAGAAACTGATATATTCAAGTAAAAAAGATCAAGGGTCAGAGTTAAATGTACTCAGCTGGAATTTAATTAATATTACCTCTTAACAGAAAAATACTGTATATTCTTCACTCAAAGGCTCTGAGAAAAATCCACAGAAAGGAAGTTGAACTCATACTGAAATTTGATCCCGTACTTAATTCCATCTGATAGTCTGAAACAGATGTCAAATGCAGAAGAGAGGAAATAAACTCAATTCTTGATCCCAGTCTGAAGAGTTAGTGAACTTTGAGTTAGAAATTAAACTTATTTAAGATTGTTCATCTAATAAAGACGGGAGAATACATAGACAGCATACTTATCTCATTTATGGATGGCACGATTACAAAGCATCACGTACTAGACATATTATAACCATTATTTCAGAAAGGCATCTCCGTCAAAATGAGGTTCAGCAAAATAACTTAACCGCGCTGTAATAGAGACTATTTTACCAGGGGCAAATAAAGCCAGTTTAAGCCAAGTTAACTGCTTATTTCAATTCCCAAAAACATTAGAAAAATAAATTTCAATTCAAAAAATAATTCTCATATTTTAGATTTTACATGTTAACCTAAAATTTATTTTTAGCAAAAGTATGCCCAAATGTTATGCTATGTTTTCTTCATGCAAATTAACTTTCTGAAGCATTAAGAGGAAAGAAGAAAAATTATGGAAAAATGACATTTTAGCCCAGTTATGATCAAGCCTATACTACTCATGCTGGAGGAGATACCCATTTATAAAAAATTAATTATTTTTAGATTAAAAACAAAAAAAAAAAAAAAATCCACAGAATGGGTACACTCTTTGTACGTGTGTGGGATAATAACTGCTATCCACTTGTCCTTATTAGACTTAGAAAAGCAAGAAGTAGAGGGAAAGTTATAGGAGTGGAAGAAAAGAAATGGTGTAGAAGATTGAAAGGGACAGTAACTCCAACTCACACCACTCAAAGTCATCAATTCCTTGAATAGGCAACACTTCCCCAGTAGAGAAGACTGTTACCTATGTGTGTGGGATAATAAATCTCAGAAACTCAGTGAATATCAGGCTCCCTGCTGACCGTTTCAAGGCATGTTGGCCTTTCATCGGTGGGTGGGCTGGTACCCTGGTATCGGACATTACAATCCAGCTGCAAAGATAATCCCACAACATGAGATGTCAGAAGGTGTATGTGATAATATTTAAGTAAAATTAAATACAAGGCATATATAATAATCTATATAACATTGGTGTAAATGCACCATAGACAGCTCTTAAACAAAAAACTGTTAGTAGTTTTAAGGGCATCACACCCATCTCTACACATTGTATGTATAGAAAACACAAAATTGGGTTGGGAATTACAAAAATCATTAAATGAAAAAAAAATCTTAGTTTCTTTCGTGAGGGATGAAAAACTTCTTTCATTGAGGCCGGGGTGCGCTAATGCATCAGATGGATGGGGTAATATTCTCCAGATTAAGACACCAACATGAAGGGATTAATAGTATGCAAAATAGAAGGAATACACGTACCTCATTTCGCCAGTCCTTTTCATCCTTTTCAGATGGCGGGTAAATATTCCTGATTGCTGCAATGAATTCCTCAGTGATGTTCTTACTTGATGCATATCTCCTCCATGATAACATCAAACTGGTTTTCTGCTTGCTGGCACTCCATGAACCCGCAATACTATTGGTGTTTTCTCCAGTTTCAGAGTTGCTGAAATGCAGCGAGTGGTTCACAGTGAAATGTCAAAAACCTTCGTCCTCTAGACAATCATAGGCCTTCCACAAATCCAACACTATGTAGTGCCAGGCAAAATGAAAGACCTAATAAAGTCTAAGAGTACCTCCTTACTCATATTTTTGACAACACTGAAAAAAACACCATACAGACCCACGCTGAACACCACCAAATACCCATTTTCCATTTACACGTTTACTCCTATATTTTCTTTTTCCAAATTTGCTTTTGTCTATTTCCACCATTACTACGCCTCCAATCATACCACTTTCTTGCGCACACTTCCCAGCAAAAGCTCCTCTAATCACATACCGTCTTGGAACTCACACCCAATTCATTTATTACAAATGCACAAGGCGTCTTTTGTACCCAAAAATAGGTCAAAAGCAGCACTTCATTCATTCCTAACTTGCTTTCCGAGAACCAAGCCCTTTTCGTATCGACCTTTTAACATAATGCGCATTCAACACCTCCATTCATAGCCATCCACTATCCTTTCTCTCACCTAATTCCATCTAACTTCCGCACTTGGGACATTCATACTTTGATCAGGTCAAGCGCGCGCACACACACACACACACACACACACCATTCAATTACTCCTCTTTTGTTCAACTCCCGACAAAAACATGTATTCAGTCTCACTTGAGGATTCATGGCGTGCATCTTCTTCTAAAGCGGAAACTCTTCAACGAAAAGAGCAGAACTGGTAGCCAAAGGAGTGGTACTAAACAACCAAAGAAACAGTAAAACAAGAAAGTGTGAGAATTATATAGAGATCTGCTGAATGGTTTTCATATATATGGCAAAAATTTCAAGTTTCGTTCTAAGAAGTTTCACTTCTTGGAGCGAAGCGAATATTGGAATTAAAATTACTATTTTTCACCCTGGGGAAGCCGGAATTTAATTTACAATTGCATAATCAGAAAAATTAATACATGTGACTGATACATATGCAAAGAAAGCCAAGGTTGAATAAGATTATTATAGTATGTAAACGTTTGATTATAAACTGCTGGTTATGTTCGCTTGTTACCTCGTTTCGTCCTGAGTTAAAGAAAACTGGAAATATTCATAAATTGTTCATATTTTTCCTTTAACATCTTTTTAATTACTGTAAGTATCCAAAAATTAATATTGGGTTAGCTTGCCATGTGGTTCCTTGCATTGTCCCGAGTTTGTCTTGTATCCTGTTCCATCCTGAAGGTAAACTGTTTCGTTGTTTTTTGCTGCCACAAGCCTGTATGCCAGGACTGATGAATTCAGTTTTCTTTTCCCATCTCTGCATCTGTAATTACAAGGTGTTTAATTACGAAGAATTTGTTAATTGCACATGTTAGATTAGTGAAAAAAATGTTAGATTTTTACAAGACTTCGGTAGGGATTCAAGCAAAAACCAGTCGTTGGGAAAAAAAAATTAAGAGGAGTCTTGTTTAATTGACTTTCATTTGTGTTTAGTGAAAACAGGTTAGGTTTTTACGTGACTTTAAGAGGGATTCGAGCAAAAACTGGTCGTTGGCCGCAACAGTGGAATCTTGTTAATACAAAGTTCGAGGGAACTAAATTTTCACGTATTAAATAACGAGGTTCCCCAAGTGTCAATTTTTTTTTTTTTTTTTGGTACATACTGTATACCTAAGAATAATAATAAATAATATCAAAAATAAATTAAAACAAAAACAAAAGCCTTGTCTAACAATACAGTAATAGAAATAACATTTTTTAAAGATTATTTTATCTGTAAGATAAACTAAGAGAAGCAATATTAACGAAATGAAAATATTGTACAGTATATATTTTGATAAATACAGTATTTTAGTATCACAGTAAAAATAATTACAATCTTAATATAAAAGGAGACATACAAATCATTAACTTTTTAATAAATTAATCTGATTTAAAGAAAGAATCCAATGTTTGCACAGTTTTGTCCTATATGCATTTAACTACGAAGAATTTGTAGATTATTACACCGAATGCAATAGTTGTTTCTTTATCAGCGTTACTGCAGGCATTCTCTATGTTCAATGCATTTTGGGTTTTACTTTTTTTAGATGGCAGTGTGCATGCTTCACTTTCGCTGGTAACAAAAACATCGTTTTGTTTGGTACCCAGCAGCTCTTCTGGTGTTGGCGTTGCAGTGGCAGCAACTTCATCATCCACCTTCACAAACTCTTCAAATTCGCCAACAAAATCCATATGCTCCTTCAAATTCCTCCATTCGTCACCGTTGCTATCACATTCGTGTGTTGGACCATGTTTTTCGATGATGTTCTCTCCAAAGCCACTCTTTCTGAAGCAGTTGATTATTACACTTGATGTAATACTTTCCCAATCAATAATAAAATTACGGATAGCATCCAAGACATTTCAATTTGTCTGCAAATTGTTCCCTCCTTCTATGTTGCGGATCAAGTACCTTATCAGGCAAGCTCTATATGCTCTCTTGAGTTTATAAATGCCTTGATCCAGTGGTTACATTAAACTTGTGGTACTGGGGGATAAAAATAACAGCCGTATATTTGACAACTTAGGTGTCTCGGTAGAATGTGCTGTACAATGGTCTAGAAGCATCAAAATGTTCCTTTTTTTTTTTCTGAAACCATTCTTCTGTCCAATTTTGATAACCAAGACTGAAAAATTTTGACTGTAAGCCAAGCACTTCTATTGGCCTCAATCACAGGGAAGTTGGTTAACTACTTTAAAACATCTTGGCTTGGAAAACTTACCAATCACAACTGGGCATAGTTTCAGATGTACTGCCATCTGAATTGCAGCATAACAAAACAGCAAGTCTTTGTTTACTTAATTTTTCACCATGACAAGACTCCTCAAGCAGCAAATGTTTTGTTTGGCAGCAAATTATAAAATAAACCTGTCTCATAAAGATTAAAAATATCCTTTGCCTCATTTTTTAAGGATGGACCATACACAACACAATCAGTCTGTAGCCTTTTCTTTGTCGACGAGAACGTACGAGTTCCTGATGAACCGTTTTACGATAATGAGCCAGCGATTGTCATTCAAGAAAAAGAAGGTAACACTGGAAGTGGTCAGCAGAAAACAAGGAGTACTCAGACGCCAATAAAGAAGGAAATTTTGATTTCAAAAGAGGAAGACGATGTTGGAGAAAAAGAAACTACTATCTGTTTACAGCGATGAATCGAGCAGTGAGAAGAGCATCGAATCATCGGACAAGACCTTGTGTGAGGACTCTGTTAGTTTAAAAAATGAAAGCGACAAGGCAGACTCGAATAAAGCGACAGTATCAGGAAATCAGACCAATCGAGAATACCTGCGACGTGAGCGTAAATTACCAGGAAGATATGTTCATTATGTCATGGCTCCAACTATAGATATTGAGTCAAGTGGTGATCTGAAGAGCGTTGAGGAAACTCTTTCTTGCAGCGACGCAAAGCAATGGCTGCAGGCAATGCAAAAGGAATATGACTCATTCATCAAGAAAGGTACTTGGAAGCTGTTCAACCTTCGAAAGGGTGAGAAACTTATATCCTCTAAGTGGCTGAGTTAGTCGGTCTCAGACATAGATAGCAAGGTTTTTACCCCAGAAGCTGGGGTTTTTTCGTCCAGCAAAACAGGCAAATCGACCAGAGAACACACACAATTTACACACAAAATTAATATTTAATCATTTACGGGTGACCCTAATATCATAATTTATCCTGTAAGTGGACAAGTCCACTTAAAGGATATAGACTTCGCATATGAACTTCTATCCTGGTGGTGCCTTTTATGGAAGTGTCTAACGTGTCCATCCTGTAAGTGGGTTCTAAACGAAACGACGACGTTAAAAATACAGATCGATACAACGCACGGTTGCATGCGAGTTTATGGCATCAACTTTGAAGAAACTTTTGCACCTGCAGTGCGACAAACGACTCTTCGATATATAATTTCCTTGGCTACCATTTTAGATTGGAACATCTATTAAATGGATGCTGTGATGGCATTTTTGAAAACAAAACTGGACGAAGATGTCTATATGGAGCAGCCTGACCCTTTTGGTAGACAGAAACGAGACAAAGGCACTAACCCCAGGGGCTCACATCTGGTGTGTATGGGCTTGGCACACCCAGGGTCCTGAGCTGGATATCATCATTCTTCTTTTTCTTGGTGATTCCCTTATGATTCTTGTTCTCTCTCTCTCTCTCTCTCTCTCTGGGTAATTCAGAATCTTTTTTTTTTTCTTTTTTGGCTGGTGCAGCATAAGCCTTAGGCTTCCTTGCACCATATGCTAATAATAATCATAATCATCATAATCAAACAGAAGACTGCAAACTAAAAAAGGCGATATATGGTCTTAAACAATCGGGACACCTGTAGAACCAGAAGCTGGATAAGGAATTACGTAACTTCGGTTTCACTCAAGCAAAGTTCGATGCCGAAGACAAGATCTGTATAGTAGCAATTTACGTGGACGATTTCATGGTATATTCAAATCGCAAGAATTAGCTGAACTGATGAAGGACCTGGGCGAAGCGAATCATTGCCTTGAAATACGAATCACGAGATATCGAGAAAAGGGATAGACTACTTTGGACCAAGAGAGCTACACAGAAGAAATCCTCAGCCGTTTCAATTTGGGCAGATACATTTTCAAGTTGGCAAATTAAGTGATTAGCTGGTCAAGTAAAAAACAGCAAACTGTGGCTCATTCAACAACTGAGGCTGAGTATATGGCACTCGCCCATGCTACGCGGGAGGCATTATGGTCGAGCATGATGATCGAGGAGCAGAACGTTATGGACACTGGACCAATCCGCACTGATAACAAAGGTGCATTGGACCTTACACAGAATTCAACTCATCATGGATGCACCAAACACATTGATGTGAAACATAATTTCATTCGTGATGCAGTAAGAAATGGCCATGTTGAATTTTTAAAGGAGACTACAGAGGTGGCAGATTCTCCAACGAGCGCTGTCAATCGCCGCAAAAATATGAGTGGTGCCGAGTTAAAATGAACATTTGTCCCATGTAAACCACTCACCCCCTCCCTTTTTTTTTTTTTGGAAGCTAGGTGCACCTCATCAAGCGGGGGTGTTAGAAATAGTTATCGTTCATCGATGATTATTGATGGAAGAGCCATCTTACGAAGAATCTTCGAAGTTCGTTGCCAAGCAATGATGAGCCCCGCGAAGCAGTTCCAGTTTTAACTCTTTGGGTATAAAATCATTTTTATGTGACGCGATCTTTTGCAAATTCATTATCTTTTATCTACGAAACTTAATTTAAAGTTCTTAATAAAATATTATTAAAACAACCAAATATTTTACCTTTTAAAACAGCTGTAAAGATTGGATTTCTTGACGTAACCCTTTAGCATCGTTGTCGCTGCTCTCGTCTTCGCCAGAGAATTCCTTCGAGTTGTTTTTATTGCACTTTCAAATAAATTCACGAAGTTTTCTGATTTTAGAATAAAATGAAAAGCCGAGGATATTTCATTCATCTGATTAAATCTTTCTCGTAAGCCAAGGATAGCGATCATTATATTAAAAAAAATCACATTTCAGACCTTTTGGTTGGACCAATAGAGCGTTCATCTGATGACGTTTCGTAGGTAACCCCTTTTTTTTTTTAGAAACTAGCACTTCTGGTCAGAGAGTAGTAAGATTTTTTATTACTCTATACTTCTGGTAATATAGCTTACACAATTTATCCATACACAATTTAAATCCTGACGTTCTAAATTCGTTTAGTTGACTAAGGAGCACCTTCTATCAATATAATTGCAGTGTTTATATCAACTGTAATACTTTGAATGGCTTTACTTACTTTATTTATAATACTCAATATTTCGTACCAAACAATTACACTTAATATAAATTTAAAAGAAGCAATTTCTGTTAACAAAACAAACCTTGTATTTCAGACTGCAATTTTGCATCTTTTCTTTTGACTTGTTCCTTGATTTCATTTAATGCAGTTGTAATATCGCATAACTGATATCATACTGCTTCAATAGCTTTTATCTTTCCTTCATTCCCCTCTTGTTTCTGGTAGAGATTTCATAGTAGTTTTTATGTGCCTTTAAAATATCCCACATACTGGGCGAATCAGCGCAAATCGCTTATAATTTTTGTAATGTTCCAAAAAATAATTCTGCTGTTGTTGAAAAATGTGCTGCATCAGATACAACTAAATTTAAATTACGCGTGACATACGTAATACGTATAGCCTAATACATAATACGCAGTACTGTAGTAACTATTTAGTAACCTAGATAGCGTAATACTTAGTACTGTAGTAGGAATCTGTTAACTTAGTATAGTACTGGCAATTAATCAATTAAATTTATAAATCTTATAAATTTTTATTGTTAATTAACTTCTATTTAAACGGAAATCATGCCCCGGACTAGAGCAGCAAAGTAGCAAAAGTGTTGTAGTTCGTGGGAGAACTGAAGGGGGATTTTCCAACTCATCACAGTCAAAAAATATGTGCAAAATGTGACATGTTTGCGGAACTATCTCGAACAGAACATGATCTGGCCATGGAGGATGTCTTTATGGGTGTGTGTGTGTGTGCGTGCTAGGTGCAGAGAATGTGAAGAAAATAGGCGCCAACAGCGTTCAGATGGGCATCTATGAGAGCTTGACAAGTAGGCTAGATGCTCTCGAAGGAATTAAAATGGGGGCCCATCAAGCTCTCAGCTGTCAAACTCAACACCAGATCTCACTTGTGCACCAGGCTACACAGTGGCAATCTTCAGGGCGAATGTGTTGGTCCCACAGGAACTAGTTATTGTTGGTGACTCAAATTGTCAGGGAACCTGGAAATATATTGTGCAAAGAGGATAGGTGGACCAGGGTATATCTGCCAGGGGAAAAAGTTGAAGACGTTGTAGAGCAGATATCTTTTAAGGGCACAAAAGGTGATATTGTTGTATATGTTGGCACTAATGACATTCAGTGTAGGAGATCTGTGGATTTAGATAGCAAGTACAGGTCAATGTTGAAAAAAAGTCGCGAGTTAGGGTTAAATTTAAAAGTGTCAGCAATCTTGTCCAGACACAATAGGAGGGAGTAAATGATGAAAGCCTTGTCAATCAATTCGGCCCTGGAGAGATTGTGCAGGACTCATGGGGGTAGAATTTTTCCTAGCATGGTCTGTGCTTGTTAACAGGAGAGATTGCTTCTACAAAAAAACAGGGTGCAAGAATATTTGCTGATGCTCTCGGGGAAATGTTAGGTGGATTGGAAAACTGTTGGCTTGGGGGGATTCGCAGACTAATAGATTAACAGTAGTTGCAGACAGACGTGGAAATGATTCTTGCACTACTTCTATTGGAATGAGCAGCAGCCCGGAAAGCAAGTTGCTAGGGTTTTTTCAGGAACTGCTGGGAGTCATGAAACAACTAAATACATGGGCCGTGTTAAAATAACTAAGAATAAGAATAGGCGCATTTATACTTGCATGTACACCAATGGTAGGAGTATATTAAATAAATTTTAAATGCTGGTTAAGACATCAAAGGCGAATACTGTTGTGATACCAGAGACGTGGTGTCAAACAGATATAAGGAATGCAGAAATGGCATTTGGGAAGTACAATATGTAAGAAAGAATAGATAGGATAGGAAGGAGGGGTTATGTTAAGAAACGCATAAAATCGAAGGAAGTACAGATAGTCTAAATGGGTGGATAGAGCAGTGACGAGCCAGTTTGGTGTGATAAGTTTAACATTGACAAACGCAAGGTATTGTATATGGGCAGTAGTCACAGGGCAGCAATAATCCAAGATTAACACTACTTACCCAGATTAGTACTGCATCCAGGGTAATGGGAAATGAAAAAGACCTGTGGGTAATTCTGCAGTCAGATATGAAGTTCTCTTAGTACTGAAGAAAGGCTACCAGGATAGCTCATGGGGTTTTTTTTTTTCAGAAAAATGATATACAGTCCAGGAGTGGCCAACTTAATTTGTGATGCGATCTACTTTTTTCCTTCAAAATGTGCCGCGATCTACCATCTCAAAAATTTTATTGCACAAGGTGCACAAATCGAGGGATGACTGTATATTTAAAATTCGTCCTGATCGACTCGTTGGCCACCCCTGAATTATACACGAACACTGCTAACAGGGATAAGGTGATTATTACTATAATAATTAATGATAGACACCAGCCAGGAATTAAACTAAAAATTTACTATACAATGAAATAATATACAATGAAATATGATGCAAATAAAATAAAACACTGATTAAATTATAGTTAAAATGTAGTTAAAAACAATAAAATTAATTAAAATAAACTAGGTTAAAAGCGATAAAACAATACAATCTGGAGCTTTCGGAGAACTGCCGTCTCCTTCTTCAACAGCATACTACCAGTGCTAAAACACATCCTTAAGTAGCCGGTCCATGGCACTCATGCACGTGATCATCAGACACATGATCTACATTCTCCATGCGCGTATCGGAAATGGAAGTGGCTCGGGAGCGTGTCAAACAGAAACGGTCATCCCTTCTGAGGACAACTGCCTCAAACAGGGGGTGTAAACGGATCCCCCTGTCCCTATTAATAGTATTGTGACTGGATGAACCGATTCGCAAGCTCTCGAGCCACTTGCGTTCCCAAAATCCATGGGCGCGGTCGGTAATGACCGCGTCTTCAGGGGAGATCCGATGCTGCTTTTCCCAGAAATGCTCTGCCACAGCAGACCTCGCATAGTTAGCAGTCTTGATAGCGGTCGTGTGTTCCCCCAGACGGTCCTTTAAACGTCGGCCCGTTTCCCCCACATAACACTCCTCACAATCCGGGCACTTAATCTCGTAGACCACATTGCTAGTATGGTCCTGGGCTACGGGATCTTTAACTTGGGATATCACTGTGTGCAACCTCCGACCCGGAAGTTGCACACAGCGAGTCTGGCACTCCCGCAATGCCCGTACAATACGTTCTGAAAGGCCCGGATAGTAAGGAATGTATGCAGTAGCCACAGGGGCAGGCCACTCCCTACGATTGGACTCAACCCTATGAATATATTTGTCCAAGACCCTCTGAGGGTATCCACATTTCCTGAGGTCTGCCGTGACTTTGCAAATTTCTATTTCCTTTTCTTCAGGGGTACTACAGTGGGTCCCCACCCTATTCAACAATGCCCTGGCTACACTGTTCTTATGATGACAAGCCTGTGCTGAGCTATAATGAACAAATTGGCCACGGCACATAGGCTTTCTATAGATCGTTGTTTTTAATCTAGATCCATCTCTGCTCACCAAGACATCCAGAAACGGGAGGGACCCAGCTTCTTCCACCTCCGAGGTAAATTGTATAAATGTGGAAAAGCTGTTGAGCATATTGAGCACCTCATCTTCCTTTCCCTTTTTTAAAATAGTGAAGGTATCGTCCACATATCTCCTCCACTCGCGCATGGGGAAATTCAACTGATGAAACACCCTAGTTTCCAGTTCCTCCATTGCCAAATTGGCCACAATGGCACTGATGGGGGAACCCATGGCCGTGCCATGGACCTGCTTATACATAACTTTTTGAAACACCATGGTAGTGCTTGCAAGGCAAAATTCCACACCTTTACAAATATCATCAATGCTTAGTAAAGATCTAGCACTAAAGCAATCATCTCGTTCCAAGGCCGATCTTACACAATGCACCCCCTGTTCAATGGGGATACATGTGAACAAGGATACCACATCAAACGAAATCATGAGTTCGTCTTCACCTATAGATTGGCTTCTTATAAAGTTCACAAATTCCTTGCTGTTTCTGATTACTAAACTGGAGCGTCCCACTATAGGAGAGATGACTCCAGCTAAAAATCCAGATAAAGCATAAGTGGGACTACCCACAAATGATACTATAGGTCTCAACGGAATGCCCACCTTGTGCGTCTTTGGGAGGCCATAAAACCGAGGTAATCGACAACCTGAGGCATGAAGAGACCAATAAACTTCTTTGGTTATTTTACCAGCCTTATGCCATCCCTGTATAATGTTGTTGACTTGTCTCTCCAAACCAACTAACGGATTTCGATGGGTAACTTTATATATGTTGCTGTCCTGTAAAAGATCCAGAGCTTTTGCACAATAATCATCCTTATTCAGTACCACTGTGGATCTGCCTTTGTCGGCAGGTAACATTATGATATCCTCATCTTTTCTGAGTTGTCTTAATGCTCTTTCATGTTTATGACTGAGATTAGAATGTGCTGTCCTGGTCTGACTCAAAATAGCCGCAACCCTAACCCGTATCTCATCAGCTTGGGTAACAGGTAACTTGTTGATGGCTTTGCTGTAAAATTGCAATATCTGGAAACTAGGCACCTGTGAGCTTATCTGACTGAGGTGTTTAACAGTTGAATGGATTGAACAAGCTCAGTGCTGTTGACACCGGAGGGAGAATGAATACAAATTAAAGAGGAATGATTGCAGAATAAATGTGTGGGTTTGCTTCAGACAGCAGGTAATTGATTGTTGGAACAACCTTCTATTTTTGCAGAAAGTTTCAAGGAAGAACTAGACTTGCCCATTTCCTTTGGAAGGAATGTGCAGGTGATGTGGGAAAATTTTTTTCCATGATACTTTCTTGCATCATTTGCTGCTACTATTACTAAACAATTTGTTCTTCGACAGTTCTTTGGGGTCTTCGTGGACTGTTATTAGTGGTGTCTAACGGGGCTGATTATTGTTTTCTGTATTTATCAATGATATTGATGAAGGTATATCAGGCTTAATGTCCAAGTTTGCAGATGATAAAAAAGGTTGGTAGGGTTGTTAATGACAGTAAGGACGGAATGCTACTGTAACAGGATCTGGAAAAGTTGAGATGGGCTGAGACGTGGCAATTGGAAGTTTAAAATTGACAAATGCAAAGTGCTGCATATGGGTAGTAGTAACCCTAGAGTAACATACCAACTGTGAGGTACTACACTCAAGGCAGTGGAGAATGAAAAAGACCGGGGGATAATTGTGCAGTCAGATAGTTTTTTGAGAAGTGCAGACAGTGCACAAATAACTCATGGGTCTTGTCTATGATATACAGGAATTTTGCTAGCAGGGATAAGGTGATTATCCCCTTCTATAAGGTCAGACCACACCTTGAGTACTGCATACAGGTATGGAGGTCTCATTATAGGAAGGATACAGATCTGCTAGAACCATTACAGAGGAGGGCAACAAGATTAGTGAGTGGAACAAAGGGTTAGCTACTAAGAAAGGCTTAAGTTCTGCAAATTGCAGGCACCTGCGAGGTGATCTGATTGAGGTGTATGTCTTGAATGGTTTGAGCAAGCTCAATGCTGATGGGATCCTTCTTCTTGCCCAGATTAATCACCTGAGGGGACATAGATTCAAATAGAAAAAAAAACAGTTGTGGAAAAATTGCGTGGAAATTTGCCTTGTCAGTGGGCGCTGGAACAAACTTTCATCTGTTGGGAAGTGGACAGCTTAAATTCAAGGCTGAACTAGATAAACTTTTGGGGCGAATGGATAGATGAAACGGGTTTTTTTGGCTGATGCTATTTAAGCTTGCTTTCTTGTTTGTTTTGTTTGGCTTTTTAGGAGTATTAGCAACTAAGGCCATATTGCTCCGGTGGTTATTCTCTGACCTTCCCGCATCCTCCGTATTTGGTGGTCTTGGGCTCGAACCCCGGTCTAATCAAGAAGCGTGCTACGCACTGCTGCTCCTGCCCACCTGGCTACGGAGGCGCCTTGCTTTCTTGCATCATATGCCTCTACTAATGCTAATGCTAATGTTAGTTTAGATCTCATTGTGCTTTTGCTGCCTTTTACTTGGTCCATTGCAGAACCGTAACTGAGAAAAATGCAGGAACAGAGCAGCAAGAAGAACCATGTGTTGAGGATGAATTTAGCCCGATACCATTAGAGATGTTAGTGATGCGGAGAAGCTTTTATATGAAGTCCAACAAAGGTAGGAAGCTTCAAGCTGTTCAGAATGCTTTGGTTGAGAAGTTTCTATCAAGGTATCACTTAATTGCAACTTCTATATTGCTTTTCGTGGATGTGCAGCAGAATCAATACACTTCCATTTTTAGTCATCACATCTGTGTTATAATAAACGTCTGTTGCACTACAAATACAACAGATCTCATGAAAATGATATGCAGAATAGTAAACAGATCTTAGAATCTGGGTATACCAGGTGAGGTTCTGTTTTTCAAAAGTTATTAAATGTCTGTTTTTGTCATCTTTTTGGTATTCTTTACCGAGGCGGGGAAGCCCTCATGAGTAGCAGTTTGTAGGATTCTCGTCCTCCCCACACTGGGTGGAAAAGAGCTGAGTTTGAATCCCGTCGATGACGAGAGGAATTTTTGAGTTAGTCGGTTTCAGTGAGTGTAGCATGGTCTTTTCTCCAGGTAACTTGGGCTTTTCGTCCAGAAAACTGACCTCAGAACACGTGCAGACAATATACACGGAGCAACATGGCCTTAGTCACCGATGTTCCTAAAATCCAAATAACAACTGAGATGGGTGTATAGATCTTATAATGTAAGCCCCTATAGCTACTTCATTAATTGTCCCAGGGCAAGCTGAGCATTGTCAATATACACCAATGAGACAAATATTCACAACATACTCTCACCTACCTAATATAATGTTGGTCCTCCACATGCAGCCAAAACAGCTCGTGCCCGGCCAGGCATGGATGCTACAAGATTTCTAAATGTGTCTTGTGATATCTGGTACCAACACATAACCAGCAGATCCTTTAACTCCTGTGAGGTCCGTGGTTGAGATGCTGCAGATTGGAGTTGCTGTTTCAACACACACCACAGATGCTCAATGGGATTGATGTCTGCGGAATTTGGAGGCCAGGGAAATACCTGTAAGTCTTCCTCACGTTCCACAAAGCAGTCTCGAACAATCCGGGCAGTGTAGCATGGCACATTATCCTGCTGAAAGACAGCACTATCAGAGGGGAAGACCATTGCCATGAAAGGGTGTACCTGGTCAGAAATAATGTTTAGGTAGGTGGTAGATGTCAGAGTGCCCTGTACATGGATGACTGGACCCAGGATATCCCAGCAGAACATCACCCAGAGCACAACACCGCTGCCACCAGCTTGTTTTCGTCCCACAGTGCATCCAGGCACTATCACTTCCCCAGGTAAACGACGCACACATACCCGGCCATCTGCATGGTGCAACAGGAAATGTGATTCATCAGACCAGATGACCTTCTTCCAATCACTCAAGGGGTCCAGTTTCGATGCTCGCATGCCCATTGTAGGTGCTGTCACCAGTGAACCATGGTTAGCATGGAGACTCAGAGCGGCATGTGGCTATGCAGCCTTTTTCAACAGGGTTCGGTGTACTGTGTGTTGTGACACATTACTCCTGTCACCAGCATTCCAATTACTGGCTAGTTGCACCACAGTCCCCCTTAGTAATACTCGGAAATATTATAGGTGCAATTGTAATACTATGCTCAATAATAATGACCCCCAATAAGGGGGCCCCTATTTGACTTTGGCCCGCCCAACAACACTTATTTTGCTCATTAAAAGGGGTAATTTTTTAAGTGCAGTGGTGTTCAATACTTTTGGTAGAATAGTATACTTCTTTATAGATTAGGGAAAGAAAGTGAAGCACTACATGGAACACTGAAAATATGGTTGCTTCCTTTTTCAATTTTTTAACAAAAAATAAAGCATCAGGAAATATATGCCCTTGTGTAAATACTGGGAAAGGTGAACTAACCAATAATGTGGAACATTTTTGAAAATTATGAAATTAAACACTTCACTACATGGAGGAAAAGTAGTTTAATTCTGAAGAATCGAAACGTACATTAATTTAGAAACTAATGTCTATATTATATACATTATATATTGGAGTTAGAATAAATTATAACTACAATATATCATTTGTGCCCATCAAGCAAAAGATAAATCTTTCTCCATTTAGCCCTACCCTCATATCCTTAATTCATAATCAAAGCTGGATTTAGGTAATTTCTGGAACTTGAGTACATAATTTTAGAAGTCCTAAAAATAAGGTTCTGGTAGAACTGTACCAACAGTAATTTCATTTGTTTGGGATCCCAGCAACCTTTTGGCCATGAATCAACTGCACCATAACATCCCAGTAAATATAGCCTCGAACAGAGGCTATCATTTTTATCCACAGTATCACCATTTGATATGAACTGAATAAAACCATCTTCAATTTCACAGCTACAGGAGGGTTGTCCTTTTTTGTGCAGTTATATATATTATAATTAAATACATTTGCTTGTATGCACAGCACAATTATTGGTAATACTGTGTAACATATATTTTCCATTTTGGATTGTTTTTTTTCCAGTTTCATAATTTGTGTGCAAGTACAGTTTTCTGTAGTCTTTGTTATACTGGCAAGTTATTTGGATCAAAGTACATATTTTAATTTTTTAAGCAAATTTTGTATAAAGTATGTCGTATAGTTACTCTCAGCTGATAAGTGAAAATATCTGTTTGTTTTCTGAGGTTTTTTCATTCGATAAAATAGTATTAGTTGTGGAAAATGATGCAAGAAAGCAAGCTTACACAACATCAGCCAAAAAAAAATTCCATTTCAATATTTCAATAGTTTGTCTAGTTCCTTCTTGAATTTATTTAAGTTATGAACTTCCACAACAGATGGAAGTTTGTTCCAACAATCAACCATCCACAGACATACATAAAGGTAAACATACATCTATTCTACAGCACCCTTGTGTCTTAAAACCATTAAACAACAACATATTCTACAGCCATCCTTCCTCAATTTGAATTTAAGCCCCTCTCATGTGTGTAGTCTGAGCAAGAAGAATACCATCAGCATTGACTAGCTCAATCCATTCAAAGCCTTAAACACTTCAATTACATCACCTTGCAGGTGTCTAGTCTTCCAACGAACTGATGCTTTTTTTTTTTTTTTTTTTTTTTTAACCCCAGGGGCTCACATCTGGTGAGTATGGGCTTGGTACACCCAGGGTTTTTTTTTTTTTTTTTTTGATTTGGTAGTTGTTGGCGCATCGGCTTCTGTGGCCATATTGCACCTCCAAAGGTTTTTGCAGTACTTTGATCCAAGCCCGAGACGGGAATCGAACCCGCGACCTTTGGGTTGCCAGGCAGGTACTTTACCCACTCGGCTAACCCGGTCGGCACACCCAGGGTCCTGAGCTAGATATCATCATTCTGTGTCTTGGTGATTCCTCTCTCTCTCTCTCTCAGGGTAACTTGGAAATTTTTTTTTGGCTGGTGCAGCATAAGCCTCAAGCTTCCTTGCACAATATCACTACTACTACATTCTTGGAAGAACACACCTTGGTTCCCCTTTGCCAATCTCATTACCAACAATATCAAAAGCTTCCTGAATTCCAAGTATGAAATATCAAAATTGTTTTTTGCATGCAGTTCCTTTGTGACTGCATTAATATCCAATAAAATTGGTCAGACATAATTTCTCATTAAAAACCCATGCCGTGTCTCAAGTATAAGTGCAGTAATATGTAGATGGTCCTGCATTACTTCTTTAACCAATGACTCAATTATTTTACCTGAAATAGAAGTTAAGCTAACAGGCCTGTAATTACTAATGTCACCCTTTGATTCCCCTTTGTAAATTGAGGATACATTTACTCATCGAGACTTCCCCTAAATCCAAAGCTGCTTTCTTATGGCAAGAGGTTTGATTACCTCCTTTGCTTTGATAACCTCACTTAATATAATTGAATAAATGCTATCTAATCCAGGTGACTTTCTTAGGTTCAACTTGAACCATTTCTCTAAGTTATTACGAAATCATTCAGCTCCCTGTTAGAGTCTGATAAATTTCTGGCATCCACTTCTCTAAATAATTCCTCATCTGTGAATGTAGATGCAAAATACTTAATCAGTTTGTTAGCAACCTGAGCAGAATCATCAACGGTTGAACCACCGATATCAAGTGGACCAGTGCGATTCAGCCTCTTCCTTCTAGTGTTTACATATAAATAAAAGTTTTTCTTATCATTTTTTTCAAAGATTTCTCATAATCTGCTTAGGCTTGCCTAACCTCCATTGTGATCTGGTTGCAGACTAGTTTTTATCTACCATAGTTTCTGTATCACCTGATAATTTATATGTATCTCATTAATTTTGCTTCTCTGCCACATGTTTCATTAGTTAATCTGACATCCATTTAGGTCTAAGCTTTGAATGGTATTTCCTAGTTGGTATAAAAAGCCTAGTAATTTCTATAATTATTTCTCTGAATGCTTCCCTTTGAACAGCTTAGAATTTGCTGCTGGTAATATCATCAGATGGTCCCACTGTATAGAATTTAAAAATATTCTGAGACCACTCTAGTTATCCTCATGAAAGCAAAAGCTTTTCCCTTTATCTTTGACAAGTAGTTATGTCTTTAAGTAAATCCCACATCAACACATTGTGATCATTGCCACCCAGTGGGTCTTTTACCTGCACATCTTTAATGCATGAAGAATTGATACCGATAACCAGGTCAAGAGTATTGATTTCTCCTGTTGCTTCTCTAACATGCTGTCAAAAACAGTCATCCAGTAAATCCACAAAAGTCTTGCTAGTGTGTGAGTGACCAACTCACAAGTTCCAGTCAATACCTGGAAAATTAAAATCCCCCATTATAAAATATTTGATTTACTGGCTCACTTTATTTCTCTGTACATTTGTTCATTGTAGTCACCAGAATCATTAGGCCTATAACACACTCCTACTCACATTTCTGCTTTCTCAGTTCTTATGTTTCTGGTGTAACATGCTGACTCAACATTTCACTGGCCCTCTGTGTCAACTGGATGCACTGCCTTATATTTAATATGCTTAACTAAGAGTATAACCCTTACCCCTCTCCAATTCTGTCTCTTATTTCTGTGCACATTGTACTTACTCCCCATATTCAAATTATGTCTCCCTTATGCCTGAATGACACCATGTCTCTGATATCCGAACAATGTCTGCATTTGATGACTTGACTAGCAACTTCAAATGCATTAAATTTATTTACAATGCTCCTAGCATTGGTGTACATCCAAGTATACATGCACCTGATCTTACTCTTAGTTATCCTAACACAGCCCATGTATTTCCTTGTTCCATGACAACCCACAGCAGGCCTTGAAATCCTAAGGACTGTACTTTGCTTTCTAGGCTGCTGCACGTTCTCAATGAAACAGCACAAGAATCACTTTCACCTTTGCCTGTGGCTATTGTTAATCCATGTATCATCTCCCCAGGCTAGCAGTTTTCCAATCCACCTAATACTGCCTCAATAGCATCTGCAAATATTCTTGCAACCTTTCTATTTAAGTGTATCCTATCCCTGTGGAAGCAGTTTCTCCTGTTAACAAGCACAGACCATGCAAGGAAAAATTCTAGCCCATGAGCCTTGCACACACTCTCTCCTGGGCTGAATTAATTGACAAGGTTCTCTATATATTGCTTACTATTATGTCTGGGCAGAATTGCAGACACTTTCAAATATAACCATAACTTGCAACTTTTTTTTTAACATTGTCCTGTGCTTGTTAAGTTTGCAGACCTACCCTTAACATCATTAGTGCTAATGTGTAAAACAATATCACCTTTTGTGTCCTTAAACGATATCTACTCTACAATGTCACCAACTTTTGTTCTTGGCAAACATACCCTGGTCATATTCCACTCATCCTTTTTGCACAATATATTTCCCCGTTTCCCTGATAATAGGCAGAACCAAAAAGATAGATCCAAATTGGTTTTTCAGATGAATTTGAGCAGTTAAAGTAAAGAGTCATTGTCCTTAAATGAATTATTCAGCAGACTCATATGTACTTAGTTGCCCACCTTAACATTGCAGCCTGTCCCCATGAATGTGCCTGTATAGCAGTACTATCATGAGCAGGATGCACTGGTCATATGTGGGGGGGGGGTCAGTAGTTATTTTTGAAGACTGTTGGAGGAATAAACTTTCAACCTATTCCACCTATTTTTATAGGTAGAATAAGTTGGTGAAGGGCAAAAGTTGGTGATGTTAGAGAACAATTATTGTCTTTGAAGGGCGAAAAAGGTAATATTGTTATATATGTTGGCACTAATGTTTTTAAGAACAGGCAACCGAGGCTTTACTTAATAAGTATGTGGTGATGTTGAAAAAAGTCATGAGCCAGGGCTGAATTTTAATGCGTTCAGAACTTTGTCAAGACATAAGCAGATAACAGTCTGGCCATGGAGAGAATATACATGACTCATGGCGTACAGTTTTTCTCAGAATAGTCTTTAACAGAAGGGATTATTTTTTTATAGATATGGGATACACTTGAACAGAAGAGCTGCAAGGATACTGGCTGATGCTGTTGAGGTAGTGTTATGTGGGTTGGAAAACTGCTAATTTGGGCTAGGGGATGCAGACTAAACAATAGCCATCAGCAGAGATGGAAATGATTCTAGCATTTCTTCTATTGTGGCATGCAGTATCTGAAAAGCAGGAGAAGAAGCATTACAAGATCTACTGGGTGTTTATATGGGACTGGAAATTGTACGGGCTGTTAAGTTACTAAAAACATGAAAAACAGGAGACTTGTTTAAACACCAATGGTAGGAGTGTAGAAAATAAATTTGATAAGTTGAAAGTATTGGTTAAATCATTAAATGTTGATGTGGTAGTTATAACAGAAACTTGGTGTCACTCTGATATTGTAGATGCAAAATTTGAATATGTTGATTAGGTGTACTGAAATGGCAGACAACCGAAGGGGTGGGGACAGGAAGTGATGTTGTTTGTTGTTTGGTTTTTAGGAGCATTAGCAACTAAGGCCATATTGCTCCGGGAGATGCGGTGGTCATTCCCTGACCTTTCCGCATCCTCCATATTTGGTGGTGACGGGCTCGAACCCCGGTCTAATCAAGAAGCGTGTGCTATGCACTGCTGCTCTTTCCCACCTGGCTACGGAGGTGCACAGGAAGTGATGCTTTTAGTTAAGACACAGACTAAACTCTTATTGAAGGCCAACTGCCAAGTACTTGGTGCAAAGGCTTGAGCTTATGTTCAGCTTCGAGACAAATATCATTATCTGTGACTCTGCCTAAGTTGCTAATATCTTTTTAAATTGAACAGCATCACTAGAATAGGTGAATCCACTACATTAGTTAAATATCTGAGACAACTTCAATGAGAAAAGAAAGTTTCATCATGATCAAAATTGAATTCAGGAAAAGCAAACTGATTTTGATTTTATTTCAACTGCTGCATCAAAATACCCTTCAGTCCTGTACTGTACAGGGCAAACTTGGCCCCATGCAGTGCAATATATACAATAATTCTACACATTAATACAGTCTATACAAAATTCTAGGAGTTAGAGAAACAGAACAGTTGCTACATTTTTGAAATAGATGTTTTATTTCAATTTCAAAAATGCTTAGATGTTCATTTACGTAAAATATATTATTTGGTCTAGCAAGTTCACTAACAGAGGCCAATGAAAAGTCAGCAAGCTTCAAAACATGCTAGGTTTGTGAGATTGATAGAGTTGAACATAAGCAATTCTCAGCATCAAGTACTCTGCTCTTGGTTTTCAGTGAGAGCAGAGCATCTCCATGATTCAAACAAATCACAAGTAACAAAATAATTTTGATTTTATTTCAAATACCCCTGAAATCCTACAGTATTTCTTGATTTTCTGGATAACTATTTTCTAAATCAACATTTTAGAGGGATGACAAGCGAAAGTAATATACTTGATCTGTTAATCAGCAATAATTTGTCATGTATTAAGAATCTTCAAGTAAATGAACCTTTAGGTGGTAGTGATCATAGTATATTAATGTGAGATTTATTCAAAGAAAATAACTATTGTCAAGGGTAAAGAGAAGCAATATTTGTTTTCAAAAAGGTGATTATAATGGGCTCAGTCATTTTCTAAACTCTTTTCAGTGGAACCAACTAATGTTAAAAAAGTGTAAATGCCAAATGGAAAGTGTTCAGAGAGGTAATCATTGAAGCCACTGAAACATATTGATCAAGGCTTAGACTAAAATGGATATCAACATAAAATAATGAGTTTGAAATACATTTTCTTCTCTGTCACTAAGCAGGAGCTTAGTGACAGAGAAGAAATTGGATAGTTATACAACAGGATGGTTATAAATTGTCAGAGGACAATTTACTGCATGGAAATAATGGAATAATATCCAATAATATTATAAAAAGCTGCAAAAGAGGTAGTTAAACCTTATACCTTAATAATAGGAGCATCCTTAGATTCAGGAGAAGCACCAACAGATTAGAGATGTGCAAATGTATCTCTAATAAAAAATCAGATCTATAAGGGAGTCCCTGGTTAAAGAAGCATTGCAGGACCATCTAGACAAGACTGCAGTTATAGTTGAGACACAGCATGGGTTTGTTAAGGGTAAGTCTTCTCTGACCAATTTGATTGGATACTGTGATGTGGTCACAAAGGAACTGGATGTAAAAAATAATTTTGATATCATATACTTTTTTAGGAAAGCTTTTGATACTGTTACACATGGAAGACTACTGTACAAATTGTAGCAGTATGGCATTAAGGGCAAGTTGCTGCTATGGATAAAGGGATGGTTGAGTGGGATAAGACAGAGTGGTAACCAATGGACACTGCTCTTCGTGGACTAATGCTATTAGTGGGGTCCCCCAGGGTTCTCTGTTGGGCCCATTGTTGTTTTCTTTATTCAATGATACTGATGAAGGTCTATTAGACTTAATGTCTATGTTTGCAGATAATATGAAGGTTGGCAGGGTTGTTAATGACAGTATGTTACTGCAATAGGATCTAGAAAAGTTGGGCAGATGGGCTGAGAAGTGGCAACCGAAGTTTAATGTTGACAAATGCAAAGTACTGCATATGGTTGGAGGGTTACTGCCACCCATATGCAGTTACTCTGGGTAACCCCAGAGTAATGTACCAACCATGAGGCACTACACTCAGGGCAGTGGAAAATAAAAAAGACGTGTGTGTAATTGTGCAGTCAGATATGAACTTTTTTTGAGCATAGTAGAAAGGCTGCAAGAGCAGCTCATGGGGTCTCGTCAATGATTATACAGGAATTTTGCTAGCAGGGAGAAGGAGGTGATTATGCCTTTGTCAATGGTCAGGCCACACCTTGCGTACTGCATACAGGTCTGGAGGCTTTATTTTAGAAAGGATGTAGAGCTGCTGTAATGAGAGAATTGCAATGAGATGAAATAATGGTTGTTCTTATCAAGGAACACTTAGGTTCTGCAAATTGCAGTGTCTGGAGACTAGGCACCTGTGAGGTGATCTGAATCAGGTGTAAAATGTTTTGAATGGTTTGAGCAAGCTCAAATGTTGATGACATTCTTCCTTTTGGTCAGATTCTGTACCTGAGGGGCATAAATTAAAATTGAGGAAAGACAGTTGTAGAATAGATGTGCAGAAATTTGCCTTTAGCCAGCAGGTGGTTGATTGATGGAACACATTTCCATCTGTCATTGTGGAAGCTGACAGCTTAAATAAATTCAAGGCTGAATAAGAAAAACTTTTGGAGTGATTGGATGGGTGAAGGGTTTTTTTTTTTTTTTTTGCTGATGCTATATAAGCTTGCTTCCTTGCATCATATGCCTCTACTAATGCTAAATTCACTTTCAAAGGAAATTCCAGGAAATATTCAAAAGGATGTGATGCAGGTCATAAAGTAAATTCCAAAGGAAGAGTTTTAGAAATGTTTTCAGCAGTGGTAACATCACTAGAATAAGTATACAGCCTTCCTTTCACTTTGACCTATAAATTCTGGTGCCACTATTTAAAAAAAATAAGTGTCACCACTTTATAGTCAACTCATATAAGTAATTATGCACTAAAATGCTATTATTCACATACAGTTCCTATTTGTGATTTCTGCTGTTTAATTTTCTGTAATTCAATACTACATATTTGTATACTGAAAGCTGGAAATCTCTGCCAGAAAGAAATTTAAATTGTGTTTTATAGAAAATCAAGGAAGAGAAAAGAAAAAACAACCAAATCTATGGGAATTAAACAATAGCCAACAACATGAGCAGTAATTACACAACTACTGCACTAGCACATCTCATGGTGGTGGTGGTGTGTAAAGTAACACAACAACCAATGCCATAAAGGCACCAGTATTCTGTATCTGTAAGTATTCTTCAGTTGGTTGTCTATTTGCTTAATTTTTTTGGCTGATGCCGTATAAGCTTGCTTTCTTGCATCATATGTTTATACTAATACTAAAATTAATGAAAGTAATCAAGTTATGATATTTTAAGTGGATAGGCTGAAAAATGACCACTGAAGTTTATCAATGACCACATTGATAAATACATTGCCACACACAAAAGGGTTACTGATTGTTATAATAAACTTCCACTTAATGTTGTTGAAGTAGATAGCTGAAGTCTTAAATTATTGGAAGGAATGGGAAAATGAAGTTTATTTTTATAAGGTGAAACTAGTTACTTTAATTTTTTTAAAATTCAGTTTACTTATTTTTTGATGGTACTACTGTTGTGTGTGCAATCAAAACAAACACACCAGTTAATAAATGTAAGAAAAGAAGTTGATACAGTTTATCTAAATAATATCACGAAAATTTATATGAAATGTGATTAAAAAAAGCAACACCTTATATCATTACAGCTTTATGATATATAGTGAGAGTGGCTAAAGGTGTAGAACAGCACATGCTGAAGAATATATTCATTTATCACATGGCAATGGAAATGAAACAATAGCAAGGTCCCCATAATTTTTTTCTGATACATGTTTCTGACTCTTAGCAATAATTCACTTAATAAAGTGGAGCCTACATATCATGCCAGTTCTGCTAATTTTCCAGTTTCCTGCAGGAAATACTGCATTTCTGATAAAAATTTTGCCTGATATTCTGAAAGGTAATGCCTTATGATAGTGTGACCCACTACACTGTATTTTGTGAACATACTTTTTTTACTTATATCACAGTTAAATTTCATCAAAAATTGATTTATGTAACTGCTGTGGATCAGCACTTCAAATACAGCCAACAGCTCAACTTTCAGCCGTGACAACACTGGTTTGAAATATCAGAATAAAATGTTTATCAACAGTCACAATCTCTCGATTTTATCAGACAAGAATTAATGATCAAGCAACAGTATTAAACAGAAAAAAAAAACAAGAAGTTGCATTTTCTACAAGCACCTGCCAGTTTATGTACTATTATCTACATTTAACACAATGTCTAAATGAACTCAACCTTCATTTTTCCTTTTCTTGATGGCATCATATGAGAATTCTCTTACACACACAACACATGGCATGAATCATTAAAACTTATTTTGATGTCCCATTAACATTTACTTCAGCTATTTTTTGTACAAAGTGAAGAGTTTTTACAACCCAACTTGATTCTCGAACATTTCACAAAATATGTATGTACATAATAGAACAGGCAGCATATATAAATATATTTTGCATACAGTGCATTATCAGTTTTTTTAACAATATTAAATATATCCAGTACTGAAGTTTTGGGAGGTACTTGCTCAAGCTGACATATTCAATTTCAAATACAAATGACTTCTTTTTGACACCATCTAACCAAGGCTGTGATCTTCAAAAAATCCCTGTGGAGTCTCTTCCTAAAAGGCAAGGATATATGTAAATTTAAACAGGCAACTTCCAAGAAATTTTTGGTAAAATTATTGAATATTTTCATTTTATAAAGATTCAGTACAGCTATGTCTGGTTTATTCTCTAATGAATATTACCCTTCCCAATCGAGAATATAATTATAGTGCTTACAAAGCACAACCATGAATTTATGGATCCATGTCTACAAAAGAATGTTTATCATTAGGTTCTGTTTTGCAAGGGGACATTTTCTTACAGAACTGCTCCTCTCACAGACTACCTGGCCCTGGAAAAGTATACATTTCCACCCCACAGGTGGAGATTAGGTTCTTACATTTATAGTTGTGTTGTTAAAAGGTACAAAATAAATTAAAGTTTTAACTAAAAAAAACATAAAAGCTTATGGGTGTTTGCAGTTGGAATATAGGATTTTTTGAGTTAATCTTCATTCCTTGCCACTGATTAAGTTTATTTAACCTGTTTTGAATTGCATGGATGAATTGCATGGAGATCACATCCTGGCTAACTTTCTTTTATAGCATTTTTTTTACACAGTTAATCAACTCTGTTCACCTAATTATTACTTGTGGTATCTTTAACCTGGCAGTGGATGTAATAAAAAAAAGTTAAATGGGTAGGCACTCATTGCGTTACATGTAATTATCAATATTTCTGGGGAAAAATTGCAGAAATTGTTTAAAATGCTGTACTTATAATTCTGACACCATTTTGATGTCCCATTGAGTAATAAGAGCAAATAGTATGTTTAGTAACAGCAAACTTGTTATCCACAAAAAAAAAAAAAAAAAAAATTCCTGACTACGACTTCCAAAATATGATGTAGAGCAAAAGAAACCAAAGCCAAAACCTCTATGAGAAAATATACACAAACGGATGCACAGTGCATTCTGAACGCAGACATAACTGAATTGAAAACCATTCTAAGCTCATATTAACACTGACAATGCTAACAGATATTTTAACAGTGGGGAGACACGATGGAGTTTACCAACATGTCTAGCAGTAGGTTAAAAGGAAGTTTTTCTTTCAGTTTCTCTATTAAAAATTCAAACTCTCAGTTGAATGAAATTAAAATCTTTAATTTAAATTCCATTCAAGAGAGAGTTAAAAATTTTAAATATTAATTTTTTTTTGTAAAATTTTATTGTAAATTTTTTCTATCTTGTGTTTGTTGACTTTCACAAGTGACAGAAAGATAAAATTAACTCCCTTCCTACTTTTTTTTCTCTTGGTTCCAAAAGAAGCCGAGAATGAATTTTTTATTTTTATTATTTATTTATTTTTTTTTAATGGAGAAGGTAGAATCTCAATTTTAATAAAACCCAATTTTTTTTGTAAACGAATTCTTAAAACTCAGGTCTAGAAAATTTTTTAAAATTAAATATGCTTGCATTAGAAATCAGAATAAATTTATTCTATAATAGCAGTGATTTGTAATATGGAACACGCAACACATTTTTTTTTTTTACTGGGATTAATTAATATTAATCTTTTATGTTCTTTTATTTACATTCATACTTAAACAAACCAGCTGGTCAATGGCGATTTCAACCGGTAGTAGCGATATAAAAAATTTTTTTTCACTGTTTTCCCACAATATTTAATTCAGGCAGAGATCCTCTATCTAATTTTTTAATTTCAAGTTTATCATTGTATGATAGCAAAAAAAAAAAAGTTTTTTTTTATACTAATTTCTGAAAGCATGAAACCAAGCAATAATACTTGCAAATACACCAACAAAAAGTAAGCAAGTTAGATATTTTCCATTCTCCACCAACCTTTAGCATTAGAAGGTATATGATACAAGAAAGCAAGCTGATCTCATTTCACCCATCCACTCACTCTAAATGTTTGTCTAGTTCTGCCTTGAATCTATTTAAGTTATCAACTTCTACAACAGTGGATGGAAGTTTGTTCTGGCAATCAACCACCCTCTGGCTAAAGGCAAACTTCCGCACATCTATCCTACAAATGTCTTTACTCAATTTGAATTTATGACCACTCAAGCAATTATTCTAAGCAACAAGAAGAATCCCATCAGCATTGAGCATGCTCAAACCATTCAATACCTTATACACCTCAATCAGATCACCACACAGGTGCCTAGTCTCCAAACACTATAATTTGCAAAATTTAAGCCTTTCTTCGTAAGAGCAACCCTTCGTTCCAGAAGCTCTATATCCTTCTTAAAATGAGGCCTCCAGACCAGTATACAGTATTCAAGGTGTGGCATTGAGCATGCTCAAACCATTCAAGGCCTTATACACCTCATTCAGATCACCTTGCAGGTGCCTAGTCTCCAGACACTGTAATTTGCAAAACTTAAGCCCTCCTTTGGAAGAGCAACCCTTTGTTCCATTCACTAATCTTGTTGACCTTCTCTGTACTCCTTAAAATGAGGCCTCCTGATTAGTATACAGTACTCAATGTGTGGCCTGACCATTGCCTTATACAAGAGGATAACACCTCCTTATACTTGCTAGAAAAATTCCTGCATATCACTGACAAGACACCATGAGCTACTCTTGCAGACTGTCTGCACTGCTCAGAAAAATTCATATCTGACTGCACAATTACCCCCAGGTTCTTTTCGTTCTCTAGCACAGTCAGTGTTGTACCACACGGTTGATACATCACTCTGCGGTTACTGCTACCCATATACAGTACTTGACATTTGTCAATGTTAAACTTCAGTTGCCACCTCTCAGCACATCTGCTCAACTGTTCTAGATCCTGTTGCAGTAGTGTACTGTCATTAGTGTCATTAACAACACTGCCAACCTTTGTATCATCTGCAAACTTAGACATTAAGCCTGATACACCATCACCAATATCATTAATAAATACAGAAAACAACAATGGACCCAACACTGAACCTTAGGGGACTCCACTAATAACATTAGTCCACAAAGAGCAGTGTCCATTGATTACCACTCTGTTTTTTCCCACTCAACCATCCCTTTATCCATAGTAGCAATTTGCCTCCAATGTCACTGCTCCAATTTGTGCAGCAGTCTTCAATGTGGGAAACATTCAAGGAATTAATGTTGGAAGCTACTAGACATTTCATACCGATTAAGCAATATTGTTCAAGGTTCAGGCCTAAATGGTTGACAAATGAACTAATGAGACATGTGGCAGAGAAGAAAAATGCATGGGACACGAATTAACAGGTAACTTGGAAACCTATGATAGATATAAGCTGGTCTGTAACAATGTCACAAAAGAGAATAGGCAGGCGAAGGCAGATTATGAGAAATATTTGGCAACAGATGCAAAGAGTACTTTACTTATGTAAAATCTTTAAGGAAGGGAATGAATCAGATTGGTCCACTTGATACCGACGGTTCAACTGTTGATGATTCTGCTCAGGTAGCTAACAAACTAAATGAGTATTTTGCATCTACATTCACACGTGAGGAGCTATTCAGGAATGGGAATGCCAGAGGTGTATTAAACTATGGTAGTAACTAGACGATTTTGTAATAACTGAGAGCAAAGTGGAGGCGAAATTGTTGCAGATAAACATAAGAAATACACCTGGGGTGGATGAGATCTATCCAGTT
Organism: Mastigoproctus giganteus; assembly: GCF_048544385.1. Classification (NCBI taxonomy): domain Eukaryota; kingdom Metazoa; phylum Arthropoda; class Arachnida; order Uropygi; family Thelyphonidae; genus Mastigoproctus; species Mastigoproctus giganteus. The sequence continues at coordinate 58,765,958 of NC_143580.1, forward strand.
ATATTAAAGGAGGAAGCAAAGCAAGTAAGCAATCCCTTAGCCATAATTATGAGAGCTTCTTTGGACTCAGGGGAGGTACCCATGGACTGGAGATGTAGAAATGTGACCCCAATTCACAAAGGAGGATTAAAGGGTGACACAAGTAATTACAGACCTGTTAGTTTAACTTCTGTTCCATGGAAATTAATGGATTGGTTAAAGAAGCACTGCAGGATCATTAGCATTAGCATTAGTAGAGGCATTTGATGCAAGAAAGCAAGCTTATGCAGCATCAGCCAAAAAAAAAAAAAAAAAAACCACTTCCACTTCACCCCTCTGTTCGTTCAAAATACTTGTCCAACTGAGCCTTAAACTTATTTAGGCTATCAACCTCCACCACAAGGGATGGAAGTCTGTTCCACCAACCAACCACCCGCTGGCTAAAGGCAAATTTCCGCACGTCTATCCTACATCTGTCTTTCCTCAATTTGAATTTATGCCCTCTCAGGTGATTTTTCTGAGCTAGAGGAAGAATCCCATCAGCATTGAGCATGCTTAAACCATTCAAGGCTTTATACACCTCTATCAGATCACCTCGCTGGTGCCTAGTCTCCAGACACTGTAATTTGCAAAACTTAAGCCTCTCTTCGTAAGAGCACTCCTTTGTTCCATTCACTAATCTTGTTGCCCTTCTCTGTACTCGTTCCAGCAGCTCTACATCCTTCTTGAAATGAGGCCTCCAGACCTGTATACAGTGCTCAAGGTGTGGCCTGACCATTGCCTTATACAATGGAATAATCACCTCCTTATCCCTGCTGGAAAAATTCCTATATATCATTGACAATACTCCATGAGCTACTCTTGCAGCCCGTCTGCACTGCTCAGAGAACTTCATATCTGCCTGCACAACCACCCCCAAGTCCCTTTCATTCTCTACCACTGTCAGTGTAGTACCACAGAGTTGATACGTTGCTCTGGGGTTGCTGTTTCCCATGTGTAGTACTTTACATTTGTCAATGTTAAACTTCATTTGCCACCTCTCAGCCCATCTGCTCAACCTTTCCAGATCCTGTTGCAGCAGCATAGTGTCAGTAGTGTCCTTGACAACCCTGCCAACCTTTGTATCGTCTGCAAACTTGGCCATTAAGCTTGATATACCATCATCAATATCATTTATAAATACAGAAAACAATAATGGACCCAACACTGAGCCCTGAGGGACTCCACTAATAACATTAGTCCACGATGAGCAGTGTCCATTGATTACCACTCTCTGTCTTCTCCCCCTCAACCACCCCTTTATCCACAGCAGCAATTTGCCTCCAATGTCACACTGCTCCAATTTGTGTAGCAGTCTTCCATGTGCAACCGTATCAAAAGCCTTTCTAAGATCCAAGTATATAATATCAAAGTTATTCCCTGCATCCAGTTCTTTTGTGACTGCATCATAGTATCCAATCAAGTTGGTCAGGCGAGACTTCCCCTTAACAAAACCATGCTGTGTCTGAGCTATAACTGAAGTCTTGTCTAAATGATCCTGCAGTGCTTCTTTAACCAGTGCCTCCATTAATTTTCCTGGAACAGAAGTTAAGCTCACAGGTCTATAATTACTTGTGTCAGCCTTTGATCCTCCTGGAACAGGACCAGGGTATGTCTGCCAGGGGCAAAGGTTGATGACGTTGTAGAGCGAATATCATCTTTTAAGGGCACAAAAGGTGATATAGTTGTACACGTTGGCACTAATAATATTAAGAGTAGGAGACCGGCAGAATTACTTAACAAGTACAGGTCACTGTTGAACAAAAGCCGAGAATTAGGGTTGAATTTGAAAGTGTCTGCAATTCTGCCCAGACACGATAGGAGGGAGTATACGATGAGAGCCTTGTCGATCAATTCGGCCCTGGAAAGATTGTGCAAGGCTCAAGGGGTAGAATTTTTTTCAGCCTGGACTGTACTTGTTAACAGGAGAGATTGCTTCTACAGGGATGGGATACACTTAAATAGAAAGGGTGCAAGAATATTTGCTGATGCTATCGAGGCAGTGTTAGGTGGGTCGGAAAACTGCTAGCTTGGGGGGAGACAAAGACCAATAGATTGACAGTAGCCACTGGCAGAGGTGAAAGAGATTCTTGCACTGCTTCTATTAGAATGAGCAGAAGCCTGAAAAACAAGATGCATGGTATTTCAGAGACTGCTGGGAGCCATTGCGGTACAAGTAAACACATGGGTTGTGTTAGGGTAGCTAAGAATAGAAACAGGTGCAGGTATACTTGCGTGTACACCAATGTGAGGAGTTTAGTAAATAAATTTGATGAATTTGAGGTATTGCTCAAAACATCGAAGGCAGATATTGTTGGGATATCAGAGACGTGGTGTCACACAGATATAAGGGATGCAGAACTGCAATTTGGGGAGTACAACGTCTACAGAAAGGATAGACAGGATAGGAAGGGGGGAGGGGTTATGCTATTAGTTAAGAAACACATAAAAACCAAGGAAGTGAAGCCAGTCGACATCGCTGGACAGTGCAGTGTGGAGTCAGTTTGGTGTGACATAAACACTGGGAGATCAAAATTGAGAGTAGGAGTGTGCTATAGGCCTAATGACTCTGATGAGTATAATAAGGAACTGTACAGGGAAATAGAGTGGGCCAGTAAATCAGAGTGTCTTATAATGGGAGATTTTAATTTCCCAGATATTGACTGGAATTTGGGGGCTGGTTACTCACACACTAGCAGGGATTTTGTGGATTTATTGGATGATTGTTTTCTACATCAGCATGTTCGGTTGGCAACTAGAGGGAGTAATACTCTTGATTTGATTATCAGCAGTGATTCTTCATGCATTAAGAATCTGCAGATAAATGAACCACTAGGTCGCAGTGATCACAGTGTGCTGAAGTGGGATTTACTCAAAGAGGTAACTACCATTAGGGGTAAAGGGAAGGGTTATTGCTTCCGTAAAGGCGACTACGATGGACTGAGACAGTATTTAAATTCTATACAGTGGGACCAACTGATGATGTTACCAACAGCAAATTCAAAATGGGAAGCATTCAAAGAACTTATCTTGGAAGCTACTAGGCTTTACATACCAACTAAGAAATATTGTTCAAGGTTTAGGCCAAAATGGATGTCAGATGAACTAATGAGGCATATGGCAGAGAAGAAAAATGCATGGGATACATACAAATTAACACATGACACAGAAGCCTATGATAGATACAAGTTGATATGCAACCAAGTTACAAAGGAGGTTAGGCAGGCGAAGGCAGATTACGAGAAATCCTTGGCAAGGGATGCAAAGAAAAACAGCAAAGAGTTCTTTACTTATGTAAACTCTAGAAGGAAGGGGATGAATCAGATTGGTCCACTTGATATTGATGGGTCAAGTGTTGATGATCCTGCTCAGGTAGCTAACAAACTAAATGAATATTTTGCATCGACATTCACACATGAGGAGTTATTCAGCGAGGGGAATGCCAGAGGTGTATTCAACTCTAGCAGTAAGCTACAGAATCTTGAAATAACTGGGAGTAAAGTGGAGGAGAAACTGTTGAAGATAAACACAAGAAAGGCACCCGGGGTGGATGGGATCTATCCAGTTATATTAAAGGAGGCAGCAAAGGAAGTAAGCAAACCCCTTAGCCATAATTATGAGAGCTTCCTTGGACTCAGGGGAGGTACCCATAGACTGGAAATGTGCAAATGTGACCCCAATGTGAACCTATAGTACTTAGTACTGTGCATGGGTTGGAGGTTAAGAAGATGAAAGATACTTGTTGACATTAGACTTGAACTTCTGAAGATTGTAATTTTTGGGAAATTACGATGAATGAAGGCTGTTCCAGAAAATGGAAGTTGAATGAATAAATGAGGAAGAAGAAAAGTTGGTTCTGTGAGTTTGAAGTTGGACAGTAAAAGGATGTTGACTGGTTGGACACGAGTTCAGACTGCTTTGGAAAAGAGAGTGGGAATTACAGAAGCCAATTCAGAAGAACAGTGCCCATGGAAGTATCTATAGAAAAAGCATGCAGCAGAAACAGAACATCTGAGATGAGTGGAGAGACTCTGTTAGAGATGAGTCATTAATTAACCTAACTGCTCTCATTTGAATGGAATTGACAAGACAGAGAGGTTTTGGAGGCATCGTCCTGGATGTGGGAACAATATTCCATGGTAGGGTAGATTTGCAATTTGTACAGAGTGAACAGCTGTTTGGAAGAAAAGTAATACTGAGAGCAAAAGAGAAAAATAGATTTTTTTAGATGCAGAGGAAGCAATATTTGTAATGTGCTTGTGCCAAGGGAGATTAGAAGTCAGGTAACCCCCAATAAAGATATATGACCCTGCCTAGAAATCAGAGTATTACTGAAGATAAGCATAGGAGTAGAAGAATTATTTTTGTGGGATATAAGACAGGACTGAGTTTCAGAAGAATTGAAATTAAGTTATCTTTGCCCCACTGGAGATCAGCATTTAAGGAATTGGTAGTGGATATTTGGTAACTCTCTAGGAGGCTTCCAGATCAGCTAGTGTATAATCTCACTACCTCTATTCTGCCAGATAGTGACAGAAGTTGAAACTGTTTGAGCAGGGCAAGGTTTCTCAAACTAGAAGGTGGAACACAACGTGCTATCATCAGCAAACCTGTGGATATAATTTCCAGTCCATTAATGGAAGAAGGTCATTAATATACAAGAGGAAAAGAGTGGGGAAAAAGAAAAAAGAGTGGGAGAAAGAACTGAACCTTGAGGAACACCAGCATTAGTGGAAAAGTTAGAAGAGAGAGCCATCTACCATCACCCACAGTGAGCAGTCAGAGAGAAAACTGGATAAATATTATAAAAAACAGATGGCAAACCATAAGGTGGAAGCTTATTTAGAAAACCTTTATGCCAAACACAATCAAAAGCCTTTGAAATGTCAAGAGCAACTGCTTGAGTTTCACCAAAATTTTCCACTGAATTTTTCCATAGGTGGGTAATACAAGCCAGAATATCACCAGTGGATTGACACTGACAGAATCCATACTGGCAATGATTGATCAGATGGAAGGTTTTTAGATAACTTAAGAGTTGGTGGTTAATTCAGTACTCTATTACTTTAGAAAGAATAGAAGTAAGTGCAATGGGGTGATAACTGGTTGGGAGGGATTGCTAACTGTTTTTTGGAACTGGCAGGATATGAGCATATTTCCAAGCAGAATGGAAAACACGTTTGAAATAAGAAAGTGAAAAAAAGGTGACGCAGAACAGGACTAAGTTCAGGAGCACAGGTCTTGAGAACAAGAGGAGAAATACCATCAGGAGCTGGAGGTGTCTTAGCATCAAGATCATTCAAAATCCTGATATCCTTTTGAGGGGAGACGACCATTCCCAGTACACTGAATGGCGTGTACTAAGAATGGTTTACCAAGATCATCAATACATGAGTTGGAAGAAAAGTAGGATGCTTAGCAGGTCAGCTTTATCTTTGGCTAAAGTGGCAATAGAACCATCTGGTTTTGACAGAGGTGGGAACAGAGATGGGCAAAAGTTGCAGCCAACAGCTTTGGCAGGAGACCAGAATGCTTGACTACCATTTGGACAAGAAGCACATTTTCTACTCTTAGCATGTTCGAAGTCTTTGGTCTGATTAATAACTGCTTTACAACTGTTGCGAGCTTTGGTGTAGGCAGAAAATGAACCTGGAGATTTGGAGACAAGCCAATTACAACATGAAACATTCTTTTCTTGAACAGCCTCAACATAATTATTGGAAAATCAAGGATCAGATAAAGGATGAGATTTTTAGGTGGAGTGTGGAATAAAGGAGTCCATCCCTACAAGAATGATTTCGCTGACACGATCTGAGCAAATGTTGACATCAGAAGATTTGAAACAGTAATCCGATCAAGGAAATGAAATCTTGCAGATCATCTGATTTTGCATTCTTGTTATGCCAAACAACACGAGGTTGAGAATGGCCATGAGAGAAAGGCTCCATTGGAGAAGAGACCACCATCAAGTTGTGATCTGAGGTGCCTAAAGGACCACTCACCTTGACCGTGTACTTAAAAGGGTTGTTTGTGAGAAAAAGATCAAGTGAGTTGGCTGTGTGGATAGGATCATTTGGTATTCTGGTAGGTAAATGACCAATCTGTGTGAAGTCATTAGTGATTGCAAAAGCCTCAGCATCTCGACCAGCTGGGTTGGTGCATCTAGAAAATTTAAGCCAATTGGAGTTGTGAACATTAAAATCAGTAAGGAAAATTACCTCACTGTTAGGAAAGCTGGACTGGAGAAAGTCAAATTTCAAACAGATAAAGTCAAAGAATTCCAAGTGATAAATGGAGTTGGGAGAATGATAGAGGCAACAGATGAATTTGACAGAACATGGTAGAGAAATTTTAACCCAGAGATGATCGAAAAGAGGATATTACAAATCACTAAGTTTCTGACAGGGAATATCAGAATGGACATATGCACAAGTACCACTTTTGAAGCGAAAGGAATCATACAGCAAATAATTCAGACAACTGAGATGAGCAATGGTTGAATCAACTGAGAACTGGGATTCTGTCTGAAAAAGAACATGGTGTTTGGCAGACTAAGTGGAAATGGACATCACTGAGATTAGAAGCAAGATAATGTATATTTGTGAAACGAATAAGTAAGTTTTTGGGAAGTTCAGGTTTGTTTGTAGATAAGTTTGTTCTATTAGTTTGGCAGTTCATGGTGTATTCGGTAGTAAGAAAAGGTGGGGGGGGTCTTGCTATAAGAAGTAATGAAATTTTTGGACAGGGCATACACATGGCAAGAATATAACCAGCTCCTTGACATAATATGGCCTCGATAATGCCCCTCCTCCCCACGCATACATACTCAGAATTCCTGCAGTCACTATCTGGCAGAACAGAGGTAGTGAGATTATACACTAGCTGATCTGGAAGCCTCCTAGAGAGTTACCAATAGGTTCGGTCCAGTGGACTATCTAGTGGCGGGCCTGCGAACACCATTTTAGAGCTGTACCCTTGAAATTTAAGGAAGATTGGATCTCGTCATGATGTCCATCATAACCTCAAAAGTCATCGGTCATACTGCATGATGGAAGAGATGAGGAAGGGTTGTCCGGAACTTAGCTCTGGAGACTAAACATGGGTTCCACCACTTCAAGCCTCCAATAAGCAAAGTGGTGGTATTTCACCAGTTGATGAGAGTCATCAACCACCTAGTATTGCCTGGTAACAGAGAGGGGCGACATTCCTCTGTGTGGTGTGGGGCACCACACTTCAACCCCTGCTTACATTGGTTCCCATCTAGGTCATCTCCAGTATGCTAGGTACTGTATTTCCGGACTTGCACACAGGACTATTAGTTACTCAGGGTTACTAATAGTCCTGACATTGTGAAGATGCAAGCAGAATCCTCATGCTACCTTGAGGATTTTGCTATTACAGACCAACTGGACTTCAACAAAATTAGGTAGACTTGAATGTGACCCGAATATCAGTTCCATGAGCGATTTGGACTTCTGGGTAGCAAACACAGCTTGGCATACTTGAGAGAATGTCTATGACAGCCTCAAGGACCTATATATGATCTCAGGTTTTGTATGATATCAACGGTTTACTCAGAAATGAAAGAAAAGTAATAAGAAGTAATACTATATCAGATATATTAACAATGTTTAACTGCTGTACAGAATAGGCATTAATTAATCTTTGCTAAATGTAAACAAGCTAAAAAAAAAAAAAAAAGCCTACAAATTAAAAATTTGAAGTCCTCCTGAGTTAATCAAAAAAAATTTCCTTAAAAGTGTACACTGGAATGTCTGGATTTAGTGGTCGGTGATCGCTCTGAACCGGATATAGTTGCCCATCACAGCTATATCCCACCTTCCTTGGTATCCCTTCTCCACTAAAGATCCTTGGGTTAGAATCTGTTCCTATGCTATTTGCTGACATCACCTAGATTTGAAGCATTCTCACCTGAAAAAAATCCAGGTGAGAATGCAAGTAACAGAGTTTGATTGACATTTTGCATCCCATTTTTCAATAATTTTGAAACTAGTTCTTAATAATTTTTACTCTTAATGTTACAAAGAAAGTTATTCGCTATAAAGTGAAATGACTGCCAAGCATTTCTCCCACCATCAGTCCTTTTGTCTTTCATTTCTTGTGAAGTTGTCTGCTTAATTTATGGACCAATAAACATGCTACCTTGAGGATCCAATGCTTCAACAAATTATTTGACCAGCCCCAGCTTGATGTGGACTGATGGAAGGAAGGCTGTTTCTTGAAACCAAGGAATTGTTTATTACACTGTGTGCATAAGGCGATAACATATGGCAGACCATTTTGTTATCCTGTACAGAGCAAGGTAACTTGGTGAAACCACCTTACAAACTCAGAAGGAAACCCAAGAATCTTAAATTCAATAGACATCTTGTTTATATCTGATCATACATGATCTCTAACATGCTGCATGGTTCAATAGTCTATAGTATGAATAGTGTGTAACAGGAATCAATCAATCATTTTCTGTATGTGGAAGCCTTGCAGCTGGGATCCAGTAGATTCCAATTTTTTAAACAAGATGTCTGGAGTTTTGCAATGGATTTAGTTAAGCCCAAATCTTTCATTAGGTTAACAAGTTCATCCCAATTAGTAAAATGTGGTGCTTACTTGAACAGGCTAAGATGTGTAATCTCATTTATTTCATTCTCTAGATTCATCAACCAATTCTTAAGACTCTTCTCTGGAATGTGGATTGGGAGTTGGCAGATAACTGTGTGGCACCAGGAAACAGAGGATGAGTTGCTGAATATACAGGGGGTCCCCAGTATACGAGTCCCTGCAATTACGAGGATTTGAAAATTAAAGCTTTTTCCCTTGAGAAAATTGACCAAGCACTTGAATATTTTTTTGTGAGAATGATCTTCTTTTATAATAAAAAATGTCTAATAAAATAATTTTCCAATTTTTCAGTTGCTTCACCCATTTTTTACTATGTAAAAGTACAGTACATAATAATCATTACTATTACGTCGCATTTTAGGACAGAGCCTCAAGTTGCGTATTGAGTTAACATGCTTACAAGTTAGTGCAAATGCATCAGATCTGCTCGCAGATAACTACTAAATAGTTATCTAACCTAACCATTACTATATAATACCAGTGTAGATGCACCATATCTCCTCATCCTTCACAACGAGCTGCCCATGTGTTGCACTACCTCGAATAAGAAATGCTTCACTTGCGATACCAGGGTACCTGCCCACCCATGATGAAAAGCTAACTAGCTTTGAAACGGTGCCGTCTGGGTGGTGGCGCTCACTGAGAATAAGCAACAATAGTCTTCTCTATGAGTGAAGCATTACTTATTCAAGGTAGTGCAATACATAGGCAACTCATTGTGAAGGATGAGCACAATATGAGATACCGATGAAATGCCTTTCACACTACTACCGTAGTTTTTTTTAAAGAGTTGTTATTGTAGTTATTTGGTTTTTAGGAGCATTAGTAACTAAGGCCATATTGCTCCGGTGCGGTGGTCATTCCCTGACCTTTCCGCATGCTCCGTATTTGGTGGTGACGGGCTCGAACCCCAGTCTAATCAAGAAGCGTGTGCTACGCACTGCTGCTCCTTCCCACCTGGCTACGGAGGTGCCTTTAAGAGTTGTCTGTGGTATATCTACACCAATATCATATAGATATAGAATCTTAAACTCTTAAAATATTATACCTAGTTTCATTTATTTAAATAATAAACATTACAAAAATTTGGTCCCCGTTTTAAGTGGAATTTTCTGGAACCAATTATCCTTGGATAATAAGGATCCCCCTGTACTAAAACTTTTTGATCCTCAGCCTTCTTAAACTTTTATATATCTACAATACAAGAGCAGTAGCTGTCACTGATGGTTTGAGGACTCTATCCATTTGCAAAGTATAGCATAAGGCATACATTTACAGCTACTACAAAATCATACCTCTAATGTTGACCTGCAATTATAATCTACAGCAGAAATGAAGTGCCCAAAACTTCCCTTGATCAATAATAGGTATTCCAAAATAGGCTTCATATGTGCTGCAGGACTTAGAATTAGCAGTGGAATATGATGCAGAAAAGCAACCATATACAGTATCAGCAAAAAAAAAAAAAAAAAAAAAACTTCCTATTTCACCTATCCATTTGCTCCAAATGTTTGTCCAGTTCTTTGAATTCATTTAAGCTATCAACTTTCACAACAAATGGAAGTTTGTTCCAGCAATTAACCACCTGCGGCAGGCTAAAGGCAAATTTTTGCAACTGTCTTTCTTCAATTTGAATTTATGCCTGCATAAATCAAGTGCATAATCTAAGCAGGAGGAAGAATCCCATCAACTTTAAGCTTGCTCAAACAATTCAAAGCCTTAAACACCTCAATCAGATCACCTCACAGGTGCAATTTGCAGAACTTAAGCCCTTCTTGGTAAGGGCTTAAGTTCTGCAAATTGCCTCACCAATCTCGTTGCCCTTCTCTGTACTCATTCCAGCAGCTCTACATCCTTGCTAAAATGAGGCCTCCAGACTTGTATGCAGTACTCAAGGTGTGGCCTGACTATTGCCTTATAAAAAGGGATAATGACCTCCTCAACTCTGCTAGAAAAATTCCAGTATATGATTGACAAAACCCCATGAGCTGCTCTGGCAGCCTGTCTGCAATGCTCAGAAAACTTTCATATCTGACTGCACCATAACTCCAGGTCTTTTTCATTCTCCACTATACTGAGTGTAGAGGAGAATGAAAACTACACAGCACAGTTGGTATTGCACAGTTGCATTTTACCCTGGGGTTACTGCTATCCACGTGTAGTCTTTGCATTTGTCAATGCTGACTTCAGTTGCCACTTCTCAGCCCATAAGCTCAACTTTTCTTAGATCCTGTTGCAGTAGCGTACTGTCATTACTGTTGTTAACAACTCTGTCAACCTTTGTATCATCTGCAAACTTGAACATTAAGCCTGATATACATTCATCAATATCTTTGCTAAATATAAGAAAACAGCAATTGGCCCAACACCGAACACTGGGGGGACTCCTCTAATAACATTAGTCCATGAAGAGAAGAGTCCACTGATTACCACTCTGTCTTCTTCCACTCAACGATCCCTTTATCCATAGCAGCAACTTTCCCCTAATGCCATATTGCTCCAATCTGCATAGCAGTTTCCCATGTGTAACAGTATTAAAAGCTTTCCTGAAACCCAAGCATGATATCAAAATTATTTTTTGCATCCAGTTCCTTTGTGACCGCATTGTAGTATCTAATCAAATTAGTTAGGCAAGATTTTCTCTTAAACTCATGCTGTGTTTAACTATAACTGCAGTCTGTTGGGATCTCCCCTGAATCCAAGGATACACTCATAATTATGGCTAACTGTTTGCTTACTTTCTTTGTTGCCTTTCTTAATACAACTGTATAGATCCCATTCATCCCAGGTGCCTTTCTTATGCTTGACTTCAAAAATTCCTCCTCCACTTTGCTCTCAGTTATTACAAAATCATTTAGCTCCTTGTTAAAGTTTGATAAACATCTAGTTTACACTTCCCTACAGAATTCCTCATGTGTGAATGTAGATGCAAAATACTCATTCAGTTTGTTGGCTACCTGAGCAGGATTATCAACAATCAAATCATCGATATCAAGTGGACCAATCTGATTCAATCCCTTCCTACTAGAATTTAGATGAGTAACGAAGTCATTAGCATTAGCAGAGGCATATGATGCAAGAAAGCAAGCTTATGCAGCATCAGCCAAAAAAAAAAAACCCCTTCCACTTCACCCCTCCATTCGTTCGAAATACCTGTCCAGCTGTGCTGTTTTTCTTTGCATCTGTTGAAAGATTTCTCATGATCTACTTTCGCATGCCTCACCTCCTTTGTGACTTGATTGCACACTAGCTTAATCTACCATAGGCTTCTGTGTCACCTAATAATTGATATGCATCCCATGCATTTTCCTTCTCTGCCACCTGTCTCAGTTCATCTGGCAGCCATTTAGGCCTAAACTTTAAACAGTATTTCTTATTTGGTATAAAAAGCCTAGTAGCTTCCAAGATTAATTCTTTAAATGCTTTCTATTTAGAATTTGCTGTTGGTAACATCATCAGTAATTCCCACTGTATAGAATTTAAAAACTGTCTGAGACCATTATAGTCACCTTTATGAAAGCAAAAACTCTTCTCTTTACTCCTGATGGTAGTTACATCGTTAAGTATATACCACATCGGTACACTGATCACTGCCACCTAGTGTTTCCTTTTACTGTAGATTCTTAATGCACGAATAATTTCTGCTGATAATCAGATCAAGAGTATTACTCCCTGTGGTTGCCTCTCAAACATGCCACTATAGAAAACAGTCGTCCAATAAATACACAAAGTCTTTCTAGTGCGCAAGTGACTTGGTGCTGGCAACAATGTTATCCTATATAATATAGGATAATATTGTTGCCCTTTAGAATGAGCCTAGGGAAAACAGACCTTTGTCTAGTAGCAATAGGACACTTCAAAAAAAATTTAAAAATATATATATATTATACTAAACAACAAATTTTTGAGTCATAACTTGTTATGGGCATGAAAGTAAGTTTACTTTATAGATTTTGGGTGCTATACATGGAAACAGTGCTTAAAATGTCAGATTGGCTCTTGTTTTCGCAAAAGGAATTTTTTTTATATTTATACAAGGTATATTTTTTTATTTATATGGAAGTAACATGGAGCTACAAACATACCTGTATCAAACATGGGACCTTTATGCCTTTCAATAGTATTCAGCTTCGGTAGCTTTCCTTTTTGCCACCTAACATGGCAGCACTCCATTTGCTTTTGTATCTTTTACCCTTGCTTTGATGTCTTAATGGAAACGCTCACCATGTTTGTTGTAGACAGCACCACAGTTTGGCGAGAAGAAATCCAGGTGTTAGTGCAAGAAATGCATCTTCAAAGATATGTCGCACCCCAATTTTTCGTAAGAAGTATAGTGTGTTCATGTCTAACAGCACCAGGGGTTCCCCCCCATCTCCGCCTCGTAAGAAGTAATGAGACCTTTCACAGGCTGCCTGTCGTTGCTGGCTTAAATATTTCCTTGAAAACCAGTTGAAACATTTTGAAAGGCTTTCCACACTGATTTCTTGCTATCACTAAGGACACATTTGAACTATTCGTTCTTGAAAAGTTGCCTTATTTGTGGACCAATGAAAATACCTGCCTTAATCTTCTCTGCAGTAAGTCTTGGGAATTTCTCTTGCAAGTATGTGAATGCAAGACTGTTCACTTCCAAAGCCTTCACAAAATTTTTCATGAGCCTCAGTTTAATGTGGAGTAGTGGAAGCAAAACTTTATTTGGATCTACCAGAGGTTCAAATGCTAAGTTCTTCATTCCAGGTGTTGCTGATTTTCATTGAGGCCAACTCCTCTTCTTGTAGTGCATATCCTTGGCATGACTATCCCACTCACAGAGAAAGCAACAATGCTTAGTATAATCCTTCAGTAGTCTTAATAAAATGGCAATTACCTTTAAATCGCCACATATATCTGCCACTCATACTTCTGATAGTGCACCTAAGAGGATGTTCTCTATCTTTGCATACATTTCTTTTTTGTATATAATATTGGTGTAAACACACCATAGACAACTCTTAAACAAAAAAACTAGGTTAGTAGTGTGAAGGGCATCATTTTATCTGTATCTCATATTGTGCTCTTCCTTCACGAGTTGCCATGTATTGCACTACCTCGAATAAGTAATGCTTCGCTAAAAGAGAAGACTATTGTTACTTATTCTCAGTGGGCACCACTACCCAGACGGCACCGTTTCAAGGCTTGTTTGTATATGTGTGGGATAATAACTATCAATTTGTCCTTATTAGACTTAGAAAAGCAAAAAGTTGAGGGAAAGTTATAGGAGTGGAAGAAGAAAAGAAACTGTGTAGAAGAATGAAAGGGACAGTAACTCCTTCAACTCACACCACTCAAAAACTCAAATTCCTCAAATAGGCAATGCTTCCCCAGTAGAGAAGACTGTTGTTACCTATTCTTGGAAACTGTGAATATCAGGCTCCCTCTGGTGACTGTTTCAAGGCTTGTTGGCCTTTCACCGGTGGGTGGGCAGGTACTCTGGTACTGCAGACATGACAATAATCCCACAATATGAGAGATGCCAAAAGGTGTACGTGATTTGTGGGATTATCTTCACAACTGGATTGTCATGTCTGCAATACCAGGGTACCTGTCCACCCACTGATAAAGGCCAACAAGCTTTGAAATGGTGCCGTCTGGATGGTGGCACCCACTGAGAATAAGTAACAACAGTCTTCTCTTTTAGTGAAGCGTTACTTATTTGAGGTAGTGCAATACATGGCAACTCATTGTGAAGGAAGAGCACAATATGAGATGCAGATAAAATGATGCCCTTCACACTACTAACATAGTTTTTAGTTTAAGAGTTGTCTATGGTGTATTTACAGCAATATTATATAGATTATTATACTCTTAAAGATATGATGCCTTGTTGCATTTAATTTTACTTAAGTTTCTTTTTTGTGGACGGCATCAAAAGAGGTATTGAAGGCAGCATATTTCCATTGTGTAATAACACAGCCTTGAGGCTAACCTTAGAAGCATCTATAAATAGTTGCCATTTTTTGGGAACATGCCTCATGTTCATTGCTGCCATTAGACCATCAATATCCTTACAAACAGTGAGTTTACCATCTGTTTGATAGAATTTATCATACTCTTTATTTCGAGTATGAAATGTTGTCACTTTCACAGAAAGATCTAGAAGATTCCACTGTTATCTCGAAGCCAAACGCTCTGCCTTATTCTTTGGCAGTTTGAGATCCCTGATGAGGTCATTAACTTCACTGTCTGTGAGTTTATGTGGTTCAGAAGGATAAAGGTTTAGACAAAATGGTGGATCTCTTGAAGTAGATGGCTGCTGTACTTCATGTATATCAAGTTGATGTTCATCAGTGTCTTCATCTTTATCAGAGTATACAGAAAAATGGTCGGGTGGTTCAGGAATAGGTAGTACTTCACTGTGAGGAATGGGATGAATTGCAGATGGTATATTTGGGTACGTCGCTGTCCACTTTTTCTTCATTATCATCCCTTTTCTAATAGGAGGCACCATACAGAAGCAACAGTCTGTGAAGTGATTTGTTGGCTGCCTCCATATAATGGGCACTGCGAAAGGCATAAAACATCCTTTTCGATTCACCCACGCATTGAGTTTTGATGAACAGGTAGTGCAGCAAATGTGTGGAGCCCAGTTCTTGTCCTTGTTGCCTACTTTACACCCAAAGTAAAAGCAGTAGGCATTTTTTATGGCTCAAGTTAAGGGACGCTTTCTTGAAGCTAATGTGACTTCTCTACATACATAACAGAAGCCATCCAGACTATTCACACAATTACGGGCCATATTAATATTACACAACAAATACTGCACAAAAAGTAAGAATCTCACAGAAAACAAATTACCCAGTACCTAGGTAACATGAAATTCAATGATTACTGCAACAGAGTTGAAAACTCATTTGAGGTGACAACTTATGTGATGCAGAGTGAGGAGACAGTTGCTGATCACGTGATAAGAGCATGGTGGTACTGAAACTGTAGTGTTACCGCACATTTTGCCGAGAACCGTAATTGATAATATAGAATAACTCGCTAATATGAGACCCCAACTGTAATTCAAAAACAAGAACCAATCGAGAAATTTCAATGTGATTTTCATGTTCAGCAGCATGAAATTTGTCAAGATTGAGTATTTTCATTTTCGTAAAATTTTACGTGTTGACCAGTGTTATACAAACACTACAGGATTTACACAGTACTGCCATGCACTTAGGTAATACATATAAGTTTTACAAAACATAAAACCTTCAATGCCCTGAAATATTGACACTAGAGAAAAATTAATGACACTGTTGGATTTGGCACACAAGAATACACATAAAAAACATTATGTTAATGATGTTTTTTATGTGTAAACAAAATCAAATACATAACAAATAGTTTTTTGTTACTTAGTGTAATGAAGCTAAACTTACCTTAACAACCAAACCAAACCAAACCAAACAGACTGATAGGGAGAAGAGAAGAATTATATCTTCACGACAGGCCTCATTCTTCAAAAGTCATCACACATATATGAATATTTCTGATCACTCAGTAGTTTTTTTACTTTCTATCCATGATTTTGGCACATTCTGCCTTCAGGGCGGTCCCAAGTTATCAAGGTGATTATTTGGGTCATTGTTCTTGCAAGGACATATTACATATGAGTGAATTTTATTTGCAGTTTTCCATTGATTTTTTTTTATTTTTTTTATTATCAATTTATGCAATTCTTACTCTTTTCCAGATGGTACTCACAAGGGAATATAAATTTAAATCGAAAAATAATGGCTGCAGGATGACTGCAGAAATTTTTCCTTGTCTGGAGAATAACTGGTTCTTGGAATAAACTTCTACCTGGTGTTATCGAAGTGCAGTTTGAATAAATTTACAGAAGAATTAATTAAATTATTAAAAAGGAGGAAATTTAAGTATTTATTTTATTTAATTTTTTAATGGCTGATGCATAAGCTTGCTACCCTGCAGCGTTTTGCCACTACTAATGTTTATTCGAAGGTTTGGCACAATCATTTACATCTCTTTCAGTACAATCAGATTGGTACCTGGAACCTTACCCCACCTCTGTCTCTGCTAGCAAAATTATTATATATCATTGACAAAACTCCATGACCTGCTCTGGCAGCCCGTCTGCACTGCTCAGAGAACTTCATGTCTGACTGCACAATTACCACCAGGTCTTTTTCATTCTTCACCTCCTTGACTATAGTAGCCACATAGTTGGTATGTTTCTCTTGGTTACTGCTACCCATATGGAGTACTTTGCATTTTTCAATGCTAAACTTCAGTTGCCGTTTCTCAGCCCATCTGTGTAACTTTTCTAGATCCTGTTGCAGTAGCATACTGTCTTTAGTGTCATTAATAACCCTGCCTGCCAAACTTTTTATCATCTGCAAACTTGGACATTAAGCCATATGCTACCTGAAATCATGGAATATGAAAGAACTCTAGTCTCAGTGGCAAGGTGGTGAAAACAGAATAGGAAATTAAGTTTTCTGATAAAATATGCAATAAAAATTAATGATTTTAGAGATTTTGTCGAAGATAGTTTATCTTTAAAATTGAGTGAAATTCCCTTTTCAAGTAAGAAAGCCAGAAATATCTTTGAAACCATTGCGATTAGCATAATGAATAATATTGTATATGTGAATGAATAATGTTGACAATTAAACCAGTTGCAGATTACGATGACCACACATCTAAAGGGAAAACCACTGCTTCAATTCGATCCGGATCGTTACATCAAATCATTTCTCTGTTTTCATCGCTCAGCTATTGAGCAAACCAGAAGATCAACAATTTTTAGAATAAAATTTTCTTGAATATTTGTGCATTCATGTAATCTGATTTTTGTGTTCCTTTTCTAGAATAGTTTGTTTTTCTATGTAATATTTGTTTTTATATTGTGGGATGTTTAGTGATAGTTTTTACGTTATTTGTGATATGGGAAATATTTCATGTTATTTTTTATTCACAATATTAAGATTTTAACATGAAAAAAAATGTATCCATTACATTTCCTCAGTAGTTAAAAAAAAAAAGAAAAAAAGACGAATAAAAAAGTTGTGCATGTGCCAACACGTGTGGTAGATTGGTCTATGTGAAACATCCTTCGCGTTTCTTTTAGATACTGTATTTTGATTTGTATATATTGATTATGAAATAAAAGAGCTTTTTATTGTAAAAATTTTATTGATCATTCACAAATTTTCATAATTTCTGGAAGACAAGATACAATGGATTTATGATAACTATAGTAAGAGATGTATACTTGCGACTGCAATGTATCTAAATGTCTCTGGAAAACAGCATTGACTGAAGTGCCGATCTTGTAGTTGAAGCGACTTACGCAGCTGTTAGGGGCACTTAACAATGGAAAGTAACAAAAATGCAAGACAAAAAAAAAAAAAAAAAAGAAGAAATTGTTGACAAATACTTGTATTTTTGCAGTCATATGATAAATACTTGTATTGTCATAGTCATATGACAAATACTTGTATTGATGCAATCATACTCACTGCAGTAGTAACTTCAGGAAGTATGAATGACATCATACTATTCAAAAATTCTGAAAAGTCAGAACTCCAGACACTATTGTATCCAGGTATCATCATAAGGGGAGGCATGACAGCCAGGTTTTTGAGTGTGTTTTTTTTTTTTTTTTTAGATAGACCTAGAAACATACACTTATATGCACGATTAAGGGGGAAATAAGCCCCATCTGTCCACCTCTCTGAATCTGCACCTGACTTCAGACATCAAACCAAGTCTCGAAAAATGCATCACACACTGTAACCACACTACTAGTAGTAGTGAGAGTGTAGGAAGCACCTCTAGTGGAAGCCGTGATTTTTACATTCCTGTTTTTACAGGGATGGTATACACTTGAATAGAAGGGGGTGAAGGAATATTTGCTAATGCTATTGAAACAGCGATAGGAGAGTCAGAAAACTGCTAGCTTGGAGAGATACACAGACATGGTTTAATTAGAGCTGCAGGTAAAGGAGAAAGTGATTCTTGCATTACCACTATTTGCATCAGCCTGGAAAGCAAGGTTTCTGGGATTTCAGGCCCTGCTGTGGGTCATCATGGACCATGGAACAAACGAATACAAGGGCTGTGCTAGGGTAACTATGAGTAAGAACACGTGCATGTATACTTGCATGTACACTAATGCTAGGAGCATTGTAAATAAATTTGATGAATTTGAAGTACTGATTAAGTCATCGAATGAAGATACTGTAGGAATAGTGGAGACGTGGTGTCACTCAGACAAAAGTGATGCTGAATTTGAATACAGTAAGGACAGACAGGCCAGGAGAGGTGGTAGGATTATGCTCTTAGTTAAGAATATTAAATCTAAGGTAGTGCATCCAGATGATTTGGGTGACAAGTGCAATGCTGGGTCAGTTTGGTGTGATATAAGCCCTGGGAAAACAAAATTGACAGTATACAGGGAAATAGTGGCCAGCAAATCAGAATGTCTCGTAATGGAGAATTTTAACTTTCAAAATGTGGACAGGAATTTGCAGGTTGGGCTCACACAGTGCTGAACCTTTTGTCAATTTCTTGGATGGCTGTTTTCTACAGCAGCAGCAGGTCAGACGGGCAACAAGAGGAAGCAATACAGCCACTCCCCGACTTACATAAGGGTTGGGTTCTGTGGAACTCTACTTAAGTAGAATTTTACGTAATTCGGAATGCTTATGCAGCACTTGCAACTATGCATGCTGAATTTGATTGAAGCAAAAAAGAAATGTCCGACGAATAAGAATTATTTATTCAATTTTTTATTCTCATGCACAGGAAAAATTACAAAAATTTCAAAATTATAAAATTACAAAAAGAGAGAGAGGAGACAGGCATAACGTCAGCAAGTTTTACCTTTCCAGCATTGTGGTTGGAAAGGTAAAAAAGCAATAAGATCAACTTCCGCAGCGGCATACTTATCAGCTGGAGAATTAATTAGCACGCCACTGCGGAAGTTGAGGGCTATGGAGATTTAGAAGGGTTTTTCCCAACACATCACAATTTCTCTGCAGCTGCAGAATCGGCACTTGTGACTTCGCCGCATACTTTAATGTTTTGGAAACCAGCGCAATGCTTGAACCTATTAAACCACCTGTTGCTTGCCACGAACTTGGCTTGGCTTGGAGTTCACCGTATTTATCCTCAATACCTTCATAAATACTTCTTGCTTTTGCTTGAATGGCAATTGGACTCAGGGGCGCTTGCTTCTGAATCTGATTTTCCATGCATATTATTAATAGCTTTTCCATCTTTGATACAGCACCTGAATGCAGTTTTTGTGATCACTGTTGATCTTAAATGTGTTCATCCTTTAACATGTTCATTTATACGTACACTGTCTCTTAAAACAGTATTCACTGTTGAAGCAGCGAGACCTAATTCCGTGCAATAGATGACAAACTTTGTTCTTCTTAATTAATCATCTTCATTTCTAAATCAATTTTGTTTCGTTTCTTAGCACTGCCAGCACTTGCACTTTCCGTTGGTCCCTTTCCCTTCACCATTCCGTAAGTAAATAGGAACGAACAGCAGATTCTGAAAATTTCTTTGTTTTTTAGATGACAAGATTTCAGTGAAGGGGAACTCATAATGCCGTAACGTAAAAACCCACAGAATTCCAGTTATCAGTATCATCATAAATGCAATAAGATCAAGTTTACAACATGTTTATAACAGATTGTGCTAACAGCAAAACCCAATAAACTTGGAAATTGCAAATTGTTCTTATTGTTTTATGCTAGTGACCTTCAGAAATGTGTTTTAGAAAAACATCACCAAGGCATTCAAAATTGATTCTTATAACCTAACATATTATAACAATGAAAGTGTAGTTTAATTTCCATAACAAAAATGACCTTTTAGAGAGAAAAATAGCTTACTTATATAGCGAAAATTTCAACTTCCGAGGTTCTGAAATTAATTACAAAAAAAAAAAAAAAAAAAAACACATTGTGTTATTGGGTTCACATTATAAGATTTTCACGATACCTCCATTTATTCCTATGGAATGCAAAATACGTTTCCAATTTTTTTAAGTTTGCACCAGCCGGCAAAAACATACGTGAAGTCGAATATACGCAAGCCAGGGAGTGCCTGTACTGTTGATTTGGTTATCACCATTGATTTTTCATGCATTAAGGATGGGATACACTTAAATAGAAAGAGTGCAAGAATATTTGTTGATGCTATTGAAGCAGTGTAAGGTGGATCGATAAACTACTAGCTTGGGGGGAATACAAGGACTAATAGATTAACAGTAGCTGCTGGCAGAGGTAAAAGTGATTCTTGCACTGTTTCTATTGGAATGAGCAGCAGCAGCATGGAAAACAAGATGCAGGGTATTTCAGGGACTGTTGGGAGTCATTGCGGTACAAGTAAACAAATGGGTTGTGTTAGGGTAGCTAAGAATAGGAACAGGTGCATGTATACTTGTGTGTACACCAATGCTAGGAGTTTGGTAAATAAATTTAAGGTGTTGGTCAAAACATCAAAGGAAAATATTGTCAGGATGTCAGAAATGTGGTGTCATACAGATATAAGGAATGCAGAACTGGAATTTGGGGAGTACAATGTGTACAGGAAGAATAGACAGGATAGGAAGGGAGGAGGGGTTATGCTATTAGTTAAGAAACACAAAATCCAAGGAAGTGAAGCCAGTCAACATCGCAGGACAGTGCAGTGTCGAGTCAATTTGGTGTGACAAACACTGGGAGATCAAAATTGAGAGTAATGTGTTATAGGCCTAATGACTCTGATGACTATAATAAGAAACTGTACAGGGAAATAGAGTGGGCGAGTTAAATCACAGAGTCTTATAATGAGGGAGTTTAATTAACCAGAATAACCTGACTGGAATTTGTGGGTTGGTCACTCATACACTAGCAACGCTTTTGTGGATTTCTTGGATGATTGTTTTCTACATCAGCATGTTCGGGAGGCAACTAGAGGGAGTGATACTCTTGATCTGATTATCAGTAGTGATTCTTCATGCATTAAGAATCTGCAGATAAAGGAACTACTAGGTGGCAATGATTACAGTGTGCTGAAGTGGGATTTACTTAAAGAGGTAACTACCATCAAGGGTAAAGGGAAGGGTTTTTGCTTTCGTAAAGGCGACTACAGTGGTCTGAGACAGTATTTAAATTCTATACAGTGGGGCTAACTGATGATGTTACCAACAGCAACTTCAAAATGGGAGACATTCAAAGAATTAATCTTGGAAGCTACTAGGATTTTCATACTAACTAAGAAATATTGTTCAAGGTTTAGGCCTAAATGGATGTCAGATGAACTGATGAGACACATGGCAGAGAAGTAAAATGCATGGGATACATATAAATTAATGGGTGACATGGAAGCCTATGATAGATATAAGCTGGTTTGTAATCAAGTCATAAAGGAGATTAGGCAGGCAAAGGCAGATTATGAGAAATACTTGGCAAAGGATGCAAAGAAAAACAGAAAAGAGGTCTTTACCTATGTAAACTATAGAAGGAAAGGGATGAATCAGATTGGCCCACTGGATATTGACGGTTCAACTGTTGATGATGCTTCTCAAGTGGCTAACAAACTAAATGAGTATTTTACATCTACATTCACACATGAGGAGTTATTCAAGGAAGGGAATGCCAGAGGTGTATTCAACTCTGGCAGTAAGCTAGATAATCTTGTAATAACTGAGAGTAAAATGGAGGCGATATTGTCGAAGATAAACATAAAAAAGGTACCCGGGGTGGATAGGATCTATCCAGTTATATTAAAGGAGGCAGCAAAGGAAGAAAGCAAACCTTTAGCCATAATTATGAGACTTCCTTGGACTCAGGGGAAGTACCCATGAACTGGAGATGTGCAAATGTGATCCCAATTCACAAAGGGCAACACAAGTAATTAGACCTGTTAGTTTAACTTCTGTACCAGGGAAATTCATGGAGGCACTGGCTAACGAAGCACTGCAGGGTCATCTAGAGAAGACTTCAGTTAAAGCTCAGACACAGCATGGTTTTGTTAAGGGGAAGTCTTGTCTGACCAATTTGATTGGATACTATGATGTAGTCACAAAGGAACTGGATGCAGGGAATAACTTTGATATCATACTTTTGGATCTTAGAAAGACTTTTGATACTGTTGCACATGGATGACTGCTGCACAAATTGGAGCAGTGTGGCATTGGAGGCAAATTGCTGCTATGGATAAAGGGATGGTTGAGTGGGAGAAGACAGAGAGGTAATCAATGAACGCTGCTCATCGTGGACTAATGTTATTAGTGGAGTCCCTCAGGGTTCAGTGTTGGGCCACTGTTGTTTTCTGTATTTATAAATGATATTGATGATGGTATATCAGGTTTAATGTCCAAGTTTGCAGGTGATACGTAGGGTGGCAGGGTTAAGGACACTAATGAGAGTACGCTGCTGTAACAGGATCTAGAAAAGTTGAGCAGACAAGCTATGAGGTGGCAGATGTAAAGTACTACATATTGGAAGCAGTAACCCCAGAGTAACTTGTCAACTACACTGACAGTGGTAGAGAATGAAAAGGACCTGGGGGTAATTGTGCAGGCAGATATGAAATTTTTCTGAGCAGTGCAGACGGTCTGCAAGAGTAGCTCATGGTGTCTTGTCAATGATATACAGGAATTTTTCTAGCAGGGATAAAGAGGTGATTATCCCCTTGTATAAGGCAATGGTCAGGCCACACCTTGAGT
Source organism: Mastigoproctus giganteus (assembly GCF_048544385.1). Lineage (NCBI taxonomy): Eukaryota > Metazoa > Arthropoda > Arachnida > Uropygi > Thelyphonidae > Mastigoproctus > Mastigoproctus giganteus. Next base: position 58,789,338 of record NC_143580.1, read on the forward strand.
ACTGTATACAGGTCTGGAGGCCTCATTTCAAGAAGGATGTAGAGCTGTTGGAACGAGTACAGAGAAGTGCAACCAGATTAGTGAATGGAACGAAGGGTTGCTCTTACGAAGAAAGGCTTAAGTTTTGCAGATTACAGTGTCTGGAGACTAGGCACCTGCGAGGTGATCTGATTGAGGTGTATAAAGCTGTGAATGGATTGAGCATGCTCAATGCTGATGGGATTCTTCCTCTTGCTCGGAATAATCACCTGAGAGGGCATAAATTCAAATTGAGGAAAGATATGTAGGATAGATGTGTGGAAGTTTGCCTTTAGCCAGCGGGTAGTTGACTCGTGGAAGACTTCCATCTTTTGTTGTGGAAGTTGATAGCCTAAATAAATTTAAGGCTGAGCTGTACAGGGATTTGGAACAAACGGAGGGGTGAAATGGGAGCAGTTTTTTTTTTTTTTTTTTTTGGTGATGCATAAGCTTGCTTTCTTGCATCGTATGCCTCTGCTAATGCTAATGTGCAAGTAAAAGACTCAATGGGTAGCAGCGATTGTTGTTTGTTTGTTTGTTTTTTTGGTTTTTAGGAGCATTAGCAACTAAGGCCATATTGCTCCGGGGATATGCAGTGGTCATTCCCTAACCTTTCCGAATACTCCGTATTTGGTGGGCACGGGCTCGAACCCCGGTCTAATCAAGAATGCTAAGTGTGCTAAGTACTACTGCTCCTGTCCACCTGGCTACGGAGATGCCCGTAGCAGCGATTACAATGTACTAATCTGCAATGTAATTAAGGACATAACTACTGTCAAAGGGGAAGGCTTTAGCTTTCTTAAGGGCGACCACACGGGTCTCAGACAATTTTTAAATACTGTCCCATGGGACCATCTGATGATATTACCAACAGCAAATTCTAAATGTGAAATATTCAGAAAAGTAATAATAGAAGCTACTAAGCTTTTCATACAAATGAAGAAAGGCCTGATGTAGCCGAGTGGTCAGGAGCGAGAGTACATCGCATGCGTTCCTTGATTGGGCAGGGGTTCAAGCCCGTGACCACTAAATACGATAAATATTTGTATTGACGATTTATTGTTAACTCTACTGACTTGGTTATCGTGATAGAGTATAAAAACAGAAAATACTGTTTAAGGCTTAGACCTAAATGGATGTCAGATGAACTATTGAGCCAAGTGGCAGAGAAGAAAAGTCCATGGGATGCATATAAATTATCAAGTGATACAGAAGCCAGTGGATATAAATTAGCCTGTAATCAAGTCACAAAGCAGGTTAGGCAAGCTCAGGCAGATTTATAAGAAGTCTCTGGCAAAGAATGCCAAGAAAAGCAGCAAACACTTCTATACTTACATTCACAATAGAAGGAGGGGATGAATCACATTGGTCCATAAACAGACCTGTCTATGGGTTACCTGTTGATGATCGTGCTCAGGGTGTAGACAAATTGAATAGGTATTTTGCATGTACAATCATGCATGAGGATTTCTTTAGGAAAGGGGATGTCAGAAGTTTATCAAACTAACAGGGAGCTAAATGACTCTGTAATAACTGAAAAGAAAGTGGAAGAGAAAATGTTGAGGATTGCCTTGAAAAAGGGACCTGGAGTGGATGGAATCTATCCAATTATATTAAGGGAGTCATCAAAGGTGGTAAGCAAATCCTTAGCCATAATCATGAGAGCATCCTTGGATTCAGGGGATATCCCCAATTAATAAAGGGGGTTTCAAAAGAAGACATGAGTAATTACAGGCCGGTTAGCTTAACATCTATTCCAGGGAAAATAATAAAATCACTGGTTAAAGAATTAATTCAGGAACATCTGGATAGGCATGCAATTATACCTCAATCATAGCATGGATCTGATAGGTTACTATGATGCAGCGACCACGGAACTAGATGCAAAAAAAAAAAAAAAAAAAAAATGTTGACACCATATACTTGGATTTCAGGAAGGCTTTTGATACTGTTGCACATTAAAGATTGCTGTACAATGTGGAGCAATGTGACATTAAGGGCAGGTTACTGCTATGGATAAAGGGATGGTTAAGTGGAAGAAAATAGAGTGGTTATCAGTGGGCACTGTTCTTCACAGACTAATGTTATAAGTGGAGCTCCCCAGGATTCAGTGCCAGGTCATTGTTGTTTTCAATATTTATCAGTGATACTGATGAAGGTATATCAGGTTTAATGTCTATGTTTGCAGATGATACAAAGATTGACAAGGTGGTTAATGACAGTCAATCAGGATGAGCTACTGTAACAAGAAATAGGAAATTGGATCAATGGGTTGAGAAACAGCAGTTGAAGTTTAATATTGACAAATGCTAGGTACTGCATATGGTTAGCAGAACTCCAGAGTAACTTATCAAATGTGTGGTACTACACAGGGTAGTGGAGAATGAAAAAGATGTGGGGGTAATTGTGCAGTCAGATATGAAATTCTCTGAGCAGTGCAGGCATGCTGCCGGGATAGCTTGTGGGCTTTTGTCAGAAACTTTGCTAGCAGGGATAAGGAGGTGATTATCCCTTTCTATAAGGCCATGGTTAGGCCAAATCTGGAGTACTGTATACAGGTCTGGAGGCCTCAACTTAGGAAGGATGTAGAACTGCTGGAAGAGGAAACATGGACAACTAGACTGGTAAAATGAACAAAAGGGTGCTCTTACCTAGAAAGGCTTCAGCTCTGCAAATTGCAGTGTCTTGGGAATAGGCACCTGCAGGGAGATCTGATTGAGGTTGCCTTGAATGGACTGAATAAGTTGAATGTTAATGGCATTTTTCCACTTGCTGAGTTGAGGAAGAATGGTTGCAGGATAGATGCGCAGAAGTTTGCCTTCAGCCAGTGGGAGGTTGATTGTAGGAACAGGCTTCTATCTGTTGTGGAAATGGATGGGTTTAATAAATTCAAGGGAGAACTAGAGAAATTCTTGGAGCGATGGATGAAGTGGTTTTTTTTTTTTTTTTTGGGTGATGCTATATAAGCTTGCTTTCTTGCATCATTTGCCATTACTACTAAAACAGCCTAGATTTGTCGTGAAAAGAACTCAACAAAGTGTCAAAAGCATGTCACAGGGATGCTGGTCCACACTGTCTCAATAGCTTCCCATAGTTACTACAACTGGGTGGCTGCAAATGTCTACTCCGAAGAGCTTGTTCCATTAATCACACACATGTGCTCAATTGGACTGAGACCTGGTAACTAGAGAGGTTACTGCAGTAGGCTGAATACACTCTCACATTCCTGGAATCAGTTCTGTAAAAGTTTGGCCTTGCAGCACACTGCATTATCCTATTAGAAGAACGTATTCATAGATGGATACACTTCAGCCATGTCAAGATGTACCGGTCAGAAACAATTTCAAGATAATCACCCAAATTGTTGCTGCGTGGACAAAGGGTCCAATGTGCACCATGAAAATACTCCTCACACCATTAACTCTACAATCCACCAGCTTGTACTGTTGATACCTGGCAGGATGGGTTAACAGAGTTGTATTATTTTGTGAAAACAGAATATGAAAACAGCCAGAACTGGGATGTCAGGCCACACAGTGTTTTTTTGTTTGTCTTCCATTGTTTGTGTTCCTGAGTCCACTGTAACCATACCTTCTTGTTTTTGCAGAGGAATCCAGTTTTGTCATCATCATCTTTGTTACCCCATCCAAAACAAGATACGAGTTGTGCAGTCTGAAATACGTCTTTGGTTACTACAGTTGTACTGGGTTGTTATTTGACTGAATGTAGCCTTTGTTACTGCCACCACATAACTCCTGTTCGCCACCATTGGCTACTTGCTCACAGGATGGCTGTTGGCTGGATATTATTTGGCTACTGGACCAATCTCAGTACACCCAATACAATTGTATGTAAAAATCCTAAAGGGTTGCGGTTTTTGAGATACAACATACAAAATTTATTTAAAATTTTTACATAAACCAGGATTAGATACTCTGTTACAAAAATAGTAATGAAATTTCGGATGCCAAATACCATTCCATGTTTAAAGTTACTTAAATCTTTTGTCTTTCTTGTTCTTGCACTGAATTGCAGGGGTGCAGCATCACTATGTACACGCACACCTAGTTTATATCGTATGGTATTAACAAGTGATGCTATTTCTGAAAGAATACTCTATTTTATGAAAAGGAGTGGGTGTACCTAATAAAGTGCCCACTGTTTGCATGCACACATAATAGAACCTACATTTCACCAAAATTGGGGCAACCTACCATACCATGGGGAGGGGACAAGGTGTCAAGAGGTCTGGCAGCTAATTTGATACGTTATTTAAGATTGTGTCAGGGCTATTTCAAAAATCTGGCATGGGGCCCAGAATTTAGTTTTGCCAGTGTAGCCACTGGCATTTATTGTGTATATTCACTCTAAGGTTCCAGGCAATTACTAGGACTTTTACAAAAAAAAAAAAAAATTCTCAATTTCAAAAACACACTATATTGACTGAGTGGCTAGTTGGGTTATTTTTAATCACATGGCAAATACTGTTATCCAAACCTTATGTCACAAATTACAAAGTGAATAAGGGACTTGGGTTACTATGCTTAAGTAACTTTCCAACAGCTGCTGCTTTTTTAAATGCAGCAAGGTTCACAAGAAAAGTGATATGGTTTTACTAGGATGCCAGCAATTCGGAAATATATGCATAACAAAGTTGCTTAAATGATTTCAGATACCACATTCTATAGTGAATTTGATTATCACTGAACCATCCAATCACATCACAGCAACAGTTTGATTGAGGTGGTACTTGATATGGTATGGTACTTCAGGAAGCTAAGGAAAAATTCCCCACGGTCATGTATAATTTACGACAGCTGAACATGCATTGAGTGCAATGTGCAATTCGATGACATGGAGATTTTGCTAGTGGCAGGAGTTTTGCATTGCACTAGGTATGCACTACCCTTTATTTCTATTAGCCAAAAGAAATAAAGGTGATCTGAAGAGGATAATCATGTTTTTTGCAGTCAGGTTATAAAAAATTCCTCTGCTTTCTCTTCAATGATACAACAGAGACAAAGATAATCACTACAGTAAATGGAAGTGAAAAAAGAACCAATCTTACACTTGAAAGCAAAAATGCGATCAATTAAAATGTTACATTTATACTCTAGCACAATCACCAGGCATAGCAGTTCACTTCTGAAATGAATACAATCTTTAACTATATTTAACAGTCATGTGGTTTAAACCATGGTCACTCAAGTAAGTTTGCTATGTACTCCCAAGAGCTCCATGTTAAGTGTTTCTACCTCTTCAAATAAAACTAGGAGTCATTAAGCCCTAGATTAAGATGGAGACTATTTTCATTACCTTTTGACAAAGTTCTCTGAGGTCAGTGTTGACAAACTTGGAGCTGAAGGTTGATAGACCAGGCAAATAATGAAAGATGAAAATTTTGCTGCTTAATGTATTTCATAGAGAAATGGCAGCACAGATATCATTAAAGAATGTTGGAATACTTTATGGATAATTATGCAAAATGCAAAATAATGCAAAAGAAATAGAAGAAGATTGTCAACAGCATACTAACTAGTTTTGCAACTTTTGAGTCATAATATGAGTTTGAAGTTTCATTTTCTGCACAGCTATTTTAACTTCTTCTCGAAGAAGCTCAGTGCAGTTAGTGACGAGCAAGTGAAAGGTTTCAGTGAAACAATAATACTAAGACTGACAGAATGAGGCAAAAATGGCCAACTGCTGTTGGTGTTTAAAGGGGAAGGATTTGACTGTTTCTTAACAAAGAAAGCAGCAGAAGTGCAAATTCATTCATATGACAAAATAAATGCATATGAGATATAAGCATGCCCATATTAGCATCTACTGATCTATCTATTATATCTATGGGGACAACATCTGATGATTTTGTAAGAACTATATTTTTCTTCATCAACATCGAAATTTATTATATCCAGTAGTGCATAGGTCCTTCTGGGCTATTAGACTTCCATTCACCATTTGCCTCCAAGCTATCCAATTTCTTAGAGCTTTATAGCCTGACAGAGTAAATTCCTCTTTCCTCTAATGCTTGAAGAACATTATTGATTCTCCTACCTCTTTGTTCTGCCTCTATCCATTAATTTTTTGCCTCAATGTCTGTTTAATCATTCTCCCTTCTCCCATCCATTTTATATACATATACTATTTTATGTGTTTCATTTATCTTGGATTTTCCCAGGACTTTTTCTTATCTCCTCATCTCAGCATAGCCTTTATCTGTTAGCACCATTTATTTTTCTTAAAGTGTTGTTTACAGTGGATTGAATTTTTGACCAATTCCTTTTTTTCCAGTCCACCTCAGTTCCACAGGTTAAAATAGTTTTAAAAACTATTTCATAAACAGTGAACTTTGTTTATTGATTGAATTCTTTTGCTCCAAATTAATTTGTTTAACTGGCTTCCTATACTTTCTACTTTATTTATTCTATATTGTTTATTTCCATATATAATCTTCCATTTTCATTAAAAACTGTTTCCTAGATATATAGAATTACTAACTTGTTCCAATATTTGCCTTTTTCTAAACACTAAGTTTCCTCCCCAACCCCACTCTCCCAGTCCTCAGAACTTTAATATGTAACTAATTTTCATGCCTAACTATCTACAACCATTATCTAATTTATTCAGAAATTCTTTGAAGATCTTGCATGCGTCTGTTAAAAGGAAAATATCATCTACACACAATAATAATCAATATTTAAATCTCCCACGATCAAGTTTTTATTAACTTGCATTCTTTTATTGCTAAATTGTTTATTTTCCTCCTTGACAGTATAGTGGTTGTTATACTGTCAAGGAGTACACTGGCACAATTTACATAGTACACTGGCACAATTTGGTGTAAAGTTGCCAATACACCATAAAACCAAAAATATATCAGTGAAAATTAAAAAAAATGTAGCAATAAGATGCAGTTTTGCCTCATGCCAAGTTAAATGTTAAGTTATTTTCTTATGTTTTTTTAATCCTTTCACTGCAGATTTCTTTTTCTAATAAAATCATTTTTTTTTTAATAAAATGGATATGATCACAAACACATCCTTATTTTTAAGTTCACATTAGTAATAACAATTCAGGCATAATAATTAACAAGTAAACCTTTATTATAAAATATATTTTTCTTCATTTACAAATATATTAACTGTATAGATTAAAATACAAGTTATCAATTATAAACTATCAAATATATGAGTACACAATGTCTCTTCAAATAAATATGGAAGCACACCAATTTCAATGCTAGAGTATTGTTACAAAAGTGTCACCATGAAGTACCCATATAGTTCAGTTGCATAATAGTTTTACAGTTTGTAGTTTTAAAAATAAGAAAACAAAATATTAATTATACTGTTTAAAGACTTTATTTTTATATATATATATATATATATATATATATATTTATTTATTTTTATTTTTTTATTTTTCCCCTGAACAGTTTAAATTTCCTTGGAAACATTGATTTAATTTGGTTGACAATCATGTACCAATAATTCAGGGGAATGATTTTAATCATATATACAATTAGTCAGAAAAACTGCCTTATCCTTAAAAGTGTAGATTAATTTATCTGAGCTCTGGTATACAAAGAGGTAAAGAGTAAAGGAAATAAAAAATTATCAAAACAAAAGATCTTTAATTAATGTGGAAACCAGCCTACATCAGCATGAAGCATGGCTCTCCTCTGATAACAATGAAAGTAATCTATTGCCATACTATATCAAACAAGTATATTCTTAAATGTGCCTGGGTTAAATGCTTCCTTAAAAAACTGATGTTACCAAAAGCAAATTATAAATGGGAAGCATTCAAGGAATTAATCTTCCAAGATTAATTCCTTGCACTAAGAAATATTGTTCAAGGTTTATGCCCAAATGGATGTCAGATAAACTAATGAGACTCGTAGAGAAAAAGAATGCATGGGATGCGTATAAATTTTCATGTGACACAGAAGCCTATGGTAGGTATAAGCTAGTCTGTAATCAAGTAATGAAGGAGGTTAGGTGAGTGAAGGCAGAAATCTTTGGGAAAGGATGCAAAGAAGAACAGCAAAGATTTCTTTGGTTATATAAATTCCAAAAGGAAGGGTTTAAATCAGATTGGTCCACATGATATCGATGGTTCGACTGTTGATGATCCTACTCAGACAGCTGGCAAACTGAATGAGCATTTTGCATCTACATTCACACATCAGGAATTCTATAGGCAAGTGGAGGATAGAAGCTTATTAAACTCTAACAGGAAGCTAAATGATTTTGTAATAACTGAGAGAAAAGTGGAGTTAAACATTAGAAGGCACCAGGGTTGAATGGCATTTATCCAGTTATATTAAAGGGGGAGGCAAAGGAAGTAAGTAAACCTTAGCCATAATTATGAGAGAATCCTTGGACTCAGGGGAGGTCCCCACACACTAGAGATGTGCAAATGTATTCCAAATTCACAAAGGGGGATCAAAGGGTGACAATAGTAATTGCAGACATGTTAGTTTAACTTGTATTCCAGGGAAAATAATGGAGTCACTGTTATAGAAGCATTGCAGGATCATCTACACGAGACGCAGTAATAATTCAGCATGGGTTTCTCAAACGGAAGCCTTGTGTGACCAATTTGATTGGATATTATGATGTGGTCACAAAGGAACTGGATGCAAAAAATAATTTTGATATCATATACACTACTTTGATTTCAAGTTTTTGATACTGTTGCACATGGAAGACTACTGTACAAATTAGCATTAGCATTAGTAGAGGCATTTGATGCAAGAAAGCAAGCTTATGCAGCATCAGCCAAATTGTAGCAGTATGGCTTAATGTGCCATACTGCTCCAAGTTGCTGCTGTGGATAACAGGATGGTTAAGTGGGATAAGACAGAGCGTGGTAATCAAGGGACTAATGTTATTAGTGGAATTACCCAAGGTTCGGTGTTGGGCCCATTGTTGTTTTGTATATTTATCATTGATATTGATGAAGGTATATCAAGCTTAATGTTGAAGTTTGCAGATGATACAAAGGTTGGCAGGTTTGTTAATGGCAGTATGCTACTGCAACAGGATCTACAAAAGTTGGGCAGATGGACTGAGAGGTGGCAACTGAAGTTTAACAAAGCAGTGCATATGGGTAGCAGTAACCCCAGAGTGCTGTGGTACTACACTCATGGTAATGGAGAATGAAAAATACCCGGGGGTAATTGTGCAGTCAGATATGAAGTTTTCTGAGGAGTGCAGATGGGTTGCCAGATCAGGTCATGGGGTCTTTTCAATGATATACAGGAATTTTGCTAGCAGGGATAAGGAGGTGATTATGCCCTTGTATAAGGCAATGGTCAGGCCACACCTTGAGTACTGTGCACAGATCTGGAGGCCTCATTTTATTATCATAATTATTATTAGCCATATGGCGCAAGAAAGCCTGAGACTTATGCTGCACCAGCCAAAAAAAAAATCCCGCATGAGAGAGTGACAGAAGTAGAAGGGAATTACCAAGAAAGCAAGAAAGAGAATAATGACGATATCCAGCTCAGGACCCTGGGTTTGCCAAGCCCATACTCACCAGATGTGAGCCCCCGGGGTAAATGTAGAGTTGCTAGAATGAGTATAGAGAAGGGAAACGAAGGGGGTCTACCCTTACCAAGAAAGGCTAAGTTCTGCAAACTGCAGCGTCTGGAGACTAGGCACCTGCGAGGTGATATGACTGAGGTGTATAAGGCTTTGAATGGTTTGAGCAGGCACAATATTGATGGGAATATTCCTTTTGCTGAGATTACGAACCTGAGGGGGCATAAGGTAAACTTGAGGAAAGATAGTTGTAGAATAGATGCAGAAATTTGCCTTTAGCAATCAAGCGAGTAGTTGATTGCTGGAACAAACTTCCATCTGTCATTGTGGGAGCTGATAGCGTAAATAAATTCAAGGAAGAACTGGATACACTTTTAGAGCGAATGGATGGGTGAAATGGGAAAGTTTTTTTTTTGGCTGATGCTATATAAGCTTGCATCATATGCCTCTACTAATAGCTCTGTTCCCTCATTTATCTCCTATTGGCCAAGTTTGGCCATGTAAACATTCTGGAGAGAAACTGCTTGATAATTAGCCCTATGGTTGATCGTGTAAATTTTGTGTACATATGGCTGTTCAATGTAAGTGACAGTTTGGTGAAAGCCAAGTTAGAGACTGTAGGGAAATACATTACAATTCGGTGAATACCAATATTTGGTGTATAACAGTGCTAGACAAAAAAAAAAAAAAAAATATAAATCTTTAATTTGCCATGATGTAAACAATAAATTTAGCATGGTTCTTGATATAGAAGAGCAGACTTTCTTTCATTCATTTCAAAATCCACATTCTACTTTTTATTTTATGGTGATTCCCTAAACAGTACCACAGATGGGTACAAAGTCTTCCTTTTCAAAAAAAACAAAAACAAACAAAAAAAAAAAAAAAAACGGGTAAGATTTTGCTTATGCTAGGCTTACTTTCTGTGGTTTGCAATTTTCAGGAAACACATATGGAAGAAGACTGGTGGTGAGAATAAATGAGGAAAACCAAGTTAGATTAGTGACTTTGGAGTTGAAATGACAATGAATGCCAATAGGTTTTTGCATAGGTTCAGGCATTCAATTGTATTATACTTTTTATGAAGGCGCCTCCGTAGCCAGGTGGGAAGGAGCACCAGTGCGTAGCACACGCTTCTTGATTAGACCAGGGTTCGAGCCCGTCACCACCAAATACGGAGTATGCGGAAAGGTCAGGGAATGACCACCGCACCGGAGCAATATGGCCTTAGTTGCTAATGCTCCTAAAAAAAAAAAAAAACCAAATAACAATAACTTTTTATGGAAAGTCATTAAAGCTGGTAGTACACTAGTATACAGATATTAGTAAGGTTGAGCAGCATGAAGAAGCTTGGTATAGATGTGTGCATGTGTTTTATTTTATTTTAATTATTAGTACTCTGTGTGGGTTGAATGCTCAAAACATTCAAATATTAACAAATATAAAATATTTGTTAATGCTGGACTTTTAATCTCTATAGATTATAATTTTTAGGAAAATTATATATGAAGGAAGTTCATTCCAAAGAAAAGGTAAAGTTAGTTAGGTAGGTGAGACTGGAGTTGAACTGTTAATGGTTCTCAACTAGTTGCGACATCACATGTTTGGATTATTTTGGAAGAAAAAGGTGAAGTTACGGATGTTAAATAAGAAAAATAGTGACTGTGGAAATATCTCTAAAATGCATGCAACAAACTCAAATGGCTCCATTAGCCCCAGAGGCTCACATTTAGTGAGTATGGGCTTGGCACACCCAGGGTTCTGAGCTGGATATCATCATTCTTCTCTTTCTTGGCAATTCCCCCCCCCCCCTCTCTCAGGGTAATACAGAAATATTTTTTTTTTTGGTTGGTGCAGCATAAGCCATAAGCTTCCTTGAACTAATAATCATCGTGTCAACCACTGGTATGGTGCCAAAGACTACATAACAGCCTAGCAGCAACAGGTCTCCCAGCAAACATGTACAAAGAACTCCAGAAAGTCACAATCCTGAACACCTGTAGGATTATCCGAGAGTTCCTCGACAAACAGTAACACCAGACATAATAACAACCATCCTGTGTACTTGGTAGCAATACCTGTCACGAGGGAGAAATAATATAAGAGCAATAATAATAATCTCCATTAACTTAACTGCTCTTTTTTTGGATAGGGTCTAGGAATTTAAAAGAAGTTTTCAGGGCACCACTTCAGACAAAACAATATTCCAAAGTAGGACAGATTTGTAGTGGGTCAACAGCTGTTCAGAAACGTGCAACAAAGCGCAAAAGAGATAAACCAAGGTTTTTTTCAATACAGAATTTCAATATTTATGATAATATCAACATCATCAATGCAGGAGTCAGAAGAAAAGTAAGATGCTAATTAGTTGTTAATAAGTTTCAATAAAACAACCAGGAAATAACAGAGGTGAAGTATGGACAGACAGAAGTTGTGGGCAATAACTCTAGCAGAGACCAGAAGGCTCACTACCATTTGTACAAGAAAACAAGTTTTCTATTTTTAGCCATTTCAAAATAAAGGCTGAATTTATTAATGACTTGTTTACAATTGTTGCTGCTGTTATTTGGTTTATAGGAGCATTAGCAACTAAGGCCATATTGCCATGGGGATATGCAGTGATTATTCCCTGACCTTTCCGCAACCTCCGTAATTGGTGGTCATGGGCTCGAACCCAGGTCTAATCAAGAAGCGTGTGCTATGCACTGCTGCTCCTGCCCACCTGGCTACAGAGGCGCCTACAATTGCAAGCTATAGCATAGGCAGAAAATGAAGTCTGATATTTCATTTCAAGTCACAATTATGATAATGCTACATTTTTATAACGAACAGACTTAGCACTATTTTTGGTAAGCCATGATTTAGATTAAGGATGGGAGTTTTCAAGTGGACCGAGGAATAAAGGATCTAAGCAAATATTACAATCAGATTTAAAATGGTGGTCCAACCAAGGAAAGGAGGAATAGAAATCACAGAAGTCATACTATTTTATCATCCCAAGCAAGATAGACTTCAATGGAAATGAGACAATCAACCAAGTTGTAATTTGAAGTACCTAGAGATAACATTAACAGTATACTTTGATGGGTTACTGGTGACAAAAAAAAATCAAGAAAATTATGCATGTTGTTTGGATTGGCAAGTATTCTAGTAGGTAAATGAACAAGTTATATAAAGTCATTAGTAATAACACAATTCCTTATCATATATATATGAGGTGTGATCAAAAAGTTTGAGGGCAAATTTATTTTTTTTTATCTTGAAATTGCAGCAAAGTTATGTTTAGCAACTTGTCACATGTTTAGTGACAAATCTAGATGTAGTAATGGATGAATTATCCATTTATCTGTGGTCAACCTGAATTCGTGAACATTCATAGGTGTTTTATGTGTTTCAATGCATTTTAAAATGAGTAATTTTATCGAACAGTGAATTTGCATTATGGGAAAGTCCAACCCAAGATATGCTAAAAACAGCTTTCAGAGAATGTGTTGTTAAAGAGTTTCACTTGTTTATTAAAGATGATTCTCATTCCATCTGCTCTTAAATGTCAAAAAACAGTGATTCAATCACTTGTATTCATGATCTAATCAGGAGTCATTGACGTTTAACTATCTATACAAAGTAGTGCATACGGGTAGCAGTAACCCCAGAGAACTGTGTGGTACTACACTCATGGTAGTGGAGAATGAAAAAGACCCGGGGGTAATTGTGCAGTGAGATGTAAAGTTTTCTGAGGAGTGCAGATGGGTTGCCAGAGCAGGTCATGGGGTATTGTCAATGATATACAGGAATTTTGCTAGCAGGGATAAGGAGGTGATTATGCCTTTGTATAAGGCAATGGTCAGGCCACACCTTGAGTACTGTGTACAGGTCTGGAAGCCTCATTTTAGGGAGGATGTAAAGCTGCTGGAATGAGTAGAGAGAAGGGCTACTATACTGATGAGGGAAACAAAGGGTTGCTCTTACCAAGAAAGGCTTAAGTTCTGCAAATTGCAGCATCTGGAGACTAGGCACCAAAAGGTAATGACTGAAGTGTATAAAGCTTTGAAGGTTTGAGCAAGCTCAATACTGATGGGTTTCTTCCGCTCCATCAGATTAGTATTAGTAGATGCATATGATGCAAGAAAGCAAGCTCATACAGCATCAGTAAAAGAAAAAAAATTTCCAATTTCGCTGATCCGTTCACTCCAAATGTTTATCTAGTTCTGCCTTGAATTTTTAAGCAGATGGGTGATTGTTCCAGAAATCACCCATCTGCTGGCTAAAGGCAAATTTCTGCACATCTATTCTACAACCGTTGTTCCTCAATTTGAATTTGTCCCCTCATGCGATTATTCTGGGCAAGAGGAAGAATTCCATCAGCATAGAGCTTGCTCAAACCATTCAAGGACTTAGACACCTCAAGCAAATCACCTCACATATGTCTAGTCTCCAGACACTGCAATTTGCAGAACTTAAGCCTTTCTTCATAGGAGCAACGTTTTGTTCCATCCTACAATCTCATTGTCTTTCTCTGTACTTGTTCCGGCAGATCTACCTCCTTCTTAAAAGAGGCCTCCAGAACTGTAAAAAGTACTCAAGATGTGGACTGACCATTGCCTCATACAACGAGTAATTACCTCATTATCCCTGCTAGAAAAACTCCTGTATATCATTGACAAGACACCATGAGCTACTCTTGCAGGCTGTCTGCACTGCTCAGAAAACTTCACTGACTGCACAATTACCCCCAGGTGTTTTTCGTTCTTCATTATACTGAGTGTAGTACTACACAGTCGATACACTACTCCGGAGTTACTGCTACACATATGCAGTATTTTGCATTTGTCAATGTTAAACTTCGGTTGCCACCTCTCGGCCCATCTGCTCAACTTTTCTAGATCCTGTTGCAGTATCGTACTGCCATTAGTCTCATTAACAACCCTGCCAATCTTTGTATAATATGTAAACTTGGACATTAAGCCTGATATACCTTCGTCAATATCATTAATAAATACAGAAAAAAAAAAAAAAAAAAAAAAAATGGGTCCAACACCAAACCCCGGGGAACTACACTAATAACATTAGTGAATGAAGAGCAGTGTCCATTGATTACCACTGTCTTCTCCCACTCAACCATCCTTTTATCCATAGCCGCAATTTGCCCTTAATGCCATATTGGTCCAATTATGTACAGTAGGCTTCCACATGCAACAGTATCAAAAGCTTTCCTTAAATCCAAGTATATGATATCAAAATTATTTTTTCCATACAGTTCTTTGTGACCACATTACAGTATTCAATGAAATTGGTCAAACAACACTTCCCCTTAACAAACCCATTGTGTCTGAACTATAACTGCAGTCTTTTCTAGATGATCCTCTAGTGCTTCTTTAACCAGTGCCTCCATTAATTTCCCAGGAACAGAAGTTAAGCTAACAGGTTTTTAATTACTCGTCACCCTTTGATCCCCCTTTATGAATTGGGGTCGCATTTGCACATATCCAGTCCATGGGTATCTCCCCTGAGTCCAAGGAAGCTCTCATAATTATGGCTAAGGGTTGGCTTACTTCCTTTGCTGCCTCTTTTAATATAACTGGATATATCCCATCCACCCCAGGTCTCTCTCTCATGTTTACCTTCAACGATTTATCCTCCCTTCAACGAGTTATTTTGCTCTCAGTTAATATAAAATCATGTGGGACTCTACCAGAGTTTGATAAACCTCTGGCATTCCCCTCCCTGAATAACTCCTCCTGCACGAATGTAGATGCAAACTTCTCATTCTGTTTGTCAGCTACCTAAGTAGGATCATCAACAGTCAAACAATTAATATCAAGTGGATCAATCTGATTCACTTCCTTCCTTCTAGAATTTACATAAGTAAAGAACAATTTGCTGTTTTTCTTTGCATCTTTTGCCAAAGATTTCTTGTAATCTGCCTTTGCCTGCCTAACTCCTTTGTGACTTGATTACAGACTAGCTTATATCTACCACAGGCTTCTGTGTCACCTGATAATTTATATGCATCCCATGCATTTTTCTTCTCTGCTATGAATCTCATAAGTTCATCTGACATCCAACTAAACCTCGAACAATATTTCTTAGTTGGTATGAAAAGCCTAGTAGCTTCCAAGATTGAATGCTTCCCATTTAGAATTTGCTGTTGGTAACATCATCAGTTGGTCCCACTATATAGAATTTAAAAACTGTCTGAGACCACCGTAGTCACCTTTATGAAAACAAAAACCCTTCCCTTTACCCTGATGGTAGTTACATCTTTGAGTTAATCCCAGATCAGCACACTGCAGATAAAGGAATCACTGCCACCTAGTGATTCCTTTATCTGGAGATTCTTAATGCATGAAGAATCGCTGCTGATAATCAGATCAAGGGTTATTACTCTCTCTCTGGTTGCCTCTCAAACATGCTGCTGTAGAAAACAATCATCCAATAAATCCACAAAAGTCTTGCTAGTGTGCAAGTGACCAATCTACAAGTTCAGTCAATATCTGGGGAATTAAAATCCCACATTATAAGACAATCTGATTTACTGGCCCACTTTATTTCTCTGTACAGTTGTTCATTGTGCCATCAGAGTCATTAGGCCTCTAACACACTCCTACTCTCAATTTTGCTTTCTGAGTGCTTATGTCTCATCAAACTGACTCAACATTGCATTGTCCACCCATGTCAACTGGATGCACTTCCTTAGGTTTTGTGTGTTTCTTAACTAACAACATAACCCCTCCTCCCTTCCTATCCTTTCTGTACACATTTTACTCCCCAAATTCCAATTATGCATTTGTTATATCCATGTAACACCACGTCTCTGATATCCCAACAATATCTGCCTTTGAAGTTTTGACCAGCATCTCAAATTTATCAAATTTATTTACTAAACTCCTAGCATTGGTGTACATGCAAGTATACATGCAGCTGTTCTTATTGTTAGTTAACCTAATTCAGCCCATGTATTTACATGTTCGCAGTGACTCCCAGCAGTCCTTGAAATACCCATCACCTTGTTTTCCAGGCTGCTCCTCATCATTCCAATAGAATCAGTTCACTTTCACTTCTGCCAGCAGCTACTGTTAGCTGCTGGCAGAGACTAATCTATTAGTCTGTGTATCTCCCCAAGATAGAAGTTTTCCAACCCACCTAACACTGCCTTGATAGAATCAAAGGGCATAAATTCAAATTGAGGAAAGATAGTTGTAGAATAAATGTGCAGAAATTTGTCTTCAATTGGCAGGTGGTTGATTGTTGGAAAAAACTTCCACCTGCTATGGAAGTGGGAAGCTTTAATAAATTCAAGAAAGGTCTAAACAAATTACTGTAGGGAATGGATAGGTGAAGTGAGGGTTTTTTTTTTTTTTTTGGCTAATGCTGTATAAGCTGGCTTTCTTGCATCATATGCTTCTACTAATGCTAATAGAGCATTTGTGTGATGCTATCCAGAGAAAACCATGCCTCAGAGAATAAGAATGCACCATGATAATACCCCTGTACACTGCCACTTTCAACAATTTCTTCAAAGCACTCAATCAGTGTCCTCCCTACTGGATTTAGTTCCCTGTAAAAAACTTTTTTTTTTTTTTTTTTTTGTTCTTAAGTTTAAATTCCTCTTGAAAGGTCACATTCTTGCAACTGAGGAAACTATTCAGAGCATGACAAGGGAAATATCAGCAATTCCAAATGAAGACCATCAGGAATTATTATAGAAGTTGCAAAAGCTTTGAAATCAATGTATACAGTGCTGAGGACTATACTTTGCAAGAGATCCATCTGAATCCTTCTTAAATATTAGTTCAGTTGTCCTTAAACTTTTTTGATCAAGCCTTGCATACTGGCTTGGTCTATATAACTAGAAAACTAAAACCAGCTGGAGTTGTGAACATTAAAATCAAAACAGAAGATTACTTTCCCTATTAGGAAATTTAGATTGGAGAAAATTAAAATTCAAAGAAAGGTCAGAAAAGTCTATGTAATTTTTAGAGTTGGAACAATAGAGGCAACAAATGAATTTGAGAGAACAGAATAAAGAGATTTTAAGTTAAAGAAAATTAAAAAAAAAAGAAAAGAGATTCATTGTTAGGCAGTCTCGGATAAAACATATCAGAGTCTAAGCATGAACAAATAGCACCATTAAAAGTGGAGGGAATCACAAAGGAAATAATTAGGCCAGGGAAGATGAGTGATGGTTAAGGCAACCAATAAATGAGATTTTGCTGGTAAAAGTAAGTGGTGCTTGGTGAATTTCAGATCAAAATAGACAATAACAGAAGTAAATGAAAAGGTTTGTTTTTTTAGAAGTGTGCTTCCAATCCTAATCCTTGAACCTATTCATGTGAAATTAGTGCTAGTTCCGACAAATACAAAAAAAAGGTGCATGTGCCAAGCACATGCAGTAGATGGTTTATGAGAAACATCCTCTGCATTTCTTTTAGGTATTTTAATTTGTATATATCGATTACGAAATAAAAGAGCTTTTGTATTGTAAATATTTTATTAATCATTCACAAATTCCAATAATTTGAGCTGGAAGACACGATACAATAGATTTATGATAACTAAGTAAGAGATGTATAGTTGCGAATGCAACTATAGAGACATATATCTAAATGTCTCTAGAAACCAATGTCGATTGAGGTACTTTATCTTGTAGTTGAAATCAAGGGATTAGTGTTTAGAGTTAGAATGAACATTTCTTGCAGGAAAGTAATTAAAAGTTTAGTTTCTTCCAATCCAAAGTTAATGTTGAAATCGTCACTCACGATCATGGGTATTTTATGTAAACCTTTCTTTAACAGCATTTTGGTTTTTTTTTTTTAGGAGCATTAGCAACTAAGGCCATATTGCTCCGGTGATAGGCGGCAGTCATTCCCTGACCTTTCTGCATCCTCCGTATTTGGGGGGCACGGGATCGAACCCCGGTCTAATCAAGAAGCGTGTGCTATGCACTGGTGCTCCTGCCCACCTGGCTACGGAGGCACCTTAACAGCATTAACCCTGAACTGAGTACGGCAGCAAAACAAAATGAACAAAGTCAATTATATCCTATATGTTACTGTTAGGAGAAATATAGACAACTGTTGTATCACTTGACCATTGGGTAACAAGTACTCTGCTATACATATATCACTAACGGACTGAACACCGACTGTCAAACCAGTCTTTTGTCAATAGATGACATTTAAGAATGGCGTAACAATGTGTACCTCATCCATCTTGTTGTGATATATTGCAACTCCAGCTGTCTGTTTGGTTTCACACTTGAATTTAACCATGCAACTGAAGTTCAGAATGCTGACACTCACATTGTCTAACCAAGTCTAAGATAGCAGAGAGATTTGGCATTGATGGTAACGTCAGTGTGATGAGCCCATAGGCTTTGGCAGTTCAGTGAGAGAAGTAAGAGTTCCTTCCTATCGTGGATGAATTCTTGTGAGCAGCACAGCTGCGGGATTGATGTTGTTTGCTTGCATGTATCTCGCTGCCTTCTTGAGAGCCAACTTTCTGATCTTAGGCAAGGTGGTAAATTCAAACCACAATCATATCTGTTGCTCTTAGTTGTACTCAATCTTGGATAATTTACCCATGGTGCCGTTAGCAAGCCCATCAGCGATGTCCACGTTGGTAGTGATGATATACGGCTTTCCGATGTCCAGTGGGAGCTCGTAGGTAATCCACCAATGTCGATAACAGACATTTTATAGTTTCTGGTGAATGTGTGCTTCTTGCAACCCATGAACATGTCTTGCGCAACTGATTCTATTTTCTCCTCTGCAGCATCGAGAATCGAATGGTTGTACTCATTGATGGAATTATTTTGCATGTAGAGTCATACTGTTTGGGCAGAGGCGATTGGCTTCCTCCCAAGTGAAGAAATGCGACTCGATAAGTTCTTGCTCATTCTGATCAAATTTAGCTCCATTACCTATTTTGGATAACACAGATGAGAACGTGACATTCGACTGGCACATAACTTGATCAAGCTCATAGTATTTTAGTCCATGCCAGAGAGTGGGCCAGTGATATGCTGCTTTATCTGTTTATAGACTGGGGCCACACGAGCCAGAGGCAGCTGACACAAATCCCCCAATTCTCCCTCTCTCTCAGCGTAACTTGAAAATTTTTTTTTTTTTTTTTGGCTGGTGCAGCATAAGCCTCAGGCTTCCTTGCACTATATGGCTAATAATAAATAGTAAAAATAATTAGGAACATGTCTTGCCCGCCAAAGCTCGTTTAAACATTTTCTGTTATGTTTTAGCCTTGCATCCATTTGCAATAACAGCTCAGCACCAATTATTAGCACTCTGACGTACTTAAACAGTGATCCATATTGCTGTGTGACTTCTATTGACAGAGGCAGATTTCTTGCAGTGGATATCTTCAGGGCTGTGTGCACAGTGATTCCGTCTATTGCAGTGGCAGCCTTACCAGTTGAAGCACATGTAATGTAGACGTTACAATACCAGTCTGTACTGCTGAAGCTGTATATTTCCATCAAGAGGCGAATCAGAAACGTTTTGTCGCAACCAGCAGGGCTGGTCAAGAATATCTGAATCGGTTGGCAACTGGAAGATAAGACTCCAAATTACATGCATGAGTAGAATCTTTTGCTTGTCGATGGCTATTCTCATTAAGTTACAAAAGTCCTCATTGGCCATTAAGTTTTCATGTTTCTTTACATATGCACTGAGTCAGTTGAGCATGGAAAGCTTTAGATCCTCATTCATCTCTGTCTGGATGATTGTAAAAGTCTTGAACGGGGTCTTTTTCTCACAATCATGTAACAAGGCTATGCAGGTCATTACCACATGCTTCGTCAGGGTTGTCATCATCTTGACATCGCCTTACAAATTTCCATTGTTTCGCGAATGTCCACATCAATTCATACAATTTACACTGTTCTAGTATGAGCTCCTCATTGTCGTCGTAGATCTTGATATATGCCATCTCAGACAGTATCTGTTAACTCATTATGAAATGGAACGTGCAGCATTACCATATCACACTTGTACTCATTGAGATCCTGAGCCATGTCATAGTTTTGATAGCATATTATGCATGGATACTGTCGCTCCTTGCAGATCCCGTTAGCGCTGCATGTGTAATTTGCAAAAAAGCATGACAGACTAACATGCTCCAAGTGGTGTAGTCTTCTCGTATTTGTCAAACCAATTCTCTTTCCATATGCCACAAGAATCCTTCACAATGTTCTCCTTGTTCATCTCTTTTGGACTTCCTCACTCTCTGTTACTCAATTAGCCACGCAGTGGGAATGTAAACTACCACTGCGGAACTTTCTGACATGGGCTGATGTAGCAAGTACCAGGCGGCTTATTGACATGATATCGACGCTGTTGAGCATGTCGATGGATAGTTTTCATGTGATTTCGACAATGTCGAACTCTGGGTGCTCATTCATGATCGTAATAATCTGTCACTGTAAATTGCTGATCTCTCGGTTCTTCTTGTTCAGGTACTCAATACATATGCAGTATTATTGTCTTGTAATACGTAAATGTATGTTAGCAAGTTTGAAGCTTGATGCTCCCCAATGCCTTGCTAGCAGAGACAGACACCAACTTGTCAATCACTGCAGTGGAATCTTTGTCATTGCCTAAAGGGTCTTTGGGAGTGTTATTTAGCCACAGAAAAATGTGTGCATGCGGACTACTGCAATGTTGAAATTCTATACGTTTGAAAAAGTTTACCACATAAAATTGATCAAATGGGCTATAACGTTTTGACTACAATATATTAATAATTACATCCACAATCTTCTTGAAGTATACTGCACAAGTTACAGCATCTTTTTTCACTAGCTTTGCCTTCTGCATGAACTTCATGTCACTGACACTGTTCTCACTAATATCATGCCTGTCATTCTGTAACTTTTACAATATCTGCAGCAAGCATGGCCAACCAATTTCATTTCCACTCAGAGTCTAGAATTCTGTAGGTTTACTGACATGTCTAATCATAGCGAACAGATTTCACTTATGTTTAGACCAGTAGCAATTAGAGTTTGGAACTGTTCTTAGCAAGGCCAAATTGTTTTCAATGAAGCTGTTAATGTATTCTTTGGATTGAACTTGCTCACAGGTCAGTTTAGTATCTTTACTTATGTATTTGAAAGCCACAATCAAAGAGTCTCTCGTTCTCAATCTCGTTGTCTTCATTGCTACATAAAGGAGATGATATGGAATAACACTGCATTGGTCAGATTGTCTGAGCTCACTTGTTGCCATCACACACGGAGTCACACACAAATTCTCTCTGACTGTTCCGAATTGTACAAGATAAATGGTGGGACAGGACAGTTCTGTGTGCTCATCAAACAGTAAGCTCTGCAGTATGTTAGTTTCTCCTGGGGAGATTCTAAGATATTTATCGCCGCTCCACGTTTACTGTTGGACAATGACACTTTCCTTGATCAGAACCACTTCACTTATGTTGTCTTTAGCCAAATTAATTTGTGTGGTCAAAGAATGACTGATCTATCGTGATTTCATAAAATCGACAGAGGTGTGTTGGCCAAATACTGAAGCGATGGGCCATCATGTTGACTGAAACATGCACAATGATCACTTGGCCCAGAATGCTATATTGTCCATATGCGTGCCTCAGGCATCTTATCTGTATGAACGGTAAGTGAGGAGAAATGAGCCTCTCTGTCACTAAAACCAAATTCGGTAAATGCAAAGGAATTTCTGGGTAGATAAAGCCGTTCGACTTAGATAGTGCTGGAATGGTGTTATTCTTAAGTGATCCTCAACAGCTAATTACACACAAGGATCCCGTTTATGTCAACATTGGGAAATGAAGTGCATATCAATGGTATATTTTTAGCAGCTAGATTGTTTGCGTCATTTTCGAACCATAGACAGACATAAATGTAGCATACAGAACAGAAATCATTTTTCATAAATCTCCTTTCAAACTCTCGATGTGTGTTCTTATGTAAATAGTATCGCTGTAAAGAATAGGAGCTTTATCATTTAAACTCATCTGCTCCACAATTGCAGAAGTGTTCTGTTGTACACAATTAATACTCACTTCGGGTACATAATTTTAGATTAAGCGTCCTTGCTGGTTAATGGCACTGCTAAATCCAACGCTTGATTTTCTGTTTGTCTTTTAAGCAATCTCGAGAGTCTTTTTTTGTTCTCGAGCACTCACTGCTACCTTTGTCTTTATTTTCTTAGGTCTTGTCGCTATCATTCTTCCGTGATACGCTCGAGAATGTTCTGCAATTGACTTCGGCATCGCTGAACACCTTTTCCAAAATTATTGATGTGCTAACTTCTACAGCAGCACCTAACAATGGAATGTAACGAAAATGCAAGACAAAAAAAGAAATTGTTGACAAATATTTTTATTATTATTATTATTAGCCATATGGTGCAAGGAAGCCTGAGGCCTTATGCTAAACCGGCCAAAAAAAAAAAAAAAAAAAAATCCCTATTAACCTGAGAGAGAGAGAGAGAGAGAGAGAGAGAGAGAGAGAAGTAGAAAAGAATCACCAAGAAAGGGAAGAATGATGATATTCAGCTCAGGACCCTGGGTGTGCCAAGTCCATACTCACCAGACGTGAGCTCCTATTGTTGCAATTCATACTATTCAACAAATGGCTACAATCAATTGGGTAATTAGGCTATTGGCTTAGATTTTGCTAACCTTTTCCAAGCCAAGGATGTTTTCACATTAAATAAAACATCTCTCATGTGTACAAGGTACACAACACAAGCGGTTTTTTAAATTTTGTTTTTCTAATGCAGTTCAATTTACAAAATTCAAATGAATGGTGTTTGAATTTTGTAAATCGGTTCACTAGAACTCGAGATATCATATTGGTCATGAAAAATGTGTCATGCACTTTAATCACACTACTAGTGAGTGCTTGGCACAGACTAGTGGTGGGAGCATGGAAAGTGCCTCTGGTGGAAGCCACAGATGACATCACTTCCTTGGCACGTTTTTCATAACTGATCAGATTTACTTGGTTGAAATTATTGCAGATGCAACCAAGGATGTTTCGCATAAAAAAAAGCCTTCTTTATATATATTTATTAGGTCCAGGTAATATATTAACCAAGAGTCTTATAGTTCTTCTCAACCCTAAAACTGTCCATGCTATTAGAACAGCACAGGCTTTTAACAGGTACCCATTACCACAAACTTTTCTTTATGTCCTTTCTGTGTGAATTAGTTTCTTCTGCTTCCAAGCCTTCAGACTGAACCTATTTATTTTCATTGTTTTTCCATACCATATGAAAAATATTCATAGTCTGAGTCCCATCTGCATGGGACTCATGGGTTTTTTGTTGTAAGTTTTCTTTCAGAAACTCACATTCATGAAACAACCTTCATTTACTTTTGGAACACTCCAAGGTTTCCAAACCCACAACCCAACATGTAAGAGCAGACTAAAGTTCCTGTTGATGGTATGTATGCTCACATACACTGAATTGATGTGAACTCAGGGTATGAGGCCAGATATTTTCCTATTGAAATAAGGTGCGATGTAGTTGTTGATGAAATGACAAAAAGACAGGTCTTTTTTCCCCCCATGGATAAAAAAAAAAAAAAAAAAGAGATGGTACTCCCTACTATGATTCCTGGTGTTCAATTTATATACCTTTGTTGAATATAAAGACACCACTGAGTATGGAAAGCCCCTTTCTTGAACACAAGGACACCTTGACTTGTCACTAAATACAACCCAGTTGTTTACTCTTCATTCTAATTGGCTTTATGCTTTATTTTTGCAGCATGAAGTCACGCAATGCACAACATGATTGCAATACCACCCTATGTCAATTGTCTACTAAATATGCTTCTTAATATCTGATGTTTAAAAGATGAATTAACACTATCTCTAATACTTCTCAGCGAGGAAAAATGTGTCAGCTGCAACCTGACAGGGATAGCAAATCATCTCCAGACCACATGTTCTGATGTTTGTCTGCATATTCTACATGTAAGATGGTTGTGGGTGTGTTCTGCTACATAATGTTGCAGCCACTAACCAAATGCCCTAGGATCTCATTCAATATGAACAGTAGTTTGCTAGATGGACCATGCAGCTTCACAGGAGCCAACTATGCAACCCTGTTCAAACTTATTAAATTGCATATATGTTGCTCATACAAATAGTATGGGCATCTTAAAACTTTTCAGACAAGCTAACTCACCAATGTTTGGTAGTAATCTTTTGCAACTGAATTTTACATGCTGGCTTCTCCCACAGCTGTGTATCCTGCTTATGTTTTCTTTCAACTTAATAGTCTCTTTGATCATTTGCATTTATCATCATAATGTACTGACATGCAAATTTTTAGGAAGTTCTTTTAGGATGGGCTAATTTTTCTGACTTTGGGTATATTTAATAAAAGCATTTTCAAAATAAAGCAATGGGGAAAAAAAAGTTACATCCACATTATGGAAATTCATACAATAAATATTAGTAATCAGAAGTACCTCATGCACATATTAAAATCTTATATTTGTTAAAAATGACTAGATTTCAAAAAAACTGATTTTTATCTTTTACTTTTTTAATCAAATATATTTTTCTTGATGTAAGCCTTTCATTCTATCAAGAATTATTACAAATTTTCACAAAGGAATAAACAATAATTAAAAATAACAGATTGCAAGTTAATAAATTAAAGCACTTTCATCAATAACATAAGTTTGTAATATTTTCAGCTTTATTCAAACAAACAAACAAACAAACAAACAAACAAAAATAAAAAATAAAAACCATATGAAAACTAATGAGATTCATCAGCTGTGCGTAACAAAATAGGGTGGAAAAGCCATCACATTTGGTCTCATGCACTTTGGTAGCAAAATCTGTTAATAGTTAAAGTGAGGGTGGAAAGCCACTTGCACTAGTTAACTGTGACATCATAACCAAGCAGTTAGTGGAGTAAGTATAGGTTAGATGAGGCCATTTTCTTTCAGTGCTGTCTCAAGCATCTCATCCTTAGTGCAAAGAAGAGAAAAGTGAACAAAACCATTGTGAACAAAAAGTAATAGCACGCTTTCTGAATCTGCATAGCAATACAAAGTAACTATGCATAGGATGACCAAATTTGAAAATTTTTTATCATTTATAACTGAAAATTGATTTTATTAACAATGAATTTTGAACCTTAAGTTCCATTTTCTTACCATAAGATCTTGATTCTTAAATTAATATGCCCAAAGGAATATTTTAGGCCAAAAGGAGAAGTATGATCATCCTGTGCTAGCATTAAATTAACATGCTAATATTTTTACTTTTAGGTAGGGAAAAAAAAATGCAATGTATATCCCTATTTTAGCATCCACTATTTTACCAAGTATGCATCCCCCTTATTAACTAAATATAATGCTGATAGTAATAAAATGCCATTAAAGTACACTGCTTCAACTAGGTGATGGTGGGAAAACTGTTAATTGTAGAAAGAATAAATTTGGAATGGACACTATCCAACACATGCTTTTCAGCAGGTGTTGTTGGATAGCACTGCAAAAGAAAAAAAAAATTCCAAAAAACTGCCATGAGCGGTGGGGGGGGGGACAACTGGCACAAGTAATGTTTGGATGAATTGCTAGATGGGAAGATTGAAATGTTGAACGTGACTATTTGTGTTCATTATATGCTAAAGTGCAGTATACACAGTCAACCTTTGTTCAAAGTATATCATGGGGAATCTTAGTGACATACCTTTTGATGCTTACTTTCAAATCAAATTGGATATGCCCTTGATACACCCTATCCTTGGGACTCTATAATCAAGACATATGGATTGAGATCCAGAGATTGAGGTGGTCAGATCAAACATTCCTAAAGTGACTGAAAACGATTTCGTCGTTGTTGTCAAATTTAATGACACATAGGCTGCCAGGGCCATATTGTGTCTTTCTGATGGTGAATATGAAATATCAGCTTCATTACCTATATTTATTTATAACTATATTTTAATAAACAACCTATATAATTATGATATATTTCTATATGATTTAGGAAAGTAAACAGTTCTTTATTAGGATCATCTCCAAGAATCTGCAATAAATTTATTGATGACTGTGTATTAGCAATTGATTTAAAGGTGTTTAAGCAGATGTTTTGAAAGTGGGAACAGTCCACTAACAAATGGTGAATGGTCAGTTGTACTTGACATGATGTACATTTGGGAGCGCTGTCATTCGTTAATAGATACAGGTGAGTGAGGTGCATATGCCCAATATGATTTTGTCATCACTAAATATGTTACTAAGCAGCTGAATCACTAGCTGACCAATGTGCAGAAAAATACCATCTTGCATAAAAAGTTATTTCTAAACATCCTATCTCCTGAAAGATAGGAATCACACACTGCAGAAACACTTGGCTGTTGGAATACAGACCTTTACAACATGAGCTCAAACTTTCTTAAAGAAAAATGGCCCAAGTATGAAATTCACCATAAACACACACCAAACATTAACATAAAAAGAATGGAGAAGCACTTCATTTACAACATGTGGAGGTGGTGATTTCCACACCTGACAATTATAGGTATTCACACTACCACTTAACTGGAAATGAGCCTCACCAGTCAACAAGGTGTTTCCTAGCCATATCACTAACCTCCATCCTTGCAAAAAACCACAAGCAAAATCATTACATTAATGTGAATCAGCATTGGTTAGTTGTTATGCTACATGTATCTTGTACAAACACAAATGAACAATGGACTGAAGAACTTTACAGGTGTTTGACTAGAGAATATTAAGCTGCTGTGCCACTACACTAGTGAATGTACAAATGTTGATTTTGTGCTGTACCATCACCACACAGCAAAAGTAATCTCTTCAACAACAGTCACTGACTGGGGAACGTTCTCTGTGATGAGCTACAGGTAATTCACTCATTCCTTTGAATTTTTTCATTACTTTGCACAGCCCATTTTGGGAAAGTGGTCTTCTTAATCCTTTTAAACACATGTAAGCACAGCCATAAAATTGATGTTGTTCTGGTAATGCAGCTTTATCAACAAAGCACAATCTTTCTTTTCAAGTACCATTTTGAGATCTGTTGTCTGCATTTGTCATCCCCATTTTTAAATATTCTGGCATCAGTGATGGTCACGTGAAGAGGTCAGCTCTACATTCTTGTGTGTGTGTACGTGGCACCAACTTGCTCCTGCTGGCAGTTTTTGGATTTTTTTTTTTTTTTTTTTTTTTTTTGCACTTGCTATTTCCGCATGCTTTGGATAGCATCCATTCCTATTACAATGAATACTGTTTTAACAAAACAATATTTTTAACATAACTTTTAACAAAAATTTTACTTTAATGAAAATATATCCATGTCCTGGCCAACTTCCCTTATTAGTGCTTTATAATTGTTTGAATGCAAAATTCAGTACAAATTATTTCAAAAGTATGCCTGTGATTAAAAATTTAATTGTTTTAACTATGAAAAAGTAACTATTTGAAAATTATAAATGACACAGATCCCAGATGACTTCCTGCAACAGAGTTTTAAGTCTTGTTCAAATGAAAAATTGAGTAAAGAAAATTACTTTCAAAGCACACTTATACCTAAAATTTACCGGTTTCCATGAAAGAAAAACTTTATTAGAAAATTTTACAGTGGCCTATACTGTAAATATGAATATGGAAGCCAATCACTTGAAGCAAAAAAAGATGTAGCAAAAGAATTCATTAGTGCACCCTTTACTATCTTTTCCACATTTCTCAATAATTAATTTTTTTTTTTAATGTTTTTTTTTTAACCACAAATAGCCCTGCGGTATTGAAATTTTCAATTGCACTTAAAGTTGAATTTCTGTATTAATGTGGGAGGAAAAAAAAAAAGGTAAAAACATATAAATGTTTAATGTTAACACTGATGCATTAACATGTGAAAAAGACAATACGTTATATCTACTGTACCAAATTTTCTGAATTCTTACAAACAGAATGTTCTTAAAAAAAAAAAAAAAAAACCCTTTACTCTCATCAGAATAAAATACTCTTAATTTTATAGTACACTTCATCCACACATTTAATTGATTATAGATTTTAAAGCCAATATATAAGTAAAACAAAGCAGGAACGACTGCTTATAAACATGTTTCATAGCATGTAGGTCATACTACTTCCAGTTTCAATTCAGATCCTGAAAACAACAAAGTTTAAACATTTGTCTAATTCTGAACAGTTACAGAATTTTGGTTTTTTGAATCTTAAAACATGGCTATGCAGTTTTCAGTAACAAAAAATAATAATTATAAAATAATAAATAAGAATATGCAGACACATGCTTAATAATATATTTATTCACACCATGGAAATGTTTGCTTATTCTTATTTATTATATTTTTTACCATTGAAAACTCCATAGCCAATTTTTAAAATTCAGGTAGACATACTTCTGTAACCATTCAGAATTTAATACATGCTTATATGAATTTTTTCATTGTTTTCAAGTCCTAAATCGATCCTGAAAGTATAGTCCACATGTTATGGAACATCATATATATCAGAAATGCACAGAACAATTTATTTTAAAAAACAATATTTTTTCAGCGATATTAGAAAAAAATTTTGGTATAATGAAATGATCAATGTACCCCCAAGTAGTTCGATATAATGAAATCTTACTATATATAGCCAATTAAAACAATATTCAATTAAATTATTCAATATATTTAATTAATATACAATAGAACTCAGTTATAACATGATCCATGGTACCACCGAAAAATGCTATTTGAATATATTACTCATTGTAACCATTACACCACTTTCCTAAAGTTCGAAAATAACAGTGAAGCAAAATAAATAGAACTGTAAGTTTTATAAACCCATGGGAAAAAGTGATATTTCCCAGTATTAATCAATAGGGCTCTTTCTCGCATTTTTATGGCTGGTTAGTAACTGCCACTGCCTAATAATTGCAATGGTTATATTCACAGCAGAATATACTTCATTTTAGAAGTTGCTTTGGTACTGCACAACTTTTAAACAAATAAGAGTTCCTAAAAGGTTAATACGCAAGTTATCGACAATCAACTGTTAAAGCACATGGGTTTTTTGATTTACATTTCACTCGCCCAAATATGGAAGATAATTTTGCACTTTTAAAGCAACATGTCAAAAGCACGCAGAGGGAGTGTTATTTTAAAAATTAATTAAAAATGTGTTTTAATATAAAAAATGGATTTTTCAGTGTTGTGTTCATAATAAATTGAAAAGAAAAGTAGTATCAAAAAAGAAGCATTAGAAGAGCACATGATGCAAGAAAGCAAGCTTATATAGCATCAGCCAAAAACACACACACACACACACACACACACACACACACACACACACACACACACACACACTTCTCATTTCACCCATTCACTAGCTCCAAAGTGAACAATTTTGAATTATTTCTTGCCAGCTTTTAAGGTTATAGACAGGATTACTTTCCTAATACATATGAGTCCCAAAAAACACTGGTATACTTAGTTAAAGGTTGAAAGTAGTGCAATTAAAGACAATTCTGGTATAATGAGGTTCTCTGAGCATTAAAACTAATGCGTTTACTAGACAGTTTAATCCTATTGGCCACAAAAAAATCACAAAGGAAGAATTTGTAGTTTATCACTGAACTGTGACAGTCTAATATGTGATATGGCATCCATCAACTGGGGAAGGCAGTGATGTGATACATCACGCACTGCCTTTAACTAAGCATACCAGTGCTTTTTGGGAATCATATGTATTAGGAAAGTAATCCTGTCTATAACCTTAAAAACTGGCAAGAAATAATTCAAAATTGTTCACTTTGGAGCGAGTGAATGGGTGAAATGAGAAGGGTGTGTGTGTGTTTTTGGCTGATGCTATATAAGCTTGCTTTCTTGCATCATGTGCCCATGCTAATGCTACTTTTTTATACTACTTTTCTTTTAAATTTATTATGAACACAACACTGAAAAATCCACAAGGACATATGCAAAATACATGAAATTCAACTCACAAATGTATATACCATTAAGAAAATATAGACAAGAAGGATGCCAACGTAAATGATTAAGGAATTTGGATTAACAGCACAGTAAAAAGACAGAACAAGATAATTATAGGGCGATTAAAAGCTGTGGGGCACAATGGTTACAGAATTCACATCCTGCTATAATGTGATCTGCTGTGACAGTATAGTAGTTTCACCACTTGCCACTCATTTGGAAAGGTCTGAGTTTGAATTCCATCAATGACTGGAGAAATTTCAAAAAGAAAAAGGTCTCTTCAATTGGGGGTGTAGTTAGCTGATATCAAGAGGAGGAAGTTAAGCCTGCAACATGCAAATCAGCCCATGAACACACACTCGTATATTCATAATACACAAAAAAGCAATATAGTCCGAGTGCTTGATGTTTCTAAAAAAAAAAAAAAATAAATAAATAAATGAACATCGATTACAGGTGACATATGTTCAGAAAAAAATGACACATCACAAAAATAATTGCTATGGCATGCAAATTTTCATATAACAGTCAGGGCCAGGTTCCATAAAAGCTACAAACAGTTGATACTTTCCCCACTTACAAACTTATTTAATTGGTGCATATTATTATTATATGATCAATAAATAACATGCTAAAACTCAGAGGTTATTAATTAAAAATTTTAAACAAAACATGTGGGCAATATTGTTTCATTTTTTATGGCTAATTTTTCAACAGGAGGAAGTAGGATAGAGAAATCTTGTATTGGGATAGTTTTTTTAAATGAATGAATGTAAGGCAGGTTGCCTTTCCTTGCTTTTTGTTCTCTTTTAAAATAAATCTGTGACTGCTCATCACATCATCCAATTTTCTTTTGAATGTGCAGCTTCTTTCAATGTCCAGGTCCACACCAGAAACAGTTTCACTAAAACTTTTCCACCTTTATTACAATAATATTTAATGCTTTACACCACAATATATATTTTTTCTCATTTTTTTTTTTTTTTATGTAAACCCCAAACACGAGAGGTGTTAGAACCTATAGTACTTAGTACCGTGCTTGAGTTAAATCGTTTATATCATTGTTTATAGAATAGCTACAATGTATTAGTACCCTCAGTGTAGTACCACACAGTTAGTAAATTATGCTCGGATTACTGCTACCTGTATGCAGTACCCTGCATTTGTCAATGTTTAACTTCAACTGCCATTTCTCAGTCCATTTGCCTAATTTTTTCAGATCTTGCTGCAGTAGCTTAACAAAATCAGTCATTAATCACCCTACCAACCTTTGTATAAACTGCAAACTTAGACACTAAGCCTGATATACAGCAAGAGGACAAAAATCATGGTGGGATACCAACCTAGTAACAGGTAGGCCCACCTTCTGCCCATATACATGGCGAGGCACGAGTCCACAAAGGCATTCTGCAAGTATTTCCATCCATGCTTGCAGCACCGCTGTCCAAACTTCCGTCGCATTCCTGGGTGGAGGATTCAAAGCTTGAACAGGCATTTCCACGGCATTTGGGATGCTCCACAGGGTTCGTGACTGCCGAACAGGGAGGCCATTCCATGGTGGTAAAACCTGCAAAATGCTCTTTGAACCATGTTCTAGTCACCACGGCTCTGTGTGGAGGTGCACTGTCTTGCTGGAAGAATCCACTGCCCTGTGGATGCACACATAACCTGGACTGCTCAAAGATGTGTCTAGACATACCAGAGATCCCAACATGTACCAGTTGAACATGCCCCAGACCATTACTAACCATCCATCTGCCTGAACAGTTCCTTGTTGACATGATGGGTGCATAGCTTCATGCACTTTCCACCAGATAAGCATCTTCCCATCTGCTTGAAATAAATGGAAACGGGACTCATTGTACCTGTCTCCAATCATCCAAGGTCAAGTGCTGATGTTCTTTTGCTCAACTGAGGCATAGAGTCCTGTGTTGTGGTGTTAGCAATGGGACTCTGGTGGGTCAAAGGCTCCCATAACCTACTGCGGCTAATGATTGCCTGATGGTCTTGGCGGAGACATTTCTGGCACCTCCCTTGTTGAAGTCGGTGGTGATTTGTGCCATTGTCATTCTCCGGTTGGCTGAAACAATGCAAGACAGACGTTGACAGCCACGTTCATCCACCACCTTTCTCCGCCCACCCACAGCGCTGTCCATGATGAGATGTTATTCCGGAAATGGCGTATTCCCAATACACTCTTGATACTGTTGAACGGGGATAATGCAATTTCTGTACCACCTCTGTGACAGTGACCTATGCATTGGGCATCCACTATCATCCCTCTTTCAAAGCCTATTAACTCACAACATTTATCCATACTGACATCGAATTACCATCTACGTGAATGCTGTGTACTTATATATTAGCCAAGCAGTAGGTTCGACCACTAGCGAGAGGGGTGACAGCATTGCGTTGCCCAGGAATTCCATGAATTCTGTCCTTTCAGTGTACCTTCATCAATATCATTAATAAATATAAAAAACGTGGCCAGCATTGAA
Organism: Mastigoproctus giganteus; assembly: GCF_048544385.1. Lineage (NCBI taxonomy): Eukaryota > Metazoa > Arthropoda > Arachnida > Uropygi > Thelyphonidae > Mastigoproctus > Mastigoproctus giganteus. The sequence goes on from NC_143580.1 coordinate 58,822,398, forward strand.
TCCAGAGGAACGCCACTAATAACATTAATCCATGAAGAATAGTGTCCATTAATAACCACTCTATCTTCTCCCACTCAACCATCCATTTATCCAGGATGGTAACTTGCCCTTAATGCCACACTGCTCCAATTTGTACATCAGTCATTTATGTGCAACACATCCAAAGCTTAACTGAAAACCAAGTATATGATATCAGTATTATTTTTTGCAACATTACTTTGTTACTGCAGTCATAGTATCCAATCAGATTGATCAGACAAGATTGTCCCTTAACAAATCCATGCTGTGACTGCAGTACAACTGCACTCCTGTTTAGATGATTCTGCATTACTTCTAAATTTAACTAACGACTCCATTTTTTTCCCTGGAGCAGAAGTTAACAGGTTAGTAATTACTCATGTCACCCTTGATTTCCCCCCTTTGTGAATTGGGAATACATTCGTATGTCTCCAGTCCACAGAGACCTTCCCTGATCGGAAGATACTCTCTTAATTATGACTAAGCTAGTAAGAATATGCATAAATTTTACACACAAATTAAATAAAAATTAATTTATGTATAAATTTTTAAACACAAAATATATAACAAATCAAAATATGTAAGAGGTGTTTGTACACTACCATAAACTGAAATAATGCTATGAGAAAGAATTTATCGTGGTGATGCATAGGTTTTGAGTAATAGACCAGGTATCAAACAAATAAGCACATAACTTGAAATGTATGTTGTAATATGGTATGTTATAGAAGGATGAGCTGTAAGTAGGTCTGTAATAATACCACAGAAATGGTTAGGCCTGGCAGAGGTTGACCATTAGATACCACTGGCTAAAGGAGCAAAGAAAGTGGGCAACTAGATTCACCTGTATGTAAATACATAAATATGTAGTAGAAAAGAACAGGTCAGATCAGGCTCTTGGGTAATGAATACGGAAAAGACTTCATATACACAGTAATTTTGAAGGAGGTGGCAGAGGCTGCAAAAAATCATTAATGTTAATTATGACTGCTTCATTAGACTTGTGGGGGGGGGGAATTCCCTTGGGCTGGAGAAGGAGCAATGCACTGCAAGTAGTTCCAAGAATGGGATAACTATAGACCAGTCAGTAGGGGAAACAATGCATGCAATGCAGGATTCAAATCCTTTAGATAATGCAATGATTTTAAATAGCTATATTATAACTTCAAAGCCTCAGAAATACCTGGTCATTTCACTAGCATCTAAAAATTTCCTTGGGTGCTGGACAAGTCAAAAATATTGCCGGATAGAAGTTTGTTTTGGCTCCTTGTGGCCATGTACATACAAGTTTTTTGACTGCATCATTATTCTCACGTCTGCTGTCCCTCATGTTTTATCAAGAGTCCCCAAGAGATGGCAGTCTGAGGGAGCTTAATGCTGCACTATGAAGGGGGAGGGTTTAAGCACATTTCATACCCAAAGTTTACAAGTCTTTGCTGTTTAATGTGCAGTTCAGTTCACAATGATGTTTAATGAAAATTTGAACATAGTGGGCAGCATTGATGGTTTTCCATAGTGTCAAAAATCTACAAATGCCTTCTTCAGCATCACAAAAGACTATCTCTCTGGCCAGAACGTTTCCTATTTTGTCTTTCTGGTTAAAATGACAGAACCAACTTTCATCCCCAGTGATGATGTTTAATAAGTCACTGCTTTCAACAGCACAGCGCTGAAGCTACAACAACAACCATGCAAGCAAGCAAGGAACACATTGGTCACAGACTTTGATATTCAAAAAAAGGCTGCATGCATGCCCAAATTAAGGCATGGTGTCCAATACAAGGGATAACTGTGGTGGAAGTCATGATGTGATTTCCACAACAGTTATCCCTTGGCTCTGATGAGCACAGTGACTTTCTACTCAGCAAGTTCACTTGAAGCTATTCTCCACTGACCACATACTGAATAACAATATATTCATATTCCCATCCTTGAAATGAAATGTTTCACTCACCTGCTAACAATAAATGGAATGCAAGCATACCCACACACATTATGAAGTTACTCAGAAATGTCTGCTGCTAAGTTTCCCCTCTTTCATAAGGAATTCCATCACTGCAAGTTGTTGAAATTAAGTCACTGGTGGCCATTTTCTCACACTGCACAACAGGTACACAAGTGGTGCGCATACTCACTCAACTTCTTAATGGGGAGGGTAGATGGTGCTGGTAAAAGAGAACTGGGATACTCTACTATTCTGAAAAACATGTATAATCGCCTTGTGTACCTTACTTTTGTGACAGACCTTGTAGATAAGGCTTTGGAAAAAAATCAGGTGAGTAGCAGCATGATTTAATGCTGAAAAATGAGGTTTACTGTTGGGAAATAGGAAGCAAAAATATAAGGATTGAATTAAAAACAATAAGGGAAGATTAAAAACAATAAGGGAAGATAGGGATTTGGTGTTATGATATAGGCAGATATTAAGTTATCCTTACGACCTGTCTGCATTACAGACAGGTGGCAAGGAGAGCCCGCAACTGTGAGACATTGCTGAAATATTGTGTCCAGGTAGGGAGGACACACCTGAAAAAAAAAAAAAAGACAGAGCATCAAGATAAGGTCAAAGGAAAGCAATGCACCTGATGAGATTGGCAAAAGTGCATCTGAGGAGTGACTTTGTGAGAAAGTTTGGTATTTTTTTGCTGGTGCAGCTGATAGCCAGTACTAATACTAATAATAACATTGGCCAACACAATTTTTACCTCCACTAGTATGACAGTCCTTTGCAGTCAATTAAATTTTTGTGTAGATTTCAAAAACAATTCTAAAAATTTCACATCACAATTTCTACATATACATGTTTTTGTGTTTACCCATAATACATATATCTTACTACAATTTAGGGAAGTAGATAAGACACTGATCCGTTGTACTACCTGCAAATAATACTGTTTGCATGTGGCTATGGATGGCAGTAATGCTGGGGAGGATTAATGTGTTCAAGCTTCATCTGCTTCCCACCACTCTTTCAGTAATGGAAAGAGTTGTAGTACAAGTAGGTGTACAGTTCATCTACATATCTGTTGCATGTTATTTGTTACTTCTGTGTTTTGTTTAGCATTGTACTGTTAAAATATTTAAGCAGAAGCAAAGGAAATGTCTGAATCACCTTGACAATTTCTGTTTATGTGTCAATTTGATTAACAACAAAAACTCAGAGGAGAATATCTATAGTATTACTTAACATACATATTCTTTGCACTTTGGGTGCAAGATTGGTGATCAGGACAAAACTTCGGTTCCATTTTTGAGCTGTATTACCTGCGCCACAAATCTGAGGATGTGGCTAACTGGGAAAATTAAAGGTATCCTTTTGCTGTTCCTATGGTGCAGCAAGAACCATGTAACCACATTGATGATTACTATTTCTGCAGGACAAAAATATCAGGGGCATCCAGAAAAAGTGAGCACAGCATCAAATATCTTAATATATCATCTGCAAATAAAGCCTGTTGCACATAATGAAGATCTGTTGAAACCAGAACCACCAAAATCATGGAATAACAGAAGCAGTTATGAATATAGCAAGGACTCTTGTGTTGCAGACTGTGCTGGACTGTCCGCTTCAAAAGATTTGGATTACCAACCAGAATGTAATGTGCTGCAATTGATTAAGCAAGTACAGTTGAAAAACTCAGTTTGTGATTTAAACCGATCTAAAGAGCAAGAAGAACTCTTTGGCTCTAGGTTACAACAGTGAAAGGTACTTGAAGCAGGAACTAAAATTACAATATTGTGAAGACATTACAAAGTATTTTCAAAATATTTCATTATATGGAAGATGGTATATGTTTCTGTAAAGATATTAGTAGTCTTCTGAATGACTTGGGCATTTTAACACAATCCTAATGAATAGCATATATTTACTGACGCCTCAAAATTATTTTTAAAAGCAGTTTTGCTACAAATGGAAATGCATTCCCATCAGTTTCTTCTAAGTCACGCTGTTGGCTTGAAAGAAACATATAAAAGTATTCCCAAGATCCTGAGTGAAATAAAGTACCATGACTTTGTTTGGAATGTCTGTGGAGTGAGTAATCTGGTTACTTAAGGTAACTGGATTACTCGGTGGTCTACAGAAAAATATTTATATTGTGCTGCAGTGGGAATACAAAGGTCTTTGAAATAACAGAGGAGGAGAAAAAGCAGTATGTACTGGAACTTAAGAACAAGTTTGAGCTTCTGCAGACTGCTCAGGACCAAGATATCGACGAGGAATATTACAACTTTCTGAAAGTGATAAAGCCCAAGAAACCTATAGGGAAACAGAAATCCAAAGAAGAAAAAATTAGTCAAGAAACACTTGTCATGATGAACCAACGACGACAAATGAAGAGCAAGAAAAACACTGACAGGGAGAAAATTGAGTATACTGAGTTATGCAAAGCCATTAGAAAGAGACTCAGAGAGGACATAAGAAGATTTAACACAAGAAAAGTAGAACAAGCATTAAGGGAAAACAAAGGATTTAAATCAGCAGCCATGAGCAGTAATACAGAAAGACAAATGATACTGAAACTGAAGAATAGCGATGGTGTACTTATAAACAGCAGAGAAGGCATAATTCAAAATATAGCAGAAGACTACTATAGAGAATTATACAAGGAGCGAGGGAATGATACCAGCAGTGGGGAAGATGGATTGCAAAGTAGCAACACATACGACATACCCGATATTCTTCCTGATGAGGTAGAACATGCATTGAAGAAAATGAAGAATCGGAAAGTCCCGGGGGAAGATGAAGTTACTGTAGAGTTGTTAAAATTGGGAGGAAGAGACATAACACAAAAACTGGCAAGGCTCTTCACAAAGTGCATTAGAAAAGGTGTGATGCCTAAGCAGTGGAATAATGCAATCATAGTTTTGCTACATAAGAAAGGAGATAAATCAGAAATTGGAAATTATAGACCAATTAGCTTGTTATCCCATATCTACAAGTTGTTCACATGGGTCATTACTAACAGATTAGAAAGAATACTTGATGAGAATCAACCGAAAGAGCAAGCTGGCTTTAGGACAGGATTCTCAACTATGGATCACCTTCACGTAATATCACAGCTAATGGAGAAAGCAAATGAATATAAAACACCATTATGCCTGGCATTTGTGGATTATGAAAAGGCATTTGACTCCATACAGCATAAGGCAATGTTTCGGGCATTGGAAAGACAAGGCATAGATACTCCATATATTATGATTTTGAAGAAAGTATATGAGAGTGCTACATCCTTTATTAGACTAGACAAAGACAGTAGCAAATTTAAAATCGAGAAAGGAGTTCGACAAGGAGACACAATATCTCCGAAGCTGTTTACTATTGCCCTTGAGGAAGCTTTCAGAAGATTAGACTGGTCGCAGAAAGGAGTCAATGTGAACGGAGAGTACCTAAACCATTTACGATTTGCAGATGACATTGTGGTCATAAGCCATGATCCCAAAGAATTAGAGGAAAATCTTAATCAGTTATGCACAGTTAGTAAGGATTTTGGACTAAAGATGAATATGGCTAAAACAAAAGTAATGATGAACAAGTATGTCACGGAAAGGGAAATAATGATTGAAGGAGCAGTAATTGAAAAGGTGGAGTCATATACTTATCTGGGACAAGTTATTAGCTGTAATAATGATAAATGGCTGGAAGTCAAGAGAAGAATAAATTTTGGATGGATAGCATTCAGTAAATATAGTCACATACTGAAGAGCAATATCCCAGTTTGTCTGAAATGTAAAATAATGAATCAATGTATACTCCCCACCATGACTTATGGAAGTGAAACTTGGGCACTCACCAATGTACACCGCTGAGAACTATACAGTGAAGAATGGAACGAATTATATTGGGAATCAGACTGTTAGATAAGAAGAGAAACACACGGATTAGGCAGCAAACTCAAGTAAAGGACATTCTTATCAAAACTGAAGAACTAAAATGGTCTTGGGCAGGACACATAGCTCGAAGACATGATGACAGATGGACTAAGAAAATAACAGAATGCTACCCAAGAGGAGCTAGAAGAAAACCTGGAAGACAAAGGCGGAGATGGATAGATGAAATTCATGAGTTTTTGAGTAGTGAATGGATGGCCAGTGCTCAAAACAGAAGGAACTGGAAAGTTGCTGGAGAGGCTTTCATCCTGCAGTGGATTGAAAATGGCTGATGATGATGATGCAGTGGGAAAAGAGGGTAGAATTTTTTAAAGGGAGAAGTGATATCATATTTGATGTTCCAATGGTTTAACCAAAAGAGATTCTTCTTCCACCTTTGCATATAAAGATTGGATTAATGAAAATTTCTGTTAAGGCTCTGGATAAGGAAAGAAATGGATGCTGCTATCTAAGGGATATATTTCCCAATTTGAACAGATGTAAAACTGAAAGAAAGAAATTTCACTGGAACTCAAATAAACTGTTCAAAGATGATGTATTTGAAACAAAGTTATAGGATACTGAACTAGCTGCTGACAATCATTTAAAGCAGTTGTGCATGGATTTCTTGAAAGGAAAGAAAGAAGATAATTGTGAATCTCTGGTGTTTACCAATGTTATAAAGATAAGGGCTCCTGAATGCCTTTGAAAACTATTTTCTTCATTTCCATCTCAATTTTTTAACTCAACATTTGAAAGATGAATAAAAGGGTTCCCCCTTACCATCTTTCAAAATGCTTTCATCACGTCCTTGATGAGATCAGCACTGATTTCTTAACAGGGGAAGAGAAATAAACCCCAACAAAAACTCTGAGTGGCAAATATTTCTAAGGAAACAGAATGTATGTAGTTCACTATACATTTGATGAAATTATTTTAAAATGAATAAGATTCAATTTTAGGAGGATATGTATTATATTATTTTATGATATTTGAAATTGGTTGTTTATCAAGTTAAAATTTCAGTACATCTTTTAATAGAGATGGGATAGAGACATAATTTTGGTATTTCAGAATCAGCAGATCAATTTCCTTTGGAATCTGCAACTTTTGCTCCAGAAGTGCAAAAAAAAAAAAAATAAAAAAAAATAAAATTGTAATTATCATTTTACTAGATAAATTATTGGGATAAGCATTCATGGATTGTTATTTTATTTAATACAATAAAAAAAATTAATAAACACGTAAGGTGGTGGATTTTTTATTATTTTTTTTTTTTTGCTGGTGGTTTTGGTTTTTAGGAGCATTAGCAACTAAGGCCATATTGCTCCAGGATATGTGGTGGTCATTCCCTGACCTTTCCATATCTTCTGTATTTGGTGGTGACGGGCTCGAACCCCGGTCTAATCAAGAAGCATGTGATACGCACTACTGCTCCTTCCCACCTGGCTACGGAGGCACCCTTTCTGCTGGTGCAGCCAGTACTAATAATATTATACAAATAATAATCAAGATGAAATTTCATTATCTTTCCAGGTAAATTACTGCAGACTATTCATTTCAATAACAAATATTTATAACAAATAGCAGTGCAATGAATAAATTAGTATAAGTAACTGTCCAAAAAAAGAAAATAAATAAATAAAGAATAAAACTAATAAATAATAAATTTAATAAAAGATTTTAAAAAATAATTATTATTATGACATATACTTTTAAATTATATGTTATGTTTGAGGACACCACAGTGGGGCTATAGTGCTGAAAAATATAAGTGTTTCAGACTATCTGTGGATCCCAGAAGAAGCTAAAAGTTATGCTTAATGCACAGGTGCCAACTTCTGATTAAAAAAAACTAGAGGTTGGGTAACTGTAAACAGAAGGCAACAGGAGATTTTTCAGAAAAAACAAGAAATTTACTGGGAAAAAGGAGGTTTTTTTAAAGTCCAAACTACACTAGAAATTAAATTTCACCTCCTATTTCTACTTTAACAACAATCAAAACACTATAGAAGCACCCCGAGCCAATTAAACAATCCATAAACAATGTTCTAAACTAATTAAATATGGATACAGAAAATGTTAAAATTGACACAAAAAAAAAAAAAAAAAACTCAACGATGTTACATCATACTTGTATTAAAAAAAAAAACAAAAAAAAACACATTTTCCTTTGTTTCTATAGTATAAATTTGACATTGCTGTTTTTTTTTTTTTTTTTTTTTTTTATGTAAACCCCAAAAACGAGGTTCTAACCTATAGTACTTAGTACCGTGCTTGGGTTACATGTTTAGATGAGAGATATGAGTCTGTTCAAATAATTAGCAATAATAATTTATTATTCTTCTGAAAGAAAGTATTATGCAAAATGAAAGCTTCATTTATTCTTTACTTTATTAAGAATTATTTCATCATTGATCACAAATGAAATAAACACCACAGATCATTAAGCTACAAACTGCAAATGGAATTTAAGTCAACAAACAAAACACACAAAAACACAAACACACTCCTTCTCAGAACATCGTAGTGTAAATATTTTGTCAACTATTTTTTTAGCTAGTCTGTCTGAATTTGTATATACATAAGTAATAACTTACCATGATGAAAAGCATATAATTTATCATAATTAATAGATAATTTCATCATCCATCATAAAGCAGGTGACAGCTACTATTTATCTATACAGGAACTCCGACTTACGTAATACTCGACTTATGGAAATTCCACTTTACGCAAGTTTTTGCCGGCCGGCGCAAACAAAAAAAATCGTGGAAACTTATTTTGCATCCCGTAGGAATAAATGGAGGTATCGTGAAAATATCGTAATGTCGAACCCAATTACACATTTCCCCCCCCCGTAATTCATTCCAAGTTCTTGGAAGTTGAAAATGTTGCTATATTACTAAGCTATTAACTTTCTAAAAGGTCATATTTATAATGGAAATTGCACTACCCTTTCATCATTATCATATGTTCCATTATAAGAATCAATTTTGAACGCCTTTGTGATATTTTTCTAAAGCACATTTCAAAATCACGACCAAAAAACAATTTGCACTTTCCGGTTTATTGGGCTTTTCTGTTAGTGCATCTAATTATAAATGGGTAGTAAACTCGATCTTATTGCATTTGTGATAATCCTGAGAACTGCAATTGTGTGAGTTTTTACTCTGTTATGGTGAAGTGTGTACCCTTCGCTGAAATCTTCAATCATATAAAAACAAATTTTCAGAAACTTCTCTTCATTCCTATTTACAATGATGAAGGGAAAGCGACCAACGAAAAGTGCAAATGGTGGTAGTGCCAGGAAACAAAACAAAATTGATTTAGAAATGAAGATGATTAATTAAGAAGTACGAAGCAGGACAAAGTTTGTGATCTATTGCATGGAATTAGGTCTCACTGCTTCAACAGTGAATACTATTTTAAAGGACAGTGCGCGTATAAAAGAACATGTTAAAGGATCAATGCAGTTAGGATCAACAGTAATCACAAAACAACATTCAGGTGCTATATCGAAGATGGAACAGCTATTAATAATATGGATGGAAAATCAGATTCAGAAGCGAGTGCCCCTGAGTCCAATGGCCATTCAAGCAAAAGCAACAAGTATTTATCAAGATATTAAGGATAAGTACAGCAAACCCCAACCCAAGTTCGTGGCAAGCAACGAGTGGTTTAATAAGTTCAAGCATTGCGCTGGTTTCCACAATGTTAAAGTATGCGGTGAAGTCACCAGTGTTGATTCTGCAGTTGCTGAGAAATTTTGTGGTGTTGGAAAAAATTATTGATGAAGGCAGCTATTCAACGCAGCAAATTTTTAATGTTGTTGAGACTGCTCTGTATTGGAAAAAAATGCCGGATCGAACATACATTGCCAAAGAGGAAAATACAATGCTAGGTTTCAAGGCGTCAAAGGATAGGGCCACGCTCTTGCTTGGAGCTAATGCAGCGGGAGATTACAGATTAAAACCACTGCTTGTGTACAATTCTGGAAATCCTCGTGCATTTAAGGGTATCAATAAAGCCATCCTACCCGTGCATTTCTGATCGAACCAGAGAGCATGGATAATAATATCTCTTTGATTATTCGTTTAAATGCTGTTTCATTCCCGAGGTTGAAAAATATTGTAAAGACAATGACGTTCCCGTCAAGATTTTGCTTCTATTAGATAATGCTCATGGATATCCTATGCATCTGGATGATTTCAATTCAAACGTGAGAGTCATATTTCTACACCATCTACTACACATTCACTGTGCAGTAGATGGTGGGAAAAATTTTACATTAAGAGACTTTTGGAAATCTTACAATATTTACCACGCCATCTTAAACATTAATAAGGCCTGGGCGGAAATTACTAAAAGTTGTTTAAATTGCGCATGGAAGAAAATATGCCCATGGCATGTAAAAGGTTTCGAAGGGTTTGAAAAAGATGTATCATATGAAGAGGTTACAGATAAGATTGTAAAGGTTTCAGAGTTGAGTTACTTCAGTTGGAGGTTGTTGCCAAAGACGTGGAAGAGTTAATAGAGGAAGATTTTTTTTTTTTTTTTTAGTTAGTTGTTGGCGCATCAGCTTCTGTGGCCATAATGCACCTCCCAAGGTTTTTGCAGTACTGTGATCCAAGCCCGAGGCGGGATTTGAACCCGCGACCTTTGGGTTGCCAGGCAGGTACTTTACCCACCCGGCTAGCCCGGTCGGCAATAGAGGAAGAAGAGAAGGAATTATCTAAAAAAGAACTTATTGACTTACAGGCAGTGATAGTGAAAAAAGAAAATGCTGACGAAGCTCAGGATAAACCAAGTGAGGAGCTGAGACGCATCATCACCAGAGAGATGGTAATGCATTTCATGAAATTGAATTGGTAATGGTGAATTTTGAGAAGATGGATCCTGACAGCGAACAATTTTTGAAAGTTAACAGAGGGGTGAATGCTTGCTTCCTAGAAAGAAATCTATGATGAAAAGAAAAACAGCCACCATCCAGTCATCCATTAATATATTCTTTTGTAAGCTGAACCCTTCTAAATCTTCACAGCGCTCAACCTCCCAGTGGCATACTTATCAGCTGAAGACGCCGATTCTGGCTATGATGCTAGAGAGGTAAAACTTATTGATGTTATGCCTGTCTCCTCTCTTTCTTTGTAATTTTTTTAAATTGCACCCTTTTGTAATTTTTCCTGCCCATGAGATAAAAAATTGAATTAATACAATAAATAGTTCTATTTACATGTTCGAACATTTCTTTTTTGATTCAATGAATTCAGCGAGCACAGTTGCGAGTGCTGCACAAGCATGGGGGAAATTCCGACTTACGTAGTGTTCCGTGGAATGCAACCCTTATGTAAGTTCGGGAGTTCTTGTATATATAAATTTGCATTTAAAATCTCTCTCTCTCTCTCTCTGAAAACATTTATCTATTATATTAAATAATATAAAAACTATCTTTCACTCATATTTTTACTGGAAGGATGTAAGAGAAAACATGGGTTATCTTCTTCCTTTGTAATCATCACATGAAATATGAATTTCATTAAGTATATCTTAAGCTGCAGATCTTTATAATATAGCCAATTATTATATTTAGTTGTAATATCAATAAAGACCAAAAGTGTAAGGTGTCTCGGCTTTTGCTGCATCTAAAAAAAAAAAAAAAAAACTCAACTCTTGTATACACTGTATCCTTTTATCATACTCTTCCCAGTGCCAGAAGGTACTGATTCAGTTGGCCATTAAGCTTCGCTAGACTGTCAACCACAACGGAATGCAGTCTAATTGCTGACAGTATGCTGATCAAACAAACATTCTGAACTTCCTGAGATTCATTCTATTAATTTTCCTAAACAACAATTTATATTTTTTAATCCTGGTTCTTCTGTCCCATTTCAATGTGAAAATTCATCATCATTCAATTGACCCCCCCCCTTGTGCCTTATATACCTCAATTAGATCCCCACTTCCTGCCCTGAGATACCATGTTTACAAGCTCTGTAACCTACACCTTTATAGCCTCTCTACTCTTGTTGCAAGTTACCCCTTTGGACCTTTTCAAGAAGCTTTTCATTAAATGCAGAATCCAAACCTGAACACAATATTCCAGATGTAGCTTGAACACTGACTTGTATAACAGAACTATAACCTCCACCACCTCCTTTTTTTCAAGATGAAAAGGCATGGTAAATCATTGATACTATGCCTACCTGCTCACACTGCAGTCTCTTTCCTCATTTACACCCTTCTTCTCTATCCTACCTAGCATATAAAGTGTACAAATTATTCTTGGGACCATGCTACACTTACCTGAGACTGATTAACTCTGCCACATTGTGAAAAAGGCCCATAAAAATTCTTCCTGTCATCAACTGGACTCAAACTCAGGTCTTTACCACCCAGTGTTGGGAGGATGGTGATCCTACCAACTGTGCAACCCACAAGGAATAGATCAAGAGTACTTGTGGGATACTTCATAATTTTGCATACATGGATAGCCCTTAATAAATTAGACACCATCTTCAGCAGTTACATACCACAGAGAAAGACATAGGCAAACAACTATAAGGGATGTATTAAAGGAGTAAAAAAAAAAAAAAAAAAAAACTTCACCTGTCTGCAGAGTAATGATAGAAATGTTCATATGATATCAGCATTAATTAAAGATAAATTAATGCTGATATCATATGAATAAAAGAAACATGTTTCTATACTGAGATTGGGAATAATAAATGTCATTTTGGTGAATAGTATGCTCAGAGGAGATAGGAAGGAGCAAAGTGATTAGGAGGTTTTGTTGCTTATCAAAAGCTTCTTGAAAAGAACTTTTTCCAGAGCCTAAGCAAGTCTGGGCATGTGTTGAATCTGTGTTGAGTGAGTTGACTAATAGTAAAGGAAATAAGATGAGGATGTGTTAAAGGCCAAACAATTCTGAAGAAAATGATAAAAATCTCTTTAAGCAATCCATGTGTGCAAGCAAAAAAAAAAAAAAAGTGCATCATTATGGCCAAACTAATTTCCCCTCTTAGAAACTGGAAGTTGTAGATATAAGGTACCTATAAGGGAAGTAGTTTTGTGAATCAACTAGATGACAGCTATTTATTTCAACACATTTCAAAAAGCACAACGTGGGAGGGATATACTTCAGCTAGTTCTCACCCAGATCCCAAGTGGATTAAAAATGTGACAGTTCTGGAACAAAGAGCAGGGAGTGATCATAACTCCATAATGGGCATTATCCAAAGAAATATTGGTGGTCAAAGGAAAAAGTCAGGACTTTAATTAAAGGAAGGGAGACTACAATAGACTTTGGTATTTCTTGAATTCTGTCAATTGAAGTTACAGAACTAGCTGTAGAACTGAAGTTAGTATCAAACAGTGTACAGTAACAACTATATGATATTTGATGCTAATGCATTACAGGAAGTGTTTAAACGATTTATCCTGGAAGCTACAAACACATGCATTGCAGGTGAGAAGTACTGCAAAAGAAAGATGCCAAAATGGATGACATGAAAGCTGAAAGATTTAACTGAGCAAATGAAAAGGGCATGAGACAGTTTCAATTACTGTATGACAGTGCTTCATACAATAATTCCAAGCAATGTAACAAGACCATTAAACCACTGATGGGTAAAGACTTATAAACACTGAGTATGAAAAATTGCTGAAGAGAACTAAGAATGATCATAACTCCATAATGGGAGTTATGATCATTCTTAGCTCAAAAAGGAAGCCTACTCATATATGAAAACAAGAGCAGAGCAGAGCAGGTCTCTTGCAAGATCAACATAGAAAAAACGAATCCATCTGAAATGGCAGGTGAGCTGAACAAATATTTTAAAAATATCTTTACTATTGACATCAAATTAGTACGAAGGAGGGATAGAAAAGACAAGATGAATTGTTGTAAAATAAGTAACTTCATGCTATCAGCGACGCACCTATCTGAAAAGCTCCACTGGGGTTCCAGGGGTAGGTGGTATACATCCACTTGCACTGGAAAAAGAGGCTAGTGAGGATATCCAACCATTAATAATGATTGGATATTCTCAATCATTACAATCAATAATGAGATCAACAGATTCAGGAATTATTCTGTTGTACTGAACAAGTGCCAATATATCCTGAATTCATTCATAAGAAAGGGGCTAAAGCAGTGATGAACAGTTCTAGACCAATGAATTTGACTTCTGTGGGTTGTAAGATTATGTAACTTATGGTTAAATATGCAATACAGAACCACCTCAACAAGGATGGTATCTTAAATGGGTCTCAGAGTGGTTTCACAGAAGAGATAACTTGCCCAACAAATCTGGTAAATTACTATAATGAGGTTATAAAGCAGTTGGATGCCAGAAACAACCTTAACACTATACATCTGAATTTTATGCTTTTGATAGTTCCTCATGGGAGGTCATTGTATAAATCAGAGCAGGTTGCAATAACAAGAATTATCAATTAATAAATATGAATTCATTGAAAAACAGGAGACAGAGGGAGGTCATAAATGGGTATTCTTAAGAGTGGACTGGATGAACAAGTGCAGTTCCTCAGGGATCAGTGTTTGGACCTCTCTTGTTTCTGATCTAAATGATACTGATGAGAGAATACAGAGGAAGCTGCCAATGTTTTCTGACAATTTAACAGTTGTGAAGGTGGTTAACAACTGGAAAAACATGTGCTATTTCAAAAGGATATGAACCAACTCCAAATAAGCATTAGCTGCCAAATAGCAGCTAAAGCTTAATGTTAACAAATGCAAAGTATTGCACTTGGGGAACAGAAACTCTGGAGTAGTTTACAGATCAGTGTGAGAAGAATTAAAGGATGTACTCAATGGGAAGGACTTGGAATTCTGATGTAGAAAAAAAGTTCAAAATCAGTGAAAGAAGTCAGCCAGAAGGGCACATGGTGTTCTGTTTATGTTTTATTGGAATTTGGGAAGTAAGGAAAAGAAAGTCATTGTCCTCTAATAAGGCAATGGTGTAAACACACTTGGAATATTGTATTCAGATCAGGCCACATCTATAGAAAAACACAACTTCTGGAGAAGGTTACTAGATTAGTGAAGCATGCTAAGCATTATCTCTACAAGGAGCAACACAGGCAATGTGGGTCGAAGAGCTTAGACACCTGGGGGGGATGGAGGATGATTGAGGTGTATAAGGCCCCAAGGGGATTAGTAAAATGAATGTAGAAGAAACATTCTCACTGGTGAGTAGCATTAGCATAGGCACATGATGCAAGAAAGCAAGCTTATACAGCATCAGCCAAAAAAAAAAAAAAAAAAACACACACACCACTTCTCATTTCACTCATCCACTCACTCCAAATGTTTATCTAGTTGTCTTGAATCTATTTAAGCTATTAACTTCTACAACAACAGATGGAAGTTTTTCCAGCAATCAACCACCCGCTGGCTAAAGGCAAACTTCCACACATCTATCCTACAACCGTCTTTCCTCAATTTGAATTTATACCCTCTCAGAGTAAGACAAGAAACAAAGAGCACAAATATAAAATCTTAAGGAGTAACAGTAAACTTGGTCCCATGAAGCTTACTTTTGGGTGGGGCACCATGTTATGGAATATTGGAATAATTTGCCTGCAAGGATATCCAAGAGAGTTTGGTGAAATTCAAGGAAGAAATGGATAGGCTTTTTTTTTAATTTTTTTTTTTTTTTTTTTTAAATAACACATGCTAGAATATGTTCATTTCTTTGTATTAGTATGTCACATTAATACTAATACTCATTACTAATACTAATTTAATACTAATTTTGAATGTTACAGCAAAACTCTGTGAACAAACACAGTCATTCCATACCTCAAGTGATTCAAACTTGGAAATGCAAGGATATTTAGAATGGTTTGGCAGAAATACTTTGGTTCAGTAGATGGCAGCTCTCACCTTATTCTTGAATTAAGTCCTAATTCATACTGATTCATAGGAGAACTGCCCTTGGCAGGTCTCCTACAAATCAGAACTGTATTCCGTACTCTACTTGTTCCCTCTTTGCGAAGCTATCTTTAGCAGGAAATGACGCAGTCAAAGGAAATTCCTTTGTGTGTTTGTTGCAAAGAGCATGAGGAGGTTAAAAGCAAATTTAGCATTCTGATGGGCTTATATATGGCTTGAAGAATAGGACTAATACCCTTGAAGGATTAAAAGAGAGGTGACCCATCAAGCACTCAACTGCACAGCCAACACTAGAGCCCATGCACCAGCATCTCACAAGGTGACTACATCTTCCACAGTGGAGATCCTTAGTCCAACAGGAAGTAGCTATAGTTAATAGCTCAACTGTCAGGAAAATATATTGTACAAAACTGTCAGGAGGAATAGGGCAAGGGAATACCTACCACAAGTTAAAAGTTGATGTTCTCGTACAGCAGCTATCATCTTTTAAGGGCACAAAAGATGAATATTCTTGTACACACTGGTACCAATGATATTAAGAGTTGAAAATCTTAGGATTTTAGCATTAGCATTTAGCATTACTTGAGGCATATGATGCAAGAAAGTAAGCTTATAGAGCATTAATAAATTTGAAAGTGTCTGCAATTCTGCCCAGACACGATAGGAGGGAGTACATGATGAGAGCCTTTTCAATCAATTCGGCCCTGGAGGGAATGTGCAAGGCTCAAGGGGTAGAATTTTTTTCAGCGTGGTCTGTGCTTGTTAACAGGAGAGACTGTTTTTACAGGGATGCGATACACTTAAATAAAAAGGGTGCAAGAATATTTGCTGATGCTATCAAGGCAGTGTTAGGTGGGTCGGAAAACTTATAGCTTGGGGGGATTCACAGACTAAAAGGTTAAAAGTAGCTGCAGGCAGAGGTGAAGGTGATTCTTGCACAATTTCTATTAGAATAAGTAGCGACTTGGAGCGTGGGGTGCTGGGGTTTTCAGGGAGTGATGGCAGTTATCGTGAAACAGGTGGGTATATAGAATGTGTCAGGGTAACTACGAATAGGTGCATGTATACCAATGCTAGACGTATAGTAAATAAATTTGATGAATTTGAAGACATCAAAGGAGGATATTGTTGGGATATCAGAGACGTGGTGTCACACAGATATAAGGAATGCAGAACTGGAATTTGGGGAGTACAATGTGTACAGAAAGGATAGACAGGATAGAAAGGGAGGAGGTGTCATACTGTTAATTAAGAAAAACATAAAATCAAAAGAAGTGCATCCAGTTGATATAGATGAACAGTGCACTGTTGAGTCAGTTTGGTGTGACATAAGCACCGTGAAAGCAAAAATAAGAGTAGGAGAGTGTTATAGGCCTAATGAGTTGAATGAGTACAAAGAACAATTGTACAGAGAAATAGAGTGGGCTAGTAAATCAGAATATCTTATAATGGGGATTTTAAATTCCCAGATATTGACTGGAACTTGTAGATTGGTCACTCACACACTAGTAAGACTTTTGTGGATTTATTGGATGACTGCTTTCTGCAGCAGCATGTTCGAGAGGCAACCAGAGAGGGTAATACTCTTGATCTGGTTATCAGCAGTGAACATTCGTGTATTAAGAATTTACAGACAAAGGAACCACTAGGTGGCAGTGATCACAGTGTACTGATGTGGGATTTACTTAAAGATTTAATTACCACCAGGGGTAAAGGAAAGGGTTTTTGCTTTCGTAAAGGTGAGTACAGCGGTCTCAGACAGTTTTTAAATTCTGTACAGTGGGATCAACTGACGATGTTACCAACAGTAAATTCTAAGTGGGAAGCATTCAAGGAATTAATCGTGGAAGCTACTAAACGTTTCATACCTATTAAGAAATATTGTTCAAGGTTTAGGCCTAAATGGTTATCAAATGAACTAATGAGACTCGTGACAGAGAAGAAAAATGCATGGGATGCATATAAATTATCAAGCAGCTCAGAAGCCTATGGCAGATATAAGCTAGTCTGTAATCAGGTCACAAAGGAGGTTAGGCAGGTAAAGGCAGATTACGAGAAATCTTTGGCAAAGGATGCTAAGAAAAACAGCAAGGATTTCTTTACTTATATAAACTCTTAAAGGAAGGAGATGAATCTGATTGGTTCACTTGATATCGATGGTTTGACTGTTGATGATCCTGCTCAGATAGCAAACAAACAATGAGTATTTTGCATCTGCATTCATGCATGAGAGTTATTAAGGTTTGAAAAATGGCAGAAGGTTATCAAATTGTAGCAGGGTGCTTAATGATTTTGTAATAACTGAGAGCAAAGTAGAAATTGTTGAAGTTAAACATAAGAAAGGCACCTGGGGTGGATGGGATCTATCCAGTTATATTAAAGGAGGCAGCAAAGCAACTAAGCAAACCCTCAGCCATAATTATGAGAGCATCCTTGGACTCAGAGGAGGTCCCCACGGACTGGAGATGTGCAAATGTATCCCCAATTCACAAAGGGGGGATCGAAGGGTGACAAGAGTAATTACAGACGAGTTAGCTTAACTTCTGTTCCGGGTAAAATAATGGAGTCACTAGTTAAAGATGCACTGCAGGATCATCTAGACAAGACTGCAGCAATAATTCAGACACAGCATGCGTTTGTTAAGGGAAAGTCTTGTCTGACAAATTTGATATGATATTATGATATGGTTACAAAGGAACTGGATGCAAAAAAATAATTTTTATATCATATATTTGGATTTCAGGAAAGCTTTTGACACTGTTGCGCATGGAAGACTATTGTACAAATGATATTAAGGGTAAGTTGCTAGAATGGATAAAAGGATGGTTGGGTGGGAGAAGACAGAGGGTGGTAATCAATGGGTGCTGCTCTTCATGGACTAATGTTATTAGTGAAGTCCCCACAGGGTTCAGTGTTGGGTCCACTGTTCTTATTGATGAAGGTATATCAGGCTTAGTGTCGAAGTTTGCAGATGATGCAAAGGTTGGCAGGGTTGTTAATGACAGTAATGGCAGTGTGCTACTGCAACAGGATCTAGATAATTTGGGCAGATGGGCTAAGAAGTGGCAACTGAAGTTTAACCTTGACAAATGCAAAGTACTGCACAAGGGTAGAAGTAATCCCAGAGAAAAGTACCAACTGTGTGGTACTACACTTGAGGCGGTAGAAAATAAAAAAGACCTGGGAGTAATTGTGCAGTCAGATACGAAGTTTTCTGAGCAATGCAGACAGGCTGCCAGGGCAGGCCATGGGGTTTTGTCAATGATATATAGGAATTTTGCTAGCAGGGAAAAGGAGGTGATTGTCCCTCTGAATAAGGCAATGGTCAGGCCACGCTTTGAGTATTGTGTACAGGTCTAGGGGGCCTCATTTTAGGAAGGATGTAGATTTGCTTGAGCGTGTACAGAGAAGGGCAACAAGATTGGTAAGGGGAATGAAGGGATCCTCTTACCAAGAGAGGCTTAAGTTCTGCAAATTGCAGTGGCTGGAGACTAGGCACCTGTGTGGTGATCTGATTGAGGTGTATAAGGTCTTGAATGGGTTGAGCACGCTGAATTCTGATGGGATCCTTCCACTTGTTCAGATTAAGAACCTAAGGGGGCATAAATTAAAATTAAGAAAAGACAGATGTAGAATAGATGTGCAGAAATTTGCTTTTAGCCAGCGGGTGGTTAATTTCTGGAACAAATTTCCATCTGTCGTTGTGGAAGTTGATAGGTTGAATAAATTTAAGGAGAAACTGGACAGGCATTTGGAGGGAATGGTGTGATATTTTTTTTTTTTTTTGGCTGATGCTGCATAAGCTCATACACTTGCTTTCTTGCATCACATGCTACTACTACTACTACATCATTTTCAAATTTAGATATCACACCCTCTATCCCTTCATCAATGTCATTTAAGAAAATCAAAAACAACAGTGGTCCCATTGCATTTCTTACATTAACTCAATCTGAGGAATAATCATTTATCACAACCCTGTGCCTCCTGCTTTGAAGCCATCCTGCTATACATCTAACGATTTTCCCTGCAATTCCAACCTGTTCCAGCTTATAAAGTAACTGTTCCTGTGGTACTGAGTCAAATGCTTTGCTGAAATCCAAATAAACAATGTTGAAATTATTCTCTGAATCCAGCTCACAAGTGACCCTGTCAAAATAGCTAACCAGATTTGTTAAACATGATTTTCCTTTTACAGAACCATGCTGCATATCCTTCAGAATTCCATTCCTATCCAAATGATCCTGAATTCCACGCTTGATCATTGCCTCCATGATTTTCCCTACTGTTGAAGCTAGACTAAATTTCCCACTACACTCTTAGAACAGTCCTTATGTATTGTAGATACATTGGCACTTTTCCAGTTCAAAGAATCTCTCCTGAATCCAGTGATGCTCTCATATTTAACCTCAATGGTTCAGTGCACTAACTTGCTGCCTCCCTTAAAATTATAGGGAATATGCCATCAACCCCAGGAGCCTTACTAGCTTGTAGACTCAAAAGTTTTTTCTTTAAAAAATCATGTGAAATTTCAATATCATTAATTGCATATTTTTAAACTTCACTCCCATAATTTCTCATTGATGTAAATGATTTTTCTACTGTAAATATCGATGCAAAGTAACTGTCGAGTTCATCTGCAACATCAGCTGGGGTATCTAACACTATCCTGCATCCATTGCATATGGGTCCGATCTGGTTGGTCCTTCTCTTCTTTGCATTTATATATACAAAGAGTTCCTTATCCCCACTCTTTGCCAGAAATTTCTCATAATCTGCCTTTGCAGCCTAACCTTTTCTGTGGCACTATTACAACTCAATTTATAGCCGTTATAGGCTTCAGTACTTTTTATTGCTCTAACTTTTCCATGCTGTCTTTTTCTGCTCAAGTAATGTAGTAAATTCATTATTCATCCAACTTGGAATCCTTCTCTTGGAGTATTTTTTTTAATGGTATATATGCATTCAAGACTTCTGTGATTAATGTTTTAAAGGTATTCCATAATTCAATTGTATTCGCTCTCTGTGAGGTATCTATCCAGTTAATAGAGGCCATGTAGCACCTTAAGCTGTTGTAATTTCCTTTCCTGAAAATATAACCCATTCCTGTGCCTTTAACTACTGCCACCTCTCTTTTCATTGTCCACCACAGAACTCAATGATCACTTTCTGCTACTGGTTCATGTACTGTCTGCTCTTTTATTTCATCTGGTTCATGGATGATGATCAGGTCTAGAATATTCTTTTCCCTAGTACTATCCCTGACATGTTGATACAAATAAAATCATTTAGTTGATTTTAAAATTTTGTCCCTCGTATCAGAGACTGGTTATCAATGGGATCTGCTGTTTGTGGACTAATGTTATTAGTGGAGTTCCCCAGTGTTCAGTGCTGAACCCATTGTTGTTTTCACTATTTATCAATGATATTGATGAAGTTATATATGCTGAATGTCTAAATTTGCAGATGATACAAAGGTTTGCAGAGTGGTTAATTGCAGTCATCAGGGTGAGGTATTGCAACGAGATCTAGGAAAATTGGCTCAATGGGCTGAGAAATTGCAGTTGAAGTTCAACATTGACAAATGCAAGCTACTGCTTATGGGTAACAGTAACCACAGAGTAACTTATCAACTGTGTGGTACTACACTCACAGTAGTGAAGAACAAAAAAGACCTTTGGGTAATTATGCAGTCAGAAATGAAATTCTCAGAGAAGTGCAGACATGCTGCCCAGGCAGCTCACTGGGTTTTGTCAGTGATATGTGGAAACTTTTCTAGCAGGGATAAGGAGGTGATTATCCCTTTGTATAGGGCAATGGAATACATTGAAATGGACCACCTAACCAAAAGGACTATAATAAACTTTATACGCAGAAGAAATGATGAACGGATACAAGAGGCACTTTAAAAAATTGCATCTATGAAATGGGCAATAAGAGGTTCTGCACCAGGCAGAAATGGATTCAGTGCCTAAGAAACGAAAATGGCACTGCTCAAACAGAAAGAAAGGCAGTTATTGAAATAGCTACGAAATTTTACAAGAAGCTGTAGAGTGACGAGACCTCCAGTGTTGAGGCAGATATTCACAAAAATTATCAGACAAAAGAAGCAAGAGATACTGAAGTTCTACCAATAACAGAGACAGAAATACAACATTCACTAAAGAATGTAAAAAACAATATAAGTCCGCATCCAGATGGCATTACAGTGGAAATGATAAAATTTGAATAAAAAGAAATACTTCAAACAAACATCTTACCAGCACAGTGGCTAATGTCTCAAATAATACTTCATAAGCATGTTGGGCCTGTCACGCAAAGACAGAGTTAGAAATGAGGCAGTAAATCAGATATCACCAATTACCGCCCTATCAGCTTGATTTTGCAAAATTACAAAGTATTTATCAAAATAAATCAAAGAATGTATTTCTTGCTTGCTAGATAAGAATCAACCTGTGGAACAAGCTGGATTCAGAAAAACTTTTCAGTGACTGACCACCTACACACTTTAAATCAAATAATAGAGAAGTACCAGGAATACAACAAGATACTTTACCTGGCCTTCATTGATTACACCAAAGCTTTTCCTTCCAGGAACCACAGAGTACTCTTCAAGGCCCTAGAGCAACAGGGTATTCCAACAACAAACATCACCCTACTATAGCAAATCTATAAGGACAGCTCAGCTCAAATAAAATTGGATAGATTGGGAGAGAAATTCCAGATCAAAAGAGGAGTTAAACAAGGTGGCCCAATCTCACCGAAACTATGTACAGCTACACTACAGTATAATTTCAGAAACCTAAACTGGGAAAACAGAGGAATTAATATCTTCGGAAAGAAACTAAGCCATCTAAAGTTTGCTGATGATACTGTTTTTTTCTCAAAAGTTGCATAAGAATTGCAAGAAATGCTAGATGAATTAAGGAAGGAAAGTGCAACTGCTGGCTTAGACATCACTCTTGAAAAGACAAAAATCATGACAAATTACCAACAGTATCCCATTATAAATCTCAATGACACGCCTCTCAAATTTTTTAATCAGTTGACTTATCTGAGGCAAATTCTATCTTTTCTTGATTGCCAGACACGTGAGACCAATAAGGTTGAAAAACAGCTGGAAAAAATACTGGATGCTTGGGAACTATATGAAGGGGAACTGCCGGTTTATCTAAAAAGAAAGCTCTTAAATACATATATAAATCCTATACTTGCCTATGGAGCACAAACTTGGTCCCTTACTAAGATGCAAGAAAGAAAATTACAAGCAGGACAAAGCAGAATGGAAAGAAGCATGTTGGGCCTGTCACACAAACATAGAATTAGAAAATCGAATTACATAAAATAACTGGTATAAAGGACATTATAGTGGAAGCAAAACATCTAAAGTGGAAATGGGCAGGTCATATTATGAAAAAAGAAGATAATAGATGGAGTAAAGCTGCAACTGAATGGATACCACTGGAAGGACATAGAAACAGGTCAACAAAAAAGGAGATGGTATGACAAGTTGAAGGAGTTTGCAGGGGGAAACTGGCCAACCATGACATGGGATAGAAAAAGATGGAAGAGTTGGGAGAGGCCTTTTCCCAGCAGTGGGATGGTAATGGCTAAGATAAAGAAGATGGTTAGACTGCATCTCGAGTACTGTAACAAGTCTAGAGGCCTTAGTTTAGGAAGGATGTAGATCTGCTGGAATAGATGCAGAGAAGGGCAACCAGACTTGTGAAGGGGGAAAAAGGGTGCTCTTACATAGAAAGGTTTCAGTTCTGCAAATTGCAGCATCTCGAGACTAGGCGCTTGCAGGAAGATCTAATTGAGGTGTTTAAAGCTTTGAATGGATTAAGGAAACAATATTAATGGAATTCTTCCACTTGCTAAGACTACACATGAGGGAACATAAATTCAAATTGAGGAACGATGGTTGCAGGATAGATGTGTGGAAGTTTGCATTCTTTCAGTATATAATATCAGAATTATTTTTTTATCTGGTTCCATTGTGACTGTAGCGTAAGTCATTCCTGTCTAGATGATTTTGCATTACTTCTTTAACAAGAAACTCCATTATTTTCCCCAGAACAGAGGTTAAGCTAACAAGTCTAATTACTCGTGTCACTCTTTGATCCCCTTTGTGAATTGGAGATACATTTGCACATCTCCAGTTCATAAGGACTCCTGAATTCAAAATGCTCTCATAATTTTGGATAATGGTTTGCATATCTCCTTTGCTATCTTCCTCTAATATAATTGGATAGACCATTCACCCCAGTTTCCTTTTTTATGTTAAGCTTCCTCAATTCCACTTCTCTCAATTATCACAAAATCATTTAGCTCCTTGTTTAATTCTGATAAAATTCTGAAATTCTGCTTCATAAAGAGCTCCTCGTGCATGAATATTGATGCAAAATACCTATTCAGTTTTTCAGCAACCTTGGGAGTATCATCAACAGTAAAAAGCCTAGTAGCTTCTACAATTACTTTCCTGAATGCTTCCCATTTTTATCTTTTCTGCTGGCAACAATCATCAGACTCTGTATAAAATTTAGTTATGTCTTTAAATAAGTCCCACATCAATACACTGTGATCACTGCCACCTTGAGGGTCTTTTGCATGCAGGTTCTTAATGCATGAAGAGTTACTGCTGATAATAAGATCGAGTGTTACTTCCTCTTGTTGCTTCTTTAGCATGCTTGATGCTGAAAACAGTCATACAATAAATCCACAAAAGTCTTCATAGTGTGTGAGTGATCAAACCACAAGTGTTCCATTCAATACCTAGAAAGTTAAAATTCCCGCTTATAAGACATTCTGATTTACAGGTCTACTGTGTTTCTCTGTACAGCAGGCCCCTGTTATAATGCGGTTTGTTTTACGCTGATTCGCTATAATGCTGTTCTTATATTATAACCCGTATCTGAATTAGAACCCGTATTTGACTATAACGCTGTCACAGATCACTATAACGCTCTTTTACAGATTGCATTTTTGGCATATTTAACGAAATTGTTTCATTTGATGGAGTCAATAGCTTGAAAATGAATACCAAAACAGCATTAAAACATTTCCCATGCCGACTTGAGAAATTTTCCCACGCTCAGTGACTTATTACGTAGTTCCGAGATCAACATTTTAAAAAATTATCAAGTAATATTGTAATATTTGCGTTATATGCATTTATCCAAAGTCTATTCATCACTCAGTACCCTATTAGACATCGTGCGAAATGGACAGTTTACTTGAACATTGTATCATAATTAATGCAACCAACACAGTTACATTTTCGAAGAGTTAATAATGGCCGATAAGAATGAAAAAGCAACGTCTGAGTGCAGTATGAAGACTATAAATGTAAGAAAAAGACCGAATTTGAAAATTAAATTAGACGTTTTGAAGCGAATCGATTCCGGTCAAAGACAAGCAGATGTGTGCCATAATTTAGGACTTGCAAGTTTAACTGTAAGAACAATTATAAAAAAAAAAAAAATAAAGAATTAATTTTAGCAGCGGGAAAGATAGCTGTTCCACTGCAAACAACTAGAGCTAGGTCGGCTATTAGGATTGAAATGGAAAGACTTTAACTAATTTTATTGAAGATAATATCCAATGCAGAATTCAGTTAAGTTAAATATTATTAAAAAAAAAAAAAAAAAAAGAGAGAGAGAGAGAGAGAGAGAGAGAGAGAGAGATTAGCCAATATGATGATCTGAAGAAAACTCACCTAAAAAAAAAAAAAAAAAAATGTGGAACCATTTAAAACTAGTTAGGACTGGTTGAATAGATTTAAAATCCAGGGAGAAGCCGCAAGTGCAGATGGAGCTGAAACTTTTAAAAAAGAACTTGTTAAAATTATTGAAGAGGGGTATTGTGTGTTATACTTCTTAACAAGTTTTTAACATAGATGAAGCAGGACTTTTGTAGAAACTAATGCCTAAAAGAAGTTTCATATTGAAAGAAGAAAAAAACATGCCAGGTTTCAAAGCAGTGAAGGATCGGTTAACTTTATTGTTGGGTGGTAACGATGTGGGGGATTTAAAATTAATACTCCTTTTAGTTTATTTGGAAGAGGGCCAAAGTTCAACCCAAAATCGACACATTTTTCACGATTAAATTCATCAATTAAATTAAATCAATTTAGATCAATTAAATTCATGATTTTAATTGGAATTTTAAGTTTAATTTTGATACGTAAGTAGTTACCACATAATTATATATTTATGTAATGCAGAATATTTTATATGTACAAATATTTGAATATTAAATATTTTGACTGACATTTGTGCATCTTTTCACTACCGTTTATTATTGATTAGGAAATATCCTATGGCACCGACCGCAACTCACAAACACATTTGTTACCTTATGGGAATGCAGCACTCGCTTAGCACAGATTCACTTAGCGCTCTGTTTTTACGGAACAAATTATCAGCATTAAGAGGGGGTCATCTGTATAGCTTGTTATTCTTGTCACACTCATTAGGCCTATAAAAACTCCTACTCTTATTTCCATTTTCCCAGTGCTTATGTCACACCAGATTCACTCAACATTTCACTGACCATCCATGTCAACTGAATGCACTGCCTTAGATTTAATATGCTTCTTAACTAAGAGCATGACGCTACCCCCTCCTCACTTTTCTTTGGTTTTTTTTTTTTTTTTTTTTTTTAAATGGGGAATACAATGTGTACTCCCCAAAAATCAAATTCTACATCCCTTATGTCTGAGTTACACCAGGCCACAGATATCCCCACAATGTCTGCATTTTATGACTTAATTAGTACTTCAAATTTTTTTATTATGCTTTTAGCATGAGTGTACATGTAAATATGCATTCATCTCTTCTTACTTTTAGCTACCCTAACACAGCCCGTGTATTTGCTTGTTTCATGATCACACACAGTAGGCCTTTAAATCTTGGAAGCTACTACGCTTTTCATACCAACTAAGAAATACTGTTCAAGATTTAGGCCTAAATGGATGTCAGATGAATTAATGAGGCTAGTGGCAGAGAAGAAAAATGCGTGAGATACATAAAAATTAGCAGGTGACAGAAGCCTATAGCACATATAAGCTAGTCTGTAATCAAGTCACAAAGGAGGTTAGGCAAGTGAAGGCTAGTTATGAGAAATCCTTTAAAGGATGCAAAGAAAAACAACAAATACTTCTTTACTTATGTAAACTCTAGAAGGAAGGGGATGAATCAGATTGGTCCACTTGATGTTGGTAGTTCGAATGTTGATGATCCGGCTCAGATAGCTGACAAACTAAACGAACATTTTGCATCTACATTCACACATGAGGAATTCTGTAAGGAAGGGGAGGACAGAAGTTTACTAAACTCTAACAGGGAGTTATATGATTTTGTAATAACTGAGAGAAAAGTGGAGGAGAAATTGCTGAAGATGAACATAAAAAAGGCACCTGGGGCAGATGGAATCTATCCAGTTATATTGAAGAAGGCAGTGAGGGAAGTAAGTAAACCCTTAGCCATAATTATGAGAGCATCCTTAGATTCAGGGTAGGTCCCCATGGACTAGAGATGTGCAAAAATATCACCAATTCACAAAGGGGGTTCAAAGAGTGACACAAATAATTATAGATCTATTAGTTTAACTTCTGTTCCGGAGAAAATAATGGAGTCTCTGGTTAAAGAAGTGATGCAGGATCACCTAGACAAGACTGCAGTAATAGTTCAGACACAGCATGGGTTTGTTAAGGGGAAGTCTTGTCTGACCAATCCGAATGGATACTACAATGTGGTCAGAAAGGAATTGAATGCAAAAAATAATTTTGATATCATATACTTGTATTTCAGGAAAGCTTTTGATACTGTTCTGCATGGAAGACTGCTGTACAAATTGAAGTGGTATGGCATTAAGGGCAAGTTACTGCAATGGATAAAGGGATGGTTGAGTGGGAGATGGCAGAGAGTGGTAATAAATGGACACTGCTTTACATGGAATAATGTTATCAGCGGAGTCCCCCAAGATTCAGTGCTGGGCCCATTGTTGTTTTGTGTATTTATCGATGAAGGTATATCATCGGAGCGATATGGCCTTAGTTGCTAATGCTCCTAAAAATTAAAAAACAAATGAACAAGTTATATCAGGCTTAATGTCCAAGTTTGCAGATGATACAAAGGTTGGCAGGGTTGTTAATGACAGTAAAGACAGTATGCTACTGCAACAGGATCTAGAAAAGTTAGGCAGATGGGCTGAGATGGGCAACTGAAGTTTAACATTGACAAATGCAAAGTACTCCATATGGGTAGCAGTAACCCAAGAGAAACATACCAACTGTGTGGTACTCCACTCAAGGAGGTGGAGAATGAAAAAGACCTGTGGGTAATTGTGCAGTCAGATATGAAGTTCACTGAGCAATGCATATGGGCTGCCAGAGCAGGTCATGGAGTTTTGTCAATGATATATAGGAATTTTGCTAGCAGAGACAAGGAGGTGATTATACCTTTGAATAAGGCAATGGTCAGGCTAAACCTTCAGTACTGCTTACAGGTCTGGAGGCCTCATTTTAACAAGGATGTAGAGTTGCTAGAATGAGTACAGGGAAGGGCAACAAGATTGGTGAGAGTAACAAAGGAGTTCTCTTACCAAGGAAGGCTTAAATTCTGTCAGTTGCAGCATCTGGAGACTAGGTACCTACAAGGTGATCTGATTGAGGTGTACAAGGCCTTGAATGGTTTGAGCAGGCTCAATGCTGTTGGGATACTTCCACTTGCTCCGACTAAGAACCTGAGGGGGCATAGATTCAAATTGAGAAAAGACAATTGTGGAATATGTGCTGTGAAGTTTGCCTTTAGCCAGAGGGTAGTTGATTGCCAGAACAGACTTCCATCTGTTGTCACGGAAGTTGATAGCTTAAATAAATTTAATGTTGAACTAGACAAACATTTCCAGTGACCGGATGGGTAAAATGGGAAGGTTTTTTTTTTTTTTTTTTTTTGACTGATGCAGTAGTAGTAGTAGTAGTAGTAGTAGTAATGGCATGTGATGCAAGAAAGCACGTGTATGAGCTTATGCAGCATCAGCCAAAAAAAAAAAAAAAAAAAAAAACACGCACCATTCCCTCCAAATGCCTGTCCAGTTCTTCCTTAAATTTATTTAACCTATCAACTTCCACAACAACAGATGGACGTTTGTTCCAGCAATTAACCACCCGCTGGCTAAAGGCAAATTTCCGCACATCCATTCTACATCTGTCTTTTCTTAAATTTAATTTATGCCCCCTTAGGTTCGTAATCTGAACAAGTGGAAGGATTCCATCAGAATTCAGTGTGCTCAACCCATTCAAGGCCATATACACCTCAATCAGATCACCGCGCAGGTGCCTAGTCTCCAGCCACTGCAATTTGCAGAACTTAGAATTTACTGTTGGTAACATCGTCAGTTGATCCCACTGTACAGAATTTAAAAACTATCTGTGACCACTGTACTCACCTTTACGGAAGCAAAAACCCTTTCTTTTACCCCTGATGGTAATTAAATCTTTAAGTATATATTATGTGTCTTATAATGGGAGATTTTAATTTCCCAGATATTGACTGGAATTTGAGGGCTGGTTACTCACACACTAGCAGGGATTTTGTGGATTTATTGGATGATTGTTTTCTACATCAGCATGTTCGGGAGGCAACTAGAGGGAGTAATACTCTTGATTTGATTATCAGCAGTGATTCTTCATGCATTAAGAATCTGCAGATAAATGAACCACTAGGTGGCAGTGATCACAGTGTGCTGAAGTGGGATTTACTCAAAGAGGTAACTACCATTAGGGGTAAAGGGAAGGGTTATTGCTTCTGTAAAGGCGACTACGATGGACTGAGACAGTATTTAAATTCTATACAGTGGGACCAACTGATGATGTTACCAACAGCAAATTCAAAATGGGAAGCATTCAAAGAACTTATCTTGGAAGCTACTAGGCTTTACATACCAACTAAGAAATATTGTTCAAGGTTTAGGCCAAAATGGATGTCAGATGAACTAATGAGGCATATGGCAGAGAAGAAAAATACATGGGATAAATACAAATTAACACATGACACAGAAGCCTATGATAGATACAAGTTGATATGCAACCAAGTTACAAAGGAGGTTAGGCAGGCGAAGGCAGATTACGAGAAATCCTTGGCAAGGGATGCAAAGAAAAACAGCAAAGAGTTCTTTACTTATGTAAACTCTAGAAGGAAGGGGATGAATCAGATTGGTCCACTTGATATTGATGGGTCAAGGGTTGATGATCCTGCTCAGGTAGCTAACAAACTAAATGAATATTTTGCATCGACATTCACACATGAGGAGTTATTCAGCGAGGGGAATGCCAGAGGTGTATTCAACTCTAGCAGTAAGCTACAGAATCTTGAAATAACTGGGAGTAAAGTGGAGGAGAAACTGTTGAAGATAAACACAAGAAAGGCACCCGGGGTGGATGGGATCTATCCAGTTATATTAAAGGAGGCAGCAAAGGAAGTAAGCAAACCCTTAGCCATAATTATGAGAGCTTCCTTGGACTCAGGGGAGGTACCCATAGACTGGAAATGTGCAAATGTGACCCCAATTCACAAAGGAGGATCAAAGGCTGACACAAGTAATTATAGACCTGTGAGCTTAACTTCTGTTCCAGGAAAATTAATGGAGGCACTGGTTAAAGAAGCACTGCAGGATCATTTAGACAAGACTTCAGTTATAGCTCGGACACAGCATGGTTTTGTTAAGGGGAAGTCTTGCCTGACCAACTTGATTGGATACTATGAGGCAGTCACAAAAGAACTGGATGCAGGGAATAACTTTGATATTATATACTTGGATCTTAGAAAGGCTTTTGATACTGTTGCACATGGAAGACTGCTACACAAATTGGAGCAGTGTGACATTGGAGGCAAATTGCTGCTATGAATAAAGGGGTGGTTGAGGGGGAGAAGACAGAGAGTGGTAATCAATGGACACTGCTCATCGTGGACTGATGTTATTAGTGGAGTCCCTCAGGGCTCAGTGTTGGGTCCATTATTGTTTTCTGTATTTATAAATGATATTGATGATGGTATATCGGGCTTAATGTCCAAGTTTGCAGATGATACAAAGGTTGGCAGGGTTGTCAAGGACACTACCGACACTATGCTGCTGCAACAGGATCTGGAAAGGTTGAGCAGATGGGCTGAGAGGTGGCAAATGAAGTTTAACATTGACAAATGTAAAGTACTACACATGGGAAACAGCAACCCCAGAGCAACGTATCAACTCTGTGGTACTACACTGACAGTGGTAGAGAATGAAAGGGACCTGGGGGTGGTTGTGCAGGCAGATATGAAGTTCTCTGAGCAGTGCAGACGGGCTGCAAGAGTAGCTCATGGAGTATTGTCAATGATATGCAGGAATTTTTCCAGCAGGGATAAGGAGGTGATTATTCCATTGTATAAGGCGATGGTCAGGCCACACCTAGAGTACTGTATACAGGTCTGGAGGCCTCATTTCAAGAAGGATGTAGAGCTGCTGGAACGAGTACAGAGTAGGGCAACAAGATTAGTGAATGGAACAAAGGGGTGCTCTTACGAAGAAAGGCTTAAGTTTTGCAAATTACAGTGTCTGGAGAGTAGGCACCAGCGAGGTGATCTGATAGAGGTGTATAAAGCCTTGAATGGTTTAAGCATGCTCAATGCTGATGGGATTCTTCCTCTAGCTCAGAAAAATCACCTGAGAGGGCATGAATTCAAATTGAGGAAAGACAGATGTAGGATAGACGTGCGGAAATTTGCCTTTAGCCAGCGGGTGGTTGGTTGGTGGAACAGACTTCCATCCCTTGTGGTGGAGGTTGATAGCCTAAATAAGTTTAAGGCTCAGCTGGACAGGTATTTTGAACGAACAGAGGGGTGAAGTGGATTTTTTTTTTTTTTTTTGGCTGATGCTGCATAAGCTTGCTTTCTTGCATCAAATGCCTCTACTAATGCTAATGCTAAGTAAATCCCTCATCAGTACACTGTGATCACTGCCACCTAGTGGTTCCTTTATCTGCAAATTCTTAATACACGAATGATCACTGCTGATAACCAGATCAAGAGTATTACTCTCTCTGGTTGCCTCTCGAACATGCTGCTGCAGAAAATAATCATCCAATAAATCCACAAAAGTCTGACTAGTGTGTGAGTGACCAACCCACAAGTTCCAGTCAATATCTGTGAAGTTAAAATCACCATTACCATTAAAAGACATTCTGATTTACTAGCCCACTCTATTTTTCTGTACAACTGTTCATTGTACTCATTCGAGTCATTAGGCCTGTAACACATTCCTACTCTTATTTTTGCTTTCGCAGTGCTTATGTCACACCAAACTGACTCAACAGTGCGCTGTTCATCTATATCAACTGTGTGTACTTCTGATTTTATGTTTTTCTTAATAAACAGCATAACACTTCCTCCCTTCCTATCCTGTCTATTCTTTTTGTACACATTGTACTCCCCAAATTTCAGTTCTGCATTCCTTATATTTGTGTGACACCACGGCTCTGCTATCCCAACAATATCCGCCTTTGATATCTTGACTAACACTTCAAGTTCATCAAATTTATGTAAAGATTGGTAGAGTAATTAATGATCACCGCCAAGCAGAGCTTCTTCAGACTGACCTAGATAGACTTCAGGGATGGTCAGAAAAGTGGCAGGTATGCTTTAATCGAGCAAAGTGCAAGGTCTTACACCTGGCACTTAACACACCCTTAACAGTAACCCCAAAATAACTTATCACTGGTGGAATTGAACTAAAGTCAGTAGTGGTAGAAAGGGACTTGGGAGTTACGATACTGTCAGACATGAAGTTCTCCGAGCATTGTAGACTGGATGCAAGGAAGGCCCATTGTGTCCTATCAATGATTTATCGAACATTTGCTAGTAGAGATCAGGACATCATAATCCCATTATATAAGGCTATTGTTAGACTACACTTTGAATACTGCGTTCAAGTGTGAAGACCACTCCTAAAAAAAAGACAGAGCTTCTTGAAAGGGTCCAGAGACAGGTAATTTGCCTGGTGAGATCAGTAAAAGGATGTCCTTATGAGGAAAGACTTCGAATATATGTGAGTTGCAGCTTAGAAACTAGGCACCTGAGAGGAGACTTGATTGAAGTGTTTAAGGCTCTGAGAGGCAATAGTAAAAGAAATGAGGATGAAATTTAAGTTTATACATGAGTCTAGAAATAGGGGTCATAAATTCAAGTTAGAGGGAGAGATGTTTAAACTGGATTGCAGGAAGTTTTATTTTAGCCAACGAGTTATAAATTACTGGAATAAGTTACTATTTCCTTTTCTCCTATTATTATTTATTATAATATTAATTATTATTATTAAAATTAATTATATTATTAATAATTAATAATATCTTATTATTATTTATTTTGGATTCCCAATTTGGATTCCGAAGCGGACTAGGTACAAGAGAAGCTCTCCTAGGTATGAACATATCACAAAAATGTAGTGAGCACCAGAAGATAGCGTTCAGTTGCTTCATAGACTTTGAAAAGGCTTTCAATCGGGTGCAATGTGTAAAGCTTATAGAAGCACTTAAAAAGCTAGATCTTGATGGATGGGACATCAGACTCAAAGAAATGTACTGGAATCAAACAGCCACTGTAAATGTCAAAACGTGAAACTGACGATATGAATATAAAAAGAGGTGTAAGGCAGGGTTGCTCTCTTGTGCATGCTATTTAACATCTATTCTGAAGTTATTTTCCAAAATGCATTTTCCAGAATTGCAAGAAAATGCAGACCTTCAATTGCTTTTGGACTGTATTAACAACAAATGTAATGATATGAGTTTAAGAATCAATGTCAACATGACCAAACACATGACTCCAGCAAATCTCCAGTAAGCCAAGTCCAGCTATTATTGAATGGGGCTCCAATAGATAGCGACTCATATTAAATACCTTGGTAGTTGGCTAAATGCTGATCTAGATCCAGAAGCAGAAATAAAAGCAAGAATAGAGAAATGCCTTTACAAAATAAAGAACAATGCTGTGTCACAAAGCTCTAGATCTGTCAATCAGACTGAACTCTATAAGTATATGATATCAAAGTTATTTTTTGCATTTCTTTCATCACTGTGACATAGTATCCAATTAGATTGGTTAGACTGAAATTCGTTAGCTGCTATGTGTGGTCCATAGTATTATATGGACTTGAAACTTGGATGCTGAAAACATCAAGCATGAACAAATTGGGGCCTTTGAAATGTGGATCTACAGACACTGCATGCTAAAAATATCTTGGTTAGATAAAATTACCAACATTGAAGCCTCGAAAAGGGCTCGAAGAAAACATGAATTGTTGAGCTTAGTGAAGAGAAGGAAAACTGCCTATCTGGGACATATCCTTAGAAATGAGAAATATAAATTGCTTCAAGTAATAATAGAGGAAAAGAAGAGTGGAGAGGAGGAAAAACATCTGCAACTGGACTGGCAGATCAGCTGAGGATCTTTTTCATCTTGCCCAAGGCAGAGAGAAGTAATCAAATTTATTTACAATGCTCCCAGCATTAGTGTACATACAAGTATGCATGCACTTGTTCTTACTTTTAGTTACCTAACACAGCCCATGTATTTATTCGTTTCATGATGATCCACAGCAGGGCCTGAAGTCCCTGACACCTTGCTTTCTACGCTGCTGCATGTTCCAATAGAAGCAGTGCAAAAATCACTTTCGCATCTGCCTGCAGCTCTAATTAAGCTATTATTCTGTGTATCCCCATCAAACTAGCAGTTTTCCTGACTCGCCTATCAACTGCATCCATAGCATCAGCAAATATTCTTGCATCCCTTCTATTCAAGTGTATCCCATCCCTGTTAAAAAACAGTCTCTCCTGATAGCAAGCACAGACCACACTGAGAAAAATTCTACCCCAGGAGCCTTGACAACTCCAGGGCCGAATTGATTGACAAGACTCTCAACATATACTCTCTCCTATCGTGTTTGGGCAGAATTGCAGACACTTTCAAATCGAATCCTAACATGTAACTCTTTCCCAGCATTGTCCTGTACAGTCAGCCCTCATATAGTACGATAGTTGTGTTCCTAGAAACCCTCATGCAACGCAAAATCGTGCAATATAAACAACAGGCCCTATGGGAAAAATGAGGTTAGGTGCTGAGCACCCAAGATTGAACACACATTTGTAACCAAAACATTACCAAACACAATAAATAATCTATTTATGTAATAAAATTACATAAATAGATTATTTATTATGTAATAAAATATCGCTAATGCTTTTGCTTCTATCGTAAGTGAACTTTTTTGTTTGATTTTCTATCCACACAGATGACAGCCGTTCCACCTCTTCCAATTTTTTGTGTCTTAATCTAATGGATTTTAATTACACTTTGAGTTGTTCCTGCGATGAAAGTTGTTTTTATTTTCTCTGCATTCTTTGTAATTCTCGGCATTGCCTCATTTAGGTCTGTAGCACATGCAATATCACATGGTCTTTCATTTCGCTCAAAGCGTTTCACAATTTCATATTTTTTCTCTATCGACAGAGGCAGACTGGCCATAAGCCTTACTGGGAAACCCAGGTGGGCCAGAGGCCAGTGTAATTTTGGCCATAAGCGCTAATATGGGGCCACTACAAATTTTCCCGGGTAAGAATTTTTGACCCAGTCCGCCTCTGTTTATCGATGTTGCTTTTCTTTTTCTCTCTGAATCTGTAGTGTCTTCACCAGGCCGCTTCCTTTTCCCGTCTTTTAAGTATGTTACCCATTTTTAGGAAATAAAGCACAATTACAAAATGAGGAGGCACGCTTGATACACATAAACAAAGCTGCACGCGTGTAGCAACTGAATAAACAACACCGAAGGCAGAGACACTATGAACACCTCACTAGCTCACATTTTACTAAAGCACATTTCTGGGGATTACTACCATAAAACAATAAAAACAATTTCCAGCTGCGTTTCTGCTAATGGAATCTGTTATAAACTGGTAGTAAACTCGATCTAATTGCATTTGCGATAATACCAATAGCTGGAATTGTGTGGGTTTTTATGCTATTATGGTGAAATGTGTTTCCCCTTCACTGTTATAAAAAACAAATACATTTTCAGAATCTTCTCTTCATTCCTATCGTGTTGTGTTCAGTTGGGGTGATTCCACACTCGACTGCCATTTTTTGTAAACACAAAAGCGAATCGAGCATAAGTGAATTCGGTTTGTGTTATATACAATATTGTTCCCCTATTTATAAATCGTGTATGATCGAATTCGTGTAGTGTAAACACATGTTATACGAGGAAAGACTGTACTTGTTAAGTAAGTCCTCAGATCATTAATGCCAATGGGTACAACAATATTACCTTTTGCGCCCTTAAAAGATAAATCTGCTCTACGTCATCTATTTTTGCCTCTGGCACACATACCCTGCTCATATTCACCTATCTTTTTTGCACAACATATTTCCTGTTTTTTACTGGAGAGGGTGGACAAGTGATGTAGGAGGTTTTTTTCCCCCTTCTTTGGTTGATGCTTCATAGGCTTGCTTCCTTACATCATCATATGCCACAATTAATAACAACTAGGAATTAAGGCACAAAAGAGGTTAGGCAAACTAAGAAAGATTATGAGATGACTCTGGCAAAAAATGCAAAGCAAAGTACCAAAGATCTCTGTATGTAAACAATAAAAGGAAGGGGATGAATCATATTGATCCCCTAAGTATAAATCATTTAACTGGCGAGATCCTGCTCAGTTTACCAACTAACCGCATAGGTATTTTGCATTCATATTCACACATTAGGAATTTTTTAGGAATGTGGACTTCAAAAGTGTATCAGCTTCTAATAATTAAATGCTTTTTTTTATAACTGAGAGGAAAGTGGAAGAGAAATTGTTGAAGCTAAATGTATAAAAGACATTTATGGGGTTCAAATGCATCTATCCAATTATACTAAGGGATGCAAGCAAAAGAGGTGAGCAAATCTTTAGCCATAATTATGAGAGCATCCTTGGATTCAGGGGAGGTCCCAATGGGCTGGAAATGTAGGAATGTATCTCCAGTTCACAAAGGGGGGATCAAAGGGTGAAATGGGTAATTACCTTTTGTTACATGACTTTTGTTACAGGGAAAGCAATGGGATCACTGGTTAAAGAAGTAATGCTGGACCATACTGATGGGAATTCAGTTAGATCGCAGTCACAGCAAGGGTTTAAGAGGAGCCATCTAGTCTGACCAATCTGACTGGATGCTGTGATGCAGTAACAAATCAACTGGATGGAAATAAGAATTTTGACATCACATGTTTAGATGTCAGAAAAACTTAACACTGCTACATATAAAAGACTGCTTCACAAATTGGAGCAGTGTGGCATGAAGTGAAAGTTACTGCAATAGATAAAGAGACGATTAAGCGGGAGAAGACACAAATTATTATCAATGGGCACTATTTTTCATGGACTAATGTTATTAGTGGAGTCCCCAAAGTTCAGTATTGGGTCCACTGTTGTTTTCAACATTTATTAATGATATGGATGGAAGCATATTAGGCTTAAAATCTAAGTCTGCAGATAATATAAAGGTTGTCAGGACAGTTAATGACAATAAGGATGATATGATACTACAACAAGGTCCAGACAAATCAGGCAGGTATGCTAAGAAGTGGCAAATGAAGTTTAATAATGACAAATTGAAGTTAATTCATATGGATAGCAGTAATCCCGTATAAATGTATCATGTAATACCAAACTTGCAGTAGTAGAGAATGAAAAAGACCTTGAGGTAATTGTGCACCAGATATGATTTTCTCTGCAGCGAAGCCAGGCTGCCAGGATAGCTCATGAGGTCTTGTCAATGACATACAAGAATTCTGCCAGCAGGGATAAGGAGGCAATTATTCCATTGTATACTCTCTTAATGTGTAGCAGATGCATGATACTAATAGGAGAGTATCATTCGTGGAGTGCACTTTACCTTTTAGTGACAACTAAAATGCAGTCAAATGTCTATATGTTAATAACTGAAGTGAATAAGTGAAAAGTAATTGGACATGGATGACAATTGAGATACAGGATCATTTAAAGCAAAAAAAACAAAAAAGTTCCATATTTCTCAAGGGTGTTGTCAAGAAATTACGATTCCCGTGATTTACAGCTTGCAGCTGTGGAAGGTACCTTTGCATTTCACAGTGTTGCCCACAACCAAACATTTAGATCAGTGGACTGCTTATCATCTCTTATAAAAAATTATTGTAAGCTTGTAAGATGACCATATACTTTTAGAGCAAAACCAGGACAAAACGTGTTCCAAAGAAGAAAATCCAGAACAAAACCAAGACAACGTTAGTGTTCGCGTCTTTTTAATTATATGTACCTTCGTAAGTAAAGTAAATTATTTTCTAATTTTCTGAATACTTTAATATTTTATTTAGAGTATTAATAAATAATTTAACTTTAAAAATCCAATTAAAAACATGCAACAAAATTAGTAACAAATCAAATATATACATTTTTTAAAGGTGGGATAAAAAATTTACATTAAAATCTGTTCACATAATGTGAACAGATTTTATAAATGAAAAGAAAAGAACTGTTTTTTTTTTTTGTTAGTTCAGTGGTAATCATTACAAAAAATCAAGTTCACTTATTTAAAATGAAATATTAAAATATTTTTAATGAAAAATATTTGCTCTGAGGGTAGTTAGAGAAAAGTATGGAGACTTCGAGGCACCCACAGGCTGCAGTATGGTTTAGCTGTTCACTGTCTGGTTGAGTGTTAGATAGTACTACTGTGTTTGAGATTTAGTAGCATGATAATTTATTTATTCTATATTTATTGTTTGATTCTACATTTGTGAATAGCTGTATTATTAAGTAACTCGGAAGCCAAAAATTCCTTAGGAAGTTAAGTGTTGATTAATCCCTATTGAATAGAAAAATAGGCCAATAAAAATTTGCAGTTGAAATAAAAATATTTTTAACCGGGACATATACTAAACTTGTCAGGACAACAGACTAAAATCCGAGACTGTCCTGGCTAAACCAGGACATATGGTCACCCTATAAGTTTTCATCTGCTCAAACAAAAATAGAAGCTACTGCAAAAAATGTTCTCATGCTGTTTGTGGTGAATCAAAGCATAAAAGAATTAGAAAATACAAATTTTGTATCTGCCATGACTGAGTCATCCAGTCATGGTAATCTTAAACTTATTCCTTTAGTAGTATGATATTTTGACATGTATCAAGAAATCAACATTAGAGTTTTGGAATTCACAAATTTCTCAGGTGAAACTTCCAAAATAATTACAAAATATGTTGTTGCAGTTTTGGAAAAATGGTCCTTGAATGAAAAAGTAATAGCATTATCAGGTGATAAGGTAAATACAAATTTCGGAGGTTCTAACAGAAAAAAAAAAAAAACAAGATGTGCCCCTTTTAGGTCTAAATCAGGATATACAAAATATTGTGCTTTATAAATAATGGTACCTCTAAATGGAAAAGCATCCAATAAGAATGGTACATAGTGCTAGGAAAGCACAATGTTAAAGTTGTGCATCAAAAATCACTAACTCATACAAATGTAGCCAGCTTGGGTATTGTACGTGAACGTATTGTAACCCACTTTGGGTATTATATGTGAGGCACACACGAAATGAATATCTACTTTGTTGTTATTCAGTTTTTAGGAGCATTAGCAACAAAGGCCATATTGCTCTGGGAATATGCGGTGGTCATTCCCTGACCTTTCCGCATTCTCCGTATTTGGTGGTGACTGGCTCAAACCCCGGTCTAATCGAGAAGCGTGTGCTACGCACTGCTGCTCCTTCCCACCTGGCTACGGAGATGCGCCGAATATCTCCTGACTGAAACTTGTAACTATCAAATATCACAGTGCAAGTTACTAAATAAATTTTTGCATCAGACAGAGTTAATAGTAGCAGATTTCAATATTAAAGTGTGGGGGGGGGGAGAAATAATGACACAGAATCTTGAAACAAAATTAGAATCCCCAAATAAACTTGGCTGTAAAAATCTGCTTTCCATGGTTCAAATACACATACACAGCTGCTGCTTTAAACAAATTAAAACTGACAATATTAATCTTAATAATATAATTAATAGTGAATGAGATAAATAGTAATGGCTACTATAACAAGAAACAAATATTCCTGGTGATTGACTAGAGCACTCAAATTCCAATACATTTAAAAAAATCTTGAATAATAAAAATATTAAGTAATTACTTACAAAGCATAAAGTTTTCTACCTTTCAATAAATTTCTATATAAATTTAAGCATGTCTTTGGAAAGAAAATTAAAAATTATAAAAAGTTATTATGAGCCTGTTATGCTTGCAAGAGAACTAAGAAAATGTCAATATAACAACTGTGAAGTAACTGTTTATATATTTTGGCCTAATTTTCTACATTAACAGTTTAGAATATGGGTTCATATAACTGAATATAGGTAAAGCACAAACTCTCTAAACCTAAAATAAAATGATTACCTCCTGCAAAAGATCCTGAGCAGCTATGGCTTTAAGGATATTTTTCTTGCTAGTTTCTTGTATCTCACCTCCCAAAAGTAATTCATCAAGAATGAAATAGGCTTTCTCAAAATTGAAGATTATATCCAATTCACACACCTGTAACAAATATAGTATTCACTTGAACAAAAAATAAATAAATAAATAAAAAACTGCAAAAAAAATTTTTTTTAAATAATGTTATAAATTCTAATAAGCTCAATAACCTGAACAATATAAATATGAAGCAATCACTTACAATTGTTCTACAGTTTAAAAAACATTTAAAAGAAATTTGGATTTTGAAAGAAATTCAGAAAATTTTAGAGAAGAAATAATGTTATTAGTTAATGTGTCTAAAAAATTTAAATTTGATGCAAACTACAGTGAAACTGACTGGTTTTTTTTTTTTTTTTTTTATCAGCACTGTTCGGATCAGAATGTGAAGCTAAGTATATTATTTAGGAAAACTTTATAAACTAATAAATGTGACTTTTTTTAATAAATGCAAGTTCAATGAATATGAGTAACAATGATACTAATTTAGTATTTATTTACTGATAAATGAACTTTTAAAAAGTATTCTGAATGAGTTTATTTTTGAATATGAGTGAATGTGAATACCTTAACACAATATTTTCTTTCAAAGTAGCATTAATAAGGAGCAAACAAATTTTTTCCAGCAACTTTATAAGTTGATGGAAAGAATTCAGGATGCCATTTAGTGCATTTGCTGCATTTATGCTTCTGCATCTTTGAAATATAGTAAGATGATGGATGCTGTTAGTCCATGTTCAGTGAGGCAATGTTAAACCAAAATGGGCATTCTGCATAGGTGCATGGTCATACAACAAAATTCAGTAAATAAATCCCATTCCCTTGAGCTCATTCCTCATCTTTTTGTACCGATTATATCTTTCAGGTGAAGCATTTCAGTGTATAGTTCTTTAGTCAGATTTTGGCCTTAAGTATTTCAGATGGAAACTTTTACAGGAGGGTTCAAAAAAGATTTGCATTCACCCATAAGAAGTTATAATTAGAACGGTTGAAATAAACACCATATATTACACTTTTTCAACAGACCAGACAAAATGAAACATTTTTGCTACCTCTCAATACATTCCCCACAGGCCAGCTTTGAAGAAGCCCCCTTAACTGTCCTTCAAACTATGATTCAGCAGCAGAAATAACCTCATCATGAGCAGCAAAGTGTTTTCCATGAAGAAAGCGCTTCAGGGTAGGAAAGAGGAAGAAATCTGAGGGGGTGCAAGGTTGGGGGAATAAGCAGGATGCAGAAATATTTCAAACCCCCATTCATGGGCATACTTCACTTCAGCATGCAAGGAATATGCAGGCACACACCTTTTGACAGCTTTCACTGTGTTTTTTATTTTATAGCAGCACACAGCTTTATGATGAGGTTGGAATAATATTAGGCCATCACAGTACAGTCTCTTAGGTACAGTCAGGTATGCTACAGTAGACGATGCTACAATGAACAAATGCTACAACGAACAGTTTTTATCAATAAAATTAGGATGCTACAACGAACGCGGAGGAATACTATCGGCCGACGTAGCATGTGCATGCGCATGATGTGTCGGGGCCTTCCCGCTTTGATTAGAGCATCAGTTATCATCTTTGTTATCGTTTGTAAGGTTCAGTTATTAGTTTAGTTCAGTTATCTGCTTATTTGCCCTCTAGCAGTGAAAATATATATTTTTAATTATTCTGCAATATAATTTTAGCCATGAGTCAGCAAAATGACATTAAGAAAAATAATTTCCAGTTTGCAGACGATACGAAGGTTGGCAAGGTTGTTAATGACACTCTCTGTTGGACTCTCCTTAAAAATTACAGCTATGAGTTACAGGCTATGAAAAAACGATAAGTGTTTGCCTTTTTATTTACATAATTGTTATTTTATATTGTACTTAATACGTAGTCTTATAGTTACGCTGGTTATTTTTATTTTAAATTAGATAAAGAGTTTTTGTGGATTACTACTTAATATAGGTAAAACCGTTATTTCGTTTGAATCTTGCAGTCATTGTTTTTGTATATAGTGGTAGGGAATTCAAATTTTTAATTGAGGTAGCTAGGTAGCTCTAATGTATAATTATATAGAGTAATACGCTTCACTGTTTCAATTAGATAGCGTAGTATTGACATTTAATTAATTTAATTTATTGATCTTATTAATTTAAAGTATCATGCCCCAAACTAGAGCAACAAAGCAATGGGTAAAAAGTGGCAGGAGTGCTGTGACTCAGAGGAGAACTGAGGGGGGGGTGATTCTCCAACGCACCACAGCCTAAAAAAATGTGCAACTTGTGAAATGTTTGCTGAACTCTCTGGAACGGAACATGATATTGCCATGGGGGATGTCTTTGTGTGCACGCGATGTAAGGAGTGTAAGGAAATCAGGCGACAACTCAGCATTGTTATGGGCCTATATGAGAATTTGAAGGACAGGGTGGATGCCCTCGAAAGATCTAAATTGAGGGGCCCATCAGGCTCTCAGCTGCCCACATCAACACCAGAGCTTGCACTTAGTTATCACGCAACACAGCGGCAACCCCCAAGGCAGAATGCGCTGGTCCCACAGGAACTAGTAGTTGTTGGTGACTATTGTCAGGGGAAGCGGGAAACATGCTTTGTAAAAAGGATAGGTGGAACAGGACCAGAGTATGTCTGTCAGGAGCAAAGGCTGATGACGTTGTAGAGCGGATATCATCTTTTAAGGGCACAATAGGTGATATAGTTGTACACGTTGGCACTAATGATATTAAGAGTAGGAGACTGGCAGAATTACTTAACAAGTACAGGGAAATAGAATGGGCCAA
Organism: Mastigoproctus giganteus; assembly: GCF_048544385.1. Lineage (NCBI taxonomy): Eukaryota > Metazoa > Arthropoda > Arachnida > Uropygi > Thelyphonidae > Mastigoproctus > Mastigoproctus giganteus. The sequence goes on from NC_143580.1 coordinate 58,865,569, forward strand.
TAAATCAGAGAGTCTTATAATGGGGATTTTAATTTCCCAGATATTGACTGGAATTTGTGGGTTGGTCACTCACACACTAGCAAGGCTTTTGTGGATTTATTGGATAATTGTTTTCTACACCAGCATGTTCAGGAGACAACCAGAGGGAGTAATACTCTTGATCTGATTATCAGTAGTGATTCTTCATGCATTAAGAATCTGCAGATAAAGGAACCACTAGGTGGCAGTGATCACAGTGTGCTGAAGTGGGATTTACTCAAGGAGGTAACTGCCATCAGAGGTAAAGGGAAGGGTTTTTGCTTTCGTAAAGGCGACTATGATGGTCGCCTTTACGAAATAATATAAAAATAATATAAAATTAATTTATTTAACTTTTATACACTGTACATAAAATTTGAAAAGCATAAACAACGTTTCCTTAGTGAAAAATATGAACAAACTTTCCCTAATAAAAAGCATAAACAATTTAACGCACATGAAAAGGATAAACAATCTTTCCCTAGTGAAAACTATAATCGAACTTTCCATAATAAAAGCATAAAAAATCTTTCGCACATGAAAAGCATGAGCAATATTCTCCCAGTGAAGATATAAACAAACTTTCCCTAATAAAATCATAAAAAATCACATAGAGGTGGAAGGAGAGGAGTCATCATTCCTACTCATCTTTGGTGACTGTCCTGTGGGAGGTTCATCAGTTGGAGGGCATTTGTCCACCTTTTTGAAGAATGAATCCAGGGTTGACTGCTTTAATTTTTGACTGCTATAAATTTTTCATAATTTATATATACACATAAAATTTAAATTTCTTCTTATTCCCATTCTGATAGTACAACAATGTGTCACTATAATGGTAATGTCTTCATAAGTTAACACTAAATAAGCAAGGTTTCTGAACTCCATATCAATAAAAAAATATTTATGCCCTTCATATACAGTCTTTCTTCCTTCTTTTACTTTTATTTACTCACCTTACACTTATTTACTCAAATTAAACTCACCTTATGAAGACATTACCATTATATCACCTTAACAAACACATTATTATTATAAATGCAATTAAAATAATGTATAAACTGTAACTGTATAAGTTGATATACTTTGAAGCCATATATTCTTTTTTTATCAATAATTGAAAAAAAAAAAAAAAAAAGTTGAGATAAAACTTACACTTCCAAAGTATTTGTCTAAAAGTTCCACATACCGATGTATGATTTCTAAGGTCAAAAGTTCATTATCACTCTGTTCTACAGCACAGCAAAAATATAAGCTTGCATACCTTCAGTGGAAAAATAAAATAAAAAGACAATTCTATAATTCAAAGAGTTTATAACTAGAAGTGTGATCTATACATTATTAGTTTAATTTTATTAAAAATTAACTATCCAGTCATCATGATATGATATGTCAACCTGGATGTTCTACTTTATTCCATTTAAAATATTTCAATTCTGCACACATGGTACAACATTTATTCTGCATTAAAAATGTCACTTAAAACACTGATGTTATAATGGTTGTCTGTAATATTCATGTGGTAAAGCAAAAAACAAATTTCCCTTTCAATTTTTGACTTATTTTATGGAATAGATCCAAAAACTATTTCCATGTAGCCATAGCACAAAAAGATAAAAATTATCTGACATTTGAAATGGCAAAGCATACACAGTTTATGAATGATTATATTTCTATAAAATATTCATTCAAAACCCAGGCTGCTGTGAAAACTGTCAGCTAGTCATTCCCTACCCTGTTTAAGTTACACTTAACGTTCATAAATACCATATTAAAATCTTATTATAACAGTATATCGTGGGCATCTAATTGCAAAGTTTCAGCACTTTTGCATCTGTAAAATGCACTCAATCAATTAAACAACTCTCTAAGCAATAGAGATTTGTTGCTCATCTTGTACCATGATTAAGGTCAAGGTGGTAGTCACTCAAATTATAAGAGCTTCCACTTTTGAACACAGGTGTAATTTGTTTCAAGTAAAATTTACAGTGCATAGGATGGGATCCAAGAGTACCCTTGTTGTAAGAGAGTGTTATTTCAATCTGCCATCTTGAAACAAGAATGACCAAGAATATCATCTACTCCATAGTGTAGAATGATAAAATAATTTTCATAATTCACTGTGTTGAAAGACTGGAAAGTGGTTGCTTCAGTTCTCTTTAGAAAACTTTTTGTTTTATTGTGTTCAAGTTATTTAATGTAAAAACAATATATAACTATATGTTATGCAAATATTGGCAAATAATTTATATCTTCTATCATATAAAAACAATTTCCTGTCTGGCTGTTGAAGAAACAAAATAAATCTCATATTATGAAAGACACACCTCTTTGTACAGAGTGTACTATTCACTTTGCAGTGGTAGTGTCTTTCCTTAGAGGACCATAAACAAATATCTATTTGTTCATTAAGAGCCAGTGCAGGATTAGTGGCCCTAAATATATAAGCACTCTTACCCAAATAGTTTCTGAAATCATAAGTTACTGTTTATGTGTAGTAATTACATGAAACATGCTGAAAGATCCACCAATTGTGTTATTTTTGCCTTCTGCTTTATATACACCACTGCTGTTACTATACAGCTTGCACTCCTGTTACTATACAGCTTGCACTCCTGTTACTATACCAGCTAATGCTATTTAAAGACACATTTTTGTTAAAATTATTAAATAAAATAGTTTGTTGTCTCCCTTATTATTATAATTATTTATATAAAAATGGTTAGTTGTCTCCATTTTATTATAATTATTTATATAAAAAGGTTTGTAGTCTATTTATCTATTTATAAAAAAGCATGTAAAAATTCAAAATTAAATGTGCATGTATAATTTAAATTTTTTTGGGCTTAATGGCTTACAAACTTCTAAATAGAAGTAACTAATAGTTCACGTTTATATTTATGTTTATAATTTCTTTAAGCAGAATTAAGAGAAAAACTTTGTTTTGTTGGAAATACCACATGTAAAACATTTTTTTTAAATTTAAAAATTTCATTAGAATAAATTTTAAAAATTACATTTAATAAGTACTGCAATCCATTACTAAAAGTTCTAGCATTGGTACACAATAACCAGAATTTAAAAAAAAAAAAAAAAAAATCTGAAATAAAAAAAAAAAAAAAAAAGGTAGTGACAGACTAAGAACAGTCTTGGTCACAATCTGAGACATTAGATTAATACCACATAACCAGCACAGGAAACGATTCCATGGTCAAAAATAACCTAAAATTTTTCTCAATAAATTTTAATCACACTGTTCAGATGAATGTGAAGCCATTACATCCAGACCAAGCGATTTAATTGAAAAGGCAGTTCAAAAAGGTATTTATACACAAATTGCATATATATATATATATATATAAAAACATGTCACACTGTAATGTATCAGCCATTGAGAATTTAAAAGGAAGCCATTCCAGCTTGTGAAGAAAACAGACAGGTAAACAATGGGCAGACTAACTCCAATGTTATTATTTGGTTTTTAGGAGCATTAGCAACTAAGGTCATATTGCTCTGGGATATGTGGTGGTTATTCCCTGACCTTTCTGCATCCTCCGTATTTGGTGGTGACGGGCTCGAACTAACTCTAATGAGACAGAATATATGGTTATGGCTACTATATCATGTGTCTCATATGTCTGAACAATGTCAAAGTGCACACATGCAACAATGCTCAAGCCTATGGCACCACAATGCCAATGCCATCACGTGACTTGACAAGTGTCAAAAAAGTAGTCTATCTTTGTCCACACTAACTGCAGGCACGGCTGTTGTTGTTGTTATTTGGTTTTTAGGAGCATTAGCAACTAAGGCCATATTGCTCCGGTGGGGTGGTCATTCCCTGACCTTTCCGCATCCTCCGTATTTGGTGGTGACCGGCTTGAACCCCGGTCTAATCAAGAAGCATGTGCTACGCACTGCTGCTCCTTCCCGCCTGGCTACGGAAGCGCCGCAGGCATGGCATTACTTCAACATGACTGTAACGTGAATGCATGATGTAGAAGCAGTTGCCTCTGATCTGACAACTGGCACACGTACACTAGCTAAACAGCTATAGCTGAATCACACAACGATTTACCACGTCACGAGAAGTAATCATTTGCACCCATATCACTTTTACTGTCTTCAAGAATTACTGTCTGTAGATTATGAATACTTGTGAACTACTGTGAGCAGTTTGCTACAGCAAAACACTGACAAACTACTTTGTGGGCTGACAATGCAACGTCACACAGAAGGGCATCTGGAAATCAGAAGCATAACAATATGCATCAATGGGCTGGCATAAATCAATATGTTGCCAGCTTCACTTGGGATATCAAAGCATGGGCTGGTATGCTTGAAAACAAAGCCACAGATTTATTTGACTGAGGAGCTAATGTCTCATTTTTATTTGTTGTGCTACCAGGTCAGGTGCAATACTATATTCTATTCAGTGGAACCAACTAATAATATCACCAACAGCAACAAACTTATAAATGGGAAACATTCAGGGAGGTACTCATAGGAACTACCACACTTTTTATACCAACTAAGAGATACTGTTCAAAGATTAGACCAAAATGGATGTCGAATGAACTGATGAGAATAGTGGCAGTGAAGAAAGCTGCATGGGATGCACATAAATTATCAGGTGACATAGCTTAAGTAGATATAAACTAGTCCGCAATCAAGTTACAAAGGAAGTTAGGCAAGCTAAGGCAGATTATGAGAAGTCTCTGATAAAGAATGCAGAGACTTCTTTATGTAACCACTTGAAGGAAGGGAATGAATTGCATTAGCCCACTAGATATGAATGATTTAACTGTTAATCCTGCTCAGATGGCTGATAAACTGAATAGGAATTCTGCATCTATATTCACACAAGTAATTTTTTTAGGGATGGAGATGCCAGAAATGAACAAACTGTAGCAGGGAGTTAAACAATTTTGTGATAACCGAGAGGAAAGTGGAAGAGAAATTGTTGAAGTTAAACATTAAAAAAAAAGGCACCTGGGATGGATGGGATCTATCCAGTTGTATTGGGGGGTAGCAAAAGAAATAAACCTGGAGTCATAATTATGAGAGCATCCATGGATACAGGGAAGGTCCCTATTGACTGGAGATATACAAATGTATCCTCAGAGTGACATGGGTAATTTACAAAGGTTAGCATGACTGTTCCAGGGAAAATAACAGGGTCATCTGTTAAAGTAATGCAAGAACATCTAAACAGGGATGCAGTTATACAGCAGTCACAGCATAGATTTGTTAAGGGGTGACCTTATCTGACCAATTTAAATTGATATTATGATGCAGTTACAAAGTAACTGGATGCAAAAAATAATTTTGACATCATATACTTAGAAAAATTTCAGAAAAACTACTGATACTGTTGCATATAAAAAAAACTGCTGTACAAATTAGAGTAGTGTGACGTTAAGTGCAAGTTACTGCTACGGATAAAGGGATGATTATGTGGGGTAAGACAGAGTGGTAATCAGTGGACACTGCTCTTCGAGGACTAATGTTATTAGTGGAGTTCCCCAGAGTTCAGTGTTGGGTCTATTGTTGTTTTCAATATTTATTAATGATAATGATGAATGTATATCAGGCTTAAAGTCTAAGCCTGCAGATGATACAAAGGTTGGCAAGATGTGCTCCTGCAACAAGATCCAGAAAAATTAGGCAGATATGCTGAGAAGTGGCAACTGAAGCTTAACATTAATAAATGCAAGGTACTGTATACTAGATTACTAGTAATGGAATACTGCATACTAGATTACTAGTAATGGAATACTACATACTAGATTACTAGTAATGGAATACTACATTACTACATGGGTAGCAGTAATCTAGTATTCCACAACTGTGTGGTACAATATCAAATGTAGTGGAGAAAGAAAAAGATGAGGGTAATTATGCTGACAGACACATCATTTTCTGAGCAATTGCAGACAGGCTGCCAGCACAGTTCATGGGTTTTTTCATGATATACAAGTACAGTCAGTCCTCATATAACACGTGTTTACACTACACGAATTCGATCATACACGATTTATAAATAAGGGAACAATATCTTATATAACATGAACCGAATTCGCTTATGCAAGATTCGCCTTTGTGTTTACAAGAAATGGCAGTCGAACGCAGAATCACCCCAAACAAACGCAACACGATAGGAATGAAGAGAAGATTCTGAAAATGTATTTATGTTTTTTATATCAGTGAAGGGGAAACACATTTCACCATAATAACGTAAAAACCAACACAATTCCAGCTATCCGTATAATCGCAAATGCAATTAGATCGAGTTTACTACCAGTTAGTAACAGATTCCAACTAGCAGAAACGCAACTGGAAATTGTTTTTATTACCCCTAGAAATGTGCTTTAGTAAAATGTAAGGTGTTAATAGTGTATCTCTGCCTTTATGGTGTTGTTTATTCAGTTGCTACACGCGCGCAGCTTTGTTTATGTGTATCAAGCGTGCCTCCTCATTTTGTAATTGTGCTTTATTTCCTAAAAATGGGTAACATATTTAAAAGACGGGAAAAGGAAGCGTCCTAGTGAAGACACTACAGATTCAGAGAGAAAAAGAAAAGCAACATCGATAAACGGAGGTGGACTGGTTCAAAAATTCTTACCCGGGAAAATTTGTAGTGGCCTCATATTAGCGCTTATGGCCAAAATTACACCGGCCTCTGGCCCACCTGGGTTTCCCCGATAAGGCTTATGGCCAGTCCACCTCTGTCGATAGAGAAAAAATATGAAATTGTGAAACGCTTTGAGCGAAATGAAAGACCATGTGATATTGCATGTGCTACAGACCTAAATGAGGCAATGCCGAGAATTAAAATAAAAATAACTTTCATCGCAGGAACAACTCAAAGTATAATTAAAATCCATTAGATTAAGACACAAAAAATTGGAAGAGATGGAACGGCTGTCATCTGTGTGGATAGAAAATCCAACAAAAAACAAGTTCACTTACGATAGAAGCAAAAGCATTAGCGATATTTTATTACATAATAGTCGTAATAAAATACGTAAGTATTTTATTACGATTATTTATTGTGTTTGGTAATGTTTTGGTTACAAATGTGTGTTCAATCTTGGGTGGTCGGCACCTAACCCTATTTTTCCCATAGGGCCTGTTGTTAATATTGCACGATTTTGCATTGCACGAGGGTTTCTAGGAACACAACTATCGTGCTATAGTTGCTTGAGTACTGACTTGAGTACATACAGATTTGGAAGCCTCATCTTGTATGAAATACACTGATCTTTTGGAATAAGTGTAGAAGCAATGGGATTAGTGGGGGGGGGACAAAAGAGTACTCTTAACAGGAAAAGCTTCAGTTCCGTAAGCTACAGTGTCTGGAAACTAGACACCTGGGAGAAGAACTGAACAGTGTTTAAGGCTTTGAATGGACTGAGTAAGCTACAACACATATGAAGGGACATATACAGTGTGTGGCAATAAACTTCCTAGACTGATATTATTGCAATCATGTTCAACGAGTATGAAAATAAAGAGAAGTGGTATGTTGTAGTTCAAACTTCCAGCATCAAATGGTAGTACAGAGATTGCACTAACATATTGTTAATACAATAATAGTTTTAACATTCTTGATTTTACAATGGAGCAATGAATGAAAAACAAATTTTGCTTTAAAATGGGAAAATCTACAACAAATATATGAAATGCTTAAAACTATTTATGGCAATGTTGTACCAGTATGTCTGAATGGTATATGAGTGGTTCAAAGATGGATGTGAGGATGTTTGGATTGGTCCAAGAAGTGGCCTTCCACCAACCTCTCAAAAATGAGGATAGATTTGCAAATGTTCAGGAAATTGTGGAAAGAGATCGTTGTTTGACCCTCGGAATGATGGCTAGTAAGTTGGATATGAATAAGGGGACGAAGTCGACTTCATCCTCACTAAAAGAAGATATATTGTGAACGATATTACCATCCTGAACAAGGTAAATGTTGGAAATGATCACAAAATGGCAAGATGCACACTTGATATAGATGTAAGAGAAAAAAAAAAAAAAAGGAAAGGAAAAAAAACTGACTCGAGTAAACAATACAAAGCTCTTTGAGATAACAGAAGAGGAGAAAAAACAGTATATATTGAAACTTAAGAACAAGTTTGAGCTTTTGCGGATCTTTCGGGACCGAGATATTGACAAGGAATACAGCAACTTTCTGAAAGTAATAAAGCCCGAGAAACCTATAGGTAAAATGAAATCCAAAGAAGAAAAAAATTGTCAAACACTTGTCATGATGAACTGAAGATGACAAATGAAGAGCAAGATAAATACTGATAAGGACAAAATTGAATATACTGAGTTACGCAAAGCATTAGTAAAAAAGATTCAGAGAGGACATAAGAAGATTGAACACCACAAGAAAAGTAGAACAAGCATTAAGGGAAAACAAATGACTTAAATCAGCAGTCATGAGCATCAATACAGAAAGACAAATGATATTGAAAATGAATAATGGTGATGATGTATATGTATAAATATCAGAGATGGCATAATTCAAATAGCAGAAGACTACTATAAAGAATATTAAGGAGCAAGGGAATGATGCCAGCAGTGGGGAGGATGAATCACAAATTAGCAACACATATGACATACCTGATATCCTTCCTGATGAAGTAGAATATACATTGAAGAAAATGAAGAATCAGAAAGTCCTGGGTAAAGATGAAGTTACTGTAGAGTTTTTAAAATTAGGAGGAGACATGAGACAGAAACTGGCAAGACTCGTCACAAAATACATTGGGAAGGGTGTGACCCATAAGGAGTGGAATAATGCAATCATAATTTTGCTGTATAAGAAAGGAGACAAATCAGAAATTATAGACCAATTGGCTTATTGTCCCACATCTACAAGCCGTTCACAAGGGTCATTACTAACAGATTAGAAAAAATACTTCATGAGAATAAACTAAAAGAGCAAGCTGGCTTTAGGACAGGATTTTTTTTTAGGGACTTGTAATATTGCAGCTGATGGAGAAAGCAAATAAATATAAAACACCATTATGCATGGCATTTGTGGATTATGAAAAGGCATTTGACTCTATACAGAATAAGGCAATGTTTTGGGCACTGGAAAGACAAGACTATCTATGCCCTACATATTATGATTTTGAAGAAAATATATGAGATTACCTTCTTTATTAGACAGACAAAGACAGTAGCAAATTTAAAATTGAGAAAGGAGTTCAACAAGGAAGCACAATATCTCCGTAGTTGTTTTCTGCTGCTCTTGAAGAAGCTTTAAGAAGATTGGACTGGTCACAGAAAGGAGTCAATGTGAACAGAGAGTACCAAAACCATTTATGATTTGCAGATAACATTGTGATCATAAGCCATGATCCCAAAGAATTACAGCAAAATCTTAATCAGTTACGCAGAGTTAGTAAGGATTTCGGACTAAAGATGAATATGGCTAAAACAAAAGTAATAATGAACAAGTATACAACAGAAAGGGATATAATGACTGGAGGAGCAGTAATTGAAAAGGTGGATCCATTTACTTATCTGGGACAAGTCATTAGCTGTAATAATGATAAATGGCTGGAAGTCAAGAGAAGAATAAACTTTGGATGTATAACATTCAGGAAATATAGTCACATATTGAGGAGCAATATCCCAATTTGTCTGAAACGTAAAATAATGAACCAATGTAAACACCCATCATGACTTATGGATTGTTGTTTTTATGGGTTTTGGTTTTTTTTTTTTTTTTTAAGAGCATTAGCAACTAAGGCCATATTGCTCCGGGATTTGCGGTGGTCCTCCGTATTTGGTGGTGACGGGCTCGAACCCCGGTCTAATCAAGAAGCATGTGCTACGCACTGCTGCTCCTTCCCACCTGGCTACAGAGGTACCGTTTTTATGGGAGTTTGATGGCGCATAAGCTACTTTGGCTATAATGCACCTATTCATTTATTATATAAAAAAATGAGAAAGTTTCATAAATTCAGAATTAATTAAAAAGTCAAGTTTGCTTTAAGAAGTTAAAAAATTCAGAAATATTTGCATCGTCTCCAATGAGATTCTCTAAAGTTATTGGTTTACCAAGATTAACCAGTGATAGCAGGGTTGAAGTTCTGTCTTGTTTATAGTAACGGCAGTCAATGAGAATGTGTTTAATACTCAGATTTATATTAAGCAGTGGACACTGTGGCAGATTATCCCCTGTGAGTAAATAAAGGTGGGTCAGATAAGTATGACCTATTCTTGCTCTTGAAAGGACTACTTCTTCTCGTCTTGATGTGCGGACACTGGAGCACCAAATTTTCAGATCATGTTTAAATTGAAAGAGTTTGTTATTCGTTTGAGAGTGCCATATTGCTGTCCATTCTGACAAGCATGCAGCCTGAATGGTTAATGCAGTCTTAATACAGAACAGGGATATTAGTCAAGTCTAAGGTAGTTGGATTTTTTGCAGCTTTATCAGCCAGTTCATTGCCCAAAATGCCAGATTGAGCTGGAATTAAGCAGAAGGTGACCAGTTGATAGCGTTCAATTTGTAATAATATGCTTCTTATTTCGTCTTGAACAGGGTGAATTTTATCTGAGGAGTTACATAAAACCATGATTGAGCTAAGGGAATCAGTGTAAATAACATATTATTGACTATAAGATCTCAGCATGACCTATTTTTACTAAAGCCATATTGGATGTCGCTCATTAGATGTTCTAACTCAATGATCCATACGAGTTTTCTAATGGTGGATTGAACAGATATGACTGAATCGGATGCATGGCACAACTTTGTATCTTGACAGCATACTTCAATAACAGTGTTTTCCTAAGTAAAGTTAGTGGGGCTCTTGGGCATCAATGTAGAGACTATGTGCTGGTGAAAGCACCAAGTGCAAGCCTCAAAGCACTGAGTTGAATTGGATCAAGCCAGTGCAATGCAATCAATTTGGCTAAATCATAGATGGGAGCTCCATATTCAAGACGAGAACAGATTAGTATAGCCGGTATAGTCGAAGCAGAGATGTACGATCTGCGCCCCATGTTTGGGAGGATAAAGTTTTGTGTATTTTAACTTTTTTAGAGAGGAAGTATGCACATTTTTAATATGGTCTATAAAATTTAACTTGTTGTCAAGGGTTAATCCTAGAAATCTGATGCTATTAGTGACTGGGATGGAGATACTATAAATATGAAGTTCAGGATTTGAATGAAGTTTGCATTGCCTACAAAAATGGACAGCAACTGTTTTCTGTTGCAAGAGCTGACAGCCACTGAGACTGGCCCACTGTTGTATTTTATTAAGTGATATCTGAAGCTGCCATTCAAGTAGCATTAGTAGAGGAATTTGATGCAAGAAAGCAAGCTTCTGCAGCATCAACCAAAAAAAAAAAAAAAAAAAAAAAACCACTTCCACTTTACCCCGTTGTTTGTTTGAAATACCTGTCCAGCTGAGCCTTAAACTTATTTAGGCTATCAACGTCCACGACAAGTGATGGTAGTCTGTTCCACCAACCAACCACCCGCTGGCTAAAGGCAAATTTCCTCACGTCTATCCTACATCTGTCTTTCCTCAATTTGAATTTATGCCCTCTCAGGTGATTATTCTGAGCAAGAGGAAAAATCCCATCAGCACTGAGCATGCTCAAACCATTCAAGACTTTATACACCTCTATCAGATCACCTCGCTGATGCTTAGTCGCCAGACACTAATTTGCAAAACTTAAGCCTTTCTTTGTAAGAGCACCCCTTTGTTCCATTCACTAATCTTGTTGCCCTTCTCTGTACTCATTCCAGCAGCTCTACATCCTTCTTGAAATGAGACCTCCAGACCTGTATACAGTACTCTAAGTGTGGCCTGACAATTGCCTTATACAAGGGAATAATCACCTCTTTATCCCTGCTAGAAAAATCCCTATATATCATTGACAATACACCATGAGCTACTCTTGCAGCCCACTGCACTGCTCAGAGAACTTCATATCTGCCTGCACAACCACTCCCAGGTCCTTTTCATTCTCTACCACTGTCAGTTTACTACCACAGAGTTGATACGTTGCTCTGGGGTTGCTGTTTTCCATATGTAGTACTTTATATTTGTCAATGTTAAACTTCATTTGCCACCTCTCAGCCCATCTGCTCAACCTTTCCAGATCCTGTTACAGCAGCATAGTGTCAGTACTGTCCTTGACAACCCTGCCAACCTTCGTAGCTTGATATACCATCATCAATATCATTTATAAATACAGAAAACAATAATGGACCCAACACTGAACCCTGAGTGACTCCACTAATAACATTAGTCCACGATGAGCAGTGTCCATTGATTACTACTCTGTCTTCTCCCCCGCAACCACACCTTTATCCATAGCAGCAATTTGCCTCCAATGCCACACTGCTCCAATTTGTGCAGCAGTCTTCCATGTGCAACAGTATCAAAAGCCTTTCTAAGATCCAAGTATATAATATCTAAGTTATTCCCTGCATCCAGTTCTTTTGTGACTGCATCATAATATCCAATCAAATTGGTCAGGCAAGACTTCCCCTTAACAAAACCATGCTGTGTCCGAGCTATAACTGAAGTCTTCTCTAGATGATCCTGCAGTGCTTCTTTAACCAGTGCCTTCATTAATTTTCCTGGAACAGAAGTTAAACTCACAGGTCTATAATTACTTCTGTCAGCCTTTGATCCTCCTTTGTGAATTGGGGTCACATTTGCACATCTCCAGTCTGTGGGTACCTCCCCTGAGTCCAAGGAATCTCTCATAATTATGGCTAAAGGTTTGCTTACTTCCTTTGCCGTCTCCTTTAATATAAATGGATAAATCCCATCCACCCCAGGTGCTTTTCTTGAGTTTATCTTCAACAATTTCTCCTCCACTTTACTCTCAGTTATTACAAGATTCTCTAGCTTACTGCCAGACTTGAATACACCTCTGGCATTCCCCTCCCTGAATAACTCCTCATGTGTGAATGTCAATTCAAAATATTCATTTAGTTGTTAGCTACCTGAGCAGGATCATCAACAGTTGAACCATCGATATCAAGTGGACCAATCTGATCTCTTAGAGTTTACATAAGTAAAGAATTCTTTGCTGTTTTTCTTTGCATCCCTTGCCAAAGATTTCTCATAACCTGCCTTTGCCTGCTGAACTTCCTTTGTAACTTGGTTACAGATCAACTTGTATCTATCATAGGCTTCCATGTCACCCATTAATTTATATGTATTCCATGCATTTTTCTTCTCTGCCATATGTCTCATTAGTTCATCTGACATCTATTTAGGCCTAAACCTTGAACAATATTTCTTAGTTGGTATGTAAAGCCTAGTAGCTTCCAAGATAAGTTCTTTGAATGCTTCCCATTTTGAATTTGCTGTTGGTAACATCTTCAGTTGGTCCCACTGTATAGAATTTAAATACTGTCTCAGTCCATCATAGAAGCCTTTACGAAAGCAATAACCCTTCCCTTTACCCCTAATGGTAGTTACCTCTTTGAGTAAATCCCACTTCAGCACACTGTGATCACTGCCACCTAGTGGTTCATTTATCTGCAGATTCTTAATGCATGAAGAATCACTACTGATAATCAAATCAAGAGTATTACTCCCTCTAGTTGTCTCCCGAACATGCTGATGTAGAAAACAAGCATCCAATAAATCCACAAAACCCTTGCTAGTGTGTGAGTGACCAGCCCCCAAATTCCAGTCAATATCTGGGAAATTAAAATCTCCCATTATAAGACTCTCTGATTTACTGGCCTACTCTATTTCCCTGTACAGTTTCGTATCATACTCATCAGAGTCATTAGGCCTATAGCACACTCCTACCTCAATTTTGATCTCCCAATGCTTATGTCACACCAAACTGACTCCACACTGCACTGTCCAGCGATGTCGACTGGCTTCACTTCCTTGGATTTTATGTGTTTCTTAACTAATAGCATAACCCCTCCTCCCTTCCTATCCTTTCTGTAGACGTTGTACTCCCCAAATTCCAGTTCTGCATTCCTTATATCTGTGTGACACCACGTCTCTGATATCCCAACAATATCTGCCTTTGATGTTTTCAGCAATACCTCAAACTCATCAAATTTATTTACTAAACTCCTAGCATTGGTGTACACGCAAGTATACATGCACCCGTTTCTATTCTTAGCTACCCTAACACAACCCATGTGTTTACTTGTACATCAATGACTCCCAGCAGTCTCTGAAATATCCTGCATCTTGTTTTTCAGGCTTCTGCTCATTCCAATAGAAGTAGTGCAAGAATCACTTTCACCTCTGCCAGTGGCTACTGTTAATTTATTAGTCTTTGTCTCCCCCAAGCTAGCAGTTTTCCGACCCACCTAACACTGCCTCGATAGCATCAGCAAATATTCTTGCACCCTTTCTATTTAAGTGTATCCCATCCCTGTAGAAGCAGTCTCTCCTGTTAACAAGTACAGTCCAGGCTGAAAAAAATTCTACCCCTTGAGCTTGCACAATCTTTCCAGGGCCAAATTGATCGACAAGGCTCTCATCATATACTCCCTCCTATCGTGTCTGAACAGAATTGCAGACACTTTCAAATTCAACCCTAATTCACGGCTTCAACAGACCATGTTTTGGGAATGGCAGGAGATGGAAAGGTCATCTGCATAAAGGTAGGTCTCAACTGTATTTGGAAGGTGTTTGGTGATGGAATCTATTCTAAGAGCAAACAGAGTGGCACTCAGTACTGATCTCTGTGGAACTCCTTCCTGTATGAACATTGTTTTGTTTTTGTTGTTTTTTTTTTTTTTTTTTTGGGAGCATTAGCAACTAAGGCCATATTGCTCCGGGATATGCGGTGGTCATTCCCTGACCTTTCCGCATCCTCCGTATTTGGTGGTGATGGGCTCGAACCCCGGTCTAATCAAGAAGCGTGTGCTACGCACTGCTGCTCCTTCCCACCTGGCTACGGAGGCGCCTGTATGAACGTTGTGGAAAGGGCATGTTAGTACTGAACTTGAAACGATCTAGTACTTAGGAAGTTCTGAATAAATATAAGAAGGTTTCCCCGCAGACCAAGAGAGTAAAGATCACTAAGTATGCCATGCCGCCAGGTGGTGTCAAAAGCCTTCTCGATATCTATTGAAACCATTACGAGATGTTCACGTTTAACAAAGGCATTTCGAATGGTGAATTCAGCCTTGACTATAAGATCTAAGCATGACCTATTTTTACTAAAGCCATATTGGGTATGGCTCATTAGATGTTCTAACTCATTAGATGTTCTAACTGATCCATACGAGTCTTCTGTGGACAATTTTTTCAAGGATTTTGCTTAGGCAGCTTGGGAGAGAGATATCGGTCTATAGCTATGGGGATTAGTTGGATCTTTCCCAGGCTTTAGGAATGCCAAAACAGTAGAGTGATACCAAGAAGTTGGAAAAACATTTTCTAAAAATATACGATTGTAAAAAACCAGGAGCAGGCACAAAGCTTTGTCATCAAGATGTTGTAGCATGACATAATAAATCCCATCTGGCCCGGCAGCACCATTGTGGGCTGTTCTAATGGCATGCGAAAGTTCAGAGTATTACAGAGGTTTGTTATATGGAAGAAGGTGGGCAGACAGTTTGAAAGTTAATGGCATGCTTTTCTCTAGTGTTTTTAATTCACTGGAATGATGTAGAATAGGCTGATGCTGCTGAGATTTCAGCAAAAGTATTTCCCAAAGCATTAGCAATATCTAAGGAATTGGATAGGTCTTGCCCTTTCCAGGAGAGGAATGGAGAAGGTATGGTAGGAACCTTACCAGATAACTGTCTAATTTTTTTCCATATAATTTTGGGATCAGTGTTTCTGTTAAAGGTCAATGCAAAACGGTTCCAGGATTCTTTCTTGGCTTGCCTTTGTATAAAACGTGCTTTTGCCCTTGGCTTCTTAAAATTAATGAGGTTGGTTGTGGTTGGACATTGGCAAAATAAATTCCAGGCTTAAATTTTTGCTTTCTTTGCTTTTGTGCATTCCTCATTCCACCAGTAATTATAATACTTGTGACCAGGGGGATTTGATAATGGTATTGTGTCCTTGGCCACTTTTAGAAGATGTGATGTGATGTAATCTGTTACATTATCAATATTCTGGAGCTGGATTCTTTCCTTATCAAGAGAGATTGATGATCGAAATTTTGCCCAGTTTGCACGAACAAATTTGCATTTCCTGCGGAGTTTGTTTGAAGGAGTCTTTGATATTAAAAAATTGCATATGATTGGAAAGTGGTCCCCGCCCATATGATCATTTAAAACATACCACTCTATGGTCGGAACCAGTATCAGAGAACAAATTGAGAGATCTATTGCTGAGGTGTGTCCAGTTGGGAGTTGTATGTGAGAGTGTGTGTGTGTGTGTGTGTGTGTGTGTGTGTGTGTGTGTGTGTGTGTGTGTGTGTGTGTGTGTGTGTGTGTGTGTGTGTGTGTACGTACGTACCAATATTGAGTATGGTGAGGTTTTGTGACTCTAGAAAGCTTTCAACGAGTTTACAAGGTGTACCAATTTAGGATCGCCCCATAAGGGGTGGTGTCCGTTAAAATCTCCTAATATACAGAGAGGTGGAGGTATCTGTATGAAGAGATCTTCAAGATCTTTTAAACAGTATGGTTTGGTGGTAGGTATACTGAGACAAGTGTTATTGAGATATGGAGAGTTATATGAACAGCAACAGCTTCTTTTTCAGTTGAAGCGGAATATGTTTAGTTGGGATCTTTGAATTTATCACAATTGCTACACCACCACGGGCAGCATTTTCTGTATTACGATCTCTTCAATAAAGGCAATAGTTCTTTATCGAGGGAGAAATTTGCGAGGTTAGGTAAGTTTCCCGAAGACAAAGGGCAACTGGAGAATATCAGTTAATTAAATCATGGATATCATCTGTGATATCATTTGCAACGAAAACCTTTGCAGTTCCATTGTAAAATACAATATTTTGTGATGGAGCTGTATCTGACTGCTTTTTGAAGGTTACTGGCTTATGACATTCCAATTTAGGTTTATCTTTTTTGGAGAAAACTGGCCGACTGTGTCCATATCTTCTGCATTGATTTCTAGAAGGGGATCAATCCTGTGTAGATGTGCCATCTGTGTCCGTGGTTGTGTCCTGAATATTTTTCACTACATTTGCGTTTGAACTATGAGATATGGTATCTATGACTGGAGTAGGAGATGCCACTGGTATTGTCAGAGGAGTATTATTTGCCTGGTCAGAGAACTTGGATTGTTGCTTAGAAAGAACATTTCTAGCCCAATCAGAAATTGATTTGTTAGTGGGAACTGTTACATAAGTTTCAGTAATACTTTTTTACAGAAATGGCATAGGTTATAATAGGTGCAACTACTTTTTTCGGTTATAATAGGTACAACTACTTTTTTCGCTTCTTGGTAACTGATTTTGTTCTCAACCTTGTATTTTACTATTTTCTTCTCGGTTTTCCACTTTTCACATGTCTTAGAATATGCAGGATGGTCACCTTTGCAATTTGGGCAGTTCATTTTTGTAGTGGAAAGTTACTTTGTATGTGATCTGAGGATCCACAATTGGGGCACACGAACTCCTCTGCATACAGTTTGTGAGTGACCATACTTTTGGCATTTATAACATCTTAAAGGGTTTGGAATGTAAGAGTGAATGCGGCAAAGTAAATAACCTGCTTTTACAGAGGAGGATAAGTTGGGTGTATATTTCTGGTAGGTGTAAGTTGATTATCTTTTTTAATCATTATTCGTTTTGCTTCAATTACGTGTTGTCCCTGCAGCTCTAGGGTTATTTCTTCTTTGGTGACGTTTAATAGGTCCCAACTGGATATCACACCCTTAGATGAATTTAGGGCTGTGTGAGAAGATATTTTAACTGGAATGCCAGCAAAGCTTGTAGTAGTAGTAGTGACATGTGATGCAAGAAAGCAAGTGTATGAGCTTATGCAGAGCCAAAAAAAAAAAAAAAAAATCACACCACTCCCTCCAAATGTCTGTCCAGTTCCTCCTTAAATTTATTTAATCTATCAACTTCCACAACGACAGATGGAAGTTTGTTCCAGCAATTAACCACCCGCTGGCTAAAGGCAAATTTCCGCACATCTATTCTACGTCTTTTCTTAATTTGAATTTATGCCCCCTTAGGTTCGTAATCTGAACAAGTGGAAGGATCCCATCAGGATTCAGCACGCTCAACCCATTCAAGGCCTTATACACCTCAATCAGATCACTGCAATTTGCAGAACGTTAGCCTCTCTTGGCAAGAGGATCCCTTCATTCCCTTCACCAATCTTGTTGCCCTTCTCTGTACACGCTCAAGCAAATCGACATCCTTCCTAAAATGAGGCCTCCAGACCTGTACACAGTACTCAAGGCCTGACCATTGCCGTATACAGAGGGACAATTTGTGTTCTAACTTTATAAGTTGTAACAGCTTCTCAGAACGTCTGTGGTTTGTGGTTTCTACTAGTAAGTCTCCTGAATTCAGTCTCTTCACCGCCTTGGGAGATCCTGCAGTACCCTCCAGATGTTTTTGTATGACAAAGGGAGACAATTTATTCATGGGCTGACTAGTAAGTGAGTAGATGATTAAGAACGATGGGCAAGGTTTCTCCATCCGATCAGTCTTTTGTCTCTTGGGATTATCGTTCTCAATATCCTGATGGTCTGTGTTTGTCATGTTTGCTCCTTTTAGCCCTGGGCAAGAGGACTTATCTACCAAGGTTTCCAGCCCTGCCACAGGGAGGCAGGAGCAGTGCCGCTAAGAGGCCAAGCAGTTAAATTGTTAATTGATTAGTGACCTAGAAATATAGATAAAGAAAGAAAGGTGGGTTTCCTTTCTGTGTTCTAACTTTGGACTTTTCAAGTATAGAACAGTTTTAAAAATAAGACTTTAGAGAAATGTAAGAACTTAAAAATAACTTTAATTGCCTTTGAAGAGCACTTTATGAATTGCACAAATATCGCTTGGCCTTGAAATATGCTTGGCACCCAGGGCCCATGACTTATGGACGTGAAACTTGGGCACTCACCAAAAGAATGGAAGAGAAGCTGAAAACTACACAATGAAGAATGGAATGAATTGTATTAGGAATCACACTGTTAGATAAGAGAAACATATGGATTAGGCAGCAAACACAAATAAAGGACAATCTTATCAAAACTAAAGAACTAAAATAATCTTGGGCAGGACACATAGCTCGAAGACATGATGACAGATGAACTAAGAAAATAACAGAATAGTATTCAAGAGGAGCTAGAAGAAAACCTGGAAGACAACAATGGAGATGGACAGATGAAATTCACAAGTTCGTGGGTGGTAAATGGATGGCCATTGCACAAAACAGAAGGAACTAGAAAGTAGCTGGGGAGGCTTCATCCTGCAATATTAATTATTATAAAAATAATTAATATTTTCATGACAAGTCTGGATGAAAAGATTTCATCCAGACTTGTCATGAAAATATTAATTACTTTGGCTGTATTGTTACTGGAGACAAATGTTGGGTGTTCAGAGCATGCAGTGGACTTCAAACTCATCATAAAGCTATAAAAAGTTTTGTTTACAGAAGTCCAGGCTCATATAGATGATTCTGATTATGTTTTCGACAAACTGTGATTCACAAGGAATTTTACCTGAAGAGGAGAAATTCGATACTGTGCTCTCCATACAAGTGCTTCAAAGACTTCCTTAACTGCACAAATCGTCTTAAGCTGCTATAGTTTTCAAACAATTATTATTTTATAAGCTTTTTCTTACAACTGAAGCATGCATTTAAAAGCATAGCTGAACAGAATAGGATATTTTTTATTTCATTTTTTGTAGGAGTCTCATCTAATATACATTATGAATGGTGATTATGAACTCTGTCATGATTTCCTCTATAGAAGTGATTCAACAGAGAAAATTCCAATCTATATGCATAATCAAAATGTGAACTGTAATGTCCAGTTCACCTTTTGTTAATTTTTTAAATTAGCTGTTGGATATCAATATTTTTGCTGGCCATTATATTAAAAGTTAAGGCTTTATGATCCAAAGTTATGATGCCATTTATTAGAAAATATCAGAACAAGGAGGTGGTCTCCTCTAGTGGGGAAGCTAACCTGTTGAATAAGAGCTTAATTATTCATAATTTCTAGCAAAATTGAGTTTATATTGTGGTTTTGAGTGGGTTGATCTATTATTTCTGCCTTAATTTTAAGGAATTGAATATCGGGGATTCAATTCCTTAAAATTAAGGAATTGCAATATTCAACTCCTTAATTTTAAGGAGTTGAATATTGCAATTCCAAATTTTAAGGAACTGAATATTGTAATATGCTGCTTTTATCCTTTGAGCTACATTCTCAAAAATAGCTCAAAAATATTATGAAAATTATTAACCGATCTTATACAACAGCGGATATCATGGTCTATAAAAAAAAAAAAAAAGGTATTTCTTTTGTGGTACTTACTTATCTAAACTTTGAGAACTATTGATGCAGTAAGATAGTTGATGTAATTTATGCTTACCTCTCCAAAGCATTTTAGCAGTTTGTGTCATGAATTATTACTTATAAAACTTCTTGCATATGAAAATCACAATCCTGTTTTAGCTTGACTGAAATTTTATGTAACTCAGCAAACTAACAACATTTAGGTGCTTAGCAATCTTAATTTGTTTATATTTCGCAGTTATGTAAATAATTTGTGACTTCACTTATATTTCAATTACTTATTTCACCTTGGGTATTCATACAACCTGAATAGGTATCTATTGTTTTTAGAGCTGTTCATCAACACTTGTGCTTAGCTTTATTAACTCTGACAAGGAAATGCTATAAAAGATGTAGGTTTTACACAAATGAGTATATATCATAGTTCCCTGAATCTTTCAAATGTCTAGTTTTATTAAAAATTCTGCACCTTTATTCAAGACCCTTTTCTTATCCATAAGCTTCCTATTTGGGATTTTTTTACATCTGCTTGATCTCTGAAGTATTATACAGGCAGTTCTCGGGTTTACGAGTTTTTTTTCCCCAAGTATCAAGTATCAACAAAATCGAAAATATGAACATTAATTGCAAAAAATGAATGTTAAACATTCATAAATACCGTATTTCAAACCACGTGCATAGCTATACAATACAGTGTACCCAGCTTTATGATATTAATCCATTCCATAGACACCATCATATCGTTAAAATATCGTAATGTGAACCCAATTGAAACTTGAAACAAACTTGGAACATTATCGTTTAAAATCTCGGAAGTTGAAATTTTCGCTGTATAACTATTTAACTCTCTAAAATGTAATTTTTAAGGTCACGAGCGTAAACTTAAGGCAGTATAAAAGGTCATGAGCATGGTTTGTAAATTGTATTAGTTACCAATTCAAATCATTAAAATGCACTGCACTTTCATTGTTATCATATATTCCGTTATAAGAATCAATTTTAAAACGCCTTTGTGATATTTTTCTAAAGCACATTTCTGGAAGTCACGACCATAAAACAATTTTCACTTTCCAGATTGAGTTTTTCTGTTACTGCAAACAATTATAAACGGGTAGTAAACTCAGTCTTCTTGAACTTGCGAAAATACCGACAGCTGGAATTGTGTGTTTTTTTACGTTATTATGGCGAAATGTGTTTCCCCTTTACTGAATTTCAACTTTACTTTACTGAAGTATAAACTTATACTTAAACTTATAAAGTATAATTTACTTATACTTTACTAAGTATAAAAAACATAAATAAATTTTCAGAATCTTCTCTTCATTCCTTTTTTTAAGCTTTGTAAACTTGTTACTCCACGCGAATCATGTTAGTTGCAATTTGTGTGTGCCGTTAAAAAAATGCTTATGCATGCAATCATGAAATTTATAATTAAAAGAGATTATCTTGGAAACAAATGCCTGTTGAACAATTCTGAAGAAGACAACTCCTTGTGCAACAAGCCAATGAGTGCCGAGCCAATGATGAGTGATCAACGAGTGTGCATTTAGTCGATGATGATGAAGAATAAACATTCTTTAACATTTGTAAATCGTAAATAATTTCTCTATTATTATAATTTGCTTGATTTACAGGCTACATTTTCATTTCTTTGGATAAATCAATCATTGTTTAAACAAACTAATGTCATTGTTGAGAACGTAACCCCTATTTTTAACCTTATGTCTATATGAAATAAATTCCTGTTTTAAGAGTTTTCGCTTTACACGCGCACATGCGCTAGGAACAAATTAACTTGTAAAGTTGAGAATTTTTGGGCTCCTTCACCTTGTGTTCTTTTTATTGCACCAGTCTGGGAACTTTATTACTATGCCTTATATTTAAATTGAGGAAGGACGGTTTCACGATAAATGTGCAGAAATTTACTTTCAATCGACAAGGCTGGTTGCTGCAACAAATTCCCATCTGGTGCTGTGGAAGTAGGGTAGTTTGAATAAATTTAAGGAAGAACTAGACAAATTATTAGAAGGGTCACACAGGTGATGTGGGAAATTATTATATTTTTGCTTATGCCATGTAAGCTTGCTTTCTTGTATCATTTGCCACTACTACTAATACTAAATGTGGTAATATCAAAATTTAATTACGAAAATCGCATTACAAAACAGCGAGATTGAAAAAACTGTTCAGAACTAGTTTATTTTTAGCAAAGGAATCACTTCCTATATATTTATGGGGCATTAGCATTACACTATGTATAAACAGTTATGAATGCATTGTTGAAATAATTTTAAACCACAATACAATTTTGAAAAATTTTTTTGAGGAGGGAAAAAAAGTATCCTTGCAAAAAAATTTATAACAGAATTATAAATTACTCATCCAGACATAACATTACCTCATCAAATAAATTCATAATAATCATAATAGTACTACCTGAAGTTTTAATGAGACAATACACATGCATAAACTAATAGTCAATTTATTAGGTACACCTACTCTTTTCATAAAATGGAGCATTCATTAAGTAACAGGATTGCATATTCAAACCACGTGAAATACCATGCTGTGTGTCTGTGTGCATAATTCAGTGCAAGAATGAGTAAGAGGAAAGATTTAAGTAACTTCAAACATAGCATGGCAGTCCATGCCAGATGCACTGGTATGAGGGTCTTGTAAACTAGAACCATTGTTGGGTTTTCATGTATCACAGTGTCGTGTATTGAGATTGATCCAATACCTGAATAACATCCAACCAATGGTGATCCTGTAGTAAGAAACAGCTCAATGATATACGAAAATGGAGGCTAACAGAACTTGTGCAGGGTAACAGAAAATACATTCAGTTAAATAACAATTCAATACAATAGTGCTAACCAAAAAAGCATTTTGGAATGCACACCTCATCATACCTTGTCACAGATGATGGAGCATTGCAACCAACAACAAAAATGGATTCAACTCTCGTCAGCAAAAAACAAGCCAGTACAGTTATAGATGGTTCAGGAACACCAACACTGGATATTTGGAAAACTTGCATCCACAAGTCCAAGGTGCCAACAATGCAGGCTGTTAGCATAACGGTGTTGGGAGTATTTTTTTGATGCATATTGGGCCCCTTAATACCAGTGGAGTAGCATTAGGATGACACAAATTATCTGGAAATTGTTTCTGACCAGGCATATTCCTTCATGGCTGTAGTGCATCCATCTGTGAATGGGTTTTTACCAACAGGATGATGAACCATAATCACAAAGATAAAACTAGTATCACTCCAATTCATCACTTGAGGGATGAGGTGAAACAAGCTGTTTCGACCACAACTCAATAACAATCTAAATTGCAATAACTATGGGAAGAAATAGTCAATCAAAATAGAAATTGTCAATATAGACCAGCATCCCTGTGGCATGTTTTCAACACCTTGTTGAGCCCATGCCACAACGAATCCAGGATGTTCTATGGGATAAAGGGGTCCAATTCAAAATCAGGTATGTACCTAATAAAGTGGCCACTCAGTGTACGTTGTCTGATCACATTATAATTTGATTAACTGGATTGGAACTTTTTACATATTATACCCGAGGTTAACTACAATAAATAAAAATAAATAAATGTTTTAAATTTACCTCTTATACACAACTTTCAACTCTTTCCATTCTAAGAACGAACACATCTTAGGCTTACGGGATAAAATAGTTGTCACTAATTCCCTTGTAATTTTTTTCTTTATTTTATCTGTGTATGCTGCATACCACTTCTGAAGCCTTAATTTTCCTTGGCGACTAAACAAAAGCATAAACTGCATCTGAAAAATAATAAATATTCCTAGGCATACCATTACTTTGGTATACAGAATTATAAGAAATGGTCCTGTATTTTAGAAAGACGTGTTCAAAAAAGTATCTGGACTGCTAAATACAGTGACAAGCATAATTAGAGGATGGGTAATGTAAACATCTCCAAAGTAGTGTCCTTCTAGGGCAATGTACTCAGCCCAACCATTGTCCATTCTTGGAAGAACATGGAAGCTGATTTCGAAATTACCAATAGCTGGGAAATTATATTAATCCTTATTGTTTTTGCCTCATCAAATCTATATCCTTTTAGGGTGTTTTTTTTTCCAGTCTAGAAAACAAAAAAGCCACATGGAGCAATATCTAATGAATCAGGTTGTTGGACTTGAACAGATCTAGTTAGGCCAAAATTTTTTTTACAAGTAAAGACAAAAGTGATGCCGCATTATCATGGTGAAGCAACCAGTCACTGGAGTTACACTTTTCTAGACTTTTTTTCCACAAAGACATCTCAAAACTTCAACATGAAACTCTGGAGCACTTGATACAAGATCTCATCATTTATTGAAGTCAAGGGCCATCCATATTTCGTATAACCTTCAACAGATTCCCTAATTTCTCTGCGGAGTCCCCATGTGATATTTTAAGATGATAAAATGTTTCATTTGCAGGCTTTCCAATTTTAAAGCAAAATTTAACAGACACGCTGTTCAGTGTCCTCTGCTAACAATAAGACACTGTAAACAAATGAACAGCCTACTGCAGGGAGGAAATGATGAGACATGTCTAAACATGTTATCTGTTGTCTCAACCTTAAACCACAAACAATCTGGATACTTTTTTAATACCTCATACTACTGCCACAAAGTCAGAATGATAAAATAAAAATAAGCCTAAATTAAAATTAAACCTAATTGCAGTATTTAGTATACAGTCTTTATGTAATGCATACAAAATAAAACAATTAGCAGTGATGTCTACATCTTTGTACAGGATAACATGGAGTGGTGTTACAAAGTTGTCATAGCACTGCACAAAGAAGGAAAATCTCCATCCAACATTTTCTAATTGCTTCAATGATTCCTAGGGGCTCACATCTGGTGAGTATGGGCTTGGCACACCCAGGGTTCTGAGCTTGATATCATCATTCTTCTCTTTCTTAGTGATTCCCTTTTGACTCTCTCAGGGTATCTCGGGAATTTTTTTTTTGGATGGTGCAGCATAAGCCTCAGGCTTCCTTGCACCATATAGCTAATAATAATGGCATGGTGGACAATTTTTAATGGCATAGTGGACAATTTGTCCACCATGCCATTAAAAGATCATGCAAAACTCAGAGAACAGATGGCTTCTTGATGCCTAAGCAAACCCATAACCCCCAGAGGTGATCATATCTTAGCAATCAAATCGCTACAAACAATGTAGCCAAGGTGAATGCCACCCAGAACCATGTCACTGATAATTGTGGTGATCAGTGATTGATTATATGCAAATTAAGTGATTACAAAATCAACAAAAAGAAAAGAGAAAAAAAATCAATGGCGGAGGGATTTGATCCAACATTAATAATGGAGAGAGAGAGAGAGAGAGAGAGAGAGAAAGAGAGAGAGAGAGTGAGTGCTGTGACCACTCGGACAATAGTTACATTTGCTCAAAATTCTGTATATAAACAAGGTGTGATATTAAATAACAATACCATTGCAATAAAATAAATATAATGAAATATTTTGTAATTTACAAGTTATCCATTCAGGGTAATTGCCTTGGGCTTGCACATACTGTTCAATATGTTTCATCCAAGCACAGACACATTTCTGAAAGTCATCTTCTACACTTTTCAGTTTAGGGAAGAGAAAAGTCACAAGTCACTGGGTCTGGTGAGTAGTGTGAATGTTCACACACACACACACAGAAACTGGCGAACAGAGAGTGTGCATTGTGTGCGTGGGCGTTGCCTTCAGGGAGCATTCAACCATCCTTCCATAATTCACATGACATGATATTTCCTAGGGGGGTGTATTTGCGTGTGCTTGATGTAAAGAGTGTGAGGATTAGGCAACAACTCAGCATTGTTATGGACCTTAATGTGAACTTGAAAGACAGGGTGCACTATGATTTAAACTGGGGTCCCATTAAGCTCTAGCTCTCAGCTGCCCACATCAATCCTACCGCTTACACTTCATCATCAGTCAACACAGAGGGAATCCCCAAGGCAGAATGCACTGGTCCCACAAGAGCTAGTTGTTATCAACGATTCAACTGTCATGAAAACAGAATATATATCATGCAAAAAAGGATAGGTGGAATAGGACCAGGGTATGTCTACTAGGGGCAAAGGTTGATGACAGAGCAGATATCATCTTTTAAGAGCACAAAAGGCAATAATGACTTAAAAAGTAGGAGATCTGCGGACTTACTTAACAAGTACAGTACAACTTTGATTGTCCATCAGGGTATGGGACCAAGACCACGATGGATAATAGAATATGTACATTAAAAACATTATGCATACAACAGACCAGATCATCCAACTTATTTTTTTACATAAATACATAATCTAATGAAATTTAGATTAAACTTTAATTGTTATTGTTTTACCGGGTCATCAAAAAAATCATAGTACAGATATCTACATTAGCATTAGTAGAGGCATACGATGCAAGAAAGCAAGCTTATGCAGCATCAGCCAAAAAAAAAAAAAAAAAAAAAAAAAACCTCCACTCGTTCCAAATGCCTGTCCAGCTCAGCCTCAAATTTATTTAGGCTATCAACTTCCACAACAAAAGATGGAAGTCTGTTCCACCAATCAACTACCCACTGGCTAAAGGCAAATTTCTGCACATCTATTCTACAACTGTCTTTCTTCAATTTGAATCTGTGCCCTCTCAGGTTCTTAATCTGAGCAAGAGGAAGAATCCCATCAGCATTCAGCTTGCTCAACCCATTCAAGGCCTTATACACCTCAATCAGATCTCCTCACAGGTGACTACTCTCCAGGTGCTCCAATTTGCAGAACTTAAGCCTTTCTTGGTAAGAGCACCCCTTTGTTCCCCCTCACCAATCTTGTTGCCCTTCTTTGTACTCGTTCTAGCAACTCTACATCCTTCCAAAAATGAGGCCCCCAGACCTGTACACAGTACTCTAAACCATTGCCTGACCATTGCCTGACCATTGCCTTGTATAACATACATATCTATTTTTAATATTTTGACTTACATTGGTCTAGTAATGCCATAAAAAATTTAAAAGAAAACAATATTACATAATTAAATTTCTTTTCTAAAAAAAGTCAATCAATTTCTTTTGTTTTATTATCACTTGACCTTTTTGGGAGGCAATGTTACAGGTTTTACACAAAAGTAACCGTTGCATAGCATTTGCTTCTTCATGTACTTCTAACCACTCCATGCACTTTGACAATGTAGTTTCAGCTCCACAGTGGCTAATTATGTTCGTTGGTCCATCAGCAGCAGCAGCTTTATCTTCTTCAGTTTCAGAATCATCAAAAATTGTCATCATTCTTTGCACAATTTCATTGTTTTCTAAAATTTCTCATTCAACGTCCATTTTGTCCATATCCAGCCAGTCATTTACCTCCTCTATTGAAATATTTTTAAAACCAGGAACATTCAAACATAACTGCAAAATTTCAGTTTATTTTGGAATAGTTTCTGTATCACTTGAATATATTTTTGGCCACAACTTATTTCAGCTTCTTTGTATTGTTTGAACTGGAACATCATTCCAGGCATTAGTGACAATGAAAACTGTCTTTTATAGTGTAGTTTTTCCAAAACTATCACATCCAGTTTATTTTCTGCAATACAAGTTTTTGAATGAACATTTTGCGATAATGATGTTTCATACTCTCAATCACACCTTGGTCCATCGGCTGAATGAGAGATGTCATGTTTTCTGGCAGAAAATGGCATGATATTTTGCCATTATCGCTTTTTCAATCACATACGCGTATGGGATGAGTAGGCGCATTGTCCATCAGGAGCATTGCGTATTGTGGTAAACCTTTTGATACTAAATGTGATCTTACACAGGGTACAAATATTTTATGAAACCACTCATGAAATATATCTTGGCTCATCCACACATTGTTTTGTGAAAAATATTTAACTGGCAAAGCATTTAAATTAATATTTTTAAATAATCTAGGCTTTTCTTTTTGGTTTTCTTATAACAACCAAAGACAATTTATGCAGTTTTTCACGATAAATAGATTTCAGCTCTATCTGCACTTAGCTTCTCACCCTGGATCAACAACTGTCGAATACCATAGCGAAACTTAAATTTGTCCAACCATCCGATGCTAGACTTGAATGAAGGATCTCTGCCTAGTTTTTTATTGATTTCAATGGCTTTTTTCGATTCTTATAGGTCCCGACAATGGAATTCCTTGACTACATTTTTGAACAAACAATTGAAACATTGCAGTACCCAATTGTTCATTTTTAGCAAGCTTCATTGTTTTATGACTTTCAGCATTACTGTCAGTGGCTTCCATTTTCAAAATGTGGTTTGCTTACTTCCTTTGCCACCTCCTTTAATATAAATGGATAGATCCCACTACCCTGGGTGCCTTTCTCATGTTTAACTTCAACAATTTCTCTTCCACTTTTCTCTCAGTTATTACAAAATCATTTAACTCTCTGTTAAGAGTTTGATAAACATCTAGCCCTCTCCTCCTTGAATAACTCCTCATATGTAAATACAGATGCAAAATACTCATTTAGTTTTGCAGCTATCTGACCAAGACAGTTCTGAAAATTGCAATATCTGTTTTAAGGCTTTGAATGGATTGAGCAAGCTCAATGCTGATGACATTCTTCTTCAGACTACACACATGATGGAGCATAAATTCAAGTTGAGGAAGAATAGTTGCAGGTTAGATGTGCAGAGGTTTGCCTTCAGCCAGCAGATGGTTGATTGTTGGAACAAACTTCCATCTGTTGTGGAAGTGGGCAATTTGAATAAATTCATGGAAAAACTCTTCAAATTACTGGAGGGGATGGACAGGTGATGTGGGAGGTTTTTTTTTTTTTTTTTGGCTGATGTTATATAAGCTTGTTTTCTTGCATCTTATGCCATCACTACTACTAACAATAATAACAATAATAAATGTTTTGTGTTATAAATCCTAATTTGCATTTGCCCCATTTTCTCATGAAAAATTCACTTTTCTGCCCAAAATAATATTTCTATAATAAATTATTCTCATCTATTGGACCTTCTATCAATGACAATTATATGAAGCAGTCAAGTTGCATTCTGGCCTCAGTGTTTTGATAGAAACTGCTGTCACAAAAGACTGACAATAATTGTTAAACAAACAATGCTTATGTAAAGGGTGTAGAACAAATTAAAGAAAAGCATAATAAAACTAAAATGAAATATAAAATAAAAATAATAACAAATAATAACTCGTATCCCACAGCAGATCGCAATGTATATCCCTGATAAATAATGAAATATTTTCCCAGGCAAGGGCAGACCAGATTGGTTGGTAATTCTGTCACTCTTGCTAGTCGACGGCTGGAAATTTAATGGGTAGCCCACAATGGCAAAAGTACATTACCTATATAAATGTAGTGACCATTCATCCTGCTATTCAATCATTTGTCCCACTGCCCACTTCAATTCTCACAAAAGTCCCACTTTTTTAAATTTTGCTCTGCTTTCACATAACAGCTTAACAACACTGCGTATCAAAAACACAAAAGTGAAATGAATCCGAATTTTGCACTTAAGATTTATCATTTCCCTCTTCACGCTACTGTTTCTCATATCATAAAAAACTATTTCTTATTTTATGAGTCATTTTTTTATCTATAGTCAGCTGAAGGGGAATATTGTTGGGTGATATATACAAACCATCTCACAAAAGTCACACTGCTGTGGAACAGTTTATTTTATTCCTCTGTTTTAAATGAATATTTTTAGTATATTTAAATACTGTGGATTTCAGAAAAGAACTACTAAATCACATCAACTGATTCAAGATGGGTGAGCATACTTTTCATTTTTCAAAAAATTAAGCGTTCGTGAAATTTTAAAACAGATTTTAAAATTTTAAACTATACTAGTTAGTGCAAGAGCATCATGTTAGCACGCAGCAAACTTTAAAATAGCATTGTTTAAGTATATCTCACATTACGAATACCTTCATGAGTTTCCATGATATTGCCCTACCTCGAATAAGTAACACTTCACCAATGGAGAACACTATTGTTAGCTATTCTTGTTGGATACCACCACCCAGACAGCAATTTCAACCCTACTATTTGGGCTTTCCTCAGTGGGTGGGTAGGAAACTTGGTGATACAATGATGACAATTCAGTTATGAAGTAAAACTCCACAATA
Source organism: Mastigoproctus giganteus (assembly GCF_048544385.1). Lineage (NCBI taxonomy): Eukaryota > Metazoa > Arthropoda > Arachnida > Uropygi > Thelyphonidae > Mastigoproctus > Mastigoproctus giganteus. Next base: position 58,896,182 of record NC_143580.1, read on the forward strand.
TGAAAGATGCCTGATGGTGTATAAAATGAATCAGACTAAACCCATTTTAGGGCTTAAGCCTCAGGCTGCATGAAAGTTTAACTGACATACAAGTTAGTGCAAGAGCATCATGCTAGTATACAGCAAACTCTAAAATAGCCGAGAACAGCATCGTTTAAGAGGCCTGAGCCCTAAATTGTATTTAGTCTTGACTCATTTTATACACCATCAGGCATCTCTCGTATTGTGGAGTTATACTTCATAACTGAATTATCATCACTAGGATACCTACCCACCCACCGAGGAATGGCCAGATAGCCTTGAAACGGTACTGTGTAAGTAGTGGTATTCTCCGAGATTAAGTAACAGTAGTCTTCTCCAATGGAGAAGCGTTACTTATTCAAGGTAGTGCGACATCATGACAACTCGTTGTGAACATATTCACAATGAGATATGCTTAAACGATGCCATTCTCGGCTATTTTAGAGTTTGCTGCATACTAACATGATTCTCTTGCACTAACTTGTATGTCGTTTGTTGTTTTTTTTTTTTTTTTTTAGTTTTTAGGAGCATTAGCAACTAAGGCCATATTGCTCCGGGATATGCGGTGGTCATTCCCTGAATGACCTTTCCGCATCCTCCGTATTTGGTGGTGACGGGCTCGAACCCCGGTCTAATCAAGAATGCGATGGTCATTCCCTGACCTTTCCGCATTCTCCGTATTTGGTGGTGATGGGCTCGAACCCCGGTCTAATCAAGAAGCGTGTGCTACGCAACTTGTATGTCAGTTAAACTTTCACGCAGCCTGAGGCTTCAGCTCTAAAATGCATTTAGTGTGTATCATGCTTATCATAATAATAATACTGCTATTAAATACAATTGTTCTATGGTAGGGGAAGACCTAAGCTGAGATGGAAGGACAAGGTGGCAGAGGATTTAAAAGAGAAAGGAAGCCCAGGATAGGGAGGAATGGAGGAAAAGAATTAAGAATGGAAATGCCACGACCCCATATAAACATGGGAAGAAGGGGATGGAGGAGAGAGGAAGCCCAGGATAGGGAGGAATGGAGGAAAAGAATTAAGAATGGAAATGCCACTACTCCATATAAACATGGGAAGAAGGCGAAGAAGTTCTATGGTGAAAACAAAAATTGGCCTACTTATTAAGCAATCCAATTTAAGTGGAAATGCTAGAAAGTTGTAACTTTACACTTTATTTCATGTCTTCCTATTTTTTATTTACAAAAGCTGGCAAATTTGTTATAACTAAGAGTCTCGCTTTGGTCTCCACAAGATCTGGTCAGCATAACCAAACAAAAAATAATAATACATAAATGTATTATTATTTTTTGTTTATTATTAATAATAAATAAATGTTGGTATTAACAGCCAACCACAATGTCTGTTCTCAGAAAAATCCAGAATAACTCACGGGGGAAAACCCTGCGCCCTCCGCCTAATTCTCCAGTCGTCGACGGGAATCAAAGCCAGACCTCTCCAAGTGAATGTGAGATGACAATGTACTGTGCTGCCTATGCTGTTGTCTGGACGACAACCATACCATAAGGTTCGCTAAGCGGAGGGAAGGAGGGGGCGACAATTGGAAATGGCACGATCTTAACGAGCGTACGTGGGGGGGGGGGAGCTGATAATCTGGCAGGGACGCCATGTAGTTACTCCTCTGGTGTGCCATTGGTAATAATAATAAGTACAGAATAGGCAGAGAAACTTTTGAAAGAATACTTTTTTTTTAGTGCAATGGCACTAAATAATCGCCATGCAATGGCAGAAAAGTGACCCTAATACAACTATATTTCTATATAGTTATAGAACTATATTTCTGCCCTATTTGGCTGATCTTTAGAATAAGGTCCCCCTTCAGACTGCCTCAAGTCTTAGGGTGTTTATCTCCCCCTTCCCGCTGTTAAAATAGGAAAACGAGTTCCTGATTTAAAAACAGTGGCAAGAAGGAGATAAACACCCTAAGATTAACCATAGCGGGTTAGGCATGTCAATCATTGCCTTCTTTCTCTTCTTCTCACCGCTATTTTGGAAAGGGGACGCTGTACTAAAGTTTTACCCCATATTTCTAAAAACCGGCTAACGTTGACGCACTACCTGAAGCCATTACACGACAATACTACTTATTATGAAAGCATTACCGGTATTCCACATATCTTCGATAAACTCAATTTTCAGGCATATTACTTAATCGTACATATATAAGCAATGTACAACCCTACTAAATAACAAGATTCAAAATGCCAACTTACCATATTTGCACTCACTATTATACACAAACCACAATACGGAAATGTAAATATGATTTGCAAAAGTATGACGTCAACTAAATTCGATTGCTAATTTGCTCTTGTCAGATATTACATACACATATATTCTAATATCAAAAAAGATCACCAAAGACTTAACGATTAACTTTCAAGTTTTCTCGCAATACAAACTTAGGAATCTGTTGAAAAAGAAAATGAAAATTTCAGGAATAACACAACAGAGCAAAACAATGCTCAAGCAATGAAGGCAAGGAACAGCAACAAACTACTCTGTGAACCACAGCACAGAGTATCTTACTACTCTGTAAATCTGTGAATATCCGTTCGTTAAAAAAATAATAATAATTAATAAAAAAATAAATCCTTTTTCATAACTCTTAATCCGTTTGTAATGATTTATCTTACAGAAAGCGTCGTAATTGACCCTTTAACCGATATGAATGTGACCTTAATAAAAGATTAATAATAATTCAAAAAAAAAAATTGGCCTAAATACAAGGACTTCTAATACAAACAGGTGTTGAACAAAATGCTATACTGTTATGCACAGTGTAAATGACATTTCCCTTTACCCTAAAGAAACTTAGCTTTACAGCTTTCGGAACCCCCTGGTGGATATTGCAGTTAATGGCATAACACCGTTCCCTCTCCTTCCCTCATCGCACAGACTATTCTGTGTCTCATCGTAACATCAGTTGCAATGGAGGACTATTTATTCGCACCTTTTTTTCTTTTCTTCATTTTGCCAAAAAAACTACTTTAAAATGAAAGAATACCTAAAAGTTCCGTGTTTTACGGAACTTTTAGGTAATCTACGGCTGTGGCGAACGTATATTTTGAAAGCCTTAAAAACCCCAGCGGCTCACATCTGGTGAGTATGGGCTTGGAACACCCAGGGTCCTGAGCTGGATATCATTATTCTTTTCTTTCTTAGTGATTCCCTTCTACTTCTTACTCTCTCTCTCTCTCTCAGGGTAACTCAGATTTTTTTTTTTTTTTTTTTTTTTTGGCTGGTGCAGCATAAGCCTCAGGCTTCCTTGTATCATATGGCTAATAATAATAATAATAAATAAGGTTTGTGACCCCAGACCAACAGTAATTTCACTTTACGGATTTCAAGAGAATTTTAGGACTCAGGGGCAATTACACCACTGCATTTATAAATCCAGACTTTGGAGAGTAATGTATCTACAGATTATAATTAGTAAGGCATATGATGCAAGAAAGCAAAATTATATAGCCTATTAAGTATTATATAGCATTAACAGATATTAAGTTATTACTTAAAACTTTTAAGTATAAAAATCTGAATGGTTGATATTCTTAGATAATTACTTATAAAAAAAATTTTACGAGCTTTTACACAATCGTCTATAATTTCACTATAGCGCAATTCGCTGGAAACGTCATTTTCTATCGACGAAATATCAAAATGGTTAACCTGTTCTAGAAATATCGTTGACTGCATGTAAGTTTTTATAAGTTTAGTTTTGAAAACTCCTTTCATTAGTTGCTACAGTGAGTGGAAAAGTGAAAATTTTGAGAGTAATGTTAATATACCGACAATGTATAGTAAGAATGCCTTTTCTTAACAAAACATTATATCACTTATTGTGCTGTAAGCAATTTAGTTTATCTATTTCTCTTTAACTTTCTAATACCTATTTTCTGGTACAGCTTACAGAAAATAAGTAAGAAAGTTAAAGAGCAAATAAGTAAAAGGAAATGTAAACAATAATAAATTTAGATATATATGAAACTTTCCAGACAGAAATATCTCAAACATAGCTGCCACTTCTGTAACCATCTTTGAAGTCAGTTCAGACAGAAATTTGGCTGTGAAATGATCAAATCTTTGTCTGGCAAGTTGCATATTTAACTTTTTTTTTTTTTTTTTTTTTTTTCTGTCAACTGGACCGCCCAAGACATCCATCCACCTTGCTCCTTGCCCTAATGCCTCGCCTAACCCAATTCGAATATATTTTCCCAAGGCTGCTTTTCTCAAAAATTAGTCATGGGAAATGAACATTCGGTGAACAGCGGCATGTTGTAAAATTTCAAATCTCACCTAGGACTGCCGCTTATCCGGGTTTAGACCCTAACCTAGGCTTAAAGTGTCCGAGTTTAGAAGAAAATCTTTATTGTACAGTAAAGATACAGATACAATAATGTGCCCGCCACAGCCAGGAGGCCAGGGGCTTGACAATGATATAGGGTAATATAAAAATATGTACAGTATAAAAATTTGTACAGTATAAAAGATTACATAACAATTAAAAACGTAGCATTAGCCATTCAATAGATATGAGTATGTATATAGTTTTGAGGCAGACAGTACACCAAGGTATGTACACGTTCATATGTACAAAGCACATATTTAAGCATATTCACACAAGTCAGAATATTTCACAGTGCATTTCACATTTCATTTTATAGGAGATAGCAGATGGAGATATCAGTATGAGTCGACATCAAGGGCCAAACAAAAGGGGAACAAGTTCGGCCAACGAGCGCCTGTAATTGCGATCAGAAGCGAATTTCTGCAGGTCAACTCCGATCATTAGCAGGGCTTGTACTGTAGGAAGTACTTGTCCAGGTAGGAATCTGTCACTGATCTTCAGCCTGTTCCGTTGTAGCTGAAGAAGAGGGGTGGCTCGTAAGGACGGAAGTGGAACATGCCACTGGCATATATCCCAGAAGTCAGGGGAGTTGATTCTGCCAACCAGCATTTTGACTATGGCCACAGTTCTCCTCATGCTGATTATTTGAGGCAGCCGCGGGATTTGGAGTTGGTCGGCCATGCTGGTGGTCCTCTGCTGAGGGGGGAGTCGATGTTTGTGGGTTGCCCACTTCAATATCCAGTATTCACTGGCGAAGATGGGCTTCATGAGAGAAGGTACTGCGGATGCCCATATTTCAGAGGCATACAGAAAGGTAGGATACACAATGGTTTCCAGATATCTGATAGTGATTCTTGCGTCTGTGTTATGAAGAAGATGTTGACGGGCAATCCAGCGCATTCGGTTGATCTTGCGTAGAACAAATTCGATGTGACAGTTGAACCTAAGGTTTGGGTCGAAGGTTACACCGAGATCTTTGTGTTTAGTAACACTTGGAATAACTGCACCCTGCAGTGAGGGTTGTATGGATGTGGGACACTTCTTCAGAGAAAAAACCATAATAACGGATTTTTGGGGGTTCAGTTTGAGACCGAAATGGTTGAGATGGCTAGAGAAAGCTGTGATCTTATTACAGATTTCCGATGTGATCACTCCCCTGTCGGCTGATGGTGGTATTTCCGTTAGGAACTTTATATCGTCGGCGTAGGTAATGACATCATCTCTGTTACACACAAACGGAATGAGGAGGGCGGTAAAAAGTATCCCCGATAAAACGCCACCTTGCGGCACACCAGCATTGATGGATCAGGTATAGCAGAGCTTACGATGAGTGAGGTACACTGTTCTATTCCGGAGGAGCGAGTGCAGAAAAGCGAAAACGTCACCTTTGATCCGAAAGAAATTGGTTAGGAGATTCAGAAGGGCTGAGATGTTGAGGCTATCAAAAGCAGCTTCAATATCGGCATAAACAACCGCCATTTCTGATTTGGCCTCAAATGCATTTAAAATTTCCGTTTGGACTGCCAGAAGGTTGGAGACAGTTGATCTATTAGGGAGAACATAATGGAGTTGTTTTGATGATTGTGGAAGAAGATGGCGTGTTATATGCGGAAGAAGGACTTTTTCCAGTAGCTTTAGGAGCGTGGATGCAGTGGAAATCGGTCTATAGTGCTTCGGCTGGCTTGGTAGTTGAACTTTAGGTAGTGGGGCAAGACTGTATTTGCTCCAGGATGCAGGAAACACTCTATGAGAGAGGATGGAGTTGAACAAGTAGAGCAGAGGATCAAGGATATATGGACTGAGGCACTTTACGATGAAATGCGGGACTTTATCGATGCCAGCGGTGCATGACGGACGCAGCGAGTTGATGGTTTGACGAAGCTGCTGTCGATCGATTTGAATGGAAAACAGCTCATCATCTGGACTAGAAATGGGGTCTGGTTGGTAATCATATGGTTGTGTGATGTTGTCTTGGAATCTGTCTACATAGTTGATCCATTCAACTGGATTGAAATTGGAATCTGGTTCAGAGTTACGGGTATATGGCACTTTGCCTTTGGATAAGGTCTTGTCAGTATATTCTTTAATGGCTTGCGATTTCAGTCTGTTAAACAGTGCTCTAGCTTTGGAGTACTGAGTTCGGTCATATGCAGTACCAGACTGTTTCCATTGTTTATGGAGGGACTGTTTGCACTTGAAACTGAAATTTAGCTCCGAAGACCACCAAGCATTAGTTCTAGCGGAGATACTGACCTGTTTAGCTGCTGAGAACATGGTAAGAAAAAAATTAAGGGCGTTAGGACTCAAAAAAAAAAAAAAAAAAACAACCTCTGTGGACAGAATAAAAGTCATTGTTTCTTTCACCTCTTGGTGCTGACTGAGTTTCTACCCTTGAGGGGAGGAAGACACTAAATCTAAAGCTAAATTTATAGGTAGTAATTCAAATTTCGCGGAAATGGTGCATAATTCACGGTGACACGTTTATGCATGGCTGCACTAGAAGTGACTGCAATATTTTGGACCACTAAGTGGAAATATTTTGTTTTTCAAAATTTTATTAACGCATCAGTAAAGTAGAAAAAAATATAGAACAATACTATTTGCAATGACTTTGAAATATAAATCAATGAAAAATTATTGGAAATTTTGAATGCAAAATACTTTTTAAATTACGTTGTAACTAAAAAGGCTTTTTATTAAAATGTTATTCATTTTTTTTTTTTTTTTTTTTTGTCGTATGATGTGAGCAATAAACGAAAGAAGCAGGAAAAAACTATTGTGACCGGAAGATCCAAGCGGAGAGTATGGCAACCCCCCTAATATCCAAGCCCGAAGCGGGAATCGAACCCGCGATTTTCCCGTGGCCAGGCAAGCACTTTACCCACCCGGCTAGCCTATTCGACTGTTGTTTTTTTAAGTAGAATGACATAGACTAAGGCAATTTTTTGGGCTGATGCCTCATACTACGTGGAAGTTTCACTAGCAGACAGGTCAGTTGTTTGTTTGTTTGTTATTTGGTTTTTAGGAGCATTAGCAACTAAGGCCATATCGCTCAGTGGATATGCGGTGGTCATTCCCTGACCTTTCCGCATTCTCCGTATTTGGTGGGCGCGCGCTCGAATCCCAGTCTAATCAAGAAGCGTGTGCTACGCACTGCTGCTCCTACCCACTTGGCTACGGAGGCGCCAGACTGGTTAGTGCCTGTCTGCTAATAGCTACACTAATTAAAACGATGCCGATTTGTCCACTTCGGTGGTTCACTACATACAAATATGAGGCACAGACCTGTCTGCTAGTAAAATAAATATCACTAAAAAGCACTTCTTTTCTCTTTTTTTCCCCTCTTTTCTTTAACAAAACCTCTTTTCTTTAACTATTGTTTTGCAAGTCTAGAGGAAGGAAAAATAAGGTGATTGTAAGACCTGGTTATATAAAACGCTGGGCTATTTTTAAAAATTGTGCGAATTATTATTCAATATATTGCAGGGAACATTTTAAAAATAGCGCAGTGTTTCCTATAACCAGTTCTTACAGTCATCTTATTTTACCTTTCTCTAGATTTCAAGACGACATTATTCTTATTATTATTATTCTCATTAGCCATATGGTGCAAGGAAGCCTGAGGCTTATGCTGGACCAGCCAAATAAAGAAAAAAATTCTGAATTACCTTGAGAGAGAGAGAGAGAGAGAGAGAGAGAGAAATGATGATATCCAGCTCAAGGCCCTGGGTGTCCCATACTCACCAGATGTAAACCTCTGGGGTATCCACCAAGATATCGAAATTTCGTCAAAATTTGCCTCTAAATGGTTTGGTTATTGGAAAGTTTTCCGTAAAGTTTTCTCTCCAGGTTGTTCCAATAGAATAGAGGTAGTGAAATTTGCCTTTATCCAGCGGGTGGTTGATTGCTGGAACAAACTTCCATCTGTCGTTGTAGAAGTTGACGGCTTAAATAAATTTAAGGCAGAACCAGACAAACATTTGGAGCGAATGGACGGATGAAATGGGAAGAGTTTTTTTTTTTTTTTTTTTTTTTGGCTGATGCTGTATAAGCTGGCTTTCTTGCATCATGTGCCTCTATTAATGCTAATAAACTAGACCATTTTTTGCTTTTAAAAATTTACCTGGAGTGCCCATGCTGTTTCGTCTCATATTAGAATTAAATAAAAAGTGTTATAACTTAAGAGTAAAACAAATAATATACATATAGCATAAAATGCATATAACATGAAATAAAAATAGCATAGATATAAAATAAACAAAACTGTTATGTTTATTTTTCTTTAGATGTTTTGTCGACATTAACTGCGATTGTTTTGTCAACATTCGCAGTGAATGTTGTGCTAATTTTTTAATTTTTCACTCATGGCTCCCATGTTAATGGCAGCCATGACTGAAAAGTAAACTTGAAAATTAACTTGTTAATGTTAATTTTCATGACCAAATATTACTATGACTCTCATTAAAAGTATACAAATTAGAGACAAGAGTCTGAAGAGGCTAGCAATAGATCCTAATGTGGAGCTCATCTGGATTGATAGGAGTCGTGGTTTAGATTAGTGCTTGCGCGACCACATTTTAGGTTGATGCTTGAAGGGAATTTCAGATTGGCGTCCAGGGCTTAGGCATGTGATAGCATCCAGTGAAGAAAGGAACTGTCTCAGAGATGAAGGCGAGGGTAGGTGGATCGCTATGAGGGACTGTTCTGAGGGTAATTTGTGGAATCCTCAAACTACAGGTCTCTTAGAATGATGGTGTGGATATTAAGTTACTAGGAATATGGCTGTAATGATGAGACATTAGTCTTCAGTAAATGTCGGGAGTCTTTGTGCCCCAAAAGAACTGGTTAGGACTGACGTCCGGTGCACTGCACCACTGCACCGGACACCAACGTTCAAGGGACGCCTAAAAACCTGAAACTTACCTACACATATGAAAAAAATTTTAAAGGAGCAGCGCCAGATTTCAATTGGCACCCGGGCGCCAAATTGCGATTGACACCTTGGCGCCACATACCCTAGGAACGCCCCCTGCCTGCACTGTTCACTTGGATTGTTTTCTTTACCCAGTGGTCTTTAGGTAGGTATTTCATATCTGTAAAACAACGCGATTTTTGAGTACTGGTTGAAGGTCATAAAGCAGTTTTTAAATCTAGAAGCTCAGACACTTCAGCATGAATTTGGGAATGTCAAGCACGGTAGTGACAGCGGGTGATATTGTACAGAGAGCAAAAAAAAAAAAAAAAAAAAATCAAATTATTATTTTAGGATTGCCTGTAAATGAATACACCAACCCGTTGTGTCTGTAAATTGATGTGTTCTATGGTCGATTTGCCCGTTTTGCTGGACGAAAAAAAACCCAGTATCTGGGAAGAAAAACCTTGCTGTCTACGCCTGAGACCGACTAACTCAGCCACGGAGTGAAAAAGTCCACTAAAGTTTCTTGCTTCATCGACAGGATTCAAACCCGGGCCTTTTCCACCCGGTGTGGGTAGGATGGTGACGATACCACTGTGCTACGCCCGCAACTATACTGAGAGCAGTGATTATTATTATAGTTGCGGATTAACCGGGCGCTCTATGGCACTCACAAGTCTAAGTGAGTATTGTCACCATCCTCCACCGTCTGCGCGGTAGCACAATGGTATCGTCACCGGGTGGAAAACGCCTGGGTTCGAATCCCGTCGATGACGCGAGAAACTTAAACGGGCCTTTTTCACTCCGTGGCTGAATTAATCGGTCCCAGAGGCAGACATCAAGGATTTTCCCCCATGAAACTGGAATTTTTCTTCCAGTAAAACAGGCAAATCGACCAGAGAACACACGTATTTTACAGACATAATATATAAATGGGTATATGTAAGAAATTACGGATGGCTCTAATATAATAATTTGTATTTGTCACCATCTTCCAATCTGCACGGGTACCACAGTAGTATCGTCACCGTCCTCCCCACACCGGGTGGGAAACGCCCCCGTTCGAATCCTGTCGATGACGCGAGGAACCTTAATGGGCTTTTTTCACTCCGTGGCTGAGTTAGTCGGTCTCAGGGGTAGACATCAAGGATTCCCCCCCCCCAAGAAACTGGGATTTTTTCGTCCAGCAAAACAGGCAAATCGACCAGAGAACATGCGCAATTTACAGTCATAATACATACGACGGGTTTCCGAAAAGTATTCAAAGTATTCAAAGTATTTTATTATATTTTTTTGGCGGGCTCCAGGGTTTCCCCTATTCACCGCTGAAAGTAATCTATACATTGGGTACAATTTATAATGATTAATTGTACATACAAGTACAATGATTAGTTATACATAAAGAGTACAATGGTTAATTATACATAAAAAGACTATATACAATGGTGGTACATAAAAATTCTATATACAATGGTGGTACATAAAAAGACTATATACAATGGTGGTACATAAAAAGACTATATACAATGATGATACATAAATAAATACTGGGCTTCGGAGTCCAGCAGACTGATCAATACATCAGGTAAGAGTAATTCAAAGAAACAGTCTAGCATTTTACTGAACCTCAGGAGCAAGAATTCTTTTCCTCCGTTTAAACAATTTCTCTGCATAGGTGGAGAAGGCAGTATAATATTCGGAACAGTTAACCAATCTTGGCAGTTCGGAGCAGTCAAATACATTTGTGAGAATTTGAAAGTCCAGTCTTAAATCATCGTACAGAGGACAATGAAACACGAGGTGCTCGACAGTTTCTTGAGCACCACAACTACAGAGAGGAGTGTTACTTATTCCTAGTGAGAACAATTTAAAGTTGAGACTTCCATGACCGGTATATAAAAACGTAACATATAAACCAGGATTGAATCAGTCCATTTTCTTGTCGTAATCAACAACCTCGGGAAAAAACTTAAAGGTCTCCCTACCCAAAGTAGAGGTAGACCAGGTATTTTGCCATGCTCTACAACATTCATTTCTCATTCTTTTAATGTCTACCTTTTCTTGCAAGTCAGTATTATACGTTATACCATTTACAATCGCAGGAACATTTTTTCTTCTACAATATAAAAGATAGTGTAACGTTACTTCATATTGGATTGGCAGTCGATGACTGAGGACCTGGAGAGCAGCTGTAGAGGCAGTTCGACAAGCTCTACTTACAGCGAGAAGAAAGAATGTTTGTGCTTGTGTAAGATATTTTTGAACAGGGGAGTTACCGATTCTGTATCCCCAGGCCCCAGCAGCATAACACACAATTGGTATAAATATACAAGAGTAGTATAATTTAATGGAAGATTTCTTTACACCAAAAGTACTCCTGGTAATCTTAATAATTTTATAGGTCATAGCTTTTATTTTCTGAAGTACATATTTTGCGTGGTAATTAAAATTAAGACGGTCGTCAAGATAAATTCCTAAGTATTTATGCTGCCGAGTACTCCTAATCATTACTCCATTCAACTTAATAACAGGTGGTCTAGTCACATCAAGAGAGCCCTTTAGCAGCATTTGTTTTGTTTTATTAGTCGAGATTTGAAGTTTATGTGTTTGACACCAGATATCCAAGTCCTCTAGAACTTCATTTGCTCTGCATCTAGCTCCCGGCGGGAATTACCAAAAGTCAGAATAGCAAGGTCGTCTGCGTAAGCTATCTGAAGGATGTTGTCTCGATCAACCGCGAGCCACCCATCAAGGACCATGTTCCAGCACACAGGGCCAAGAACAGAGCCCTGAGGGCAGCCCCTAGAAACAGATCTGGAGACAGAGCAGAATCCTGAGGAAACTGTGATGCTACGAGAATCAAAGTAATTCGAAAGGAGACGGTAAATAGGAGCAGATACCCCAGCCTCTCTGGACCTCGCCAGGACACTTGGCCACCAAATAGTGTCAAATGCCCCTTGGAAATCAACAAAGAGACCGAGGACATATTTAGAATTGGAATTTTGAACAGAACTCAAGATCTGACAAATAGCATCAACAGAAGACCTTCCACGTGTAAAGCCAAACTGAAGTGGGGAACTTAGGTTTCTGTCTAAATAATAATTTAGAAGACGAGAAACAATTAATTTTTCCAAGACTTTGCCAAGGATGGGCAGTAGTGCAATGGGCCTGTAAGAGGCCGGATCATTGGAGGGTTTGTCAAAGGACTTAAGCAGGAGTTTAAGTCTAGCCTGTTTCCAAGCCAGCGGGAATAATCCTGAAGACAGACAAGCATTCAAAAGATTTAATATAATTAATGGACAATTTTTCCAAAATCTTTTAAGTACAGAAACCTCAAGGAGATCCTGTCCAGGACATTTACCATCCCTTAAGGTTGAGATAGCAGATTCCAACTCCGTATCCGTAAATGGAGCTTCGGTTCGGGGCCCTTGGTAAGATAAATGATCTAATCTCATTGTAGTTTGGATGGTGTTTTCACAAGAAGCAGTGTCCTCATGGAGCAAGCCGTCCAAGATAGCATTTATGGACAAACTCCAGTCCAGGGTTTCGTTACCGTTTACAATAATAGAAGAAAGAACATCGCCGGGATGAACCTTGTTAGTAACAAGTTTGTAGGGTAATCCCCACGGATCTTCATTTATGTTATGCTGAACAAACCTTGCCCAGGCAAGTTTCTTCTCTTGGAAAATGGTATTGAAATAACTCCTTCTATTGGATTTATACAACTCGCCAAGTCTGTCAATCTCATCTCTGGGCCTGTTAGCTCTCTTTGCTCTCTGAAAATTACGACGAGCATTTTGTAAGTTTCTTCTGAGAATTGTGAGATTTGGGGTCCACCATGAAACACTATTCATTTTTCGTTTTTTCTTTTTTAGAGTGGACTCACAGACGGTGGTTAGAATCTCTTGAACTCTAGAAACCTGCATATCAGCAGGAAGCGAACCAAGTTGGACGATTATTTCTTCTGAAGTAAGCTCTTGAGCCTTTACATCAAAGATATTCCAATCGATGTGTTTTGTCTTAAACCGCGGGAAGTCAAAACAGCACCTAACAACCCTAGGATTGTTGTTTGGACTGATCATAAACGTGATGACATTGTGGTCGCTCGAGCACCACGAAGTATGGCTAAGCCAGTTGGAAATGCTATAACCAAGAGTAGAGTTTGAAAGGGTAATGTCAATATAAGATTGATCCAGAGAAGAAACAAAAGTAGGCGGATGGCCCGGGGTATTCCACAGAGCGAGGTTATTAGACTGAATAAGCTCCTCCAAAAGCTCACCTTTAGAGTCTGTAGTAGGACTATTCCAAAGCTGGGAGTGAGCATTAGCATCCATCATAAAAATGATGGGAAAACCAGTTAAACGGATCAAAACGTCTTCCATGTAATTTAGAAATGGCTCTATGGCCTGCCCAGCCTGACTACATTGAGCATACAGAGAAACCACATAAATTTTTCCAAAACGGCCTTCCAAGCATGCGCATGCGGCATGTGTGGTGCAAAGACTAGAAATTTTTGTTACAGTAATGAAGGGGTCGGCAACAACCAGAGCCGCCCAAACCCTGGTGGCGTTACCACGGTCACCGACCGTAACAGGGTTTGAAGTAATAATACGACAGCTGAGAGGGAGGCCCTTGACCACACCCTTATAAGAATACAGTTCTTGTAACCCTAAAAGTTGAAATTTGTGTTGGACCATTAACTTAGAAAGATCACTTAAAACCGATGAAGATCGCTGACAATTTAACTGTAAAGTATATATACAAGACATTTCAGAGTTAGGTAAAGTCGGTCAGAATTTTTGTTACCTCTTGGGCTTTCACAAATTCAGGGCACTTAACGTCCTTGAAGGAATGGTCCGCATTCTTCTTCTTAAGCCGACAATTTGGGCAAACAACAGGTTCCTCCATTTTAGGACAGTCTTGAATTTGATGACCCAGGTCACCGCAATGTCCGCAGGTAAACTCGGACTGGTGGCAGTTTTTAGCCGAGTGTCTGTAGCCAAGACATTTAAAACAGCGTGATGCTGTGAAAAAATCCTTCATACCATGGACGGACCATCCGACAAAAACCTTGCAATTTGAAGCCAAAAACGCTTTCCTAATTTTATTTGGGATCTCAAGAACCCAATGTTGATTGTTTTTGTTCCGAGACCTGATTTTAAAGCGAACCTTAACAGACTCGAAATCTTCCTGGGAAATCCCATGATCCACAAGGTTTTTATTGAATACGTCCTCCAGAAAATCAGAGTCATTGACATCTTTAGGTATGTCATATATTATGACAGTGGGATTTAATTTTTTAGGGGAATCCACAGAGAATTTTAACTCCTTGAACTTAGGGCAGGATTTAAGTTTATTTAGATCCTTGCTGTTGTCAGTTTCGATTAGAACTCCCTTTTCTCTTATTTTTCTTATTGATTTAATCTTTAATTTTTTAAATTCAGGTTTAAGACTTTTAGAAATTTCAGCTTTAACTTCCTCACTAGTTTTACAATTACTATCTGCATTTGCTTTAACTATGAGTACGTGCTTTGTTTGGACGTCCGATAAGTTAACAATACTCTGAGATTGTTTGCCAGCGCCTAAGGCAACCACACCCGAATAGGTGGGAGCCGGAACGGTTGGCAAGACATTTTGTTGTTTCCTCTGAATTTTAAAATCATTTAATTTTGTTCTTAACTTTTCATTCTCTATAGTTAGATCTATCACTAACCTTTCCATATTGTTCCAATTTTTGGACATCTCGACAAACATAAGAGGTGTCACAGTAGAGCTCTCGATAAAAACATCAAGCATATTTGCTTTCAATCCAAAAAGATAGTCCAGAATAGCTGAGCTACCAGTTTGTTCACAATCTTGAAAATCATTAAACGTATTAGTAGAGTTTAAAGGTCCTTTTATAGGGGGAAATTTGTCTTCCAGTGTTTTTTCCATCATAGCTGGAGGTTCCTTGAAACTGGTGTCTGCAACTTCAGAGAAAGTCAATTCACCAGACAACTCGGCTATTGAAACACTATAATCCGACATTTTGGACGACAGAAATTTGTATGGGGGAGGATCGTAAAGCTTTCCAGGAACACGAAGCCACCTTTTCCATTTGGCACTTTGCAAGGGCTTTGTGACTGACGCTGTATGTCGTTTCGCCCTACGGCGAGACGTCACTTTAAGAAACTTCACCTGAGGGGGGGGGGATTATCACTCCCCTCTGACCTTGATTCGGGCTGCAATCCAGTAGGCAGAAATCCGAACTGCTGAAAACGACGATCTTCTACTGCAGAACGTGCTTGGTTCGATTAAACTTACACACAATTTGAAAGCGTTAGAATAATCGGATCCGGGATATACTCACCTCGGGAGAGGTAGAACCATTTGGCCGTTGCACTGTAACATGTGAGAACCTTTTAACATTCACTTATAACATAAAAATCGAGTGACAATCAGGAGCACTTAAAACAACCGCTTCACCGTGTCCGCGCCACCTAGCGTCCTCTGTCTTCCGAAAAGTAAGGTAACATATTTTTTTTCTTAATAATGGGAATAAGATGAAACACAGTGGACAGATATACCCATTAATAACGTTAAAAAAGACCGCCAGTGCAGTGTTGCGGTACTGTCGCCTCACAGCAGGTTCCAGTTGCAAAATGGCGGCTACCGTGAGAGTGTGGTCCAAAATAGGTGTTCGTGAAGTTATTTGCTTTTTGCAAGCAAAAGGGTCTTCACCAAGTGACATTCACCGTGAACTGGTTGCTGTGTATGGCGAAAAGGTGATGACAAAGAAGCAGGTGGTTTTTGGTGCAATGAATTTAAAGCGCGTCGTGTTGACATTGAAGATCGACATTCGATGGCAGACTTTCAGTCATGATCACAGTATTCTAGAATTGCCAAGGCGTTCTGTTGGTGGATTTCTTGCCGAAGGAGGAACAATCAATGCACAGCTTTACTGTGCAACGTCGGAAAAACTGAAAGCCAACATTCGACGCAAACGTCCAGGACTCCTGACAAGCGGCGTGATTTTGTTGAACGACAACGCAACTCCGCACACTGCCCAAACCACTCGTGAG
Organism: Mastigoproctus giganteus; assembly: GCF_048544385.1. Classification (NCBI taxonomy): domain Eukaryota; kingdom Metazoa; phylum Arthropoda; class Arachnida; order Uropygi; family Thelyphonidae; genus Mastigoproctus; species Mastigoproctus giganteus. The sequence continues at coordinate 58,912,547 of NC_143580.1, forward strand.
TGGTTGCGCCATAATCGTTGGAAAAACTCTGTCACATCCTCCCTACAGCCCAGACTTAACGTCTTGAGACTTCCATTTGTTCGGCCCTCTGAAAAAACACCTTTCAGAAAGCATTTCACTACGGATGAGCAGGTTCATCAGGCAGTGCGATGTTGGTTACTGTTTGTGGGCAGGACTCCTTCAGTACTGGTATTGGTAAACTGATCCGTCGTTCGGACAAGTGCATCAATAAAACTGGAGACTTTGTGGAGAAATAGTGCATGTTCACTTATTTCTTGGTTTGTAATTTCAACTTCGTATTATTAAACGTCATCGAGAGAAAAAATGTGTTACCTTATTTTTCAGAAACCCCTCGTATATGGGTATATGTAAGAGATTATGGGTGGCCCTAATATAATAATTTGAATTTTTTTTTTTTTTTTGTCACCAACCTTCCCACACCGGGTGGAAAAGGCCCGGGTTCGAATCCCGTCGACGACGCGCGGAACTTTAGTGGGCTTTTTTCACTCCGGGGCTGTTAGTCGGTCTCAGGCGTTTTTTCGTCCAGAAGACAGGCAAATCGATCAGAAAACACGCGCAATATACACACATAATATATAAATGGGTATATGTAAGAAATTACGGATGGCCCTAATATAATAATTTGTATTTGATACTATCCTCCAGTCTGCACGGGTACAAGGTTTTTCCCCCCAGAAACTATGGTTTTTCTTCCAGCAAAACAGGCAAATCGTCCAGAGAACTCTCGCAATTTACAGACAAAAATACGGATTTATGTAATGAATTACGGGTGACCCTAATATAATATTTTTTTTGGTTTCCACTCATTCATCTATAATATTTATCTGCTTGCTGTATATTATTATGATTTATTGTATGATGTGATAATAACAATACAGTGCACGAATACAGCATAGAACATTATCACAAAATAAACTTTTATCGTCCTCCTTTCCTCTTCTTCTGCCCTTTCATTCACCTGGTCCTCAAATTCATTGGCATAGAAGAAGTTACAATGTTTTATTTACTACGCTGAAGAAATAGCTAATAGGGATCAGAAACACATAGGACTAGAATTTTTTAAAAGAAATTTAATAAGACAGTTGGTGAATTTTACTTACTGTAATTATTTCCCTCAAAAATTTGCTTTTCCTGCCTTTGCCTCCGTAAACGTTTTCACTAGTTCTTTTAAATCCATGCCATATGCCATTTGTTCTTCAATAGAAATTGTAGCTAGCCAACAGAGTCGGTCCGTGCTCATTGCTGATCTTAGATAAGTTTTAATGAATTTAAGTTTAGAAAACTCCACTCGCTGCTTGCAACGGTAACTGGCAGAGTTAGAAGAATTCTAAGAGCAATTAAAATATTTGGCATGGAGTCTTCTAATTTATTGGAAAAAATGAATTCAATAATATATTTTGGAGAACTACGTGCCGTAATTTTCCCCTCGTCTTTCAACTTTCAATTCGTCTCAAAAAAAAAAAAAAAAAAAACCTTTGTTCGGATGCGCCCCTACGACCTTTCCCTAGGCGACCGCCTAAGTTCGCCTAATGGACGGGCTGGCTCTGCACGTGGGTAGAATGGAGTAACTTTCCGGGCGACCCTAATAAATAGTTTTTGAACTCTCAGAAATATTGCATTCTGTAGTAATCATACTCACTTTAATACGTCTGTCCTGTATTAGCAAGTTTTTAATTTTTTTAGCGCATTTCTGGAGTTGTCTTTTGTTTGTCGTCCTGAGAGGAGCTCATCTTCTATGGATTGTCGAGCCTGTTTAAACTTTTTAGATCAAATATTTATCTGATATTCAGAAGGGACAACATTACCACGTACTACTCTCAGATGTCCATGAATAACTATAGATTTATTACTTTAAAAAAAATTGATCATGGCCCAATGTTTCAAATTCGTGACTTGTTTTCCCTTGGGTTGACTGCATTAAATTTCTTCTTCCCTTCCGTAGTACTTGATTATTTCTAAAGGTTACAACCAAAAAATCTTTACTTAAGGTATCTTTACTGATGAGAGTAGATTCAGTCTCAACAGCGATTTTGGACGTCAGCTACTCTGGCGAGAGGTTGGCACACGGTATCACCCCGCAAACATCACTGAAAGGGATCGATATGGCGGTCGAGGTGTTCTCGTCTGGGGGGGCGTTAGCTTGGATGGACGTACACAACTCCAGATACTGGAAGGCGGTACTGTAATCGGTGCACGCTATTTTAATGACGTAATCCTTCTCCATGTGCGTCTGTTCCAAAGTGCCATTGGCCCCGAGTTCTTGTTTATGAATGACATGTAGACACGTAGACATGTATAGTATCTTATGTGGGACGGCACCTGAACGTCAGCTCAACTCCGCCTTTGTACACTGTGATGATTACAGATCACTGTAGAAGGCCAGAAATGTGTGTAATGTTATGTTTGTGCAGTGTGTGTGTGTGTGGTTGTGTTGTTTAGTTGTTTCTAGCCTCTTTTTCACCAGGCAGGTGATCACCTGGAAAACCTGCCCAATGTCCGTCTACACCACGGGGGGGGTGGGCTACAACTACGTATGTACTGTGGCGGACCTCGAGCAGCTCATACTGAATGCTCAAAAGGAGTTTGGGATATTCAAAGACAAAAAGAAATGTAATAAAATAAATAATAATGAGTAAAAAAATGATAAATAATTAAAATAACAAAATAGAAACATCCAAAGTCCACTGGTTAAGTGCAAAACTAGTGGATGCTACGATCCCATACCTAGGGAACCCAAACCCAGGCACGAGCAAAATCCCGCCTCAAGCGAAGGGCAAGAGGTCAGGAAAAAGAAATCCGGCACCCATAGGCCAGCAGTTCGGGTCTGCAGAAGGCGAACAGTACAGGGATAAAATGTAGAAAGAAAAATACGATACGGTTACAAGAACACAAGTAGAATATTGATCACACAGACTTGAGATGACTGTAATATTTGGTTTCTTGTTTAATATGACAATGGCTGATTTAGGATCAGGAATTGAATAAGGACAAAACGGGAGGCCAAAGAGAATCCCGTAACTTTTGAATATGACTGTTTTGAGAAATAAGGCTCCTGTATGCATATTAAGTCCAGATGGTGTTCTTGACTGACAATTCTTAATTCATCTGTGAGATCTGTGTGCATTTATTTGTAATATTTCAATTGGATTTATTACTGTATTGCTGTTTATATCCGTAAAGTTGCCGTTGGAAATAGTCGTATTATTCATTTATTAGTTTCGTACGAGCTATCTCATGAGCCCGTAAGTATTCAGGGCACTGAGTATCCCTGACCGAATGGTTGTAATTTCTCTTCCTTCTTTTGCAGTTGATGCATTTGGGTGGTTCAACTTTGTGCGGGCAATCTGCAAAAAGTGTCCACCATTTTCACAGTGGCTGCAGGATGTTGAGTTTTGGGAGCAATGATGAGAACAGTGTACCTACCCCAAGCATTTAAAGCATTTGGTTATAACAGTGAACCTCCGATATTTGTGTGCATTATGCACTAAGTATATTCTATCATTACTCTGCAAGCGCTTGAGAATTCTCGGAGAGAAACCAATTACCCAATTCACAGTTTACTTTGATTTTGATGCTGTATTAATACGGAAAGATGTTTATTGTGCAACTTCTTCATGAGAAAAGCTATAGTCTCTGAGGTTCTTGTAGAAAAGGTCAGTCACTATATCTTCTTTCTTCGTTTCTTTTGGAACCTCATAAATGAGCAGAGTTGGATTTGAAAGTTTGGGTTTATCGGTAGAGATTCCTATATTAGAGAAGGAAGATGAAGAAGCAATCTTTTCAAGATCTTTTTGGGATGCAGTTTCTATCAGTAGTCCTTTGTTGCGGATGAAACGAAGAGTTTTAATTCTTACATCTTTATACTCATGTTTTAATGTTTCAGGTACAGTGTCTTTGATTTCCTGTGTTTATGGATGATAATGCTACATCCCATCGCACTGCAGTTGTTCGTATGCTTTTGGAAAGTGAGGGCATTGTTCGTATGGATTGGCCTACCCGATCTAAATCCCATCGAACACATACGGGACGCTCTGGGGAAACGCCTAGGGGCATGTCCACACCCACCAGAAAATGTTCACCAGCTGAAGATGGCGCTGCCAGAGGAATGGACGATGTTACCGCAAGAACTTATCAACAACATTGTTCTAAGTATGGACAGGCGGTGCAAAGCCTGCATTGACATTAGGGATGGCCATATCTCCTACAGAGGACCACCCCTTCCCTTTGTCCCATCTTTGGCATTGATGCATCTGTATCATGGCAGCCAGTGCAATGTTGCCATTTTTGAATAAAATCTCCTTGTACTGTTTTGTTTTCGTTGTTGTGTCGGTGTTGTTTCCTTCATCATTTCAGTACATCACGAGGTCCCTTTGGCATGCTTTTCCCATATCCAGGCCACTCCTATGAGAAGCTACAGGTGAAAACCTCACTGGTCCTTAAATTTTGCACACCAGTGTATATTAAGTATTCACCTACACAAACAAGATACATACATTTATGAGAGCATTGTGTCGGTGTTTCCTTCATCATTTCTGTACCTCACGAGGTTCCTTTGGTATGCTTTTCCCATATCCAGGCCACTCATATGAGAAGCTACAGGTGAAAACCTGATTGGTCCTTAAATTTTGCACACCAGTGTATATTAAGTATTTACCTACACAAACAAGATATATACATTTAAGAGCATGCTAAAATTACAATTTTTATTTGTTATCAAATATATTTATAATAAATTACTGAATGCCCCTCGCGGTGCCAATTATTACTGTTCTGGTTGTTGACATTTTTGCTTTAAACTCTGTATTAAATATTAATCTTAAGCTCCCATTTCACTTCCCATATTTTTACTGTATGGTAAGATGCAACCATGTTTTAGGAACTGTGGTATTAGAGCTACTCAAGAGCTATCTTAACTGCCCTGTGTATTATATCCATAAATTGTGCGTGTTTCTGGTCAATTTGCCTCTGTTTTCAAGGCGAAAAATTCGAGGGTCCGTGGGAAAAAACCTTGTTGTACATGCCTGGGGCCGACTAACTCAGCCACGGAGTGATAAAAGCCCATAAAAAAGTTCCTAGCGTTATTGACGGAATTCTCACCCGGACCTTTTCCACCCGATGCAAGGGGGGGGGGCAGTGATTATTACTGCTGTGCTACCCTCGCAGACTCATGTTCCAGGAGGAAAATTTTTGGAAAAATATTTTCATGATATATTTTAAAGAAGAGCTTACTACACAAAATTTCACTATAAAGCTAAATTACTCACTGTATAACTCTAATAAGTGTCGTCGCTACTGTCAAACTCATCCTCACTGATGCTGTGGTCCGAACTTTCACTTTTTTCAAATAGTGAATCATGTTTTCAGGGCCATCAACAGCATTCTTGATTCTACATTTGTAAAGACACGGAAACCGTATTTCACTAACTCCCACTAATATTTCGCTCAATCACACATTTGGAAAATGTTTATTCCCTGTGTGGTGACGCATGTTGGAGATGCCCTTGTGAGTTTAGCACTTTCAGTCTGTGCGTTATAATAACTTCCTTCATGATCTGCCCTTTGTCGTTTGTCTGTGGGCTGTTCCATAGAGTTGAGTTTGGGTTCATGTCCATGTCAGAACGCTTTTGTTTTGCCCAATGTTCAGTGTGGGTTCCAGGTAGTCTGCGAATGGTCGGATGGGGTCTGCAGATTGCAAACACTGGCAGTACAAGGACACTACATACATCTGGCCAAAGTCGCCCTCAAAGCAGGCACAGGCTGCATGCGTTGTACACAGCGGGGTGACCTTGGTCACCGTGATGGTTGGATCCATTATAACAGTGGCAGCCCAGTTCATTCTTCTTGCATTTCTGCATTGCCCCACTGTGATTGGTTTTGATTGAATGATTCGGTGGGTCAGGGGGATTCCTTTAACTTTTCTCTTATACGAGTAGGGTTCCTGTTGTGCCGCTACTTGTATGGATTAGTCTATTAAAGTTTTGGTTAGGTCATTTGTGACAGCAATGGCTCTTTTGCAGTTTAGTTGTAGGAATTTAAGGTTGCTCGAATTTCTTCTTCTTGCTATGGTTCTGTTGTACTGTGTGTTACTCATAAACGGTTTTTGTCTTACAAATTGGACTGCTTTTATGTTCTCCAGGCATTTGGGATCTTTGAATGAGTGATTATTGTTGCTTTTCTTTCGTGTACAGGTGCGGCAGTTTGGTAGCTTTTCTGTATCTGGACAATCTTGAGTGTTTTGTCTTTCCAGGGCCCACAGGTTCAGGACTCTTGGATGCAATGTACCACTTGGTGCCCATATCCCAGGCAGATGAAGCAGCGTGGCACCACAAGGTATTTAGGTAAAGTGTAAAGTGTATTTAGGATCAGACGGCACCAGGGGTTTCCCCCATCTCCGGGTAGTTTACATTATGGTGTGATACAGTTCGCTGTAAAGGCCAGAGATTTAAAAGTGTGTGGATCTTGGAATGTGTGGTGTCATGTACCGTTGTTCTTCTGGCCATTTAGCCGCCAGACCTCTATTGAGGCCCAACGTTGACCGCACTTTTCCCCGTGGAGGCAGACCAGGTACCTAATAGTTTGTATTTACTCTGGCAGGTCCCGCCACCTAATTTCCTGAGATTTCAGTGGCTAGGACCTTTAAAAAAAAAAGAAAAGTAAATACAAAAAAATAAAATAAATTTACATATACATATAGTGATTATTTAATAATCGATTGCGCGGGGAGAGCGCTTGAACTCTGAGAGGCCAAAATGTGAGCAAAAAGTAATTTGGACAAAATTAGATTTTGACGTGTGGGGCGTACGCTAGCGTGAAGATAGAGGGAGGAGGGAGACTGAAGGCTGTGGGGAGAAAGACAGAAAGATGGGGTCAATAGTGAAGACGATCCCAATCAGATGTCAGTGAGGCATGCCCATGTCTATCCCACCAGAGAGAAAAAGAAGGGTGGCGAGAAGGGGACAGCAGGCCTGTCAACCTCTCTGCCACTAGGGAGGCTTTAGGTAAAGTAAAGTGTAAAGTGTATTTAGGGTCAGATGGCACCAGGGATTTCCCCATCTCCGCGTAGTTTACATTGTGGTGTGATACATTTCGCTGTAAAGGCCAGATATTTAAAAGTGTGTGGATCTTGGAATGTGTGGTGTCATGTACCATTGTTCTTCTAGCCATTTAGCCGCCAGACCTCTACTGAGGCTCGACATTGCCTGCACTTCACCCCGTGGAGGCAGATGTGGTACCAAATAGTTTGTATTTACTCTGACAGGTCCTGCCACCTAATTTCCTGAGATTTCAGTGGCCAGGACCTTAAAAAAAAAAGTAAATAAATAAAAATAAATAAATAAAAATAAATAAATCTATATATACATATAGTGATTATTTAATAATCGATTTCGTGGGGAGAACGCTTGAACTCTGAGAGACCAAAATGTGAGCGAAAACTAATTTGGACAAAGTTAGATTTTGACGTGTGGGGCGTACGCTAGCGTGAAGATAGAGAGGGGTGGGACACTGAAGGCTGGGGGGAGAAAGGCAGAAAGATGGGGTCAATAGTGAAGACGACCCCAGTCAGATGTCAGTGGGGCATGCCCATGTCACACCTGAGAGAAAAAGAAGGGAGGCCGCTAGGGAGGCTAAAGTGGGCCAGACAAGGGAACTGGCCCAGATCGCGAATAAGGCTCGGTGACAATATACTTGTTATTTGGTCAAATCTTTCGGTTGAGTCCGTGGGTCCAGTCCGTGGTTATTACATCGAGGTGTTTGGTCCAGTCTGTGATTGTCACGTAGTAGCGATATGTCTGCTTTTGGTCAGTTCCTTGGGTCGAGTCCATGGGTCTTGCCTGTGTTTGTCACATTCAGGGTCCGGTCCAGCCCAATCGGTGTTTATCTTTCATGGGATGTGGTCCTATCGTAAGTAGTTTTTCAGTTGGGTGAGTGTCCGTCCATGGAAATTGTGTAGTGGTTTAATGGCTGGGTTATTCATGGTTGGTTGGTAGATTTCGATGATCTTTGGTGGTTTCGTTGGCTAGGGTTTACGTTGGTTGTGGTTTCTGAAATTGTGGCACAGGGAAGGTTCGTCTTCTGTCAAAGAGGCCCTGTGCATATTTTGTTAGTGCCCTGTAACTACCCTCCTCCTCCAGTATACGGTCCTCCTGGTTCTGTAATACATATTGGATTTCAATGATAAGGACGCATCGCAGGTCGTCATATAAATGACAGTGGTGCATAAGATGCTCCCATGTTGCTATCATTCCACAATAGCATAGGGGGGGGGGGTGTCACTGAGTCCAAAGTTTGATAGTTTATGTCTGATGGCGCCGTGACCAGTAAGCAGGTACGTAACCAGCAGTCCTGGGGAGAACCAGTGTGGATATTCTGGGTAGACAGTTTGCATTATTGGCGAATTTCGGTGTAATTTATCCTTTTGATGAATTCTCCCAGCATGTTTGCCAGATTTATTGAAGATGTAAGGTGAGTCTCCTCTTCTCTATTTTGATGTCATTGGTTGTAGAGGAGGCCACAGCGAACTATCTCGAGGTCCAGGGGGAAGGGCCCCCATAAGGACCTGGAGTGCATGAGTGCTAACCGTGTTGCAGGCTTCGGAGACCATGAGTTTCAAGCTTTCTTCTGTTTGTTGCGGTTGTTGCTTTTTTATACCAGACTCCCGACGCACAGGATGACTGGCAGAAAGACAATTTTGTGGAAGAGGGCGAGGGTCTTTTTCCTCAGACCCCAGTCCTTACGGGTGATTATTGCAAAGAGAGAGGATAAATTTCTAATTTTGTTCCGGAGGTAGTTTATATGGGGGGGTGAAGGATAAATTTCTGTCTAGAATGATATTGAGGTGCTTCATTTCTGTTGTGAGCTCGATAGTGGTCCCATTTACTTTGATTTGGGGAGGTCTCCTGACGTCCATGGTCGTCCGGAGTAGGATCGAGCTGGTTTTTGCTGAACATATTGCTAGGTTGTTTCTATCGGCCCAATTGTTGTAGGGTGGCAAGCACCCAGTTTGCTGTATTTTCCAAATTTGCTCTGCTGTCCTCGGCCACCATTAGAATGAGGTCGTCTGCGTAGGCTTGGGGTGTGACATTTCCGAGATTTAAATTTCGAAATCCGTCTAGGACCACGTTCCAAAGAAGTGGGCCTAGAACGGAGCCTTGTGGGCATCCTCTGTAAATTGATATTATTACTGTGCAGTATGGAACAGTGACTTTGACATATCTGTTGGATAGATATGTACTTATGCACTTAAATAGGTTGATTGGAAGGTTGGCCTCCTGGAGCCTGCCGAGGACGCTTGGCCACCAGAGGGTGTCAAACGCCCCCGGCAAAGTCGATTGCAATGACGAGGAAGTATTTCCGATCTGTTTTTGTGGCAACATTGACAATGTTTTGCAGGGTATCGGTGGTGGAGTGTCCTTTCCGGAAGCCGAAATGATTCGAGGACTCTAGACCTGTATTTGAATTGTGGTTTTCTATCCTATTTCTTAGCAGGTGTTCCAGCAGTTTGCTGAGTACTGTCAGGAGTGCTATGGGTCGGTAGAACCCCGGGAGGTCCTGCCGCTTTGTTGGATTTTTTAGTATTAGTCGGAGCGTTGCCACCCTCCAAGTGCGGGGGAAGTATCCTTCTTTTAGGCATTTGTTGTATAGTTTTAATTTTTCCTCCGGAATAGTCTCGACTGTTTTCTTAATAATCTATGGTTCTAAGAGATCTTCCCCTGGGGGCTTCTGTTCCTCAGCTTGGCAGCTGCAATCCCCAGCTCAATCCTAGTGAAGGATTCCTCTTCCTGTGTTGTTGTGTAGGAGATATTTTGTTAGCATAGCGGTGTTTGCTCCAGGATGGATGGATCCAGATGTTCTGGAAACATGGCATCTAGGATGTTGTTAATTGATTCTTGCCATGTCGTTGTATGTTGTCCTTGCGGTTTCCTGGTTGCGGGGATGACTTCTCCTCTTGGGAGTTTGCTAGTGGTCACCTGATAGTCCACTCTCCAGGGGTTTTCATTTGCTGCCGTTGAGACTAGGTGCTCCCACGTGCGTTTTTTCTTTCTCGAATTTTGGCTGTGTGTCGATTCTTGCTGTACGATATTGCTCTCGTAGTGCTTCGACTTCTGTAGCTAGCCAGCTACGTCTGGCGCGTTGGAAATGTTTCCGGCAGGCGTTTGCTGTCTGTCTTAGTAGTTGCAGCTCGGTACTCCACCAGGATGCTGCTCTGGAGACGGTTTCTTCCTTTTTATCGATTTGTCAGCAGCTTCTGTGATGAGCTTCACCAGTTCAGCTTGGTGTTGGTCTGGGCTTGATTCTTCCATTTTAAGTGTATGTGCAGTCATCCGTAAGCTTTCCTGGATTAGGGGCCAATCGGCCTTTTCAATAGCATACCTGTGCTCCATTTGTCTAGGTATTGTTTTCTGACTATTGGTCGATTCAGCTGGAAAGTAATTGTTCTGTGGTCTGATGTAGTTCAGTTTTCAGTGACAGTCCAAGAGGTGATGTGGTCCGCGATATATCTGGTGGCCAGAGTAATGTCTATCGTGGTCTCCCCGATCGTACTAGAGAATGTCGGGAGATTGTTTGGCTGGATTAGTATTGAGTAGGAGCTATTTGCAAGATGCTCCTCAAGGTGCTGTCTGTTCCCCGCACCGCGTCGTTCCGAGGTTTCACTATACCATGCCGGTGAGCGGCAGTTAAAATCAGCGCCTATGGTGATTCTCGCATTTGGAAATTCTGTACGGATGGTCTGCAGGTAGGGTATGATCAGGAGGATGTCAGCTCCAGGCCGATTGTAGAGTGAGACTGCATAAAATTCTCCTAACGCCGTAATTATGTGGGCACATGCAGCCCAAGGGAGACAGTAGTTTCGAAGCTTAGTTACTGTGTAATCAGGGTTTCTTATCAGGATGGCTGCCGATGGGATTTCGCCATCAGTCTGAACTATCTTGTACTTCAAGGGATATCCCATGAAGTACAAGATAGTTAGCATTAGCATTAGCATTAGCAGAGGCATATGATGCAAGAAAGCAAGCTTATTCAGCATCAGCCAAAAAAAAAAAAAAAAAAAACCCCACTCCCATTTCACCCCTCCGTTCGTTCGAAATACCTGTCCAGTTGAGCTTTAAATTTGTTTAGGCTATCAACTTCAACAACAAGTGATGGAAGTCGGTTCCACCAACCAACCACCCGCTGGCCAAACTGTTCAGACTGATGGCGAAATATGTGAGTATATGGCTCCTGTATAAGCATGATATCAATGTTTTCTTCTTTGGTTTTCTTCACTAGTTGTGCAGCAACTGCCTGAGATATTTTTGCATTTAGTTGGGCGAATTTTACCTTACTTTTGTTAAACTGTTTAGGGTGTACTTCCATAATCAAGCTGTAGTTGGTGGGCTCCCTTTGCTTTGATGTATACCGGGCACTTGTTTTCCCTGTTCGAGTGATCAGCTTGCATTTTTTTGCGCTTTACAATTTGCGCATGCTGGAGGATCTTCTTTCTTGGGGCATGCCTTGAATTCATGGCCAATCTCAGCACAGTGCCCGCATGTTGGCTGTGTTTGGGCACACGTGTGAGTGGTGTGTCCAAAACAGCCACACCGGAAACACTTGGGGACAGTCGCGTGCTCGTTGTAGCGATGTCTGCCCCAGTTTATAAAAACCCTGTTGTGTTGATTGATGGTCGTCCAGGTGGCTGGAAACAGCTCTACAACCCAGTTGGTGGTACTGCCTGTTCGGGATTTGGTTTGGTATCTTGGGATTATTAGGGTTGTTGGGTCTGCATCTGAGTGTTCCTGCTGGAGGTTTCTTGCATATAACTCATCTCATAGCGTGGCTGGTGTCTGGTCATTTTCAGTGTTATATATAATTATGCTGGGTCCTCTTTTGGGGGGGGGGGTGCAGCTTCCAGACGAAGGGTTTTTTTTTTTTTTTTTTTATGAAAACCCCAAACACGAAAGGTATCAAAACCTATAGTACTTAGTACCGTGCATGGGGTGAAGGAGAAGTATGGGGGGAGGGGGATGCCGGAAACTTTGCTCTAGAGACTAAATATGGGTTTCACCACTTCAAGCCTCCAATAAGCAAAGTGGTGGTATTTCACCGGTTGATGATTCTTGGATTTGCGATTATTTTTTGGGCATATTCCTGCCCAAAAGTTAGGGTTTCAATTATTACGCCTGTGTTGCTTGTTTTCCGGTCAGATTTAATTTTGGTCGTTTTGAGGTCTTCTGCTAGTTTCGTTATGACTATGTTTTTTTTTTACCGCTTCACTGGTGGCGTGTCCTTCTGTGGAGGTTGGTCGTAGGATGACCAAGTGCGGAGTTGGCAGTAGTGTCTTTCGTTTGGGTACAGTTTGCATTTTCATCGTTGGAGGTCCCTGTGTTTTGGTCCTGAGCGCTTGGGTATATGTGGGCGTGCACTGTGGCATTTGGTTTGCCCCACATTCCATGTATGCTTGTAGCCGTGTAGTGGCTCTGTCACTCTCTAAATAGGTATCCACGTAATGGTCTCCATTTTGTTAAATATAGTTACTATCTGGGCTCTGAATCCAGTAGAAATTCTGTTCGGGTGTTCTTTGAAAATATTTTCCAGTGCCGTTTTGAGGAAGAGAAACTTCTCATATACAGTGCCCTCTGGTAGTATAGGATCCAGGGGCGGGTCTTGCTGTTCTTTTTGTGTTGTGTTTATCTCTTGTGGCTCCCTCTCCTCAGTCTGAGAATGGGTTTCCAGTTCCAACATGACAACCATCAGCAGCTTCCAGTTCTTTCGTTTGGTTGAGTGTGCCGCGGACCGGGTGTCTTCCAAGTCATTCAGTTGGTCCGTTAAAATCTGAATGTCTTCTGTTTGTTTTGATTGTGGAAGCTTTAGGTAGGTGGTAGACGTCGTCAGAGTGCCTGGCACATGGATGACTGGACCTAGGGTATCCCAGCAGAACATCGCCCAAAGCATTACACTTCTGCCACCGGCTTGATTTCCTCACATGGTGCATCCAGGCGCCATCACTTCCCCAGATAAACGACGCACACGTACTCAGTCTTTCACATGGTGCAACTGGAAACATGATTCATCAGTCCAGACGACCTTCTTCCAATCACTCAATGTCCAGTTTCGATACCCGCGTGCCTATTGTAGGGGCTGTCACCGGTGAACCGTGGTTAACATGAGCACTCGGAGCGGCTTGTGGTTATAGGCCGTTCTGAGTGCCCATGCTTCATAACTGGGTTGTCACTATTGCAACACCAGGGTACCTGCTCACCCACCGAGGAGAAGCCAACAAGCTTTGAAACTGTGCAGTCTAGGTGATGGTATCGGCTGAGAATAAGTCACAGTAGTCTTTTCCACTGGTGAAGTGTTACTTATTCGAGGTACTACAATGCCATGGCAACTCGATGTGAAGGTATTCACAATATGAGATATAACCAAAACGATGCAATTTAATTAATTAATTTAACTACTTTGGTAGATAGCTACGTTAAAATTATGCTTTTGCACTAACCTATATGTTAGTCAATCTACCTCATACCACGAAGCCTTTGCCCTTAAATATTTTATAAAAAAAGATACATAATATTCAATATTATTATTAACTTAGTTGAAAGAATTGGATGTGGGTTTTTTTTTTTTTTTTTTTTTTGGCTGATGCTGCATAAGCTTGCTTTCTTGCATCAAATGCCTCTACTAATGCTAATGCTAATGCTAATGCTAGAATCACAATTTTCAGAATCAGAAACAACTGTCATATGAAGGGAAAGGTGTTAATTGCTAGCTGGTAGAGGGTTCGTGAAGCGGATCCAGTTGAAGAAGTGGTCTTGAAGAAATCATCAAGCTTCATTTGCCTTATACCTTGGTGCTGCTTCCTTATTATTGTAGATTGAAATTCTCTAAAATGTTCATAATAAGGAAGCACATCAGGGTCTGATGATGATTCAGTATAATGTATAATGTCATCCATATGTTGTCTTATAACAGACAATTTAGGATGACGCGCAACTGATTCTTCGTCTTTGTCATCATCATCGTCCTCATGTTCTCCACGAAGAATATTTTCCGCAATCTCTCCCTCGAAAAATATTTAATAGCCCGGATCACCATCGTTTTCGAACCTGGATCACCATCATTTTCCACATCATTCTCGGCTGCATTTTTGTTGACGGCCCTCAGAATCAATTCCCTCAGGGTCTATTTCAGGTTGTGCGTCGTACAACAACTTCTTCCAAGCATTGGCCAAGATAGCAATCTTCATATCTTTCCATGCAGCTGCTAAGTTGAAGATAGCAGATCTGATGTTGTATGCATGTAAATTTTGCAGTAATAGTAATAGTAATCGTGGCATGTGATGCAAGAAAGCAAGCGTATGAGCTTATGTATCCAAAAAAAAAAAAAAAAAAAAAAAAAAAAAATTACGCAACCATTCCCTTTAAATGTTTGTCCAGTTCCTCCTTAAATTTATTTAACCTATCAACTTCCACAACGACAGATGGAAGTTTATTCCAGCAATTAACCACCCGCTGGCAAATTTCTGCACATCTATTCTACAGCTGTTTTTCCTCAATTTGAAGTTATTAGGTTCGTAATCTGAACAAGTGGAAGAATCCCATCAGAATTCAGTGTGCTCAAACCTCAATCAGATCATCTCACAGGTGCCTAGTCTCCAGCCACTGCAATTTGCAGAACTTAAGCCTCTCTTAGTAAGATGATCCCTTCATTCCCCTCACCAATCTTGTTGCCCTTCTCTGTACACGCTCAAGCAAATCTACATTCTTCCTAAAATGAGGCCTCCAGACCTGTACACAGTACTCAAGGCGTGACCTGACCATTTCCTTATACAGAGGGACAATCACCTCCTTTTCCCTGCTGGCAAAATTCCTGCATATCATTGACAAAACCCCATGACTTGCTTATGCTGCCTGTCTGCATTGCTCAGAAAACTTCATATCTGTCTGCACAATTACTCCCAGGTCTTTTTCATTTTCTACCACCTTAAGTGTAGTACTACACAGTTGGTACGTTCCTCTGGAGTTACTTCTATCCATATGCAGTACTTTGTATTTGTCGTTAAACTTCAGTTGCCACTTCTCAGCCTATCTTTCCAAATTTTCTAGATCCTGTTGCAGTAGCGCACTGCTATTACTGTCATTAACAACCCTGTCAACCTTTATATCATCTGCAAGAGGCACCAATGTCCTGGTAGGCCTTGTATCTCCTTATGCGTCTTCTGTTTTTTCCAACCTCTTAGTCTTAGGAGGCAGAAAAACATTTCATTCTCCCATCCCTGCTATCTAACCTCTCATATTAGGGTGAGCAGTTGCATTATCTAGCAGTAAAACAGCCTTTATTTCATTAGAAGGAATTTTCAGCACATCTGTGCTGCCGATGTGCGACGCTATCAGATATAAATAGGTTCTAAATTTTTCCTTTAGGACAGAAATTTTTTGTTTGTTAAATCGAGGACCTATTGTATTTTTATAAATAAAATAAAAGGCTTTAGTTGCAATAAAACCAGAACATTTTATTTCCTGTAATTTCTCTTACAAACTCTTACCTCCAAATATATTTAACCCCAGGGGCTCTCATCTGGTGAATATAGGCTTGGAACACCCAGGGTCCTGAGCTGGATATCATCATTCTTCTCTTTCTTGGTGATTCTTTTCTACTTCTGACTCTTGTTTTTTTCTCTCTCTCTCTTTCTCTCTGTCAGGGTAATTCAGAATTTTTTTTTTTGTTGGCTGTTGCAGCATAAGCCTTAGGCTTCCTTGCACCATATGCATAATAATAATAATAATAATAATAATAATAATAATAATAATAATATTCTACTTTACATTGAAATGAAAAGTTATATTAAAATACATCGTATAGAAGTAGAAATAAAATATAGAAATTCAACATTTTGTTGCGTTTTGAAATATGAAATAATTTTTTTTTTTTTTTTTTGTAACCTAAAAATAATGTGAGAAATTTGAGCATTTATTCGTGTGAACAATTTTCCGTGTGGGTATTTTTCATGTGGGCATTTATGACAGTTTTTTTTTTCTGTGCCGAATTTTCGTGTGGGCTTTTTGTCAGTGAACCGCAATTTACAAATACAAACACAGTTTCACGTAATAAATTACTGGTGACCTTAATATAATGATATGAAATATATTTTTTGCTGGGATGTAACATTGTGAAACATGGTGTGGCTAATGAATTTTTTTTTTGTTTATTAGTTTTTATAGAAATGCATACAGCATCTTATAGCTGGCACTCTTGTAGTTGTTCCTCTGGTAATCATCCCTGTTTTCCAGTGGAGTATCCGAAACATCTTCATCCGATTTGTTTTTGTTTACGTGATAGGATGCCAGATACGAAGGTGTTTTGTTTTTAGCATACAGGTATCCTTAAAATTAAATTAAGCTGGTGAGTTGAATCCTGAACATGAAAGTTTATGATAGACGTATTTACGAGATTCATTAATAATTATTTAGTTAAAATATTTTAGAAAATATCTTTAAAGACAGCTAAGTTAGTTCTGTTCGCAAGTTTATGATATGTGTAATAGTCACGAGATGGATTCATAATTTCTTCGGTAAAAATTATTTATCTGTAGCATAGATTGAGGAAACCTGTCAAAATGACAAAATTTTACTGTTTCATCTGGATATTTGAGAAAATGAACATTTTTGTATTTTTTATGGCAGTTTTCTGGATTTCCGTGGATTACTGTTTGGACGCTGCCCATCACTAAACGATAAGCATATTGTAGCTTTTTCTATGCAAGATGAATTTTTTCACCATGTTCAACGCCGATAACCAGTTTTTCCGATGGGGGGGGGGGATTAACTTGAAAATATAAAATATGAGTTTTTAAGCTCATATTACCAAGTTATTTGTATACTTGTGAGAGTTTGTTGCACAGTTTGCTGTGTTTTGTTGCAACAAGCACAGTTTGTTGATTTTTTCTCTTTTTAAAATGTTTAGCAAAGTGCCTTTAATGTATTCCATTCTGCTGGATTTGTTGAATTTTTGTGTAACCCACTGAATAATTCAAAATGATAAAAATAAAACCTTTCTCGAAGGAAATTTTCTGAGAAGTTTTTAAATAAGGGTAATGAGTATATCTGAGGTTGCTAAACTGGTAATTCAATTTTTACTCTGGCTATTGGCAGTGCCAGATTAAAGCACTGGCTAGCAGGGCCCTTGCCCTGGGTGCCGTTCTTCAAGGGGCACCAAATTTTACAAATCATGAAAAAAATATATATATATATTCTTAGTAAAGGGGTCGCCGAAAAAAATCTTTTGCCTGGGGCATGAAAATACCTTGGTCCGTCACTGGCTATGGGATGACCACGAAGAGTGCAAACTATGTATACAGTGGGCATAGCTGAAACAGTCATATGTGACTGCACAATTACCCCCAGTCGGAGCTCACATGTGGTGAGTATGGGCTTGGCACACTCAGGGTCCTGAGCTGGATATCATCATTCTTCTTTTTCTTGGTGATTTTCTCCCTCTCTCTCGGGGTAATTCAAAAAATATTTTTTTGGTTGGTGCAGCATAAGCCTCAGGCTTATGCTGCACCAACCAAAAATGGTTCTTTTACTTTCACATTTTCGGCTATGCCAAAAATGTGAAAGCAAAAGAACCATTTTTGGTTGGTGCAGCATAAGCCTCAGGCTTATGCTGCACCAACCAAAAATGGTTCTTTTACTTTCACATTTTCGGCTATGCCAAAAATGTGAAAGCAAAGGAACCATTCACTCATCCTCAAAGTGTCATTATGCACGGTGCATAAAACAGATATGTGGGAGCACAAAGTTTATTTTGATCTATTTTTTCCCAATATACAGATCATAAGATTTCTTTTCATAGAAATTGTTCCTTTTGAGATATTCAATGGCAATATTTGCCAGAAACTTAACAGAAACTGTAAAGTTTATTTTCTTTACTGCACTGAAAAATAATAATTAAGTTTTTATCATATATATTTTTTAGAAACTTCAAGGTTACTGATCCCCCAGATTGCAACTCAGAAGCTTGCATGGTATCTGACAGATGCAGTGTGAATGTCTGTATTTTTGTCAGCTCACGAAACAAAAATTTAATGCCTTATAATTCGTACTATATACAAATGAAAACAGAAAATACTGTATATCGAGTTAGAGAACATATGGAAGAATTTTATTCCATTTACAAATTTAAAAAAAATTACAGAAAAATTTAAAAAATTGGCATCTGTCAAATGTCATGTTAGCAACAGAAGGTTAAAAAAGGTTTTGCTTTATAACAAAAAAATGTTTAACAATGTTATCAAAATAATGTCAGGGTTAGAAACTTCAATATTATTTTCAAGAGGTATTTACGAAAATATCACCTCATATGTTCACTTGATGGAAGCCATGAAGTGTGTGTGTATGGGGGGGGGGGAGAGTTACCAGAGACAGGCATTAGCATTAGTTGAGGCATATGATGCAAGAAAGCAAGCTTATACAGCATCAGGCAAAAAAAAAAAAAAAGCCCTTCCCATTTCACCCATCCGGTCACTCCAAATGTTTGTCTAGTTCAACCTTAAATTTATTGCTGGAACAGACTTCCATCTGAAACAGATGGAAGTCTGTTCCAGCAATCAACTACCGCTGGCTAAAGGCAAACTTCCGCACATCTATTCTACAACTGTCTTTCCTCAATTTGAATCTGTGCCCCCTGAGGTTCTTAATCTGAGCAAGTAGAGTGTTTCCCGTCGGCATTGAGCCTGCTCAAACCATTCAAGGCCTTATACAGCTCGATCAGATCACCTCGCAGGTGCCTGGTCTCCAGATGCTGCAATTTGCAGAACTTAAGACTTTCTTCTCAAGCGCACCCCCTCATTCATCTTACCAATCTTGTTGCCCTTCTGTGTACTCGTTCTAGCAACTCTACATCCTTCCTAAAATGAGGCCTCCAGACCTGTACACCGTACTCTAGGTGTGGCCTGACCGTTGCCTTGTATAACAGGATTATCACCTCCCTGTCCCAGCTAGCAAAATTCCTATATATCATTGACAAAACTCCGTGACCTGCTCTGGCAGCCCATCTGCATTGCTCAGAGAACTTCATATCTGACTGCACAATTACCCGAAGTCTTTTTCATTCTCTACCTCCCCGAGTGTAGTAGCACATAGTTGGTATGTTTCTCTTGGGTTACTGCTACCCGTATGGAGTACTTTGCATTTCTACTAGTATTTCTTCATTGAACTTCAGTTGCCACTTCTCAGCACATCTGCCCAACTTTTCTAGATCCTGTTGCAGTAGGATACTGTCTTTATTGTCATTAACAACCTTGCCAACCTTTGTATCATCTGCAAATGTGGATATTAAGCCTGATATACCTTCATCGATATCATTGGTAAATACACAAAACAACAATGGGCCCAGCACCGAACCCTGGGGGGGGGAGAACTCCACTAATACCGTAAGTCCATGTTGAGCAGTGTCCTTTTATTACAACTCTCTGCTGTCTCCCACTCAACCATCTCTCTATCCATTGCAGTAATTTGTCCTTAATGCCAATACTGCTCCAATTTATATAGCAGTCTTCCGTGTGCAACAGTATCAAAAGCTTTCCTGAAATTCAAGTATATGATATCAAAATTATTCTTTGCATCCAGTTCCTTTGTGACCATATCGTAGTATCCAATCAAATTGGTCAGACAAGACTTCCCCTTAACAAATCCATGCTGTGTCTGAACTATTACTGCTGTCTTGCCTAGGTGATCCTGTATCACCTCTTTAACCAGTGACTCCATTGTTTTCCCTGGAACAGAAGTTAAACTAACAGGTTTAGAATTATTTGTGTCACCCTTTGAACTCCCTTGGTGAATTGGGGATTCATTTGCACACCTCCAGTCCACGGGGACCTCCCCTGAGTCCAAGGATGCTCTCATAATTATGGCTAAGCGTTTGCTTACTTCCCTTGCATCCTCCTTCATTATAACTGGATAAATTTTTTTTATCCAGTTATAATGGTTTTTTTATCCAGGTGCCTTTTTTATGTTTAACTTCAACAATTTCAACCCCACTTTGCTCTCAATTATTAAAAAATCACTTATCTTGTTGTCAAAGTTTGATAAACTTCTGGCATTCCCTCCTTGAATAACTGCTCATGTGGGAATGCAGATGCAAAATAAACATTCAATTTATCAGCTACTTGAGCAGGATCATCAATAGTCGAACCATCTACGTTAAGTGGACCAATCTGATTCATCCCCTTCCTTCTAGAGTTTACATAAGTAAAGAGCTCTTTGCTGTTTTTCTTTGCATCCTTTGCTAAAGATTTCTTGTAATCTGCACCTTCGCCTGCCTAACCTCTTTTGTGACTTGATTACAGACTAGCTTATATCTGCCGTAGGATTCTGTGTCACCTGATAATTTATATGCAACCCATGCATTTTCTTTTCTGCCACGAGCCTCATTAATTCATCTGACATCCATTTAGGCCTGAACCTTGAATAGTATTTCTTAGTTGGTATGAAAAGCCTAGTAGCCTCCAAAATTAAGTCCCTGAAGTCTTCCCATTTAGAATTCACTGTTGGTAACATCATCAGTTGATCCCACTGTATAGAATTTAAAAACTGTCTGAGACCACTGTAGTCACCTTTACGAAAACAAAAACCCTTCCCTTTACCCTCGATGGTAGTTATATCTTTAAGTAAATCCAACATCAGTACATTGTGATCACTGTCACCTAGTGGTTCCTTTATCTGCAAATTCTTAATGCATGAATAATCACTGCTGATAATCAGATCAAGGGTATTACTCCCTCTGGTTGACCCATCGAACATGTTGCTGTAGAAAACAATCCTTCAATAAATCCACAAAAGTCTTGCTAGCATGTGAGGGACGAACCCACAAGTTCCAGTCAATATCTGGAAAGTTAAAATCCCCCATTACAAGACATTGTGGTTTACTGGCCCATTCTATTTCTCTGCACAACTGTTCATTGTACTCATCAGAGTAATTAGGCCTATAACATACTCCTACTCTCATTATCCCTTTCCCAGTGCTTATGTCACACCAAACAGACTCAACATTGCACTGTCCATCCTAGCCAACTGGATGCACTTCCTTAGATTTTATGTGTTTCTTAACTAACATTATAACCCCTTCTCCTTTCCTACTCTGTTTGTCCTTTCTGTATTCATTGTACTTCCCAAATTCCAATTCTGCACTGCTTATATCTATGAGACACTGTCTCTGATATCTCAACAATATTTGCCTTTGGTGTCTTGATCAGCACTTCAAATTCATCAATTTTATTTACTATACTTGTAGCATTAGTGTACATGCAAATATACATGCACTTGTTCTTACTCTTAGTTACCCTAACACAGCCCGTGTATTTACTTGTTCCATGGTGATTCCCAGCAGCTCTTGAAGTCCCCAGAAACTTGCTCTCTAGGCTGCTGCTGATTATAATAGAAGCAGTGCAAGGATCACTTGCACCTCTGCCTGCAGCTGCCATTAATCATTTAGTCTGTGAATCCCTCCAAGCTAGCAGTTTTCTGACCCACCTAACACTGCCTCAATAGCATCAGCAAATATTCTTGCACCCTTTCTATTTAAGTGTATCCCATCCCTGTAGAAGCAGTCTCTCCTGTTATGTCTCTATTTCTGATGTAAAATATGTCAGTAAAGGTGCAGACAAAGCATAAGTAAAAAATAAAATTTAGTTAAAATTTTTTAATCAAAATTAATAGAAACTAAAGTAAACAGAAGTAGAAGAAGAGTGGGATGATTTATGTGGATGGCATGTATTTTACAGTTGACAGTACAGAGATATATATGGAAGGGGAACAAGAACAGAACTTACCAAAATTGAAAATGCACGAAGAACTTATATATATATTTCTATGAGGGTGGGCGAGCAAAAGAATTGCAGTTGCTCCTAAAAGCTTCCCAGGGACCATAGAAACATACATATACATGGCCAGATTTAGTCATCATGAGATCTTAAACCAAAGATGCTCCAAATTACAATTGTCAATGTAAAATTGTAATTATAAATTTTTATCATCACAGACAGAAATGGCAAGCCCCTCCCAGATGGCCAGGTCCAAAGTCTTAGCTTATGCCAAAATTTGATAACAGATTAAGTATTAAAGACCTCAAAATATTCATTCGTCAGGGACTTCTTTTATTCAGCTTTCTATCTAGAAGAAAGTGTCTAAGCATGGACTTGTGTCAAACAATACAGAAAGTAGCATAATACAAAAATAACAAATTTTGTTTTTTAACTTTATACATCTAGCTTATTACTACCAATACTAAAATAGTCAACTCTCTCTCTCTCTCTCTCAAATGGACAAGTAGATACTTTAGTCTTTTATATGTTATTTTTTATGTTTTTCAGGCTACAGCAATGTTAGGTCGGAAACAGAGTGTGCGAGGTGAGCCAATTCTTGCTGATTATGGGCCCGATGAGAGTCTTAATGAAAATGCAGATATTGAATGGGTAAACAAGGTATCTGGGTGTAATTATTGTAAATATTTAACTTCTATAAAGGTCTTTAAATAGAATACATGTATTTGTATATATGTTGGTATTAGCGTTCTGAGTTATTTTCAGTTTTTTTATTAATATTTAGAATTTTGTCTGGCTGTGCACCTGGGATAATGTATTTGAACACCGGTATGTACAATGCATGACCAAACTTGTTAGCTGCTACAAAAAATGTATGATCCATCATTAATTGTTGTGCTGGTATATCAGCTGCAGTAAAAACAGTTACAAAATAGCATACCAAGCATAAATGGAATTTAGTTTATGGGAATGAATTAATTAAGTAACACTAATATACCATGTGAAAGACTAAGTAGTTTTATTGAAAATAGCTCAATAGAAACATTTAAGCAATTTGGTGATGTTCCAAGAAATGTTTCTATTGAGGTGTTTTGAATGGAATTGTAACATTTTCAATAAAACAATGTAGTCTTGCCCAGTATTAGTGTTGCTTAATTAATTCATTCCCATATGATGACCAGTCATGTACCACCCCTCTTCATAGTAATTAGGAAATTTATTTATTTATTATTACAGAATTCAGCCGAAATTTATCATTATGGTTTCTGACTTGAAAATGGGCTGACTTTCATTTGCATATTTCATCGAGAAAGTTTGTTCTTGTTTAACATGACATCATCAGAAATTTATTTTAAAATATAGTATATATTGATTTTATTTCCAAGAAGAAAAATTGGTTGGCTCTTTAAAGTTAGCTTTTCTATTATTTTATATTAAGCTGTGCTTCATTGTGCTATTTTTTATTGTGCAATGTTGTGAAGGTGATTTTGTGAGGTGGCCTTATCAATGACTGTTACAAGTTTTAGAGAAATAAGGTTATTTGATAATACAGACCTAAGGAATTTAAAGACTAAATTCACAAGGCATAATTCCATATGGGTTTAAATTAACTGTATAATATTGGTGTAGATACACACTAGTTAACCCATAAAATTAAACTACATACGTAGTGTAAAGGCATCATTTTAATTATATCTCATGTTGTGGCTACCTTCACAATGAGATACCAGGTATTGCACTATTTTGAATAAGTAATGCTTCTCTAATAGAGAAGACTACTGTTACTTATTCTCAGTGGGTACCGTTATTTGTTATGTTATTTGGTTTTTAGGAGCATTAGCAACTAAGGCCATATTGCTCCGGGAATATGCGGTGGTCATTCCCTGACCTTTCCGCATCCTCCATATTTGGTGGTGATGGGCTCGAACTCCGATCTAATCAAGAAGCGTGTGCTACGCACTGCTGCTCCTTCCCACTTGGCTATGGAGGCGCCCTTCTCAGTGGGTACCACCACCCAGATGGCACTGTTTTAAGGCTTGTTGGCCTCTTCCACTCAGTGGATGGGCAGGTATCCTGGCAATGCAAACATTCTCTGCCTTTCTCGAAATCAAGGATTTTAGTGGAAGGGAAGGTGGCCAGTTGCCAAGTTAGGTTAAAATAAATTTTTGGTGTTTTTATATTAAAATTTTAGATTAGATTAAATTTAGATATTACCTTTAGTATTAAAATTTTAGATTAGATTACATTTAGATATTATCCTTAGTGTTTCCTTAATTAATCCATTCCCATAAGATGACCAGCAGGGGCAAATCCAGGTTTTGTGGGGTTTGAAGCTTATACAATTTTTGAGGCTCTCTTTAAGAAAAAGAATATAAAATTATGTATGGAAGTGAATATTTATTTAGAATGAGAAAATAAATCGCAACAAATTACAAATTTAAAAAAGCTGATAAATACTACAGACATCCCAAAATAATGTAATACTGTATTTTTATTAATTAACTGCCTGACACACCTCTATAATACTTTTTTTCTAGATGTTTTGGCTGCATACGCTTTGTTTGTCTTTTCATATATAACAATAATTTTGTAATATCATTTTCTATGAAGAGAATAGAAAGATAATTCGGTCTTTCTTCTACCATGGTTGATCGAAATTTGTTTTTTATTATTGATAGTTTAAAAAAGTTTCATTCAGCTTCACAATCATTGTTGGTAATGTCATGTAAATTTTTAGGATTCACTACTCCGTCTGGTGAGACAGAGTATGGATTATACCGAAAAAAACTTACACTGGTCTGGCAGACAATATGGGTTTACTCGAGGTCATTCAACAGAAGATGCATTTCGGGCATTGCTGAGCTACATATTAGGCTCGAACAGTAAAGTATGCCCCTGCAGTCTTTATTGACTTTGAGGGAGCTTTTGATTCCAATGGAACAGCGTTCTTATGATGTTGCCACTTTCAGGCTGTTGAACTAAGATCTTTTGGGTGGTAAAGGACTACTTCATGCATCGTACGGTGATTGTTAAGTCATTGGTTGGTTCCATTATACGAGAAGTGACCAGGGGATGTCCACAATGATCGGTTTTTGGACTACTAATGTTGAACCTAGTTTTGGAGGGCGCTGATTGCGTAAGGACTTTGAGCATACAGAGATGGTGGTGTATGCTGATGATCTTGTGCTGCCTAATGAAGGAAATTCATGGACACAACTAAAAACCAGGTCACATTAGGTTTTGCTTGAACTTAATAACTGGTATAGGTTACATAAACTGACTGTATCAGAATCAAAACAAGGACAGTGGTCTTCAAGGGTCATTTTTTGGATAGAAGACCCCCAGTTGTGAGAATGAATGGATCAAGCCTAAAATTGGCATGTCAATTAAAATACTAGGCATTATGCTTGATGATATTTGACTTTCAACTCGCACGTTACATATCTATCAGAACAGGTGAGGAAATTTATTGGGATGATTACTCGAATCACTAGGGTTGGCTGGGGAATAAAAGGTAAGGCTCTGAACTTGCTATATGAATATGTATTTATCCTGATGGTAACGTATGGTGGACCAATTTGGTTTGAGTGCATAAGTCAAAATGTCTTTGCTAGGAAACTCAGTTCCATTCAAAGAGTAATGCTCCTTAGGATGTGCATGGCATGCAGGACTGTGTCGACTCCAGCTCTGTCTGTAGGTTGTGACTGGAAAATTGCCTATTGATCTGCATTTGGTCTATTGTGCGTTGGCTTACTCTGTCCACCATGGCATTTCCAGCTCTTTCCTGAATATAGAGGTGGACATCTTGGCAGATCCCATTAAGGAAAAAGCAAGAATCTGGGATGCTCTGGTAAATGTCTAGCAGGAGCGTTGTTGTGTTTATGATAGAGGATGGAGTGCACAAAAATTTTTCCCAGATATAAGAAATGCAGCCTCAATAAAGTTTAAATGGTTTGTACCAAACTTACAAGCTATGTTCCTATTGACTGGTCATGGTTCAATTAATGCAAAGTTGCACGATTTAGGAATCACTGAAAGATCTAGTTTCCATTATGGCAAAAGGGAATCATGGGAACATATTATGTGCAACTGTGAGGAACATAGTGATCTGTGAGCTGAATTGGTATCTCACGTGAGTAATCTCAGTCTTATGGCAGAAGGCTGTGAGATGATTCTAGTCGATAAACAGGAGAACTTTTTGGCTTTCCAGGCCTTTGCAACTGCTATTTTTGTTAGGTGGAAGACTCTTCTGCATCTTGAAGCCCTGTATTGGTAATATGGTATGATGTTGTGCCAGATTACCTAAAGTTCTGTGTAGTCGCTCTGAAAGGCCTTGCTTTGTGGAGGCATGAGTCTGCTATATCCACTGCAGCTCCAGCTCCTTGTGCTAGCAGTTCTGTTCTCGGCAGCTCCTTGCACTACTGGCTTTCCAACAGATTCTGAACAGATGTAGCTCTTTGTGATGAAGTTTGGACTTTGATATTTTATTATATTTATTTTTTATGTATTTTGATTATCTTCAGTTTTTTCATATCTATCTGTTTTGGTCGTGTCAGTTTTTCCTTCCCTGTAATTGGGCAAACAGGAGAGGGAGTATATTAGAGCGCTAAATTATGTGAAACTGACAGCGGGGTTGCCATAGGTTTGACTGGGACCACTTTAATTAAAAAATAATGCCCCCCTCTTTTTTTTTTTTCTGAAATGCCAATATGATTGCAGTTCAGATTGCCTTGGTCTCACCTCTTGGTCTCAGCCCACTCAGAAAACCATTACAGGACTATTTGGGCAAGCCAATTTGTTTGCCAATAGAACTCGGTAAGCTTCTGCTATTTTTGTAAGACGCTGGCTGGTGCACCAAATTTGTAAGCCCCTGCTTTTCTTATTTTAATTATAGTGAGAATGCTTATTTTAATTTTAGGTAACACTGGTTATCTTTTGGGCCACTGACTGCATCAGAAAATTTCAGGCTTACTTATACCTTTTGCCAGATATTGAGTGAGACAATGAACAACACCTGATAAACTTAACATGTTTAATTATAGAACAAACAAACAAATTTATACAAAAATTTATCCACAACTTTTCCTATTATGGAAGTTTTCCAAAACAAAAAATGATTACAACAATTCCATTTAGAATATCTCTTCTCTAATCTAATTGACAATCTAACTAAAGGTTTCACTACAGTCTCAAACTGTTAGTCCAGCTATTCTCTAGGCTAAACAAACCAATAGTACTTTAGGACTCCAGAATGCCTTTTTCTTTCCAAATAGCATTATTAGAAATAATAATACCAAACAGTACTTACAATAAGTTATATTTTTCAGTGCTTTAGGGTCAGCACCTTGACCTTCCCATACCTTCTGTGACGACTTCCTCATCTAATACCTGGCTTTTAATTCCTATCTTCCTCTCAACTCACCACGATTCCTCCTTGCTGCCTTGAACCTAGTTGACTGAATAACCCTTTTATGTTGGCTGGAAATTTCTCCTTTCTGAAATCCAGCAAAAAGCTTGCCGATTCCCGACTGACTGTCTCCCATAATTTCACGACTAGTCTTGGTAAAACCAGACTACGTCTCCAGAACTCTTCCTCACTAGCACTTATTATCCCCTCTATTATTAACTCCATTACTAACTTCCACTTTGTTACTCACTCCATTACTAACCACGACTTCATTTCTCACTTCATCACTAACTAACCACTACTCTGCCACTCCCTCTATCATTAACTCCTTTACTTTTCTTTCTAACAACCTTATATATAACCACGACTTCCCGGCATACCTTGAACCCTTTACCGACCCCCCCCACCATTAATAGAAATATTCGTCGTAATTCCGCCCGAAATTTGCATGCCGTCTTATAACTGTGTTTGTTGTTTGGTTTTTAGGAGCATTAGCAACTAAGGCCATATTGCTCCGGGATATGCAGTGGTCATTCCCTGACCTTTCCACATCTTCCGTATTTGGTGGTGATGGGCTCGAACACTGGTCTAATCAAGAAGCGTGGGCTACGCACTGCTGCTCCTTCCCACCTAGCTACGGAGGCGCCCTTATAACTGTGTAGTAACGTTCATCCACCAAATGTTTTTTTTTTTTTTTTTATATAGTAAGCCTTAAGCTTACAACTCCTACAGGAGCAGTGCCTTTGCCGACCGGGCTAGCCGAGTGGGTAAAGTACCTGCCCGGCAACCCAAAGGTCGCGGGTTCGATTCCCGCCTCGGGCTTGGATCAAAGTACTGCAAAAACCTTGGGAGGTCCAATATGGCCACAGAAGCCGATGCGCCAACAACTACCAAATCAAGAAAAAAAAAAAAAGGAGCAGTGCCACCAATAACATCCTATATAAGACAAGATGAAATATTATTAGCAGCATTGATGAAAACAAGTTTATAAAGCATCAGCAAAAAAAAAAAAAAAAAAAAACACCTCTGACTCCAGCATCACTTGTCTATCCCCTTTAAGTTGTGTAGTTTTTCCTTGAATTTATTCAAACTTCCCACTTCCACAACAACAGATGTAAGTTTGTTCCAACAATCAACCACCTCCTGGCTGAAGGTAAACCTCTGCACATCTGTCCTGCAACCATCCTTCCTTAGTTTGAATATAGCATTAGTAGAGGCATATGATACAAGAAAGCAAGAAAGCTTGCTTTCTTGTTTAAAAAAAAAAACAAAAAAAAAAAAACCCTTCTCGTTTCACCTATCCATTCACTCCAAATGCTTGTCTAGTTCTGCCTCGAACTTATTTAAGTTTTCGACCTCTGCTACGACAGATGGAAGTTTGTTCCAACTATCAACCACCTGCTGGTTAAAGACAAATTTCTGCATGCACATCTATTCTACAAATGTCTTTTCTCAATTTGAATTTATGTCCCCTCAGGTGTGAGTAATCTGAGCAAGAGGAAGAATCCCATCAGCATTGAGCTTGCTCAAGCCATTCCTCATACACCTGAATTAGATCATCTTGCAGGTGCCTGGTCTCCAGATGCTGCAATTGGCAGAACTTAAGTCTTTCTTGGTAAGAGCAACCCTTCATTCCACTAACCAATCTCGTTGACCTTCTCTTCACTCGTACCAGCAACTCTACATCCTTAAAATGAGGCCTCCAGACTTGTTTACAGTATTCAAGGTATGGCCTGACCATTGCCTTTTACAAGGGGACAATCACCTCCTTATCCCTGCTAGCAAAATTTCTGTGTATCATAGACAAAACTCCATGAGCTGGCCTGGCAGCTTGTCTGCATTGCTCAGAGAACTTCATATCTCACTGCACAGTTACCACCCAGGTCTTTTTTATTTTCAACTGTTCTGTGGTACTACACACAGGTCACCTAGGCAGGAAGGGAGGAGGGTTACGCTGTTAGTTAAGAAACACATAAAATCTAAGTGCATCCAATTGATATTGGTGGACAATGCAATTTTGAATCTGTTTGGTGTGACAAAAGCACTGGGAAAGGAAAAATGGGAGTAGGTGTGTGTGTGTTATAGACCTAACGAATCTGATGAGTATAATGAGCAATTGTGCAGAGAAATAGAGTGGGCCAGTAAATTAGAGTGTCTTATAATGGGGGATTTTAATTTCACGGACTGGAATTTGTGGGTTGGCCACTCACATACTTACAAGGCTTTTGTGGATTTATTGGATGATTATTTTCTACAGCAGCATATTCGGGAGGCAACTAGAGGGAGTAATACCTTTGATCTGATTATCCGTAATGATTCTTCATGCATCAAGAATCTGCAGATAAAGGAACCACTAGGTGGCAGTGATCACAGTGTGCTGAAGTGGGATTTACTCAAAGAGGTAACTACCATCAAGGGTAAAGGGAAGGATTTTAGAGATAGTATTTAAATTCTATACGATGGGACCAACTGATTATGTTACCAACAGCAAATTCAAAATGGGAAGCATTCAAAGAAATAATCTTGGAAACTACTAGGCTTTTCATACCAACTAAGAAATATTGTTCAAGATTTAGGCCTAAATGGATGTCAGATGAAATAATTAGACATATGGTAGAGAAGAAAAATTATTATTATTAGCAGCCATATGGTGCAAGGAAGCGTGAGGCTTATGCTGCACAAGCCAAAATAAAAAAATCCCGAGTTACCCTGAGAGAGAGAGCGAGAGTAGAAAGGAATCACCAAGGAAGAGATGAATGATGATATCCAGCTCAGGACCCTGGGTGTGCCAAGCCCATACTCACCAGATGTGAGTCCCTGGGATTAGCATGGGATACATATAAATTAACAGGTGATGCAGAAGACTATGATAGATATAAGCTGGTCTGTAACCAAGTTACAAAGGTGGTTAGGCAAGCAAAGGCAGATTACAAGAAATCTTTGGCAAAGGATGCAAAGGAAAACAGCAAACAGTTCTTTACTTATGTAAACTCTAGAAGGAAGGGGATGAATCAGATTGGTCCACTTGATATCGCTGGTTGAACTGTTGATGATCTGCTGGGGAGAGTCTGCTGACGAGGCCACTAGTGACGGTCGTGTTCAAAGCCGCTAAGTGGATTTTTCTTATTTATTGATTTGAAATTATTGTTTTTCTAAAACTTTTGATTTAAATTTAGTAGTATAACATTATTTTGTGATTTTTTGATTAATCTGGTGTATTTATTCTTTACTCGGCCTTGTAAAAGTATCGGTAAGGGTTTCCACGTGTTCGTAACTACCGTTACCGTTAGTAACTTTCCCGCCATTGTGATACCGTACTAGATATACCGTAGGTTATATACTGTACTAGATAGCGTTAGTTGAACTTCGTTAGCAGTTAAATTGTACGTTTAAATAAATGCATATAACGACTTAGATTACAAACGTAATATAATTAATAACATAACATAATTAATTAATAAATTAATAGAATCATGACTCAGACCAGAGCAGCAAAGCAAAAGGCTCAAGCTAATGGAAGTGCTGTGGCTCAGAGCAGAACTGAGGGGGGCAGTTGTCCTCTGACTCACAGCCTTATAAAATGCACTGTTTGCTTGATGTTTGCAGAGCAATCGGGTACGCGACATGATACTGCCAAGGGGGATGTCTTTGTGTGTGCGCGATGCAAGGAGTGTATCGATATCAGGCAACAACTCGGCGTTCTTGTGGGCCTATATGAGAGCTTGAAGGACAGGGTGGATGCCCTCGAAGAAACTAAATTGAGGGGCCCATCAAGCTCTCAGCTGCCCACATCAACGCCAGAGCTTGCACTTGGGCATCGCGTGACACAGAGACAACCCCTAAGGCAGAATGCGCTGGTCCCGAAGGAACTAGTAATTGTTGGTGACTCTATTGTCAGGGAAACGGGGAACATGCTTTGTAAAAAAGATAGGTGGAACAGGACCAGGGTATGTCTGCCAGGGGCAAAGGTTGATGACGTTGTAGAGCGAATATCATCTTTTAAGGGCACAAAAGGTGATATAGTTGTACACGTTGGCACTAATAATATTAAGAGTAGGAGACCGGCAGAATTACTTAACAAGTACAGGTCACTGTTGAACAAAAGCCAAGAATTAGGGTTGAATTTGAAAGTGTCTGCAATTCTGCCCAGACACGATAGGAGGGAGTATATGATGAGAGCCTTGTCGATCAATTCGGCCCTGGAAAGATTTTGCAAGGCTCAAGGGGTAGAATTTTTTTCAGCCTGGACTGTACTTGTTAACAGGAGAGATTGCTTCTACAGGGATGGGATACACTTAAATAGAAAGGGTGCAAGAATATTTGCTGATGCTATCGAGGCAGTGTTAGGTGGGTCGGAAAACTGCTAGCTTGGGGGGAGACAAAGACCAATAGATTGACAGTAGCCACTGGCAGAGGTGAAAGAGATTCTTGCACTGCTTCTATTAGAATGAGCAGAAGCCTGAAAAACAAGATGCATGGTATTTCAGAGACTGCTGGGAGCCATTGCGGTACAAGTAAACACATGGGTTGTGTTAGGGTAGCTAAGAATAGAAACAGGTGCAGGTATACTTGCGTGTACACCAATGCTAGGAGTTTAGTAAATAAATTTGATGAATTTGAGGTATTGCTCAAAACATCGAAGGCAGATATTGTTGGGATATCAGAGACGTGGTGTCACACAGATATAAGGGATGCAGAACTGCAATTTGGGGAGTACAACGTCTACAGGAAGGATAGACAGGATAGGAAGGGAGGAGGGGTTATGCTATTAGTTAAGAAACACATAAAAACCAAGGAAGTGAAGCCAGTCGACATCGCTGGACAGTGCAGTGTGGAGTCAGTTTGGTGTGACATAAACATTGGGAGATCAAAATTGAGAGTAGGAGTGTGCTATAGGCCTAATTACTCTGATGAGTATAATAAGGAACTGTACAGGGAAATAGAGTGGGCCAGTAAATCAGAGTGTCTTATAATGGGAGATTTTAATTTCCCAGATATTGACTGGAATTTGGGGGCTGGTTACTCACACACTAGCAGCACTTTTGTGGATTTATTGGATGATTGTTTTCTACATCAGCATGTTCGGGAGGCAACTAGAGGGAGTAATACTCTTGATTTGATTATCAGCAGTGATTCTTCATACATTAGGAATCTGCAGATAAATGAACCACTAGGTGGCAGTGATCACAGTGTGCTGAAGTGGGATTTACTCAAAGAGGTAACTACCATTAGGGGTAAAGGGAAGGGTTATTGCTTCCGTAAAGGCGACTATGATGGACTGAGACAGTATTTAAATTCTATACAGTGGGACCAACTGATGATGTTACCAACAGCAAATTCAAAATGGGAAGCATTCAAAGAACTTATCTTGGAAGCTACTAGGCTTTACATACCAACTAAGAAATATTGTTCAAGGTTTAGGCCAAAATGGATGTCAGATGAACTAATGAGGCATATGGCAGAGAAGAAAAATGCATGGGATACATACAAATTAACACATGACACAGAAGCCTATGATAGATACAAGTTGATATGCAACCAAGTTACAAAGGAGGTTAGGCAGGCGAAGGCAGATTACGAGAAATCCTTGGCAAGGGATGCAAAGAAAAACAGCAAAGAGTTCTTTACTTATGTAAACTCTAGAAGGAAGGGGATGAATCAGATTGGTCCACTTGATATTGATGGGTCAAGTGTTGATGATCCTGCTCAGGTAGCTAACAAACTAAATGAATATTTTGCATCGACATTCACACATGAGGAGTTATTCAGCGAGGGGAATGCCAGAGGTGTATTCAACTCTAGCAGTAAGCTACAGAATCTTGAAATAACTGGGAGTAAAGTGGAGGAGAAACTGTTGAAGATAAACACAAGAAAGGCACCCGGGATGGATGGGATCTATCCAGTTATATTAAAGGAGGCAGCAAAGGAAGTAAGCAAACCCTTAGCCATAATTATGAGAGCTCCTTGGACTCAGGGGAGGTACCCATAGACTGGAAATGTGCAAATGTGACCCCAATTCACAAAGGAGGATCAAAGGCTGACACAAGTAATTATAGACCTGTGAGCTTAACTTCTGTTCCAGGAAAATTAATGGAGGCACTGGTTAAAGAAGCACTGCAGGATCATTTAGACAAGACTTCAGTTATAGCTCAGACACAGCATGGTTTTGTTAAGGGGAAGTCTTGCCTGACCAACTTGATTGGATACTATGATGCAGTCACAAAAGAACTGGATGCAGGGAATAACTTTGATATTATATACTTGGATCTTAGAAAGGCTTTTGATACTGTTGCACATGGAAGACTGCTACACAAATTGGAGCAGTGTGACATTGGAGGCAAATTGCTGCTATGGATAAAGGGGTGGTTGAGGGGGAGAAGACAGAGAGTGGTAATCAATGGACACTGCTCATCGTGGACTGATGTTATTAGTGGAGTCCCTCAGGGCTCAGTGTTGGGTCCATTATTGTTTTCTGTATTTATAAATGATATTGATGATGGTATATCGGGCTTAATGTCCAAGTTTGCAGACGATACAAAGGTTGGCAGGGTTGTCAAGGACACTACTGACACTATGCTGCTGCAACAGGATCTGGAAAGGTTGAGCAGATGGGCTGAGAGGTGGCAAATGAAGTTTAACATTGACAAATGTAAAGTACTACACATGGGAAACAGCAACCCCAGAGCAACGTATCAACTCTGTGGTACTACTGACAGTGGTAGAGAATGAAAGGGACTTGGGGGTGGTTGTGCAGGCAGATATGAAGTTCTCTGAGCAGTGCAGACGTGCTGCAAGAGTAGCTCATGGAGTATTGTCAATGATATACAGGAATTTTTCCAGCAGGGATAAGGAGGTGATTATTCCATTGTATAAGGCGATGGTCAGGCCACACCTAGAGTACTGTATACAGGTCTGGAGGCCTCATTTCAAGAAGGATGTAGAGCTGCTGGAACAAGTACAGAGAAGGGCAACAAGATTAGTGAATGGAACAAAGGGGTGCTCTTACGAAGAAAGGCTTAAGTTTTGCAAATTACAGTGTCTGGAGACTAGGCACCAGCGAGGTGATCTGATAGAGGTGTATAAAGCCTTGAATGGTTTAAGCATGCTCAATGCTGATGGGATTCTTCCTCTAGCTCAGAAAAATCACCTGCGAGGGCATAAATTCAAATTGAGGAAAGACAGATGTAGGATAGACGTGCGGTAATTTGCCTTTAGCCAGTGGGTGGTTGGTTGGTGGAACAGACTTCCATCCCTTGTGGTGGAGGTTGATAGCCTAAATAAGTTTAAGGCTCAGCTGGACAGGTATTTTGAACGAACAGAGGGGTGAAGTGGAAGTGGTTTTTTTTTTTTTTTTTTTTGGCTGATGCTGCATAAGCTTGCTTTCTTGCATCAAATGCCTCTACTAATGCTAATGCTAATGCTAATGCTAATGATCCTGCTCAGGTAGCTAACAAACGAAATGAGTATTTTTCATCTACATTCACACATGAGGAGTTATTCAAGGAAGGGAATGCCAGAGGTGTATTTAACTCTGGCAGTAAGCTAGATAATCTTGTAATAACTGAGAGTAAAGTGGAGGAGAAATTGTTGAAGATAAACATAAAAAAGGCACCTGGGGTGGATGGAATCTATCCAGTTATATTAAAGGAGGCAGCAGAAAAAGTAAGAAAACCCTTAGCCATAATTATGAGAGCTGGAAATGTGACCCCAATCCACAAAGGTAATTACAGACCTGTTAGTTTTACTTCTGTTCCAGAGAAATTAATGGAGGCACTGGTTAAAGAAGCATTGCAGAATCATCTAGACAAGACTTCAGTTATAGCTCGGACATAGTATGGGTTTGTTAAGGGGAAGTCTTGTCTGACCAATTTGATTGGATACTATGATGTAGTCACAATGGAACTGGATGCAAAAAATAATTTTGATATCATATATTTGGATCTTAGAAAGGCTTTTAATACTGTTGCACATGGAAGACTGCTGCACAAATTGTAGCAGTGTGGCATTGGAGGTAAATAGCTGCTATGGATAATGGGATGGTTGAGTGGGAGAAGGCAGAGAGTGGTAATCAATATACACTGCTCTTCCTGGACTAATGTTATTAGTGAAGTCCCCCAGGTTTCAATGTTGGGTCCATTGTTGTTTTCTGTATTCCTAAATGATATTGATGATGGTATATCAGGCTTAATGTCCAAGTTTGCAGACAATACGAAGGTCGGCAGGGTTGTTAATGACGCAAATGACGGTACACTGCTGCAACAGGATTTAACATTAACACATGCAAAGTTGTTGTTGTTATTTAGGAGCATTAGCAACTAAGGCCATATTGCTTCGGTGATATGCGGTGGGCATTCCCTGACCTTTCCGCATCTTCTGTATTTGGTGGTCACGGGCTCGAACCCTGGTCTAATCAAGAAGCATGTGCTACGCACTGCTGCTCCTGCCCACCTGGCTACGGAGGCACACAAATGCAAAGTACTGCATATGGGAACCAGTAACCCCAGAGTAACGTATCAACTGCAGGGGCTCACATCTGGTGAGTATGGGCTTGGCACACCCAGGGTCCTGAGCTGGATATCATCATTCTTCTCTTCCTTGGTGATTCCCTTCAACTTTTCTCTCTCTCTGTCAGGGTAACTCGAAGAATTTTTTTTTTTTTTTTTTTTGTGGCTGGTGCACCATGAGCCTCATGCTTCCTTGCACCATGTAGCTAATAATAATAACTGTGTGGTACTGCACAGACAGTAGTAGAAAGTAAAAAGGACCTGGGGGTAATTGTGCAGGCAGATATGAAGTTTTTTGAGCATTGGAGACGGTCTGCAAGAGTAGCTTATGGTGTCTTGTCAATGATATACAGGAATTTTTCTATCAGGGATAAGGAGGTGATTAACTCCTTGTATGTGGCAATAGTCATGCCACACCTTGAGTACTGTATACAGGTCTGGAGGCCTCATTTTAAGATGGATGTAGAGCTGTTGGAATGAGTACAGAGAAGGGCAACAAGATTAGTGAATGGAACAAAGGGTTGCTCTTTCGAAGAAAGGCTTAAGTTTAGCAAATTACAGAGTCTAGGGACTAGGCACCTGCAAGGTGATCTGATTGAGGTGTATAAAGCCTTGAATGGTTTGAGCGTGCTCAGTGCTGATGGGATTCTTCCTCTTGCTCAGAATAATCATCTGAGAGGGTATAAATTCAAATTGAGGAAAGACAGTTGTAGGATAGATGTGCGGAAGTTTGCCTTTAGCTAGTGGGTGTTTGATTGCTGGAACAAACTTCCATCTGTCGTTGTAGAAGTTGATAGCTGAAACAGATTAAAGGCAGAACTAGACAAACAAACGTTTGGAGTGAGTTGATGAGTGAAATGAGAAGGGGTGTGCATGGTTTTTTTTTTTTTTTTTCTTGACTGATGCTATATAAGCTTGCTTTCTTGCATCATGTGCCCTTGCTAATGCTAATCTGGGATTACTGCTACCCATATGCAGTACCTTTCATTTATCTATGTTAAACTTCAGCTGCTATTTCTCAGCCAATCAATCTAATTTGTTTAAATCTTGTTGCAACAACTTACCCCGATTACTGTTGTTAACCACCCTGACAACCTTTGTATTATCTGCAAACTTAGACATTAAGCCTAATATACCTTCTTCAATATTATTAATAAATATAGAAAACAATAATGGACTCAGCACTGAACACTGGTAGATCTCACTAATAATATTAGTCCATGAAGCAGTGTCCATTAATAACCAGTCTGTCTTCTCCCACTCAAATATCCCCTTAATCAAAGCAGTAAATTTGTAATCATCCCATGCATTTTTCTTCTCTGCCACTAGCCTTATCAGTTCATCTGATATCCATTTAGGTCTGATTTCTCTTAGCTGGCAAAAAAATGCCATTAAATTTTACAGTTACTGGTACCAATATTGCCCTTAATGCCACACTGCTCCAATTTGTACAACAGTATTTTATGAGTAACAGTATCAAAACAAAAGGCTTTCCTGAAATCCAAGTATACAATATCAAAATTATTTTTTTTCATCCAGTTCCTTTGTTGTTGCATCATAGTATCCAATCAGATTGGTCAGACAAGGTCAACCCTTAACAAATCCATGCTGTCACTGTAGTATAATTGCATTCCTGTCTAGATGATCCTGCATTACTTCTTTAAAGCAGTGGTGTGTACTTGTCTGTGTGTGTGGCACCTCCCAAGCCAGGTGGGAAAGAGCAGCAGTGCGTAGCACACTCTTCTTGATTAGACCGGGGTTCGAGCCCATCACCACTAAATACGGAGGATGCGAAAAGGTCAGGGAATGACCACCGCATTCCCTGACCTTTTCGCAATATGGCCTTAGTTGCTAATGCTCCTAAAAACCAAATAACAGCAACAACTTGTATCTGTGTATGAATGTGACCTTACCAATCTGTTGTATCAATGAACTTTTATTTATGTTGTTAATGTTACTTAGTGTATGCCAGTGTGTGAATAAATGGACAAGTTGAACTAATGATTTTGTAAGTTTGACAGTCCCTGGGTAAACTTAACCTGCAAAAAAAAAAAAAAAAAAAGAAAAAAATTTTACATTCATAGTGCTGTGATGAGTGAATGAGAATGTTATGACGAATGTGCATTCTGAATATTGTTTATATATACAGGGTAATTATAAAGTCCTTATGCAGTTTTAAATTTTCATAACTTCCGTTTTATACATGATAAAATCAATCTGTAAAAAGGATAAGTGAAAGAATTTATTATAGTTTTATGTACATTTATTCTTCGGATTGTTAATTCTCAATATGACTTGCAGTAAAGGATTTTTCTACAGCTGCCACACTTTCCTCACTTACGCTTGGCCTTCCAGATCATAGTTTATTGACAGAACCTGTTTCTTTAAACTTTTTCATCCAGTTATTTATGGAATTCCTGTGTGGTGCATCTTTGTTGTGATGTACTGTTGTGATATTTTTTGTACTGTGATTACAGACTTTAACTCAGCCAACCACAGCACACAATTTGCTTTCTCTTCTATTGAAGCCATTTGGTCAAGCCTAATTATGCAAAAAAATAATAATAATAAAATTTTTGCTAAACTGCAATAAAATAAATGAATCAGTCTTAGTACATACTAAACTTTACTAAATTAAATTTCTAATGTATTTTACAGGTTGATTTTATCATGTATAGAATGGAAGTTATTAAAATTTAAAACTCCACAAGGATTTTATAATGACCCAGTGTATATAAAAAATTACTATAACAATGAAATGGCAGGTTAAGATGTGAAATTGTGCTATGACTGATCTTGGCCATGTGTGTAAACTGAGTGATGGCCAAATGAGTGTGTGTGTATTTGTTTTACTTATATATGTATATATAAAAAATAAAATTAAAAAAAAGTGGGTGTTCAGTTTTTATTCAGGGTGATGTGATTTTTTTTTTTTTTTTTTTTGATTTGGTAGTTGTTGGCGCATCGGCTTCTGTGGCCATATTGCACCTCCCAAGGTTTTTGCAGTACTTTGATCCAAGCCCGAGGCGGGAATCGAACCCGCGACCTTTGGGTTGCCGGGCAGGTACTTTACCCACTCGGCTAGCCCGGTCGGCTGGTGATGTGATCTGTCAGTGTGTAAGATGAAGAGTGGAACAAGGTAATTGGGAGAGAGAGAAAGTTGTATTGTGTAACTTTGTATGCGTGCTGAATATATGTAATTTAGATATATACATATTAAAAAAAAAATGTCTTGAGTACCTGATAGGCAAGAAACTGATGGAGTGTGTGTGTTATGAATTCAGTTTGCATCATGGGGTCCCCCCCAATTAACTGCAGTGGTGGGGGGTAACCTTCCCAGGAATTCCCCCTCCTGCCATTGCTGACTCCATACTGTTTCTTTCTTGATGGCATGGCGTGGGATGCTGACACTAGTGTCAGCTGGTCTGGCTGGCACTTCATGTCAGAGTACTGACAAAGATGCCTGGATGGCACCCAAATTCACATTGGGGTCCCAAAGTCCCCAATGTGTGATATTTATTCTCCCATTCTCTTACCTAAGGGCTCTGCCCCCCTCCCTCCTACAGTTTTTTCCCGGCAGGCTCTACCACACCAGACACTATCACCCGTGTAGAGGGTGGGTTGCCTTTGCACTCCTCTTTTTGTTCATCACCCTTTTCTCAAACACTTGAACTGTCATCCCTGCACTCATTGCCAATAAAAAACTTGTTTTTTTTTTTTGGACCTTCCTGGCACTCTAGGTACTGCCAGGATTCACCTCACCAGACTTCTGTGACTCTATTGACTGGCCCACCTCCACGGTAAAGGATAAATTCTGCATTTTATGACTTAATCAGTACTTCCAATTCATCAAATTTATTTACTGTGCTCTTAGCATTAGTGTACATGCAAGTATACATGCATCTGTTTTTACTCTTAGTGTTTTGGAAAATATAATGCTAATGCTATATTTCAACAAATAAAAGGGAAGAACTGGAAGGGAAATTTTTGAGGCTAAAAGTAAATAAGGCACCTGGGGCAGATAGGATCTATCCAGTTATAATAAGAGAGGCAGCAAAAGAGATAAGCAAACCTTTAAATAAGGCACCTCGGGCAGATAGGATCTATCCAATTATAATAAGAGAGGCAGCAAAAGAAATAAGCAAACCTTTAACTATAATTATAAGAGCATCAGTGAATTCTGGGAAGGTTCCTATGGGTAGAAATGTGCAAATAGCCTCCAGTTCACAAAGGGAATCAAAGGGTGAAGTGAGTAATTCCAGACCTGTAAGCCTGACTTTTGTTCCAGGGAAAATAATGGAGTTGCTTTATATAAGAAGTAACACAGTACCATCTAGAGAGGAATGCAGTTGTACTGTAGTCACAGCATGGATTCGTTAAGGGGTGATCTTTCTGACCAATCTGATTGGATATACTGATGCAGTAACAAAGGAAATAGATGCAAAAACTAATTTTAACATCATATACTTAGATTTCAGAAAAGCTTTTGCTAATGTTATGCATGAAAGACTGTTGTTCAAATTGGAGCAGTGTAACATTAGAATTATCTATGGATAAAGGAATGATTGAGTGGGAGATGACAGACAGTGGTTATAAGTGGGCTGTGCTCTGCTTGGACTAATATTATTAGTGGAGTTTTCCAGAGTTCAGTGCTGTGCTCATTGTTGTTTTCATTATTTATTAGTGAAGAAGGCATATCAGACTTAATGTCTTAGTTTGCATATGCTCCAGAGGTTTGTAGGGTATTTAATGACAGTAAACATGGTATGCAGCTGCAAGGTGTAGAAAAATTAGACAGATGGGCCGAGAAGGTGCAATTGAAGTTTAACATTGAACAAATGCAAGTTGCTGCACATAGGTAGCACTAATCCCAGAATAACATACCCAACTGTGTGATACCACTCAGGGTAGAGGAGAAAGAAAAGACCAGGTGGTAATTGTTCAGTCAGATATAAAGTTCTCTTAGCAGTGCAGGCAAGCTGTTAGGACAGGTCATGGGGTTTGTCAATG
Source organism: Mastigoproctus giganteus (assembly GCF_048544385.1). Taxonomy (NCBI): domain Eukaryota; kingdom Metazoa; phylum Arthropoda; class Arachnida; order Uropygi; family Thelyphonidae; genus Mastigoproctus; species Mastigoproctus giganteus. Next base: position 58,953,288 of record NC_143580.1, read on the forward strand.
ATATACAAAGAGAAATTTTGCCTGCATGGAAAAGGGGGTAATTATTCTATGTATTATATAAGGGAATGAGTAGGCCACATCTTGAGTACTTCAGACAGGTCTGGAAGCCTCATTTTAGGAAGGATGTGGATCTGTTGGAATGGGTGCAGAGAAGAGGAATGAGATTAATGAGGGGAAGAAAAGGATACTCTTATCGGGAGAGAACTGAGTAGTGAAAATTAGTGTCTGGAATCTTGGCACCTCTGAGATCTGATTGAGGTGTTTAAAGCTTTGAATGGATTCAATAAGCTAAATGTTGATGGCATCCTTACTCTTACTCACAACTCACTTTTTTTTTTTTTTTTTTTTTTGATAGTTGTTGGCGGATCGGCTTCTGTGGCCATAATGCACCTCCCCAAGTTTTTGCATTTTACTCTGATCCAAGCCCGAGGCAGGATTTGAACCCACAGCCTTTGGGTTGCCAGGCAGGCACTTTACCCACCTGGCCCAACTCACATACAGGGACATAAATTTAATGGATGGTTGCAGGATCAAAGTGCTTAATTTGATTTCAGCCAGAAGGCAGTTGATTATTAGAACAAACTTCCACTGTATTGGTTGGCAAGACAAAATATGTTTCAACTGGTTCATGATTTGTATTTTAGACCATCCCTTCATATTAGGGTTTGTAGGTTAAAAAAACCATCCCTTCATATTAGGGTTTTTTTTTTTACCAGGTATTGCTGAACAAAGGCATTTCCAACTTTCTCAATTAGCTGTAGGTAAAATTTGTAAGTTATTGTTACTGTGTTAAGATAAAGTGACAAAATCTGAATTTCAGTGCAGGACCCCTGGATATGTGTTGAATTTTGAGGAAATGTTTAAATCATGAAAATGAAAGATTTAATGTATGTTCTTATTTATACTCCAGCACTATTACCAGGTCAGAGAAGTCTACGTAACCAGAGGCGTAGCTAAAGGATCCATAAATCTGACATTGCGGTGTGGGCTCCCCTATGTTTACCTTTTCACAGGGGGAATTTCTTACTGCTCTGTTTTGTGGTGGTACCTCTGATTTTCTACCATGCCATTACACACCGTGTGATTTAATTTGAGATGTAATTCAGATCTCATCTGAATATTTCAGGATGATTCATTTGAAAGAATTTTAGATTCAGAGTCTTATTTAGGAATATACAGGGTCGTTTCTCTTACAAGTTTATGAATTTCATATTATTTTATTTTTAGATTTATTTATTTTTATTGCAGTTTTTTTTAACAGTTGTTTTTTTGTTCCAATTCTCTAGCTGTGCTGGTGAGTATGAGATTCAGTTCTAACATTCTGATTAATTTTTCCATCAAGTTGCTAATATATGAAGGGAAGGATATTATTGGTAGGGTTCTAAGGCTTTCTTTCTTTCTTTGGCTGTTCAGTCTTTACTTTAGTTAAGTATTTCAGATGATTGCAATTTTGCATAGTATAGGACCACAGCCTTTGAACTGTTAGATTACAGGTAATAAAATGCTGTGTCCCTCTTTTTTTATATGTCTATTAGTTTCTGGCAGGATGGGATTCCACCAGATAAAATCCTTCTTTATTCTATTTAATTAGTATTTTTATCATTTTTAATAAAAATTCTAGCAGCAGAGGTGACAAGACTGTCTTAGCAAACTTTAATTTTGTAAGTTCTAAATTTATTTCCTGATAAATTATCAATAGCACCTCTTGTGCTTTTCTGGCTACCTTTACACTGCATGGTAAACTATGTGTCTGATTGTACCTTAATCCCAAATCTTTTTCATTCTGAATCACTTTTAACTCCTCTTGCACAAGTCTGTAATAAGTTACCTGGGAAGAATAACCCAGGAGTAACCTCCTGAGTTATTCTTCCCATGTGCAAGAGACCATACATTTACAAGTGTTAAACCTTAGTTTCTCTTTTTACGGACTATATTTGTAATTTTCCCAAGCCTAGTTATAGTTATCAATGAACATCCCAACCTTCAAGTCATCAGAGAATACTGACATCTGTATTCCTTCATCAGTGTTGTTAAAATAAGATTAAAAACAAGTGAGGTCCAAGCGCAAACCCTCTGAGGGACTCCACTTGCTATTCTAGTCAACTCCGAAGCATACTCCCTTTATAATTATTCTCTATTTTTTGTCCTTCAGTTATTCCCTGCTTCCCTGTAATCTCAGTTTGCATCAGTTTTAATAGTAGTCTTTTTTGAGGGGGAGGGGGACCATATCAAAAGATTTATTAAAGTCAAGTCCATTTATGTAATGTTGAAATTGTTTATTTAATCAGTGGCTAACCGGACTGATTACAAAACCTTTCCCTTCATGAAACTGTATTGTGATTCTGTTAGCTTCCATTCTTATCGAAGTGGCCCTGTTGTATCCTTAAACATAGAACTCAAACTCACTGGTGTGTAGTTTCTCATGATATTTTTAGGTCGTCCCTAATGCATTGGGGAAAAACTAATACTTCTCCAGTCCAAAGAATATTTATCCTGAACTCTAATGATGATTTTAGTGATATTACTGATTGTTTTATACACTCACATGCTGTCCTTTTTGTTATAGCTGGATGTGTACAGCCCACCTCTCATTATCAACCCCATACTCAGTTGGTTTTCTGATAGATGCATCTTAAAGGTTGTTATAATACTAGCTTTACAACAGGCTAATCCCTCTTCACCATTTCCTCCTGGCTCAGACATGCTTCTAATTGTAAAGATATTTGCAAAGTGCTTATCCAGTTCATCTGCCACTTTGCCTACATTTTCTGTGAATCCACACCTCCATCTTGTAAGGAGTTTATTTGATTTACTCTCCTCTGTCTTGTATTCAAATACAAGTAGGATTCCATGTTCCTATTGTTAGTTCTTGTTGCCATTGATTTCTTGTACTCAGCTTTCGATTTTCTTACCCATCAGTGTTTTTGTTACACATATGCTTATAATTGTCATATCAATTGATGTCTCGTGATAGTCTGTAACTAGCCCATGCTCTTTTCTTTTCCTTAGTTAAACCTTTCAGTTCTCTTGACATCTATTTTAGTACTTTTCTTTTGTTGTACTTCTCTGCTGAAATGAATATGGTAGTTTTTCCAGGAAAAATCTCCTACACACTGTCCATAACAGAAATGTTTATGGGATGCAGGATTTGTACCTTACAGCATATAGTTATCTTTCCAGGTAATTGAGTCCAATAACTACATGTCTACTGTAGTCTTGCCTCCCCCCCCCCCAGAATTGAAGCTCTCATCCTTTCCTTGCTCCAGAATTTCTTTGAACTCCACCTGATGTCATTCTTGTTGTTCATACTCACTATTAATTTCTGCATTTTCATTGGTTTAATTTAATTCCTCTGACCTAGTGTTCCTGCCAGAGTATAAAGTATAAAAGAGAAGGCGCCTCCGTAGCCAGGTGGGAAGGAGCAGCAGTGCGCAGCACACGCTTCTTGATTAGCCCGGGGTTCGAGCCCGTCACCACCAAATACGGAGGATGCGGAAAGGTCAGGGACTGACCACCGCATATCCCGGAGCAATATGGCCTTAGTTGCTAATGCTCCTAAAAAAAAAAAAAAAAAAAAAAAAAAAAAACCAAACCAAAATAAAAGAGAACATTTTTAGGTTTAATGTAGCCAAATGGAGAATGCACGAGAGGGAGAGAGCATGAGAGTGTAGTAATTGTTTTAAGCCTGTGTGACTGCTAAATACAGTTACTATAGTTTAATACAGAAAAACAGTATTCTTCATTGTGTTCACTAGTCAACATAGTTAATTGTGAAATCCTCTGACCTAGAGGTTGTGCCAGAGTTCTTGTATAAACATGAAAATTATTTACCACTTTTAAAATATATTGTATCAGTATGATATATTTAGGAAAGGCAAAAAGTTAAGCAAAATCACTTCATCAAAGTGATTTTTATGAAGCGATTTTGTCCTTTCCACAATAGATAAGGGTCTGTGTATGCATTTTAAAAGGCTACACTCCTCTGTGCTGGTTAATTTTCTTTGTGGTAGCATATGGGCAAATATAAATCAATAAAAGTTGCTGTTGTTTACAAAGACAATCTAAAATTTCTAAAAAATATTCTCTGAACAGTAAACATGTTTAGTGAATCATTACCTCAGTCTAACAATTCATGTATGAATTGTGAAACTCAGAAATTGAGTAATCCATTGCTTATTATCAGTGAAGCACTTGGCGAGGGGTATGTTACTGTTCTACAATCAAGCCATCCTCACCCCTTGAGAACAGCATCTCCAGCAACTCAGATGATTATGAAGTGCTCTATGCACTGTTTAAATTGAGATCCATTTCCGTTGAAGTCATTGTCATCTACTTACCACCCAATCCTACAAAGGAAACAATGCAAGAGGTGATCAACTGGATCGTTCACCACCTCCACACCTCACCAATGAATTTATTGTCAAAATTGTGAACTCCTCTGATCTAGTGTTCCTGCCAGTGTATAAAGTATAAAAGAGAACATTTTTAGGTTCAATGTAGCCAAATGGAGAATGATAGCCAAATTGTCTGTGGAGACTTCAATCTCCCTCCATGTCTGGATCATATGAGAAGATTGCTCCTATCACAGCTAAGCGTGGCCCCGGGTGCCAAGCGTATTTCGAGGCCAAGCGATATTTTTGCGATATATAGAGAGCTCTTGTAAAGTGATTGAAGTTATTTCCTTTTAAGTTCCGACATTTCTATCAACAGCTTTTCTTTAAAACTAGTTCTATACTTGAAAACCACTAGTTAGAACACAGAAAGGAAACACACCTTTCTTTTTCCTATATTTCTTGTTCTATTAATCAACTAACACTTCAACCGCTTGGCCTCCGAGCGGCACTGCTCCTGCCTCCCCGTGGCGGGGCCGGAAATCTGGGGGAAAAGTTCTCCCCCAGGGCTAAAAGGAGCAACGATGGATAAAAGTGACTATCCACCTCTAGAGCCTTCAAACTCAAGGCTAGATAAACCAAACGATGAAGACCTGAATCAACCAAAAAGGCTCCGAAGGGAAGTGCAGTGCAATGAAATGCCAAACTTTCTGGTCATACACTCTCTCTCCAACCAACCAGTCGGAAAATTATCACCATTCTTCATCCAAAGATTTCTGGAATCGATTGCTGGAACACCAAAAATGGTTAAACGACTGCAATCCGGAGACCTATTAATTGAAACAGCCAACTCCAAACATTCCGAGTGGCTGCTCAAAACAACGACATTCGGTGGCCTGCCAGTATCCATTACTCCACACAACACCTTAAATTCCTCGAAAGGAGTTATAACTGAATGGGACCTACTTACAATATCAGAAGAGGAATTAGTTCAAGAACTGAGTAATCAAAAAGTAACCAACGCCAAACGCATAATGACTAAAAAAGATGGAAATCTCGTCCCAACTAGGTCAATCATTTTAACCTTTAGTACCCCAGATTTGCCATCCTCAGTAAAAGCTGGCTATTTAAACTGCCGAATTCGGGCTTATATTCCTAATCCCATTCGTTGTTTTAAATGTCAAAAATATGGACATTCCCAACAAGCATGCAGAGGAGAAGCTATTTGTCCTATATGTGGTTCCAAGGAACATACACAAGCAGACTGTTCAGCATCAAGTCCCATTTGCCCCAACTGCAAAGAAAGTCACCCAGCATTTTCAAAATCCTGTGAAATGTGGAAAACAGGAAAAAAAATTCAAAAATATAAAATTGAACACAAAGTCACATACCCTGAGGCACGTAGACAGGTTATGTTGACCATGCCCAGTCGTTCTTATGCATCTCACACTCGAAGCGTTATTACAACAGCAGTACAAACAGATGTATCAATACCCCCCAGCACATCTATGGCTAATTGGGTTAAAAATACATTATCAAATTCAGGAAAAGACACACAAACTAAAACCAGTGAATCGACCAACACTCCAATCACCATCCCAACTGATACTCGGACACTCTCGCATGATAAAGAAAAATTAAAAACTACCAAAGAAAACAAGAAACCTGAATCATCCACCAATAGTATGGAAGTCGACGTACACTCAGATCTTGAAGAACCCATACTAGAACTCCATGCAAATGACACTATGGATACTGGGCGCCCCAGCTTCCCAAAAAAAGACCGGAAAAAGTGCTCAAACAAAAAACAGTCTGATGAATCATCCTCAACTAAACCTAAATGAACCACAGTATCTTACAATGGAATTGCAGAGGTTTTCGTCGCAACACTGACGATATTAAATACCTAATTAACCGATTTTCTCCAGCTGCCTTCTGTCTACAGGAAACTTACCTGACCTCACATATTTCTCCTTCGATAAAGAACTATTGCCTTTATCGAAGAGATCGAAATACCGCTAATGCTGCCCATGGTGGTGTAGCAATCCTAGTAAACTCGAAGATCCCTACTAGGCATATCACACTCCAAACTGAAATTGAAGCTGTTGCTGTTCGCATAACTCTCCATAATGCAATAACACTTGTCTCAATCTACCTACCACCAAACCGTATTTACTCTTTAAAAGATCTTGAAGACCTCTTTATACAGATACCTCCACCTCTCTGTATATTAGGGGACTTTAACGGGCACCACCCATTATGGGGCTCTCCTAAATTGGATAGACGGGGCCGATTAATTGAAAGCTTTTTAGAGGCACTAAATTTCAGTATACTCAATACTGGTGCACCGACACACGTACAGCTCCCAGCAGGACACACTTCAGCACTAGATCTCTCGATTTGTTCACCAGTACTAGTCCCAACCATAGAGTGGTATGTAATAAATGATCCCATGGGCAGTGACCACTTCCCAATAGTATGCAACTTTCTGAAAGCAAAGACTCCATCAATTCCGCCCTGCAGAAAGTGGAAATTTGTCCGAGCAGACTGGGCAAAATTTCAATCATCAATCGATCTTGATGAAGAAAAAATCCGCCTCCAACATATTGATGAAGTGACAGAATACATCACGTCGCATCTTCTAAATGTGGCTAAGAACACAATACCACTATCAAATCCTCCGGGCCGAAAGCATCATAATTACTGGTGGAATGACAAATGCACCACAGCAAAGAGAGAAAAAAATAAAGCCTGGAATTTGTTTCGGCAATGTCCGAGCACAGTGAATCTCATTAATTACAAGAAATTAAGGGCAAAAGCACTCTTCATACAAAAGCAAGCAAAGAAAGAATCCTGGATCCGTTTTGCCTCAAGTTTTCACAGAAATACTGATTCCAAAATAATATGGAAAAAAATTAGACAGCTGTCTGGAAAGTTTCCTACCATACCTTCTCCAATTCTCTCTTGGAATGGGAAAGATCTCTCTAATCCAGTAGATATAGCTAATGCTTTGGGCAATACTTTTGCCGAAATCTCAGCAGCAACAGCCTATCCTACCTCATTCCAAAGAATTAAAAACACTGAAGAAAAACATGGTATTCACTTCAAAACTGCCCGTCTTCTCCCATATAACAAACCTCTGCAATATTCTGAACTTTTACATGTCATTAAAACCGCCCGAAATGGTGCTGCCGGGCCAGATGGGATTTATTATATCATGATACAACATCTTGATGACAAAGCTTTGCGCTGCCTCCTGGTCTTTTACAATCGCATTTTTTTAGAAAATGTTTTTCCAGCTACTTGGCATCACTCTACAGTTTTGGCTTTCCTGAAACCTGGAAAAGATCCATCCAACCCCAATAGCTATAGACCAATATCTCTCTCAAGCTGCCTCAGCAAAATTCTTGAGAAAATTATCCACAGAAGACTCGTCTGGATTATTGAGTCGGAACAGCTAATGAGCCATAACCAATATGGCTTCCGTCAAAACAGGTCATGCTTAGATCTTATGGTCAAGGCTGAATTTGCCATACGTAATGCTTTTGTCAAACGTGAACATCTAGTAATGGTTTCAATAGACATAGAGAAGGCTTTTGATACCACCTGGTGGTATGGTATACTTAGTGATCTTTACCTTCTCGGACTACGAGGCAACCTTCCTATATTTATTCAGAACTTCTTACATACTAGATCATTTCAAGTTCAATACCAACATGCCCTTTCCACAACTTTCATCCAGGAAGAAGGTGTTCCACAGGGATCAGTACTGAGTGCCACTCTTTTTGCTCTGAGAATAGATTCTATCACTAAGCAGCTTCCAAATACAGTTGAGACTTACCTTTATGCAGATGACCTTTCGATCTCCTGTCATTCTCAAAACATGAGGTCTATTGAAAGACAGCTTCAGATAGCACTTAATAAAATTCAACAATGGGCGAGCCTCAATGGTTATCGGCTCTCACAGCAGAAAACAGTTGCCATCCACTTCTGTAGACAACGCAAACTTCATCCAGATCCCGAACTTCAAATTTCTAACATCGTTGTCCCAGTCACCAGCAACATCAGATTTCTTGGATTAATCCTAGACAACAAGTTAAATTTCCTAGATCATATTAAAAATGTACGGACCTCATGTCTAAAGAAGTTAAACATACTCAGAGCTTTATCTGCCCAAACGTGGGGTGCAGATCGTACCTCGCTTCTTCGTTTATACAGGGCATTAATCAGATCCCGTCTCGATTATGGTGCTCCAATCTATGATTCTGCCAGAAAGAGCGCATTACGCTGGCTTGATCCAATTCAGCACAGTGCTTTGAGAATTGCAACTGGTGCATTCAGAACGTCGCCAGCACATAGTCTCTACATTGATGCTCACGAGCCCCCACTAACTTTACGCAGGAAATCACTGTTACTCAAATATACTGTCAAGATACAAAGTTGTGCCTCTCATCCCGTTCAGTCATACCTTTTCAACCCACCATTAGAAATCCTATACAGAAACAAACCTAGTATAGTAAAGCCAGCTGGTCTTCGCCTTCTTGAATTGGTGCAAGTTTGGAATATTTCCATCCATTCCGTAAAGCAAGTGGCAACTTATACTCAGCCACCATGGACTCCTCCTCCTCTTCCAACCTGTGACACTTACCTCTGTCAATGGAGAAAGAACACTCTGCAAGCATCAAATGTCAACCAAATTCATGCAGTTCACACTCAAAGATATACTGATTTCTCCCCAATTTATACAGATGGCTCTAAATCTAATTCAAATGTTGGAGCAGCTGCAGTGTTTCCGAATACAACTGTATCAGTTTCCCTTCCATCAGAATTTAGTATATTTTCTGCTGAATTATATGCAATTAAACTAGCTTTAGAAAATCTCTTTTCTGACAGTTCCTTAAAATCAGTTATTTACACTGATTCACTCAGCTCAATCATGTCATTATGTAATTCCTCAGATAAAGTTCACCCTGTTCTTGATGAAATCAGAAGCTTATTACTGCAAATTAAAGAATGCAACCAACTGGTCACTTTTTGCTGGATTCCAGCCCATTCCGGTATTTTAGGCAATGAACTGGCTGATAAAGCTGCAAAAAACCCAACTACATTTGATTTAACCAATATCCCTGTTCCAGCATCAGATTATGCACTAACCGTTCATGCTGCTTGCCTATCACAGTGGACAGCACTCTGGCACTCTCAGACTAATAATAAACTCTTTCAGTTTAAACATGATCCAAAAATTTGGCGCTCCAGTATCCGTACATCGAGACAAGAAGAAGTAGTCCTTTCAAGGGCAAGAATAGGACATACACATCTGACCCACCTTCATTTACTCACAGGAGATGACCCACCACAATGTACACATTGTTCTAATAATTTGACTGTAAAACATATTCTTATTGACTGCCCCTATTATAAACAAGCCAGAACTTCATCCTTGATATCATTGGTTAACCTTCATAAACCAGTAACTCTTGAAAATCTCATTGGTGATAAGGCAAATATTTCCGAATTTTTTGACTTTCTCCGGCAAACTGGGCTTTTCAATTATTTCTGATTTCAGATTTTCTTTTGATCTAGGGAAAACATATGTTTTAATATAATAAGTGAATAGGCACATTATAGCCTTAGCAGCTTATGTGCCATTAAGCCTCCAGAACAACAACAACAACAACAACAGCTAAGCGTTGCTGGCCTAAATATAGTCAATGAGGGCCTTACAAGGGGAACAAACCAACTTAACCTGATCCTCACATCAATACCATGTACACTTGATACTCCTCAAGGTGGTTATTTTAACTCAGACCATGGCCCAATCCTAATACAACTGCAACTACCAATTCCAATTTTTAACACAAAACAACAGTGATATGGAGAACAGTTTACAGTCCCAAATATCTCTATATTTCCAAATGCATTACAGCAGCAGCATCTCTCGTCCTGCCGGCTCTGTAGCCAGGTGGGAAGGAGCAGCAGTGCATAGCACATGCTTCTTGATTAGACCGGGGTTTGAGCCCGTCACCACCAAATACGGAGGATGCGGAAAGGTCAGGGAATGACCACCGCATATCCCGGAGCAATATGGCCCTAGTTGCCAATGCTCCTAAAAATCAAATAACAAACAAACAAACATCTCTCATCCCATGGTATATTCTTGAGTCACATCCCATGGTATATTCTTGAGTCACATCCCATGGTATATTCTTGAGTCACATCCCATGGTATATTCTTGAGTCCTACTAGCGGCCTACATGTTAACTAAATGGATTATCACTGTAGCTCAGTGTGCGGCCTCAAAGACAGTCACAATCACTCCCACTCTAGAGCATGATGGACCCCCACATCTGAACTCCAGCTTTCAATTAAAACAGCAAATCCATAAGTAATGGACACAATCTGGCGAAATTAATGATAGGATAGCCTTTAGCATTAGTAGAGGCATTTGATGCAAGAAAGCAAGCTTATGCAGCATCAGCCAAAAAAAAAAAAAAAATCCACTTCACCCCTCTGTTCGTTCAAAATACCTGTCCAGCTGAGCCTTAAACTTATTTAGGCTATCAACCTCCACCACAAGGGATGGCAGTCTGTTCCACCAACCAACCACCCGCTGGCTAAAGGCAAATTTCCGCACGTCTATCCTACATCTGTCTTTCCTCAATTTGAATTTATGCCCTCTCAGGTGATTTTTCTGAGCTAGAGGAAGAATCCCATCAGCATTGAGCATGCTTAAACCATTCAAGGCTTTATACACCTCTATCAGATCACCTCGCTGGTGCCTAGTCTCCAGACACTGTAATTTGCAAAACTTAAGCCTTTCTTCGTAAGAGCACCCCTTTGTTCCATTCACTAATCTTGTTGCCCTTCTCTGTACTCGTTCCAGCAGCTCTACATCCTTCTTGAAATGAGGCCTCCAGACCTGTACACAGTACTCTAGGTGTGGCCTGACCATTGCCTTATACAATGGAATAATCACCTCCTTATCCCTGCTGGAAAAATTCCTGTATATCATTGACAATACTCCATGAGCTACTCTTGCAGCCCATCTGCACTGCTCAGAGAACTTCATATCTGCCTGCACAACCACCCCCAAGTCCCTTTCATTCTCTACCACTGTCAGTGTAGTACCACAGAGTTGATACGTTGCTCTGGGGTTGCTGTTTCCCATGTGTAGTACTTTACATTTGTCAATGTTAAACTTCATTTGCCACCTCTCAGCCCATCTGCTCAACCTTTTACAGATCCTGTTGCAGCAGCATAGTGTCAGTAGTGTCCTTGACAACCCTGCCAACCTTTGTATTGTCTGCAAACTTGGACATTAAGCTTGATATACCATCATCAATATCATTTATAAATACAGAAAACAATAATGGACCCAACACTGAGCCCTGAGGGACTCCACTAATAACGTTAGTCCACGATGAGCAGTGTCCATTGATTACCACTCTCTGTCTTCTCCCCCTCAACCACCCCCTTATCCATAGCAGCAATTTGCCTCCAATGTCACACTGCTCCAATTTGTGTAGCAGTCTTCCATGTGCAACAGTATCAAAAGCCTTTCTAAGATCCAAGTATATAATATCAAAGTTATTCCCTGCATCCAGTTCTTTTGTGACTGCATCATAGTATCCAATCAAGTTGGTCAGGCAAGACTTCCCCTTAACAAAACCATGCTGTGTCTGAGCTATAACTGAAGTCTTGTCTAAATGATCCTGCAGTGCTTCTTTAACTAGTGCCTCCATTAATTTTCCTGGAACAGAAGTTAAGCTCACAGGTCTATAATTACTTGTGTCAGCCTTTGATCCTCCTTTGTGAATTGGGGTCACATTTGCACATTTCCAGTCTATGGGTACCTCCCCTGAGTCCAAGGAAGCTCTCATAATTATGGCTAAGGGTTTGCTTACTTCCTTTGCTGCCTCCTTTAATATAACTGGATAGATCCCATCCACCCCGGGCGCCTTTCTTGTGTTTATCTTCAACAGTTTCTCCTCCACTTTACTCCCAGTTATTTCAAGATTCTGTAGCTTACTGCTAGAGTTGAATACACCTCTGGCATTCCCCTCGCTGAATAACTCCTCATGTGTGAATGTCGATGCAAAATATTCATTTAGTTTGTTAGCTACCTGAGCAGGATCATCAACAGTTGACCCATCAATATCAAGTGGACCAATCTGATTCATCCCCTTCCTTCTAGAGTTTACATAAGTAAAGAACTCTTTGCTGTTTTTCTTTGCATCCCTTGCCAAGGATTTCTCGTAATCTGCCTTCGCCTGCCTAACCTCCTTTGTAACTTGGTTGCATATCAACTTGTATCTATCATAGGCTTCTGTGTCATGTGTTAATTTATATGTAATGCCTTGTGCCTTTTCAAGACACAAGCCATTTTTCAACCGTCAAAAATCCCAGTCTGCCAAGAACTATTTTGAACTGTTGCTAACAGCTGGAAAGATACCATACACAGAAGAAACTATTAGTTTCCCAGAGCAACTTGACTCCCAGAGATGAATTGACTTAATTACCCGATTTGAGGACGTTGTGGCATCCAACAATAATTTCGACCACATATTCGATTGTAGTAGACAGGACTCACTGACATCCATCACTATATCTGAACACCAAATCTTAGCAGCCTTGAACTCAACCCCATCCTCTACAGCTATGGGTGCAGAAAATGAATACTTAAGTTCATGCTTAGATGCCTGGGTCCATATATCATCCAGCCCCTTGTTAACATCTTCAATGCAGTATTAACCAAACACATCTTTCCCGATCAATGGAATGTCTATTTGGTAAGGCTTCACCCGAAAATAAGAATGCCATCATTAGAGAAACACATCAGACCCATCTCCATTTCCTCATGTCTTCTGAAACTACTAGAAAGGACCCTCCTGCCAACTCTAACAGCTCACATACTTCCAGATGCTCCACCACAAATTCATTCATCACTACCAAACAGGTCCACCATTACCAATCTCCTTGCCATCACCCATAGCATCTTTCAGCTATGGGTGATGGCAACTTGCCATCCTATGACTGCTTGAAGACCACTACCCCATAGGTGGGGATGCATTGCATTTCCACTCATCACTCCTTCAGAACCATACAATCATACTCCATAATTTTGACAAAAGCTGTACTAAGCAAATATCTACAGGAGTACCACAAGGGGGGAGTCCTCTCCAGCCTCCTCTTTGCTGCCATTATCTTCCCTTTTATAATCCAGAGACCAGATATATTTTCTTATGCTGACCACCCATTTAAAAATACTGACCACCATCCAAACAAATGCAGACCCCAATATGATCACAGAGGAAATTAACAGTGTGCTCCTCAAACAATTTGGCCTTATTATCAACCCAGCAAAGTCTCAGTGCATGCTCTACTCCTTGAAGAAAGAGCCCACAATCATCCATACTTCTTGTTTCATGTCATTTAGATTTGGGATTGGTTTTTAACACAAAGCTGCATTTAACCCTCACATCGAATAATCATCAGGCGAGCGGCACACCTGAAATAGAGAGCGTAGCAGCACCTTCATTACATCTCAGACAAGGTTACTGCAACAAAATATGTCAAGACCATCATATACCCCCTGCTACTTTATGCAGCAGAAATCTGGACATCTGCAACACCCACGAACACAAAACCCACCTGGGCAGCAGAGTACTAGCTCCTCAAGTAGGTAACCTACAAACACAGGATACCACCCCAAACCCATATAACTGAAATGGCCTTGGGAATTCCCATGCTGCCATATCTCATTGAACAAAGGAGACTGGTAATCATGATAAAGATGCTGACCGGTCTTATCACATCTCCTTCATTCCGGGATCTCTGTGGCTGGAGGATTCTACCTGCCCAGCTCTGAGCCACCCCAACAATTTGCCCTCTTCACTCATGCCTCCACTTATCAGATCACTTCCTACCCTACCAGATGCTCAGAAAAATCCAGGGCATCGATGCTGACTTAGAGAAATTTGCTGTTAACCAACACTATAGGAAGAGGATTCTGGATCCCACACATCCTATGACCTCCAATCACTCAGCATAGACAGAGGGCATCCTCAAAGCAATCTAGTGACATGCAAATTCACCCCAGCTTCCCTCCAGTAAGGAATAGTCAACGACTGTCCGGATAGTCTGCAAAATGAAAAGCCTTCTCTTCATCGCATCCAAGCCAACATGCCCTGCACTCATCACTTTAATGCTCCGATTAATTACTGAGCATACCGGGAAAGGAGCTAGCAGTGTGTGCGTCAACTGCTTCTGTTCATGCTGTTCTCTCCCACGAACTGCAAAGATGAAAATTGGGACTTTCAAGTGTCATTTTGTTAATTTAATCTAAATGTTACGTTACACCAGTATTTATTTAATGTAATTTTTTTATGTCATCTTAATATTTTTATGTAACCTAATGCCATTATGGAAGTCATTGTATCGTCTTATTAGTGTCTTATGTCACTTGATATTATTTAAATTAATTTGTTTTATGTCCTATGTTACTTAATGGCAATTTATTTATTTCTGTAATATATCTGCTTGTTATCATTTCTACAAGTGTTAGCCCCTGACCTTTTGGCCGTGAAGGGACATTGCAACACGATCCAATCATGCCTGTCAGCCAATCACTGTCAGCCAAGTTTTCTTTTAGATGCAGAAAAAGGAACTTTGGTGGTAATGGATGATGCAGATATATAGCTGACAAATCTTGGCAGTGGTCTAACTGGTAGGGTAGGATATCCAATATATAGAAATGAAAGATATAAAGAAATCCAAAAATGCATGCATCTATGTGGATGATCCTCCCCCCACTTCCACCTGTTGTAAAGATTTGTCAGCTGCATTTTCTGTTGATAGAAGTTTGGATTTAACTGAAATGAATATTTAGACTTAAATATCCACTTGTTTAATATCTAATCATCAAAAAGGAAAGAAGTTTCTCTGTTATTACTTACTCTTTTCGTTCTTATAAATATAAATGTGATATGATATTAAATGTTTAAATATAAATGAAATTAATGAAATTAAATGTGATGTTAAATATAAATATTTTAAACTCTCTAATAAAGTTTACGATATAATCATTGCTGTTTAAGTAAGATTTTTTCCATTTGTATTTATTTCAATGCTAGGTGTGGGTCCGCAGACTGTTGAGGTTGTGTGCACTTTTGAGTTTAGTATCAGTTAGCCTGAATACTACGAAGACATTTGAAAAGTATGAATCCCTTATATATATCACCTTCTGCTGTGATATGTTTGTTACTTTCCTCTTTACCGCTGAGATGATTGCCAAGATGCATATTCGAGGGGTAATTACAGTAAGTGAACCTTAGTTAGGGTGGAGTGTTAATCAAACAGTTTACACCTATAAATATCTATGTAAACATAATTGCAAATGATTACATTTTCTTATCCCAATTAGCATTTTAAAAAATAAAGTATCTTTTACTAAACTGGATCCTTGCAAACAAGAAAAGTTACTTTTGTTGTTTGTAAGAATAATTTTATAATGCCTAAAATAATCCTTATCTTGTCTGTTAGAAAATGTTTAAATGACTTGTTGATAAAATAAAATCCAAAATTTACATAACTTCTCTGCAAAAAAAAAATACAGACATAAATATAGTAATAGAATCAGTTATGAGCAGATATACATTTTATTCCATTGTAAAAAAATCTCTTATATTCCTCTAATGAATGAATAGGGTTAGTAACTCATCAAAAAGCACTTAACATTCACCTAGAATTTACTTACTCCAAGATGACCTTCTTTGATTGAAGAAGTACAGTACTTATATCTTCCTAGTCCATAACAGATCTAAGGAGGTGATGGGCAGCTGTAGACTGGTGAGCTGGGCTTCTGTGGAGTTTGAGTCTGTAGTTAAGGACACAATTCAGAACCACCTTGATAAGAATTGCAGCATGGAATGGTGAGGAGGGAAGCCCTGTCTGACAGAATTGTACCTAGGTTTTAGGAACTTTTTATATGATTTTCTCCTGGTAGGTTTTTATATAAATTGGAATGTGCTGGGATAACAAAAAAGATTCTCAGATGAATCAGAAGCTGCCCAAAAGGCTGGAGATAGAAGGTGGTCAAAAATGGGCATACTTCAGAGTGGACCAGCATAGTAATTGGATGAGTGCTAAGATCCTTCTTGTTTCTGATCTTCCTTAAAAACATTGATGAGGAGATTCAGGGAAAATTATCTGAGTTTTGCTGATGATTTGAAGACCAGTTATACTTCTTATACTTCTTCATCAGTTATCTAGTTATACTTCTTCAAAATGACTTGAACTGGATGAAGATTTGATTGTAATTAAACATACTACACTATGTTGGGTGATCACAATTTTAGATACTTTAATTACTTTATATAGTTATACATTAGAATATTTCATACATTTTGGAACCCTATGATTCCTTCATAATTAAAAATTCTTAACTCTTAAAAATTTATATAATTCAGCATTCTCTGATATTCATATTGCTAGATTATTCTTCTTTGTCTGTATATAGTTTTTATCTATATTGTCAACCTATATTTTTTTATACTTGGAGGCATCTTTCTCTCTGAAAGCTAATAATTGACTTAGTCAATTTCAAATAGCCGTAGTTAAATATCCATCTCTCTTTCTTACTCTTGTTTACAAGGACTTTTGGGTTGAAACAAAGGAAGTTATGTACCATTGCATTTACCATCAACTTAAAGATAAGGTACAAAAAGAGTATACTGTAGAATAATTACAAAATTCAGAGTGGGATATTGAATTATTTTGAATTATTTTTTGCGCATGCTTAGTGTCACCATCAAAAAATTTGTAAAGCATATAGTTTAAATTATATACAGTTTGCATTCAGTTTAAATTCCATTTTCATTGCTTGAAATAATACTTAGGTTTCGGCATAATGGGAAGCTTATTTAGCATCTCATATTGTAGTGTTAATTTACTGCAGGGGCACTAGTAAGCTTCTCACAACATCAATTCTCTGAGGATGAACATTTATTCTTAAACCTATATTAAATTTATCCTGTACAGTTGTGTCCCTGTATCCGCTGGTTCAGTTACCCACGGTTAACCACGAAAAAAAACTGAAAAACTTAACACGTACTACTCGCGTGTCCAATACAGTGCTTCCCTTTATTTTTTACAATGTCGCGTATGGTTTGGTCACCAACATTATAATGTTTTTTAGAGATTTAATGGATACACTGATTTCAAACTTTTGAATAATTTCAAGTTTTTGTTTAATTGAAAGCACAACTCTTGCGTTTGCCTATAATTTTTGCAATTTCTAAACAAAAAAAAAAAAAATAAATAATATTTACTCTATAAAAAAAAAATTGCGACATCCCTGCTGACATAAATAACAAAACAAAACAAAATTTGTCCTTTTGTGGTGCGACGGAACACAACAATTGATGCGATGCACTAAATCAAACTAAACATTTGGTCTCTCTTTTTATTTTTTTATTTTGAGTGATAGGTGTGAAGACAGTGGAGGTTGCAAGATAATAGGTACACTAATCTCCCAAAAGACAACTTATAATGCCGGTTCTTTTTGCTTATTTATGACTTGCAAAATATCTGTTTATACCTCTTCTAGTTATTACTTGAATTTTATGATTTCTTTTTTTTTTGTTTTTTTTTAATTTGGAGTCTTGAAGTGTCCCGGTAAATCAAGAGTCTGCTGTACTTTATTATTACCATATTTAATGTTGATAATGTCTTGCTGTGTGTTTAATTTTTCAATTAAACTTTATTATACATATGTATGTACAAGAAAATCACGTTATATATGGGTCAGCAGGTGTTCGCTTATATCCGCAGTTTCAGCCATCCACGGTAGGTCTTGGAACGTATCCCCCACAAATACGGGGATCTTACTGTAAACATAAAATAAATAAACTATAATTAAGGACAATTTTTTACCATGTGAAGTGGGGGAAAAAAGATTTCATTGAAATTTATATCAATTACGAGCTCAGTAACCACACTAGATTGTTTGTAAGTGACATTTCCAGATTCTTGTTGAATCCTATGATCTTCCTGTAGAAGTAGTTGGGATGAAGTTGAAGATATGGTCAGAGAGCCTTTTGGCAAAAGCAGATCCCTAAACCCCGTTTTGTCTGAAGGTAGGATTCTGTAATAATTCTACATCACCACCTACGAACCATCTAGTATAGATATTGAACTTGTAATTGATATAAATTTCAATAAAACATGGTTCAAAAGGACTTAATTTTATTAGGAGACTCCATTGTCAGGGAAACGGGTAATATTTTTTGTAATAAGGATAGGTGGACTAGAACCAGGGTATGTCTGCCAGGAGAAACTATTAATGATGTCACCAACAGATTGACAGATTTTAGGGGGTAAAGAGAATATTATTATTCATGTGGGGACTAATGATATTAAGCATACTAATGATATTGACGATTTGTTAGACAAATATAGGACCATGCTGAAGAAAAGCCACAAATTAGGTCACAATGTCTGTGTATCTGCAATTCTGCCTAGGGATTATATGCTGAAAGCCTTGTGGATTAACTCAAGACTTAAAGGACTCTGCAAGGCTTTTGGGGGGAAATTTCTATCAGCTTGGCCCACACTTGTAGGTAGAAGGAATCTGTTTTGTAGAGACAGGAAACATTTAAAAAAGGTGATGCAAGAGTTTTTGCCAGTATTATTGAGGATACATTAAAGGTTCAGGGAACTGCTAGTTTTGGAGGACAAGGGTAATATAGATACACATTAATCTGATAATATTGGTCAAATTAGTGCTTGAACATACCTCAAGAGTTCTTGTTTGTTACCAGCAGAACATATTAGCAAGATGTTCTGAGGGCAGAAACTTTCAAATGAGTAGGCAGCTAATACCAGGGAAGTGAGCTTAAATAACTTTAAGGGTTGTGTCAGGGTAGTTAACTGTACAAGAACACTAAGTCTTAATTGTTTGTACAGTATTGTCAGAAGTGTCGTCAATAAAATGAGTAAATTCGAACTGCTCGTTAGGACAAGTAACGTTGACATAATAGGGCTTACGGAAACATGGTGCCACCCGGAGATAGGGGATGATTGGTTTCAGTATGGTATGTATAATATATTTAGGAATGGTAGGGAAGATAGAAAGGGTGGCAGGGTCATGCTTCTTATTAAAAGCAGCCCGAGTGCGACAAAAGCTTTCCTGGATTCAGGCGTTTCGCATGCTATTATAAAATCTGTATTGTGTGAGATTGTTGGAAGCAAAAGTATAATGAGAGTGGGAGTAATCTACAGGCTAGGTGATTGTGAAGATTATGATGAGAGCCTCTGCATGCAAATGGAATGGGCAAGTAAGCATGAATGTCTTATTATGGGTGATTTTAATTTGCCTCTTATTGATTGGAGCAAATGGGAAGGAAACTCCACATGGGGGACAAAATTTTTAAATCAACTAGATGATTGTTATTTGTATCAACATGTCAGGGAAAGTACTAGGGAAAAGAATACTCTTGACCTCATCACCCACGAACCAGATGACATAATAGGGCTGACAGTACAGGAACCAGTAGTAGGAAGTGATCACGGAGTTCTGCGGTGGATGATGAAGAGAGAGAGAGAGAGAGAGAGAGACCAGTAATTAAAGGCAAAGGAATGAGTTATAATTTCAGGAAAGGAAATTATGACAATTTAAGATGCTACATGGCCTCTATTAACTGGGTAGATATCTCTCAAGGAGCAAATACAATCGAATTATGGTATACCTTTAAAACATTAATCACAGAAGCCTTGAATGCTTATATGCCATTAAAAAAAAATGCTCCACCAGAATTCCAAGTTGGATGAATAATGAAGTTGTCAGATTACTTGAGCAGAAAAAGATGGCATGGAAAAGTTACAGAACAATAAAAAGTACTGAAGCCTATAACAGCTACAAATTGATCTGTGATAGTGCCACAGAAAAGGTTAGGCTGGCAAAACAGAATATGAGAAATCACTGGCAAAGAGAGCAAAGAAGAGGGATAAGGAATTCGTTACATATATAAATGCAAATAAGAGAAGGACAACCAGATCGGATCCTTATGTAATGGATGTGGGATGGTATTAGATACCCTCAGCTGAAGTTGCAGATGAACTCAACAGTTAGCGTTATTTAATGAAAAAACTTTTGAGCCTACAGGCCAGTAAGGCTCCTGGGATTGATGGCATATACCCTATAATCTTAAGGGAGGCGGCAAGAGTGTGCATTGAACCATTGAGGCTAACTATGAGAGCATCACTGGAATCGGGAGAGATTCCGTTGGATTGGAAAAGTGCCACTGTATCTCCAAGACATAAGGGCGGTTCTAAGAGTGAAGTTGTAAATTACTGGCCAATCAGTCTGACTTCAGTAGTAGGGCAGTCATGGAGACAATGATCAAGGGTGGAATTCAAGATCATTTAGATAGAAATGGAATTCTGAAGGATACTCAGCATGGTTTTATAAAGGGAAAATCATGTTTAACTAATCTGGTTATCTATTTTGACAGGGTCACTCAAGAGCTGGACTTAGGGAATAATTTCGACATTGTTTATTTGGATTTCAGCAAAGGATTTGACTCAGTCCCACATGAGCGGTTACTTTCTAAGCTGGAACAGGTTGGAATCACAGGGAAAATCCTTAGATGGATAGCTTCAGGGCAAGGAGGCAGAAGGTTGTCATAAATAGTTATTCCTCAGATTAGATTGATGTTAAAAGTGGAGTTCCCCAAGGATTAGTATTAGAACCACTGTTGTTTTTGATTTTCATAAATGAATGTATGGAGACCGCACCTAAAGAAAGACATTGTGCTTCTTGAAAGGGTCCAATGATGGGTAACTTGACTGGTGAAATCAATAAAAGGGCATCCATATGGGGAAAGATTTCGAATATGTGGATTCCAGAGCTTGGAAACTAGGCACTTTAGAGGAGACTTGATTGAGGTGTTCAAGGCTCTGAGAGGCATAAGTAAAATGGATAAGGATGAAATTTTCATGGTTATGATTCTAGAACAAGAGGCCATAATTTCAAGATACGTGGGGAGATGTTTAGACTGGATTGCAGGAAGTTTTATTTTAGCTAATGAGTTATAAATTACTGGAATAAGTTACCTACATGGGTGGTAGAGGCTGACAGTTTGGGGAAATTCAAAGGTCAGCTGGATACTTACCTGTGGGAGGAGGGAAACGCATAGGTTGTCTATTTCCTTTTCTCTTATTATTATTAATTTATTATTATTTATTTTGGCTGGTGCAGCATCCTTGCACCATGTGGCCATTGCTAATACTAATACTAAAAACCTATTTTGTTTCCTATTTCAAGGTAAAAAAAAATGTCCTTAATTCTATATACTTATATGTAACATATATAGTTTATTTTATGGATAGAAACTATATAATGTAATTTTCCAACTTTGTGGAAACAAAATTGTTTTAATTTTTTTTGTTATAAATGCTTAGCATAAAATTCCTTTACATAGTTATCAATAGCATTTGGTGGCACTGGGCATGGATCAGTAGGGGTTTCTGGTAGCTTCTGAATCCACACCTAGGTGGCACATGACACATTTTCAACCAAATATGTAGCATGCTGCAAGAAAAGGTTGGCCATGCCTGTTATAGATTGTGGTGAAGGCCGGTGCCAATTGTATGGCAAGCCAAGTAAGTAGGAATAAAAATAAATCAGTACATAACAATAGCACAAAGGGAGAAGGGGGAAGAGAACAAATCAAGATAAGGGCATTGCAGATGGATTGCATTTCAGGAATAATTTGTAAAAAATACAAATTAATGAATTTATAAATCATGCCAATTAATACAACTTTAGCGTCATCCCCTTGATGACACCAAGTCTAAATTGCTTGAAATATCACTATAAATGGAGACGTAAACCAACCATAACGACGTGATCATTAGTGTGAAGAAAAAATAAATAAAAAAATACACTGGTCATTGAGTCCCGAATTGTTGAAAGGCCACAAGGATAACAATGGGCACGGAATCATTGCATTTCAAAAATTAAACAAATATATGCACATCAATAGCCTGAAAGATACACTAATCAGCCCACTAATGAAGCAGTTTTGAATAATGGTGGTCCTTAAGCAGTGAAAAACTATTATAAGAGCACTTTCAAGACAAACCAAAGAATTAACAAAAAATACTGGCTAAGTTTCAATAGCAAAAGCTTAATTTCAATCAAAAAATACTGGTTAAGTAGAAATTGAAATGTAGATGGCAGTATGAAATATTGATTAGTATCTTAAATTACTAGAACTAACCATGTGACATTCAAAAAATTAAACTTTAATTAAATGAGTAATAAAGAAAAATGAGCATAAGAAAAAGCGAAAAGATAGTAAAGCAAACATTGGTGGCTGCAAAACATTCCCTACTGCTTATTGCAGAAAAATAGTTAAAACATATGTACAAATATGCCAAGCCAAGCAAGTAGGAATAAAAAAAAAAAAATCAGTAGTAGTAGTAGTAGTAGTAGTAGTAGTAGTGGCATTTGATGCAAGAAAGCAAGTGTAGGAGCTTATGCAGCATCAGCCAAAAAAAAAAAAAAAAAATCACACCATACCCTCCAATTGCCTGTCCAGTTCCTCCTTAAATTTATTTAACCTATCAACTTCCACAACGACAGATGGAAGTTTGTTCCAGCAATTAACCACCCGCTGGCTAAAGGCAAATTTCCGCACATCTATTCTACATCTATCCTTTCTTAATTTGAACTTATGTCCCCGTAGGTTCGTATTCTGAACAAGTGGGAGGATCCCATCAGAATTCAGCATGCTCAACCCATTCAAGGCCTTATAGACCTCAATCAGATCACCGCGCAGGTGCCTAGTCTCCAGCCACTGCAATTTGCAGAACTTAAGCCTCTCTTGGTAAGAGGATCCCTTCATTCCCCTCACCAATCGTGTTGCTCTTCTCTGTACACGCTCAAGCAAATCTACATCCTTCCTAAAATGAGGCCTCCAGACCTGTACGCAGTACTCAAGGCGTGGCCTGACCATTGCCTTATACAGAGGGACAATCACCTCCTTTTCCCTGCTAGCAAAATTCCTATATATCATTGACAAAACCCCATGACCTGCCCTAGCAGCCTGTCTACATTGCTCAGAAAACTTCATATCTGACTGCACAATTACTCCCAGGTCTTTTTCATTTTCTACCACCTTAAGTGTAGTACCACACAGTTGGTACGTTTCTCTGGGGTTACTTCTACCCATATGCAGTACTTTGCATTTGTCAAGGTTAAACTTCAGTTGCCACTTCTTAGCCCATCTGCCCAAATTATCTAGATCCTGTTGCAGTAGCACACTGCCATTACTGTCATTAACAACCCTGCCAACCTTCGTGTCATCTGCAAACTTCGACATTAAGCCTGATATACCTTCATCAACTTCTTCATCTGTCGTTGTAGAAGTTGATAGGTTAAATAAATTTAAGGAGGAACTGGACAGGCATTTGGAGGGAATGGTGTGATTTTTTTTTTTTTTTTTTTTTTTTTTTTGGCTGATGCTGCATAAGCTCCTACACTTGCTTTCTTGCATCATGTGCCACTACTACTACTACTACTACTACTATTAGTCCACGAAGAGCAGCACCCATTGATTACCACCCTCTGTCTTCTCCCACTTAACCATCCTTTTATCCATTGTAGCAACTTACCCTTAATACCATTCTGCTCCAATTTGTACAGTAGTCTTCCATGCGCAACAGTGTCAAAAGCTTTCCTGAAATCCAAGTATATGATATCAAAATTATTTTTTGCATCCAGTTCCTTTGTGACCACATCATAATAACCAATCAAATTTGTCAGACAAGACTTTCCCTTAACAAACCCATGCTGTGTCTGAATTATTGCTGCAGTCTTGTCTAGATGATCCTGCAATGCATCTTTAACCAGTGACTCCATTATTTTACCCGGAACAGAAGTTAAACTAACTGGTCTGTAATTATTCAGTACATAACTACAGCAATGAAAGAAGTGGAGGGAGGCGAGAAACAAATTGAGAGATGATTGAGGTGTTGCAGAAGGAATGTGCTGCTAAAATAATTTAGAAAAAAATATAATTAATACTACATACCATTTAGTAAATTTATAAAAAATGCTAAGTAATACAAATGTAGTGGTGTCCCATGATTGTTAGCCTTTCAGTGATTTGCAACAATGATCAGTCTTAATATTTATTTAGTTGCGAAAACGTTGCGAGTTAAGTTTGAATTTGAAAGTGTCTGCAATTCTGCCCAGACTCGATAGGAGGGAGTATATGCTGAGTGATTTGCCAATCAGTTCGGCCCTGAAGAGAATATGTAGTGTAAGACTCATGCAGTCGAATTTTTCTCAGCTTGTTCTGTTCTTGTTAACAGGAGAGACTGTTTTTACAGGGATAGGATACATTTGAATAGAAGGGGTGCAAGAATATTTGCTGATGCTATCAAGGCAGTGATAGGTGGGTCGGAAAGCTGCTAGCTTGGAGGGAATACACAGACTAATAGCTTAACTGGAGCCACAGGAAGAGGTGAAAGTGATTCTTGCACTGCTAATGTTGGTACATGCAGCTGCCTGGAAAGTGAGGTGTCTAGGACTTCAGGCCCTGCTGGGGGGTATCATGGAACAAATAAATACATGGGCTGTGTTAAGGTAACTAAGAGTAAGAACATGTGCACGTATATTTGCATGTACACTAATGTTTAGGAGCATCGTAAATAAATTTGATGAATTTGACGTACTGATTAAGTCACGAAATGCAGACATTATAGAAATAGCAGAAACACGGTGTCATAGCACAAGTGATGCTGAATTTGAATATTGGGAGTACAAAACAGGAAGGACAAGAGAGGTGAAGGGTTTATGCTCTGAGTTAGGAAGGATATTAAATCTAAGGCAGTGCATCCAGTTGACATGGAAGACGAGTGCAATGTTGAGTCAGTTTGGTGTGATATAAGCACTGGGAAAACAAAATTGAGAGTAGGACTGTGTTAGAATTAGCATTATAATTAGTAGTGGCATATGATGTAAGAAAGCAAGCAGAAAAAAAACAGAAAAAAAAAAACCCATTTCCATTTCACCTATTCATTCCTTCCAAAAGTTTGTCTAGTTCTTTGAATTTATTTAAGATATAAACTTACACAATGATAGTTGGCAGTTTCTTTCAACAATCAACCACTTGATGGCTAAAGACAAATTCCTGCACATCTATTCTGCAACTGTCTTTCCTCAGTTTGAATTTATGCTCCTTCAAGTGAATAATCTGAGCAAGAGGAAGAATTTAATCAGTATTGAGCTTGCTCAAACCTTAAGCTAAGCCTTAAACACCTCAATTAGAGCACCTCGAAGGTGCCTAGTCTCCAGATATTGCAATTTGCAGAACTTAAGCCCTCCTTGGTAAGTGCACCCCTTCGTTTCCCTCAACAATCTTGTTGCCCTTCTCTGTACTCATTCCAGGAGTTCTACTGCCTTCTTAAAATGAGGCCTCTGGACCTTTATGCAGTACTCAAGGTATGATTTGACCATTGCCTTATACAAAGGGATAATCATCTCCTTTTCCCTATTAGCAAAGTTCCTGTATACCATTGACAAGACCCCATGAGCTGCTGTAGCAGCCTCTCTGTAAACTTCATATCTAACTGCACAATCACTCCAGGTCTTTTTTATTCTCCACTACCCTGACTGTAGTACCATATAGTTGGTACGTTACTCTGGGGGCATCTCCGTAGCCAGGTGGGCAGGAGCAGCAGTGCATAGTACACGCTTCTTGATTAGACTTGGGTTTGAGCCCATGACCACCAAATACGGAGGATGCGGAAAGGTCAGGGAATGACCATCGCATATCCCTGGAGCAATATGGCCTTAGTAGCTAATGCTCCTACAAACCAAATAACAACAATGTTACTCTGGGGTTACTGCTACCATTATACAGTATTTTTCATTTGTCAGTGTTCAAGTTTAGTTGCCACCTCATAGCCCATCTGCTGAACATGGGGTCCCATTAGGGGTTCTGCAGCCAAAAGCCAGAACATAACAGCAGAACCAATCATAATACATCTCATGTACAGCACACAATACTTTTGCAATACTTTGCAAAGAATGCAAAGAAAAACAGCAAAGACCTCTATGTTTATATTAACTGTAAAAGGATGGGTAGAATCACTTGAGGTCTGTGGGTTAACTGTTAATAACCTTGCTTGGGGTTATCAACAATTAGTGTTATATTAGATTGCAGACAAACTGAATAGGTATTTTGTATCTACATTTACATATGAGGAATTCTTTTGGGAAGGGGATGTCAGAAGTTTATCAAACTCTAACTAGAGATAAATAACTTTGTGATAACTGAAAGGAAAGTGGAGGGAAAATTGTTGAAGATTGAGAAAAAAAAGCACCTAGGGTGGATGGAATCTATCCAATTATTTTAAGGGAGGCAAAGGAGGTAAGCAAATTCTTAGCCATAATTAGGAGAGCATCCTTGGATTCAGGGGATGTTGCAATAGACTGGAGATGTGCAGGTGTATCCCTGATTCATAAAAGGGGATCAAAATGCAATGCAACATGAATAATTATAGACCTGTTAGCTTAACATCTGTTCCAGGTAAAATAATGGAATCACTGGTTAAAGAAGTAATGAAGGATTATTTGAACAGACATGCAATTATTCTGCAATCACAGCATGGATTTGTTAAGGGCTGGTCTTGTCTCACTAATCTGATAGGTTACTATGATGTAGTAACCAAGGAACTGGATGCAAAAATAATTTTGATATCATTTACTTGGATTTCAGCAAAGCTTTTGATACTGTTGCACATGGAAGATTACTGTACAAATTGGAGCAATGCGGCATCAAGGGCAGGTTACTGCTATGGATAAAGGGATGGTTAAGTGGAAGAAGACAGAATGGTTATCAATGGGCACCACACTTCATGGATTAATGTTATTAGCAGAGACCCCAGGGTTCAGTGCTGGGCACTTTATTGTTTTCAATATTTATTAATGATATGGATGAAGGTATATTAGGCTTGATGTCTTAGTTTGCCGATGATACAAAGGTTAGAAGGGTGGTTAGTAACAGTCATTAGAGTGAGCTACTGCAACAGGATATAGGAAAATTGGGTCAATTGACTGCAAAATGGCAGTTGAAATTTAACATTGACAAATGCAGGGTACTGAATATGAGTAGCAGTAACCCCAGAGTTAACTTATCAACTGTGTGGTGCTACACTGAGGGTAATGAAGAATGAAAAAGAACTGGGGATAATTGTGCAATCAGTCATGAAATTCTCTGAGCAGTGCAGACTTGCTCATGGGGTTTTGCCAATGATATACAGAAACCTTGCTAGCAGGGATAAGGAGTGATTATCCCTTGTATAAGGCCATGGTTAGGCCACATCTTGAGTCCTCACTTTAGGAAGGATGTAGATCTGGTGGAATGGGTGCAGAGAAGGGCGACCACTGGTGAGGGAACAATAGGGTGCTCTCACTTAGAGAGGCTTCAGTTCTGCAAAT
The DNA here is from genome assembly GCF_048544385.1 of Mastigoproctus giganteus. Classification (NCBI taxonomy): domain Eukaryota; kingdom Metazoa; phylum Arthropoda; class Arachnida; order Uropygi; family Thelyphonidae; genus Mastigoproctus; species Mastigoproctus giganteus. Next base: position 58,981,131 of record NC_143580.1, read on the forward strand.
TGCAACATGTTGAGATTAGGCACTTGTGGGGAGATTTTATTGAGGCGTTTAAAGCCTTGAATGGATTGAGTAAGCTAAATTTTAATGGTATTCTTCCACTTGCTAAGATTACACACATGAGAGGACATAAATTCAAGTTGAGGAAAGTTGGTTGCAGGATAGATGTTCAGAAATTTGTCTTCAGCCAGCAGGTTGTTGATTGTTGGAACAGGCTTTCATCTGTTGTTGTGGAAGTGGATGAGTTGAATAAATTCTTGGATGGTACAGATGGGTGAAGTGTGTAGGTGGTGTTTTTTGGCTAATACTATTTAAGATTTGCTTTCTTGCATAATTTGTCATTATTATTGCTACTACTACTATTAATGATCACATTCTTGTGGTTGATTTACGAGTATGTCTCCATTTATTAGTGATATTTCATGTTCATGAAATTTGGACCTAGTGGCATCAAGGGTTGCTGTTAAAGTTATATTAATTGGCATGTTTTATTAATTTATTAATTGATATGTTTTGTTAAGTTTGTTATTTTTGTTAAAACTAAAATTGTTTTATAAAACTATTTTAGAAATGTAGTACTTCTGCAATACCATTATCTCGATTTTTTTCTGTAGTTATGTACTGCTTTATTTTTATTGCTACTTGCTTAGCTTTCCATATGACTGGCATATTGTTACCTTATATTTTAGAATATAAACACAATTAGTAAGACTGTTGATTTTTGAATTTGTCTACACAAAAACACACAGTAATGTTAGTTAAATTCAAATGTTTCTAAATTCTGTGCATGTCTTTTAAGCAGAATTATTTAAAGTAATTTTTCATGTGATTATGCCACTAAAAATTATTGAATAAAGATATGTTTATAAGAAAAGAAATAAGTATTTTTGTAGATGACAGCCATATTTATTAAAAAAATTCATATAAATATTTGCTAATTTATCATGGGTGTGATTTTGAATTTATAACCTGAAACAAAACAAAATATAGTATGAGATTTTTACATTAAGTATCTATATTATTGTAATGAATTACATAATACTGAAAAAAATTGTTTCTAATTAGAATAGTTAGGATTCATTAGGATGCACCATCCATATAGCATCTTAATATTTTATATTTTAACAATTTAGTTAATACAAAAATAGATGATGTTAATGAAAATTAGAAAATTATGAACAGTGCAGTTTATATATATATAAAATGCATTATCCTTCAACGAATAAGACACCAAGAGAAACAGACTTTAAAAAAAGCAAAATTTAATATCTGGTGTGGCTACCATAGGCTCAGATTGACTGGTACATTTAGGAATTCACTCAACAAGATTTCTGTGGTAAAGGTTATATTGGAATTTAGTGCCAGTCATTCCTCAGAGCAGTGGCTGATTCATTTACGGAAGTTGAATGTTTCATTGTGGATTTTGCTTTTTGGTCCAAAACATCCTTGAATTCATTTGAGATTATGGGTTGGTCCAGCCAGATTTTTCACAGTATTGTCCTCAAACCATTGTGTTGTTGGCAGAACCAGCAAAACAGGATATTATTTTGCTGATACAGTTTAGGCCTTTTTTCATAAAATCCAGGATGTCATGGTAGGATCAGCATTTACAATTTAATGCATAGCAACCAGTGGGACCCAGTCAAGTTGTGTGAAGCAAGCCTAAGCCATTGGGCTGCCACAACCAAACTTCAGTATAGTATTGTGCAATCTGCATAAAATCTCCATGGGCATGCACGAAGAAAGCATAGTGCAATATCCTGCACAGACTGCTAACACAAAATCATTACTCCATTTTACCCTCTGCTTTAGACAGCTTTGGCTTACAAACTGCTGCATGTCTGTGATATCTCTTCTGTACAGTATCTTTCTAGTGGTAGTTTGGTTTAACAGCTCTCTCTCTCTCTCTCTCTCTCTCTCTCTCTCTCTCTCTCTCTCTCTCTCTCTCTCACTCACTCACTCACTCACTCACTCACTCACTCACTCACTCACTCACTCACTCACTCACTCACTCACTCACTCACTCACTCACTCACTCACTCACTCACTCACTCACTCACTCACTCACTCACTCACTCACTCACTCACTCACTCACTCACTCACTCACTCACTCACTCACTCACTCACTCACTCACTCACTCACTCACTCACTCACTCACTCACTCACTCACTCACTCACTCACTCACTCACTCACTCACTCACTCACTCACTCACTCACTCACTCACTCACTCACTCACTCACTCACTCACTCACTCACTCACTCACTCACTCACTCACTCACTCACTCACTCACTCACTCACTCACTCACTCACTCACTCACTCACTCACTCACTCACTCACTCACTCACTCACTCACTCACTCACTCACTCACTCACTCACTCACTCACTCACTCACTCACTCACTCACTCACTCACTCACTCACTCACTCACTCACTCACTCACTCACTCACTCACTCACTCACTCACTCACTCACTCACTCACTCACTCACTCACTCACTCACTCACTCACTCACTCACTCACTCACTCACTCACTCACAACAAGATTGACTGCATTTTCCCATTGCAACTCATTTCAACTGCTGTAGGGCACTGAGAGTCATTAACCCTCTAGTGGGCACATCAAAAAGAAATCCAAAATTGGCCTTATGGTTCTTATATATACCATTCAGCTTTTTTGAAATAAACAATAAGAAATTGTTTAAAATGTGCACTTTATAATTTTATTCTTTTTTTCTGACATTATATTGGTTAATAATAAATGATATCTTTAGTAACAGCAATCTTGCTTTCCAATAATATTAATAATTGTTTTCAAACTACCTTGTTTCCAACATGAAGCAAGTAAAATTTAAACATAATCCAAGCCCAATGACAAATTAAAACTGAAGTGGTTGCATGGGTCACTTTTTATACAGAATGGACCTGTATAAAGACTTTTTGGCTATACTTTTCCAAATTGAAAACATCATTAATTAAAAATAATTAATGATGTTAACCAAAAGTGAATACTTATTATAGGATTGCTGAATTCATACTGACATAATTCTAATAGTAATTTAAATTTTCTAAGTTTTTCTTTTTTTCTTCTTTTTTTTTTATTATTTTCCTTTTTTTTTTATTATTTTCCTTTTTTTTTTTTTTTTTTTTTGTATAGCCAATTTGCCAGAATGCCTACTAAAGGGTTAATAACCACCTACCAGGTTTGGATTAATAGCAGTATTTATTGCCATATGATGCTTTAAACAGTTGATTGATTTTGTATCACCACTTACTCTGTCTGATTGACACACCTGCATTGTGACTTTCTACTATAATACTTTTTTAGAAAGGGGAGGGTGTCAAGGTTTTCTTCATTCCATCCTGCTTCTGACTGCCCTTTTCTGAGTGTCAATCTTTTGTTGCTTTAAACAGTTGTTTTTGTATCACCCACATACTGTTTGTCTGATTGGCACACTTGCAAGACACTATTGCTTCTTACTATAACATCTCTTTAGAAAGGGGAGGGTGTGAAGATTTTCTTCATTGTGACCTTCTGATTGTCCTTTTCTGATGATGTGCTGGCCTCTTATATGTACTCCCCTCAAAATGATGGTATCTTCCACTTGTTGCATGCAATGCCAATTTAATAAACAATTATGTTCTGAATCTGATGTTGGAGGATTGTGTATTTTCTTTATTGTTAACTATGTAGCACTGTTTGAACGAGTATTTATATAGTGACTTATGTAATGCAGTCAGAACCTTATATTTCTCTCTCTCTTTCCTCACCTCCCTTTCTCTCCTGACCTACCCATTACCTTCCATTTAATCTTCCTGACTTTTTCTTTTTGTGAATATTTCCTATATATTCTTTTGTTTCCTGTTTTAAAACTCCTGCCTCTCCTTCTACCCTCTTTCTGCAATCTTCTTGTGGAAGTCTTCATCCAGAAATGAGTCTATCTACTGCAGACTACTACCTAGGGTAAGAAATCTATTTATTTTGGCTATCAGCTCCTCTAAATCTGACTTTACTATAGAGCTTAGAAGCTAAAAGAGTGACTATTTATTGTATCATTAACATTCAATTAAATTAGAAGCTAGTTTTTGAAATTAAAGATATACACAATATATTGATTATTATATTAACAACACTTGTACCCCAATATAGATATAAGGCCAGAAACAGTTTTTCTGTAAAGTTATTTTGCAAAATAAAGCATTTAAAAACTTTTTGTTGGGCTAATGTTATTATTGTAATGACCAGTATCTTTTTCATGAAAATTAAATTATTTTAACTCTGTAGTAAGCCTCTCCTGTATATAAAGGTATACTGAATACCACAAAAAAAACCCCACCATTATGGTATTCACTTTTGATGTGCATCATTATTTTTTAATTGATAAAGTAAAGCTGTAAAAGAATTCTTTACAGTACAGTATTTGTGTACATAGTGCATTATGTCATATGCTCATTCCTGTGTTAATTGTTATTTTTGTGAAGCTTTGGTTTTGGCTTCATTTTTGTAAGTAAGGTAGATGGGAAATAACTTTTTTGGATAACCTAAATATATTATTTGTTCTTTTTATCCCAATAGTGTCAGAATAAAAAATAAAATTATTAAGTGCACCATTTTCAATTATTTCTTGTCTGTTATCCCAAAAAAAAAATCTCTAAATCTGACTTTACTATAGAGCTTAGAAGCTAAAAGAATGACTATTTATTGTATCATTAACATTCAATTAAATTAGAAGCTAGTTTTTATTTTATTTTTTAAGATATACACAATATATTGGGTATATTTAAATACAATATATATTTAAAAAAATTAAAGATATACACAATATATTGGGTATATATATATACCCAATATTTTAGGGTTGAATGTGAAAGTGTCTGCAATTCTGCCCAGACATGATAGAAGGGAGTATATGATGAGAGCTTTGTCGATCAGTTCGGCCCTGGAGAGAGATTGTGCAAGGCTAAGGGGTAGAATTTTTTTCAGCCTGGTCTGTGCATGTTGACAGGAGAGACTGCTTCTACAGGGATGGAGTACACTTAAATAAAAAGAATGCAAGAATATTTGCTGATGATATCAAGGTAGTGTTAGGTGGATTGGAAAACTGCTAGCTTGGGGGGGGATACACAGACTAAAAGGTTAACAGTTTGAGGCACAAGTGATTCTTGCACTGCTTCTATTAGAATGAACAGCAGCATGGAAAGCAAGACAATGGAGATTTACAGGACTGTTGGGAGTCATAGTGGAACAAATAAATACATGGGCTGTGTTAGGGTAACTAAGAGTAGAAACAGGTCCATATATACTTGCATGTACACCAATGCTAGGAGTATAGTTAATAAATTTGATGAACTTGAAGTGCTAGTCAAGACATCAAAGGCAGATATTATTGTGATATCAGAGAGGGGTGTCACACAGATATAAGCAGTGCAGAATTGGAATTTGGGGAGTACAGTGTGTACAGAAAGGATAGACAGGACGGGAAGGGAGGAAGGGTTATGCTGTTAGTTAAGAAACACATAAAATCTAAGGAAGTGCATCCAATTGATGTTGGTGGACAATGCAATGTTAAGTCTGTTTGGTGTGACATAAGCACTGGGAAAGAAAAAATGAGAGTAGGTGTGTGTTATAGAATCTTATGGTATAATGAGCAATTATGCAGAGAAATAGAGTGGGCCTATAAATCAGAATGTCTTATAATGGGGGATTTTAACTTTCCAGATATTGACTGGAACTTGTGGGTTGGTCACTTGTACACTAGCAAGACTTTTTTTGGATTCATTGGATGACTGTTTTCTACAGCAGTATATTTGAGAGGAAACCAGAGGGAGTAATACTCTTGATCTGATTATCAGCTGTGATTATTCATGCATTAAGAATTTGCAGATAAAGAAAACACTGGGTGATAGTGATCACAATGTACTGATATGGGAATTACTTAAAGATGTAATTACTTAAAGATGTAACTACCATCAAAGGCTAAAGGGAAGGGCTTTTGCTTTTGTAAAGGTGACTACAGCGGTCTTGGACAGTTTTTAAATTCTGTACAGTGGGATCAACTGATGATGTTACCAATGTTGAATTCTAAATGGGAAGCCTTCAAGGAATTAACCTTGGAGACTACTTGGCTTTTCATTCCAACTAAGAAATACTGTTCAAGGTTCAGACCTAAATGGATGTCAGATGAATTAATGAGGCTTGTGGCAGAGAAGAAAAATGTATGGGATGCATATAAATTATCAGGTGACACAGAAGCGTATGGCAGATATAAGCTTGTCTGTAATCAGTTATTTGGATGAGAGCCGACCGGGCTAGCTAGGTGGGTAACGTGCCTGCCTGGCAACCCAAAGGTTGCGGGTTTGAATTCTGCCTTGGGCTTGGATCAGAGAAAAATGCAAAAACTTTGGGAGGTGCATTATGGCCACAGATGCCAATGCGCCAACAATTAACAAAAAAAAAAAAAAAAAAAATTGGATGAGATAAATGTAGAATAACATATTAGTATTACTAGTGAAAAAAGATGCAAGGAAGCAAGCTTATACAGCATCAGTTAAAAAAAAAAAAAAATAGTCACATTATCTATCCATCCCTACTAATAATTTGTCTAGCACTTACTTTAATTTATTCAGACTATCCACTTACACAGTGTTGGATGGAAATTTGTTCCTACAATCAGTTATTCACCAGCTGAAAGCAAATTTCTTCACATCTAACCTCCAACTATCTTTTATCCATTTAAATTTATATACCCTTATGTGTGTCATCTGAACATGATTTAGGATCCCAACAGCATTCAAGGCCTTAAGTTTCACACTTCAGTTTGGTCTCCTCGCATGTGCTTAGTTTCTATATGCTGCAACATAGTCTTTTTTTTTTTTGGAGAGAAGCTTTCTCTGTGCCTTTTCCAACAGATTCTTATTCTTCCTAAAATTAGACTTTCAGATATGTATGCAGTTCTCAGCATTTGGCCTGACCATTGCCTTATAAATTTGGTTAGGCCATTTGTGTAAAGTAATGATCAATCTCGAATAATCTTAAATAATGGCCAATCCTGTGTTGCTCTTACCTGCATCTCTTACAACAGATTTGCATCCTTCCTGAAATGAGATTTATAGACCTGTATGTAGTTCTTAAGATGTAACCTGACTATTGCATCATACAAAGGATAATCACCTCATTGACCCTGCTACCAAGATTCTTGTATATCACTGACAGAGCTCACAAGCTGCCTTAGTATCCTATATGCACTGCTTAGAGAGCTTCATAACAGACTTTAAAGTGAGCCCCAGATCTTTTTCATTTTCCACTACCCTGAGTGTTGTACTGCACAGTTGATACATTATCCTGAGATTGCTGCTGCCTGTAGGCAGTACCTTGAATTTACTAACATTAAACCTCACTTGCCACTCCTCGGCCCACTGCTTAATTTTTATAGGAGGATTGTTGCATCAGCATATCCTGATTCCTGTTGTTAACCACGAAGCCAAAATTTGTATCATCTGCAAACATACATTAAACTTAATGTGCCTTTATTATTATTATTATTATTATTATTATTATTATTTCTCTCTGATTAGGGGTTCCATCTCGTGATGGGTATTGCTACCAATTACACAGGGTAGTTGTTATGTCTGGTGTTACTGTTGGTCGAGGAACTCTGACTATCCTACAGGTGTTCAGGATTGTGACTTTCTGGAGTTCCTTGTAGGTGTTTGCTGGGAGACCTATTGCTGCTAGGCTGTTATGTAGGGTCTTTGGCACCATACCTGTGGTTGACATGATGATCGGGATGGTCGTTACTTGTTGCATACGCCACATCTCTTTGATCTCCTGTCTTAGGTTCGTGTACTTCCTGATTTTTTCCCCATGGGTTTTCTGCAGATTGCCAGTGTTGGGTATCGCTATGTCAATCAGATAGATAGCCTTTTCCTTCTCTTCCACAAGGGTTTATGTGCGGTCTGTTGTGTAGGATTGTCCTATCCATTATCATGGCTCGGTCCTAGTACAGCTTGTGGGTTGGGGTCTATGTTGTAGAATAGATGTGTGTAAGTTTGCCTTTATCCAGCGGGTAGTTGATTGGTGGAACAGACTTCCATCTTTTGTTGTGGAAGTTGATAACCTAAATAAATTTAAGGCTGAGCTGGCATTTGGAACGAATGGAGGGGTGAGATGGGAGGGTTTTTTTTTGTTTTTTGGCTGATGCTGCATAAGCTTGCTTCCTTGCATCGTATGCCTATACTAATGCTAAAATCATGCCAGTATTACTGTTTAATATTTCAATATAAGCACAGTATTATTTTTTAAGCGAGCTGTGCATTGAAACAATGTTGTCATAAGTTCCAATGAATGTGTAACAGCATTTATAGTATCTGTTTATTTCAGAAAGGATTCATAAAATGTAAGTACCATTTTTTTTTTTTTTTTTTTTTTTTTTAAAGATAACCCAAATACAAAGATATTGGAACCTGTGCTACTCTAATACTTTGTGGTGGTTGAAAGTTGAGAAGTCAGCAGGCATGCATGGTAGGTCAGATATGGGATTTGTGTAGAACTATTCATAAGAAAAGCAACACCAAGGATGAAAGTGAAGAGAAAGAAATATTTGTGATATGCATAAACCAAGAAAGGTTATAAGTCACTTCATCATCAGTAAAGATGTGCAGTCTTCTTGTCTAGAAGGCGCCTCTGTAGCCAGGTGGGAAGGAGCAGCAGTGCATAGCACATGCTTCTTGATTAGTCCCGGGTTCGAGCCCTTCACCACCAAATATGGAGGATGCGGAAAGGTCAGGGAATGACCACCGCATATCCCGGAGCAATATGGCCTTAGTTGCTAATGCTCCTAAAAACCAAATAACGCATATCCCGGAGCAATATGGCCTTAGTTGCTAATGCTCCTAAAAACCAAATAACAAACAAACATCTTGTCTAGAAATTTGAGAATTGTTGAAGACAAGCATGGGAGCAGCAGCCTCATTTTTATGAGAAATTAGATAGGACTGTGTTTCTGAAGGATTGAGGTTAACTAAGTTTTTTTCTCTCCACTGGAGAATACCTGGAGATATTAGTATTTAAGAACTGTTAGTGTTGATTTTTTGAGAACTTGTAGCTGTTTGAGCAGAGCAGATTTTGTTAAAGTGAAATTTGGAATGCAGTGTACTGTCATCAGCAAAACTACAGATAGGATTTGCAAATAATGAAAGAAGGTTGTTAAGATACAAGAGGAAAATAATGTTCATAAGAACAGAACCTTAGGTATTTTCAGAATTAGTTGAAAAGTAAGGTTTCTTGGTCAGAGAGAGAAAACTGGCTGCCCAGTTGCAAAAATGAAAATGCAGACTGCAGGTGGAAGCTTTTTTGAAGACCTTTATGATAAATATGAACAAATGCCTTAAAAATATTGAGAGCAACTGCTTGAGTTTCTCTGAACTCTTGCATGAAATTTGTGTAAGGATGAATAATGTAAGCCTAGATATTACCAGTCTTTGACAGAATCAATATTGGTGATTGCTAATCAGATAAATTTGAAAATAGTTTGAAAATTGTTGGTTGATGGAGTTCTCCACTTTTCTGTGAAGTACAGTGGACAATAATTGGAGGGAAAGAAATTTTTTCCTCTTCTTAGGAATTCCTTGGTGCACAAGTTTTAAGAGGCACAATATGGCCCTAGCAGCCCTTGTGCCATTAAACATCATATCAACAACAACAACAACAAGTTTTAAGAATAAATGGAGGAGAAATGTCATTAGGACTGGAGACTGCGGTGGCAGCAGGGAAGTGGCAATCCTGTGGTCAGAAACAGCTGTTTGACGTGAGAGGCCAGTGGAGGGTAAAAAGAATCATACATTCTAGCAAATAGACCACATTCATTCAGTACAATACAATTTTTATGTATGATATTTTTTAATTAAAGCACATGGTCACTTAACTAGGGTAGTGCATGTTATCAAAGGAATGCTAGAAGTTCAGAAACATGATGTAGTTAACAGAGGTAATAATCATGGTGTAGCAGTGTATGAATTAGTAATTACCTCTTAATGGAAATAGCCTGTGAAGGAAATGACTCTGTTTAAGTCATGATTAGGGTTGGATTATATATTTTTAATTAAATTCAGTGCTGGAACTTTTTGATCAGACTTTTCATGTATGCATATATATATTCTACAAGTATAATGAAATAAATAGAATTGCAAAAAAATAAGAGATAGAGAAAAGAAATATGTAGTAGTAGTGGCATGTGATGCAAGAAAGCAAGTGTATGAGCTTATGCAGCATCAGCCAAAAAAAAAAAAAATCACACCATTCCCTCCAAATGCCTGTCCAGTTCCTCCTTAAATTTATTCAACCTATCAACTTCCACAACGACAGATGGAAGTTTGTTCCAGCAATTAACCACACGCTGGCTAAAGGTGAATTTTCGCACATCTATTCTACATCTGTCCTTTCTTAATTTGAATTTATGCCCCCTTAGGTTCGTAATCTGAACAAGTGGAAGGATCCCATCAGAATTCAGTGTGCTCAACCCATTCAAGGCCTTATACACCTCAATCAGATCACCGCGCAGGTGCCTAGTCTTCAGCCACTGCAATTTGCAGAACTTAAGCCTCTCTTGGTAAGAGGATCCTTTCATTCCCTTCACCAATCTTGTTGCCCTTCTCTGTACACGCTCAAACAAATCTACATCCTTCCTAAAATGAGGCCTCCAGACCTGTATGCAGTACTCAAGGCGTGGCCTGACCATTGCCTTATACAGAGGGATAATCACCTCCTTCTCCCTGCTAGCAAAATTCCTGTATATCATTGACAAAACCCCATGACCTGCATTGCTCAGAAAACTTCATATCTGACTGCACAATTACTCCCAGATCTTTTTCATTTTCTACCACCTTAAGTGTAGTACCACACAGTTGGTACGTTTCTCTGGGGTTACTTCTACCCATATGCAGTACTTTGCATTTGTCAAGGTTAAACTTCAGTTGCCACTTCTTAGCCCATCTGCCCAAATTATCTAGATCCTGTTGCAGTAGCACACTGCCATTACTGTCATTAACAACCCTGCCAACCTTTGTATCATCTGCAAACTTCGACATTAAGCGTGATATACCTTCATCAATATCATTGATAAATATACAAAACAACAGTGGACCCAACACCGAACCCTGTGGGACTCCACTAATAACATTAGTCCACGAAGAGCAGCACCCATTGATTACCACCCTCTGTCTTCTCCCACTTAACCATCCTTTTATCCATTGTGGCAATTTACCCTTAATACCATTCTGCTCCAATTTGTACAATAGTCTTTCATGCGCAACAGTGTCAAAAGCTTTCCGGAAATCCAAATATATGATATCAAAATTATTTTTTGCATCCAGTTCCTTTGTAACCACATCATAATATCCTATCAAAGCAGTATATATATATACTGCTTTGTAAGAAAGTGGCAGAGACAAATATCACTAGACTATAAACCAAAAATGTGTAATGTAACTGAAAGCAAGAAATAAGAATGATACTGGTGGAATAATATGAAAATGGAACAGCACAGTAAACCATAGAATTATAAAATTTAGAAAATATATAGAAGGCCCAAAGCAGCCAAAATTACGAAACCTAAATGGAATAAGTTTAATAACAGCAGAAGAGACTGGCTGATACAAAAATGTAAAATATCACAAGTTCAACAGTAAACCAAAGTGCATAATATTGTGCAGTAACTCAGAGGAAATGTGGGAAATAATACAGCAAAGATTATAGCAGAAAATATGAACAAAAAGGAAGGAGGAAGGGGAGAAGAAAACTAAGAGGTGTCAGTATCAATGGACACTGACCATAGTTATAGCCATGGATTAATTTGAAATTAAAAAAAATAATACTAAAAAAATATATAATGCAACCGTGCTGTTCATTTTCATATTATTTACATCATTATTCTTATTTCTTGCCTTCAGTTGCATTACATTTTTTTACATTTATATACATACACACAATGGTGGACCCAGGATTTTTTAAATGGGGGGAGCTAAAGTAATTAAAGGGAAGGGCTAAAGCAGTGTTCTGGTGCATCATTAAGCTTAAACCCTCTTATAGTGGTAAAAAATTCCCATTATCATGGGCTATGGTCCCTTTAGCCCTTACCTGGGACCACCTGTGTTACACACACACACACACACACACACACACACACACACACACACACACACACACACATATATATAGTAGTAATATTAAACTGTTAAGAAGCAAAATAAGCAGGAAAAAGGAAAATAACAAAAGTTAATACATGTCTAATGCTCCAAAATGCGCAGCACAGCAGTAAAGGAAGCAAAAGGATATAAATAAAAAGTAGTAATATTAATGTTAAACCACATATTATTTATATATATATAGTTAGATATAAATGTACTAGTGTTTTAGCTAGAAAAAAAAATTAAACCTATTATTTACATAAAAACCATTCAGCTAGGTGCCTTGAATCCAAGGAAAATGCAAATTAATACCTTTTCACACACACACACACACACACACACACACACACACACACACACACACACACACACACACACACACACACACACACACACACACACACACACACACAATATACTGCTAAGCATTAATAGAATACATTGAATGACACATTATCAAGGATTAGTGCCATTCAATATATCTAAACAATAATTTGCAATTGGCTCTGATTGTTTTTTTGCTAGGCAAGGAGACTGGCTGCATTATCAGCCAGAAATCATAAAATATGCATTGGAAATATTTAAATGCATAAGATATGCATTTAAATAATAAAATATGAAAATATGTTAGGCCAATGAACAGTTAACAAATTAATATATATAATGAATAGAGTCTTCCTTAAACTGAAAAGTCCATGGGGGAATATGGGAAACCATTGAGTATTAAAAAAGGTGAAGAAAGGCAGGAAAAGATGGCAGTATTACTTATGTGTACTTGAGTAGTCTAATAGATCACAAGGTAAAAATGACCCCAGGAGCTCACATCTGGTGAGTATGGGCTTGGCAAACCCAGGGTCCTGAGCTGGATATCATCATCCTTCTCTTTCTTGGTGATTCCCTTCTACTTCTCTCTCTCTCTCTCAGGGTAACGCGGAAATTTTTTTTTTTTTTTGGCTGGTGTAGCATAAGCCTCAGGCTTCCTTGCACCTTAAGGCTAATAATAATAATAATAATAATAATAATAATAATAATAATCAAAAGCTAGTGAAACACAGATATTAACAATTATACTCAGGCATAATTGCCTGATCCACCAAATGGAATTATAATAATTTAATAAATAAGTATAAAAGAAATCAGGTATTGAACCATAGCACACAGTAATCCAAAAATTAGATCAGCTTTATAATTTGTTTTGGCACCTCCGTAGCTAGGTGGGAAGGAGCAGCAGTGCGTAGCACACGCTTCTTGATTAGACCGGGGTTCGAGCCCATCACCACCAAATACGGAGGATGCAGAAAGGTCAGCGAATGACCACCGTATATCCTGGAGCAATATGGCCTTAGTTGCTAATGCTCCTAAAATCCAAATAACAAACAAACAAACAAACAATAATTTGTTTTTGATGATTTTTTTTGCCATAAATTCGGTGTAATTCCCAAATAGCTGTGGAATAATGTTATACTATCCAAACCTTTAATTAAATAAAAAAATAATGTTTTATGTTCTGATACTTTACTTACTAGTCTTTCAATATTAATTTTGCTTTCCTTAAATTTTATTCTATTTTATACTATCACTCTCTCTCTCTCTCACACACACACTCACACACACACACACACACACACACACACACACACACACACACACACACACACACACACACACACACACACGGGTTTCTGAATAAGGTATCAAAATTCTGGAAGTGACAAAGGGCTGTTAAAAGGAGGTAAAAATATTCAGTGAAGATGTTTCCAAAAGCACATCATTAAGCATCTAGACATTTGTACATGATGTCCACAGACTTTAGGTGATAGGCAACAAAGAAAAATGGTTTATTTCAACTAATAAATGGTTAGGATTATAACAGCTCTTTGAATGTCCACTGGTATGAATGTGTGCTACTGCATGATTTATGAGAGTAAATTACAAACACAACAGTCATAATTAATAAATATCCTCTATCTAGGTTATGGCCACCATGTTTGCTATTTATGGGATTGGCATCTGCCATTCAGCAAATGCGATTTGGACATCTTCATTTCCCTTTTGACATTTTTACCACTCAGAATTTTAATGCCTTCTGCTCTTCAGAACACCTTCCTTACTTCAAAACACCTATATATGTATATACCTCTATTTCTTGAAAATTATCTAGTAAAATAAAATATTAATATTATATGTCTAACTTGCTTAATGATATATTTTTGTGGATATTTTCACCAAGGTTTTCGCTCATGATTCTAGAATTTTGACACCTTATTCAAAAAGACCTTCTATATATGTTTATTTATTGAAAATTATCTAGTAAAATAAAATATTAATATTATAATATATATTTACAGGGTGAAGTGCCATATTTAAAGGATAGATGGTGTCAGTTTGATGCAACAATGGTTTTCTTTCTTTGGATATCTGTTATCCTTCAGGTAAAAGAATTATTATCTATGAATGTAATGTCTCGGCATAATAATATCAAGAATTTGTAAATTTTCACACAAGGATTCCCCTCCCCTTTCAAGGGTTCCCCCTTCCAAATTAAAAAAAAAAAAAAAAAAAAAAATTAGTTAAGGTACAGTCTTATTTGATATGTTTATCTCAAGTAATATGTGTTACACCTGTTAAGGATCCACCTACCCCATAAACATTAATTTACAAAAATCATTTATTTGTAATATCCACCAAAGGTAAAAATACAGAAATTCATATTTGCATAATGTGCCTATGTAAAGCTACTTTCTAGTGATTAGTCTGTTAACCCTTCCCCATTCCACCTGACTATAAAAATAAAATATGATTAATGTAAATAAAAGTCTAGTAAAATTTCATTTAGAGTGTCTGTGTAACCATTTCATTCATTTAGAGTGTCTGTGTAACCTGCCATTTTCATGTTCAATCAAAGCAGCATTTCTGGAGTGTTGTTACTGAATGCTTCTCAGAATCATTGAATGCTTCCCTGCTTTTTTCAGGTTGTCAATTGAGTGCCCCTGGATCATGTTTTGTTTAATGAACTTCCATAAAGCATTGTCATATTATGACAAATCTGGGCTTCAGTATGGTCAGTGAAGAGGGAGAAGGTAAAATTATCAAGCAAGCCATCACTAGTCCACTTGTCCTGGAACACTCTGTTAAGGAATATCTATATACAGATCGTAAAATGAGCCAGGTCTCTCTCTCTCTCCCTCTCCCCCTCCCCCTCCCCTCCCCTCCCCTCCCCCCTCTCTCTCACACAAGCCATACTTGACCAAATGGCCATAAGTGTTCCACTTGAGTTACATGCCATTCCTATAACATGCTGAGTTAAATCGTTTGGTTTAAGGGACCCAAAAGAAGTATGGAAGCAACAAGCAGCAGTCAATACAGTACAGTTTTCATGACCCCCCCCTACATTTTCTTTCCATTTTGAATAAAATAAAAATAATTAACCTTCTGAGATAGGAAACCACAAACTGGGCACAAGTATTACATGTGGTGCAATTTGCTCTTACATGAGAGGTGCAATCACAAAAATTTTTTTTAATGTGTGTGCATATATTTTCCTTATACTTACCACATTAGAAACTGTTTCATGCTGTCATATTCGGAGAAGCTCTTTTGCAACCTGTTACATCAAATCCAGTAATTCCCCCCCCCCCCAAACCACCTGCCTGGTATGCCTCTGATCTCTATGCAGCCTTCCTGCTTATGTGGGCATGGTTTCCTGAATGCAAAACTGTGTCAACCAGGACTCATACAGGATCCTAAATGTATCTGTGGAGCAGATGAAGATTGGGCACATGTTCTATATGACTGTCTCAACTATTATCCCAGCAGATGTATACTAATATCAAAGATAAGACCAATAAATCATGGATGTGAATATCTACTCATCTTTGATGAAACATGCCATATGGCCTTCTGTACCTATGCTCAAAAAGTCTTTGAGTCAAAGTAGCCAAGTTATGACCACCCAGACTGTGCCCCCCCATTTAGGCAGTCACAACTATCTGGACTAGGACATTCCCAATACAAACAAACCTAAATAAGACCAGCCTGTCAGAATGTGTTTCCCACTCATATAGAATATCCACGATAGCAAATGTATATATGTTAAAATGTAATATGTATGTTCATGTGAATCAGTAACCATAATGTGTATGATGTGTACATGTTTTTGAGTTGTTATTTGTTATTTGGTTTTTAGGAGCATTAGCAACTAAGGCTATATTGCTCCTGGATATGCGGTGGTCATTCCCTGACCTTTCCGCATCCTCCGTATTTGGTGGTCACGGGCTTGAACCCCGGTCTAATCAAGAAGCATGTGCTACGCACTGCTGCTCCTGCCCACCTGGCTACGGAGGCACCTTGTTTTTGAGTACACAAGTGTATGTTTTCTCTGGCTATGTTCCTGTGAACTTTGGCTAAGGACAGGTTTGTGTATGTAAATAATGGCTGCCAGTTAGTATGTATT
Organism: Mastigoproctus giganteus; assembly: GCF_048544385.1. Classification (NCBI taxonomy): domain Eukaryota; kingdom Metazoa; phylum Arthropoda; class Arachnida; order Uropygi; family Thelyphonidae; genus Mastigoproctus; species Mastigoproctus giganteus. The sequence continues at coordinate 58,997,769 of NC_143580.1, forward strand.
GAAAGTTTATGCTTGGATGAAGCTCTCATTCGCATCCACATTGCCAGATGTGATTTGTGATAGCTTATATTTCTATACAGTGTTCAGGTACAGATGTTTTCACCACAGTGGAAACATCTATACACGAACTCTGTCCACAGTGAGAATGTATAATCCCCCCCTCCCAAAAATTGTGTCCCCATTTCTCAATATGACAGAATGTGTAAAGTTTGATAATTGAATGTAAGAATGTGTAAATGTATCTTTATCTCCTTATATATTCATGATATTTATGTGATCATGTATCCTGATATATTTGTATATGCTTAGGCATTAGAGTGTATATATGTACATGGGTGTTTACATGTGTATGAGGACATGAATATTTGAGTCAAGAAGTAGCCAAGTTATGACCACCCAGACTGTGCTCCCCATTTAGGCAGTTACAACTATCTGGACTAGGACATTCCCAATACAGACACACATACATGCATGTGTGTGTGAGTGCATGTATTTATGTTCATGTGGTTTGTGTGTACAATGTCCACATGTGTATATGGGTGTATGAATATACAGGACATCCTTGAAATTGATGTCAGTATTTATTGAGGGAATGGTTCATTAAAATACAAGAAGAAAAGTCTACACTGAGTTTGAAGTAGGAGCAATGGGTTTTGAGTTAGAGCATTAAACAGATTAGTGTTGTCTTTTCCGCTTCTAGTGTTTTGTGTGTAACAATAAATTTATGAAAAGTGCTTAATTAGAAACCTTTTTTTACATAAATTTTATTTATATAAGAACATTTTTATTTTAATTATTACTAAGTATCTGAATAATGCTACTTGTGCTGTACATGGTTATCAATAAATCCAGAACAATAAATGTTTTTTGATTAAAATTTAGCTATGAATTGAAGATTACTCAGAAACTCAATAATATTCTACAGCAGGAGTAAATGAATTTTATTAGTACTGCAATAAAACTGAAGCATGATCAAAAGACATATCACAAACGGTGTTTGAAATGAGTGCTGTGTGACAGGAGACAGGCTTCAACATGACGTGAGAGAGAATCTTGTACGTGTGCGAGTAGCACTGTGTTGTTTTTAATAGCAGCGGCAGCTTTGTGGATATGATTCAACAAGTCATCTTGGTTGTTAACCTCTGTAGCATAAACAATTTGTTTCATGTGGCCCCACACATAAAAATCCAATGGGTTAAGGTCAGGAGAGGGTGGCAGCCAAGAAATAGGACCTATGCAACCAATCCAGTGATTCTGGTAATGATTATTTAAGAACATTCTTGCTTGTTGCCCAAAATGTGGAGGCACTCCGTTGTGCTGAAACCATATATTGGCACGTACACTTGAGGAACATCAACCAGAAGTGTTGGCAATGTCCCCTTCCTTTTATATAAACTCTAAAAGGAAGGGGATGAATCTGATCGGTCCACTTGACGTCGATGGTTCGACTGTTGATGATCCTGCTCAGATAGCAAACAAACTGAATGAGTATTTTGCATCTACATTCACACGTGAGGAATTATTAAGGTTTGAAAATGGCAGAAGGTTATCAAATTGTAGCTAGATACTTAATGATTTTGTAATAACCGAGAGCAAAGTGGAAGAGAAATTGTTGAAGTTAAACGTAAGAAAAGCACCTGGAGTGGATGGGATCTATCCAGTTATATTAAAGGAGACGGCAAAGCAACTAAGCAAACCCTTAGCCATAATTATGAGAGCATCCTTGGACTCAGGGGAGGTTCCCACTTTTTTTTTTTTTTTTTTATGAGAACCCCAAACACGAGAGGTATTATAACCTATAGTTGGAGGTTGAGAAGACGAAAGAAGATATTTGTTGATATTGGACTTGAACTTCTGTAGATTGTAATTTTCAGGAAATATGTATGAAGGAAGGTTGTTCCAGAAAACGGCAGTTGAATGAATAAATGAGGAAGATGAAAAGTTGGTTCTGTGGGTTTGAAGTTGGACAGTAAATGGATGTTGGCTGGTGGCGGCATGTGTTCGGACTGTTTTGAAAGAGAGAGCGGGAATTATAGAAGCCAATTCAGAAGAACAGTGCCCATGGAAGTATCTGTAGAAGAGGCATGCAGAAGAAACAGTGCATCTATGAGAAAGCGAGTGGAGAGACTCTGTTAGAGATGAATCATTAATTAACCTAACTGCCCTCTTCTGAATGGAATCAAGAAGCCTGAGAGAGGTTTTGGGGGCACCACCCCAGATGTGGGAACAATATTCCATGGCAGGGCGGATTTGCGATTTATACAGCGTGAGCAGCTGTTTGGGAGAAAAGTAACGCTGAGAGCGAAAGAGAAAACCAAGTTTTTAAGATGCAGAGGAAGCAATATTTGTAATGTGCTTGTGCCAAGAGAGATTAGAAGTCAGGGTAATCCCCAAAAGAGATATATCATTTTGCCTAGAAATCGGAGTGTTACTAAAGATAAGCATAGGAGCAGAAGAATCCTTTTTGCGAGATATAAGACAAGATTGAGTTTTAGAAGGGTTGAAATCAACTAAGTTGTCTTTGCCCCACTGGAGAATTACCTGAAGATCGGCATTTAAGGAATTGGCAGCAGATTTTCGAGAACTTGAAGCTGATTGAGCTGGACAAGGTTTCTCAAAATGGAAAGTTGAATGCAATGTGCTGTCATCGGCAAAACTATGGATAGGATTTCGAGTCAATGGAAGAAGGTTATTGATATACAAGAGGAAAAGAGTGGGGGAAAGAACTGAACCTTGGGGGACACCGGCATTAGTGGAGAAGTTAGAAGACAGAGAGCCATCTACCATCACCCTCAGTGAGCGATCAGAGAGAAAACTGGATAACCAACAAGAAAACACAGTTGGCAAACCATAAGATGGAAGCTTGTTTAGAAGACCTTTATGCCAAACACGATCGAAAGCCTTTGAGATGTCAGGAGCAACTACTTGTGTTTCACCGAACCTTTCCATTGAATTAGTCCATAAATGGGTAACATAAGCCAGAATATCACCAGTGGATCGACACTGACGGAATCCATACTGGCGATCGTTGATCAGACGGAAGGTTTCTAGGTAGTTTAAGAGTTGGCGGTTAATTGATTTCTCCATTACTTTAGAAAGAGTAGAAGTAATTGCAATGGGACGATAATTGGATGGGAGGGATTTGTCACCCTTTTTAGGAACTGGCTGGATATGAGCAAATTTCCAAGCAGAAGGAAAAACACCTTTGGAATAAGAAAGTGAAAAAAGGCGGCAAAGAATAGGAGTAAGTTCAGGATCACAGGTTTTGAGAACAAGTGGAGAAATACCATCAGGACCTGGAGCTTTCTTAGCATCAAGATTCATCAAAATCCTTCTGATATCCTTTTGACGGAAGACCACAGGAGGCATTGAATGGAGCGTGTTAGGAATGGTGGGAGGTGTTTTACCAAGATCATTAATACATGAGCTCAAAGAAAAATGGGATGCTAGCAGGTCAGCTTTATCCTTGGGTGAAGTGACAACAGAACCATCTGGTTTGGACAAAGGTGGGAGCAGAGATGGGCAAAAGTTGCGGCCAATAGCTTTGGCAAGAGACCAGAATGCTCGGCTACCATTAGGGCAAGAAGCAAGTTTTCTACTCTTAGCCTGTTGAAACTCTAGTTTGGACTGATTAATAACTGCTTTACAATTGTTGCGAGCTTTGGTGTAGGCAGAAAATGAAACTGAAGAATTAGAAACAAGCCAATTACGATATGCAACGTTCTTCTCTTGGACAGCCTTAGCACATTTATTGGAAAACCAAGGTTTAGATAAAGGACGAGATTTTAAAGTGGAGTGTGGGATAAAGGATTCCATTCCTGCAAGAATAATTTCACTGACACGATCTGAGCAAACGTTGACATCAGAAGTTTTGAAACAGTAATCAGACCAAGGAAAAGAAGAAAAGAAGTCTCGCAGGTCATCCCATTTTGCATTCTTGTAATGCCAAACAATACGAGGTTGGGAATAGCCATGAGATAAAGGTTCCATTGGAGAAGAGGCAATCACCAAGTTGTGATCTGAAGTGCCTAAAGGACCTCTCACTTCAACCTTGTACTTAGAAGGGTTGTTTGTGAGAAAAAGATCAAGCGTATTGGCTGTATGATTAGGATTGTCCTGTATTCTTGTAGGTAAATGAACAATCTGTGCTAGGTCATTAGTAATTGCAAAAGCCTCAGCATCTCGACCTGCTGGGTTGGTGTGACTAGAAAACGGAAGCCAGCTGGAGTTGTGAACGTTAAAATCACCACGGACTGGAGATGTGCAAATGTATCCCCAATTCACAAAGGGGGATCGAAGGGTGACACGAGTAATTACAGACCAGTTAGTTTAACTTCTGTTCCGGGTAAAATAATGGAGTCGCTGATTAAGGATGCATTGAAGGATCATCTAGACAAGACTGCAGCAATAATTCAGACACAGCATGGGTTTGTTAAGGCAAAGTCTTGTCTGACCAATTTGATAGGATATTATGATGTGGTTATGAAGGAACTAGATGCGAAAAATAATTTTGATATCATATATTTGGATTTCAGGAAAGCTTTTGACACTGTTGCGCATGGAAGACTATTGTACAAATTGGAGCAGAATGGTATTAAGGGTAAGTTGCTACAATGGATAAAAGGATGGTTAAGTGCTAGAAGACAGAGGGTGGTAATCAATGGGTGCTGTCTTCTTGGACTAATGTTATTAGTGGAGTCCCACAGGGTTCGGTGTTAAGTCCACTGTTGTTTTGTATATTTATCAGTGATATTGATGAAGGTATATCAGGCTTAATGTCGAAGTTTGCAGATGATACAAAGGTTGGCAGGGTTGTTAATGACAGTAATGGCAGTGTGCTACTGCAACAGGATCTAGATAATTTAGGCGGATGGGCTAAGAAGTGGCAACTGAAGTTTAACCTTGACAAATGCAAAGTACTACATATGGGTAGAAGTAACCCCAGAGAAACGTACCAACTGTGTGGTACTACACTTAAGGTGGTAGAAAATGAAAAAGACCTGGGAGTAATTGTGCAGTCAGATATGAAGTTTTCTGAGCAATGCAGACAGGCTGCCAGGGCAGGTCATGGGGTTTTGTCAATGATATATAGGAATTTTTCTAGCAGGGAAAAGGAGGTGATTATCCCTCTGTATAAGACAATGGTCAGGCCACGGCTTGAGTACTGCGTACAGGTCTGGAGGCCTCATTTTAAGAAGGATGTAGATTTACTTGAGCGTGTACAGAGAGGGCAACAAGATTGGTGAGGGGAATGAAGGGATCCTCTTACCAAGAGAGGCTTAAGTTCTGCAAATTGCAGTGGCTGGAGACTAGGCACCTGCGCGGTGATCTGATTGAGGTATATAAGGCCTTGAATGGGTTGAGCACGCCTAATTCTGATGGGATCCTTCTACTTGTTCAGATTACGAATCTAAGGGGGCATAAATTCAAATTAAGAAAAGACAGATGTAGAATAGATGTGCGGAAATTTTCCTTTAGCCAGCGGGTGGTTAATTGCTGGAACAAACTTCCATCTGTCGTTGTGGAAGTTGATAGGTTGAATAAATTTAAGGAGGAACTGGACAGGCATTTGGAGGGAATGGTGTGATTTTTTTTTTTTTTTGGCTGATGCTGCATAAGCTCATACACTTGCTTTCTTGCATCACATGCCACTACTACTACTACTACTCTTCAAAAACTGTAAATAATGTTTGTTTGTTTGTTGTTTGGGTTTTAGGAGCATTAGCAACTAAAGCCATATTGCTCCGGGATATGCGGTGGTAATTCCCTGACCTTTCTGCAGCCTCTGTATTTGGTGGTGATGGGCTCGAACCCTGGTCTAATCAAGAAGCGTGTACTACGCACTGCTGCTCCTTCCCACCTGGCTACTGAGGTGCCACTGTAAATAATGATCAGCGTTTAAGTGGGTAGGGAGATCATGATGAATAAAGCTAGCTCCTACAATGTACGCCTACACATTGACACTAAACCCCACTTGGAAATGGGATTGCTGAATGGTGTGGGGATTTTCCACTCACCATGTATAGAGATTGCACATGTTGAATAACCTATCTCATGTAAATGTTGCCTTGCCAGTCCACAGGGTATTGGCAAGAAAGTCAGGGCTGTTGTTAATATGATTAAGTATCCATAGAACCACTTCATGTGCTGGTGGAGGGATCTAATGTCATGGTATCCAACACCTTTTCCTTTGCTTGTTTAGAATGTGATCAGGCCTGGCTTTCAATTCCAGTGAACATTGACAAACACACACCAATTCGGGTGTTGCCTTTTTGGAAAAATTATTCTGGTATTCGGTGGCTGCAGCTCTAGCATTTCCTTCACATATACAAAGTGAATGTCTGCATATTCTGCTAATAATAATGCTGTTCTACTCACTATACACATAATGAAGTTACTGTACCACAGCAACAATCTGTTTGTTGCAGTCTTACTTTTTCATCATGCATTTTATAAAAAATACAGCATGACGATTGACCTAACATTTTGTGCAGCTGTCTGATTTGCTTACCTCACTTCATGATCTCAAAATGCTAGAGGCAGAAATTACATCACTAATCTGTTTAATGCTCTAACTCAAACTCAATGCCCCTACTTCAAACTGAGTATATACTTTTCTCCTTGTGTTTTACTGAACTGTTACCTCAATAAATATCAATGTTGATTGAAGGACACCTCATATGCATTTGAGTGTAAGTATAAATGTGTGTAACTGCATGTATATATGTTTGTTTGTGCTTGGTGAGAAATGAATCCATGTAATGCATCCAATAAATGTGTGAGCATGGGGATGAGAACATCCATTAAGTGTTTAATCTGTGTTAAATTGTACCCTGAATATGTATATTCATATTTAAAATAAAATAAAAAATTCTCAACCCTGCAGGTTAAGTTGTTAAAATGTGTATGAATGCCAAGTTATCTGTGTGAACTGTGTGATGGCTGAGTGAATGAGTGAATGCCTGTGACCAGTTAAATAATAAAAAAAAATGTTATGTCTTAGTATATGCTGTATATATTTAGGTAGTAACTGTCATGTCTGGTTGAAAGATAATGGATGTAAGGTGGCAAATGAGTGAGAAGAATTCATGTCATGAGCAATTAGTTTGTTTGCCTTAAAATGTGTGTTAGGTAAAACAAAAATATCATTTGTGTATGTGTAAGTATGACAGGTAAGTGAGCAATCAGAAATGTAGTATGTATTTGTTCTGAAAGCTCCCCCCCCTAAATTAGACTGCAGCCAGGGCAACCCACTTAAGAAACCTCTTGCCTTGCTGATATCATGCCTCCCCTCTTTAGAGGTATGGTGTGGGATCTGCTGATACTGACTGCAGCTGGCCTTGCCAGTATGGTATTTCTTACCATATTGCACTGTGTGCACAATCTTCCCCTCACATAGGATACGCTGACCCTATGACTTTACTCCTCTTCCGAAACCCACTTCCCTGCACCTCCTAAACATTTTGCCTGGTGAACCTATCACCCTAAATCTTTCGCTATTTTTAACAGACACCCTCCCCCTCTATGGAGCATGGGCTCCCACTACAGGGTGCCCCTCTATCTCTAATTTCTCTTTTCACATGGAAGCCTCCCTATCATCCACCCTCTTTACCTTCAGCTATACTCCTCTACTGAAACTGTCTTCTCGCTGCTCCTTTCCAACTTTTTTTTTTTAGGGCCCTTCATGGTAAACTTTAGTGGTGATAGGGTGTGCTCTAGCCTGAGAACCTTACACTCTATGACATTACTTACCTCTTCGTGAAATTGGACGGGCAATGGGGAAAGAGTCTCCGGTTTGGCTCAGTGGCCAGAGGAACAACATGCAATATAACCCCACACTACACTACACTACTCAGACTACACAATAACTCACATTATCTCTGTGATTAACAGAGGAGTTTATACTGCGACACAGAGTACACCAAGCTGAGGGGACACACGATGCCACAAGACAGTAAGCACCGTACATTATGTTCTTGTGGAGTAGTATTTGTATAAACTAGCAAAGACATATTCAGTATTTGTTCAGAGAGGGCTATCTGAGGAAGGGCCTCCTGTGTAACAAATATAAAGAATTTTTCAGAGTGAGATGGGTAGGAATTAGTACTGAGGAAGGAGCTTGAGTGTGACATGCATGAGGAAATTTTTTAGAAACAATGCAGTAAAATATACATTTTACTATTGGTATATATGGCATCCAGTAAATGATTAGGTAGAAAACATACAGTGTGTTAAAACATGCATTGCATCCTGGATTCTTGTTTTCATGCATTTCCTATTTTTTGCACTAGATGATGATGATGATTTTTAATTTCCAACAAGAACTTTGGAAATATCTTCCTTCGGATATAACTTGACTTTTAATAAATGATGCACTTTTTCTTTTGACACATTCTGTGGAAGAGGTTGTCACACTGGTCCTTGAGGTTGTCACAGACATTCTCTCAGATATGCCAGACAAGCTGTACTTGCTACCTGGGAGTCTAAAACGCTGATGGAACTGATATTCAGGTGACACTCAAGTCAAGTGGACACAATTTCGGCGAAGTCCGGACGGTCTGTGACAGCCAAATCCTCTGCTTGCACCTTCACGATGGTGGGACTGTTAGTAATCCGGGGTATAACCTCCATGCACAAGTACATGGTGGGTGACCACCCAGGTGTGAACCAACGTAAGCAGGGGTCGAGGTGTGGCGCCCACACCACATGGAGGAACGCCGCCCCTCTACGTTACCAGGCAGTACTAGGTGGTAGATGACTCGCATCAACCGGTGAAATACCACCACTTTGCTTATTGGAGGCTTGAAGTGGTGGAACCCATGTTTAGTCTCTAGAGCTAAGTTCCGGTCAACCCTTCCCTATCTCTTCCATCATGCAGTATGATTGATGACTTTTGAGGTTATGATGAACGTCGTGGCGGGATCCAATATTCCTTACATTTCAAGGGTACAGCTCTAAAACGGTGTTCGCAGGCTGGCCGCTAGTTAGTACACCGGACCGAACCTATTGGTAACTCTCTAGGAGGCTTCCGGATCAGTTAGTGTATAATCTTGCTACCTCTACTCTGCCAGATAGTGACTGGAGGGAGTCTGAGTAGTGTGTATGCGGGGAGCATTGTCGAGGCCACGTTATGTCAAGGATCTGGGTATATTCTTACCACGTGTACGCCATATCCAAAAATTTAATTACTTCATACAGCATGTCCCACCCACTTTTTCTTACTATTGACTCGACTGTTGATCATCGACAGTCGAACTTATTGGTTCGACTGTTGATGATCCTGCTCAGATAGCAAACAAACTGAATGAGTATTTTGCATCTACATTCACACGTGAGGAATTATTAAGGTTTGAAAATGACAGAAGGTTATCAAATTGTAGCAGGATACTTAATGATTTTGTAATAGCTGAAAGCAAAGTGGAGGAGAAATTGTTGAAGTTAAACATAAGAAAAGCACCTGGGGTGGATGGGATCTATCCAGTTATATTAAAGGAGGTGGCAAAGCAACTAAGCAAACCCTTAGCCATAATTATGAGAGCGTCCTTGGACTCAGGGGAGGTTCCCATGGATTGGAGATGTGCAAATGTATCCCCAATTCACAAAGGGGGATCGAAGGGTGACACGAGTAATTACAGACCAGTTAGTTTAACTTCTGTTCCTGGTAAAATAATGGAGTCACTGGTTAAAGATGCATTGCAGGATCATCTGGACAAGACTGCAGCAATAATTCAGACACAGCATGGGTTTGTTAAGGGAAAGTCTTGTCTGACCAATTTGATAGAATATTATGATGTGGTTACAAAGGAACTGGATGCAAAAAATAATTTTGATATCATATATTTGGATTTCAGGAAAGCTTTTGACACTGTTGCGCATGGAACACTATTGTACAAATTGGAGCAGAATGGTATTAAGGGTAAGTTGCTACAATGGATAAAAGGTTGGTTGAGTGGGAGAAGACAGAGGGTGATAATCAATGGGTGCTGCTCTTCGTGGACTAATGTTATCAGTGGAGTCCCACAGAGTTCGGCGTTGGATCCTCTGTTGTTTTGTATATTTATCAATGATATTGATGAAGGTATATCAGGCTTAATGTCGAAGTTTGCAGATGATACAAAGGCTGGCAGGGTTGTTAATGACAGTAATGGCAGTGTGCTACTGCAACAGGATCTGGATAATTTGGGCAGATGGGCTAAGAAGTGGCAACTGAAGTTTAACCTCGACAAATACAAAGTACTGCATATGGGTAGAAGTAATCCCAGAGAAACGTACCAACTGTGTGGTACTACACTTAAGGTGGTAGAAAATGAAAAAGACCTGGGAGTAATTGTGCAGGCAGATATGAAGTTTTCTGAGCAATGCAGACAGGTTGCCAGGGCAGGTCATGGGGTTTTGTCAATGATATATAGGAATTTTTCTAGCAGGGAAAAGGAGGTGATTATCCCTCTGTATAAGGCAATGGTCAGGCCACGCCTTGAGTACTGCGTACAGGTCTGGAGGCCTCATTTTAGGAAGGATGTAGATTTACTTAAGCGTGTACAGAGAAGGGCAACAAAATTGGTGAGGGGAATGAAGGGATCCTCTTATCAAGAGAGGCTTAAGTTCTGCAAATTGCAGTGTCTGGAGACTAGGCACCTGCGCAGTGATCTGATTTGATTGAGGTGTATAAGGCATTGAATGGGTTCAGCACGCTGAATTCTGATGGCATCCTTCCACTTGTTCAGATTACGAACCTAAGGGGGCATAAATTCAAATTAAGAAAAGACAGATGTAGAATAGATGTGCGGAAATTTGCCTTTAGCCAGCGGGTGGTTAATTGCTAGAACAAATTTAATTGCTGAATAAATTTAAGGAGGAACTGGACAGGCATTTGGAGGGAATGGTGTGATTTCTTTTTTTTTGGCTGATGCTGCATAAGCTCATACACTTGCTTTCTTGCATCACATACCAATACTACTACTACTACTACTACTACACCATGAATTGTCAAACTAATAGAGCAAGCTTATCTGCGAAAAGATCTAAACCTCCCAAGGACTTCCTAATTCATTTCGCAAATATACGTGGTCTCAATTCTAATCTCAACGATGTCCATTTCCACTTTCAGTCTGCCATGTACTTTTTCTGACAGAATCTCAGTTATCGGTTGATTCAACTACTGCTCATCTCAGATCCCCAAATTATTCGCTGTATGATTCCTTTTGCCTCAAAGGTGGTACTTGTGCATATGTCCGTTCTGATATTCCCTGTCAGAGACTTGGCAATTTGGAATCTCTTCTCTTTGATCTTTTCTGGCTTAAAATCTCTCTACCTCATTGTGTTAAATTCATCTGTTGTCTCTACCGTTCTCCCAACTCCACTAATCACTTGGAGCTCTTTGACTTCCTCTCTTTGCAACTTGACTTTCTCCAGTCCAACTTTCCTAACAGTGAGGTAATTTTCCTTGTTGATTTTAATGTTCACAACTTCAACTGGCTTCCGTTTTCTAGTCACAACGACCCAGCAGGTCGAGATGCTGAGGCTTTTGCAATTACTAATGACCTAGCACAGATTGTTCATTTACCTACAAGAATACCGGACAATCCTAATCATACAGCCAATACGCTTGATCTTTTTCTCACAAACAACCCTTCTAAGTACACGATCGAAGTGAGAGGTCCTTTAGGCACTTCAGATCACAACTTGGTGATTGTCTCTTCTCCAATGGAATCTTTATCTCATGGCTATTCCCAACCTTGTGTTGTTTGGCATTACAAGAATGCAAAATGGGATAACCTGCGAGACTTTTTTTCCTCTTTTCCTTGGTCGGATTATTGTTTCAAAACTTCTGATGTCAACGTTTGCTCAGATCATGTCAGTGAAATTATTCTGGAAGGAATCAAATCCTTTATCCCACATTCCACTTTAAAATCTCGTCCTTTATCTAAATCTTGGTTTTCCGATAAATGTGCTAAGGCTGTTCAAGAGAAGAATGTTGCATATCGTAATCGGCTTGTTTCTAATTCTTCAGTTTCATTTTCTGCCTACACCAAAGCTCGCAACAATTGTAAAGCAATTATCATCCCATTGCAATTATTTCTACTCTTTCTAAAGTAATGGAGAAATCAATTAACCACCAACTCTTAAACTACCTAGAAACCTTCCCTTCCATCGGATCAACGATCGCCAGTATGGATTCCATCAGTGTCGATCCCCTGGTGATATTCTGGCTTATGTTACCCATTTATGGACAAATTCAATAGAAAGGTTCGGTGAAACACAAGTAGTTGCTCCTGACATCTCAAAGGCTTTCGATCGTGTTTGGCATAAAGGTCTTCTAAACAAGCTTCCATCTTATGGTTTGGCAACTGTTTTTAGTAATTGGTTATCCAGTTTTCTCTCTGATCGCTAACTGAGGGTGATGGTAGATGGTTCTCTGTCTTCTAATTTCTCCACTAATGCCGGTGTCCCCCAAGGTTCAGTTCTTTCCCCCACTCTTTTCCTCTTGTATATCAATGACCTTCTTCCATTGACTGGAAATCCTATCTATAGTTTTGCCGATGATAGCACATTGCTTTCAACTTTCCATTTTGAGAAACCTTGTCCTGCTCAATCAGCTTCAAGGTCTTGAAAATCTGCTTCCAATTCATTAAATGCCGATCTTCAGGTAATCCTCCAGTGGGGCAAAGACAACTTAGTTGATTTCAACCCTTCTAAAACTCATTCAAGTCGCACAGAGAGACACATACTTTGTTCATTGCCATTCTGTGGTCTAAAACTCATTCCTGGTAATTCAGTCTTGTCTTATATCTAGCAAAAAGGATTCTTCTGCTCCTATGCTTATCTTTAGTGACACTCTGATTTCTAGGCAAAATGATATATTTCTTTTGGGGATTACCCTGACTTCTAATCTCGCTTGGCACAAGCACATTAAAAATATTGCTTCCTCTGCATCTAAAAAACTTGGTTTTCTGTTTCGCTCTCGGCGTTACTTTTCTTCTAAACAGCTGCTCACTCTGTATAAATCGCAAATCCACCCTGCCATGGAATATTGTTCCCATATCTGGGGTGGTGCCCCCAAAATCTCTCTCTGACTTCTTGATTCCATTCAGAAGAGGGCAGTTAGGTTAATTAATGATTCATCTCTAACAGAGTCTCTCCACTCGTTGTCTCATAGACGCACTGTTTCTGCTGCATGCCTCTTCTACAGATACTTCCATGGGCACTGTTCTTCTGAATTGGCTTCTATAATTCCCGCTCTCTCTTTCAAAACAGTCCGAACACGTGCCGCCACCAGCCAACATCCATTTACTGTCCAACTTCAAACCCACAGATCCAACTTTTCATCTTCCTCATTTATTCATTCAACTGCCGTTTTCTGGAACAACCTTCCTTCGTACGTATTTCCTGAAAATTACAATCTACATAAGTTCAAGTCAAATGTCAACAAATATCTTCTTTCGTCTTCTCAGCCTCCATCCCAAGCACTGTACTATGTACTATAGAATCTAATACCTCTCGTGTTTGGGGTTCACATAAAAAAAAATAAAAAAAAAAAATTTTTGAGAGTAGACATGGAATGAAAATACTTCTTTGAAAATATTCTTCAAGTATAGAGGCAGGATAATGTTGGAACAATCTCAGGAGGCTTTAGATCTATGTTGTGGGAGATGATTAATGGTAAAGCAAAGTTGAGAGAAGAGTGTGCAATAGACCACAGAATGGCAATGAATAAAGTATGTGTCTCTCTGTGCGACTTGAATGAGCAGGTATGACTGAGTGCCTTATTATGAGAAATTTTAAATTACCACTGATTGACTGGAAATAATTGACTGATAAACCAACCTGTGGCATAAATATTTTGAATCAACTTAATTTATTCCATTTAGTGCATTTATTCCATTTAGGAAGCGCTGCACAAGGAGGATGCCAAGATGATGTTTTTTTTTTTTTTTGGTTTTTAGGAGCATTAGCAACTAAAGCCATATTTCCCCGGGGATATGTGGTGGTCATTCCCTGACGTTTCCGCATCCTCTGTATTTGGTGGTGACGGGCTCAAACCCCGGACTAATCAAGAAGCGTGTGCTACGCACTGCTGCTCCTGCCCACCTGGCTGCGGAGGCGCCATGTCAAGATGAATGGAAAGGGATTTGGTGAGCTTGATAGAACAGAAAAGGCAGCATGAGTCAATTATTTAGTGCTGGGAGAGTCAGATTATTATATTATTTTTAATTTGATTTCTGAAAACCCACAGATGATGAGGTTGGATAAGGTGATGAGGATTCAGACTTGGCTCTCTTCCAAGAGAGCCAAGTCTGAAGACAAGGGTTTCTTTGTATGCAACTATGAAGAGGAAAAGAATAAACTAGAGAGGACTTTTGTATAGTGGAAATGGTACCATCATAGGTAATCCAGCCAACGTGGTTGGTGACCTGAATAGTTACTTTGTATCAATCATCACAGAAAAGGCTGTGTGATATTGTGTTAATGTACTTGAGCTTTGCAGGATAAATGATGTTGATGTGAAAAAGGAATGTCTAATATAATGATTACTGAGCATGAAAGTGAATAAGATCCTAGATACCTGTAGTATTTACAATGTGATATTGAAGTAGGCTTTGAAGGAGTGTGTATTAATTTTCCATTAGGCTAAATCATGAAATCATTGTTGGACTCAGAGGTTGTTGTTGTTTGTTTTTTTTAGGAACATTAGCAACTAATGCCATATTGCTCGGGGGATGTGCAGTGGTCATTCTCTAACCTTTTCGCATCCTCCGTATTTGGTGGTCATGGGCTCGAACCCCGGTCTAATCAAGAAGCGTGTGCTACGCACTGCTGCTCCTGCCCACCTGGCTACAGAGGCGCCTACTCAGAGGTAATCTCCTTAGAATGGAGATGTGCCAAGTGCTTTGCTAGTCCAAAAAGGGAGAGGAGGTAAGGTTGAGATGGGTAACTTAGACTGGTCAACTTGACCTCAGTTCCATGGAAGGTCAGTAGCCTGTGTTTTGATCTATTTAGGATATTATACCTCTCTCAAAATAATGATGTAGGTTACAGACCTTGGGGACTTGGCACCTCAGAGGGACCTGATTAAGGGGTGAATGAGGATGCTGTCCTAATGCTCTCCTAAATTAAGATATATACGACATTTAGGATGATGTACACTAGGACTATTGTAGAATAGATGTGTGGAATTTAATGGACTATTGTAGAATAGATGTATGGAAGTTTGCCTTTATCCAGCGGGTAGTTGATTTTTGGAACAGACTTCCATCTGTTGTTGTGAAAGTTGATAGCTTAAATAAATTTAAGGCTGAACTAGACAAACATTTGGAGTGAACAAATGTGTGAAATGGGAAGTTTTTTTTTTGGCTGATGCTCTATAAGCTTGCTTTCTTGCATCATATGCCTCAACTAATGCTAATGTCCTTATGCTGTCTAAATATTTTTTTCCCTAAACTTCTTTTCTTTTTATTTGTTATCACTCCAATAACATTTCCTCTTAAAATAGCCATGTTTGCATGATTGAAAACTAGCATATATAAATAGCATACGTATAAAGCAAAATATAATTCTTTCTACAGTAGTATAAGTGAATGGATTTAAATTATATTGTCAAGTTTTGTTGTTATTGTAGCAAAGGTCACTTCCTTGCATCCTTTCATCCTTACTGATATTAATGCTAATATATGTTACTATTAATAGTTTTTTATTAAATTTGCTACAATAAAAATTTAATAATATATTTAAAGACTGAATATATATTTCAGGTATTTGAAATTACCCAAGTAGTGCCAAAGTTTTCTTATTTGTCAATTCTACGTGCTCCAAGACCACTGATCATGATTCGTTTTATACGTGTCTTTTTGAAGTTTTCTATGCCAAAATCTCGTATCAATCAAATTTTTAAGTAAGTTCACTCTTTTGATTAAAAAATTTTTATCTCTAAAAATTTTAATTTTTCATATTAGAAATTGAGAAATCCTTGTTAATTAAAAATCGATTTTTAATTTTTGAAATTAAAAATTTTATAATATTTGCCATTATAATTAATAACTTATAACATTCCAGCAGTTGGAATGCACAGATATTATGCTTGTAGTAGATGAGATGCAAGTGTAACCATTTTTTTATTAAGACACCTCCAAGAGACTGGTAAAATATTTTATTTTTTTGAAAACTTAAAAAAAAAAAAAAAGAAATCATCTTTCACATTTGGATGTGAATTCTACTCCTTTTTTAACCTATATACCGGTATTTCTCATTTAGCATGATAGACGTGTTTGAGAAAATTACTACACTAAATGATAATGCTCTAAATGAAAATTATTTTTCAATAAGAATAGATGTAATGATAAGTTACACTTATCATTTACTGACTTAAATTTTTTTATGGGTAATGTCAAAAAAAGTTGTCACTCAAATGTTTACCATCCATAGTTCAGCTGCTAAACTATTATTTTGAAATAACTGTACATGTACAGAACTTTATAAAAATGAAAAATTTCATTATACTAAAAATATAAAAAATAAAGTTGAATTGTAAAAATTAAGAAAATCAAAATATTACAAACTTCTTTAAAAAAGAGATTACTGCATAGATTACTGCAGAGATTACTGCATTGGGAGTCTGTGTTGGTGGTGGCCATATCACTTTTATTGGATGTGTGCATTATAACAGCAGGTTCTACTTGATGCATACTTGTGCTGACAATAAACTTTTTCAAAAAAAAATGTCTAATGCACTTTACAGAGTACTTCTTCTTATCCTTATAAATTTCCCTGTAACATTCAGTTGATTGATCAATGTCCCTGCAAACATGTAAACTGTGGTTTACTGTGTGACATCTCATCAATAACTGACTGTATACCTCATCAATTCAAGTAAAAACTCATCCTAGTTTTTTTTTTTTTTTTTTTGTAATTTCATGAGCCATCTGTCCTTCAGTTTTTTTTTTTAATTCTTGATCTTCCGAAGTTTGCTTTCATCCTCTTCAATTCAAGCAAGTCTTCATTTGATAGAGCTTCACTATGCTAATTTAACGACTAATCTTGAAGATCATGGAATTCAGTATTGTTAATGACATATATGATGTTATAATTTTACCAGAATCCTTGAGCCATTCACTTGCTAGCATCTTCTGTTCCATGAATCATCTGGCTAATGTTTTCTTTAAATAGTTCACCATAATTGTGTAGATTATGCCTCAATCCATAGGTTGGATCGAGGCTGTTATGTTTTTCGGGAGAAATTAAACATTTCTAATGTTATAGGACATCTCATTTTAATTAATCAGGGGTGCAGAAGCATTGCTGAGAAGCAACAGTGCTTTGTGTGTGATATTATTTTTGCAATACTTCTCTGTAGCAAGACAGAAGTAAGAGGTAAATCATTCTCAAAAATCTTCCTCGTTAACCACCCTTTCTGATTTGATTGCTATACAACAGGAAGAGAGGTGTTTTTATATCATTTAAGAGCCCTTGGATTCTCACTGTGATATACTAGCATGGGCTTTAACTTAAAATCCCCTTAAGAATTTTCTTCCAAAAGAACAGTTAACATATCTTTTGTCACCTTGAACCCAGGTGTGGACTTCTCTTCATGGGAAATAAAAGTTCTTCAGAGTATTCTTGTTTTTTTCAAATAAAATAAGTCTCATATACATTGAAGGTTTGACATGGTAAATATTCTCCTCCTTCTGCAGTAGCTTTTAAAGTGTCACAATACACTTCTGCTGCCTCAAAATCAAAACTAACTCTCTCATCAGTTAATTTCAAGTTATGTAGATTAGTTTATTTTTTTTTTAAATGCTCAAAAAATGCTTTAAATGCTCAGAGCACTTTCCTTGAAACTTTCAGTGAACATAGATTCACTTTTTAAATCTTCAAAGAGAGAAAGAGAGAGAGACAGACTTGATGTTTTCTTGAATTACTGTTTTGCTTAATGAAACTTATTGTGTTTGGTTTTCATTTCAAATTATTACAAGGTCTCTGTTTTCTCCATTGTCAAACTGTGGTGATGCAGATCATTGTTCATCTTTATTCTGTGTGTGTAGGATGAAAAAGAAAAAACAAAACCAAAAACAACCCTTCATGGTGAGATTCCCAATTTTGTTTCAATTGCTGAATATGCTCCTTATTTGTTCCAATATTTTATTCAAATACTCTACCTACCTGTGCTGCATCTGTGACAGTTTATAGGTGCTACTGTATGAGGCATCTCTTGAGTTTCTCATTCAAATTTAATGGCAGTAAAATTGAACAGTTTTATAGGATGAGTGGATTTGACCAGTTGAACAATGAACAGTTTTATATGATGAATGGATACTTCAATTTTCCTTCAACAAGATTCAACACTCATGCGGAGTTTGTTCTAACAGTACATGAAATTTAATCACTGTCTGAATATCTATATGTATGTAACTCACTAGTATTTTTTCACATTCCATAGCTGAGTACTAGGTAAAAGCATGTTTTCTCTTTGTCATTTATATGCAATCGACAGGCGATATTAACATCACACCTAATGAAAGTTTACACATGCAAACTATTCTTGGCTGGTGCTGCAATGCATAAAACTTATTCAGTGCCTCTTATAGATTAAAAAAAAAAGGAAGAAGAAGGATACACTGGTTACAATAAAAGAAAAATGTTCATGACCTAGTGGCCATGAGGAGTTAATAGGTCAGAGGAGTGTACAATACAATTTCGACAGTGAATACAATCATTAAATATATTTAGCAGTCCTGCAAATTTTAACCATGGTCTGTTCAAATGCATATGTTATTTCACTCTTGCACTTGCAATGTGTGTCTCAAAATGAAACAGATGTGTGTGGCAGCATGTAGTAGTTCGGAGATTAATATTTCTCACATGTTCTCCATGGGATTTAAGTTCAGCAAGCATGGGTCAGCCAATTACAGGAATACTATTAGCCAGGAACTATTCTCAATATTGACTATTAGTCAGGAACTATTCCCATAATTATTCTCAACACGATTTCCTGTTGAGAATGGTTATGGATCAGAGCATTGGCATATGGGCATTGTTGATCAGGGACATTGCCTTGTTGAAATTGGTAGTAGGTTTCTTTTAGGGATTCAGTAAAAGGCATGAGATGCTGATTGAAAAGCTGTTGATAAGTAGCTTCTTTCTTGGGTGTGAATATAAATTCTAAACTTTTTCCCACTACTGCAAAATCCTCTCCAAACTATCACACGACATCCTATTTGGTACAAAGTGTCAAATAGGATGTGGCTGTCAGCGCTTTCTTTGTATATCACACCAATAGTATCTTTAACCACCTGAGCTGTTAAGTTTGAACTCTTTCTCTTCACTCCATATGACCTGCTTCCATTTACCAATCCAAGTCATGTGTGGTACTTTTCCCACTGCATTCTCTTTTCCTCGTGGTGCTTGTTGAATGGCGAGTTTAAACTGTTTCTTCCCGTGATGGAGTTGGCCACACACTAGATTACTCAGTGGGCAGTAGGTTGTGATGGATTGATATTAGCTTCAGCTGCTGCTTGTTGAATGTTCACTGTAGAGTTGCTCATTTCCTTGCAGTAGCATTCTTTTTGATAAGGTGCCAATGCTGTTGGATGACCTTTTAATTTCCTGTGTCAGTATGCTACATCAGAATTAATGTAGCTTTGTACTATATCATAAGAAAGATGTAACTGCTTTGTGATGGACCTTATGTAATGTTTGGCTTTGTATGGTTACTGAATTGTCATTGTTCTAATGGAGAAAGTGCTTTTCACCAGTTCCTCAAATTTATAGTTTCAATTTCTAATAAATATAACTATGGCATTTATAGTGTCACATGCAAGTATTATGCCCTACTTCATAAACATCAGTTGTATGGGGCTGTTCTACACTTTTATTTGTAGGCGTTGCCCTATCATTGTGAGACATGTTCATTACCTAAAAAATATTTTACTTGTTTAGTATTATTTCGTTCACCTTCATTTTGCTCATATCTGTGATAACATCTATTCACAATGTGCACATGATTATTTTTAATGTGTTAGTTTGTCTTAAAAATTACTAAAACCCTACTAGCACTTTGCTGTTCAGGAGTGAGGTGATGGTTTTGAATTAAATAAATAAATAAATAAATACTACATGCTACATACCTCATTTCAGCTTGGCTCTATTATTTCAAGATGCACCTTAGTAATACAGTGGATTCCGGTTATTTGGGCCACCAATTAATCGGGGCAGCCATTTATTTGGGGCAAATCTTAAAAAACAGAAACTAATCGAGGAAATAGCCAGGGTTTACTTCACTTAATTGGGACAGCATGCCATTTAATTGGGGCAGAAGACTGCAGCACTGGAGATTACCCTACGATTGTCTCCAACGGTACCACGTGGTTCGGTCGAAATTCTGGAAGTCACAACCATAAAACAAAAAAAACAATTAGCAGCCACCTGTTTATTGGGCTTTTCTGATAGTGAAATCTATCATAAATGGACAGTAAACTCGATCTTACTGAATTTGCGATAATACCGACATCTGGAATTCTGTGGGTTATTATGGTGAAATGTGTTTACACTTCCATGAAATCTTCAATCGTATAAAAAAATTAATTTTCAGATCTTCTCTTCATTCCTATTTTTAAAACCTTGTAACTCGTTATTCCATTCACACTTCAGCGTATCGTGTTACTTGCAATTTGTGTGTGCCGTGTTCTTTGTTATTGATTGCTTATCTTTTTACTGTTTTAAATTATAATCCCCACCCCCAAATATCAGTGAACAGAAATGTCAACTAGTTAGTATGTACATATTACAGTATGTATTAATTATTGTAATCAGGTCACAAAAGAGGTTCGGAGAGCGAAGGCAGATTACGAGAAATCCTTGGCAAAAGATGCTAAGAAAAACAGCAAGGATTTCTTTACTTATATAAACTCTAAAAGGAAGGGGATGAATCTGATTGGTCCACTTGACATCAATGGTTCGACTGTTGATGATCCTGCTCAGATAGCAAACAAACTGAATGAGTATTTTGCCTCTACATTCACACATGAGGAGTTATTAAGGTTTGAAAATGGCAGAAGGTTATCAAATTGTAGCAGGGTGCTTAATGATCTTGTAATAACTGAGAGCAAAGTGGAAGAGAAATTGTTGAAGTTAAACGTAAGAAAAGCACCTGGAGTGGATGGGATCTATCCAGTTATATTAAAGGAGGCGGCAAAGCAACTAAGCAAACCCTTAGCCATAATTATGAGAGCATCCTTGGACTCAGGGGAGGTTCCCACGGACTGGAGATGTGCAAATGTATCCCCAATTCACAAAGGGGCATCGAAGGGTGACACGAGTAATTACAGACCAGTTAGTTTAACTTCTGTTCCGGGTAAAATAATGGAGTCGCTGGTTAAAGATGCATTGCAGGATCATCTAGACAAGACTGCAGCAATAATTCAGACACAGCATGGGTTTGTTAAGGGAAAGTCTTGTCTGACAAATTTGATAGGATATTATGATGTGGTTACAAAGGAACTGGATGCAAAAAATAATTTTGATATCATATATTTGGATTTCAGGAAAGCTTTTGACACTGTTGCGCATGGAAGACTATTGTACAAATTGGAGCAGAATGGTATTAAGTGTAAGTTGCTACAATGGATAAAAGGATGGTTAAGTGGGAGAAGACAGAGGGTGGTAATCAATGGGTGCTGCTCTTCTTGGACTAATGTTATTAGTGGAGTCACACAGGGTTCGGTGTTAGGTCCACTGTTGTTTTGTATATTTATCAATGATATTGATGAAGGTATATCAGGCTTAATGTCGAAGTTTGCAGATGATACAAAGGTTGGCAGGGTTGTTAATGACAGTAATGGCAGTGTGCTACTGCAACAGGAACTAGATAATTTGGGCAGATGGGCTAAGAAGTGGCAACTGAAGTTTAACCTTGACAAATGCAAAGTACTGCATATGGGTAGAAGTAACCCCAGAGAAACGTACCAACTGTGTGGTACTACACTTAAGGTGGTAGAAAATGAAAAAGACCTGGGAGTAATTGTGCAGTCAGATATAAAGTTCTCTGAGCAATGTAGACATCCTGCCAGGGCAGGTCATGGGGTTTTGTCAATGATATATAGGAATTTTGCTAGCAGGGAAAAGGAGGTGATTATCCTTCTGTATAAGGCAATGGTCAGGCCACGCCTTGAGTACTGCGTACAGGTCTGGAGGCCTCATTTTAGGAAGGATGTAGATTTACTTGAGTGTGTACAGAGAAGAGCAACAAGATTGGTGAGGGGAATGAAGGGATCCTCTTACCAAGAGAGGCTTAAGTTCTGCAAATTGCAGTGGCTGGAGACTAGGCACCTGCGCAGTGATCTGATTGAGGTATATAAGGCCTTGATTGGGTTGAGCACGCTGAAATCTGATGGGATCCTTCCACTTGTTCAGATTACGAACCTAAGGGGGCATAAATTCAAATTAAAAAAAGACAGATGTAGAATAGATGTGCAGAAATTTGCCTTTAGCCAGCGGGTGGTTAATTGCTGGAACAAACTTCCATCGGTCGTTGTGGAAGTTGATAGGTTGAATAAATTTAAGGAGGAACTGGACAGGCATTTGGAGGGAATGGTGTGATTTTTTTTTTTTTTTTTTTTTGGCTGATGCTGCATAAGCTCATACATTTGCTTTCTTGCATCACAGGCCACCACCACCACTACCACTACTACTACTACTACTACTACTACTATTCCGATTTTGACGTCTATTCTTCCGATTTTCACGTACATTTAATTTTTTTAATTGGTACGGTAATAAAGGGTAAATTTGTGCTTAATATATCTTTGCTGTTATAGCCTGTGGATAATATTCCTCCTATTTTCGCTAATTTAGAATCGCTGTTTAATAGAATTAAAATTCAATTCACAAACGTGATCACAATGACCAGCACTTACTACACATCGTATAGTGAACGGTACTTTACTATGGTGAGTTCATCGTAACGTGATTTGATTGTACAATGAACCAATTGTAAAGGGGTGGTACATTGTATTTTTAACTATTTACGTGAAACTTCGGATAATTGGGGCAGCCGCTTAATCGGGCCAAAATGCACTAGTCCCGATGTGTCCCAAATAACAGGAATGGACTGTATTAGATTGTGTATCTTTGTTACATCTTTCCATGGCCCCTTTATCACATTAGAGGTTGGGTGGAGTTCTTAACAGATACATAGACTGATATTAATATTTGGAAGGATGCTTTTATTATTATTATTATTTTTTTTTTTTCTTCTAATAGCAGATGACTGTCAATTTTTTCAGGATATCTCTTTTATTATTAAATTCTTTATCACATTTCTACATAAAATTTCATTCACTTTATGTTGAGCTGGAGTCTTTGCTTAGAAATTGTTATTCTAAATATTCTATATAAATTACCTTTTCATTGAAAGTTGAAAAAAAAAAGTGGATTTGAATTAATCATATTAACTTTGGGTATATTTAACATTTTGATTAGAATTTATTGTTATCTACACTGATTTAGCAAGTATTTGTAGGAAATAAGGAATTAATATTCCCCCCCCCCTTTTTTTTTTTTAGGCGGTCAAGTCAACAAATCTACAATGTTACACTATTCTTTTTGTTCTTTATGTCACTTTATGGATTACTTGGTGTACAGTTTTTTGGTGAAATGAACACCCATTGTGTAATAAATGGCACGGATCCAGAGTAAGTTTATTTTTTATTTAACATGCATTTTATTAGTTCATAATGCTCCAATAAATCATCTAGTGTGTTAATTAACAAGGGGTAGTGAGGGTATGGAAGTATATGTATTGCAGCATGAAATCATTTACTCAAGGTTTCTTATTCAAGGAATTAGCAGTTGGTTTTACTCGTGCAATTTTTCTAAGTGTAGCTGTGCTATAAAGTTTATGATAATTGAGATAATTAAACAATAATTATTGTAAAGTACCAGAGTTTGATGCATACTTTATTTTTCTGCCTTTCATTGTATTGTTTAACATGTGCATTGAGTGGAATAGATAATACCTGACATTTGCAACTGACATCTTTAATAAACTTATGAAAGTTACAGTTCTTACAGCAGTTAGCTAAATTGAATATTAGTTAAACAGAAAAGGAAATACACATCAAATTCTTTTTTAACATGGAATAAACATCACTGCAATACCTTAATAATACTGCACTGTGTAATACTTGCTCTCAATTAATTTATGGTGTACTGATATCAAAAGCCATATTGTACCAGTGTAGTATGTCTATGAAAGTGTGTATTCACAGTTTGAATTGCATGCTTTGCTGGCTGAAAAATCTGGAACAACTGCTGAGGTGAAACCTGTTCCCTCTGTTTGAGATTAGCTAATTACAACCCCGATTGAAAATGCCTTTGAGAATTTATGAAGTTATTCGAACAAGACCTGAATTTTAAACTGGCACTTGTATTCGATAATATGTCACATCATCTCCTTTTGCAGAAATGTGCTAGCATGTAAATTTTGGCAACTATAAACTGAAACACAAAAGGAAGAAACTGGTTTCTAAATATGAAAACAGGTGTTTCCGTTATGGATCATTACAAAAACAACCTATAGCTAATGTAGGTTGTTTTTTAATGATCAAAGTTCATTCTTTGCCCATTGCTGTTAAAATATCCAATGAATATATTACAGAGTGTACAGTGTCCAAATTGTACAGTGAAAATACCTGTTTATGGAAAGTTAAGTTAAAGAACTAAACAAATAAAATTTAAGGAATAAGGCACATCAAGAAATTTGACACATCTGGGAAAACTGGTATAATAAGAAAGTGTATAATAATATGTCTAAAACTAAGAAGGTTTTAGGGTCAAAGGCCTCAAACTATAGAAAGATTCACTCAATGGACAAGTTAATCCATTGCATCATGTTAGTATGTAGTGAACCACCGAAGTAGAAATGACATCATTTTTGTTATTTCTCATATTGTGAATGCCTTCATGAGTTGCTCTGATATTGTATTACCTAGAATAAGCAACGCTTCACCAGTGGAGAAGACTAACATTACTTATTCTCTGCAGATGCCACCACCCAGGCCGCACCATTTCAAGGTTTTTTGGCCTCTCGTCAGTGTGCGGGTAGGTACCCTTGTGTAGCAATAAGTGACAACCCAGTTATGAAATATAATTCCACAATATGAAAGATGCCAGATGGTGTGCAATAGTATAGACTAAGAAGGTTTTAGGGCCAAAGACCTAAAAATATGGATATATTCACTAAATGGACAAGTTAGTGCATTGCATCATGTTAGTACGTAGTGAACCACCAAAGTAGGTGAAATGGCATCGTTTTTGTTTCATATAATATTGTGAATGCCTTCATGAGTCGCCTAATATTGTACTACCTCAAATAAACAACACTTCACCAGTGGAGAACGCCGACCGTGCCAGCCGGGTGGGTAAAGTGCCTGCCTGGAAACTCAAAGGTTGCGGGTTTGAATCCGCCTTGGGCTTGGATTAGAGTAGTGCAAAATCCTTGGGAGGTGCATTATGGCCACAGAAGCCGATGCGCCAACAACGAAAAAAAAAAAAAAAAACCAGTGGAGAACACTAATGTTGCTTATTCTCAGCAGATGCCACCACCCAGACGGCACCGTTTCAAGGCTTTTTGGCCTCTCGTTGGTGGGCAGATAGGTACCCTGGTGTTGCAATAAGTGACAACCCAGTTATGAAGTAAAACTCCACAATATGAGAGATACCAGATGGTGTGCAATAGTATAGACTATGAAGGCTGACCCTAAAACCTTTATTCATGGCGCATTATAACCTTCGATGTTTTTGCGCCATTAAAAATGAAAAAAATCAAATCAGCCCTAAAACCTTCTTAGTCTATACTATTGCACACCATCTGGTATCTCTCATATTGTGGAGTTTTACTTCATAACTCACTTGTCACTTATTGCAACACCGGGTACCTACCTGCCCACCAATGAGAGGCCAAAAAGCCTTGAAATGGTGCCATTTGAGTGGTGGTATCCACCAAGAATAAGCAACATTAGTCTTCTTTACTGGTGGAGTGTTGTTTATTTAAGGTGGTACAATATCAGGCGACTCATTGTTGAAGGCACTCACAATATGAGATATTACAAAAACAATGCCATTTTACCTACTTCGGTGGTTTACTGTGTAATATGTAGAGTAATTTTATTAAAAAGTTAGTTCAAAAATATAAGATTTCAAAGGTATATTCCAACACAATAGTTGAAATAAGATAAAAGTTGTATGCTTTAGTGCATTCAATTGTAATTGCAGGAAGAAATTTGCTGTCACCGAAGACTGAGTGCCAAATATTCCATTTTTTTTTTTAAACTTTCCCTGCTTAAGGCTATGCCTTTGTAGCCAAGTGATCAGGAGCGGGAGTGCTGTAGCATATGCTCTTTGAGTAGACCAAGGTTCAAGCCTCTGCTAAATATGGTTGATCTGCCAGCCTGCACTAGACCAGCGTGGCTGATTATGGTCCATTTCCCTCAACATGAATCATTGAGGAGGAGGCTTTCATCCTGCAGTAGATTAGTAATGGCTGCAATTTACTCTTTTTTTTTTTTTTTTTTTTTTTACCTGAGGCTAGGATAGCCCTTACTCTAAAAAGGTTAAAACAGAACATAAAACAGTCATTCACCCTTGATGTTCATTATCACCTGATGAATTTGCAGTGTCTGAGATTTTTAATGTATAACAGATTTTTCCTTTGCTCGTGAACCCATACATTTAAACAGATATTAGCAACTTAAGCAGAATTGGATAATGGTATTTTTTTCTAAGTTGGATGTAAACCCAAGTCTTGAGATCAAATACTCAGTGTCCTTGGTCTTTAATGGGAAAAGAGTCCTCTGTGATCAAAATCAGATGCAGTAAAGTGTACAAATTTTATTTTATTTCAAATACTGCATTGAAATATACCCATGCAGTCCCATATTACTGTTCTGTGCAGGACAAACATTGCCCAATTCTAAGAGTTAATGGTATATGTAATGGTCATTATGTACATTACTTGGCCAGTCACATAACAAAATACGTATTTGCAGGTTGGCATGCATTTGCTAACAGAGACTACCTACCAGAGATGAGAAGCCAGTAAGCTTTTAAACAGCTGTCCAGGTGGTGCCTGAGATTTTTAAATGTATTGCAGATATGCCATTTTTGGTGATGCTATACAGTTTTTTTTTTTTTTTTTTATACAGTTTTAAAAGGCATTAGGAATTTAGACAGAAGACTTCACTTCTACAAATTGCAGCATTTGGAAACTAAGCACCTTCAAGAAGATCCGACTGAAGTGTTTAAAAGCTATAAATGGATTGAGTAAACTAAGTGCTGATGGTATCCTTACTCTTTCTTGGGCAATTCACATAAGGGGACATAAATTTAAATTAAAAAAGGATGATTGTGGATTAGATGTGTGTAAATTTGCTTTCTGGCATTGTGGAAATGGGTAGTAAAATTTAAGGAATAATTAGACAAATTATTAGATGGGATGGAAAGATGAGGTGAGGCAGGTTTTTTTTTTGACTGCTGCTGTATAAGCCTGCCTGCTTGCATCATTTGCCACTTCTAATACTAACTGGAAATTACAATATTTGTCTCTAAATTAAATACAAGCTTATGTCTTAAGGTTGAATATATAGCCTTTGGTCTATAGCAAGAGCAAAGCTCTCCCATGATGTATATGAAAATGGCTATAAATATTCAACTCTATTTTTTTTTTTTTTTTTTTTATTAGGCACCTTACATCTTCATGTAATATCTCAACTCTTATACTCTGTTAGAAAGATTTGTTGAGTCATCCCAAGTTTCTTTAAAATCAGACTAATAGAAATCCAGCAATTATTATTTTTTGTCAGTCCATCTCCATGCAATAATTCAGACTCACGCTAGATGGAGTTTCATAAAATTTTATATTTAGATCTTTTAGAGAGATTTTTCACCCATTCCAAATTTCATTAAAACCAGAATAATGGAAATCTGCTAATTATTTTCTTTGCATATAATAACTTGGCTGTCTGTAGATTGATTTTCAGGAAATTTTGTTTGGCACTTTTGGTATTTTTTGTCAAGCATTCCCAAATATTATTTAAATCTAGTAATAGAAATCTGGAAATTATTATTATTATTTTTTTTTATACATATTACTTAGGCTATCCATATATTGCATATTGAGCACTGGATATTATATTTGCTACAGTGTGCTCATTGGAGAAATGAATGGGCAGTATGGCGGATGCAACAAAATGTTCTTGGTTTGTGCATAAAAATTATTTTTTGCTTTTTTCCCCTCCTATAATTCATGAATTATTATTATTTGCTAACTTGCCTGAAATGTAACACACTGCATACATTAACTAACCTGTTTATAATATTTCTCCTATCATTTTATGATAGGTTATATGACGGGATGTTCATTTTATGTTACTTTATTTATTGATTGGCATATTAAATATAATCAAAAATAAGCTATTAATTGTGATTTTGAAATGACTCAATCTGATAGCAAATTTTTTATTAAATGTGTGAATTTTGTTTAATAAAAGTCACATATGCACAAAACTTGCAGTTCTCATGCATTCAGAGATTATCTTATGCACTTCTCGAGCCTTCAAGCACTATTGTGTGGCCCTCAGGGTTACTAAGCTTGGCCCTCCCTGGACTAGTACAATGAAAGAATAACCTCCTTGTTTACGCACTCCAGCGTAACAGCTGTGAATTACAGGCTCTGAAAAAGCGATAAGTGTTTGCCTTTTTATTTACCTAATTGTTATTTTATATTGTACTTTATACGCAGTCTTATAGTTATGCTGGTTATTTTTATTTTTAATTTAGATAAAGAGTTTTTGTAGATTACTACTTAATATACATAAAACTGTTATTTCGTTCGAATCTTGCAGCCATTGTTTTTGTATAGAGTAGTAGGGAATTCAAATTTTTAATTGTGGTAACTAGGCAGTTCTAATGTATAATTATATACCGTAATATGCATCACTGCATTTAGGATTCTATTAGATAGCGTAGTATTGACAATTAATTAAATTAATTAAATTTATTGATCTAATTAATTTAAAATATCATGCCCCAGACTAGAGCAGCAAAGCAACGAGCACAAAGTGGCAGGAGTGCTGTGACTCGGGGGAGAACTGATGGGGGCGATTCTCCAACGCATCACAGCCTAAAAAAATGTTCAACTTGTGAAATGTTTGCCGAACTCTCTGGAACAGAATATGATCTAGCCAAGGAGGATGTCTTTGTGTGTGCCAGGTGCAGAGAGTGTCTAGAAATTAGGCATCAACTCAGCGTTGATGCCTACTGGGTGTCTATGAGAGCTTGAGGTATAGGGTAGATGCCCTCAAAGAAATTAATATGAGGGGCTGTCAAGCTCTCAGCCGCCCAACTCAATGCCAGAGCTCACTCCTGGGCATCAGGCAACACAGCGGCAAGCTCCAAGGCAGAATGCGCTGGTCCCAAAGAAACTAATTATTGTTGGTGACTATTGTTAGGGAGATAGGGAATATATTGTGTAAAAAGGATAGATGGAACAGGACCAGGGTATGTCTGCCAGGGGCAAAAGTTGATGACATTGTAAAGTATATATCATCTTTTAAGGGCACAAAAGGTGATATTGTTGTACATGTTGGCACCAATGACATTAAGAGTAGGAGATCTGCAGATTTACTTAACAAGTACAGGTCAATGTTGCAAAAAAGTCGTGAGTCAGGGTTAAATTTGAAAGTGCCTGCAATTCTGCCCAGACATGATAGGAGGGAATACATGATGAGAGCCTTGTCAATCAATTTGGCCCTGGAGGGAATGTGCAAGGCTCAAGGTGTAGAATTTTTTCCAGCGTGGTCTGTGTTTGTTAACAGGAGAGACTGCTTCTACAGGGATGGGATACACTTAAATAGAAAGGGTGCAAGAATATTTGCTGATGTTATCGAGGCAGTGTTAGGTGGGTCGGAAAACTGTTAGCTTGTGGGGATTCACAGACTAAAAGTTTAAAAGTAGCTGCAGGCAGAGGTGAAGGTGATTCTTGCACAACTTCTATTAGAATAAGTAGCGACCTGGAGCGAGGGGTGCTGGGGGTTTCAGGGACGGATGGCAGTCATCGTGAAACAGGTAGGTATATGGGATGTGTTAGGGTAACTAATAATAAGGATAGGTACATGTATACTTGTGTGTATACCAATGCTAGAAGTATAGTAAATAAATTTGATGAATTTGAAGTGTTGGTCAAGACATCAAAGGCAGATATTGTTGGGATAGCAGAGACGTGGTGTCACATAGATATAATGAATGCAGAACTGGAATTTGGGGAGTACAATGTGTACAGAAAGGATAGGAAGGGAGGAGGTGTTATGCTGTTAATTAAGAAAAACATAAAATCAAAAAAAGTGCATCCAGTTGATGTGGATGAACAGTGCACTGTTGAGTCAGTTCGGTGTGACATAACCACTGCGAAAGCAAAAATAAGAGTAGGAGTGTGTTGTTATAGGCCTAATGACTCGAATGAGTACCATGAACAGTTGTACAGAGAAATAGAGTGGGCTAGTAAATCAGAATGCCTTATAATGGGGGATTTTAACTTCCCAGATGTGCTACTGCAACAGTATCTAGATAATTTGGACAGATGGGCTAAGAAGTGGCAACTGAAGTTTAACCTTGACAAATGTCAAATTTGTCTTGTCTGACAAATTTGATAGGATATTATGATGTGGTTACAAAGGAACTGGATGCAAAAAATAATTTTGATATCATATATTTGGATTTCAGGAAAGCTTTTGACACTGTTGCACATGGAACACTATTGTACAAATTGGAGCAGAATGGTATTAAGGGTAAGTTGCTACAATGGATAAAAGGTTGGTTGAGTGGGAGAAGACAGAGGGTGGTAATCAATGGGTGCTGCTCTTCGTGGACTAATGTTATCAGTGGAGTCCCACAGAGTTCGGCGTTGGATCCTCTGTTGTTTTGTATATTTATCAATGATATTGATGAAGGTATATCAGGCTTAGTGTCGAAGTTTGCAGATGTGTTGATACAAAGGTTGACAGGGTTGTTAATGACAGTAATGGCAGTGTGCTACTGCAACAGGATCTAGATAATTTGGGCAGATGGGCTAAGAAGTGGTAACTGAAGTTTAACCTTGACAAATGCAAAGTACTGCATATGGGTAGAAGTAACCCCAGAGAAATGTACCAACTGTGTGGTACTACACTTAAGGTGGTAGAAAATGAAAAAGACCTGGGAGTAATTGTGCAGTCAGATATGAAGTTTTCTGAGCAATGCAGACAGGCTGACAGGGCAGGTCATGGGTTTTGTCAATGATATATAGGAATTTTTCTAGCAGGGAAAAGGTGGTGATTGTCCTGTATAAGGCAATGGTCAGGCACACCTTGGGTACTGCGTACAGGTCTGGAGGCCTTATTTTAGGAAGGATATAGATTTACTTGAGCGTGTACAGAGAAGGGCAACAAGATTGGTGAGGGGAATGAAGGGATCCTCTTACCAAGAGAGGCTTAAGTTCTGCAAATTGCAGTGGCTGGAGTCTAGGCACCTGCACGGTGATTTGATTGAGGTGTATAAGGCCTTGAATGGGTTGAGCATGCTGAATTCTGATGGGATCCTTCCACTTGTTCAGATTACGAACCTAAGGGGGTATAAATTCAAATTAGGAAAAGACAGATGTAAAATAGATGTGCGGAAATTTTCCTTTAGCCAGCGGGTGGTTAATTGCTGGAACAAACTTCCATCTGTCGTTGTGGAAGTTGAAAGGTTAAATACATTTCAAGGGACGCTGTGGCTCAGTGGCCTGAGGAACTGGACAGGCATTTCGAGGGAATGGTGTGTTTTTTTTTTTTTTTTTGGTTTGGTTTGGTTTTTTTTTTAGGAGCATTAGCAACTAAGGCCACATTGCTCCGGGATATGTGGTGGTCATTCCCTGACCTTTCCGCATCCTCCATATTTGGTGGTGACGGGCTCGAACCCCGGTCTAATCAAGAAGTGTGGGCTACGCACTGCTGCTCCTTCCCACCTGGCTACGGAGGCGCCATTTTTTTTTTTTTTTTTGGCTGATGCTGCATAAGCTCATACACTGCTTTCTTGCATCACTTGCCACCACCACCACCACCACCACCACTACTACTACTACTACTATTTTAGTTTGATCCTATAATTTGTGTTCATTGGAATTGACTTTTAATCAAGAATTCTTTCAAGCCTGCAACATAAAATGTAGCGTCATCATATATCATGATAACAAATAAGATGATGTTTCCATGTGATTATTTATTAGGTAAATTTTATAACACTGTAAAATTGTCCGTAAAACTGACTGATAGGCTTGCATGTCCATGCCTGTGCAGAGAAGCAACCCACTGGCTGAGTTTCTGGGATGATTACATTATCTATACCAATATTTCACATTGTTATTCATAGATTTTAATATGTTTTGTACTTGTAATGGTGTATAGTCAGTGAAGACCTCTTCCAAATTTAAAATTTTTAAATACCACTAGTTTGCTGTATTAAAGATGTTTGTCACATTTTTTTTCTCTTTTCATTATTGATGTGATCAAAGAAATATATGTATTCTGAAAGTATTAAAACTGAAGAAATAATAATTTTCACTGTATTTGCTTTTTTTTCAGTGGTTTCAGCATTCTCTTTCTTTACATTTCCTTAAACATTTGAAATTAGAGATTCTATGTGTATATGATATATATACTATTTTCAAATTTTTATTTTAGTTATAATCTAATTTAGTTAATTTTTTTTCCCAGAAATGTGACATTAGATGATTTAGCTATACCAGATACTTATTGCTCGAACAGTCCTCATTCTGGATATCAGTGTCCTGAGGGTATGATCTGTATGGAACTTAATCTGCCAAAAAATGTGTCTGGTTTTAATGGCTTTGATGATTTTGGTAAGTTTAAATTACGGTTGCATTATTGTTCTACATTTATATTTAATATTTATATAAATATGATTTTGTGGCTGGCAAATAACTGAAATCTTAATTTACCAAAATAGAATTGATTATGCATATATGTGCATAATGTATTTTTTCGATTTTCTTTGTTTGTAGCATGCACATAACATCTCTCTCTCTCTCTCTCACGACACTAAACTGAAACTAATTAATTACATATTTTTAAAATTTTTTAATATCAGGTGGTTATGTTATGGTGAGTTGAAATGTGTAGCATTTCAACTTATCATGACATAATACCTGATGTTAAGAAATTTAAAAAATATGTAATTAATTGGTTTCAGTTGGTGCTTTTTTTGATGAGTCTTATTTTTTCATAATGAATCTTAATGAGTTAGATGTGCTTTTATTCATATTATTTTATTTTTTTAAAAAGTATTACATGATTTTCAATTTTATGTTTACTTTCTTGTATCACTGTTTTATTGCATTCACTGTTTTCTTATATTACTGTTTTACATACACACATAATAGCAGCATCATTGAAAGACTGTTAATTCCATCAGGCATGTTATACATTATTAGTTAGAAAGAAAACTGTGTTGCATCACTCCTTTTTCTCTCATGTTAAATATCATTAATCCTTTCAAGAGTATGTCTGTAGATTTAAATTTTCCATGTGTAGGTTCTGGAGGGTATGTACATAGATCTGAATTTTAAAGGTTACTTCAAACAGTGTGTCTGTTAATGTGTGAATTGTTTTGAGATTTTTTCAGTG
Source organism: Mastigoproctus giganteus (assembly GCF_048544385.1). Classification (NCBI taxonomy): domain Eukaryota; kingdom Metazoa; phylum Arthropoda; class Arachnida; order Uropygi; family Thelyphonidae; genus Mastigoproctus; species Mastigoproctus giganteus. Next base: position 59,031,473 of record NC_143580.1, read on the forward strand.
CATGCTGGCATTTCTTATTTATGATTTCAACTACTTGTAGATACAGATTATAATAGCTAGCAACATGAAAATAACTTTCATCACTTGAGACATACTTGTAGTTAAAAACATAGTTAAAAACACCTTATCTACGTCATTTCCTAAAGAGTAATGAATGTATTTTCATTTATAATAACCTTATGTTCATTATCAATTAGATAAATGAATAAAGTTCTTGAGCCATAGTTTCGTGTTTTGATATCCTAGTTCCATTATTTCACATTGATAAAATACTTTGAATTTTGGGTTATATTATTGACAGATTTAATGATAATAGCTTCAGGGCTGGTAAAAAAATTAATAGTCTTATGTATTTATGGTTATTGTTTGCCCTACATAATCACATCTATCCTACATCTGTCTTTCCTCAATTTGAATTTATGCCCTCTCAGGTGATTATTCTGAGCAAGAATAATAGAGCATAATTCTGAGCAAGAATAATAGAGCATCAGCTATCTGGAATAATTAATGTCAGACCTATACTGGATAGCAAAATTTTCTGGATAATTGAATGTAAAGTAAAATTAAATAAATTCTGTTATAATGTATTAAGGTAAAAGAAAGATTTTAAATAGTGTGAAAAAACTGAATTTATTTAATTAAACAAAAATAATAATAACTTATATATAAAAATTCGTACATTTACATATGTATGTATATTCGGATAGGAATCTTACTGCAAATTTTATGTGGAAAAAAATGTAAGTAATTTTTTAAAATAATGTTTGATCATTTTTTTTGTGACTTTCTTTTTTTTTTTTTTTTTGTTGCTAAATCTCTCAAGTTCCTTAATAATATCAATTTGATTATATTCCTGGTTTTCTGCCCATTTCAGTGCTGTTTCTTTTCGTTGACATTTTACCGATAAAAATAATGAATTGTACAATTTCTGGCTGATATTATTCTTACTGAATTTGGAACTCATTCATTAGTCCTAATCCAGTATTTCACCAGATATACAACGTAAAAACAGATATAAGCATTTAGCATTAGCATTAGTAGAGGCACATGATGCAAGAAAGCAAGCTTATGCAGCATCAGCCTAAAAAAAAAAAAAAAAACCACTCCCATTTCACCCTTCCGTTCGTTCGAAATACCTGTCCATCTGAGCCTTAAATTTATTTAGGCTATCAACTTCCACAACAAGGGATGGAAGTCTGTTCCACCAACCAACTACCCGCTGGCTGAAGGCAAATTTCTGCACATCTATCCTACATCTGTCTTTTCTCAGTTTGAATTTATGCCCTCTCGGATGATTATTCTGAGCAAGAGGAAGAATTTTATCCGCATTGAGCATGCTCAAACCATTCAAGGCTTTATACATCTCTATCAGATCACATCGCTGGTGCCTAGTTTCCAGACACTGTAATTTGCAAAACCTTTAAGCCTTTCTTCGTAAGAGCAACCCTTTATTCTATTCATGCCTTTGTTTGTAGCGTCATCATATATCATGTAGATGGTTTTATGTGAATCCTTAGTAGTAGATGGTTTTATGTGAATCCGCAGTAGATGGTTTTATGTGAATCCTTCGCGTTTCTTTTAGGTATTTTGATTTGGACATTGATTATGAAATAATAGAGCTTTTGTATTGTAAATATTTTATTGAACATTCGCAAATTTTTATAATTTTTAAAAGACAAGAAGATGCAATGGATTTATGATAACTAAAGTAACTGATGTGTACCTGCGATTGCAACGTATCTAATGTCTAGAAAATAGCGTCGATTGAAGTACCGACTTTGTAGTTGAAACGACATACACAGCTGTTCAAGGCACCTAACAATGGAATGTTACGAAAATGCGAGACAAAAAAATAAATTGTTGACAAATATTTTTATTGTTGCAGTCATACTTACTTTAGGAAGTATGATTGTGACGTTATACTAATAAAAAAATCTAAACAGTTAGAACTCGAGATACTATCGTATCCAGGTATCATTGTAAAGAGGGGAGAGTGGCATGATGACCAGGCTGACTCGAGATATCATACCGGTCACAAAAAATGCATCACGCATTCTAATCACACTACTAGTGAATGCTTGGTGCAGACTAGTAGTGTGAACGTGGAAAGTGCCTCTGGTGGAAGCCTGCCGCAGATGACGTCACTTCCGTGACGTCATCTGCGGCAGGAATCCCCAAGGATGTTTCACATCAAAAAGTCAGCGAAACTGCGAGCCCATTGTTAAAATATTCACCATTCACCACTGAGCATAACCCCTCCTCCCTTCCTATCCTGTGGCGCCTCCGTAGCCAGGTGGGAAGGAGCAGTAGCGCGTAGCACATGCTTCTTGATTAGACCGGGGTTCGAGCCCGTCACCACCAAATACGGAGGATGCGAAAAGGTCAGGGAATGACTACCGCATATCCCGGAGCAATATGGCCTTAGTTGCTAATGCTCCTAAAAACCAAACAACAACAACACCCTTTCTATTTAAGTGTATCCCATCCCTGTAGAAGCAGTCTCTCCTGTTAACAAGTACAGACCAGGCTGAAAAAAATTCTATCCCTTTAGCCTTGCACAATGTTTCCAGGGCCAAATAAATACTCTTGTAGCATCATAAACATTTGTCTGAAATACTACCATTAATAAAAAGAAGGAAAATCAGCCTTTCAAATTATTCCAGATAACTGACTTTTGGATTACCAACATTCTACTGTATTTTTATAAGTAAACAGTCCATAGTTGTGCAAACAATGGAAATGATACCAACAAACATGAGCATAGAACATACATGGAAGCATTGACATTCACCAACAAACACTGTTCAGGAGTATGATGTATTGATGAGTATTAGCATGTTATGTATAAACTAGAAGTAGAAAGATAAAATACACAACATAGACATGGAGTGTAAATGAAAATTACCAAGGAAGAAAAAAAAATATACCACTATATATATATATAGATATAGATATAAATAAATAATGTGTGGTTTGTAACATAAATAAAGTGTCTGTGAAAATGGAAATGAAAGACACACAAAGTGCCTGAACTAAGAGAAGTTTCAATGAATAGTAGAAACTGGAAGTGAAGTAGTGGTGAAAAAGTGAAAGAATTTGAAAAACCTAGTACAAAAATGAACTGGGGCTAAGGAAGCAAACAATATACAAAATAATAATTTTTACACTGCATAGGGACTGTCTTGTCTGTTAGTATTACGATAAAGGCCACGTATTTGCTCCCCTTTTTTCTAATACTATAGACAAGTTTGGATACACAGTGCCTGATACATGGTCAGGAGTAGTCCCCTGATGAAATTCCTGGCTATGTATCATCTTTTCATTTACTGTATTCAGATTTTGCATATTTGCCATCCCTTGATTCAACCTCTTGCTAAAATTGCCTTTTCATATTATTTATTTATTTGTTATTTATTATTTTTGTATGTTGTTTGCGCTTCCTCAGTTCCAGTTCATTTTTGTACTAGGTTTTTCAAATTCTTTCACTTTTTCACTACTACTTCACTTCCAGTTTCTACTATCCTTAAACTTCCCTTAAACTTCTCTTAGTTCGGGCACTTTGTGTATTTTTCATTTCCATAGACACTTTATTTTTGTTACAAACCACACATTATTTATATTCTTTTGCTTCCTTTACTGCTGCACTGCACGTTTTGGAGCATTAGACATATGATAACTTCTGTTATTTTCATTTTTCTGTTTATTTTGCTTATTAACAGTTTAATATTACAACTATATATATATATATATATATATATATGTGTGTGGTGTAATGTACCAAAATATATACAGTAAACCATCAATTTTATGGACTAACGGGGGAAGGGGTTGTCTGTTATGGTTGAATGTTCATTAAATTGAAAGTTTTTTTAGACTATTTTTAATCCACACAACTTAAACAGTTATTCTGTATATGTATGTATTAGGAATGCCAAAATAAATTTAAACAATAAAAGACAAGGTTTTAATTACTAAAGTATTATGCTTGTACTATGCTTCTGTGTACTGTGTATCAACTTTATTGTGTGATACATAGTCAGCAGAAGATAATTTAGTATATACAGTTTTTCAATCACCATATAGTGGAAAATCTGTTTTTGGAGTCGGTATTAAGAAGTCAAAGTTTAGATACTAGGGAACCATTAGAGTCTGGAACAGTATTCCCAATGATAGCTTCTTATCAGCTGAATTAACTTCAATACTACATATACATGCTGGTTAAGTGCTGTTTACAAACTGCTTATAAACTGCGTCTTCGATGTTAATTTTATAACAGTCACTACGTTCATATGTTTTCTGTTGCCGCTTGTGGAAACACTTCCATCAACATCAGTTCTTAGTCTTGCAGTGCCAATACTGCACCTGTAAGGTTCTTGTTGAAAATAATGAACCTGCATACTTTGTTGGAGAATTACTGTCTGTTTTCTATTATTTGAAAGTAGTGCAATATAATGTAACTTCTGTGAAGGCAAAATTTTTTCCTGCTGCACACATAAGGACCATTGCATTAATGTTACAAAGCTTAGAATTGTGTGTTTGTTTGTGATTGAAGGATTACTTACTTTCTTTTAGAGACTGTCTGTAGTTATATAATAAATGGGAGATGTCATTTATTTGAAAGTAGTGCAGTACCAGGGCAACTTATTGTAAAGGGAAAGTTTGTTCTACAGTGGGTATAAAGAACAGTAGTTAAGTAACAGTATAAAGAACAGACTGCTTGTATTTATTTAAGCTTAAGCTTGCTTATTTTACAATATCTGATACAGTTTGTACAGGCAACTCCCCGTATAACATGGTACTTCTACAACACTGTTTCGCTGTAACATGATTGATAAATTGCAGCAATCCTCGCACAACACGGTACTTATATAGCACAGTTTCACTCTAACACGGTTAGAAAATTGGGGCAAACCTCACAACTCGTTATTTTTGAGCTTTTTTGCAGGGGAAATCCTGTTATATTGGATGTAAATTTTCAACATTTCCATTCTTTTTTGTGAATCCCCGCTGTTGACTCGCTAGTCGTTATACAAAAAAAGATCATTGGTAAATCCCTGTATTTTATTTTGTTGGGTTTTGTTAGGTTTTGTGCTTGTTTGAGACCACAAAAAATTGACTTAGAAGCATGCAGTTTGTGACTTTAAGGTTTTTGTAAAGTTATTTTGGCTTTTATTTGATCATTTATAAATTTTTCTGGGTGTGGATTACTAAACTTTGTTCTTAAGACCATATCGGAATAATTTCTTTGTTGTGAATTAAATTCCAGCCCTAAATTTTGCCTAGGGAAAGGAAAAAAGCACCCCTCACAAGAAATTTTTCAATTGTGGACTGTTCACTAAAAAGGCCTCTGTGGTCAGGAAATCTTTTTTGAGCTTTTTTTGAGCTTTATCTATCCATAATTGATGCTTCCAACTCTGACCAATTATAACTTTATAAACATAAATAAAATAAAATTACAAATAAAATAAATTAGTAAAATTGACTGTAAAATGTAGTATAATTTAAAATACCATAAATCATATAAATTCATATCAAATCATATAAAAACTTTTAAAAATACTATACATTAAAAGCGTTAAACCTGTACTACTATGAAACTTTTAAATACTATGCATTAAAAGCATTAAACCCGTACCACTGTAAAACAAGCTTTCGGCAGCATTTACTGCCTTCCTCAACATAAGTAGTGCTGCATCAACCATTCATTATAAAGCACTAAGCCTTCCTAGCAGACCCAGGATGTACTATGGTACCTGCGCATACTCCGTTTCCCATATATATCAGCACCGGAAGTGGCATGGGGCTGTACGACCTTAAAACGCTCATCCCTATCCAGGATAACGGTCTCAAACATTACATTACACTCCTACAATCCTTATCCCTATTTAAGCTATGATCACCCAAGGAACAAATCCTTTGGCTCTCCAGCCATCACTGGAAGATTTCCGTAAGGTTTCTGTAGATTTTACGTTCGTAACTTGCTGCCATTGTTATACAATACAGAATAGCATAGCATAAATCCCCAACAAGACAATGGAATAAAAATATGCTTTTACCCTAAATCCATGCATGGTGACGTCTTGTTGCAAGATTTTTCCCTTTCTTTAAGCAGGTCTTTGAAACAATTTCCACTATTCTGATTACATCTTAGGTGGATGCATTAATCCTGGAAAATATCTCAGGTAAGAGATTTTTTGACTTAAAATATAATCTTAAGATCCCATTTATTATATTTAGTATTCTATTTTGAGTTTTGATTTGGTTAAATTTCAAAACATTGATTTAAATTCAAAGTGAGGACTCAGATTCTCTACAAGAGAAAATCACAATAGTATAGCATCTGTCCGATTTTACGAATATTAGTGGGTCTTGATCACATAACTTGTCTGTCCAACATATCAAAAGCTTTCTTCAAATTTAAGTACATATGATATCAAAATTATTTTTTGCATCTACTTCCTTTGTTAAATAAATAATATTTTTATAAATAAATAATATTTATTTAACTCATATAAAAAATTTAGTTATAATTTACTATGAACTGGTCAGTTCTAATTGTATTTGTACAATTGTAATATTATATGGTGGGATTTCCATTACTTGGTAAGTAATAGCTGTACATGATTTCCTATGGAATTATTTTCTTTGGAATGATTACTTTGTTTCTTTACTCACTAAGTTTTTACTTTTTAAGTATTCACTTTCTACATGTATTCACTTGATTTGTTTTAACAATCCTTAATGAAATTACTCATAATTCACTTCCCATGTTAAGTCTTTATTGACATTTTAGATTATGTTTTCAGGTACGGACGATAATATATGTAGGTAGATGCAATTTTTATGGTTCTTGGATCTTTCAAGTATTAAAGTTACTTTATGGTTCCAAAAGATTTGGTACCTTACAGCCCTACCTTTTGTCTTCAGTCAAAACTGAGTATTACCTTGTATTATTTGCACTAAATCTACTCATCAAACCACCTTTGGATGCATACTAATCTCTTTCACTATTGAGTATATTCATTAGTAGTAAAATTTTATTCAGTACCTGTTTACTTTTGGATTCATCACTTGTATGCATCTAATACTATCTTTAGATCTATGTGACTCCTTATTTATATACAGGGTGTCTCAAAAATATTGGTACAAACGTTTAGGGGAGGAAGGTAACATCTAAAGGAATGTGAATCGCATGGGAACTCATAACCGGAAACTTCACCGTAAGTCGGTAGACGGCGCCGTTCATCAGTTCGCGATAGGGGAAAATTTCTGGTTTACTCATTCAAGCAGTAGTCGCTGCACGAATAGCATGCATCGATATACGAACTGTGAGCTGGCAGACATGCACCTAATGTATGGATTAGCAGAGGGCAATGGACGAGCCGCTCAACAAATTTATGGAGAAGGCTTCCCAGACAGACATGTACCGGACCACCGTTTGTTTGCGCGTGTGCATCAAAATTTGTGCGATTATGGGTGATTTAGAGGTAACAGGAGTAGTGCAGGCAGACCACGTTCAACGCGAACTCTCGCCATGGAAGAAAGTGCGTTGAATGCCGTCCAGAATAATCCTACTACCAGCACACGTGCCGTTGCCTCTGCCTTAAGGAGTGTCTCGTTGCAGTGTACAGCATGTCTGGCACGACGATTCCTTACACCCCTTTCATCTCCAAAGGGTTCATTTACTGCTCCCCCAAGATCATCTTGCATGTGTGGTTTTTGCACAGTGGTTTCTCCAAGAAAGTGTTCAAGACTTGAATTTTCCAGCCTATGTTTTGTTCATGGATGAGGCTTATTCAATCAGCACAATGCTCATGTGTGGGCTCACGACAACCCACACGGTGTGTGCCCCCATGCGGCACAACATCGCATCGCAATAAATGTGTGGGCAGGTATGGTCGGTGACTGCTTAGCCGGCCCATACCTGTTACCATCCCGCATGAACTCCACTAAATATCGGATCTTTCTTGAACAAGTTCTACCAGGGTTACTTGACGATGTTCCAGCAAATGTGAGATACAACATTTGGTTTCAACGTGACGGGACGCCTGCCCATTATGGAAGCTGTGTTCATGACCATTTGAACAGGCGTTTTGGGCGTCTATGGATTGGCCATAGTGGACCCGTTGCCTGGCCACCATGCTCACCTGATTTATTGAGCCTTGATTTCTTTCTGTGGGGAGCCCTCAAATCTATCATGTATGAATCGCCTGTGGATCTCATGGCGAGACTCTTCTGCACTGCTGCTGCTGTCAAAGAAACTCCAGGTGTGTTCAACCGTGTCCGCCAATCCATGCTGCGTTGGTGTCATGCATGCATTGCGTCTCATGGTGGAACCTTCGAGCATCTGTTGTAACATCATGAAATGCACGCATCTTGTACTCCATTGTTAATATTATGTCAAATAAATATTTGCCACTAATTACTGTCTTGTGTCATTTCTGCTTCTTGTGCCTCTGCTACTACTTTCCCGTGATGTTTCCGGTTATGGATTCTTATGCGATTCACATTCCTTTAGATGTTACCTATCTCCCCTAAATGTTTGTACCAATATTTTTGAGACACCCTGTATATATATATATAGTGCCTCCGCAGCCAGGTGGGCAGGAGCAGCAGTGCGTAGCACACCAAATATGGAGGATGCGGAAAGGTCAGGGAATGACCACTGCATATGCCCTGAGCAATATGGCCTTAGTTGCTAATGCTCCTAAAAACCAAATAACAACAACAACCTTATTTATATTACAAAAGTTTTGTATAAGTTATTTTCCTACAGTCTCCTAAGGATTTTGATGCCTTAACACCCCACCATCGGGTCTACCAGTCATCTAGTTTTATGCCATCTTGGATTTATTTCTTATTCTTTCATCATTGGATTTAAACTAGATTTCCGTATCAAACAACCTATGGAATCTTACTCTTTCCACCCTGTCACCACCAAATATGGAGGATGCGGAAAGGTCAGGGAATGACCACCGCATATCCCCCGAGCAATATGGCCTTAGTTGCTAATGCTCCTAAAAACCAAATAACAAACAAACTAACAAACTCCTTTAATATCTCCAATTTCTGCTATATAATTAAGACTGAGGAAGATTTTCAGGCTTTTCAAAAATTTTCCAAGAAATTATTCCAGAGAAGATAAGTGGTGCTTGAACTTCAGGAAAGAACAGTGGAAGGCTTATAGATTATTGACATGAATTCTGTTACACAGAATTTATTGATGTTTTTATTAGCAAGAACCACTTGCTAATAAAAACATCCTTCCTAAAATGAGATGCTAAAATAAACAGTGTAATTGACCTGGTAGTTAATGATCATGTTCCTTTGTAAACAGGCTAATCTTAATGGACAATTTATGTAGTTACTTGTGACCGTATTGTTATTTGTCTCCATCTAATGTGATGTCATAATATCAGTGGTGCCTTGTGCAATGTTTGGTCTTATTCGTATCATATGGTTCATTGTGCCATGTGCTTGTCCTGTGGGTCCTTGTGCCACAATTTATATTTTTGATTTATATTTCTGTATATCATATGAATCTGATACATATAATGGAGATTATATGTATCAGATTCATATAATGGAGTTGCCAGTTTCTGGCTAGGGGCTACTTGCTAATAAAAATGAAATAAAAAAAAATTAATAATAATATCCTTCTCTTATTAGTTTTGGCATTTTGTGTATTCTTTTGCCACTGGGTCTGTTGACATTGCTGAAACCAGGAATGTGGGGTCACAAAGCAACTGGATGAGTGGGAATTTAAATATATTGAAAGAGAAACATATATTATAGCTTGTGAGTGAAAAATTTAGTCTTTAGTAATATACAGCTATATGTATTTTGAATGCTTAACTGCTGCTTCCACATGTTTACATAGGTTCTGCTTTTGAGCAAAGATGATATTTTATATAAAGTTAGGCAGTATTTAAAAAAAAAAAAAAATAAGGAAAAGGCGAGCGAAAGAAAGAGAGAGAGACTGTGTATTTTATAAATTACCATTTAAAAATTTGTGAAACATGCCCACAAGCCATGTGATGAGTGTTTTCTTTCTTATTTGTTTATGTTATACCTATAATTCCAAATTAATTAACTAATTCATGTGTTTTCAGCCCATAGTTTTTTTACGGTATACCAAGCAGCATCTCAGGAAGGATGGGCACTTCTAATGTACAAAGCAATGGATAGTCTTCCTGCATGGAGAGCCACATTTTATTTTACTACCATGATATTTTTCTTGGCATGGCTAGTAAAGGTAAAATTATTTTAAACAAAAACTTATCAGAAATTCCAAAATTTTTAATATTTGCAATTTTTAAAATATTATACAGGAAATTTTTAGAATGGTATGCATTTTACTGTATGTTTTTAGCATTAGCATTAGTAGAGGCATATGATTCAAGAAAGCAAGCTTATACAGCTCAACCAAAATAAAAAAAAAAAAACCGCTTCTCATTTCACCCATCCATTTGCTCAAAAGTTTGTCCATTTTTTCCTGAAATTTATTTAAGCTATCAATTTCCACAACAACAACAGATGGAAGTTTGTTCCAGCAATCAACTACCCGTTAGCTAAAGGCAAATTTCTGCACACATCTATTCGACAGCTGTTTTTCCTCAGTTTCAGTTTATGCCCCCTCAGGTTTGTAATCTGAGCAAGAGGAAGAATCCCATCAGTATTGAGCCTGCTCAATGCTGATGGGATTCTTCTTGCATGGAGAGCCACATACACCTCATTCAGATCACGTTGCAGGTGCTTAGTCTCTAGATGCTGCAGTTTGCAGAATTTAAGCCTTTCTTTGTAGGAGCACCCCTTTGTTCCCCTCACCAGTCTTGTTGCTCTTCTCTGTACTTGTTCTAGCAACTCTACATCCCTCCTAAAATGAGGCTTCCAGATCTGTAGGCAGTACTCAAGGTGTGGCCTGACCACTGCCTTGTACAAAGGAATAATCACCTCCTTATCCCTGCTAGCAAAATTCCTGTATATCATTGACAGTACCCCATGACCTGCTCTGGTAGCCTGTCTGCACTGCTCAGAAAACTTCGTATATGACTGCACAATTACTCTCAGGTCTCTTTCATTTTCCACTTCCCTGAGTGTAACACCACACAGATGGTACTTTTTTCTGAGGCTACTGCTACCCATATTCAGTACTTTGCATTTGTCAATGTTAAACTTCAGTTGCCACTTCTCAGCCCATCTGCCCAACTTTTCTAGCTCCTGTTGCAGTAGCATACTGTTATTACTGTCATAAACAACCCTGCCAACATTTGTATCATCTGTGAACTTCGACATTAAGCCTTTTATACGTTCATCAATATAACTGATATACAAAACAGCAATGGGCCCAATACTGAACCCTCTGGACACCACTAATAACATTAGTCCGTGAAGAGCAGTGTCCATTGATTACCATTCTACTTCATCTCCCACTCAACCATCCTTTTATCCGTTGTAGCAACTTGCCTTTTATCCATTGTTTTGAGATACTTTGCTGAAAATGTTCCAAATGAACATGCTTTCATGCAGGTACTGTCACATTTCCAGGTAGCTGTTATTGCCCTGCTGATAACTCTGTTTGCCCTTTGGAGCAGAGTGGTTAGGCATCAGCCATTTTCAAGTGTTCACTTTCTGCATGGAGACCCATTTGCTTGGCAAATTTTGAACATAGTACCTCGGTACTATGCTGACTGCAATAAGATGAATATCTTGTATATTAATGTAATCAAACTAAATTCATTGCAGAATGTTTTCACAGCTGTTATCACTGAAACTTTTAATGAGATCAGAAAGATCACAGATATGGGATGAACGAGGAACCATCCCAAATGTACAGTGGGATCAACTGATGATGTTACCAACGGTGAATTCTAAATAGGAAGCTTTCAGGGACTTAATCTTGGAGGCTACTAGGCTTTTCATACCAACTAAGAAATACTGATCAAGGTTCAGGCCTAAATGGATGTGAGATTAATTAATGAGACTCATGGCAGAGAAGAAGAATAATGTATGGGATGCATATAAATTATTAAGCGACACAGAAGCCTATGGCAGATATAAGCTACCTGTAATAAAGTCACAAAGGAGGTTAGGAAGGCAAGGCAGATTACGAGAAATCTTTGGCAAAGGATGCAAAGAAACACAGCAAAGAATTCTTTTCTTATGTAAACTGTAGAAAGAAGGGGATGAATCAGATTGGTCCACTTAACATAGATGGTTTGACTGTTGATGATCCTGCTCAGTAACGGACAAACTGAATGAGTATTTTGCATCTACATTCACACGAGGAATTCTTTAAGAAGGGGGAGCAGAAGTTTACTAAACTCTTAACAGGGAGCTAAATGATTTTGTAATAATGGAGAGCAAAGTGGAGGAAAAATTGTTGAAGGTAAACATAAGAAAGGCACCTAGGGTGGATGGAATCTATCCAGTTATAATAAAGGAGGCAGCAAAGGAAGTAAGCAAACCCTTAGCCATAATTATGAGTGCTTCCTTGGACTCAAGGGAGGTAGGTACCCATGGATTGGAGATGTGTAAATGCAACCCCAATCCACAAAGGAGGATCAAAGGGAGACACAGACATGTTACATTACAGACCTCTAATTTAACTTCTGTTCCAGGGAATTAATGGAGGCACTGGTTAAAGAAGCATTGCAGGATCATCTAGACAAGACTTCAGTTATAGCTTGGACACAGCATGAGTTTGTTCAGGGGAAGTCTTGTCTGACCAGTTTGATTGGATACTATGATATAGTCACAAAGGAACTGGAATGCAGGGAATAACTTTGATATAATATATTTGGATCTTAGAAAGGCTTTTGATACTGTTGCACATGGAAGACTGCTGCACAAATTGGAGCAGTGTGGCATTGGAGGCAAATTGCTGCTATGGATAAAGGGATGGTTGAGTGGGAGAAGACAGAGAGTGGTAATAAATGGACACTACTCTACGGACTAATGTTATTAGTGGAGTCCCCCAGGGTTTGTGCTGGGCCCATTATTGTTTTGTGTATTTGTTAATGATATCAATGAAGGTATATCAGGCTTAATGTCCAAGTTTGCAGATGATACAAAGATTGGTAGTTGTAATGATACTAAAGACAGTATGCTACTGCAACAGGATCTAGAAACGATAGGCAGATGGGCTGAGAGGTGGCAACTGAAGTTTAACATTGACAAATTCAAAGTACTGCATATGGGCAGCAGTAACCGAAGAGAAATGTACCAACTGTGTGGTACTACACTCAGGGAGGTGGAAAATGAAAAGTTTTCTGAGCAGCGCAGACAGGCTGCCAGAGCAAGTCATGGAGTTTTGTCAATGCTATATAGGAAATTTGCTAGCAGAGACAAATAGGTGATTATCCCTTTATATAAGGCAATGGTCAGGCCACACCTTGAGTACTGCGTACAGGTCTAGAAGTCCCATTTTAGGAAGGATGTAGAGTTGCTAGAAGTAGTACAGAGAAGGGCAACAAGAGTGCCAATGGTTAGAGAAACAAAGGGGTGTGCTTACGAAGAAAGGCTTAAGCTCTGAAAGTTGCAGCATCTGGAGACTAGGCACCTGTGAGGTGATCTGATTGAGGTGTATAAGGCCTTGAATGGTTTGAGCAGGTTCAATGCTGATGGAATACTTCCACTTGCTCAGACTAAGAACCTGAGGGGGGGCATAAATTCAAATCTAGGAAAGACAGTTGTAGAATAGATGTCTGGAAGTTTTCATTTAGCTAGCGGGTAGTTGATTGCTGGAACAGACTTCCATCTGTTGTTGTGGAAGTTGATAGTTTAAATAAATTTAAGGCTGAAGTAGATAAAAATTTGTAGTGACTGGATGGATGAAATGGGAATTTTTTTTTTTTTTTTGGCTGATGTTGTATAAGCGTGCTTTGCTTTCTTGCATCGTATGCCTCAACTGATGCTAATGCTAATGCTAATATGTGGTTTAGAATAATTTTTGCTACTAACCCTTTTAGCTTTGCAATTTTGAATTACAAATGATCAATCTCTGTGGCTGATATCCCAATATAATCAAACTAAATTTCATTGCAGAATGTTTTCATAGCTGTTATCACTGAAACTTTTAATGAGATTAGAGTACAGTTCCAACAGATGTGGGGTGAACGAGGAACCATCCCAAATGAAACTACTCCACAGGTGAGTTTTAACTTCACTATGCACTGTTCCATGTATGTAGTGTAAAATATTGAGTTTGTAAAACTCACCTGTACAAAAGTAACGTGTTAGCCAGTACAAAACTAACATAAAGGTTCTCTCAAGAGCAGGTAAATATGTTTGAACAGTAATAATTTTGAATATTTTATGAAGGATATTTCATTACAACTCCAATATTATATCTTTATTTCCAATTATTAAATATAGCAAGAACTTCTTTTTTAAGTACTTACTGTCTGGTTAAATGATCATTAAATTAAATGGTCATTTGGTTAAATGATCATCTTTCTGTCTGTGTGGTTAAATGATCATAAAAAGTATAGATGAAAGAATTTTAAAACTTAGTTTAAAAAATCAAGCTTTATTCATCCTGAAATGGATTCCAGTCAAAGTGTGCCTGTTTTTTTAAATCTAAATAAAAGTGACTATAAATTGAATTTAATTTACTTAATAGATGAAATCTGGAAGGAGTTACTTTTTTTTAAAGATAATTCATTTTACTGTAGCATTAAGAAAACTAATTTTTTTCAGCATTTACTCATTTTCAGTTTTTACTTACAGCAGAACAGTAGAAGGGTGGTTTATATGCTGTGGAACAGTCATGTGTTTTTGTAAGATGCTATTCAGTTAAGTGAAAGGAGTGGGAGGAAAGGGGCATGGGAAGGGAAAGGATCTTAATCTTGTCTAAGTTCCATATCCTTGAAAAATCCACAGGTGATCGATCTGATGTTTAAAATGTTCTCATCGTGGTTTAAATTTTTAAATTGCCAGAGCTTCATTTAATCATAATTTATATTCATTTTCTTTTATTAGGTTTTTAAAACTTTTTTAAAGCAGTTTTAAAAATAACTTCATTATTTTTAAAACTTGTATTATGATAATAAACGTGTGTGTTTGATATGTGTGAACAACTATAATTCAATTATTAAGAATTCTATAATTTATCTAGTTGACCCAATGTTTTTTGCTCTGCAATTATCCTGGAACTTATCAGATAGACAATATTGGTTGTCATTTTTTTCATAGTTATAGTAATAGTATTTGCTTATTGTGCAAGGAAGCCATAAGCTTTTGCTGCACTGGAAAAAAAAAAAAACTCACAAAGTAGATAAGAAAATACAAATAATGTGCTTTCTTCCTCATATAGGTAACTATCCAGTTGACCTGTGAATTTATTCAAACTGTCAGCCTCAACTACCTCCAAGGTAGTTGAGTCTGATAGTTTGAATAAAGTTGACACAATCAATGACTTGCTGGCTAAAAGAAAACTTCCTACAATCTAATCTAAACCTTAACCCCTGTAATTTGAATTTATGGCCCCCAGTTCTGGAATTCCTTATAACAGCGAAAATTCCACCTTCATTCATTTTACTTATCACTCTCAGAGCCTTATAAACCTCAATCAGGTCACCTCTGAGGTGCCTGGTTGCCAAGCTCTGTAGCCCACATAATCAGTCTTTCCTTGTATGGTTGTCCTTTTGCCAATTCCACCATTCCAGTTGTCCTTCTTTGTACCCTTTCAAGAAGCCCGCTGTCTTTTTTCAGATGAGATCTCCATACTCAAACACAGTATTCCAAATGTAGCCTTATAATTCCTTATACAGTGGTATTATGACCTCTCTCTCTGTCTCTACAGGATAACATTCGATAAATCATTGGTAAGACAATGTTGGCATTCCTAGCTACCTGTTTACATTGTTCAGAAAACTTCATAGCTTCCCATATCATAACTCCCAGATTCCTTTCCTCTTTCACTGTTTTTAATTCAATCCCACCAAATATTTATGGGGTTGCTATTCCCTTAGTGTAAGATCTTGCATTTAGTTACATTAAAACATAGCTGCCACTTCTCTGACCAACTTTGAAGTCTGTTCACGTCATCCTGAAGGAGCACTGCTTGGCACCGACGATTAACGACTCTACCAATCTTTATATCATCTGCAAATTTTGAAATCATGCCTTCTATCCCTTTGGATGTCATTTATGAAAATGAGAAATAACAGTGGTCCAAGAACCGATTATTCAGGGACCCCACTCCTGACATTACACCAATCAGAAGAATATCCATTAATCACAACCTCTGCCTTCTGCCCTGCAGCCATCTAGCAATCCATCTTAGAATCTTACCAGTGATCCCAACCCTGTTCATGCTTATACAGTAACCTCTCTTGAGTGACCGAGTCAAATGCTTTGCTAAAATCCAAATAAACTATGCTGAAATTGTTCTCTACATCCAGCTCATGAGTAACTGTGTCAAAATGGCCTGCTAAGTTAGTTAAACATGGTTTTCCCTTAAAAAAGCCACATTGTGCTCTTCAGAATGCCATGTCTGTTTAAATGTCCCTGGATTCCACTCTTAATCATTGCCACTAAGATTTTTCCTACCACTGAAGTCAGACTAACTGGTCTGTGTTCAGTGGTACCAACTTCACTCTTAAAACCACCTTTGGTTAGTCTTCGGTACAAGTTTCTTACTGATGGATCTTTGTGACAATCAATGATAGGCAGGTCTAGCCATTCCCACTTCTTCGCATTGATTGACTGTTAATCAAAATGATTTTGGGGTAGTGTGAATGCCGTTTTACTATTTATTCCTGTGTGAAATTTCATTTCCAATTTAAAACCAATAGCAAAGGGAGAAAAATTTCCCAATTACCCCTTTTTTGGCACTAGTTTAAAATCATTAAGTGATTCCCCCCTTTGCTGCTGGTTAAAATTAGGAAGCAATTTTCTACCAGTATTAGATCTTCCAATCACTGTGAAGCAGTGGGCAGAGCTGGACCTGCTTATTAATCATTTCAAAGATCCATGGGTAAAAATCTTATACTAAAGATTAACCCCACTTTTATGTATTGATGATATGGTGGCACTTCTCCAATCCAAAGGAATCTCTCCCCCCCCCGAGTCCAAAGATACCCTCATAATTAACCTCAGTGGTTCAATACACTCCCTGGTGGTCTCCTACTAAACTACTAGGTATATGCCATCAACTTTGGAGCCTTACTTGCAGGGCCGTTCCCGACTTCTTGGCTGCCTGTGTGCAGCAAGTATTTAGTGCCCCTTTATGTCATATTTTTAAAAGGAAAAAATGTTTCCGAAAAACTTTTAGTTTTTACTAGTAATATGAATACAATGACACAAATTTAAATTACTGTAAAAGTAATATAAATTTTTTTACAGTTTTACTGAAACTGATATACAAAACTATATAATAATCCTACCCTATGCATAATTCTTAAGGTGTCCTTCTGCCCGTCTGTCTCCCGTTCTATTTTAAAAATCGTTTTACTTAGAGAAATATGGTAAACTTTGTTTCAACTCACTAGGAGATCCTAGGAAAACTATTCTCATTTTCAACCACAGAAGAAAATTATGTGCTTCCAAAATAATAAATGTAAAATTAGATTTTTAAACTTGCAGCATTATTTTCTTTTGTGGAATTAAATTACTATTTATGAACTAACTACAATGAAACATGAGTTAGTTCATTGTAGTTAGTTCATAAGAAAATTCCATAAATATTTGTTGTAATGTTTGCAGATTTCATTCTATATTTATGACTTAAATTCATGAGATACCGTATTAAGAAATCATCAGATGAAGATATTACGTAATAATTTTTTTCGTAAATTCCTCTGAAAATTAATTTTGATTTAAATGATTTTTGACAAAATTTTAATAATTTTAATGTTTATTTTGGAATATTTTCCTTTAATTTTTCCCATCTGTATGAAGAGGAAGAAAAGACAGTATATAACCCTTGCACAATATCTAAAAATTGAACAATTTTGAAAGTGATTTTTGTTGCATCATTGATTACTAAATTTAAAATATGAGAATTATATGGTACAAACATTAGCATTAGTAAAGACACATGAGGCAAGAAAGCAAGCTTATACACCTAATTCTGTTTTTGCACGAACTTTTTTTACACGAATTTGATTTAACACGAATTCAAAATAAATATTTCATTCTCTTTTTACACGAGTCATTTTGATTTAACACGATTTCTATGAATTTTTTTTTTGCCTAAATTGTAAGAATTTTTTTTTTATTTGTGGCATATTAGTATCATTTCTATATTACATGCACCAATAGATTGGATAACAGCTAGTGTGTGCGTTTTGAAACGCGTGCTTTTGCTTACCAATGTGTACGTCTAGGTATCTATGAATCATCAACGTTTTTATTGAATTTGGTGCACATTTACGGTATTCGTGCATTGTACCTTCGGAAGACATGTAGTAGTAAGCTCTATTTCAAAGTGAAAGAATCTTTAGTGAAATTTGTGCACATATAAATTTATTAATTTTGCCAATAGTCAATAAATTGTAAGTTTACAAATTTTTCATACATTTTTTTATTAATTATAACTGAGATATTTTTCGGTAGCCCTTATATAATGTCGAATAATTCGCCTATTACCAGAACTTAAAATTCAAATTTTAGATAGTCTTGCAACTGGACAAGTGGCTGCGCCTCTAGGAAAGCATTTTGGTGTACATGAAGCTACCGTAAGAACTATTAAGAAAAATGAAGCTGCAATTAGGAAGTCCGTATGTTCTGGAACAAAAGTAAGTGTTAATTCATCATCATATACAAGAGATATTGTCAAGGAAAAAATGGAAAAGGCTCTGGTAATATGGATAGAAGATCAGTCACAAAAAAGAGTACTAGTAGATGGAAATGCCATCAAGCAAACAGCACTAAGAATTTACAGACAGATTAAAGAAAAGGAGCCAAGCACTTCATCCCAGTTAAACAGAAAGTATGAATTTTCTGCGAGTACAGGTTAGATGACAGGGTTTCTTAAAAGGAATGCTCTTCATAATATAAAAATTAAAGGTGAAACTGCATCTGCAGATGAATCGGCTGCTAAAGTATTCCAGCAGGAACTTGCAAAAATTATTGAAGATGGAGGATACACTCCTGATCAAGTGTGGAATGCAGATGAAACTGGTTTCTTCTGGAAACAAATGCAACAGAACGTATGTAGCCAAATCACAGAAAACTGCTGGTGGTTTTAAGGTAGCTAAGGATCGCGTGACGTTATTATTTTCCTCCAACGCTTCAGGAGATCGTATGTTGAAACCACTGCTGGTAAATCGAGCCCTAAACCCACGTTCAATGAAAGGTGTAGATATCAATAAACTGCCTGTTCACTGGATGGCAAACAAGAAGGCCTGGGTGACCACTACTATTTTTACAGAATGGTTCAACAAATGTTTCGTCCCAGAAGTCAGACGTTATATGAATTTGAAAGGTCTTGAATTTAAAGTTCTTCTGATTCTTGACAATGCACCCGGCCATCCTGTCTTGGAAAACCCAAACGCACAAATTTTATTTCTGCCACCTAATACTACATCTTTGATACAACCGCTAGACCAAGGTATAATTGCGACAATTAAAACATACTACGTAAAACGAACATTCCAACACGTTTTGGACAAACTGAATGATGAAACACTAACAATCATTGATGTGTGGAAGAAATTCTCAATTATGGATTGTATCAATCAAGTTGGATTAGCGTTAACTGAATTAAAACCAGCAACTTTAAATGCGTGTTGGAAAGCGGTTTGGCCACAATGTGTAAAAAGCAAAGATCCCATCATCCCTAATACGACCGAATTTCCCAACATCATTACAATGGCATACAAAATTGGTGGAGAAGGATTCGATGATCTATCGTTTGAAGATATTGATGAATTGTTATCCGACAAAGCCCTAAGCGAAGATGAAATATTAGAGGTTGTCCTTGGGACTCCTTATCCCACAGAACGTAGTGATAATGAAGAAAATGATCCTGTTCTAAATGCAGATTTAATAAAAGAAGGTCTGAAACTGGCCAGAAAATTAGATAATCATTTTGTCAAAAATGACCCTAATGTGGAACGCGCTGGGAAGTTTCAACGTGAACTGAAGTTGTTGACAGCCTCTTACAGAGAATTATATAACGGCCTAACCAAAACACGAACACAACGATTAATAACTGAATTCGTTCGTAAAACCGGTGAAACATCAGCACCAGAGGAGACTCGTGCTGATTTTGCTCAAGAGATCACAGAAAGAATTTCATTAATAGAGGAAGAAGACGATGTCCACAACATTTCTAGTGATAGCAGTGATATTCCAGTCGTACGCAAACATATGCGCCGTTTATTATCAGAAAGTGAAAATGAATAAAATCTTTTTATGTGTAAAACAGATTTTTTTTGTTCATGAAGAATTTTTTTTCATTTCATATGCATACAAATTTATTTTAATACATTTTAATTTCATATTATTACATGTGTATTTTGTTTAAATAAAATAATAAGCTTAAAACGAATATTTTTATGTGTTTTTTTTTTTAATTATTTTTACTGATTTTTTTAGATCCGGAACCAATCTTCTTTTCTTCCATAAATACAATGTCTTTTTTTACACGAATTTTTTTTACACGTATTTTTCAGGAACGTATCTATCGTGTAAAAACAGAATTAGGTGTATAGCATCAGCCAAAAAAAAAAAAAAAAAAACCCACCCTTCTCATTTCACCCATCCACTCGTTCCAAATGTTTGTTTTGTTCTGCCTTGAATCTATTTAAGCTATCAACTTCTACAATGACAGATGGATGTTTGTTTCAGCAATCAACATTTCACTGTCCACCCATGTCAACTGGATGCACTTCCTTAGATTTTATGTTTCTTAACTAACAGTATAACTCCTCCTATCTTCCTACCCTGTCTATCCTTTCTGTACACATTGTACTCCCCAAATTCCGATTCTGCACTTCTTATATCTGTGTGACACCATGTCTCTGATATCTCAACAATATCTGCCTTTGATGCCTTGATCAGCACTTCAAATTCATCAAATTTATTTACTATACTTCTAGCATTGGTGTACATGCAAGTATACATGCACCTGTTCTTACTCTTAGTTACCCTAACACAGCTCATGTAATTACTTGTTCCATGATGATTCTCAGCAAGTCTTGAAATCCCCAGCAACTTGCTCTATCTTGGCCGGTGCCAGCCCCAGGTGCAACATTTTAAAGGCACATTCAACCAGTTATATATTTTAAAATTGCTTCATTTTTGATTTTATTACATTCAGACCTGTGTTTAACGAACTTCTTTATAGCAAATTTTTTGAATTCTTTTTAGTAATTACATTTAAAAGATTCTGTAGAATGAAGAAAATTTCCATATAATGAACAGATTACAAGAGACTTAACTTTGTATGCTTTGTTTCCACCTCTGGCCTTTAGGCAATATAAGCAATTAGAAAGCGCAAATTAAGAGTTAAAGGGATTACCGTTTAGGCGTATTCGAGACACAGATAATAGCTTCTGGTCAACATGTGTTCTTTGTTCAAAATAAAAATAAATATTTTATTAAAAGAAATACTGCATTATCTTTGTACGTGCTACTTATGATTCCAGAAATTTTTGTGAGAGTTAAAAAAATTATAAATTCAGGATTTATAATCACTTATGGAAAAAAATATCAGGGAGGAACAGTGTTTTACAAATTTCGAAAATAACAGAGAAATCCAATTACAGACTTCTATAAATTTTGTAAAATAATAAGAGGAGTTTACCTCAATATAGTACGTAGAACACTTCCGTATGATACCCTCCAGAAATTAAAACGGAAAAAACGAAAAAATCGACAACTTACCGGTACATTAGAGTAAAATATAAATAATTAAATAATTAAAAAACCAATTTAACACAATTCAAATCAATTTAAAACAATTAAAAATCAAATTAACGCAATTAAAAGAATTTAACGAAAATATTCAAAACGATTTTCCTTCCTAACTTTCGGATAAAATTTAACAAATATTTTCGTTAAAGTCTTTTAATTGCGTTAATTTGATTTTTAATTGTTTTAAATTGATTTGAATTGTGTTAAATTGGTTTTTTAATTATTTAATTATTTATATTTTACTCTAATGTACCGGTAAGCTGTCGATTTTTTTAGTTTTTTCTGTTTTAATTTTTGGAGGGTATCATATGGAAGTGTTCTACGTACTATGTTGAGGTAAACTCCTCTTATTATTTTACAAATATTATTATCAATGTAGAACGTATTGAGTATTATAGCTCTGATTCATACTATCTAAGACTTCTATAAAGTATGGCCTGCTTTGTGACATCACACCTCTCAGCTTTTTGGTTTGTCTTCCATTGCTAACCTCTGGAAGACAAAACAAAATTTTTCAAATATCTGTTAATATTTCAACAGATATTTGAAAAATCAAGATATAAAATCTGTAACCCCTTTACAACTCCAGCCGACCGGGCTAGCTGGGTGGGTAAAATGCCTACCTGGAAACCCAAAGGTTGGAGGTTTGAATCCCGCCTTGGGCTTGGATCACAGTAGAAAATGCAAAACTTTGGGAGGTGCATTATAGGCACAGAAGCCAATGTGCAAACAACAAGCAAAAAAAAAAAACAACTTCTCCACTTTGTTCATGAGTATTGTCTAATAGAATCTTATCTAAATATAGAAATAGCGCTATGAATTTTTCTTACCCTGCCTGTAACAGTAGCTTCTTGTCCTTCAAAGCGAGAAAAATTCAATTAAAATAATACACCTTCATTGCATATTTTTAGTTTATGTTATAATGTTAAAAGTACTATATTTCACAATATTATGTTTCTATGATTTTATACTAGATATATAAACATAAACTATCTGGTTTTTTAATTTCTTTGTAGTTTATATTGAATTAAATTCTCTGTAGATACAAATGAATATTTGAAAGTTTCTTTTTCTTTGATATTTTTGTTTTGTTATATTCATTGTATTTTAAATTATTTTATTAATAATATATGCAAATCCTAGACCATTGCAATAGTAATTTTTATAAATTCATAAAGTTTGCAGAGGCACAGCAAGGTAGTTCAGAGGGGGGATCCCGGGGGGGGGGGGGACTCAGGATTCAGGGACATAAACTGAAGGAATTATCTATCACAATCAGGGGCTCCAGGAAGACATGTTTAATGTCGATGACCCTAGCTATGCTACTAAAAGATTGACTACCTGCATATAATGGGGCCGTATTTATAATACTTTTGCCCCAGGCATAAGATTGCATAGTTCTGGCTCTGCTCATCATTATAATAGAAACAGTGCAAGAATCACTTTAGCCTCTGTCTGTGGCTACTGTTAATCTTTTAGTCTGTGAATCCCCCAAGCTAACAGTTTTACGACCCACCTAACACGGCCTGGATAGCATAAGCAAATATTCTTGCACCCTTTCTATTTAAGTGTATCCCATCCCTGTAGAAGCAGTCTCTTCTGTTAGCAAGCACAGACCATGCTGAAAAAAATTCTACCTCCCGAGCCTTGCACAATCTCTCCAGGGCCAAACTGATTGATATGGCTCTCATCATATACGCCCTCCTATCATGTCTGGGCAGAATTGCAGACGCTTTCAAATTCAACCCTAGCTTGTGACTTTTTTTCAACATTGACCTGTGCTTGTTAATTAAATCTGCAGATCTCTTGTTCTTAAGGTAAGATTAATGTTTAGTGCTAACGTGTGCAACAATATCACCTTTTGTACCTTTAAAAGATGATATCTGCTCTTCAATGTCATCATTTTTGCCTTTGGCAGACATACCCTGGTCCTGTTCCACCTATCCTTTTTGCATAATATATTCCCCATCTCCCTGATAATAGAGTCACCAACAATAACTAGTTCCTGTGGGACCAGTGCATTCTGTCTTGGAGATTGTCACTGTGTTGCCTGATGCACAGGAGTGAACTCTGGCATTGAGTTAGGCAACTGAGAGCTTGATAGGCCCCTCTTATTAATTTCCTCTAGGGCATCTACCCTACACCTCAAACTTTCATAATGCCCATCAGAACCCTGAGTTGGCATCTAATTTCCTCAGAGTCTCTGCACCTAGCACACACACAAAGATATCCTCCTTGGCTAGATCATGTCCTGTTCTAGACAGGTCCACAAACATTTCACATTTCGTGCATTTTTTTTAGATTGTGATGCATTGGAGAATCGCCCTCTTCGGTTATCCCCTGAGCCACAGCACTCTGGCTAATCTGTGAGCAATGCTTTGCTGCTCTAGTCTTGGTCTTTGGTCGTGATTCCATTTAAGTACAATTTAATTAAAAATGAAATTTAATAAGATTAATAAATTTTATTGATTAATTGATAATACTATACTATAATGAACTAACAAATTTCTGATACAATGCTACGTGTTTCACTATCTAGTTTTACGTTAAACGTTATGCTATCTGGTTCTGGATATATGTTGCATTGTATAACAATGGCGGCAAATTACGAATGGTAAAATCTGCATACACTAAGTACCAACTTTCAAAATCGTTATATAAATTCAAAATAAATGAAGGAGCTTGACTAGGATTATAAGCTATTTATAGAAAATAATTTAATATAACAATTAAGTCAATAAAATGGCTAAATATAATTAAAAACTTATTGTTCGCCGGAGCTGCAAAATCTTGTCCAACACATGGATACCCTTACCGATAGTAAGAACCTACAAAATCTCTGTCTAAGTTTAAAATAAACTAAGTATTTTAACTAGGAATATAAAGCTACTTCTAGAAAATAAATTAATATGCCAATTTAAGTCAATAAAACAGCAAAAATTTAAGAAAAACTTCTCTATTAGCTGGAGCTGTAAAAAATTCACCCATTGAGGCAAAGAATATTCTCACCTTCTAGTATTTTCTCTAATATGCTGGTACAAATAATAATCATTTAGTTTATTTAAAAAAAATTTTCCCCATGGTGAGTCCCCCTCCCACTTATTCCAATTAATTCCTGGGGCAGATTAAAGTCACCCATAATAAGACATTCATGCTTCTTGCTTGCCTATTCCATTTGCATGTAGAGACTCTCCTTTTAGTCTTCATGATCTTCGAGTCTGTAGATTACTCCCACTCTCATTACACCTTTGTTTCCAGCTAACTCACACCACACTGATTCTATGTTGGCAGACGTAACTTCAGATTCAGCAAAAGCTCTTTTCGCTCTCAGGCTGCTTTTGATAAGAAGTATGACCCCTCCAGTCTTTCTGTCTTCCCTATCTTTCCTAAAACTCATCATCTCTAATTTCCAAGTGGCACCACATTTCTGTTAGCCCTAATATATCAGCTTAGTTGTCCTAACCAGGAGTTCAAATTCAGCCATTTTATTGACAACACGCCTGATATTACTGTATGCACAGTTAAGACAAAGTAATCTTCTATAGTTTACTACCCTGACACACCCCTTGAAGTTATTTAGTTTTGTATCCCAAACTTTATCTTCTCCCTCATTTTAAATGTTGCTACCATAGAACATCTTATTAATATTGGCTGTAGTGGCAATAAACAAGAATTCCTGAGGTGAGTGTAATCATTACTTTGACCCATATCATCAGATATAGGTCAAAGCTGTGTGGATGTAACTACCTTCCCCCCCCCCTTAACTAGCAGTTTCTCTGAATCCCCAATGATACTGGTAAAAATCCTTGCACCACCTTTGTTCAAATGAATACCATCTCTACAAAATAGATTCCTTTAACTTTGGCGTGGGCCATGCTGATAAAAATTTCTCACCAAAAGCCTTGCAGATTCCCTCTATATTGAGTTAATCCACATGGCTTTGAGCATATAATCCCTCGTATTATGTTTGTGCAGAATTGCAGACACATACACATTCTTACTTGACTCGTGGAATTTTTTCAGCATAGTCTTATATTTATCCAACAGATGATCCAACAATCAATCAGGTCATGTATGTTTAATATTGTTAGTCCCCACATGAATAATAATGCTCTCTTCACCTCCCTTGAAATCTGACAATCTTTTGGTAATCATCAATTGTTGTTCCTGGCAACCAAACTCTGGTTCTGGACCACCTATCTTTATTACAAGAAATGTTACCCATTTCCCTGACAATAGAGTCTCCCAATAAAACTAGATCACCTTTGACCAGAGCTTGCCTGCACCTGACTATTCTTTTCTGGGACCTGAATTTGTGGTGCATCATAAGGCAGGTCATGAGATAGTTGAGTCCCTGACGAGCTCCCAGCTACGTTTGTTTCTAGGGCACGTACTCGTTCCTTCAGTGGCCCAAATTCTTCTCGTAATGCACCAATTTCTAATTTGAGATTGGTACATTCCTTATATTGGTTACAAAGAAAAGAATTGTCAGTTGAGCTAGGTCTGTCTACTAGATCAGCTTTAGAATATATACCAGAGGCTATACAAATGGCAAAATCGTGACTCACACTGGAAACCTGCAGCCATTTCCATCTGAGTCCAATGTCTTAGACTTTATATTGTAAGAGGATCATTGTAGCAACCATTATTTAAGTAAAATTTGAACTTTACAAATACAGTGGACTCCTGCTAATCTGAACCCAGCTAATTTGAACACATTTCGGTTGGCGAAGAGGAAATTTTTTAGTTTGCAAAATATAAGTTTTTTGTATTTTCCAGTTAAATTTAAATGGTATTAAAGGTACAAAAACATTTAGAATTCCACAAAAAAATTGTATTTTATTGTAGTACTGTACTAATACAAAATTAATAAATCAGTGTTTGACATGGCCTGTTAAAACTACAGATCTATACTTACACACCAAAACAGGAACAAAAGTCATTTTTCAGAAGTAACAAACTTTGTTAGTTTATTTGTACCTCTGTTAGTTTTAGAGGTACAAAACTGCTCAATCTTTGCGCATTTTTTTTACAATTAGTTATTGTGGCCTTGCTCACTCCAAACTCTATTGCCAATTTTGTTGCACTTTCACCCTTGTCCAGCCTTTTCAAAACTTCCAGCTTATCTTTCAACGTACACATTGTGTGTTTCCGTTTCGTGGTCATTTTGGCAGCAAACTGAACTAAACTAAACTAAACTGCAATGTAGAGTGAAGATTTAACATTCATGTTTAATGCACAATGTCGCATGCAATGAGTCATAGTGTGGAGGGGGAGGGTTTGCTTCTGGTGTGTCACGCTTGCGTACAAATGCTAGTAGGCCTACTATACATTCATTCCTTAATAAACCAGACCTGTTTTAGATTAGCAGAATTTCGGCTTATCCGAAATTCTGCTAATCCGAACAGGGCTCGGTCCCAATTAGTTCGGACTAGCGGGACTCCAGTGTATTGTGAAATTTAAATTTACAATATATTACAGAAGTTATGTTAACAAAACTTTAACCACTAAAGAAGTTAAATTTAAGCTACCAAACAAAAGTTACGAAGTCCCTGCCAAAATATCGATAACAAAGGCTATCTGAACATTAAGCTGTAGCCTTCCAAATATTTTACAAATTTAAACATACAGTATATTATGGAATTTAAATTAACAAAGGATTACAGAAATTATACTGCTGACAAAACTTTTAACTGCTAGTGAAATTAAATTAAAGCTACCCAATGAAAGTTACAAAGTTCCCGTAGAAATAGCAATGGCTATCTGAATATTAAGCTGTAGCTTTCTAAATACTTATCTAAATACAAAAATAAACTAACCTATGTGATTTTAGGAATTCAAACTATATATTAACTGCAGTTTAGTATATTAAAAAAAAAAAAACCCACTTTTTTTATTTCAAAAAGTAACCTGCTATGAAGTGCTTCGGAAATATGCAGTCATATGCTGTAGCCATAATTCCAGAACTCATATCGCCAATTTATTTTGCTAGGAATTTTAAAAAATGAGCTGATTTTTGAATAACTAGAAAAATTTAATTTTATATTTATGTATTACAAAAAATTCAAATTTTGTTTGCTATGGAACTATGTTACAGTAGGGCCATTATTTTGCTGTAATGTTATAGTGGCTTTTCTTTTTTTGATGGGCATTAGGATCAGATTTTTGGCAGTGTTTATAACTTCATTGATTGGGGGACGGATAGGATCTTTCATGGATTGCTTTACTAATGTATTTTAGTTCTCATTCTAAATCATCTTTTGATGTACAGTATTTCACTGCACTGTGTACTTTTATTTATAGAACAGATTTTTTTTTTATGCTATATTGGTTGTGATAACTGTAATATAGGAACTGTTTTGAGTGAGTAGGTTTTATATAAATACAAGTAATTGTTTTATTGCTATAGTAAGGTGAACTGTCTTCAAAGAAGTAACTCTTTCAGGTTTCACCATTAAGTAAATTAAGTTCTGTTTATAACCAGTTTTATTTAGGTTTGAAAAACAGGCATGCTTTCACTGGAATGCATTTCAGGATTATTAAGGTTGATTTTTTTTATATTGAGTTTTAAAATTCTTTCATCTGTATTTTTTATGATCACTTAACTAAAGTAAGGTGAGCTACTTAAAAAGAAGCTCTTGCTATTTTTAATATTACAGATAAGACAATAACTAGAAGTCATTGGACTATAATTAATGTCATTATTCTTTATTTCCCTAAAGAACTTTTTAAATTAAAACATTAAATTAGAAGTTTGCTTTAGATGAAAGAAATAGAATTGAAAAAGTGGAAAATAAATAAAGGCAAAAGTCCAAACAGTGACTTCCTAATATTAGAAACAAGATAACAAAATTTCATCCATAATATACATTCTTAATCTGATTTAAAAAAAAAAAAAGGGTTCAAAACATTGATAATGTTGTTCAGGAACCTTAAAGAAATAATGCAAGCAGGAAATGTGCTTTGGATGCTGTTTGAAACAGTCTGAAGTCTCAGAGGCAAGCTTTTCTGTGATTATATCTTTACAGTTTTCCATCCATATTTCTTTCCTTGAACATGTATCATTCTTCAGTGCTGTAGCATTAGCATTAGTAGAGGTATATGATGAAAGAAGCAATCTTATGCAGCATCAGCCAAAAAAAAAACCTACTCCCATTTCACCCCTCCGTTCATTCGAAATACCTGTCCAGCTGAGCCTTAAATTTATTTAGGCTATCAGCTTCCACAACAAGGGATGGAAGTCTGTTCCACCAACCAACTACCCGCTGGCTAAAGGCAAATTTCCGCACATCTATCCTACATCTGTCTTTCCTCAATTTGAATTTATGCTCTCTCAGGTGATTATTCTGAGCAAGAGGAAGAATCCCATCGGCACTGAGCATGCTCAAACCATTCAAGGCTTTATACACCTCTATCAGATCACATCGCTGGTGCCTAGTCTCCAGACACTGTAATTTGCAAAACCTTAAAGCCTTTCTTCGTAACAGCAACCCATTGTTCCATTCACTAATCTTGTTGCCTTTCTCTGTACTCGTTACAGCAGCTCTACATTCTTCTTGAAATGAGGCCTCCAGACCTGTATACAGTACTCAAGGTGTAGCCTGACCATTGCCTTATACAAGGGAATAATCACCTCCTTATCGCTGCTAGAAAAATTCCTGTATATCATTGACAAGACACCATGAGCTACTCTTGCAGCCCGTCTGCACTGTCAGAAAACTTCATATCTGCCTGCACAATTACCCCCAGGTCCTTTTCATTCTCTACCACTGTCAGTGTAGTACCACAGATTTGATACATTGCCCTGGGGTTACTGTTTCCCATATGTAGTACTTTACATTTGTCAATGTTAAACTTCATTTGCCACCTCTCATCCCATCTGCTCAACCTTTCCAGATCCTGTTGCAGCAGCATACTGTCAGTAGTGTCCTTAACAACTCTGCCGACTTTTGTATCATCTGCAAATTTGGACATTAAGCTTGATAAACCTTCATCAATATCATTTATAAATACAGAAAACAACAATGGACCCAACACTGAACCCTGAGGGACACCACTAATAACATTAGTCCGCGATGAGCAGTGTCCATTGATTACCACTCTCCGTCTTCTCCCCCTCAACCATCCCTTTATCCATAGCAGCAATTTGCCTCCGATGCTACACTGCTCCAATTTGTGCAGCAGTCTTGTGTGCAACAGAATCAAAAGCCTTTCTAAGATCCAAATATATAATATCAAAGTTATTCCCTGCATCCAGTTCTTTTGTGACTGCATCATAGTATCCAATCAAATTGGTCAGGCAAGACCTTCCTTTAACAGAACCATGCTGTGTCCAAGCTATAACTGAAGCCTTTTCTAGATGATCCTGCAGTGCTTCTTTAACAAGTGCCTCCATTAATTTTCCTGGAAAAAAGTTAAACTCACAATTCTATAATTAGTTGTGTCAGCCTTTGATCCTCCTTTGTGAATTGGGGTTACATTTGCACATCTCCAGTCTATGGGTACCTCCCCTGAGTCCAAAGCAGCTCTCATAATTATGGCTAAGGGTTTGCTTACTTTCTTTGCCACATACTATAATATAATTGGATAGATCCCATCCACCCCGAGTGCCTCTTTTATGTTTATCCTCAACAGTTTCTCCTCCACTTTCCTCTCAGCTATTACAAAATCATCTAGGACACTGCCAGAGTTTATTTCACCTCTGGCATTCCCCTTCCTGAATAACTCTTCATGTGTGAATGTAGATGCGAAATATTCATTTAGTTTGTTAGCCACCTGAGCAGGATCATCAATAGTTGAACCATCAATATCCAGTGGACCAATCTGATTCATCCCTTTCCTTCTAGAGTTTACATAGGTAAAGAACTTTTTTCTGTTTTTCTTTGCATCCTTTGCCAAGGAACTCTCATAATCTGACTTTGTCTGCCTAATCTCCTTTGTGACTTGGTTACAGACCAGCTTATATCTATCATAGGCTTCCATGTCACCCATTAATTTATATATATCCCATGCATTTTTCTTCTCTGTCATATGTCCATTTAGGCCTAAACCTCGAACAATATTTCTTATTTGGTATGTAAAGCCTAGTAGTTTCCAGGATGATTTGAATGCCTCCCCTTTAGAATTTGCTGTTGGTAACATCATCAGTTGGTCTCACCGTATAGAATTTAAATACTCAGACCACCGTAGTCGCCTTTACAAAAGCAAAAACCCTTCCCTTTACCCCAATGGTAGTTACCTCTGAGTAAATCCCACTTCAGCACACTGTGATCACTGCCACCTAGTGGTTCATTTATCTGCAGATTCTTAATACATGAAGAATAACTACTGATAATCAGATCAAGAGTATTACTCTCTCTAGTTGCCTCCCTAACATGCTGATGTAGAAAACAATCATCCAATAAATCCACAAAAGCCTTGCTAGTGTGTGAGTGACCAGCCCACAAATTCCAGTCAATATCTGGGAAATTAAAATCCTCCATTATAAGACTCTCTGATTTACTGGCCCTCTCTATTTCCCTGTACAGTTTCTTATTATACTCATCAGAGTCATTAGGTCTATAACACACTCCTACTCTCAATTTTGATCTCCCAATGCTTATGTCATACCAAACTGACTCGACACTGCACTGTCCAGCAATGTCAACTGGCTTCACTTCCTTGGATTTTATGTGTTTCTTAGCTAATAGCATAACCCCTCCTCCCTTCCTATCCTGTCTATCCTTTCTGTACCCATTTCGTATATCTGTGTGACACCACTTCTCTGATATCCCAACAATATCTGCCTTTGATGTTTTGAGCAATACCTCAAATTCATCAAATTTATTTACCAAACTCCTAGCATTGGAGTACACACAAGTATACATGCGCCTGTTCCTATTCTTAGCTACCCTAACACAACCCATGTGTTTACTTGTACCACAATGGCTCCTAGCAGTCTCTGAAATACCCTGCATCTTGTTTCTCAGGGTGCTGCTCATTCTAATAGAAGCAGTGCAAGAATCACTTTCACCTCTGCCAGTGGCTGCTGTTAATCTGTTAGTCCTTGTATCCCCCCAAGCTAACAGTTTTCCGACCCACCTAACACTGCCTCGATAGCATCAGCAAATATTCTTGCACCCTTTCTATTTAAGTGTATCCCATCCCTGTAGAAGCAGTCTCTCCTGTTAACAAGTACAGTCCAGGCTGAAAAAAATTCTATCCCTTGAGCCTTGCACAGTCTTTCCATGGCCGAATTGGTCGACAGGGCTTTCATCATATACTCCCTCCTATCATGTCTGGGCAGAATTGGAGACACTTTCAAATTCAACCCTAATTCACGGCTTTTTTTTCAACAGTGGCCTGTACTTGTTAAGTAATTCCACTGGTCTCCTACTCTTAATATCATTAGTGCCAACGTTTAGAACAATATCACCTTTTGTGCCATAGGGAAGTAGACGGGCCCTTAGCCGTAATTGTGGGAGCTTCCCTGGACTCAGAGGAGGTGCCCATGGACTGGTGTGGCCCCAATCCACAAAGGAGGATCGGGTGAGACACGGGATGCTACAGACCTGTTAGTTTGACGTCTGTTCCAAGGTAATTGGTGGAGGTGCTGGTTGGGGAAGCGTTGCAGAATCATCTAGACAAGACTTCAGTTATAGCTCGGACATAGCATGGGTTTGTTAAGGGGAAGTCTTGTCTGACTAATTTGATTGGATACTATGATGTAGTCACAAAGGAACTGGATGCAAAGAATAACTTTGATATCATATATTTGGATCTTAGAAAAGCTTTTTATACTGTTGCACTTGGAAACCTGCTGCACAAATTGGATAGTGTGGCATTGGAGGCGAATTGCTGCTATGGATAAAGGGATGGCTGAGTGGGAGAAGACAGAGAGTGGTAATCAATGTACACTGCTCTTCATGGACTAATGTTATTTGTGGAGTCCCTCAGGGTTCAGTGTTGGTCCCTTGTTTTCTGTATTTATAAATGATATTGATGATGGTATATCAGGCTTAATGTCCAAGTTTGCAGACGATACGAAGGTTGGCAGGGTTGTTAATGACACTAATGACAGTTCACTGCTGCAACAGGATCTAGAAAAGTTGAGCAGATGGACTGAGAGGTGGTAAATGAAGTTTAACACTGGCAAATGTTAAAGTACTATATATGGGAAGCAGTATTCCCAGAGTAACTTATCAACTCTGTGGTACCACATTGACAGTGGTAGAGAATGAAAAGAACCTGGGGGTAATTGTGCAAGCAGATATGAAGTTTTCTGAGTAGTGCAGACGGGCTGCAAGAGTAGCTCATGATGTCTTGTCGATGATATACAGGAATTTTTTTAGCACGGATAAGGAGGTGATTATCCCCAAGTATAAGGCAATGGTCAGGCCACACCTTGAGTACTGTATACAGGTCTGGAGGCCTCATTTTAAGAAATATGTAGAGCTGTTGGAACGAGTACAGAGAAGGGCAACAAGATTAGTAAATATTTGTAAAATAATAAGAGGAGTTTACCTCATTGTAGTATGTAGAACACTTCCGTATGATACTCTCCAGAAATTAAAACGAAAATATGGAAAACTTACATTAGAGTAAAAAATAAATAATTAAAAACCAATTTAACACAATTCAAATCAATTTAACATAATTAAAAATCAATTTAACACAATTAAAAATTAAAAACAATCTAACAAAAATATTCAAAACGATTTTCCTTCCTGAAGCTGACAATGCTTTTCGACCATGTTTCGTGATCACAGAAATGAAAATTACCGAATAATTTTGAACCTGAAACTTAAATAGTGATTATTTGTCTTTGCACATGCCCTTTAACGTCCACGCATCGGAGATCAAATATGGCTGCCGAACATTAACAGAATTCTCATGTAATTTAATTTCTACGGTTTCTTCAATTAATAGTTGCGTATAATTACGTTGAACACTAAGTATTTTGGCCTCGTTAAATAAAAAAGTGTGTTTTTCGTTAATGGCATGAAAGGCTAATTCTGACTCTGCTGAATGAGAAGCACGAACTGTGGCTTCATTTTGATTTACATGAATATTCAGAGAAAATTGCGTCGAACCTTGGTAAGACGAGTCACAATCACCGCAAGAAATGGATACCAGAAATAAAGTATTTTTTGATATTACTATTGTTGGTTGGTGTAGTATTTTGTATCCTATCCTTAGCCTGTACCCTAATTCGGTTTATTATGGCAAGGGGATAACTCCTGTTTAAGAACCTGATAGTTAATATTTGTATTTCTGAGCCCAAAGCAGATTCCGTCGTTGAATATTTATAGGCATTTTTAAATTGATTAAAGATAATTAATCTTTTGTAGGTGAACAGGTGATAGCTATTATAATGTAGAAGCATACTGGCGTTTGTAAGTTTGCGATAGATGTTAAATTGTATTTTATTCGATTCCTGAGTAAGCGTGATATTCAGAAAATTTAATGACTTAGTATCCGCATCCTCCTTTTCCAATGTTAATTTGAGTCTAGAATGAATATCATTAAGCGAATGTAAAATGTCTTGGATAGTACTACTATCAGTAATAACTAAAACATTGTCTAAATACCTCCCATAGTATGTGATACAGGATCGAAAAGGTGTCAAATAGATAGATCTGTGACATCAGAGATTACCCATTGGTAATCCAAAAATTTGTTTGTACACCTTGTATCGAAATGTGATATAGTTGACCTCAACTAACGGTTTAATTAAGTGAAAAATTTCCTTAATAGGTTGCTTCGTATAATTAATCGGTATCGAGTTTTTATTTAACACATCCCAAATAATATCTAATATGTATTCAACGTTTACATTCATATATAACGAGGTAACATCTAGTGAGAATAAATTTTATAATGCTATATACATGTGTGGCTAAGGATGAAAATGCCAAGTTCCTGTAGGAAACAATAGGTCGAATAGGAAATCCAGTCTTGTGTAATTTTACCTGACCGAAAAGTGCAGGAATATTGTATGTTCTGGCCTTCAATTCCTTTAACTGGGCCATAGTAATGTAGTCGTTTTTTCGATATGTGGTTAACATTTTATTGTATTGATTGACCAAATTGGTAAACAGTGCCCACTTCAAGATAAGTGGACGTATCTGAAACAACTGAATCTAACTTATTAATATAATCAGGTTTATCTAGTATTACCACTGTATCTCCTTTATCTGCCCTATGTATAATAATGTCCTTATTTCGCCAAAGTTCTCGTAAAGCTGAACTGTCATGTGTATTCAATTTAGGAAGTCGCATTTCTTTTATGTTATTCACTACTTGGTTAACTTGTTGAATAAATACATCTTTTTGTGGAACACTACGAAGTCCAAATTCAATATCAATTACGCATTGTTTTTTTGGCAGCTTTCAAGTTGGTAAATTATAGTTTAATCCTTTGGATAAAAGTGAAATCTGGTCCTGCGATAGTGTACACGAGGAAAGATTTGTAACCTGTTGATATGTCGATTCGTTGGATACTGGGTGAGGGTATGTTCGTGAACTAGCCGACATATTCTGTGGTAGTACATTATGTGTCTGTGGGGGGGGATGTCACCCAACTCGTGTGAACTTGGTCGCAAGCCCGCGACAATGTGTTGGAATTCGCATGAACGTGTCTTGAACTATTCGATAATGTTTGCAACTTATTAACATGTCTGTTTTTTATTTCTGAGGCTTGTGCTTCCCGTCGCAAATCTATGGAGGTCTTCAATACAGACCAATCGTTCGGATGTAGATAATTTTTTAATTTATCGCGAAGCTTCCTAACCTGGGAAAGGTATTTTTGTTTATTCGAATATTGAGATTTTAAGGCAAGCTTAACAATATTACGTGATGTCGCCAGTGTTAGTTGTTTTATGCCTGAAATTTTTTGATTTAAATTAACCCTGGCAAACTTCGGAACGATGTTGTTTTGAAGGCAATATTTTAGGAAAGAAATATGGTAACTTTGGGGCGAGTATCTTAGTGTTGATTTAATGTAATTTTGCACCAAGCCATTCAAAAAATGTTCAGCGGCCATATTTGATCTCCGATGCGTGGACCTTTACGCACATGCGCGAAGACAAATAATTACTATTTAAGTTTCAGGTTCAATCCTATTTGGTAATTTTCATTCCTGTGATCACGACATACGGTCTAAAAGCGTTGTCAGCTTCAGGAAGGAAAATCGTTTTGAATATTTTTGTTAGATTCTTTTTAATTTTTAATTGCGTTAAATTGATTTTTAATTGTGTTAAATTGGTTTTTAATTATTTATTTTTTACTCTAATGTAAATTTTCGATTTTTTCGTTTTAATTTCTGGAGAGTATCATACGGAAGTGTTCTACGTACTATATTGAGGTAAACTCCTCTTATTATTTTACAAATATTAATATCAACGTGGAAGTATTACAGCTCTAATTCATACTATCTAAGATTAGTGAATGGAAAAAAGGGTTGCTCTTATGAAGAAAGGCTTAAGTTTGACAAATTACAGTGTCTGGAGACTAGGCACCTGCGAGGTGATCTGATTGAGGTGTATAGAGTCTTGAATGGCTTGAGCATGCTCAATGCAGATGGGATTCTTCCTCTTGCTCAGAATAATCACCTGAGGGGGCATAAATTCAAATTGAGGAAAGACAGTTGTAGGATAGATGTGTGGAAGTTTACCTTTAGCCAGCAGGTGGTTGATTGCTGGAACAAACTTCCATCTGTCGTTGTAGAAGTTGATAGCTTAAATAGATTCAAGGCAGAACTTGACAAATATTTGGAGCAAGTGGATGGGTGAAATAAGGGTTTTTTTTTTGGCTGATGCTATATAAGCTTGCTTTCTTGCATCATCTGATAGCTGTGACTGGAGAGAGTACAAGTAGTATGTATGTAGGGTGAGGGGATATTGTCAAGGCCATGCTATGTTAAGGAGTGGACCCCCCCCCCCCAACACACACCTTTTACCTCATCTATATCAATGTATTATGAATAACCAAACTAAAAGAACAAGATTATCTGCATGAATTAAGACTCCTGCAAATTTCCTAATTCATTTCAAAAATATGCCTGATCTCATTGGTTTCTTACACCACTACCAATCTTGTCTTAATTACTCGCTATATGATTCCTCTGCTTTAAGGTAGATACTTTTGCATACGTCTGCTCTGATATTCCTTGTTAATAATATCAGATATCCTGATCTCTTTTTACCAACTACCCTTTAAAGCATACAGTTAATATTGTGTCTGGTGGAGCTTTCTCTCTCTTTCCGCTCCTCCTTCCCCTCCTCCCATCTCCCCGAATAGTAGTTGTTTCCCTTATTCTTGGTATTACAACAATACCAAAATGAGATAGTTTGTGTGATTTCTATTTTCCTTGGTTGGACTACTGTTTTGAATTCCTAGGCCTAATACCTGCTCAGATCACCATACTTATTCTTGTAGAGATTAAATCTTTTATTCCATTCTTGCCCTTTATCAAAAAATGGCTTTCATTAAATTCTTCAGCTTAATTTTCTACAAATATTAAAGATGAATAGTTGGAAACAAGTTATTAAAAATCAAAACTTGATTTTCGAAAGTTGAAGAGCAGGAAACTTGCCTCTTGTACAAGTGGAATCTTGTACAAATTGAGCCATTTGGCTTCTTGTCCATTGGTTGTAATTTCTGTCTATCCATATTTCCACCTCTTACACTATATCCTGATAGTTGTTGAGTTAGTTAATAAGTTAAATTTTTTTTTTTTATGTTTTTATCAAAAGAAAAAGCTAACTTATTAGAGTCTTACTATACCTCTAACTGAAGCATTAATGATTTGGGTAAATCTTTTCCTAATATACTGAATCCATCCCACTCAGTGACTTCCTTAGTTTTCTAATAGAAAGAGATTAACAAATCTTGAGCAATCTTGTTAACAATGATTGAATAATCATGAGTCCTGATAGCATTTCTCCACTTGTTCTAGTAGCCTCTCTGTTCCAGCATTAACATCTGTCATTTGTTGCCTTTTTACTCTCTCTCTCTCTCTCTCTCTCTCTCTCTCTCTCTCTCTCTCTCTCTCTCTCTCTCTCTCTCTCTTATTCCATTGGTGCTTTTCTTCCTGGTGTAAATTTTCTCATATCCAGCCACTTCTTTACAAGGGTGACAGATCCTTCACTTTTGATATGACATTGAGCAAAATGCTTCCTTTTAAAGACCTACTATGTATGTAAAATGGAACAAATGCAACTTGCATTAGATTGATTGAGTTATAGACCCCTTACCATAAACCATATGATGATAACCTAAATAAACTGAACTACAAATTAAGCAGAAGCATGACCACTTTTTGTAGTCAATTGTTAGATTTTTTATGCACCACATTTAAGGAGCTCTTATGTTTTTTAAACCGATTGTATAAAGACATTCTAGTACCACTAATCACATCCTTCTTCATGTGGCATGGCGTATACCATATTAATCCATATACAGTATATATCAGGGGTGGGCACGCATGAAGTCAATGAGAGCCGCATTCCGGTTTTTCATATATTATAAAGAGCCACACCATAGTTACATAGTATTAAATACACAAATTCAAATTTAATTTAATTTAATTAATATGATTACATATTCTACACGTCTTAAGTGTATACATATATAAGAAAATATAATTAAGAGAAAGAAAATACAAAATAATTATTTCAAAATTTTAATAATAAAAATGCATTAATTAAAAGTATATAACATTTAACGAAGACCTTTGGTCAAATTTTTGAAATTTGGCATTGTTGTTATTATTTAGGAGCATTAGCAACTAAGGCCATATTGCTCCGGGGATAGGCGGTGGTTATTCCCTGACCTTTCCGCATTCTCAGTATTTGGTGGTGACGGGCTCGAACCCCGGTTTAATCAAGAAGCGTGTACTACGCACTGCTGCTCCTGCCCACCTGGCTACGGAGGCGCCGACATTTGGCGTAAAATTTGTTAAAGCTGTTCGCAACAATTCAGTGAGATGATGATTGGTCAACTGTGAACGATATTTCGACTTCACGAACTTCATTGTGGAATACAAAGATTCACAGCAATATGTTGTACCAAAAATTGAAATTAGACCGCTGCAGTTTTCTTTAAATGTGGATATTTTGATTCTGGCAAGAGTTTCCAAAATTCAATTATAGAAGTAGATTTGTGCTGCATTTGCAATGCCTGATCCTCTTTCATCTCTAATAACTCCAATTCCCCAGCCACTTTTTCAACAAGTATTATTTCAGAAATTGGAAATCCATCTTCAGTAATATCACAAATAAATGGGTTCACAAAATATGCAAATGTGATTTCAAATCTTCAAACCTATGTTTGAAATCTGCTTGCAATTCTTCCAATTTTTCTTTCCACAAAACCGCCCAAAACATTGTAAGTTGACAGCCATCTTACAACACACCATAGGGATAAATCATTGGGCAATTCATCTGTTTCGTCATTCACTCGCAACTCTTCTAAAAAGTTCTTAAATTGACAATGTGTTTTGGCATTTTTTCTAACTAAATTCACAATTTGCAAAACAATGTTCCACACAATTCCGTATTTGAAGTACTTCGCTATGAGATGCCCGCGGTGAATTATGCAGTGAAGAGGTAAGAAACGTGGAATTTTAGGATCGTTGTTTAAAAGACCAATGAGACCTTGGTTTTACCCTATCATTGCAGGCGCTCCGTCAGTCGCAACACTTACAAGTTTATCACGAGGCAATTCAAACCTGTTCATCACTTCATCAAGCGCATTTCTAACATCTATACCACGAGTTGTTTCGATAAGAGCTACTAGGTCTAACATTTACGTCTGCAGATACAGAGCGGACAAAAACGACCAATTGTGGAACGTCCTGAATGTCTGTAGACTCGTCGAGAGCTAAACTAAATGCTGTACAATTTTTCAAATCACACATCAAACTATTTTCAACATTTTTACTAATTGCACCAATACAACGCTCAGTTGTACGGCGTGACATAGGAACCTGTGCGATCAATTTATGCAGTTTTGTATTATCTGGATCCAAAACTTTAACCACTTCTTCCAAGTTTCTTTCAATAAATTCTCCTTCTCCATATGGACGTTTGGCACGAGCAATATTCCAAGCTATCAAAAAACTAGCTTCGTTTGCTCTGTCATCTTCGCAACTAAAAGAAGACAAGAGTCCTTGTTGCTTATGAAGACCAGATTGCAAGGACTTAAGTTTCTCTCTTCGCAATTTTGAATTGAGTGGATATTGAGTTGAAAAGTGGGGATGACTTCCTTCGTAATGTCGACGTAAATTACTTACTTTGTAGTTTGCAATTGTAACTTTACAAATAAGACACAATGACTTTCCATTATTGTCAATAAAAGCAAAATTGTCTACCCATTCTTCTTGAAAGTTTCTATTTTCTTGTTCGTATTTTCGTTTTTTGATATTTTCTGAGGTCATGTTATCAAAAAATTTAAATAAATTTAATTCCAAAGTTTGAAATTGAAACTCTTATGGGAGGTTTGGTCACATTTTCTACCCACTCCCGGTGTAGTGTTGCGCAAGTCCGCTGATGGTGCCAGCAGTGTAAATGAGCGCAGATTTATTTATAATCAAAATAAAAATAGCAAAATATCTAGACATAAAAAAAAAATAAACATAACATAAAATCCGTATAACAAAATATTAGTTACTTAGTTAATTTAACAAGATTCATTGAAAAAAGTTCTGAAATAATAATAATAAAAAAAAACGGATTTAAATTTTCAATGGGAGCCGCACTTAACTCAACGAAGAGCCGCATGCGGCTCTGAGAGCCGCATTTGCCCACCGTTGGTATATATCATACTGTATATGTCACACTGTATATGAGATATAGTATATGCACATACTATATCTAATGTTTAAAATCAGTATCCTTAACTTTTCCTCCCAGATTTTTTTAAGTATGAAAAATTTTTCATATCGTTTGACAAATATTTTGAAAAGGTCCAAATACAAAATTTCATAAAAATCTGTTTAATCTTTTTCCACTTGTAATAACTCACCACTGGGAGGCAAATTATTTTCATGTGTACGGATTGTTGAGTGGACAGACAGGCAGACATGGTGAAGACAATAGGCACATATGCATCTAGCAAAAATAACTGAAAAGAAATATTTGTAAAGAAAGCTGTATATAATAATGTATAGAAATGTAATATATAGAAAGCTGTTTATAAAATCTGTTTGTTTGAGTGAGGTTATGGCATTCAAGCTCAGTAGTGTAGTGAACCGTCATAACTATGTGTATTGGCCTACTGATAAAACAAACATTTACATAAATAAGACAAGGCAGTCACAGTCTGGTGTGGTGTCTCATCTAGGGAATTATTGGGCCATGTTTTTGTGAAGGGACCAGTGATATGTACTTCTACATGCTTAACTCTGCAATGATGGTGCAATTCAAAAATAATGAGCCCACATTAATTGTTGGCTGAAGATCACAATCTGTGATTTTCTGTACCATCCTAAATATAGATAAATTTTTACTTGATATGCTTTTGGATTTTTTAAATTATTTATTTTATTTATTATTATTATTTTTTATAATTTTTCCAGTTTTATAGTATTATTACACTCAGCAGATACAGCCCTCACCACATTTGTTCTACTTTTCACTTGTAGGTAGTAATGCTGGAATGGGAAACTGAGTGCTACTGATACTACAAAGCTTAGAATTATGTGTTTGTTGATAGTTTAGGTTATTTATAAATATCTCCCACATGATCTAATGATCATTATTGGTTTACAACAGTCATAAACTAAACCTTCT
Organism: Mastigoproctus giganteus; assembly: GCF_048544385.1. Taxonomy (NCBI): domain Eukaryota; kingdom Metazoa; phylum Arthropoda; class Arachnida; order Uropygi; family Thelyphonidae; genus Mastigoproctus; species Mastigoproctus giganteus. The sequence continues at coordinate 59,073,112 of NC_143580.1, forward strand.
TGAAAGATTCATATGAAATAATAAATAATCATTATTATTTTTGAATAATAAACACAGAAACATGGAAAGAAATAATCACTTGGTGCATAGTTAGCAGCACGTGTAATATTCAAAATTTTCATGCTTCACAGTGTGGCAAATTTTTAAAAATTTTGAAAATGAAGTGAATAATAGGATTTCAATATGCATATTTTGAAATTTTTTTTTAAAACTACTTATACATATAATAAGCAGGAATATATAATGAAATTGTTTTGAGTGCTGGCTGCTGTATGGTGTTGTGATTGTCCAATTTTTTAATATAAAGTATAAATAGTATGATATAATTTCAGCAGTCAAATTCCATGAAAAACTAAATGCACACTACTCTACCTTTAAATACTGTACTATAAACTAGTATTGGATGTCTTGCAAAATGAATGATAGTATATGTTTCAAATAAATAGAAACAGTGATATACTAGGAAATAAGTAAAGCAGAAAGAAATTGGTGTATGGAAATTATTAATGGAACATAATGCATAAATCTAGAAACGTGCAATGTTATTTATTTATTATTATTTTTTAAGTCTGGTTAGTCTATTTTTCTTCTGCCCATGTGCAGTTGATAACATTCAGAGAAAGATTTAAAAAGTCCAGATTTTTAAATATTTTGGATTTTTGAATGTCAGATTGTGAGGTTCTACTGTTAAATATATATATATATATATATAAAGTGAAAAAAAAGTTAGGGAACTAGAGAGTGATCGAAGGGGGATAGAAGGTAACAAAAAAATGTATAATAAGAGATAAATAATTATAAAATTCAGAAAATAAGGATGTTGCCACAAAACTTACAAAACTGGCCTTTCGTCAGGTTCAGCAGTCAGGATTGCAAGCAAAATAGTTTTTTTTTTTTGTTTTTTTTTCACCGTATTGTCGGTGCTCTGCTTAGGTTTAGTATTTTCTGCTTTTGGCTGCACTAGACCACTTCCTCTTTTTTTCTGTTTTTTTGCCTTCTTATTATTCTGTTCAACATATATATATGACAAATCAATTGAAATTTATTAGTATTTTATTAAAATTAATTTGTGTTTTTTTGGTATTATAAAAAGAAAAGTCAAGATATTTTACGTGAAGTATAAATTTTTTTTAAATGCATTTTATATTGGGTTAAATTCATTTAATAATAAAATTTTGTACTGAAATTTTATGAAAATGCATTCGAATATTTAATTAAATCTGTTTAAATGCATATAATTTTGTATATAACTGCAAAAATGTATGTTTTCTTAAAGGTTTTAAAAGGTGATGATACAGGATGGAAACTAGTTACAATTGATGAGAATAAAGGCAAAGGAAAAGCTCCAAGATTCCTACAGATATTTTTGCAGTCTGCTGTCTTTCAAGTTATTGTAATGATTGTAAATGTAGCCAATGCCATTGTTGGAGCTAGTATAAAATTTGAACATGATGGAAGACCAAGAGAAGACTTCTATAAAAATTATTATTTGGCTGAGGTATAAAATTGATAATTTTCCCTAATAGGTTTCATTAGAAACTTTTAATAGAATTATTATATTGATTTTGGTTAATTTTCTCTACTTTCCAGTTGAAGTTTCTTTTCCAACTTAAATTGCGTTTTGTTTTTTACTTATTTCATTGTACAGTCATTTTTGCTAAAAATCTCTGCATGATGGTATTTTGCGCATTAAAAACAACAGGGCTTATGGGAAAAATAGGGATAGGGGCAGAGCACTCAAAAAAAAATGTTCAGTCTGGTAAGGAAAATACTAAAAAAAGTTAGAAACCCAATAAAATTGCTAACATAGGTTTTAAATATCTTAAGTTTATAATAAATAAATAAATATTATAGTAAATATAGCACTTTACCTTGACAAGATATGAATTTTGCATGCTGATATTTCTGTTTACTGACATTTTCTTTTTTTTTAGATTGTAAAATTTAAAACAGTAAAAAGGATAAGCAATGAATAACAACGAACATGGGATGCACAAATTGCACAAGTGATACAAGAGTTTATGGAGCTTAAAAAATAAGAATGAAGAGAAGATTCTAAAAATTTATTTGTTTTTTATATGATTAAAGATTTCAAGGAAGAGGAAACACATTTCACCATAATAATGTAAAAACCCACAGAATTCCAGCTATCAGTATTATCACAAATGCAGTAAGATTGACTTTACTACTCATTTATAATTAGATTGCACTAACTGAAAAGCCCAATAAACAGGTAACTGCAAATTTTTATTGTTTTATTGTAGTAGCCTCCAGAAATGTGCTCCTCTGCTCACACTATCATGCCTCACAAAATTTCTGTTCGAATAGAAAAATGTGAACTCCTGAAAACACGAGTTGGCCTACAGTATCACGTGTTATCTTGTGAATACAGTGAATAACAACAATGTATCTCCAACCAATAAAACTAAATGGGAAATATTGCTGTCACGCATTTGACATTAGGTGCCTCCGTAGCCAGGTGGGCAGGAGAAGCAGTGTGTAGCACACACTTCTTGATTAGACCGGGGTTCGAGCCCGTGACCACCAAATATGGAGGATGTGGAAAGGTTAGGGAATGACCACTGCATATCCCTGGAGCAATATGGCCTTAGTTGCTAATGCTCCTAAAAACCAAATAACAAACAGCAACATTTGACATTTTTTATGCTTTATAAACTTGTATGTATTGCTGTGCAGGTTGCTATGTTCAGCTTAGTGCCAGGTTTTGCATTCGCCTGGTGTTACTCACACACAAAATCACACATATGCCAGTGCGAAAATCACGTTTCCTAATATATCAGTTGCATTGGAGCAAATTTGCATTGCAAAAATGCACATTATAGCAGAACTGATTATACATCATTAATAACTCTTCATATTTATCACCACTTCCCCACCACCCAGTCTCAGATTTGCTTTTATCATCCATTGCATATATAAATACATAGTCCCATTTCAGACATGCCTGTTATGTTTTTGGCCACATATGAAGACTTTTTAAATAAAGTTACAAGGCTGAACAGTACTAGTTACTCTAGAAGATAGAACTGTTCACATAGCAGAGAATACGTAGTAGCAAATATAGCTATTTTGTGATACGCTGCCACTTATTGGTACTTGTGAGTAAACATTGGTGAATTGCTGAAATGCAAATTTTTTTGATTTTTTTTTTTTTTACCTGCTGCACAGTGTGCTATTAAACAGATCAAAATTTGTGAAAACAGTATACAGTATTTTTAAAATAGCTAATATTTAATTAAAGGACTACAGGGTCCAATGTGCCTTGAAGTAGATAGCTTTAAACATAAGGAGGCACTTACCTTTCTTTTTTTCCTCCCTACTTCTTCTTCAGATATTGCTAGTAGACAATGCACATATTAAAATTACTTATGCTCATGAATTTTAGTAGTCAGGAAAACAACCCACACTCCAATTGATGTGCAACCAGTTTCCAATAACATGCCAAAAGACAAGTCTATTAAGATGATAAAATAGCTTAGCACTGATAAAATGGTAAAATAGGGCTAGGCTATGCTATTTTATTATTTTAATAGATTTGTCTAATTGTCTTTAGACAAATTTGTATAATTTTCTATATTCAATTTCGTGAAGGGAATAAAACGGTGGTCTTACCAAGACAGGCTTCAGTTCTGCATATTGCAGCTTCTGGAGACTAGGACCTGTGAGATGATTTGATTGAGGTGTTTAGGACTTTGAATGAATTAAGCAAGGTCAATGCACATAGCAATCTTCCTCTTGCTCAGACTACACACATGAGGGGACATAAATTCATATTGAGAGATGATGGTTGCAGGATTGGTTTGCTTTCAACTAGTGGGTGGTTGATTGTTGGAACAAACTCACATCTTGTGGAAGTGGGCAGTTTGAATAAATTCAAGGAAGAACTAGGAAAATTATTAGTGGGGATGGACAGGTGATGTAGGAGGTGTCTTTTTTTTTTTTGGTTGATTTATAAGCTTAGTTTTTTGCATCATATGCTACTATTAATAATAATAATAATAATAATAATAACTACAAAACATTAATGGCAGATGGGTGCCGATTTGTTGGTTTGGACAGGAGTGTGGGTTATAACTTGTTTCCTGAGCACTATGGGTATTGTCTACCAGTACTTTGGAAAAAAAAAAAAAAAAAAGTCAAGTCCGTCATTATATTTCAAAATAGTTGTATATAGTATTTTTACAAAAGAATATTATTCAAAAAACAAGTGAATCATGTTGGTGTTGCCTCAAATACAACTATTATATCAGGTGAGTAGGTGGCAATTTTTCAAAAAAAAAAAGTTTTTTTTATACTTCAGGACAGCCATATTGCAAGCAGAGTACGTAAAGTACTGAAATCCTTATCCAGAAAGCTTGGGACCAAATGCTCTCTGGATTTTGGGAGTTTCTGGATTGCAGGTACTTAGCAAGAGAAATATGAACACACACAAAATAAATAATTAAAATCATATACAGTTAAACTTGGTTATAATGATATCTTGGCCATAGTAAGCAAATCTTGTCTCCAAGTTAAGTTTATGAGCATTTATGTGCAAAAATTTCACATGTAATAAGTGTGCATCCTGGATATGCCGAGCAAACTTGGCCCGCTTGTTTCCATTGTTTTGGAACCGAGCTACTTTGTTTTCTTTCTGTGGATATTGCCTCAATTTAGACCATTAAATTTTTATAAACAACAGAACTTATCTGGGAGTACTATAGTTGTGCATTTTCTCCCGTATCTCTCTCTCTCTCTCATTTAGAGATGCAATAAAAAGTATATTAGTGAAACATTAATTGCATTGAAGAGACTCACAAAAATAAGCATTTATCTCTGAGAAGTGAATAAGTTACTGTATGTATTTGTCAGCTGTGCTTCATTTTATAAATTTTTTTGTAGGCAGCAGCTTGTGATATCCTTTTCAACAGTAGTAGCAGTGGCAAATGTTGCAGAAAAGCAAGCTTATATAGCATCAGCCAAAAAACATACACACACAACACACACACACACCCCTTTGTGTGCATTTGTCTAGTTCTTCCTTGAATTTATTCAAACCATCCGCTTTCATAACAGCAGATGGAATCCCATTCCAACAATCAACCACTCGCTAACTGAAGGCAAACTTCCTCACATCTATCCTGCAACTAGCCTTCTTCAACTTAAATTTATATCTCCTCATGTGTAGTCTCAGTAAATGGAAGAATGCGATTAACATTCAACTTACTTAATCCATTCAAGGCCTTAAACACCTCAATCAGATCACCCCACAGGTGTCTAGCCTTCAGATGCTGCCATTTGCAGAACTGAAGCCTTTCTAGGTAAGAGCACCCTTTTGTCCCTTCACAAATTTGGTTGCTCCTCTCTGCACCCATTCCAGCAGATCTACATCCTTCTCAAAGTAAGCTTACAGACTAGACAGTACTCTAAATACAGCCTAACCATGGCCTTGTACAAAGAGATAATCATCTCCTTATTCCTACTAGCAAAGTTTCTGTATGTCATTGACAAAACCCTATGAGTTGTCCTGCAGCACATCAGGGAAAATTAGAGAATTTCATATATTATTGCACAGTTAATTCAAGGCCTTTTTCATTTTCTACCATGAGTGTAGTTCCACAAAGTTGACTAGTTACTCTTAGATTACTTCTACCCATATGCAGTACTGTGCATTTGTCAATGTTAAACTTCAGTTGCTATTCCTCAGCCCATCAACTGAATCTTTCTAGATCTTATTTTTGCAGTACCGTACCATCATTACTCTCATCAACTAGCCTGCTAACTTTTGATCATCTGCAAATTTTGACATTAAGCTTGATATACCTTCATCAATATCATTAATAAATACAGGGGCTTAGAGGGAAACAGGTATCCTGCGTGTTATCAGACACTCAGCCTAAAACACTGATGGATCCAATATCTCTCTATTACAGAAGATTTAGGAGAAGTCTGGTTGGCTTGCCTCCTAAAATCCACTCATGCACACCTTCTCGATGGTAAGCCCTGTTACGTCACTTAGGTGGCAACGAACGTGTAGAGTGGTTCTCTTCAAGACGCCTGGTCAGCGTGAAGAGGAAAAGACCACCCTCCAGCATGAGAGCACAACAATACAAATGGCCCTCAGTCCCCAGCAGCTTTCACTCTCCCTCTTACGGCAGCGAGAGGATCAGAGTGGAAGCAGAGGGTGCTAAGAATCTCTGGGTACGATGCACGGAAACTGAACTTGGCCTGTTATAACATGCACGGAAACTGAACTTGGCCTGTTATAACGTACGATCACTCATCGGTGAAGACAGGATATTAGAGCTGGAAAAGGAATTAGGAAATGTGAATTGGAATATCATCGGTTTGGCTGAAACAAGAAGAAGAAATGAATCACTTATAAGTTTATCAAGTGGAAATCTGCTGTACACCAATGGAAACAGTGAACGGAGTGAAGGTGGAGTTGGCTTTCTGGTCAATAAAGATTTTAAAAACAACATTTTGGAATTCAAAAGTACATCACCAAGGGTGTCAAGGCTAATACTCAAGATTTCTAAGAGGTACAAGCTTAAGATTATAATGATTTATGTGCCAACATCGAGCCATGATGATGAAGAGGTTGAAGAAATGTACACCGAAATTGAGAGTCTTCTAGATGAGCAGAAAACCCACTACACTATTATTATGGGGGACTTCAATGCTAAGGTTGGAAAAAGGCAAAACAGCGCAGAAAGAGGAACTATAGGAAATTTTGGAATTGGTGAAAGAAATAAAAGAGGTGAAAGACTTGTGGAATTTGCAGAATCTCAAGGACTGTCAGTAATGAACACTTTTTTCAAGAAAAGGGTGAACAGAAAGTGGACATGGAAGAGTCCAAATGGATTAACAACTAATGAACTCGACTTCATCCTCACTAACAGAAGATATATTGTGAATGATGTTACCGTCCTGAATAAGGTAAATGTTGGAAGTGATCACAGAATAGTAAGATGTACACTTGATATAGATGTAGGAAAGGAAAGGAAAACACTGACTCGAGTAAATAATACAAAGGTCTTTGAGATAATAGAGGAGGAGAAAAAGCAGTATGTACTGGAACTTAAAAACAAGTTTGAGCTTCTGCAGACTGCTCAGGACCAAGATATCGACGAGGAATATTACAACTTTCTGAAAGTGATAAAGCCCAAGAAACCTACAGGGAAACAGAAATCCAAAGAAGAAAAAATTAGTCAAGAAACACTTGTCATGATGAACCGAAGACGACAAATGAAGAGCAAGAAAAACACTGACAGGGAGAAAATTGAGTATACTGAGTTATGCAAAGCCATTAGAAAGAGACTCAGAGAGGACATAAGAAGATTTAACACAAGAAAAGTAGAACAAGCATTATGGGAAAACAAAGGATTTAAATCAGCAGCCATGAGCAGTAATACAGAAAGACAAATGATACTGAAACTGAAGAATAGCGATGGTGTACTTATAAACAGCAGAGAAAGCATAATTCAAATAGCAGAAGACTACTATAGAGAATTATACAAGGAGCGAGGGAATGATACCAGCAGTGGGGAAGATGGATTGCAAAGTAGCAACACATACGACATACCCGATTTTTTTTTTTTTTTTTTTGATTTGGTAGTTGTTGGCGCATTGGCTTCTGTGGCCATATTGCACCTCCGAAGGTGTTTGCAGTACTTTGATCCAAGCCCGAGGCGGGAATCGAACCCGCGACCTTTGAGTTGCCGGGCAGGTACTTTACCCACTCGGCCGACATACCCGATATTCTTCCTGATGAGGTAGAACATGCATTGAAGAAAATGAAGAATCGGAAAGCCCCGGGGGAAGATGAAGTTACTGTAGAGTTGTTAAAATTGGGAGGAAGAGACATAACACAAAAACTGGCAAGGCTCTTCACAAAGTGCATTAGAAAAGGTGTGACGCCTAAGCAGTGGAATAATGCAATCATAGTTTTGCTGCATAAGAAAGGAGATAAATCAGAAATTGGAAATTATAGACCAATTAGCTTGTTATCCCACATCTACAAGTTGTTCACAAGGGTCATTACTAACAGATTAGAAGGAATACTTGATGAGAATCAACCGAAAGAGCAAGCTGGCTTTAGGACAGGATTCTCAACTATGGATCACCTTCATGTAATATCACAGCTAATGGAGAAAGCAAATGAATATAAAACACCATTATGCCTGGCATTTGTGGATTATGAAAAGGCATTTTTGACTCTATACAGCATAAGGCAATGTTTCGGGCACTGGAAAGACAAGGCATAGATACCCCATATATTATGATTTTGAAGAAAATATACGAGAGTGCTACCTCCTTTATTAGACTAGACAAAGATAGTAGCAAATTTAAAATTGAGAAAGGAGTTCGACAAGGAGACACAATATCTCCGAAGCTGTTTACTGCTGCCCTTGAGGAAGCTTTCAGAAGATTAGACTGGTCGCAGAAAGGAGTCAATGTGAACGGAGAGTACCTAAACCATTTACGATTTGCAGATGACATTGTGGTTATAAGCCACGATCCCAAAGAATTAGAGGAAAATCTTAATCAGTTATGCACAGTTAGTAAGGATTTTGGACTAAAGATGAATATGGCTAAAACAAAAGTAATGATGAACAAGTATGCCACGGAAAGGGAAATAATGATTGAAGGAGCAGTAATTGAAAAGGTGGAGTCATATACTTATCTGGGACAAGTTATTAGCTGTAATAATGATAAATGGCTGGAAGTCAAGAGAAGAATAAACTTTGGATGGATAGCATTCAGGAAATATAGTCACATACTGAAGAGCAATATCCCAGTTTGTCTGAAACGTAAAATAATGAATCAATGTATACTCCCCACCATGACTTATGGAAGTGAAACTTGGGCACTCACCAAAAGAATGGAAGAGAAGCTGAGAACTACACAGCGAAGAATGGAACGAATTATATTCGGAATCAGACTGTTAGATAAGAAGAGAAACACATGGATTAGGCAGCAAACTCAAGTAAAGGACATTCTTATCAAAACTAAAGAACTAAAATGGTCTTGGGCAGGATACATAGCTCGAAGACATGATGACAGATGGACTAAGAAAATAACAGAATGGTACCCAAGAGGAGCTAGAAGAAAATCTGGAACACAAAGGCGAAGATGGATAGATGAAATTCATGAGTTTTTGGGTAGTAAATGGATGGCCAGTGCTCAAAACAGAAGGAACTGGAAAGTTGCTGGAGAGGCCTTCATCCAGCAGTGGATTGAAAATGGCTGATGATGATGATGAAATATAGAAAACAACAATGGTCCCAGCACAGAATGGTGGGGGACTCCCCTAATAACATTAGTCCAAGAAGAGCAGTGTTCATTAATAACCACTTTCTGTCTTGGTATATAATAGCCACTGCTGCTAATGGGCCAGAAAAACCTAAAATCCAATCCATTCCATTCCTTTATCCATAGCAGTAACTTGTCCTTAATGCTACATTGCTCCAGTGTATACAGCAGTCTTTTATGTGCAACAGTATCAAAAGCCTTTCTGAAATCCAAGTATATGATATCAAAATTATTTTTTGCATCCAGTTTCTTGGTCATATCATAGTAACCTATCAGATTGATTAGACAAGATTGCCCTTTAACAAATCCTGTGACTGCAGTATAATTGCATTTCTGTCTAGGTGGTTCTGCATTACTTCTTTAACCAATGACTTCATTATTTTCCCTGGAACAGATGTTAAGCTGATAGATCTGTAATTACTCATATCACCTTGTGATCCCCTTTATGAATTGGGGATACATTCATACATCTCCAGTCAGTAAGGACCTCCTCTGAATCCAAAGATGCTCTCATAATTATGGATAAAGATTTGCTCACCTCCTTTGCTGCTTCCCTTAATATGATGGTTTTTTTTTTTTTTTTTTTATGTAAACCCCAAACACGAGAGATATTAGAACCTATAGTACTTAGTACCATGCTTGGGTTGGAGATTGAGAAGACGAAAGAAGATATTTGTTGACATTGGACTAAACTGTAATTTTCAGGAAATACGTATGAAGGAAGGTTGTTCCAGAAAACGGCAGTTGAATGAATAAACGAGGAAGATGAAAAGTTGGTTCTGTGAGTTTGAAGTTCGAGAGTAAATGAATGTTGGCTGGTGGCGGCACGTGTTCGGATTGTTTTGAAAGAGAGAGCGGGAATTATAGAAGCCAATTCAGAAGAACAGTGCCCATGGAAGTATCTGTAGAAGAGGCATGCAGCAGAAACAGTACGTCTATGAGACAACGAGTGGAGAGACTCTGTTAGAGATGAATCATTAATTAACCTAACTGCCCTCTTCTGAATGGAATCAAGAAGCCTGAGAGAGTTTTTGGGGACACCACCCCAGATGTGGGAACAATATTCCATGGCAGGGCGAATTTGCGATTTATACAGAGTGAGCAGCTGTTTGGAAGAAAAGTAATGCCGAGAGCGAAAGAGAAAACCAAGTTTTTTAGATGCAGAAGAAGCAATATTTGTAATGTGCTTGTGCCAAGAGAGATTAGAAGTCAGGGTAATCCCCAAAAGAGATATATCATTTTGCCTAGAAATCGGAGTGTCACTAAAGATAAGCATAGGAGCAGAAGAATCCTTTTTGCGAGATATAAGACAAGACTGAGTTTTAGAAGGGTTGAAATCGACTAAGTTGTCTTTGTCCCACTGTAGAAATACCTGAAGATCGACATTTAAGGAATTGGTACCAGATTTTCGAGAAGTTGAAGCTGATTGAGCAGGACAAGGTTTTTCAAAATGAAAAGTGGAATGCAATGTGCTATCATTGGGAAAACTATGGATAGGATTTCCAGTCAATGGAAGAAGGTCATTAATATACAAGAGGAAAAGAGTGGGGGAAAGAACTGAACCTTGGGGAACACCGGCATTAGTGGAGAAGTTAGAAGACAGAGACCCATCTACCATCACCCTCAGTTAGCGATCAGAGAGAAAACTGGATAACCAATTACTAAAAACAGTTGGCAAACCATAAGATGGAAGCTTGTTTAGAAGATCTTTATGCCAAACACGATTGAAAGCCTTTGAGATGTCAAGAGCAACTACTTGTGTTTCACCGAACCTTTCTATTGAATTTGTCCATAAATGGGTAACATAAGCCAGAATATCACCAGTGGATCGACACTGACGGAATCCATACTGGCGATCGTTGATCAGATGGAAGGGAAGGTTTCTAGGTAGTTTAAGAGTTAGCGGTTAATTGATTTCTCCATTACTTTAGAAAGAGTAGAAGTAATTGCCATAGGACGATAATTGGATGGGAGGGATTTGTCACCCATTTTAAGAACTGGCTGGATATGAGCAAATTTTCAAGCAGAAGGAAAAACACCTTTGGAATAAGAAAGTGAAAAAAGGCGGCAAAGAATAGGAGTAAGTTCAGGAGCCCAGGTTTTGAGAACAAGTGGAGAAATACCATCGGGACCTGGAGCTTTCTTAGCATCAAGATTTGTCAAAATCCTTCTGACATCCTTTTGACGGAAGACCACAGGAGGCATTGAATGGAGCGTGTTGGGAATGGTGGGAGGTGTTTTACCAAGATCATTAATACATGAGTTGGAAGAAAAATGGGATGCTAGCAGGTCAGCTTTATCCGTAGTTGAAGTGACAACAGAACCATCTGGTTTGATCGAGGTGGGAGCAGAGATGGGCAAAAGTTGCGGCCAATAGCTTTGGCAAGAGACCAGAATGCTCAGATACCATTAGAGCAGGAAGCAAGTTTTCTACTCTTAGCCTGTTCAAACTCTAGTTTGGACTGATTAATAACTGCTTTGCAATTGTTGCAAGCTTTGATGTAGGCAGAAAATGAAACTGAAGAATTGGAAACAAGCCAATTACGATATGCAACATTCTTCTCTTGAACAGCCTTAGCACATTTATTGGAAAACCAAAGTTTAGATAAAGGATGAGATTTTAAAGTGGAGTGTGGGATAAAGGATTCCATTCCTGCACGAATAATTTCACTCACACGATCTGAGCAAAGAAAAGAAGTCTCGCATGTCATCCCATTTTGCATTCTTGTAATACCAAAAAACACGAGGTTGGGAATAGCCATGAGATAAAGGTTCCATTGGAGAAGAGACAATCACCAAGTTGTGATCTGAAGTGCCTAAATGGAGCTCTCACTTTGACCGTGTACTTAGATGGGTTGTTTGTGAGAAAAAGATCAAGCGTATTGGCTGTATGATTAGGATTGTCTGGTAATCTTGTAGGTAAATGAACAATCTGTGCAAGCTCATTAGTAATTACAAAAGCCTCAGTATCTCGACCAGCTGGGTCGGTGTGACTAGAAAATGGAAGCCAGCTGGAGTTGTGAACATTAAAATCACCAAGGAAAATTACCTCACTGTTAGGAAAGTTGGACTGGAGAAAGTCAAGTCTCAAAGAGAGGAAGTCAAAGAGCTCCAAGTGATTAGTGGAGTTGAGAGATCAGTAGAGACAACAGATGAATTTGACCGAGGTAGAGAGATTTTAAGCCAGAGAAGATCAAAGAGAGGTGATTCCAAATTGCCAAGTCTCTGACAGGGAATATCAGAATGAACATATGCACAAGTACCACCTTTGAGGCGAAAGGAATCATACAGTGAATAATTTGGGCATCTGAGATGAGCAGTAGTTGAATCAACCGATAACTGAGGTTCTGTTAGAAAAAGTACATTGGGTTTGGCAGACTGCAAGTGGAAATGGACATCGTTGAGATTAGAATTGAGACCATGTATATTTGTGAAATGAATTAGGAAGTGCTTGGGAGGTTTAGATCTTTTCGCAGATAAGCTTGCTCTATTAGTTTGACAATTCATGGTGTATTCAATAGTAAGAAAAAGTGGGTGGGACATGCTGTATGAAGTAATGAAATTTTTGGATATGGCGTACATGTGGTAAGAATATACCCAGATCCTTGACATAACGTGGCCTCGACAATGCTCCCCGCATACACACTACTCGGACTCCCTCCAGTCACTATCTGGCAGAGTAGAGGTAGCAAGATTATACACTAGCTGGTCCGGAAGTCTCCTAAAGAGTTACCAATAGGTTCGGTCTGGTGTACTAACTAGCGGTCGGCCTGCGAATACCATTTTAGAGCTGTACCCTCGAAATGTAAGGAATATTGGATCTTGCCACGATGTTCATCATAACCTCAAAAGTCATCAATCATACTGCATGATGGAAGAGATAGGGAAGGGTTGACCGGAACTTAGCTCTAGAGACTAAACATGGGTTCCACCACTTCAAGCCTCCAATAAGCAAAGTGGTGGTATTTCACCGGTTGATGAGAGTCATCTACCACCTAGTACTGCCTGGTAACATAGAGGGTCGGCGTTCCTCCATGTGGTGTGGGCGCCACACCTCGACCCCTGCTTACGTTGGTTCACACCTGGGTGGTCACCCACCATGTACTTGTGCATGGAGATTATACCCAGGATTACTAACAGTCCCACCATCGTGAAGGTGCAAGCAGAGGATTTGGCTGTTACAGACCGTCAGGACTTCGCCGAAATTGGGTCCACTTGACTTGAGTGTCACCCGAATATCAGTTCCATCAGCGTTTTAGACTCCCAGGTAGGAAGTACAGCTTGTCTGGCATATCTGAGAAAATGTCTGTGACAACCTCTAAGACCTAGATTGGATATATCTCATCTGCCCAAGGTGCCTTTTTTTATGTTCAGCTTTAAATATTTGTCTTCAACTTTCCTTTCAGTTATCACAAAGTAATTTAGCTCCCTGTTGTAGTTTGATATCTATATCTAAAATATCTATTTAATTTGTTAGCTACATGAGCAGGGTCATTCAACAGTTACCCAATTGACATCAAGCTGCCCAATGTGATTCATCTCCTTCCTTCTGCTGTTAATATAAGCAAGACGTCTTTTTTGCTTTTCTTGGCATTCTTCGCTAGAGACATCTCATAATCTGTCTTAGCTTGCCTAACTTCCTTTGTGACTTGATTACAGGCTAATTTTTATCTACTATTGGTTTGTGTATCACCTGATAATTTATATGCATCCTATGCACTTTTCTTCTCTGCCACGTGTCTCAATAGTTCATCTGACATCTAGCATTAGTAGAGGCATATGATGCAAGAAAGCAAGCTTATGCAGCATCAGCCAAAAAAAAAAAAAAAAAAATCCCACTTCCACTTCACCCCTCCATTCCTTCGAAATACCTGTCCAGCTGAGCCTTAAATTTATTTAGGTTATCAACTTCCACGACAAGGGATGGAAGTCTGTTCCACCTACCAACTACCCACTGGCTAAAGGCAAATTTCCGCACATCTGTCCTACATCTGTATTTCCTCAATTTGAATTTATGCCCCCTCAGGTGATTATTCTGAGCAAGAGGAAGAATCCCATCAGCATTGAGCATGCTCAAATCATTCAAGGCTTTATACACCTCTATCAGATCACCTTGCTGGTGTCTAGTCTCCAGACACTGTAATTTGCAAAACTTAAGCCTTTCTTCGTAAGAGTACCCCTTTGTTCCATTCACTAATCTTGTTGCCCTTCTCTGTACTAGTTCCAGCAGTTCTACATCCTTCTTGAAATGAAGCCTCCAGACTTGTATACAGTACTCATGGTGTGGCCTGACCATTGCCTTATACAAGGGAATAATCACCTCCTTATCCCTGCTAGAAAAATTCCTGTATATCATTGACAAGACACCATGAGCTACTCTTGCACACGTCTGTACTGCTCAGAGAACTTCATATCTGCCTGCACAATTACCCCCAGGTCCTTTTCATTCTCTACCACTGTCAGTGTAGTACCACAGAGTTGATATGTTGCTCTGGGGTTGCTGTTTCCCATATGTCATACTTTGCATTTGTCAACGTTAAACTTCATTTGCCACCTCTCAGCCCATCTGCTCAACCTTTCCAGATCCTGTTGCAACAGCATAGTGTCAGTAGCATCCCTGACAACCCTGCCAGCCTTTGTATCGTCTGCAAACTTGGACATTAATCTTGATATACCATCATCAATATCATTTATAAATACAGAAAACAATAATGGACCCAACACTGAACCCTGAGGGACTCCACTAATAACATTAGTCCAAGATGAGCAGTGTCCATTGATTACCACTCTCTATCTTCTTCCCCTCAACAATCCATTTACATCTAAGCCTTGAACAGTATTTCTTCGTAGATATGAAAAGCCAGGCTTCTTTGATTACTTCCCTGAATGCTTCCCATTTAGAATTTGCTGTTGGTGAAATAATCAGTTGGTCCCACTGCAGAGAATTTAAAAACTGTCTAAGATCACTGTAGTTACCTTTACAAAAGCAAAAGTCTTCCCCTTTACTCTTGGCAGTAGTTATGTCTTTAATTAAATTCCACGTTAGTACACTGTGATCGCTGCCACCCAGTAGGTCTTTTACCCGCAAATTTTTAATGCATGTAGAATCGCTGCTAATAACCAAATCAAGAGTAAGCACAGGCCACTCTGAGAAAATTCTACTGTGTGAGCCATGCAGATTCTCTCCAGGGACAAATTGATTAACAAGGTTCTCAACGTGTACAACGTAATTTAAGTGGAGTGTAGGGTTTTTTTTTTTAATCTGTTATTGGAATGAGTTTTTTCCCACATATATCTATCTTTCAAGAAATTAAATTATAATAACATTAATTATCATTATAATCTTAATGATAATTACAATTTATACTATTTTAATCTTAATAATTATAATTGTGTTTTTATTACAGTTTTGAACTGAATTTGATGTGCAGTAAATGTAGTCTATTTGGAGATATGTATTTGCAAAATATTTCTAGTTAATATAGTAATAATATTTAAAATATTTCTAGTTAATATAGTAATAATATTTAAAATATTTCTTGTTAATGCAATGTAATTATTTCCAGTTAATCAACTATACATCTCTTTTTGTGTTATGTGCCCATTTATTTATCGCCATATCCAAGTGTTTAACAATTAGATATCATTCATTCAAGCTTTAATATGATTTTATTTTGTTGCTTATTACAGGTTGGTTTTTGCTTATTACAGGTTGGTTTTACTCTCTTTTTTGACCTTGAAGTAATGTTCAAGATATGGTGCCTAGGGTTCCATAGTTACTACAGAAGGTCTCTCCATAAATTTGAACTTTTATTGTCATTAGGAACAACGCTTCACATAATTCCTGAGCTTTTCATGACTGAATTAGCATATTTTCAGGTAAAAATTGCATGACGAATGATAATGTAATATAAATGTTATAATAATATATAATTGTATTTTACTCTGATATGCCTTACTGTAACTATGATTGTAGATCCCTCGTATTACTAGATGTCAGTGTTATTTGATCACTGTTTGCAGGTTTAAACACTTATGATGTTTATCAAAATCTAAATAAGATGGATTTAATTGTTCTTTATTCAAGGTTTGTAGGATTTCATTTGAATTCACCTTCATTCAGTGTTCAAAACAGACTCCTGTTTGGAAATCAGATTTACTGTATGATCAATCCTGAGAATTCAGAAATCGTGGTCTTCTCATTAAAGCAGCAGCCAACAAAAATCTATCCAGCCCTCAATGGAGCCTCCATCCCGCTTATCCAACATCACATTGACCTAGGAATCAGATTTGACCCAAAACTTCTTTTCGGCCAGCATGTAGACATACTCCTCACAAAAGCCTCCAGACTGAGATGGATATGTAAGCAACATCTGCACTATGTAACAGACAAATCCATCATGGTGAGATGCATTTCAACAATAGTATATCTGCTACTTCTCTATGCTGCAAAGATTTGGGCATCTGCATCTCCCTCTACCACCAAACCAATTTTCTCATCCGAGTATTAGCTTCTCAAGTGGATGTGCCACAAACTTAGCCTGCCTCCCCTGCTCTGGACCACCACTTTGGCCAATGCACTTAACATCCCAAGGCTCATGTCACTCATTTATGAAAGGAGGCTCATCACAACAGTCAAACTCGTAACTGGTCTCACTGTGCATGGATAATTCCAGTAGCACATCTACAAGCAATTCCCCAGCTATGCTCTCAGCAAAGACGCCTTCATCTATCAGACCGGTTTCTTCCTCAGCAGATGCTGTCTCGAATCCAGGACTTGATGTCGACTTCGACGAGTTCTGTTGAGATTGACAATATAAGAAAAGAATACTCAGTGGGGTGGCCAAGGCTACTACTACTACTATTATAATATGAGTCTTGAGCAATGTATATTCTTAACTCAACCAACTATGTACATATTTATGCACTTCAATGTATATCCTTATAGTATGTATTTTGAAAAAAATGGTTGTACACTCACTTAATGTTCTATATATGTAGTATACTCGAGTTATTTCTCCATTTGCCTGTACTTTATTTTATTTATTTATTATTCTGTTATTTATTTATGTATGTTTGGCTTTTTGAGCAATAATGTCTCTGTAGTATATTGTTAACCCCTGGCCACTGCCTTGATGGGCTGTTGCAACTACTATTATGTAAATTATCATTCTAAGTGTTGCAATAAAGATTCTTCTTCTTATGATTATTATTTTAAGTTACCAGGTCTGCAAAAGAACCTCTGATTCAGAAGTTCAGTAAAGGTAAAGAAAGCCAACAAGAAACTTCGGTAAACTTATACTGGGTAAACTCGTTTCCCACTACTGCAGTTTCTCCCTTCATTCTCGGTAAACAGATGGTGTGTGTTATCGGTAGTGGCAGTAGAAGTCAATAACAATGTATTAATTAGTTTTTTTCTCATTATTAAAAGCCTGTGGTTCTCGTGTTGGCTTTCTTTACCTTAGCCAGAAATTCATGTTCTTGTATGTATTATAATAATGCAAAATATGCACAGTTTTCTGTTTATATTCATGACAGTTATATGGCAAGAGTATAAACAACTTCATTGGCATGACAATTACACTGGTATACCATTAATAGCAGATCATATTTTTTATGGTGGCATGTAGCCCAAACCAATATATGTAATTCAAATAGTCATAAACTTATACAACACTTCAGTTTATATGAATTTGAAGATTCAAAAATATATTTTTTGAATGAACAAATTACTTTAATAATAATCTTTATTAACTGTTATATAAACTTATGGTTTTGCTTAGTTTTTGTGTATACAGCAGAACCTCAAATTTTTCAACATTGGAACTTAGCCTTTACCAGATTTTTGAAAATTTCACATGCAGTCAAAATGTCCCGAGGATAGAACTAATACTTGGGAAATGATGAAGCTTACGGATTATTTGGATGGTTCTCTTTTGAACTTTTGAAGTAATCACTTTGAAACCATATACACTGATTCCAACTTTTCTGGAAGCATTCTACATAAAAAAAAAAGAAAACGAAATTTCTATTAGTTCGTGTGTTGCATTCTGAATAACTTCCTCGGGCATTGAAAATTTGTGACCTCTCAATGGACTTTAAGCTTGGGGAAAAAAGTGTGTAGTGGTATTTGTCATAATGATTCAAGCACAAATTCCCTGAAGCCCACTTTTCTAGCCATTTTCACCAAGCAACATCATGCAATCACCATAGAACTGTTTTATTGTTTTAAAGCAATAATTCTCAGACACTTCAATTTGACCATGTAGGGCAAATTCATAATGAACAATGCCTTGTGAGTAAAAAAAAACACCATGTGTACCCTATATGTACAAAAGATGTTTTTTTTTACGTGAAAACATCCTTGGCTTGGACGAGGTTAAAGGGGTTTAGCATTAGCATTAGCATTAGTAGAGGCATTTGATGCAAGAAAGCAAGCTTATGCAGCATCAGCCAAAAAAAAAAAGAAAAAAAAAAAGTAACATAAATAAATAAAAAATAACCACTTCCACTTCACCCCTCTGTTCGTTCGAAATACCTGTCCAGCTGAGCCTTAAACTTATTTAGGCTATCAACTTCCACGACAAGGGATGGAAGTCTTTTCCACCTACCAACCACCCGCTGGCTAAAGGCAAATTTCCGCACATCTATCCTACATCTGTCTTTCCTCAATTTGAATTTATGCCCTCTCAGGTGATTATTCTCAGCAAGAGGAAGAATCCCATCAGCATTGAGCATGCTCAAACCATTCAAGGCTTTGTACACCTCTATCAGATCACCTCGCTGGTGCCTAGTTTCCAGACACTGTAATTCGCAAAACTTAAGCCTTTCTTCGTAAGAGCACCCCTTCGTCCCATTCACCAATCTTGTTGCCCTTCTCTGTACTCGTTCCAGCAGCTCTACATCCTTCTTGAAATGAGGCCTCCAGGCCTGTATACAGTACTCTAGGTGTGGCCTGACCATTGCCTTATACAAGGGAATAATCACCTCCTTATCCCTGCTAGAAAAATTCCTATATATCATTGACAATACACCATGAGCTACTCTTGCAGCCCGTCTGCACTGCTCAGAGAACTTCATATCTGCCTGCACAACCACCCCCAGGTCCCTTTCATTCTCTACCACTGTCAGTGTAGTACCACAGAGTTGATACGTTGCTCTGGGGTTGCTGTTTCCCATTTACATTTGACAATGTTAAACTTCATTTGCCACCTCTCAGCCCATCTGCTCAACCTTTCCAAATCCTGTTGCAGCAGCATAGTGTCAGTAGTGTCCTTGACAACCCTGCCAACCTTCGTATCGTCTGCAAACTTGGATATTAAGCCTGATATACCATCATCAATATCATTTATAAATACAGAAAACAATAAAGGACCAAATACTGAACCCTGAGGGACTCCACTAATAACATTAGTCCACAACGAGCAGTGTCCATTGATTACCACTCTCTGTCTTCTCCCCCTCAACCACCCCTTTATCCATAGCAGCAATTTGCCTCCAATGCCACACTGCTCCAATTTGTGCAGCAGTCTTCCATGTGCAACAGTATCAAAAGCCTTTCTAAGATCCAAGTATATAATATCAAAGTTATTCCCTGCATCCAGTTCTTTTGTGACTGCATCATAGTATCCAATCAAATTGGTCAGGCAAGACTTCCCCTTAACAAAACCATGCTGTGTCCTAGCTATAACTGAAGTCTTGTCTAGATGATCCTGCAGTGCTTCTTTAACCAGTGCCTCCATTAATTTTCCGGGAACAGAAGTTAAACTCACAGGTCTATAATTACTTGTGTCAGCCTTTGATCCTCCTTTGTGAATTGGTCACATTTGCACATCTCCAGTCCATGGGTACCTCCCCTGAGTCCAAGGAAGCTCTCATAATTATGGCTAAGGGTTTGCTTACTTCCTTTGCTGCCTCCTTTAATATAACTGGATAGATCCCATCCACCCCAGGTGCCTTTCTTGTGTTTATCTTCAACAATTTCTCCTCCACTTTGCTCTCAGTTATTACAAGATTCTCTAGCTTACTGCTAGAGTTGAATACACCTCTGGCATTCCCCTCGCTGAATAACTCCTCATGTGTGAATGTCGATGCAAAATATTCATTTAGTTTGTTAGCTACCTGAGCAGGGTCATCAACAGTTGACCCATCGATATCAAGTGGACCAATCTGATTCATCCCCTTCCTTCTAGAGTTTACATAAGTAAAGAACTCTTTGCTGTTTTTCTTCGCATCCCTTGCCAAGGATCTCTCATTAGCATTAGCATTAGCATTAGTAGAGGCATTTGATGCAAGAAAGCAAGCTTATGCAGCATCAGCCAAAAAAAAAAAAAAAACCCACTTCCACTTCACCCCTCTGTTCGTTCAAAATACCTGTCCAGCTGAGCCTTAAACTTATTTAGGCTATCAACCTCCACCACAAGGGATGGAAGTCTGTTCCACCAACCAACCACCCGCTGGCTAAAGGCAAATTTCCGCACGTCTATCCTACATCTGTCTTTCCTCAATTTGAATTTATGCCCTCTCAGGTGATTTTTCTGAGCTAGAGGAAGAATCCCATCAGCATTGAGCATGCTTAAACCATTCAAGGCTTTATACACCTTTAGTATGAAAAGAATCCGAACACGGTTAACATTTTAAAGCATTTATTTTTTTTCGACAGTTTCATGAATTTGAGGTTTCAATACATGTTCAATAGGTAATTTACTTACAATGGGTTTGTGATAGCTAAAATATGATGCATACACTTAAGATTGTAAAGAGTGTAAATGTCTTTGAAACACAGCATCAATTATAGTTCCATGATGAGTAGTCAATACAGATCTAGAAGTATTTAACATTAGCCCAAATTTATATTCTAAGAAATCAGTGAAAGGTTTGGATTGAGTATCTGAAAAATTAACGTTGAAATCTCCACTAAGTATCATTGGTATTTGGTTGCATTTTTTGTGAGAAAATTGTTGTAACAATGCAACTTATTCAATCGTATAAAAAGTAAAACAAAATGGATAAATTCAATAATGTGTCAATAATAAATGTAAATGACTACCAACAATATTGTTTCAGCATCAGGAAGAAGGCATTCTAGCAGGTCCCTCAAAGTCAAAGCTGATTGTTGTAGTATACTCTGTCTAGCTGGTTCAGGAATAAATTGAAAATCCTCAGGTAATTAATTTGAATTCAAATCTTCTGTATCAATATCTTCAGGAAGTTCTTGAATATAATTTCATGATGTCAATGGTCCAGCTTCTTGATGAGAAGCCGATGTAGAAGGTTGAAGTTGATCAGAATCTCGAGAAGCAGATTTTATTAAACTTTGCATTTTTTTTTTTTTTTTGTTCTCTATGTTTTTGAACTTGTTCTTTTGTCGACATGGGAAGCTTCTTTGGTGGCTTTGAAGCTTTTATTCTTGCATACTTCTCTCGATTTCACTCAGCTAGAGTTTTAGCCATCTTCGAAATGCTTTTATAGGTATTTTATAATTCAATAGTTAGCGAAATCCATTTGTAGACTAGTATCATGTCATAACCAAAAACTACTGCAAGAAGTTATTGTTTGTTGAAGTGATTGTTTTATTGTTTCATTCTTGAATCAAAGCTGTTTAAATTTTAAGCAATGAAATGGTCTTGTGTGAAAGAATATTCTTTAATAAAATCTGCAGATTTTATTATTAAAGTTCTGCATTTTTTCGTTGTTCCATGTTTTTGAACTCGTTCATTTTCAACACGAGAGGCTTCTTCGATGGCTTTGAAGCTTTTGTTCTTGCAGAATATTACTACCCTTACTCTAGAGAATCAACGTTAGTGACTGAGTTAGCGGCCTTTAGGAAGTGACGTCATTTCTGTAATTTAGTATGAACTTATTCTACTGAATCAACTACTAACCCTGCCGAATCAACATTAGTGACTGAATTAGTCGCCAAACATCATTTTTTTTATTTTTTTTTTTTTCCATTTATTAATACACACAGTATACATACATTCATATATATATATATATATATATATATATATACACAAAACTTACATAGATTTATATACAATTATATATATGTTTACATCATCCAGGGCAGGTATGATGGTGGCTCCAGGGCAGTAGCCTGTCTTCACCTTTGTTCTCCGTGTTGGTGTAGAAACTATAGGCCACTTCGCCACTAGGGAGCACTGAACACCTGGGCAGCTGCTGCCTGGTGCTCGTCCAGGACAAGATGAAACCGGCCTGGGTATACTGTCCTATATGTGCTTATGTGCACAAAATCCTGCACCCACCGGAGGTAGTGCAATATCGGTGGGTGAGTCACTAACCATCATGTGGACATGTGTTGTGTCTTATGTACAGCGGCACCTAAACTCCACCATGTACACTGTGATGAGTACAGAGCTCTGTGAAATGGCCAGATACAAGTATGGTGCTATGTCTGCGAAGTGTGTGTCTTGTTCTGTTGTTGTGTTGTATCTGGCCACTTAGTTACTAGGGAGCAGCAATCACCAGGATGGCTGCTCCCCAGTACCTGTCCATACCATGAGGGGGGTGGGCCACAACAATACGCGCACTGTCAAACGAAAGTTACAAGGTAAGAATCCCGCATCCACTGTAGGAAAAATCAATTCCAGTAGATGCCAGCAAATCCCAGAGCCCAACCCAGTGGTACCAGCAGATAAATAATAAAAAAAATAATAATAAAAATAAAATTTAAAAATAAAATAATAATAATAATAAAGAAAAATAAATAAATCGAATAAAAAATAATAATTAAAAAAATAAAATTAAAAAATAAAATAATAATAATAATAAAGAAAAATAAATAAATCGAATAAAAAATAATAATAAAAAAATAAAATTAAAAAATAAAATAATAATAATAATAAAGAAAAAAAATAAATCAAATAAAAAAAATAATAAAAAAATAAAAATAAAAATAAGAATAATAAATAAAATCCTAAGATTCCTTACATTTCGAGGGTACAGCTCTAAAACGGTGTTTGTAGGCGGGCCGCTAGTTAGTACACCAGGCCAAACCTATTGTAACTCTCTAGGAGGCTTCCGGATCAGCTAGTGTATAATCTTGCTACCTCTACTCTGCCAGGTAGTGACTGGAGGGAGTCCGAGTAGTGTGTATATGGGGAGCATTGTTGAGGCCACGTTATGTCAAGGATCTGGGTATATTCTTACCATGTGTATGCCATATCCAAAAATTTCATTACTTCATACAGCATGTCCCACCCACTTTTTCTTACAATTGAATACACCATGAATTGAATACACAATACTGTGTGATGGATGGGGCTTAAAGGGGAGCAGGCATTCCGTGTATTATCAGACACTCAGTCTAAAACACTGATGGATCCAATATCTTTCTATTTTAGAAGATTTAGGAGAAGTCCAGTTGGCCTGCCTCCTTGAAATCCACTCATGCATACCCTATTGGTAAGCCCTGTTATGTCACTTTGGTGGCAACGAATGTGTAAAGTGGTTCTCTTCAAGACCAAACCCTCCAGAAAATTATTAAATATGACAACACTTTAAGACTCAGTGGCTAATGAGAGTTATCCCCATAGGGTTGTCAAAGGTGTGTTGGTTAATATTATTGTGAAAAGTGATGAATTTGGTTGCTAATTAATTAATTTAATAGTGTTAATGTTTGACAGATTGTAGTTTGTTTCTTTAAACTAAAGTTGGGTCATATTCACGCTCTCTGTTAATTTTTTTATAAATCACAGAGAATATTTAGATTTGTTATACAAGTAAAAAATTTGTGCCCAATGAGAGAAATTATTCTGTTGAATTTAAATATTTAACTTTGATATATAGATGCTAATTATTAGTTAATTATAAGTTGATATACCTTCTAATGATTTTCTTAAATAAATTATTAAATTTATGACAAATGCCTTCAGTCTCGTAGTGAATAAGCCTTCAGTCTCGTGAAAAGTGACAAATGCCTTCAGTCTCGTAGTAAATTAACTAAAAACAAAGCTTATTGATTTAGAGACTCTCCTTTCAACCTGTATGTTTTAATGTATGGCATACACTGAACCACATGGACTGAAAGGAAAATATTATAAATAAATAAGCTTTGCTTTTAATTAATTTAATTTTGATTTTAATATAAATCAAAATTTGTGATGCTTCATTTATTTTTCATTTTTTTAATTTTCTCATTTGGATCTATTGCATTGGATTTATATTGTCACTGACTTTTTTGACCATTGGTAAATATATACAGATTTCAACTTTATATAAATATCATGACACTTCAGTTTGGTATTCATATAATTTTGTTCTCCAGTTTGTCCTTTCCCTATTATAATCTCACATGTGTTGATATGAGCAAAATTTTATTACTGGCACAATATGACTTTTGCTTTCTGAAGTGATTTTAAATTTGCTAGGAGTTATAAAGGACTTCCATTAATTAAGCAGATATTCTTAATTAACCATGGAGATTAAAAAGATGAGAGCAAAATCTTTGCTGTCATATTTTTAATTAACTACTTTAATAAAAAGTTTTGAAATTCATTTTGCTACTACTTTATATAAAAATACTGCTTATTATTAAAATTGACCCAGCTAGGAGTGGCTGGATTTCTTTCTATGCTGTGATTTTCAGTGGCATAAGTCTTGGTACAGGGAGTTGTCACCTACAATAGTCATAGGCCATAGTTGTTAGTGAAGGCATTTGGTGACCCACCATTACGTTAGTACCTTTCATTGTGCCATTCACATGCACTATCCCAGAGAACTTTCATTATTCTGGCATGATTCCTTAGTCCACAGGATCATCCCCTCTTGCCTCCAGCAGATCATTTCTAGGATGTGATGGGACATATATTAACCTCTGTGCCTTGGCGAGCTCAAACTGCTGCCCATCTCAAATACAATCACGGAAGTCATGGAGAGTTGTCCCACCAGGTGGCATTCATCTCCATTTTGACTTGCTGCCATAATGGGGCTATATGCAATATTGATGTTGCTTGTGGTATCATTTAGGCCAAATGGTGAAAGGAAGCAGACTTTTTTTTTTCGCATTATCTAAAAAATAAAATGATAAGAAAATAACAGAATATTCGTACTGTTTTGTTCTGGGAGTGAATTTTTTTCCTTTTGACTTATAAACGTAATTGTTTTTTTTCCTTATATGGATCCAATGCAAAATTTTAGCAAATTTTACAGACTTTTAGGTGGACCAATTTCAACGATGAGCAATATGTATTATTGTATTATTGCTAATAGATATCTTAAGAAATTTCACTGTCTTATCTTTCAGGTATTAAGAATTGTAAGATTGATTAAAGCATCTCCAGTATTAGAAGATTTTGTATACAAAGTGAGTTTTATAAAAATGCAAAAATTGTCAGTGTTAAAATTTGATTGTTGTCAGTGTTGTATTTTAATAATAAAATAAATATTCTGTTTATACTCCGGGATGACAACCAAGTCAGTAGAGTTTACAATAAATCGTCAATACAAATATTTATCGTATTTAGTAGTCACGGGCTTGAACCCTGGTCCACTCAAGGAATGCGTACTATGCACTCTCACTCCTGACCACTTGGCTATGTCAAGCCTAATGTTAACATTGATGGTAGTTTTTATAACTTTGATATCCAAATCTATAATCTTGATATGTACTTGGTTTAATTCAATGAATACAGCTGAATTAAATATTTCATAAAGGCTAGTTTATAGTGAAACTTCATTATTTAACCAGAGTTAATTTTTCTCTTTAGTTGAATTTGACATAGAGTAAAAAAATGTGTGGAGATCCTAATCTCGAAACTTTATTAGACAGTTGGACAGACAACTTGAGTAGTCAAGACCTGCTAATTTTCGTAAAATCGGACAAATGCTAATTATTTATTGTAATTTTTCCTTGTAGAGGATCTACGATCTCATTATGGATTTAAAATAAACTTTGTGGATTTTTTTTTTTTTTTTTTTTTTTTTTTTTTTCAAAGGATAGTATAGGCTATTTTTGGATGATTAGCATTTGTCCGATTTTACGAAAATTAGCAGGTCTTGACTACTCAATTTGTCTGTCCAACTGTTTAGTTGAATTTCTGAAATAAATTTTTATGTAAGATATATTATTAAGGTTTACTTAAGTTGCATAATCAATATATCCCCTAATACCTTTTCATTATTGAACCATGTAGTGATTTCCTCTTAAATGTCGGATAGATGTGCGGATGTCGGATAGATGTGCGGAAATTCGCCTTTAGCCAGCGGGCAGTTGGTTTGTGGAATAGACTTCCATCGCTTGTTGTTGAAGTTGATAGCCTAAACAAATTTAAGGCTCAGCTGGACAGGTATTTCGAACGAATTGAGGGGTGAAATGGGAGTAGTGGTTGTTTTTTTTTTTTTTTTTTTCTTTTTTTTTGGCTGATGCTGAATAAGCTTGCTTTCTTGCATCATATGCCTCTACTAATGCTAATGCTAATGCTAAATCCTCCCTAGTCAATTTTAAAAATGTTAAAAGCAGTTAAAAGGATGTGGGAATTAACTATTAAATTAAGTTAAATTAATTAATAACATTTAACTACATTTTGAAAGCAACAATTAGTTTATTTATCCTTTAACATTAAGAAACTATTACATACAAAACATTCTGTATACTAAAGTATTACTTATTGTCTACTGTGTGTAATATAACTTTCAGTTGTATGTGTACTGTAAGCTTTATTACATTATTTTTATTTCAGTAAATTACCTTCAGATTACACAAATACTTCAAATTTGTATGTTTATAAAAAATTTTTTTTGTAAGATTTGTAAATATTTATAAGTATTATAAAAAATATTTGTAAGTATATTAATGTTATAATATTTGTAGGTATATTAGTATTATAATATTTGTAGGTATATTAGTATTATAATATTTGTAGGTATATTAGTATTATAATATTTGTATTATTTCTTAAATAGTATAATAATTAAGTATTATATATTTGTAAGTATATTTCTAAATATTTGTAAATTTGGTCCTTGAGGCTGTCACAGACATTCTCTCAAGAATGACAAGCTCGACTTGCTACCTGGAAGTCTAAAACACTGATGGAACTGATATTCAGGTCATCATCATCATCATCATCAGCCATTTTCAATCCACTGCAGGATGAAGGCCTCTCCAGCAACTTTCCAGTTGCTTCTGTTTTGAGCACTGGACATCCATTTACTACCCACAAACTCATGAATTTCATCTATCCATCTCCGCCTTTGTCTTCCAGGTTTTCTTCTAGCTCCTCTTGGGTACCATTCTGTTATTTTCTTAGTCCATCTGTCATCATGTCTTCGAGCTATGTGTCCTGCCCAAGACCATTTTAGTTCTTTAGTTTTGATAAGAATGTCCTTTACTTGAGTTTGTTGCCTAATCCATGTGTTTCTCTTCTTATCTAACAGTCTTATTCCCAATATGATTCGTTCCATTCTTCGCTGTGTGGTTCTCAGCTTCTCTTCCATTCTTTTGGTGAGTGCCCAAGTTTCACTTCCATAAGTCATGGTGGGGAGTATACATTGGTCCATTATTTTACGTTTCAGACAAACTGGGATATTGCTCTTCAGTATGTGACTATATTTCCTGAATGCTATCCATCCAAAATTTATTCTTCTCTTGACTTCCAGCCATTTATCATTATTACAGCTAATAACTTGTCCCAGATAAGTATATGACTCCACCTTTTCAATTACTGCTCCTTCAATCATTATGTCTCTTTCTGTGGCATACTTGTTCATCATTACTTTTGTTTTAGCCATATTCATCTTTAGTCCAAAATCCTTACTAGCTGTGCATAACTGATTAAGATTTTCCTCTAATTCTTTGGGATCATGGCTTATGACCACAATGTCATCTGCAAATCGCAAATGGTTTAGGTACTCTCCGTTCACATTGACTCCTTTCTGCGACCAGTCTAATCTTCTGAAAGCTTCCTCAAGGGCAGCAGTAAACAGCTTAGGAGATATTGTGTCTCCTTGTCGAACTCCTTTCTCAATTTTAAATTTCCTACTGTCTTTGTCTAGTCTAATAAAGGAGGTAGCACTCTCGTATATTTTCTTCAAAATCATAATATATGAGGTATCAATGCCTTGTCTTTCCAGTGCCCGAAACATTGCCTTATGCTGTATGGAGTCAAATGCCTTTTCATAATCCACAAATGCCAGGCATAATGGTGTTTTATATTCATTTGCTTTCTCCATTAGCTGTGATATTACATGAAGGTGATCCATAGTTGAGAATCCTGTCCTAAAGCCAGCTTGCTCTTTCGGTTGATTCTCATCCAGTATTCTTTCTAATCTGTTAGTAATGACCCTTGTGAACAACTTGTAGATGTGGGATAACAAGCTAATTGGTCTATAATTTCCAATTTATCTCCTTTCTTATGCAGCAAAACTATGATTGCATTATTCCACTGCTTAGGCGTCACACCTTTTCTAATGCACTTTGTGAAGAGCCTTGCCAGTTTTTGTGTTATGTCTCTTCCTCCCAATTTTAACAACTCTACAGTAACTTCATCTTCCCCCGGGGCTTTCTGATTCTTCATTTTCTTCAATGCATGTTCTACCTCATCAGGAAGAATATTGGGTATGTCGTATGTGTTGCTACTTTGCAATCCATCTTCCCCGCTGCTGGCATCATTCCCCTGCTCCTTGTATAATTCTCTATAGTAGTCTTCTGCTATTTGAATTATGCCTTCTCTGCTGTTTATAAGTACACCATCGCTATTCTTCAGTTTCAGTATCATTTGTCTTTCTGTATTACTGCTCATGGCTGCTGATTTAAATCCTTTGTTTTCCCTTAATGCTTGTTCTACTTTTCTTGTGTTAAATATTCTTATGTCCTCTCTGAGTCTCTTTCTAATGGCTTTGCATAACTCAGTATACTCAATTTTCTCCCTGTCAGTGTTTTTCTTGCTTTTCATTTGTCGTCTTCGGTTCATCATGACAAGTGTTTCTTGACTAATTTTTTCTTCTTTGGATTTCTTTTTCCCTATAGGTTTCTTGGGCTTTATCACTTTCAAAAAGTTGTAATATTCCTCGTCGATATCTTGGTCGTCAGCAGTCTGCAGAAGCTCATACTTGTTCTTAAGTTCCAGTACGTACTGCTTTTTCTTCTCTTCTGTTATCTCAAAGACCTTTGTATTATTTACTCAAGTCAGTTTTTTCCTTTCCTTTCCTACATCTATATCAAGTGTACATCTTACCATTCTGTGATCACTTCCAACATTTACCTTATTCAGGACGGTGACATCATTCACAATATATCTTCTATTAGTGAGGATGAAGTCGATTTCATTAGTAGTTAATCCATTTGGACTCTTCCATGTCCACTTTCTGTTCACCCTTTTCTTGAAAAAAGTGTTCATTACTGACAGTCCTTGAGATTCTGCAAATTCCACAAGTCTTTCACCTCTTTCATTTCTTTCACCAATTCCAAAATTTCCTATAGTTCCCCTTTCTGTGCTGTTTTGTCTTTTTCCAACCTTA
Organism: Mastigoproctus giganteus; assembly: GCF_048544385.1. Lineage (NCBI taxonomy): Eukaryota > Metazoa > Arthropoda > Arachnida > Uropygi > Thelyphonidae > Mastigoproctus > Mastigoproctus giganteus. Next base: position 59,102,908 of record NC_143580.1, read on the forward strand.
GCATTGAAGTCTCCCATAATAATAGTGTGGTGGGTTTTCTGCTCATCTAGAAGACTCTCAATTTCAGTGTACATTTCTTCAACCTCTTCATCATTCAGGTCAAGCAGATTGAATTTTGGAAAGTCCAGTTGTTCTGTGACAACCATATCCTCTGCTTATACCTTCATCATGGTGGGACTGTTAGTGACCCTGGGCATAATCCCCATGTGCAAGTCCTGAAGTATGGCACCTGATATTCTGAAAATTACCACTAGGTGTGAACCAGTGTAAGTAGGGGTTGAGGTGGGGTGTCCACACCACCACCACATAGAAGAATGCCACCTCCCTGTGTTATTAGGCAATACTGGGTGGTAGATGACTCATCAAATGATTGAATACCACCACTTTGTTTAATAGAATACATAAAACCTATGACTTGAATTAGTATTAGTATTAGTATTAGTAACGGCCGCATGGTGCAAGAAAGCCTATGGCTTATGCTGCACCAGCCAAAAAAAAAAAAAAAAAAAAAATTAAAAAAAATAAATCCGAACAAAACAATGATAAAAACAAAAAAATAAAAATAAATAACTAAATAATAATAATTAATAAAATAAAAAATAAATAAAAAGGAAATTAAACCTATCATCCTATGTGCTTCCCTTACCCGAAAGTACTATCCAGATGACCTTTGAATTTCCCCAAACTGTCGGCCTCTACCACCCATGAAGGCAACTTATTCCAGTAATTTATAACTCGCTGGCTAAAATAGAACTTCCTGCAATCCAATCTAAACATTTCCCCCCGTAACTTGAATTTATGTCCCCTAGTTCTAGCATCATTTATAATCTTGAAAATTTTGTCCTCATTCATTTTACTGATGCCTCTCAGAGCCTTAAACACCTCAATCAAATCTTCTCTAAGGTGTCTAGTTTCCAAACTCTGCAACCCACATATTCGAAGTCTTTCTTCATAAGGACGCCCTTTTGCCGATCTCACCAGGCGAGTTACCCTTCTTTGCACCCTTTCAAGAAGCTCGATGTCTTTCTTCAGGTACGGTCTCCATACTTGAACACAGTATTCCAAGTGTGGTCTAACATAAGCCTTATATAATGGGATTATCACGTCCCTATCTCTACTTGCAAAAGTTCGATAGATCATTGATAGGACACCATGGGCCTTCCTTGCAACCTGTTTACAATGCTCAGAGAATTTCATGTCTGACCGTATCGTAACACCCAAGTCCCTTTCCTCCAGTACTGGCTTTAGTTGAACTCCACCAAGTGAATAAGTTTTTTTGGGATTACTGTTTCCCAGGTGTAATACCTTACACTTTGTTGGATTAAAGCACAGCTGCCATTTTTCTGACCATTCCTGAAGTCTATCTAGGTCTCTCTGAAGAAGCTCAGCTTGACAGTGATCATTAACTACTCTCCCAATTTTAACATCATCTGCAAATTTAGACATCACGCCCTCTATCCCTTCATCCATGTCGTTTATGAAAATTAAAAACAACAGTGGTCCTAATACTGATCCTTGGGGAACCCCACTTCTTACATCAACCCAATCTGAGGAATAGCCATTTATCACAACCCTCTGCCTCCTGCCCTGAAGCCATCCTTCTATCCATCTAAGGATTTTCCCAGTGATTCCAACCTGTTCCAGCTTATAAAGCAACCGCTCATGTGGGACTGAGTCAAAAGCTTTGCTGAAATCTAAATAAACAATGTCGAAATTATTCCCTAAATCCAGCTCGTGAGTGACCCTTTCGAAATAGCGAACCAGATTTGTTAAACATGATTTTCCCTTTACGAAACCATGCTGAGTATCCTTGAGAATTTCAATTCGATCCAAATGATCCTGAATTCCACCCTTGATCATTGCCTCCATAAAACCTATGTTTAGTCTCCAGAGCAAAGCTCCGGCAACTTCCCATCTCTTCCATCATGTAATATGATTGATGTCTCTTGAGGTTATGATGGGCATCATGGCAAGATCCAATCTTCCTTACATTTTGAGGGTACAGTTCTAAAACAGTGTTTGCAGGCTGGCCGATAGGTAGTCCACTGGACTGAACTTATTGGTAACTCTCTAGGAGGCATCTAGATCAGCTAGTGTATAATCTCACTGCCTCTACTGTGCCAGATAATGACTGGAGGGAGCCCAAGTAGCGTGTATGTGGGGGGGGGGGGCATTGTCGAGGCCATGTCAAGGAGCTAGGTATATTCTTACCATGTGTATGCCCTATCCAAAAATTTTATTACTCATACAGCATATCCCTCCTCCTTTTCTTACTACTGAATACATCATGAATAGTCAAACTAATAGAACAAACTTATCTGTGAAAAGAACTAAACCTCCCAAACACTTCCTCATTCATTTCACAAATATATGTGGTCTCAAGTTTCAATCTCAATGATGTCCATTTCCACTTACAGTTGGCCAAGCCCTGCTTACTTTTTCTGACAGAATCCCATTATTGGTTACTCTGCTACTACTCTTCTTAGTTGTCCTAATTATTCACTATATGATTCCTTTTGTTTTAAAGGTGGGACTTATATTAATATTAGTAATGGCCATATGGTGCAAGGAAACCTAAAGCTGCACCAGCCAAAGGAAAAAAAAAAAAAAAGAGTAAAATAATAATAAAAATAAAATAAATAAATAATAAAAGAAAAGGAACTAGACAACCTATGCATTTCTCTCCTCCCATAGGTATCTATCTGACCTTTGAATTTCCCCAAATTCAAAGGTTAGCTGGTCTTTCAAATTCTAAGGTAATTTTTAACTAAATCAAAATTTATAATCAAATTTATGATCAAAATTTATAATCAAAAGTGTTTCGAATTCAAAGGTAATTTCTAACTCACTGGCTAAAATAAAACTTCCTGCAATCCAGTCTAAACTTCTCCCCCTGTAACTTGAATTTATTGCCCTTAGTTCTAGAATCATTTATAACTGTGAAAATTTCATCCTCATTCGTTTTACTTTTGCTGCTCAGAGCCTTAAACACCTCAATCAAGTTTCCTCTAAGGTGCCTAGTTTCCAGGCTGTGCAACCCACATATTTGAAGTCTTTCCTCATATGGACGCCATTTGCCAATCTCACCAGGTGTGGTCTTTGTACCCTTTCAAGAAGCTTGATGTCTTTTTTTAGGTGCAGTCTCCATACTTGAACACAGTGTTCCAAGTGTGGTCTAACAACAGCCTTATATAAGGGAATTATGATGTCCTTATTTCTACTAGCAGATGTTCAGTAAATCATCAATAGGATGCCATGGGCATCCTATTGATGGGCATCCTGTTTACAATGCTCAGAGAACTTCATATCTGACCATATTGTAACTCCCAAGTTACTTTCTTCCCCTACTGACTTTAGTTCAACTCCACCAAGTGCAGGGCTGGCGAAAAACGGTAAGCTTGGTAAGCAGGGCATAGGAGCGCCAACGTCTAGGGAGCTGAAATTCAAAATTTTTATTATAATAATATTAAATTAAAGTATCTCAAGGGCACCAAATACATTTCTGCCTAGGGGTGGTGCCTGACCAAGTGTATAAGTCATTTTGAAACCCCAGGCGTAAGACCTTGCATTTTGCTAAATTAAAGCATAGTTGCCACTTTTCTGACCATTCCTGAAGTCTATCTAGATCACTCTGAAGAAGCTCTACTTGGCAGTGATCATTAACTATTCTGCTGATCTTTATACCATCCGCAAATATAGACATCGTGCCCTCTATCCCTTCATTGATGTCATTTAAGAAAATCAAAAACAACAGTGATCCCAGTACTGATCCTTGTGAATCCCACTTCTTACATTAACCCAATCTCAGGAATAACCATTTATCACAACCCTCTGTCTCCTCAGTCCAGTGATGCTCTCATAATTAGGCTTAATGGTTCAATGCACTCACTTGCCACCTCCCATAAAATTATAGGGTATATGCCGTCAACCCCAGGAGCCTTACTCACCTGTAGGCTCAAATGTTTTTTCATTAAATAATCATATGAAATTTCAATGTCATTAATTACATATTTTTAAAGTTCACTCTCATAATTTCTCATTGACATAAAGGGTTTTTCTTCTGTAAATATCGATGCAAAGTAACTGTTGGGTTCATCTGTGACGTCAGATGGGGTATCTAATACTATCTCACATCCATTACATAAGCGTCCAATCTGGTTTGTCCTTCTCTTCTTTGCATTTATATATGTAAAGATTTCCCTTATCTCCTCTCTTTGCCAGCGATTTCTCATAATATGCCTTTGCCAGCGATTTCTCATATATGCCTTTGCCAGCCTCATCTTTTCTGTGTCACTGTTACAGATCAATTTGTAGCTGTTATAGGTTTCAGTAATTCTGTGCTGTCTTTTTCTACTCAAGAAATCTGGAAACTTCATTATTAATCCAACTTGAAACCCTCCTCGTGAAGTATTTTTTTAATGGTATATATTCATTCAAGATTTCTGTGATTAATGTCTTAAAGGTATACCATAATTCAATTGTATTCACTCTCTGTAAGATATTTCCCCAGTTAATAGAGGGCATTTACCACCTTAACCCATCGTAATTTCCTTTTTACTGAATTGCTTGTGTATATGTCTGCTCTGATATTCCCTGTAATTTGATTAGTAATTTGGAATCTCTTCTTTTCAATCTTTGCTGACTTAAAATCTCTTTACTCCATTCTGTCAAATTCATCTGTAGCCTCTATCGTTCTCCAAACTCCACTGGTCAATTGAACTTTTTGATTTCCTTTCTTTGAAACTTGACTTTTTATGTTTCAATTTTCCTAACATTGGGGTAATCATATGGGGTAATCATATTACCCCAATGTTAGGAAAATCAAAAATATGGTTTTTGATTTTCTTGCTTATTTTAATGTTCACATCTCCAGCTGGCTTCTGTTTTCTAGTCACACAGACCCATCTGGTTGAGATGCTGAGGTTTTGCAATAACTAATGACCTCACTCAGATTGTTCATTTACCTGCCAGGATACAAGAAAATTCTAACAGAATTTCCAATGGAGCCTTGGAGAAGAGACCAACTTCTCCAATGGAGCCTTTCTCTCAGGGCCATTCTCAGCCTTATGTTGTCTGGCATTACAATAAAGTTAAATGGGATGATCTGCAATATTTCTGTTCTTATTTTCCTTAGTTGGATTACTGTTTTAAATCTTCTGCTGTCAATGTTTGCTCAGATTGTGTTAGTGAAATTATTCTTGAAGGGATGAAATCCTTTATTCTCCACTCCTTAAAATCTCCTCCTTTATCTAAACCTTGGTTTTCCATTAAATGTACTAAGACTGCATTGAATTCTCCAGGTTCATTTTCTACATAAACCAAAGATCACAACAATTGTAAAGCAGTTCAAACTAGATTTTGAACAGGCTGAAAATTTAAAAAAAAAACTTGCTTCTTGTCTAAATATCAGTCAAGCATTTTGGTCTCTTGCTAGAGCTGTTTGGCCACAACTTTTTCCCATCTATACTCCCACCTCTGTTAAAACCTGATGGTTCTATTGCCAACTTAGTTAAAGATAAAGCCGACCTACTAGTATCCTACTTTTCTTCTAACTCATGTCTTCATAATCTTGGTAAACCCCCTCCTACCATTCCCAGTACACTACATTTCTTTCTTCAGTTAAAAAATGTCAGAAGAATTTTGAACAATCTTGATGTTAAGAAAGCTCAAGGTCCTAACTGTATTTCTCCCTGTGTTCTCAAAACCTATGCCCCTGAGCTTACTCCTGTTTTGTGTTGCTTTTTGCACTTTCTTATTCCAATGGTGTTTTTCCTTCCTTCTGCTTGGAAATTTGCTCATATGCAGTCAGTTCCAAAAAAGGCTGAAAAATCCTTCCCATCCAATTATAATTCCATTGCATTTAATTCTACTCTTTCTGAAGTAATGGAGAAATCCGTTAACTACAAACTCCTAAGCTACCTGGAAACCTTCCATTTGATCAATGATTTCCAATATGGATCACATCAGTGTTAATCCACTGGTGATATGGTGGCTTATTTTACCCATCTGTAGACAAATTCAATGGAAAGGTTTGGTGAAACTCAACCAGTTGCTCTTGATACTTCAAAGTCTTTTGATTGTGTTTGGCTATAATGTCTTCTAAATAAGCTTCTATCTTAGGCTTGCCAACTGATTTTTGTAATTTGGTATCCACTTTTCTCTGTGACCACTCACTACTGGTGATGGTAGATGGCTCTCTATCTTCTAACTTCTCTTGTTAATGCTGGTATGCCCCAAAGTTCAGTTCTTTTTCCCATGCTTTTCCTCTTGTATATTTATGACCTTCCATTGACTGGAAATTCTATCCATAGTGTTGCTGATGATAGCACATTGTATTCTGTCTTCCAGCTTGAGAAGCTTTGCCCTATACACACAACTGCAACTTCTAGGATATCTGCTACCAATTCCCTAAATGCTGATCTCCAGTGGGTCAAAGATAACTTAGTTAATTTCAATCCTCGTAGAGCTCAGTCTGTCTTATGTCTCATAAAATGGATTCTTCTGCTTCTATGCTCATCTTCGACAACACTCATATTTCTAACAAAGATCACATATCTCTATTACAGATTACACTTCACTTCTAATCTCTCTTGGCATAAGCACATCACCACAAATATTTCTTCTCTGCATCTAAAAAAACTGGTTTTCTCTTTTTCTCTCGGCATTACTTTTCTTCTAAACAGCTTCTCACTCTGTACAAATCTGAAATCTGCTCTACCACAGAATATTGTTCCCACATCTGGAGGCTATGTCCCCCATAACTTCTCTCAGGATTCTAGACTCCATTCAAAAGAGGTTAATTTATTAGTAACCTATCCCTTATAAAGTCTCTCCACTCTCTGTCTTACAGATGTTCTGTTTCTGCTGCTTCCATAGATACTTGCATAGATACTTCTATAGATTCCCGCCTCGGGCTTGGATCAAAGTACTGCAAAAAAACCTTGGGAGGTGCAATATGGCCACAGAAGCCGATGCGCCAACAACTACCAAATCAAAAAAAAAAAAAAAAAAAACTTCTATAGATACTTCCATAGGCACTGCTGTTCTTCTGGATTGTTGTTATTTGGTTTTTAAGAGCATTAGCAACTAAGGCCATATTGCTCAAGGGATATGTGGTGATCGTTCCCTGACCTTTCTGCATCCTCCTTATTTGGTGGGCATGGGCTCGAGCCCCGGTCTAATCAAGAAGCATGTGCTACGCACTGCTGCTCCTGCCCACCTGGCTATGGAGGTGCCTTCTTCTGGATTGGCTTCTATAATTCCTCCTCTCTCTCTCTCTCTCTTCCAAACCAGTCCAAACATGTGCTGCAACCAGTCAGCATCCTTTTACTGTCCAGTTTCGAACTCACAGAACCAACTTTTCTTCTTCCTTATTTATTCCTTCAACTTCCATGTTTTGGAAAAATCTCCCGAAAATTACTCCTGTAGAAATTCAAGTGTAATGTCAAAAAGGGGCTTAGAGGGGAACAGGTATCCTGTGTGTTATCAGACACTCAGCCTAAAACACTGATGGATCCAATATCTCTCTATTACAGAAGATTTAGGAGTAGTCTGGTTGGCCTGCCTCCCTAAAATCCACTCATGCACACCTTCTTGATGGTAAGCCCTGTTACGTCACTTAGGTGGCAACGAACGTGTAGAGTGGTTCTCTTCAAGACGCCTGGTCAGCGTGAAGAGGAAAAGACCAAACCCTCCAGCATGTGAGAGCACAACAATACAAATGGCCCTCAGTCCCCAGCAGCTTTCACTCTCCCTCTTACGGCAGCGAGAGGATCAGAGTGGAAGCAAAGGGTGCTAAGAATCTCTGGGTACGACCAGGCTGCCATGCATGGAAACTGAACTTGGCCTGTTATAACGTACGATCACTCATCGGTGAAGACAGGATATTAGCGCTGGAAAAGGAATTAGAAAATGTGAATTGGAATATCATCGGTTTGGCTGAAAGAAGAAGAAGAAATGAATCACTTATAAGTTTATCAAGTGGAAATCTGCTGTACATCAATGGAAACAGTGAAAGGAGTGAAGGTGGAGTTGGCTTTCTGGTCCATAAAGATTTTAAAAACAACATTTTGGAATTCAAAAGTACATCACCAAGGGTGTCAAGGCTAATACTCAAGATTTCTAAGAGGTACAAGCTAAAGATTATAATGATTTATGCACCAACATCAAGCCATGATGATGAAGAGGTTGAAGAAATGTACACCGAAATTGAGAGTCTTCTAGATGAGCAGAAAACCCACTACACTATTATTATGGGGGACTTCAATGCTAAGGTTGGAAAAAGGCAAAACAGCGCAGAAAGAGGAACTATAGGAAAATTTGGAATTGGTGAAAGAAATAAAAGAGGTGAAAGACTTGTGGAATTTGCAGAATCTCAAGAACTGTCAGTAATGAACACTTTTTTCAAGAAAAGGGTGAACAGAAAGTGGACATGGAAGAGTCCAAATGGATTAACAACTAATGAACTCGACTTCATCCTCACTAAGAGAAGATATATTGTGAATGATGTTACCAGCAGTGGGGAATGATATCAGCAGTGGGGAAGATGGATTGCAAAGTAGCAACACATACGACTTACCCGATATTCTTCCTGATGAGGTAGAACATGCATTGAAGAAAATGAAGAATCTGAAAGCCCCAGGGGAAGATGAAGTTACTGTAGAGTTGTTAAAATTGAGAGGAAGAGACATAACACAAAAACTGGCAAGGCTCTTCACAAAGTGCATTAGAAAAGGTGTGACGCCTAAGCAGTGGAATAATGCAATCATAGTTTTGCTGCATAAGAAAGGAGATAAATCAGAAATTGGAAATTATAGACCAATTAGCTTGTTATCCCACATCTACAAGTTGTTCACAAGGGTCATTACTAACAGATTAGAAAGAATACTTGATGAGAATCAACCGAAAGAGCAAGCTGGCTTTAGGACAGGATTCTCAACTATGGATCACCTTCACATAATATCACAGCTAATGGAGAAAGCAAATGAATATAAAACACCATTATGCCTGGCATTGGATTATGAAAAGGCATTTGACTCCATACAGCATAAGGCAATGTTTCGGGCACTGGAAAGACAAGGCATAGACGCCCCATATATTATGATTTTGAAGAAAATATATGAGAGTGCTACCTCCTTTATTAGACTAGACAAAGACAGTAGGAAATTTAAAATTGAGAAAGGAGTTCGACAAGGAGACACAATATCTCCAAAGCTGTTTACTGCTGCCCTTGAGGAAGCTTTCAGAAGATTAGACTGGTCGCAGAAAGGAGTCAATGTGAACGGAGAGTACCTAAACCATTTACGATTTGCAGATGACATTGTGGTCATAAGCCACGATCCCAAAGGATTAGAGGAAAATCTTAATCAGTTATGCACAGTTATTAAGGATTTTGGACTAAAGATGAATATGGTTAAAGCAAAAGTAATGATGAACAAGTATGCCACAGAAAGGGAAATAATGATTGAAGGAGCAGTAATTGAAAAGGTGGAGTCATATACATATCTGGGACAAGTTATTAGCTGTAATAATGATAAATGGCTGGAAGTCAAGAGAAGAATAAATTTTGGATGGATAGCATTCAGGAAATATAGTAACATACTGAAGAGCAATATCCCAGTTTGTCTGAAACGTAAAATAATAAATCAATGTATACTCCCCACCATGACTTATGGAAGTGAAACTTGGGCGCTCACCAAAAGAATAGAAGAGAAGCTGAGAACTACACAGCGAAGAATGGAACGAATTATATTCGGAATCAGACTGTTAGATAAGAAGAGAAACACATGGATTAGGCAGCAAACTCAAGTAAAGGACATTCTTATCAAAACTAAAGAACTAAAATGGTCTTGGTCAGGACACATAGCTCGAAGACATGATGACAGATGGACTAAGAAAATAACAGAATGGTACCCAAGAGGAGCTAGAAGAAAACCTGGAAGACAAAGGCTGAGATGGATAGATGAAATTCATGAGTTTTTGGGTAGTAAATGGATGGCCAGTGCTAAAAACAGAAGGAACTGGAAAGTTGCTGGAGAGGCCTTCATCCTGCAGTAGATTGAAAATGGCTGATGATGATGATGATGATGATGATGATGAATGTCAAAAAGTATCTTCTTTCATCTTCTCAGCCTTCAACCCATTCACGGTACTAAGTACTGTAGACTCTAATACTTTTCGTGTTTGAGGTTTTTGTAAAAAAAAAAAAAAAAATTGTTATAATTGTATATTATGGCATTATATGCACATATTTTTGTATAATGCTGTAACATTGATCCAGTAGTGTTGAGAAGTAGGTCTAGGAGGAAGGTAGTATCCTCTTATTTGTCTTTCTCTTTCTTTCTACCCTCCTTGGCTATACATTTGTTTGATCTCAGACAGATGGAACAGTTATGGGATGGAGTCAAGTCCATTAATTACATGGACTTGCTTTCATTCATTATTTGGGATAATGTGATCCCACTTAAATCACTCTCCAGGAATAACAGGATGTCCACCCATTTTCATTGGCGCCCCCGTAGCCAGATGGGCAGGAGCAGCAGTGCGTAGCACACACTTCTTGATTAGACCGGGGTTCGAGCACGTGACCACCAAATATGGAAGATGCAGAAAGGTCAGGTAATGACAACAACAACAACTCATTTTCATTCCTAAATGTGCTGGATAAATACAGGAACTTCCCGACTCACATAATACCCAACTTAACATAAGTTTTTGCCAGCCGATGCAAACTTAAAAAAATGTGGAAATGTATTTTGCATCCTGTAGGTTGTTTGTTTTGTTGTTTGTTGTTTGGTTTTTAGGTGCATTAGCAACTAAGGCCATATTGCTCCGGGATATGCGGTGGTTATTCCCTGACCTTTCCGCATCCTCCGTATTTGGTGGTGACGGGCTCGAACCCCGGTCTAATCAAGAAGTGTGTGCTATGCACTGCTGCTCCTTCCCACCTGGCTACGGAGGCGCCGCATCCTGTAGGAATAAATGTAGGTATCATGGAGGTATTGTGAAAATATTATAATGTGAATAGCATATTGTTTTTTTTTTTTTTGGTAATTCATTCCAAGATGTCAGAAGTTGAAATTTTCGCTATACAACTAAGCTATTTATATCTCTAAAAGGTCATTTTTATTATGGAAATTGTTATTGTTATCATATGTTCAGTTATAAGAATCAATTTTGAACACCTTTGTGATATTTTTCTAAAGCACATTTCTGGAGGTCATGACTATAAAACAATAAAAACAATTTGCTCTTTCCGGTTTATTGGGCTTTTGTGTTAGTGCATCTAATTATAAACGGGTAGTAAACTCGATCTCACTGCATTTACAACCATTCTGATAACTGGAATTGTGTGGATTTTTATGTTATTATGGTGGAATGTGTTTCCCCTTCATTGAAATCTTCAATCATGTAATAAACATAAATAAATTTTCAGAATCTTCTCTTCATTCCTATTGGCGCCTCCGTAGCCAGGTGGGAAGGAACAGCAATGCGTAGCACATGCTTCTTGATTGGACTGGGGTTCGAGCCCGTCACCACCAAATACGGAGCATGCGGAAAGGTCAGGGAATGACCACCGCACCGGAGCAATATGGCCTTAGTTGCTAATGCTCTTAAAAACCAAATAACAACAACAACATTCCTATTTACTTATTATGAAGGGAAAGCGACCAATGGAAAGTGCAAGTGGTATCAGTGCTAGGAAACGGAACAAAATTGATTTAGAAATGAAGATGAAAATGATTAAGAAGTAAGAAGCTGGACAAAGTTTGTCATCCATTGCACAGGAATTAGGTCTCACTGCTTCAACATAGAATATTATATTAAAGGACAATGCACGTATAAAAGAACATGTTAAAGGATCAATGCATTTAAGATCAACAGTGATCACAAAACAGCGTTCAGATGCTATATCGAAGATGGAAAAGCTATTAATAATATGGATGGAAAATCAGATTCAGAAGCAAGTGCCCCCGAGTCCAATAGCCATTCAAGCAAAAGAAACAAGTATTTATGAAGATATTAACGAAAAATACGGCAAACCCCAAGCCACATTCATGGCAAGCAATGGGTGGTTTAATAGGTTCAAGCCTCATGATGGTTTCCACAACATTAAAGTATGCGGCGAAGTTGCCAGTGACAATTCTGCAGCTACAGAGAAATTTTGTGATGTGTTGGAAAAAAACTCTTCTAAATCTCCACAGCCCTCAACTTCTGCAACAGCATACTTATCGGCTGGAGAGTTATTTTGGCAACGATAGTTGAAAGGTAAAACTTTCTGACATTGTCTGTCTTCTTTCGCTTTTTGTAATTTGGTGCATTTTTGTAATTTTTTCTGCACATGAGATAAAAAAATTGAATAAATAATTCTATTTACATGTTCATAACCATGTCCATGTCTGTCTGTCAGCATTTCTTTTTTGCTTCAATCAAATTCAGTGTGCATAGTTGCGAGTACTGCATAAGCATTTAGGGAAATTCCGACTTACGTAGAGTTCTGCGGAAAGCAACCCTTGTGTATGTCGGGGAGTGGCCGTATTATTGTTCTCATGGTATGCTGAGGAGAATCACTGCTTTCTTTGGCACCTCCGTAGCCAGGTGGGAAGGTGCAGCAGTGCGTAGCACACGCTTCTTGATTAGACCAGGGTTCAAACCCGTCACCACCAAATACAGAGGATGCGGAAAAGGTCAGGGAATGACCACCGCATATCCCGGAGCAATATGGCCTTAGTTGCTAATGCTCCTAAAAACCAAATAACAAATACAAACAACTGCTTTCTTTAAAAGCAACTGGAAGTTCTATATAATACCAAGAAGTCCCTAAAATAAGCTTTCTACCGATTGTATAATTGTATAAAATAAGCTGCCTACTGATCATAGTATGCTACATTCTTAAACCAGCGATAGAGTACAACCAGCTTCCATTCATTTATAACCAAAAGTCCAAGTTGACTAGATAATTTTTTTTCTTCTTAGAAAATTATAAATTACAGAATTTCAGAACGAACTGCATACCATAAACAGGTTTTATATACATATGACAGAAGTGAATAACAGTTGTTTGAAGGTATACAAAATCTGCATGCTGTCGTCAAATATTATCAAAATCTGTTTACCCAGACAGGCATTATGGAAAAAGTCGAAACTTGTGTTTTCCTTAAAAGCAGTTAAACTTGCCTTTTTGAATAATGTAGGCTTGACTAAAGCAAGATTTCTGTTTTTATATCTTGATCTGGCTAACACAAGTATTTACAACCAATGAAAATACGTACCATGACAGTAGCAAAAGTCTGCAGTTATATTATATATATGAATGTACATAAAAATATACATAAAAATGCACTAGTATTTTTATGCCGAGTTGGTTTCCCCTTCTTTTATAATGATGGCTAAACTGGATTATTCTGTTTTATTTACTGCATGAATCTCAAAAAAAATTTCAGACTGACTTTTAGCTATTGTACATAAGTTAAATAAATTGTAAACTTCAAAAATTTTAGGTTAGGGTGGTGTTTCTTAACCTGGAATGAATAAGCCTCCCCTCTCCAAGAGGTATGCGGTTTCTAAAGTAATTTCTCAGAAGGCATATTTTATGCTTTGCAAAATCTAAAACTTAAACTTTAAATTGAAAAATTGTCATAATTATTTAGAATTCAATATAAATGATTTGTTGAATGTTTCAGTTTTAAAAAGTATTGATGATCTTGGGTGTATCCAGATAATGATGATATGCTTGAGGATCTGTAGCCAAATAAAAACTTTTCCCCCAACTCACTGATTCAGAACTACAGTAGCAGACCTTTATCGGATGGCAAAATTAAAGTACTCTGTAAAGGGATACAATTTGCGCCATTTACCAATAAACCTGTACTTGAGATGCTCTCTTATTTGGGAACCTCATTGAAAAGTGTATGGGATCCTAGAGTGAGGAATGGCCTTGCTTTAGACTTAATCCATGTGCTGAATAAATATATTAGGAAAGTTACCAATAGCAGAACTGAAATTGTGGATGTCTCTCACACTCAGGCCCCGGGTGCCAAGCGTTCCGTGGCCAAGCGATTTGTAGTGCATTTCTAAAAGCGATTTCTGCAAAGAGTATTTGAGCAAACAGATTCTATTTTTGTTTCAAAAACCGTTTTCTTAATTTCTTTGTATATCCGAGTAGCACTTTCACTCTACAAGAAGTAGGGAAAGGCCCAGAAAGGGAATCCACCTTTCTGTTTTTTTCTATAAATACTAATTACTAACCCAGCCGCTTGGTCACCTCGTGGCACTGCTCCTGCCTCCCCGTGGCGGGGCCGGTAACCTGGGTGGAAAAGATAATCCCCCAGGGCCAAAAGGAGCCATCATGGATTCCACAAATTTTCCACCCTTAGAGCCTTCAAGCTCAAGACCAGAATATGGTAATGAAGACAAGGAAAATAGCCAACCCAAAAGGCTTCGAACAGAAACACACTGTTCAGATATTCCCAATTTTTTGGTGATGCACTCTCTGTCTACCCTGCCTGTGGGTAAGTTATCTCCGTTCGTGATTCAAAGACATCTAGAATCTATTGCAGGATCACCAAAAATGGTAAAGCGACTCCAATCCGGAGATCTCCTGATTGAAACAGCCACCACAAAACATTCGGAGTGGCTATTAAAGACAACGACATTTGGTGGGTTGCCAGTATCTGTTACTCCCCACAATACCTTAAATTCATCAAAGGGTGTCATCACAGAATGGGACTTAATTACTGTGTCAGAGGATGAATTAGTACAAGAACTTAGCAACCAAAAGGTAATCAGCGCTAAAAGAATAATGACAAAAAAAGATGGAAATCTCATTCCAACTCGTTCCATCATTTTAACTTTTAGTACTCCTGATTTGCCATCCTCAGTAAAAGCTGGATATTTAAACTGCCGAATTCGTCCATATATCCCAAATCCTCTTCGCTGTTTTAAATGCCAGAAATATGGCCACTCACAGCAGGCATGCAGAGGTGACCCCATCTGTCCTATTTGTGGAGCAAAGGATCATACGCAGGCAGATTGTCCAGCCGCAATTCCCATTTGCCCCAACTGCAAAGGCAATCATCCCGCATTTTCTAAAACATGTGAAATGTGGAAAACGGGTAGGAATATCCAAAAATATAAAGTAGAACACAAAGTCACATATCCTGAGGCACGCAGACAAATAATGCTGACCATGCCAAGTCCATCGTATGCCTCTCGAACCCGAAGTTTTCATACAACTGCAATTCAAACAGATGTGTCGATACCGCCCAACGTCTCGCTAGCTAATTGGGTTAAAGCAACCATATCAACCACAGGAAAAGAAAATTCTAAAACGAAAACCAGCAATGCCACCAACACCCCAATTAGTATCCCAAATGATACTGAGACAGTCTCAAATGACACAGAAAAATTCCCAATTGAGACTCGGACAGTTCCACATAACAAAGAAAAACTTAAAACTGCTAAAGATAAGAATAAACCTGAATCATCAGCCAGTAGTAGTATGGAAGTAGATGTAAACCCAGATCATGAAGAACCCATACTAGAACTTCACGCAAATGACACGATGGATACTGGACGCCCTACTTTCCCGAAAAAAGACCGAAAAAAATCCTCTTCAAACAAAAAACAGTCAGATGATTCATCCTCAACTAAACCAAAATGAACCACAACATCTTACAATGGAATTGCAGAGGCTTTCGTTCCAACACAGACGATATACAATACCTAATTAACCAATATTCTCCGGTTGCCTTTTGTTTACAGGAAACTTACCTAACCACACAAATTTCTCCTTCGATAAAGAACTATTGCATTTATCGAAGAGATCGAAATACTGCTAACGCTGCCCATGGTGGTGTGGCAATACTAGTAAATTCAAAGATCCCATCTAAACATATCCCACTCCAAACTGAAATAGAAGCTGTTGCTGTTCGTATAACTCTCCATGGTACAATAACACTAGTCTCAGTCTATCTACCACCAAACTGTACTTGCTCTTTAAAAGATCTTGAAGACCTCTTTATACAGATACCTCCACCTTTCTGTATATTAGGGGACTTTAACGGGCACCACCCATTATGGGGCTCTACTAAATTGGATAGACGAGGTAGACTAATTGAAAGTTTTTTGGAGACACTAAATCTCACTGTACTCAATACAGGTGCACCGACACACGTACAGCTCCCAGCAGGACACACCTCAGCAATAGATCTCTCAATTTGTTCACCAATACTAGTCCCAACCATAGAGTGGTATGTAATAAACGATCCCATGGGCAGTGACCATTTCCCAATAGTATGCAACTTTCTGAAAGCAAAGACTCCTTCATTTCAACCCAGCAGAAAGTGGAAATTTGTCCGAGCAGACTGGGCAAAATTTCAGTCATCAATTGACCTTGATGAGGAAAAAATCCGCCTCCAGCATATTGATGATGTGACAGAATACATCACGTCGCATCTTCTAAATGTGGCTAAAGACACGATACCACTATCAAATCCGCCGGGCCGAAAGCACTATAATTACTGGTGGAATGACAAATGCACCACAGCAAAGAGAGCAAAAAATAAAGCCTGGAATTTGTTTCGGCAGTGCCCAAGCACAGTCAATCTCATTAATTATAAGAAATTAAGGGCAAAAGCACGCTTTATACAAAAGCAAGCAAAGAAAGAATCCTGGACCCGGTTTGCATCCACTTTTCACAGAAATACTGATCCCAAAATAATATGGAAAAGAATTAGACAGCTGTCTGGTAAGTTTCCTACCATACCTTCTCCAATCCTCTCCTGGAATGGGCAAGATATATCTAATCCTGTAGATATAGCCAATGCTTTGGGCAATATTTTTGCAGAAATCTCAGCAACATCAGCATATACTAGCTCATTCCAAAGAATTAAAAACACTAAAGAAAAGCATGGTATTAATTTTGAAACTTCAAACCTTCTCCCATATAATAAACCTCTGCAATATTCTGAACTATTACATGTCATTAGAACAGCCCGCAATGGTGCTGCTGGACCAGATGGGATTTATTATGTCATGTTACAACATCTTAATGACAAAGCTTTGCGCCTCCTCCTAGTCTTTTACAATCGTATATTTTTAGAAAATGTTTTTCCGGTTTCTTGGCATCACTCTACAGTTTTAGCATTCCTAAAACCTGGAAAAGATCCATCCAACCCATATAGCTATAGACCCATATCTCTCTCAAGCTGCCTCAGTAAAATCCTTGAGAAAATTATCCACAGAAGACTCATCTGGATCATCGAGTCGGAAGAGCTAATGAGCGGTAGTCAATATGGCTTTCGTCAAAACAGGTCATGCTTAGACCTTATGGTCAAGGCTGAATTTGCCATCCGTAATGCTTTTGTCAAACATGAACATCTAGTAATGGTTTCAATAGACATAGAGAAGGCATTTGATACCACCTGGAGGCATGGTATACTTAGTGATCTGTACTTTCTCGGACTACGTGGCAACCTTCCTGTGTTTATTAAGAACTTTCTACATACTAGATCATTTCAAGTTCGATACCAACATGCCCTCTCTTCAACTTTCATTCAAGAAGAAGGTGTTCCACAGGGATCAGTATTGAGTGCCACTCTTTTTGCTATTAGAATTGATTCCATCACCAAACAGCTTCCAAACACAATTGAGACATATCTATATGCAGATGACCTTTCCATCTCCTGCCATTCCCAAAACATGAGATCTATTGAAAGACAGCTTCAAATTTCACTAAATAAAATACAACAATGGGCCAGCCTCAACGGCTACCGACTCTCTCAGAAGAAAACAACTGCAATTCATTTTTGCAGACAACGAAAACTTCATCCGGATCCTGAACTTCAAATTTCCAATGTATCCATCCCAATCGCTACTAACATCAGATTTCTAGGATTAATCCTTGACCACAAATTAAATTTCCTAGATCATATTAAAAATGTACGGACTTCCTGTCTGAAAAAGATAAACATACTCAGAGCGTTATCTGCCCGAACGTGGGGTGCAGATCGTACCTCCCTGCTTCGGTTGTACAAGGCATTAATCAGATCCCGTCTCGATTATGGTGCTCCAATCTATGATTCTGCCAGAAAGAGTGCATTACGCTGGCTTGATCCTATTCAACACAGTGCTTTGAGAATTGCAATTGGTGCATTCAGAACGTCGCCAGCACATAGTCTCTACATAGAAGCTCACGAGCCCCCACTAAGTCTACGCAGGAAAACACTGTTGTTGAAATATGCTGTCAAGATACAAAGTTGTGCCTCTCATCCCGTTCAGTCATACCTTTTAAACCCACCATTAGAAAACCTATACAGAAACAAACCCAGCATAGTTAAACCAGTTGGTCTTCGCCTTCTTGAACTGGTGCAGGTTTGGAATATTTCCATCCGGAAAGTACAGCAGATACCAACCTTTGCTCAACCACCATGGGCTCCTCCTCCTCTTCCAACATGTGACACTTACCTCTGCCAATGGAGAAAGAATACTTTGCAAGCAACAAACTTCAAACAAATTCATGATGTTCACATTCAAAGATATATTGATTTCTACCAAATTTATACAGATGGCTCTAAATCTAATTCAAATGTTGGAGCAGCTGCAGTGTTTCCAAATACAGTTGTATCAGTATCCCTTCCATCAGATTTTAGTATATTTTCTGCTGAATTGTATGCAATAAAACTTGCTTTAGAAAATCTCTATTCCGACTGTTCTTTAAAATCTGTTATTTATACTGATTCCCTCAGCTCAATCATGTCACTAAGTAATTGCGAAGATAAAGTTCACCCTGTTCTAGATGAAATCAGAAGCTTGTTACTACAAATCAAAAAACGTCAACAACTGGTTGCTTTTTGTTGGATACCCGCCCATTCCGGTATTTTAGGCAATGAACTGGCTGATAAAGCTGCAAAAAATCCAACTACCTTTGATTTAACCAACATCCCTGTTCCAGCATCAGATTGTGTACTAACCGTTCATGCTGCTTGCCTATCACAATGGACAGCACTCTGGCACTCTCAGACTAATAATAAACTCTTTCAGTTTAAACAAGATCCGAAAATTTGGCGTTCCAGTGTTCGTACATCGAGACGAGAAGAAGTAGTCCTTTCAAGGGCAAGAATAGGTCATACTCATCTGACACATCTTTATTTACTCACAGGAGGTGATCCACCACAGTGTACACATTGCTCTAACATCTTGACTGTTAGACATATTCTAATTGACTGCCCCTACTATAAACAACACAGAGCTTCATCCTTGATCTCACTGATAAATAAACGTAAACCAATAACTCTTGAAAATCTCATTGGTGATAAAGCAAATATTTCTGAATTTTTTGACTTCCTCAAGCAAACTGGACTTTTTAATAATTTCTGATTTAAAATTTTCTTTTGAATTTATGGAAATTCCTCATCTCCTAAAATAATAAGTGAATAGGCACATTATAGCCATAGATGCTTATGTGCCATTAAGCCTCCATAACAACAACAACAACAACAACATCTCACACTCAGAAAAGATAGTATAGGATAACTTAAAGATAAGAATATTCTCATCAGTAAAGCTGAAAGTGGGGGGGAGTCATAATTCTGGTTAAGGATACCTATAATAATAAAATTGCAGCCCTGTTAAATGATACAAACATCCATGCCATAACGAAAAAATATCTCATGAAACCTTTTGAATAACCGGTTAAAATATTTCCTTAAAAACTTCTAACAGAAAATAAAATTGAATAAATCACATTCAAAAGATTAAATCCCAACAATTCATAATCTCTTCCCCCAAATTTTTGCAAATATTATGGCCCATCTTTTTTTTTTTTTTTTTTGGTAGTTATTGGTGCATCGGCTTCTGTGGCCATAATGCACCTCACAAGGTTTTTGCAGTACTTTGATCCAAGCTCGAGGTGGGATTCGAACCTGCGACCTTTGGGTTGCCAGGCAGGCACTTTACCCACCTGGCTAGCCCCAGTCGGCTAATGGCAAACCAGTCTCCAATCTAGATGGATTGTTAGTAGGAAAAGACATCTAGGGCAGAACTTAGCAAGATGGTGCATTAGTTTCTGAACCCGTACCATTCTTCCCTATCCAACCACTCTCAAGAATACACAGGACTTTATTAATAGACTTCAGCAAATCCACTTACAAGATAAGGTCATATTGGTCAGCTTTGATATATAAACTACCTTCAACAAATGAAATATCAGTACCCCTATTAACCAAATAAATTTACCCAGCTAATGGACCCTAGCCCCTCAATGGTGAAGACATTAAAGAAGCATTGGAACTCACCACAGGCCTGTCAATCTGAAACTTTCAGCTTAGTCATCCACTACCATTAAAAATGGGTATTATTAAAAGTTTCAAGTACTTAGCATATACTCTCCTGACACTCTGGGTTAAGTATTTAAAACAGTCAAATAAATTTATACCCATAAAGAATGGTAATAGGCACCATCACTAAATTTCACCCCTCCCTTGCCAAATGATACCCTGACTAGCCCAATTCGTCCTCCACTTCCACCTGGGTATTGGTAATACCATTAATGTGATAGCTAAATGGCACAACATATTGATATCTGTTTCACAGGGTGAAAATACCTGAAACAACTCCTCTAGTCTTTCAACTTTTCTTCCCCCCCCCAAGTGATAAAAGAGATGTGTTTACCATCTTGACTGAGAGTGCAGCAGGTACTATGTAGGCCAGACACCCTAAACTACAGAAGACAATAGATGAACATGTCTGCCACACCAGGAGGGAGAACATGCAACACTCCATGGAGGTCTTTCATGTTCAGGGAAACTTCATAAATACCATCAGGTAGAGGGAACCATTCCCCCAGCTTTCATCCTGTTCCAGAGAAGATAACATCCTATAACAACTAAGACTCCAGTAAATATATAGGTTAACCTTGGAATATTATCCAGAATTTCTTAAAGCTTTTACAAATTATAAATTTGAAACTGTTGGACTTATTAAGACATGGATAGATATTGTTTTCACATTTTCAGTGAGAGAAACAAGGAGAGATAACTGTATTTTATTTTTTCTGTGTCATTTTAGTATTGTATTTGGGAAGGTTCTGTAACAGACATAGTAACTAATATTGAAATATTAATTTTTGAAAGTTAAAACAAAAAAATATATTTTTTTTCCCACCTAGATCTTTGGTCCAGGAAAGAAACTTGGAAGCTTAATTATTTTTACCATGTGTTTATTGATCATAACATCGAGTATTAGCATGCAACTCTTTTGTTCCCTGGCTGATTTTAATAAGTTTGAAACTTTTCCAGAGGTAATCTATGTTATTAATATTTTCCTATTAATATAATGTATATAAAATATTAGTGTTAAGTTAGCATGTTCAATATTTTTATGGATGTATTCAAGTCTTACAACAGTGACATTTAATGAAATTTATTATATTAATTTTTATACCTCCTTGCATTTTTTAAATAAATATAACAAAATATATAGTTTTATAACCTTACCAAAAGTTATAGGAAGATATATAAGATCACATGTACACAAAGGATCAGCTAGGACTGAGTATATACAAGCTGCAGGTAGCAGAATGTTCCCAGAAATGGCATAAACTGTGATTAGGGTGAAAGTGGCGATAAGGAAGACTTTCTGGATAGATAGCAAAGGTTTGGACACAGACATTTTTGACAGCATTCTATTTCATAGTCGCCTTTGTCGCCTGGTGAGGAACACTATGAAAGAGAATATAGTGTTGAGTTAACCAAAAGTTGGAAATCAATCATGTTCTGTATATATCATAGATCTTGAACCACTAGTCATCAGAAATGTGACATTTTCGTGTAGACGGTTTGCAACTGGTTCCTTAGATTACTTTCAGAAATGCACATAGGAAACCAAGTATTATTATTAGAAATACAAAGTAGCTATTGAGAGTCATCATAGCAGGAAATATGTCATTCATCATAATCTTAAAGAAAATTAACTGAAATAAGGAATCAAGTATGAAAAGCTAGGGGCGCCTATGCAGCCAGGTGGGCAGGAGCAGCAGTGCGTAGCACGTGCTTCTTGATTAGACTGGGGTTCGAGCCCATGCCCACCAAATACGGAGGATGCAGAAAGGTCAAGGAATGACCACCGCATATCCCCGGAGCAATATGGCCTTAGTTGCTAATGCTCCTAAAAACCAAATAACAAACAAACATGAAAAGCTAAAATTGCCAATTTATTTTAATGTTAGAATACCGTTAGATACTGAAGAATAGAGCAATGCAGGCAACTGCATTAGAAGAGAAATTGGAAATGGAAATAAGTAATTCTACTGTAAAAAGGATTTTAAAGGAAATATGGAATCAGAGTATACTAGTCTGCAACACATGTGCCGTGAGATTTTTTAATGAAAGAGAAATTTCTTTCAAGGTCATCATCCCATTATACAAATGAGATGATGCTGCCATATGTTATTGTTATTAATTATTCTTATCTGTGTTTGTATACTTCTCTGAAGAAAACATTTTCATTTGTGTTTCTTGGCAGATCATGCTTGCCTTGTTTCCTTTTACCTGCAAATTGTTTTATTGTGTTATGTATCTGCTTGCATCTCAGCACATGCAATTTATCACTTTCCTTTTGAAACATAGAACTTTAAAGGACATTATATATTACAGATAAATCAATGGTCAATGCAAGTTTATGATCTTTGTATGATTTGTGCTTAACCAGTAATCATAAATTACCATCTTTCTTTGATTGCTATATTGTTATAGATTGATACCTGTGGGTGGTGTTTCCTATAACTTATAGTGGTCAGCATGAATGAATTAATTTTATTTTTAATCTGATAGATCTGTATGAAAGTTTAGTGTTTTCATCATACTTTTTTCTGTCTTTCCTCCCATCCTTGATATTTCATGGTATGCTTCCAAGTATCTTTTACAAATTTTGTGTTTTGCTGTTAAAAAAAATACTAATAGATTAGTATTTTTGTGATTAGTATCCTTGTGTGTGTACAATGTAAGGAGTGTGAGGAAATCAGGCGACAACTCAGCATTGTTATGGGCCTATATGAGAGCTTGAAGAACCTAAATTGAGGGGCCCATCAAGTTCTCAGCTGCCCACATCAATGCCAGAGCTTGCACTTGATCATCACGCAACACAGCGGCAACCCCCAAGGCACAATGCGCTGGTCCCACAGAAACTAGTAGTTGTTGGTGACTCTATTGTCAGGGAAACGAGAAACATGGTATGTAAAAAAGATAGGTGGAACAGGACCAGGGTATGTCTGCCAAGGGCAAAGATTGATGACGTTGTAGAGTGTATATCATCTTTTAAGGGCACAAAAGGTGATATTGTTTTACATGTTGGCACTAATGATATTAAGAGTAGGAGACCAGTGGAATTCTAAACAAGCAGGTCACTGTCGAAAAAAAGCCTGGAATTAGGGTTGAATTTGAAAGTATCTGCAATTCTGCACAGACATGATACGAGGGAGTATACGATGAGAGCCTTGTCCATAAATTCGACCCTGGAAAGATTGTGCAAGGCTCAACAGGTAGAATTTTTTTCAGCCTGGTCTGTACTTGCTAACAGGAGAGATTGCTTCTACAAGGATGGGATACACTTAAATAGAAAGGATACAAGAATATTTGCTGATGCTATCAAGGCAGTGTTAGGTGTGTTGGAAAACTGCTAGCTTGGGGGGGGGATACAAGGACTAATAGATTAACAGTAGCCACTGGCAGAGATGAAAGTGATTCTTGCACTGCTTCTATTGGAATAAGCAGCAGCCTGGAAAACAAGATGTAGGGTATTTCAGAGACTGTTGGGAGTCATTGCAGTACAAGTAAACACATGGGTTTGTGTTAGGGTAGCTAAGAATAGAAACAGGTGCATGTATACTTGCGTATACACCAATGTTAGGAGTTTGGGAAATAAATTTGATGAATTTCAGGTGTTGCTCAAAACATCAAAGGCAGATATTGTTGGGATATCAGAGACGTGGTGTCACACAGATATAAGGAATGCAGAACTGGAATTTGGGGAGTACAATGTGTACAGGAAGGATAGACAGGATAGGAAGGGAGGAGGGGTTATGCTATTAGTTAAGAAACACATAAAATCCAAGGAAGTGCAGCCAGTCGACATTGCTGGACAGTGCAGTGTCAAGTCAGTTTGGTGTGACATAAGCATTGGGAGATCAAAATTGAGAGTAGGAGTGTGTTATAGGACTAATGACTCTGATGAGTATAATAAGAAACCGTACAGGGAAATAGAGTGCACCAGTAAATCTGAGTCCTATAATGGAGATTTTAATTTCCTAGATATTGACTGGAATTTGTGGGTTGGTCACTCACACACTAGCAAGGCTTTTGTGGATTTATTGGATGATTGTTTTCTACATCAGCATGTTTGGGAGGCAACTAGAGGGAGTAATACTCTTGATCTGATTATCAATAGTGATTCTTCATGCATTAAGAATCTGCAGATAAAGGAACCAATAGGTGGCAGTGATCACAGTGTGCTGAAGTGGGATTTACTAAGAGGTAACTACCATTAGGGGTAAAGGAAAGGGTTTTTGCTTTTGTAAAGGCGATTACGGTGGTCTGAGACAGTATTTAAATTCTATACGGTGGGACCAACTGATGATGTTACCAACAGCAAATTCTAAAGGGGAGGCATTCAAATTATTCTAGAAACTACTAGGCTGTATTGTTCGAGGTTTAGGCCTAAATGGATGTCAGATGAACTAATAAGACATATGGTAGAGGAGAAAAATGCATGTGATACATTAGTAGAGGCATTTGATGCAAGAAAGCAAGCTTATGCAGCATCTGCCAAAAAAAAAAAAAATAAATAAATAAAATCATAAATAAATAAATATGGCCCCAATGGTAGCCGAGCATTCTGGTCTCTTGCCAAAGCTATTGGCCGCAACTTTTGCCCATCTCTGCTTCCACCTCTGTCCAAACCAGATGGTTCTGTTGTCACTTCAGCCAAGGATAAAGCTGACCTGCTAGCATCCCATTTTTCTTCCAGCTCATGTATTAATGAACTTGGTAAAACACCTCCCACCATTCCCAACACGGTCCATTCAATGCCTCCTGTGGTCTTCCGTCAAAAGGATATCAGAAGGATTTTGATGAATCTTGATGCTAAGAAAGCTCCAGGTCCTGATGGTATTTCTCCACTTGTTCTCAAAATCTGTGCTCCTGAACTTACTCCTATTCTTTGCCGCCTTTTTTCACTTTCTTATTCCAAAGGTGTTTTTCCTTCTGCTTGGAAATTTGCTCATATCCAGCCAGTTCCTAAAAAGGGTGACAAATCCCTCCCATCCAATTATCGTCCCATTGCAATTACTTCTACTCTTTCTAAAGTAATGGAGAAATCAATTAACCGCCAACTCTTAAACTACCTAGAAACCTTCCGTCTGAACAACGATCGCCAGTATGGATTCCGTCGGTGTCGATCCACTGGTGATATTCTGGCTTATGTTACCCATTTATGGACTACTTCAATGGAAAGGTTCGGTGAAACACAAGCAGTTGCTCTTGACATCTCAAAGGCTTTCGATCGTGTTTGGCATAAAGGTCTTCTAAACAAGCTTCCATCTTATGGTTTGCCAACTGTTTTTAGTAATTGGTTATCCAGTTTTCTCTCTGATCGCTCACTGAGGGTGATGGTAGATGGCTCTCTGTCTTCTAACTTCTCCACTAATGCCGGTGTCCCCCAAGGTTCAGTTCTTTCCCCCACTCTTTTCCTCTTGTATATCAATGACCTTCTTCCATTGACTGGAAATCCTATCCATAGTTTTGCCGATGATAGCACATTGCATTCAACTTTCCATTTTGAGAAACCTTGCCCTGTTCAATCAGCTTCAACTTCTCGAAAATCTGCTACCAATTCCTTAAATGCCGATCTTCAGGTAATTGTCCAGTGGGGCAAAGACAACTTAGTTGATTTCAACCCTTCTAAAACTCAGTCTTGTCTTATATCTCGCAAAAAGGATTCTTCTGCTCCTATGCTTATCTTTAGTGACACTCCAATTTCTAGGCAAAAGGATATATCTCTTTTGGGGATTACCCTGACTTCTAATCTCTCTTGGCACAAGCACATTACAAATATTGCTTCCTCTGCATCTAAAAAACTTGGTTTTCTCTTTCGCTCTCGGCGTTACTTTTCTTCCAAACAGCTGCTCACTCTGTATAAATCGCAAATCCGCCCTGCCATGGAATATTGTTCCCACATTTGGGGTGGTGCCCCCAAAACCTCTCTCAGGCTTCTTGATTCCATTCAGAAGAGGGCAGTTAGGTTAGTTAATGATTCATCTCTAACAGAGTCTCTCCACTCGCTTTCTCATAGACGTACTGTTTCTGCTGCATGCCTCTTCTACAGATATTTCCATGGGCACTGTTCTTCTGAATTGGCTTCTATAATTCCCGCTCTCTCTTTCAAAACAGTCCGAACACGTGCCGCCACCAGCCAACATCCATTTACTGTCCAACTTCAAACCCACAGAACCAACTTTTCATCTTCCTCATTTATTCATTCAACTGCCGTTTTCTGGAACAACCTTCCTTCATACGTATTTCCTGAAAATTACAATCTACAGAAGTTCAAGTCCAATGTCAACAAATATCTTCTTTCGTCTTCTCAACCTCCAACCCAAGCACGGTACTAAGTACTATAGGTTCTAATACCTCTCGTGTTTGGGGTTCACATAAAAAAAAAAAAAAAAAAAAAAAAACTACTAGGCTGTATTGTTCGAGGTTTAGGCCTAAATGGATGTCAGATGAACTAATAAGACATATGGTAGAGGAGAAAAATGCATGTGATACATTAGTAGAGGCATTTGATGCAAGAAAGCAAGCTTATGCAGCATCTGCCAAAAAAAAAAAAATAAATAAATAAAATAATAAATAAATAAATAAAAAATAACCACTTCCACTTCACCCCTCTGTTTGTTCGAAATACCTGTCCAGCTGAGCTTACAAACTTATTTAGGCTATCAACTTCCACGACAAGGGATGGAAGTCTGTTCCACCATTCCACATATAAAATTCTGTTCCATGTCACCCATTAATAAATTATTGGGTGACATGGAAGCCTATGATAGATATCAGCTGGTCTGTAACCAAGTCACAAAGGAGATTAGGCAGACAAAAGCAGATTATGAGAAATATTTGGCAAATTATGCAAAGAAAAACAAAGAGTTCTTTACCTATGTAAACTCTAGAAGGAAAGGGATGAATCAGATTGGTCCACTGGATATTGATGGTTCAACTGTTGATGATCCTGCTCAGGTGGCTAACAAACTAAATGAGTATTTTGCATCTACATTCACAAATGAGGAGTTATTCAAGGAAGGAAATGCCAGAGGTGAGTTAGACTCTGGCAGTGAGCTAGATGATTTTGTTATAACTGAGAGGAAAGTGGAGGAGAAATTGTTGAAGATAAACATAAAAAAGGCACCCCAGGTTGATGGGATCTATGCAGTTATATTAAAGGAGGCAGCAAAGGAAGTAAGCATAATTACTTAGCCATAATTATGAGAGCTTCCTTGGATTCAGGGGAGGTACCTATGGACTGGAGATGTCCAAATGTGAATCCAATTCACAAAGGAGGATCAAAGGGTGACACAAGTAATTATAGACCTGTTAGTTTAACTTCTGTTCCAGGAAATTAATGTTTGTTTGTTGTTTGTTATTTGGTTTTTAGGAGCATTAGCAACTAAGGCCATATTGCTCCGGGGATATGCGGTGGTCATTCCCTGACCTTTCTGCATCCTCCGTATTTGGTGGGAAAATTAATGGAGGCACTGGTTAAAGAAGCACTGCAGGATCATATAGACAAGGCTTCCGTTATAGCTTGGACACAGCATAGTTTTATTAAGGAAAAGTCTTGCTTGACCAATTTGATTGTATACTAGGATGTGGTAACAAAGGAACTGGATGCAGGGAATAATTTTGATATCATATATTGGATCTTAGAAAGGCTTTTGATACTGTTGCACGTGGAAGACTGCTGCACAAATTGGAGCAGTGTGGCATTGGAGGCAAATTGCTGCTATGGATAAAGGGATGATTGAGTGGGAGAAGATGGAGAGTGGTAATCAATATACACTGCTCATCATGGACTAATGTTATTAGTGGTGTTCCTCACGGTTCAGTGTTGGGTCCATTGTTGTTTTCTGTATTTATAAATGATAATGATAATGGTATATCAAGCTTAATGTCCAAGTTTGCAGACAATATGAAGGTTGGCAGGTTTGTTAAGGACACTAATGACAGTATGCTGCTGCTGCAACAGGATCTAGAAAAGTTGAGCAGATGGGCTTAGAGGTGGCAAATGAAGTTTAACATTGACAAATGTAAAGTACTACATATGGGAAGCAGTAACCCTAGAACAACGTATCAACTCTGTGGTACTACACTGACAGCAGTAGAGAATGAAAAGTACCTGGGGGTAATTGTGCAGGCAGATATGAAGTTTTCTGAGCAGTGCAGATGGTCTGCAAGAGTAGCTCATGGTGTCTTGTCAATGATATACAAGATTTTTTCTAGCAGGGATAAGGAGGTGATTATTCCCTTGTATAAGGCAATGGTCAGGCCACACCTTGAGTACTGTATTCAGGTCTGGAGGCCTCATTTCAAGAAGGATGTAGAGCTGTTGGAACGAGTACAGAGAAGGGCAATAAGATTAGTGAATGGAATGAAGGGTTGCTCTTATTAAGAAAGGCTTAAGTTTTGCAGATTACAATGTCTGGAGACTAGGCACCTGCGAGGTGATCTGATAGAA
This sequence comes from Mastigoproctus giganteus, assembly GCF_048544385.1. Taxonomy (NCBI): domain Eukaryota; kingdom Metazoa; phylum Arthropoda; class Arachnida; order Uropygi; family Thelyphonidae; genus Mastigoproctus; species Mastigoproctus giganteus. The sequence goes on from NC_143580.1 coordinate 59,131,687, forward strand.
GTTTATAAAGCCTTGAATAGTTTGAGCATGCTCAATGCCGATGGGATTTTTCCTCTTGCTCAAAATAATCACCTGAGAGGTCCATAAATTCAAATTGAGGAAAGACAGTTTTTGGATAGATGTGCGGAAGTTCACCTTTAGCCAGCAGGTAGTTGGTTGGTGGAACAGACTTTCATCTTTTGTTGTCGAAGTTGATAGCCTAAATAAATTTAAGGCTGAGCTGGACAGGTATTTGGAACAAATGGAGTGGTGAAATGTTAGCAGTTTTCTTTTTTTGGCTGATGCTGCATAAGCTTGCTATTCTTGCATCATATGCCTCTACTAATGTTAAAATGCTAATGCTAATCAAAAACGTGGGCCGTAAGCTTTAAAAGCTTTTTGAAACGCTGTTTTTATGGATGACAATCTGAAGAGAACAATGGATTTTTTTAAAAATTTTTTGTAAGGAGCACATATAATGGCAGTAAAGATTAATTTCTGGAGCCATTGTATCTTACCATACCTAACTTGAAGTATATTGTTTGATGTAAATTTTTTATTTAAAATTCACATCAGACTGTATACTGAAAGTTAGTTATGGTGAGAAAAAAAAATTACTTCACTGACAGTTTAATCACTGTTAAAATACCTATTGGGAGAACTGTTGTAAAAATAAAATTTGAATTGGGAACTGGATGGTGACAACAAAGGGAAATTTACAGGAAAAATAAAGGAAGTTAACTAGGGTGCGCTTACCAATAAAGGCTTCAGTTCTGGAAGTTGCTGTGTCTGGGATGAAGCACCTGTGTGGAGATCTGATTGGAGTGTTTAAGGCTTTGAATGAGCCCAACACTGATGGCATTCTCCTGCTGAGACCACACACATGAGGGAACATATATTCAAATTGGGGAATGATGGGTGCAGGATAGATGTGCAGAAATTTGCTTCAGCCAGTGGGTATTAAGTAATTGTTAATAGTGCATGGAAGCCATGGGTTTTTGCTGCACCAGCCACAAAAACGAAAGTAGATGAGAAAATACAAATTATGTGCTTTCCTCCTCAACTATCCAGCTGACCATCAAATTTCTTTAAATTATAAATGACAGACTGTACATCTGCACTTTGTTTTTCAACCCAGACAGAGCCTAACCAACTTGTTTGTGTTTTCCCTTATTTTATTCCCTATAAAAGATTCACAATCTATCAAATTATCAAATGCAATGTGACAAATTACTCTTTTCTTCAGTCTCCACTCCTGTAGGGCTAAAGTTAGTTGTTAGTACAGTGCATTCTGGTTAATTAGGGCACCAGTTAATCGGGGCAGCCGCTTATTTGGGGCAAATTATGAAAAAATAAACAAAAAAAAAAATTTAGCTTGAATTTGTTCTGCTTATTTGGGCCAACTCGCCACTTAATTGGGGCAATGAAGATCTTGATTGAACAATAAACTATATTAAGATGGCGGTCACAAACATCTAAATATAGTTTATTGAACAATAAACTAATTTAGATGGTTTGTAACAAAGTCATGCAGGCGCCTCCGTAGCCAGGTGGGAAGGAGCAGCAGTGCGTAGCACACGCTTCTTGATTAGACCGGGGTTCGAGCCCGTCACCACCAAATACGGAGGATGCGGAAAGGTCAAGGGAATGACCACCGCATATTCCTGGAGCAATATGGCCTTAGTTGCTAATGCTCCTAAAAACCAAAAAAACAACAAAGATCATGCGGGCAGCAGCCGAATCAGTTATTGCCAAGTCATGCTGTACAGTGGTTGTTTTACGTTTGTTCTGTGTTGTGGTAATCGGATTCTGAAGAAATTTTGCTTGCAGTTGTTTGCAATCACACTAGGTACATATGTATACATCTTGTGGGTTAGAATAGATTAAAAACTGTACCAAACAGTGCACTGATTTTGGTTTCCCCCCTCCCCTTTTTTTCAGTACATTTAAGACTCCTGTCAAGATGCCATGTAAAGATTTGTCGCTTTCAGAAAAAATCGCTATTGTTGACAAGATAAAGTCAACCTCCTAACATTAGTCATCGGCAGCTAGCGGAGATAATAAAGTTGCAAAATCTACAATTTCACGACTGCTACAGCAACAAGAAAAACGTAGAGAGGAGTGGACATTGCGCGTGGATTTAAAGAAAACATCTCATAAGTGAAAGAGGGAAGGCAGAGATCCAGACGTTGAAGATGCTTTGAATCAATGGTTTTCCACTGTATCGAAATGAGGAGTGCGTGTAAGCGGCCCTATGCTAAAAACCAAGTCAGAAGAATTGACCAAAAAGCTAGGTCATGTAAATTTCAGAGCAACGGAAGATTGGTTGTCTCGATGGAAGTGTAGACATGACATTAGTTATAAAAAAGCACATGGCAAGAAGGACAGTGCTGATGCTACGAGTGCTGAGCAATGGAAATCTGAAAAACTGCCAGAGTTGCTTAAAAAATTTAGTGGGGATGACATTTACAATGCCGATGAAACAGGTCTGTATTATCGTGCTATGCCAGATGGTTCCCTCAGCTATCAACACTGTCCAGTTCAAAGAAAGCAATGGATCGTGTAACAGTGTTGTGCTGCTCAAGCTGCTTCCTCTGCATCTAAAAAACTTGGTTTTCTCTTTCACTCTCGGCGTTACTTTTCATCCAAACAGCTGCTCACTGTATAAATCGCAAATCCGCCCTGCCATGGAATATTATTCCCACATCTGGGGTGGTGCCCCCAAAACCTCTCTCAGGCTTCTTGATTCCATTCAGAAGAGGGCAGTTAGGTTAATTAATGATTCATCTCTAACAGAGTCTCTCCACTTGCTGTCTCATAGACGTACTGTTTCTGCTGCATGCCTATTCTACAGATACTTCCATGGGCACTGTTCTTCTGAATTGGCTTCCATAATTCCCGCTCTCTTTTTCAAAACAGTCCAAACACGTGCTGCCACCAGCCAACATCCATTTACTGTCCAACTTCAAACTCACAGAACCAACTTTTCATCTTCCTCGTTTATTAATTCAACTGCTGTTTTCTGGAACACTCTACCTTCATACGTATTTCCTGAAAATTACAGTCTACAGAAGTTCAAGTCCAATGTCAACAAATATCTTCTTTCACCTTCTCAACCTCCAACCCAAGCACGGTACTAAGTACTATAGGTTCTAATACCTCTCGTGTTTGGGGTTTACATAAAAAAAAAAAAAATTTATGTGGCATCCTGGCTTTTTACGTAATTTTTCTCCATAAACCTGAAAAAAATAAAAGAAATGAACATCACTTGCAAGGTAAATGATACAGAGAAATAAAAAAAAAAAAAAAAAAAAAAAACATGCCGTATTGGTTCCTGCTTCAGTGTTACCAACCTATCTATTCTCTAGACTCGAAAATTCCCTAGTATTCACCAATATTCCCCTAAATCATAAGAGGGGCTATATCATGGAACCAAGAGCTGACTAAGAGTTTTAAATGTTATATTCGTTTTTCTCATGCTGAAATTAAGAATTGACTATTTTCAAGCCAGAAACATTTTTGGTGTTGACCAGTGAATTGTCTGTTCAACATTGATTAAAATTGTTAGGTTGTCAAATAGTAAATAAAAACAAACCACTTATTTATAAATAATTGTTATAAATACAAGCATCCCTTTACACTTTATCTAGACTTAAAACTGGCATCCGCATCTTTTGAAGCTGGTGTGTTTAAATGCTTTTTTTTAAAATTTTTTATTTACAAAATATACAAAATTGTTTTTTATGTTAATTTTCAAATAATGTAATAAAATAAGTGCCAGTTATTTATGTTAAGAATTTTACAAATGATTGTAAAAGAATTACACAACAACCAGTTACTTATGCTAAAATTTTACAAATGATTGCAGTCATACTTCATTATTTTTAATCATTGCAATTTCTGAAAAAAATTTTAAAAAAATGCTCATTGCATGTGTACTTTCTTCCATTTTTTCCTCCAGACAAGTTTAATAATCATCTATTGACTAAACAATCATTACATTCTGCTTCTGTGCTTGATCTTCAGTTATTGATACCAGATTGTGAGGTATGTTTTCTGGCAACAAAGGAAACTTTTACAGTGTTTCAGTCCATTGCTTCTAAGGTTTTTTGAAGATGTGTGCTTCTGCTGATGGAACAGACCCAGGATAGTTAAAGAAGAATGATCAAATCAGTCTGATTACATTAAAAACAACGTTGGAGGTCACTGGTGGATGATGTACAGTTGGCCATTGATCATCAGAAGTCTTATTGACTAGGGTAAGCTTAGAATGAGAGGTACAATTACAATTAATTCTGGGTTGCTTACCTTATATAACATAAGACCCAATGTCTAGATGAAGGAGAAAAGTTATTACCTTATTTATTGTTTGCAAATCTCATTCTAGACTAAGTTCCTACTACTCTTGAGGGGATTTCTTGATGTATTCTGGCTCTTCTATGGTATATTTGGACATAATTCTTAGTGGTATACTTTTACATCACTTGAAATGTCTATGCTTCTACAACTCTATAATCATCTTTCTTTCTTTCTTTTTTTTTTTTTTTATAAAAACCCCAAACATGAGAGGTATTAAAACCTGTAGTACTTAGTAGCGTGCAGGGGTTGAAAGTTGACAAGATGAAAGAAGATATTTGTTGACATTAAATTGAACTTCTGTAGACTGTAATTTTCAAGAAATACGTATGAAGGTTGTTTCAGAAAATGGTAGTTGAATGAAAAAACAAGGAAGATGAAAAGTTGGTTCTGTGAGTTTGATGTTGGACAGTAAATGGATGTTGGCTGGAGGCACATGTTCGGACTGTTTTGAAAGAGAGAGCTGGAATTATTGTAGCCAATTCAGAAGAACAGTGCCCATTGAAATATCTGTAGAAAAGACATGCACCAGGAACAGAACGTCTATGAGACAGAGTGGAGAGACTCTGTTAGGGATGAGCCATTAATTCACTTAACTGCCAACTTCTAAATGGAATCTAGAAGCCTGAGAGAGGTGGAACAATATTCCATGGCAGGGCTGATTTGCAGTTTGTACAGAGTGAACAGCTGTTTGGAAGAAAAGTAATGCCAAGAGCGAAAGAGAAAACCAAATTTTATAGATGCAGGGGAAGCAATTTTTAATGTGCTTATGCCAAGAGAGATTAGAAGTCAGGGTAATCCCCAAAAGAGATATATCAACTTGCCTATAAATCGGAGTGTCACCAAAGATAAGCATAGGAGCAGAAGAATCCTTTTTGTGAGATATAAAACAGGACTGAGTTTTGAAATCAACTAAGTTGTCTTTGCCACACTGGAGATTAACCTGGAGATCAGCATTTAAGGAATTGGTAACAGATATTTGAGAAGTTGAAGCTGATTGAGCAGGGCCAGGTTTCTCAGACTGGAAAGTGGAATGCAATGTGCTGTCATCAGCAAAACTATGGATAGGATTTCCCATCAGCGGAAGAAGGTCATTAATAAGGTCACAAGAGGAAAAGAGTGGAGGAAAGAACTGAACCTTGGGAGGGGGGGGAAACCAGCATTGGTGGAGAAGTTAGAAGACAGAGAGCCATCTATCCTCACCCTTAGTGAGCATTCAGAGAGAAAACTGGATTACAAATTACAAAAAACAGTTGGCAAACCATAAGATGGAAGTTTATTTAGAAGACATTTATGCCAAACACGATCGAAAGCCTTTGAGTTGTCAAGAGCAACTGCTTGTGTTTCACCAAACTTTTTCATTGAATTTGTCCATAAATGGGTAACATAAGCCAGAATATCACCAATGGAACAACACTGACGGAATCCATACTGGCGATCGTTGATCGGATGGAAGGTTTCTAGGTAGTGTAAGAGTTGGCGGTTAATTGATTTCTCCATTACTTTAGAAAAGTAGAAGTAATTGCAATGGGACGATAATTGGATGGGAGGGATTTGTCACACTTTTTAGGAACTGGCTGGATAGGAGCAAATTTCCAAGCAGAAGGAAAAACACCTTTGGAATAAGAAAATGAAAAAAGGTGGCAAAGAACAGGAGTAAGCTCAGGAGCACAGGTTTTGAGAACAAGTGGAGAAATACCATCGGGATCTGGAGCTTTCTTAGCATCAAGATTCTTCAAAATCTTTCTGACATCCTTTTGACAGAAGACTACAGGAGGCATTGAATGAAGCGTGTTGGGAATGGTGGGAGGTGTTTTACCAAGATCATTAATACATGAGTTGGAAGAAAATGAGATGCTAGCAGGTCAGTTTTATCCTTGGCTGAAGTAGCAATAGAACCGTCTGGTTTTGACAGAGGTGGGAGAAGAGATGGGCAAAAGTTGTGGCCAATAGCCTTGACAAGAGACCAGAATGCTTGGCTACCATTAGGGCAAGAAGCAAGTTTTCTACTCTTAACTTGTTTCAAATCTAGTTTAGACTGATTAATAACTGCTTTACAATTGTTGTGAGCTTTGGTGTAGGCAGAAAATGAAACTGAAGAATTGGAAACAAGCCAATTACGATATGCAACGTTCTTCTCTTGAACAGTCTTAGCACATTTATTGGAAAACCAAGGTTTAGATGTAGGATGAGATTTTAAAGTGGAGTGTGGAATAAAGGATTCCATTCCTACAAGAATAATTTCACTGACACGATCTGAGCAAACGTTGACATCAGAAGTTTTGAAACAGTAATCAGACCAAGGAAAAGAAGAAAAGAAGTCTCGCAGGTCATCCCATTTTGCATTCTTGTAATGCCAAACAATACGAGGTTGGGAATAGCCATAAAATAAAGGCTCTATTGGAGAAGAGACAATCACCAAGTTGTGATCTGATGTGCCTAAAGGACCACTCACTTCGAACGTGTACTTAGAAGGGTTGTTTGTGAGAAAAAGATCAAGCATGTTGGCTGTATGATTAGAATTGTCCGGTATTCTGGTAGGTAAATGAACAATCTGTGCGAAGTCATTAGTAATTGCAAAAGCCTCAGTATCTCGACCAGCTGGGTCGGTGTGACTAGAAAACGGAAGCCAGCTGGAGTTGTGAACATTAAAATCACCTAGGAAAATTACCTCACTGTTAGGAAAGTTGGACTGGAGAAAGTCAAGTTGCAAAGAGAGGAAGTGAAAAAGTTCCAAGTGATTAATGGAGTTGGGAGAACAGTAGAGACAACAGATGAATTTGAAAGAATGAGGTAGAGAGATTTTAAGCCAGAGAAGATCGAAAAGAGGAGATTCCAAATTGCCAAGTCTCTGACAGGGAATATCAGAATGGACATATGCACAAGTACCACCTTTGAGGCGAAAGGAATCATACAGTGAATAATTTGGGCAAATGAAGATGATCAGTGGTTGAATCAGCCGATAACTGAAATTCTGTCAGAAAACGTACACGGGGTTTGGCAGACTGTAAGTGGAAATCTAAGCATCACTTCATTTCTACAATTTATATGTTATTTAAGCATCTACTTGTGGTGTTGGTCTTTTGTCAAGACTGGGCAGCTCCCGAAAAACTAACATGCAGAGCTCAGTTGGAGCTGTACATGTTAGTTGTTTTGGTGACCTTGATATTTCCTTGGATATTACTGTAATCTGTAGTAGGGGACCTGTTTTGGAGAAATTCGGAGGCTCCAACGAAGGGGTAGACCAACACGTGGGCCTGTTGCTGTTGATGTGGTTGTCTGGGGGATTGTGCTTGAATCTGCAGTTTCTCCAGTTACTATGATTTTACTCAAAATCTTGGATATCACTGGCAACTGATTTCTAGTATGTGCATGGCCTCCTTCCTCTTTTGGTGCTGACTATTTTTCTATGACAAGATGGTGTTGCGACTGATGCAGTGCTGTTTTACAATGCAATTGAAGACTTATTTACATTGCTGGCTTCAGCAACAGACTTAAAATTCACTGATTGACTTTTGTCTGCTACATTCTTCTGCCCTCATTGCTTGAGGCATTAGGCGCCTCCGTAGCCAGGTGGGCAGGAGCAGCAGTGCATAGCACACGCTTCTTGATTAGACCGGGGTTCGAGCCCATGACCACCAAATACAGAGGATGCGGAAAGGTCAGGGAATGACCACTGCATATCCCGGAGCAATATGGCCTTAGTTGCTAATGATCCTAAAAACCAAATAACAACAACAGCTTGAGGCATTATGCTAGCACTGTGCCTTTTGGATTCCATGGATTAACTTTAAGCCTCTTATAAAACTGCTTATAATTCATTAGTGTTGTGATTATAACATTATGTGATGGACTTTCTACCCTCCAACAATTGAGGGTATTATACTGGATTGGTATGCTACATCAAAAACATATGATGGTAGACCTCTGGCAGGGCTTCACATGCCAGGGATGGTAACCAGCTAATGGCAGTTTCTGCTGCTGCTGGCTGGGCTAAGTGGCCAGTCACACAACACAACACTACAATACAATACATTTACAACACAGCACTTCTCTGCAATACGTTTACACCACAACACTTCTTGGCCTTTATCTACTTGGTATCTTCAAATTACACACAGCAGAGTTTCCATGATTGCTGGCACCTCCGTAGCCAGGTGGGAAGGAGCAGCAGTGCATAGCACACGCTTCTTGATTAGACCGGGGTTCGAGCCCGTCACCACCAAACATGGAGGATGCGGAAAGGTCAGGGTATGACCACCGCATATCCCAGAGCAATATGGCCTTAGTTGCTAATGCTCCTAAAAACCAAATAAACAACAAACAACAACCATGATTGCTGGGCTGCTACACAACAAGTAAATAAATAAATAATAATAAAAAAAAGTTGTTGACTGTTCTATCCTTCAACAGCATTATTTAGCCACTGATATTTCTGTGTCAGTTCTACATAACAGTGTTTTCCCCTCACCCCTCCGTAATAATAATAACAGTGTTTTCTAGCTACTGATTTATAAAACCCAGAATTGCTTTAATTTTCTTTCTCTAAAGGAGAATCTTCCGTTATGGTCAACCAACCATTATCAGTTTTGGCCAGTTCAGTGCACACATATATTCAGATGTGTTTCCTTATTATTTTTGCATTCTTATACAAGTCCTGAACACTTTGCCATAAATTTTGTTTAAAATTATAATTACAACCAACCAGCTATATTCACTGTTGGGAACACTTAATTCTTGTAATGATAGAATAACAACTTTGAAATCTGGCTTTATACAATCTAGATTCCAAGATAGCATAAATATTTTTATTGCACTAAGCAACCAATCATATATATTTTGTTATTTGTTTGGAAGGAGACCTTAAACAGTAGGGATAACATTCACCTCTGTATGCTTGTTTCCAGTTTCCATGTAAAATCATGTATACTTGTTGAAACTGCTTACTAAAACATTTGTAAGCACCATCCATGAAAAATATTTTACTTGGAGATAAATATTCCTTACCTTTTCCATTGAAGAATGTGAGAATGCATTCTTCTATATTGCCATCAAGTAATAAGAAGTTGCTCCCATTACTCATACCCATTATGTGTTGCTGGAAGTTCTTCTGCAGTGACTGCTATCTCCCAAAGCTTTTCTTACTTCATTTAGACTAGAATATTTAGATAATTATTATTATCTAATCTAATCTTCATTTAGATTAGATCCTTTTGAAAATGCAAATATGTCAGCTACTAAATCATAGCCTTGATTAAAAAAAAAAAAATAACTACTTCACCTCTGTAAATATGCTTGGCAGGTTTAGAATCTTCTCACATCTTTTGTATTTCACAGTAATTATTTTTTTTAAAATTCTTGTGACCTAAATATAAAATGTACATTTGCACAAACACCTTTGACACACAATTGTCTTTGGTTAAGATATGGCCTCTACATTTTGCTGTCTTTTCTTTAATGTGCAACTGACTAATAACATTTTCTTTATTCACACAATATGAGTGATATGGGTAATCATTATGTCAAAGGTATTTTCTTTGTATAATTTCAACTGTATTCATAATTTTATGATCACAATATCCACACTATATCAGATTCTTATTTACTTGTTTTTGGATAGTAAGGTGCCTGATCACTCCTAAGGGGTTAATTCCAAATATTTTCTCCATCTGTAGTTATGGATATATGCAAATTTGCCACCTTGTTTTTTATATCGAAGTCATTAATTTATAAAAATATCTTGGTACATAACATCCCAACTTTTTGCCCAATGTGGGTAGTTGCCACAATTCCTCCTTTGCCAGCAGGGAAAAGGAGGTGATTATCCCTCTGTATAAGGCAATGGTCAGACCACACCTTGAGTACTGCGTACAGGTCTGGAGGCCTCATTTTAGAAAGTATGTAGATTTACTTGAGCAAGTACAGAGAAGGGTAACAAGATTGGTGAGGGGAATGAAGGGATCCTCTTACCAAGAGAGGCTTAAGTTCTGCAAATTGCAGTGGCTGGAGACTAGGCACCTGTGTGGTGATCTGATTGAGGTGTATAAGGCCTTGAATGGGTTGAGCATGCTGAATTCTGATGGGATCCTTCTACTTGTTCAGATTACGAACCTAAGGGGGCATAAATTCAAATTAAGAAAAGACAGATGTAGAATAGATGTGCGGAAATTTGCCTTTAGCCAGCGGGTGGTTAATTGCTGGAACGAACTTCCATCTGTCGTGGAAGTTGATAGGTTGAATAAATTTAAGGAGGAACTGGACAGGCATTTGGAGGGAATGGTGTGATTTTTTTTTTTTGGCTGATGCTGCATAAGCTCATACACATGCTTTCTTGCATCACATGCCACTACTACTACTACTACTAATTAAGATAAATAGCTAAAAAAGGAGAGAAAGAGAGAGGGGGGGGAGAGGAAGTACTTCATACATTTATAATGAATGAATACAAGATATAAAAAGAAATGGAGAATAAGAAAATACATCTTCTCTTCTGTTCCCATCCTACAAAATAATGAGATCTGGTCTCACCGGAAAAAGCCAAGGGATATAATCAAGCCAAGATGGAACTGAATGATGGAGCTATTGTTATGCAGAGTAATTCTAATAGATATTTATTTAATTTTTAAGCTTTGTTTTGTGCTGGCTATGGGGTTAAAGTTATCTTCTGCTACTCTCAAGTTTAATAAGCTTGGCTACTCCTGCAATTCTTTTAGCATAGCATATTATAGTAATCAGAGTCAGAAAAACTTGTCTGCAATATTGATACTAAGTGGTATCTGGGAGACAAGCCATATGTCATGTGCTAATATTTCTTGCTGTGCAGTAATTTGCATCTTTACATATACTACTTTTTAAAATTTTAGGCGTTCATGTCCATGTTCCAAATTCTTACTCAAGAAGGCTGGGGTGATGTTATGAATGAAACAATGCTTCGAACTAGCAAAACAATAGGCCCTTTAGTAGCCATCTATTTTATACTTTATCACTTGTTTGTCACTTTGGTAAGTTTTTTAAATGTTTATTATGCTATTAGTTTTGATTGTCCTTAGTAAAATCTTAGATTGGGATTTGTTATAGAAGTTATACTTTTCAATGTTTGTTTGTTTCCAAAAATTTTATTAATAAAACGTGCTCTCTGATAAAAACAGCACAGTAAAAGAACTTTTTTTTTTGTTTTGTTTTTGGATATAAAAACAGATGTAACAAAACAGTAATTCCTGATATGTCAAAAGTGTCTTGTAAAAAGTGAAGCACATAAAACAAAGTGAAATAACATAATGCCAAAAATTTGTGATTTAAGCGTAATTCACAAAGAGTCATAATGCCGTTCTAAGTTAGTCATATCGTCATCAGCCATTATCAATCCACTGCAGGATGAAGGCTTCTCCAGCAACTTTCCAGTTCCTTCTGTTTTGATCACTGGCCATCCATTTACTACCCACAAACTCATGAATTTCATCTATGCATCTCCGCCTTTGTCTTCCAGGTTTTCTTCTAGCTCCTCTTGGGTACCATTCTGTTATTTTCTTAGTCTATTTGTCATCATGTCTTCGAGCTATGTGTCCTGTTCAAGACCATTTTAGTTCTTTAGTTTTGAAAAGAATGTCCTTTACTCGAGTTAGCTGCCTAATCCATGTGTTTCTCTTCTTATCTAACAGTCTGATTCCCCATATAATTCGTTCCATTCTTTGCTGTGTAGTTCTCAGCTTCTCTTCCATTCTTTTGATGAGTGCCCAAGTTTCACTTCCATAAGTCATGGTGGGTGGTATACATTGGTTCATTATTTTACGTTTCAGACAAACTGGGATATTGCTCTTCAGTATGTGACTATATTTCCTGAATGCTATCCATCCAAAATTTATTCTTCTCTTGAGTTCCAGCCATTTATCATTATTACAGCTAATGACTTGTCTCAGATAAGTATATGACTCCACCTTTTCAATTACTGCTCCTTCAATCATTATTTCCCTTTCTGTGGCATACTTGTTCATCATTACTTTTGTTTTAGCCATATTCATCTTTAGTCCAAAATCCTTACTAACTGGGCGCCTCCGTAGCCAGGTGGGAAGGAGCAGTAGTGCGTAGCACACACTTCTTGATTAGACCGGGGTTCGAGCCCGTCACCACCAAATACGGAGGATGAGGAAAGGTCAGAGAATGACCACCGCATTTCCCGGAGCAATATGGCCTTAGTTGCTAATGCTCCTAAAAACCAAATAACTAACTAACTAACCTTACTAACTGTGCATAACTGATTAAGATTTTCCTCTAGTTCTTTGGGATTGTGGCTTATGACCACAATGTCATCTGCAAATCGTAAATGGTTTAGGTACTCTCCGTTCACATTGACTCCTTTCTGCGACCAGTCTAATCTTCTGAAAACTTCCTCAAGGGCAGCAGTAAACAGCTTCGGAGATATTGTGTCTCCTTGTCGAACTCATTTCTCGATTTTAAATTTCCTGCTGTCTTTGTCCAGTCTAATAAAGGAGGTAGCATTCTCATATATTTTCTTCAAAATCATAATATGTGGGGTATCTATGCCTTGTCTTTCCAGTGCCCGAAACATTGCCTTATGCTGTATGGAGTCAAATGCCTTTTCATAATCCACAAATGCCAGGCATAATGGTGTTTTATATTCATTTGCTTTCTCCAATTAGCTGTGATATTACGTGAAGGTGATCCATAGTTGAGAATCCTGTCCTAAAGCTAGCTTGCTCTTTCGGTTGATTCTCATCAAGTATTCTTTCTAATCTGTTAGTAATGACCCTTGTGAACAATTTGTAGATGTGGGATAACAAGCTAATTGGTCTATAATTTCCAATTGCTGATTTATCTCCTTTCTTATGCAGTAAAACTATGATTGCATTATTCCACTGTTTAGGCGTCACACCTTTTCTAATGCACTTTGTGAAGAGCCTTGCCAGTTTTTGTGTTATGTCTCTTCCTCCCAATTTTAACAACTCTACAGTAACTTCATCTTCCCCCGGGGTTTTCTGATTCTTCATTTTCTTCAATGCATGTTCTACCTCATCGGAAAGTATATCGGGTATGTCGTATGTGTTACTAATTTGCGATCCATCTTCCCCACTGCTGGCATCATTCCCTCGCTCCTTGTATAATTCCCTATAGTAGTCTTCTGCTATTTGAATTATGCCTTCTCTGCTGTTTATAAGTACACCATCGCTATTATTCAGTTTCAGTATTATTTGTCTTTCTGTATTACTGTTCATGGCTGCTGATTTAAATCCTTTGTTTTCCCTTCTTTCTTGTGTTAAAGCTTCTTATGTCCTCTCTGAGTCTCTTTCTAATGGCTTTGCATAATTCAGTATACTAAATTTTTTCCTTGTCAGTGTTTATCTTTCTCTTCATTTTTCACCTTCGGTTCATCATAACAAGTGTTTCTTGACTAATTTTTTCTTCTTTGGATTTCTTTTTCTCTATAGGTTTCTTGGACTTTATCACTTTCAGAAAGTTGTAATATTCCTCGTCGATATCTTGCTCCTGAGCAATCTGCAGAAGCTCAAACTTGTTCTTAAGTTCCGGTGCATACTGATTTTATGTCATATATGATGCCTTTATCAGTGAAAAGAATTTCTACCTTTAAATGACAGAAATGCTTCATACTGAAACATTTTACCAAAGTCGTGTCTTCGTAATTTTTGTAGCTATTTAAATTAATTTTAAATGCTATTTCTATTGAAGTCCTCTGTTGACTTTTAAGATTTATTTGATCACCATAAAGTCATGCAGTGCTTCTGGCAAATTTAATTATAATTGAAATAGCATTAATAATAATAGTAACAGTCTGTTCAGAATAAACCAAATTATTACTTACGACTTAAATTTGTCTGTGGCTAATTATACCAAAAATAACATTACAGTCCAGTCTGGATTATTTTCCTGTTTAATGGGTATCATATGTAACTCAAACCAAGAACACAATAACCTGATCTGTTATGATTTGGATGTAATAACTAATCCTGTACTTTTTTTTTGTGAATAAGCAGCCAATTGTGATGTCACTCTATTTGGTTTCAAATATAACTAATCAGTCCTTACTATAAGGTGAGCTTCAGAAATATGACAACCTGATTTTTTATATTTAATTTTACAAAAATATATTAGAAAATGCCACAATATACACTGCCTCATTAACCCTACCATTAATACTCAGACATCTGCATATTTATTAAGAAAACTAATAGCGTGTTCAAAGCTTTAGTCTTTATGATTGCCTGTAGTCTCCACACTCTCCACCAGTTTTTTTTTTTTTTTTTTGTAAATGTCCTCCGAAATTTTCTGCCATTTGACCTTCAAAGCAGTGACTAGTCTAGCTCTGTTTTTTTGGCGCTTCTCTCCTCACACGAATCCAATCATCAAATTCATCCTAGAGGTTCTCTATAGGATTAAGGACAGGGCTCTGAGCTGGCCAGTCCAACTTTTCTAAGCCCTTGTCCTTAAACCACTTTGTCATAATGTAAGCGTTATGACATGGAGTGCCCTGTCCATAGGTACGAGCAAGGCTGTATTGGAGGGTATATGCAAGTACATGCCGTATATCCTCTGGATTTTTTTAAGTGAATAGCATATACCGTCTGGTTTTTGAAAGACTTCAAAAGCAAATATTATTAAAATATTTATTGATAATTAAAAAATAAATTTATTAGAATTTGATTCTTTAGCAATACTTGTAGATTTATTTATTTTTGTATATAAGAAAATATGTTGTATGTGTATACACACACACACACACACACACACACACATATATATGGATTGTGGATTTTCAAATCATCCAATAAATCCACATTGTGGATTTATTGGATGATTGTTTTCTACATCAGCATGTTCGTGAGGCAATAAGAGGGAGCAATACTCTTGATCTGATTATCAGTAGTGATTCTTCATGCATTAAGAATCTGCAGATAAATGAACCACTAGGTGGCAGTGATCACAGTGTGTTGAAGTGGGATTTACTCAAGGAGGTAACTACCATCAGAGGTAAAGGAAAGGGTTTTTGTTTTCGTAAAGACGACTATGATGGTCTGAGACAGTATTTAAATTCTATACAGTGGGACCAACTGATGATGTTACAAACAGCAAACTCAAAATGGGAAGCATTCACGGAACTAATCTTGGAAGCTACCAGGCTTTACATACCAACTAAGAAATATTGTTCAAGTTTTAGGCCTAAATGGTTGTCAGATGAACTAATGAGACATGTGGCAGAGAAGAAAAATGCATGGAATACATACAAATTAATGGGCGACATCGAAGCCTATGATAGATATAAGTTGGTCTGTAACCAAGTCACAAAGTAGATTAGGCAGGCAAAGGCAGACTACGAAAAATCTTTGGCAAAGGATGCAAAGAAAAACAGAAAAGAGTTCTTTACCTATTTAAACTCAAGAAGGAAAGGGATGAATCAGATTGGTCCACTGGATATTGATGGTTCAACAGTTGAGGATCCTGCTCAGGTGGCTAACAATCTAAACGAGTATTTTGCATCTACAGTCACGCATGAGCAGTTATTCAGGAAGGAGAATGACGTAGGTAAAGTAGACATTGGCAGTGAGCTAGATGATTTTGTAATAACTGAGAGGAAAGTGGAGGAGAGATTGTTGAGGATAAACATAAAAAAGGCACCTGGGGTGGATGGAATCTATCCAGTTATGTTAAAGGAGGCAGCAAAGGAAGTAAGCAAACCCCTAGCCATAATTATGAGAGCTTCTTTGGACTCAGGGGAGATACCCATAGACTGGTGATGTGCAAATGTAACCCCAATTCACAAAGGAGGATCAAAGGCTGACACAAGTAATTATAGACCTGTTAGTTTAACTTCTGTTCCAGGAAAATTAATGGAGGCACTGGTTAAAGAAGCACTGCAGGATCATCTAGACAAGAATTCAGTTATAGCTCAGATGCAGCATGGTTTTGTTAAGGGCAGGTCTTGCCTGACCAATTTGATTGGATACTATGATGTAGTCACAAAAGAACTGGATGCAGGGAATAACTTTGATATTATATATTTGGATCTTAGAAAGGCTTTTGATACTGTTGCACATGGAAGACTGCTGCACAAATTGGAGCAGTGTGGCATTGGAGGCAAATTGCTGCTATGGATAAGGGGATGGTTGAGTGGCAGAAGACAGAGAGTGGTAATCAATGGACACTGCTCAACGTGGACTAATGTTATTAGTGGAGTTCCTCAGGGTTCAGTGTTGGGTCCGTTGTTGTTTTCGGTGTTTATGAATGATATTGATGATGGTATATCAAGTTTAATGTCCAAGTTTGCAGATGATACAAAGGTTGGCAGGGTTGTTAAGGACACTACTGACGCTATGCTGCTGCAATAGGATCTGGAAAGGTTGAACAGATGGGCTGAGAGGTGGCAAATGAAGTTTAACATTGACAAATGTAAAGTACTACATATGGGAAACAGTAACCCCAGAGCAACGTATCAACTCTGCGGTACTACACTGACAGTGGTGGAGAATGAAAAGGACCTGGGGGTAATTGTGCAGGCAGATATGAAGTTCTCTGAGCAGTGCAGACGAGCTGCAAGAGTAGCTCATGGTGTCTTTTCAATAATGTACAGGAATTTTTCTAGCAGGGATAAGGAGGTGATTATTCCCTTGTATAAGGCAATGGTTAGGCCACATCTTGAGTACTGTATACAGGTCTGGAAGCCTCATTTCAAGAAGGATGTAGAGCTGCTGGAACGGGTACAGAGAAGAGCAACAAGATTAGTGAATGGAACAAAGGGTTGCTCTTACGAAGAAAGGCTTAAGTTTTGCAAATTACAGAGTCTGGAGACTAGGCACTGGCGAGGTGATCTGATAGAGGTGTATAAGGCTTTGAATGGTTTGAGCATGCTCAATGCTAATGGGATTCTTCCTCTTGCTCAGAATAATCACCTCAGAGGGCATAAATTCAAATTGAGGAAGGACGGATGTCGGATAGATGTGCGGAAATTTGCCTTTGGCCAGCGGGTGGTTGGTTGGTGGAACCGACTTCCATCATTTGTTGTTAAAGTTGATAGCCTAAACAAATTTAAGGCTCAACTGAACAGGTATTTCGAACGAACGGAGGGGTGAAATGGGAGTGGTGTTTTTTTTTTTTTTTTTTTTTGGCTGATGCTGAATAAGCTTGCTTTCTTGCATCATATGCATCTACTAATGCTAATGCTGATATAAATATGTGTCTATGAAAAGTATGAAGTATTTTAATCCGATGAAGGCTGCCACCCAGCTGAAAGCTAATTATTTATTTATTGTAGTTTATTAATGCTCTGTGTAACAAAATAAAAATAAATTTTCGCATTAAGTTCTGCAAATTGCAGTGGCTGGAGACTAGGCACCTGCGTGGTGATCTGATTGAGGTATATAAGGCCTTCAATGGGTTGAGCACGCTGAATTCTGATGGGATCCTTCCACTCGTTCAGATTACGAACCTAAGGGGGCATAAATTCAAATTAAGAAAAGACAGATGTAGAATAGATGTGCGGAAATTTGCCTTTAGCCAGCGGGTGGTTAATTGCTGGAACAAACTTCCATCTCTCGTTGTGGAAGTTGACAGGTTAAATAAATTTAAGGAGGAATTGGACAGGCATTTGGAGGGAATGGTGTGATTTATTTTATTTTATTTTATTATTATTTTTTTATTTATTTTTTTATTTTATTATTTTTTTTAATTTAATTTTATTATTATTATTATTTTTTTTTTTTGACTGATGCTGCATAAGCTTTTGGAAGTTTATTTGAGTTAGTTTGGGGGATACCTCTGATGGTGGAAGGAACCTATATGAATGAAATGATGTGTTAATGCAAATACAAGAAGTGTTAATATAAATAAAAGAAGTATGTTAACGAAAAAAATATATATATATTTAATGAATATATATTAATGAATATATATATATATATTCTCTTAACTTATTTATATATTATTACTTTTTTAATTAATTTTGGTACTACTTAGGAGCATCAGGTTTGTAGTGACCCTGATCAACCTGCTGGTTATATATAAATTTAGCCCTGGTATGGATAGCCTAATATACCATAGATACATATAAATATAAAAACAACAAAATTAATGTAAAATTTAATTTAAAATTTAAAGAAAATTAGAGACATTTAGAGAAAATGGAGAATAATGGAGAAAATTATAGAATACTGGAGAAATTGGAGAAAATTAGTGAAAATTAATATTCTCCCTCATGGCCATACATCTGCTACTTCCTCGGGTGCTTTGAGAAAACATATAGCCATACTAGAAGAACGTGTCATACATACCCGTTTCTGTAATCTTTATACCAGTTTTGTTAGGTTAACTTTAGGTAATTACTTGGTCAGTAATTTGGAATAAAGAGTAATATTTTGAATATATGTACTTAATTTTTAAATAAACAGGTGGTTTATGCATATGGCAGCAAACTGTGATAGGAGATTCAAAGCCCTATGGGTATGTATCAGATTAAAATATCATTATACCTCATCTCCATATCCTGTGATGGCCACGAGCAAAAATGTTAATTTTTGCTAGCTTTTGCTAATTTTTTCCAGTTTCTCCAGTATTCTCTAATTTTCTACAGTTTTCTTCTTTATTCTCCATTTTCTCTAAATACAAAGGGTACTAAGAAAGTTTTGCAATACAGCTTTGTTTATTTAATTTTTTCAAACTGATTTCCTCTACATTCAATACACCTCTCCATCCTCCGAAACCAATCTTTAAACCAGTTCTGCCAAGTTTCACTAGGGAGTAAAGCACACTCGTTGTCCCAAGCCCATAGAAGGTCCTCATCACTGGAAAACCGCCTCCCTTTTAGCTTCATTTTCACATGCGGGAACAGTGCAAAGTCGCAGGGAGCAAGGTCTGGACTGTAGGGAGGGTGCTCGAGAAGTTTCAGTCCTGTTGTGGTCAAATATTCGGTGCAGGCTTTGGCGCGGTGAGCTGGAGCATTTTTGTGATGGAGGTACCAGGTGTCCATTCTTGACTTTGGCCGCAGGTTCTTCATACATCCAATGACTTTAGGCAGGCATTGTTCAGTATACCACTTAGCTGTGACTGTCTTCTGCGTATCCTAAATGACACGTTCCACAATTCCACTCGATTTGAAAAATACAGCTATCATTTTCTTCTTTACAGATCGGGATTTTCTGACAATTACGGGTGTGTCGTCATCATCAAAGACCCAAACTTTGTTTTGAGCCTTGGTCGGCATATCGTAATAGTACAGCCAAGTCTCGTCACCTGTCACGATGTTGTTCACATACCGAGATTGTCCCTTATCAAACTTTTTTAACATCTCCCGGAACCAAGTCACACATCGTGTCATCTGCTCTTAAGTCAGTTGATGCGGCACCCAGAGAGAACAAAGTTTCTTCACGTGCAAATGATCTTGCAGAATCGAATGAATTGCTGGTGCATTTAGGCCCAAAGTATCCTCTATCTGTTGGTAGGTCACTCGCCTGTTTTCGTCAAGCATTTTCCTCACAGCAGTAACGTTTTCCTCCGTAACTGACGTTCGTGGCCTTCCCGGCCTCTCAGAATCCTCCAGAGTGAAATTTCCCCTTTGGAATTCTCTATACCACATGAATATCGTTGTACGATGTGGACAATCATCATCTAGTGCAAGAGTCATTTCTTCTAAGCACTGGTCTATGGTTAAACCACGCACGAAATGATACCGCAAAACTGTCCTTATCTCATTTCGTGACCATGATGCCATCGCAAGCACTTTACACTCTCACTACTAATGAATAACTGAGCCCATCGACTTGGCGCGGCAGCTACTATGCACGTATGAACATGTCTCAACATGCAGCAACAAGCAGCTTCCTGTGATTCATTGTTGCGTCATATTGCAAAACTTTCCTAGTACCCTTTGTATCTCTAATCTTCTTTAAATTTTAAATTAAATTTTACATTAATTTTGTTGTTTTTATATTTATATGTATCTATGGTATATTAGGCTACCCATACCACAGCTAGCAGGTTGGTTGGGGATCACTACAAACCTGATGCTCCCAAGTAGTACCAAAATTAATTATAAAAAGTAATAATATAGTAGTAGTAGCAGTGGCATGTGATGCAAGAAAGCAAGTGTATGAGCTTATGCAGCATCAGCCAAACAAAAAAAAAAAAAATCACACCATTCCCTCCAAATGTCTATCCAGTTCCTTCTGAAATTCATCCTATCAACTTCCACAATGAGAGATGGAAGTTTGTTCCAGCAATTAACCACCCGCTGGCTAAAGGCAAATTTCCGCACATTTATTCTACATCTGTCTTTTCTTAATTTGAATTTATACCCCCTTAGGTTCGTAATCTGAACAAGTGGAAGGATCCCATCAGAATTCAGCGTGCTCAACCCATTCAAGGCCTTATATACCTCAATCAGATCACCGTGCAGGTGCCTAGTCTCCAGCCACTGCAATTTGCAGAACTTAAGCCTCTCTTGGTAAGAGGATCCCTTCATTCCCCTCACCAATCTTGTTGCCCTTCTCTGTACACGTTCAAGTAAATCTACACCCTTCCTAAAATGAGGCCTCCATATCTGTACATTGGCGCTTCCGTAGCCAGGTGGGAAGGAGCAGCAGTGCGTAGCATACGGTTCTTGATTAGACCGGGGTTCGAGCCCGTCACCACCAAATACGGAACATGCGGAAATGTCAGGGAATGACCACCGCACCAGCGCAATATGGCCTTAGTTGCTAATGCTCCTAAAAACCAAATAACAACAACAAATATCTGTACGCAGTACTCAAGGCGTGGCCTGACCATTGCCTTATACAGAGGGATAATCACCTCCTTTTCCCTGATAGCAAAATTCCTATATATCATTGACAAAACCCCATGACCTGTCCTTATTATATATAAATAAGTTAAGTACATATATATAACCCATGCACGTATAATGTCATAACCCATGCACGTATAATGTCTAATTGTCACTGTGCAATAGCATTAACGTAGCACCTAATACCTACATTTACGCTATTTAAAAAAAAAATTAATATTTAAATCTAATTGTCTGCAGGCATAATTCCAATTATATAGATATATAGAGACAAATGTATTTTATCAGTGTGTTGGTTAGGGGTACTGACCTGTCAAGTGCAATCACAATGGAAAAAAGCAGACCATCTGAAATTAAATGAAATTAGGATTAACACAAAAATAATAATGATAACAAAAATGGTACCTAATGCAGTGGGTTGCATGTATATAAAACTAGATGAATCCACAAAGTGGATCCATCTAGTTTTATATACATGGAATTATTTCCTGTTCTTCCTTACTATAGTTGTTTCCTTGGAATTGTTTCATATGCATGGACTTATTTCCTGTTCTTTTATAATTGGATCTTAAGTCACCATGTTGCTTGTATCCAGTGGTGAACTGTGAATATTTTAACAATGGGCTCGCATTTTTCTTGACTTTCTACCCAGTAAATTTGATCGGTCACAGAAGTGATGTCATCCGCAGCTTCCACCAGAGGCACTTCCCACGCTCGCACTACTAGTAGTGTGATTAGAGTGCGTGACACATTTTTTGTGACCAGTATGATATTTCGAGTCAGGGGCGGATTGGGGGGAGGGGTGGACAGATGAATGTGTAAAATGTTCCTAGGTCTGTCTAAAAAAAAAACTTAAAAACCTGGTTGTCATGCCTCCCCTTACAATGATAACTGGATATGATAGTATCTGGAGTTCTGACTTTTTAGAATTTTTGAATAGTATGACGTCACAATCATACTTCCTGAAATTACTACTGCAGTAAGTATGATTGCAACAATACAAGTATTTATCATATGACTGCAACAATACAAGTATTTGTCATATGACTGCGACAATACAAATATTTGTCAACAATTTCTTTTTTTCATCTTGCATTTTCGTTACAATCCGTTGTTAGGTGCCCATAAAAGTGCACGTGTGGCATCAACTACAAGATCGGCAATTCAGTCGACGCTGTTTTCCAGAGACATTTAGATACGTTGCAATCGCAAAGTATACATCTCTTACTTTAGTTATCATAAATCCATTGTATCTTGTCTTCCAGAAATTATGTAAATTTGTGAATGATCAATAAAATATTTACAATAAAAAAGCTCTTTTATTTCATAATCAATATATACAAAACAAAATACCTAAAAGGAACGCAAAGGATGTTTCACATAAACCATCTATCGTGCGTGCTAGGCACATGTGCAACTTTTTTATTAGTCTTTTTTTTTAACAACTAGGGAAATATAATGGATACATTTTTTTCATGATAAAATTTTAATATTGCGAATAAAAAATAACCTGAAATATTTCCTATATCACAAATAACATAAAAACTATCACAAAACATTCCACAATATAAAAACAAATGTTACATAAAAAACAAACTTTCTAGAAACAGTACACAAAAATCACAGATTACATGAAAAAAAATTATTACACAAATATTCAAGAAAAATTTATTCTAAAAATTGCCATATGCAGTTTACTTCTTTATTAATATTTGTTGTCGATCTTCTGCTTTGCTCAATAGTTGATCAATGATTATAGAGGAATGATTTGACATAACGACCTTGATCAAACTGCAGCAATGGTTTTCCATTTAGATGTATGGTCATCATAATCTGCAACGTGTTTAATTGTCAACATTATTCATTCACTCAATATTATTCATTATGCTGAAAGCTCGCTCAGCTTCAGTGTTCAGCAGTGTTAATCGCAATAGTTTCAAAGATATTTCTGGCTTTCTTAATTGAAAAGGGAATTTCACTCGATTTTAAAGATAAACTGTCTTCGACAAAATCTCTAAAATCATTAATTTTTATTTCATATTTTATCAGAAAACAAATTTCTTATTCGGTTTTCACCATCTTGCCACTGAGATGAAAGTTCTTTCATATTCCATGATTTCCGGTAGCATATGTTTAAAATTTCTTTCAATGGTATCATTATTTTCTTTATTTAATTTAAAATCACTCTCTGTTGCATTAATAACTTATCCTTTAAGGATAAAACAATGCATTTAATAACTTGTCACGAGGTAATTTTTTAAGTGTGTTCTTACTTTTGAATTTGATTCCTTCAAATTCTTTCCACTTCAACATGCTCTCAGTTAGCTTCATAATTTCCTTCAGAATTTTTCAAATTAGCAATAGCATTGATAGTTTGAATAATTAATTTGTTTGCTTTTACCATAGTGATTCTGTAAAGCTTCTGAAAGGTAAGAGAGCTCCTGCAGGATGTCGATCATTAGGTGCTAAATGGTTACAAAATTCCAGATTAAAGTCGATTTAATAATCCGGAATATTTAACTTCTGATTCAAAATGTTTGCACAAAGCAGGATAATTCCTCCAACCCACAATTACCGTCTGCAAGCTTCATCGTGGCCCGAATACAACCGATCTTTATAGTTTCCACATAAAGTTCTTTAGCAATCATCCTTAATTTGCACAGGTTTTTTGGAGATATAATGATTGGTGATATAAAATGCATACAGTTTTTTTTTTTTTTTAATTATTGCCTGTATGCCATTAAAGTTTAGAACATTTTCTACACAGTGAAAGCCTCTACGAGGTTTCAAAATATACCAAAATTTCATCTTCGTAAAGTTTATATGATATCTTAGTTGCCTCAATTCCCCCCTACTATGTTGCTATTGTCACTAGTTCTTTGAATAATGTGCAGAATTTTGGATTCACTTGGATATTTAGCTACTGTGACCATGTAAACATAAATGGAGAAATTTACTGGAAGGCGTGGATCACTTACTTCTCGGAAAAACATATGTCCATTTGTCAGAGTAAATGGGAACCACAACACAGGTTGACCAGGGGCTATTATCCGTGTCGAGAATCTTCTTAATCCTCTGACTGGCTATGGAAAACATATTGACTAGTGCCACTCCTTGGTATGTGACTGAATAGGTTTTAGGGACACCACTAACATTGTGAAATGGTAATTCCTTTCACCCTTAATTTGCACTTTCTAATTGCCTAAAGGCCAGAGGTGAGAACAATGCATACAAAGTTGTCTCTCCTAATACGTTCGTTACATAGAAATTTTCTTCATTCAACAGAAACCATTTTAAATGTAATTACCAAGAGAGAATTCAAAAAATTTCGCTATAAAGAAGTTGGTTAAACAGAGGTCTGACTGTAAGTAAATCAAAAATGAAGCAATTTTAAAATACATAACTGATCGATTGCACCATTAAAATGCTGGGGATGGGGCCCTGCTCACCCCACCACAGTTTCCACTCTGAATACTCAATAATTGCTTTCAGGATTTCATTTGTAAAATAAATGATCGTTTCAACAATGGGCTCTCACAAATTTTCAAAAAACAATAACAGTGGGCTCTCGCAGCCCACTATAGCTCACCACTGTTTATATCCCTGGAATTATATCACATTCTTTAATTCATGAATTTAAATTAGTTCTTTTTCCCTGGATGTATTTTCTTGCTAAATTGGATTCTTACTACAACTTTTTGGACTGTAGATTATAATTATTAATCTATTTATATCTAAAAACATTTGATTATTCTTGTTTTCTATACTCTGATACATTTACAATCATTCCCTTATATGAGACTATTCAGCTTATATAACATAGCCTCATCATTTGGTCTAACATGTATATGTTTACTGCCACCATATTGTTCAACACTCTTTATTTATCTATTAATGGTAGTATGTTTATTTTTATAATTTTGTATGACATTATCATGGTAAAGTCATACTATTCCAACCACATTTCTTTTTCCAACGCTAATTTTAAATTATCTCCATACACTTGTATTCTAAATACGACAATAGAGGTCACTATTTTTTCCCGCTGTTTTGCATTTCTTTGCAGCTTACCATTAAGTCTGCTATGCTACTATAAATTGTAGATATATCGCCAATGTAGTTGAAGTTTGCATGCATTCATCTACTCTACTAAATATGTGCGTTTCATCTCCCTGCCTTTTTCCTTCTGCTACGTATATTTTTCCCACCAGCTTATTTCCGCTATGCATTTCCTGAAATACTCTAGGTAGCTTTCACTTTCTTGTTATACTTTTGGTTTCGTTTCAGATTCTCGGCATGTTTCGACACACATATATTTTAACTTTCAATACAAGCATTTGGTGTTAGCTCCCTTTTATGTTAACACTTACAAATGCCAGAGCCCTTACTATAAGGTTGGGCTTCACAACCCCAGCAAGCTTAGTGTTATTTAATAAATTTTTCTCTGCTTTCTGCTGTCTATTTCTACTGTTCTTCCCATTTGTAAAACTATTAGTGTATATGAGGGTGATACGAACATTCCTACTATCCTATTTCTTTATCTATTTAAAGTCTTTATTTATTTAAAATACTCCTTTTTCCCTTCCCCATCCACAATTTAATACCTCACCCTATACCATCTGCTTGTTCCAAATTTATTTTTCGAATCATTGAATCCTATTTACACTAAATTCTACATATTTATATTAAACATATTTATATTAACCATATTTATTTTAACTGGATCCTTATTTTTACCTAAGTAAATTACACTGCATTGGGACTACCTTGTCAATACTGTATTAGAATGTGCTAATTTCATTTTTGTTGCTTTTTTTTTAGCCTTTCAATTTTCTTCTAATACTATGGACAAGTATAGAAATGCAGTTCCTGATACATGGTCAGGTGTAGTCCCCTGATGAAATACCTGATCATGTATCAATATTTATTTGTTTGTTTATGAATTCAATTCCTCTATCAGTCAGTTTTTTTTTTTCAGGAATTCGTTCTGCAAATGTAATATGAAAAAGCTTTTGATATCTCATCACCTGTTTTCTTCTTAATGGGTATAGCCCATTGCCTACTTAGAAAAAAACATCGAAGACTTAATATGTAGTTAGTGTTATTGTTAAATGATTTGTATTCTTGCATATCAACTAAGTCTGCTTAAAAGTGTTCGTATATATGACTACCATAAACTCTCTTCTTAAATTTTCTTTTCACAGGTTTAATCACAGGGTAGCAATAACCGAAGAGAAACGTACCAACTGGGTGGTACTACACTCAGGGAAGTGGAAAGTGAAAAAGACCTGGGGGTAATCATGCAGCCAAATATGAAGTTCGCTGAGCAGTGCAGATGGGCTGCCAGGGCAGGTCATGGAGTCTTGTCAATGATATATAGGAATTTTGCTAGCAGGGACAGGGAGGTAATAATCCCATTATACAAGGCAATGGTCAGGCCACACCTAGAGTACTGTGTATAGGTCTGGAGGCTTCATTTTAGGAAGGATGTAGAGTTGCTAGAACAAGTACAAAGAAGGGCAACAAGATTGGTGAGGGGAACAATCATGCATAAATCAACTCTTTCATATTCTTGGGCATTTAGCCAAGAAATATTTTTAGATTAAACTACACATACCATCAAGCATCTCTCATATTGTGGAGTTATACTTCAAAACTGGGTTGTCTCTATTGCAACAACAGGGTACCTGCCCACCCACCAATGAGTAAGCCAACAAGCTTTGAAACTGTGCTGGCTGGGTGCTGGTATCTGCCGAGAATAAGTAACATTAGTCTTCTCTACTGGTGAAGCGTTACTTATTCAAAGCAGTGCAATACCTCAACCACTCGGAGTGAAAGTATTCACAATATGAGATATAATTAAATGATGTATTCATACTACCTTGGTAGTAGAAATGATGTATATGCAGTAACCATGCATATTCATCATTTACCATAAACCAATTCTTTCATGTTTACAATAATACATTTTGATGTTAGTAAACACTCCAATTATGTAAACATCAAATCTGTAGAAGTTTTATTTCAGTGAAAATTAAAAAACAATGAAAATTATTGAATATACTATTAAATTTTATCTGAAAAGGAAGAAAAGTTTCAATTATTGGATAAAAACACAGTCGTTATTTAATTGGAAAAAAAAAAAAAAAAAAAAGTTTGAACCTAATACCTATCCCTATGTAAAGTGGGCTGAAGTATCTAGAGATCCTACTCTTTCTGAACAGTTATCTAGACAATTTAAGGATTATCTCAGTTAGAATATTATTTCTAAAGAACAAAAATTCTCAGAATGTTTTATAGAAGAATTTCATGAAATGATTGACTGGAATCTTATATCTAAACGTCAGGCTATCTCTGAAGAGTTTACTAAAGAACATGCAGTTAATATAAACTGGGAATTTATTTCAGAGTTTCAAAGATTATCTGAGGAATTTATTTGGGAATTCAAAGAAAAATTAAACATGAAAAAAGTAACTCAATTTCAAACACTTAGTAGTGCTTTTATTCTTGAATTCTCTAATGAATTAGATATGCAAATTGTAACTAAATATTAGCAGTTATTAGAAGACGTCATTGAGCAACTGTTAGACAAATTAGACTGGAAACACTGGAGGACTTTATTGATACAAAATAAAATGAAAATAAACTGGTGTGATGTTGTTTTAAATCAATCATTCATTAAGTGATGCATTCATAATTGAAGCTTATAAAATGAGTTTTATATATGTTAGCAAAATTATGTATGAAATAAAATAACTTGAAATAAAAATTATGACTATTAAATGGCAATATTCTTAATGTAAAGCTACAAATCCTTCCTGCTAAAAAAATAACTGATTTAAGAATAGACTTTGACATACAATGTAAATAAATTCAAAACTGTTAAAAAAAAAGACACCGGCATTCATCTCATAGCAGAAGTTTATGATTAGAAAAGAAATTTATTTCAAATTTATATGCCAGGAAAGTTTAGTCAAACCTTATCTGATATCGATATTAAAAATTTTAATTTAAAAGATGATTTAAAGTTAATTTACCATGAGTTACACAATAATATTCGATTTTGATTATAGAAAATAGTTTTAAAAAATAGTCTATTCTGGCATGTTATTTATTGAAAGTCTCATTAAAATTGGATAATTAGTTAAGGAGTTAGCAGTTTAAAGTTTAATGAGGATTCTAATTAATTACACTAGTTTACAAATTTAAGTTTGTTCACTGGGGTTTGAATTTCAATAGGTCCTACTGCCTAAATATGTTGCTGTGATTTCAAATATGACTTAGATTTTTTTCTGTCACATCCAAATACATCACAATTTAAGAAATAAAAAAGTATTGTTTTTTATGAAAGTATTTAACCGTATTGTATTTAATAATGACAAATTGATAGGATTACATTTTCATATATCAAAAAATATGTAAATACTAACAAGTATTAATCAAAATTCTGAAACTTTCATTAATCAGACCTACCTTCGTCTCTTTGTTTGAAAAGAACGTTTAATTATTTTTCTTTTATGTACAGTGCCAGATTTCTCTCTTTTTAAACACCAGCAGTAGTCGACCATCATACTTGTATTCCACCTTCCCTGGTACCTCTGCACCATTTCCTTTATGTCCTGATGGAATCTCTCCCCTTGTTCTTCGCTCATCTGTGAAAGATTTTCGGGGAAAAAAATCAAGATGGGCATGCAAAAAGTGAATTTTGATTCTCATATTGCAACCTAAATTGTGAAGCTTTTCGATCATATTTTGAACAATTTTCTCATAATCCTGTGATTTATGATTTCCTAGAAAGTTTTCCATTACACTTTTAAAAGCAATCCAGGCTTCCCTTTCAACGTCAGTCATAGTAGTTTCAAACTGACCATCTAAAACCAATTTTCTAATTTGAGGACCAATGAAGATACTCTCCTTAAATTTTGCATCAGATAAACTGGGAAATTTATTGCAAAGGTACTTAAATCAGTTGCCATCCTTATTCAGTGCTTTAACAAATTGCTTCATTATGCCTAACTTGATATGCAGTGGAGGTAAAAGTATTTTATCTGGTTTCACCAAACTTTCGTGCACAATGTTTTTTGACCCCGGTGTAAGATTGTGCATCCGATTCCATTGCTTCTTTGTCCAATGCAGCACTTTAGCTCTGCTATCCCATTCACAAATAAAGCATGACATTTTATTGTGCCCACTCTGTTGCCCCAACAACATACATAACATTTTTAAGTCTCCACATAGTTGCCATTTGTGATTTTGATATTTAATTTTCTCCAGAAGTAATTTTAGATTGTCATAAGTTTCTTTTAAGTAGACTGAATGAGCAACTGTCACTGATGTGTACTTATCTTCATTATACAAGAGAACACCTTTTAAACTAGTCTTAGAAAGAGTCTGTAAATAATCTCCATTCACTAGGAACATATGATGGAGCTCCTAAGGCACTTATTAAACCAGCGATATCGCTGCAATATACGAGAGGACCTTCTTGTGAAAAATACTGTATAAACTCCCTTTCACGATTTCTATACCAGGAAAATGTTGTACCTGGAGCAAGTAAGTTCTTCGCTTGAAGTCTGGATCCCAGAATTTCAGCAGCATACTTTGGAAGACCTAAGTCCTTTACTAAATCATTCAGTTCGACTTGCGTGAATTGCTGTGACATTAAAATATTTTCTGGTTGATAACATTCCTCTTCACTAACCTCTTTAGTTTCTGCTTCAGTGGAAGAAGATGTGGACTCCAAAGTTTTTGGTGGAGGTTTTACAAGCAGGTCAGGTCCATGCGGAACCAGTCTTATGACTGATGGTAGATCTGGATATTTTATGTCCTTTTTATTTTTTGAATTGTAACCTTTAACGTCACGTACACAAAAGTAACATTTGGCCTGGCTTACTGCCTTATGCCACACCATAGGAATAGCAAATGGCAAGCACACCTTTTTTGCTTGACTCCATTTTCTAGGATGTTCGACACATGTGTGGCATACTTTATGCAGTGCCCACGATTTATCCTGATCACCTCGTTTTATGTCAAAGTATGCATAATACAATTTTTTTACAAAATCGGTAACATTTCGCCTCTGCTTTACAGGAACAAAACAACCACATATGTAACAAAATATGTCGGAACTGTTTATATACTTTCTGGTTGCCATACTAAAAGAAAACTAACACACAATGAGAGCTCATGACGGTTTTTACAGGAGTACTGTGACTGCATAAGGGATGTGCCACTTATATAGGCTCTGTGGTTGAGTGGACTGTACAAACAAGTGAGTGCATGCTCAGACAAGTTTAACCCATAACTACACACAGGAGTCTCCCAGACTCCACTTGGAAAATAAAATTCTGGGAATCATAGATGGGCCAGAAGAGCGGGGTGGGGGGCTGTCTACCTTCCTGGGTCAAGGTCGGCTACCTTGGAGTGTGTGTAGTTACAAATATTTGATACTGATTACGAATATAGGGGTATAAAACTTGTAAACCATTGCAGAAACTATAGTTATGTACACATTTGCGTATAATACCTAGGTAATATTTTGTTAATGAATTGGGAAAAATCTTTATATGATAGAAACAAATGGACTTTGGTTTAGTAATAACTAACTGCCACATATTTTTACTCAAACCCCAGATACACTGTAAACCAGTGATTATCTGTCATTAGCTTGCATTTATTGACTTTTAAAAATGCAATCATAGAATTAACGCTCATAGCTATCAGGTACTGTTCACTTTTACTGCATTCAAGGAGCACTGATAAAAAGGAGTGCAGTTCTCTGCTAAGTGAACTTTGTACCTTATAATTAGGTTAGGTAGAGAGATTATGTCCCTACCTATCCTAAGCAGAAATAATTATAAAATAATAATTCACAAAATAAAGCCTAGATTATCATATTGAGGAATGAAGAAGACATAATTTAGAGGTGTAAATAAGAAAATGTTGAGGTAATATTAATGCAAAACTAATATATAAAGTATAGTAATGTCAGAAAGTAGCATAGTAGACAGAAATAAAGTATAAGATGTGACATAATTTTAGATAAAAGCTTCTAATCAGAGAGCTGTTGCTTTTAAAATTAAGACAGCATGGCCTTAATTGATTTTTTACGTTCTGTTTTACACATGTTCGTCCATATAGTATTATTCAGTTTTTATGAAATAAACAGCATTTCATTATTTCTCATTGTTTTGTTTTCATACTATAAATGTCTAATTGCAAACAAATGTTTATTTTTGACTACAATACTTATACACCAAAAGTAAATATTATGTGTAGAATGGTAATATAAATAGAACTTAGCTGATTAATTCTTTTGGTTGGTGATCGATGTAAGAGTCTGAGGATGTTACCGTGATGCTAGCTTAGCAATCAAGGTTCCTCAGATTTGAGCATTGACTGCTTTGGCAGTCTGCAACCACATTTCTCATATAATGCTTGCTGAACTATGCTAAAAGGATGTTTTTCAGTAGATTCTGACACGGTAGCTGGTCAATGTCATCCAGCCTCCATGAGGAAGGGACTACAAGAGAAAAAAAGAGTAGCCTCTTTTTTTCTCTTGTAGTAAGTCACCTCTATAGTTGAGTTAAGCAAATGCATAATTGCACAAATAAGAAATGTTTTGCACTTTTTTCATTTGATTCTTTTCATAGCATATTTACAATTTTCTCTGTAATTAATTTTAAATCTTTCAATTTTTGTAATATATTTTAGGAAAATGAATGCTTTTATAAGGGAAGAGGGAGTGTTTTTAGCAAGAGGTGATTTGTTTTGCATTTGTGAATGTGTACATTGTCCCAGAATCCCCATTTTCTATACTACTTCAGTCCTCTCATAGTTTTCTTCAATTTTCATCTGGGCCCCTTCCCATCAATTTTTCCTTCTTTACATCATTCATCAGTTCTCCACTTTGCAACAAATATCCAATCCATTTCCAATTGATTATTTCAGTCAAATACCACTGTTGTGCTGTGTTGCTATTTGACTGTACACTTTCTGTTACCTTGTACAAATCTTGTCACCTTTCATTTGTTTCTCATATCATTAAGCTGTTTCTGACCACAGGATTGCCTTTGATTGGATGTTATTTGGTTAGTAGGCCAATCTCAATAAACCCAAGGTTGTAGTTTACAATGTACTGATACTAGCAGGTCTGGCCCTGATTAAGATACAGTGTTTAAAGTCACTTAAATCTTTTATCTTTCCCATTCTTGCACTGAATTGTGCACATGCACACGCGCGCGCACACACACACACACACGTGCACGGTGTTCACATGTATCTGCCCACCTACTTTGTATTGTATAGTCAGGGCCCTGTTCACAAATTACTTGAGGGAGCCCTGAGGTACTGTGAAAAAATAAATACAGGGTATTTTGGTAATGGTGATTTTTTAATTTTTAAAATTTTTCAGTATTCATTTTCAAATTTTAGAGCCCTTGGAGTGACAATAATATGGGTAACTAGACATTAAGATAATGGTAGGCTTGTTGATAGAAATGCGGAAAAGACATAGATGATATTATTATTTAGACCATTTAAGCTCATGGCCCTGTTCGACAGAACTGGTTGAACATGCTTGTGGCCGGCATTGTGTATTGTACAAACACATGATGCTGCTACTGATGGAGTGCTCAGTTTTATGAAAAGGGTAGGTGTGCCTTCCTTTGTCACAATGTTATTTTCTTTTGTAAGCAGAATTTATTCCTATAGTGTACAAGGATAATGAAGTATTGAGGCTAAATGCACATCTTAAATTGTTCTGTGTGGGAATACTATTTTTATGAATGTCATCTGGCATGTTTACATTATTTTGTTGCTTAGTCAACCTTACTTGACATGAAATCAGTTATTTTTGTGATGCCTCTCATTTAACTGTATCTGAGAGCACAGTAAAATGTATTTACGTTAAATTTGGAAATTGAAACCTTTAATCGTCTAGATCCAACTAGCATTTGGAGATGCAGTAAAAAGTCATACATGGATTTTTTAGTGGTTCCATAATTTTACAGTAGGGTGAATTTCTGTTGAACACAATGAGCATTCTCAATGCCTTTCAAAAAGTAAAAATGATAGCTGAAGTGCAAAATAACAGAAGATTAACTATTTACAAAATGGTTGACAAGGTAAGCATTCCTTATGGCACACTTCAGTTTCTTTTAACTGAAAATTTGGAAGTGAAGCATATCACAGCCAAATGCACCTGCCTGCCCTTCTCAGTTTGTTAAGTAGTTTTTAGCTTACAAAAAAGTATACCACAAGTGAGACAGTTCCTTACTCAACAGATATGGTTTCCTATGACTTTTTCTATTCCCTAAACATAAAAAAATAAAAGATTTTAAGATGCGAAAACATTTAAACAAAATGTGATGACATTTTGTTTAAATGACAATTGACAATTCTGAAAACATAGCATTATCATTAGCAAAGACACATGATGATGCAAGAAAGCAAAGCTTATGTAGCATCAGCCAAAAAAAAAAAAAAAAAAAAAAAAACCTTATTTCACCCATCCAATTTCTCCAAATGTTTGTCAAGTTCTGCCTTGAATCTATTTAAGCTATCAACTTTTACGACAGATGGAAGTTTGTTCCAGCAATCAACCACCCGCTGGCTAAAGGCAAACTTACGCACATCTATCCTACAACCGTCTTTCCTCAATTTGAATTTATGCCCTCTCAGGCAATTATTCTGAGCAAGAGAAAGAATCCCATCCGCATTGAGCATGCTCAAACCATTCAAGGCTTTATACACTTCAATCAGATCACCTCACAGATGCCTAGTCTCCAGACACTGTAATTTGCAAAACTTAAGCTTTTCTTCATAAGAGCAACCTTTTGTTCCATTCACTAATCCTGTTGCCCTTCTCTGTACTCGTTCCAGCAGCTCTACATCCTTCTTAAAATGAGGCTTCCATACCTGTACACAGTACTCAAGGTGTGGCTTGACCATTGCCTTATACAAGAGGATAATCACCTTCTTATCCTTGCTAGAAAAATTCCTGTATATCATATATCATTGACAAGACACCATGAGCTACTCTTGCAGACAGTCTGCACGCTCAGAAAACTTCATATCTGCCTACACAATTACCCCCAGTTCCTTTTCATTCTCTACCACTGTCAGTGTGGTACCACAGAGTTGATATGTTACTCTGGGATTACTGCTTCCCATATGTAGTACTTTACATTTGTCAATGTTATACTTCATTTGCCACCTCTCAGCCCATCTGCTCAACTTTTCTAGATCTTGTTGCAGCAGTGTACTGTCATTAGTGTCATTAACAACCCTACCAACCTTCGTATCGTCTGCAAACTTGGACATTAAGCCTGATATACCATTGTCAATATCATTTATAAATACAGAAAACAACAATGGACCCAACACTGAACCCTAAAGGACTCCACTAATAACATTAGTCCACGAAGAGCAGTATCCATTGATTACCACTCTCTGTCTTCTCCCACTCAACCATCCCTTTATCCGTTGCAGCAGTTTGCCTCCACTGCCAGACTGCTCCAATTTGTGCAGCAGTCTTCCATGTGCAACAGTATCAAAGGCTTTTCTAAGATCCAAATATATGATATCAGAGTTATTCTTTGCATCCAGTTCCTTTGTGACTACATCATAGTATCCAATCAAATTAGTCAGACAAGACTTCCCCCTAGCAAACCCATGCTGTGTCCGAGCTAGAACCGAAGTGTTGTCTAGATCTGCGGTCGCCAACCTTTCGGACCTCACGGACCACTAAACTCAAAATTTTGAATCCCGCGGACCACTACCATGATTTTTTCATTCTAAATATGAAATGGTACTTACACTTGTTTTTGCACTCCAAGTTGTTTGCAAAAAATTGGATACCATTAATGTTAATATAATTAATAATATAATGGCCTTGTAATGATAAAAAAAAAAAAGTATAATAAATATACGCAGATATATTCATTATGAAAAATGCAAAAAAATATTTTAAATTTCATTTTATTAAAAAAAGAATTAACAGAAACAACTAATATTAACAATTATCAAATATCGAGTGCACCTCGACATAGAGGTGTATAAAGGATTAATTATAGCAAAATAATAATCTGTGTGACATTTGTTGCTGCTTGTTTGAAATAAGCTGTTGGATTCTTGGCGATGGCGTTACTGCAACACGGAGAACCCTTTGTATTTCTAGCCAACAGCTGTACTTGTTTTTAATTGCCGCAACTGATGAAAATATCTTTTCCCACATATATGTAGTTGCGAATGGAATTAAAATTTTGATGGCCTTTTCACTCAGCACTCGGTACTCACTTTTTACAGAAAGCCAAAAATGAGATCTTGTTAGGGACGAGTGGAATTTACCTTTGAGACTGTCGTCAGATGATAGATCGATGAAGCTTTCTTTTTCTTTCATGTTCAAATTACCATCCTCGATTTTTGCCGAAAATGGATCTATTATCCACGTATTTCCGTGTCTGGGGTCCTCTTCCTTTGGGTAATAATGACCAAAAGAGTCAGTGAGCGACTGTAAGTGCAATCGAACAAGAGTTATTACCTGTCAGTTGACATCCTCCTGTTTCGTATAATCATCAAAATTTTTGGGAACATTTGCAGATCTTCTTCAGCCAACCGCGTTTGCCACAGCAATATCTTCCTTTGAAATGCATCCATTGTGCCTCGCAGTGTGAACACGGCCGTAACCTGTCCTTGCAAGGACGTGTTCAGCTCATTTAACAGAAAAAAATATCTGCCAGGTATGCAAGCTTGGCTAGCCAATCATTGTCAGACAAGAGATCATGGAACCTTGAATTATTTTGCTGCTGGAAGAATAACTTGACTTCGTGGCGCAGGTTGAACAATCGGGTTAGTACTTTTCCCCTCAACAGCCATCTCACCTGAGCGTGAAGAAGAACATGAGTAATGTGAGAGCCCATTTCTTCACAAAGTGCCTCAAATATTTGAGAATTGAGTGCTTTGTGGCGAATTTCTTTTACAATTTTAATTACATCAGAGAGTACTTCGTGCAGTTCTGGAGATAATCTTTTCACTACAAGTTGCTCACGATGTATAATACAATAAGTAAACAAGATGTCTGGGGTTCAACATCTTTCACTTTTGCAACAACTCCTCAACGATGTCAAGTCATGCTTGCGGCGCCGTCTGTGCATATCCCAACACATTTCTTCCATTCAATACTGTGTTTCAGGAAATAACCATTAAGTGCATTGAAAATTTCAGAGCCTGTTGTTCTACCCGACAAGATTAGCGAACAGAGAAGTTCTTCCTTTAATTCTCCTTGGCAATCAAACCTCACAAAACAAAGAACTGTTGATTCGTCAAGTTGAATTGAATAAAACATAGAATTTTTGACAAGTGCAGTCACTTGATTTTCAATATCTTCGGCCATGTCTTCAATTCTGCACTTCACAGTGTTAGCGGACATAGGAATTCCTTTCAGTTTCTGGACAGCCTGTTTCCCCAAAACCTCTTCACAGGCTTGTAACAAGCAAGGCTTAATTAATTCTTCTCCAATTGTATATGGCTTTTTACATCTTGCGATTTGAAGTGCTATCAAATAAGATTTTACTAAGGACTTATCTTCAACAATCATTGTTGCTAATGAACTTTTTTGCTTTTGCAAATTTTCACGCATCCTTTGGAAGTATTCTTCTGGCTTTTTATCTAAATCTGGGTGTTTTGACTGCAAGTGCCTGCCGAGTTTCGAAGGTTTCATGGCATCATTGGATAAACGCTCAGAACATATAATACAAAGCGGCCATGGATCCAGTTCACTTCCAGGTTCTTGAATAAATCCAAACTTGAAGTAGTCCGCATCATATTTTTTTGAAACTTTGAACTTTTTCTTCTCTCCGCCTCCAGTTCTAATGTCCTTCCTGATGATGCCTTGCGGTGGCTGCGGAGGCTCTGATTCATTAATCATCTCATGACAATGCAATGTATTACCTAAGAAGTGCAAAATGCTTGCTTGTTTTTTCTCACTCATTGGGGTTATTTAATTTGAATCTAAAACCAAAAAAGAAATAAGATAGTTATCAAACTCAAGCTCTTTGATGCCATTAAATATCACACTGTGCACAGTTAAAATAAAAATATCACTGCCATTACCTAAGAACTGAGAGCTGTGCCGTGCCCAAGCTAGGCCATCGATAAGAAATAGAAATAGCTTTCTATATTTTTTTACAATTATTGCACTGGGCCTTTTATAAATATGCAACGTAATAAGGTGAGAATTGCAAAAAAGTAGAATCAGAATATAATGAAACATTTTAATAAACACGAAAAATTGCAAATATATTCAGATTACTCTGTGAACCACCAAAATTCTCTCACCGACCACCGGTGGCCCACGGACCACCGGTGGTCGGTGAGATCGGTGGTCGGTGCAGGATCATCTAGACCAGATGATCCTGCAATGCTTCTTTAACCAGTGCCTCCATTAATTTCCCTGGAACAGAAGTTAAACTAACAGGTCTGTAATTACCTGTGTCTCCCTTTGATCCTCCTTTGTGGATTGGGGTCACATTTGCACATCTCCAGTCCGTGGGTACCTCCCCTGAGTCCAGGGAAGCTCTCATAATTATGGCTAAGGGTTTGCTTACTTCCTTTGCCGCCTCCTTTAATATAACTGGACAGATTCCATCCACCCCAGGTGCCTTTCTTGTGTTTATCTTCAACAATTTCTCCTCCACTTGACCCTCAGTTATTACAAGATTATCTAGCTTACTGCCAGAGTTAAATACACCTCTGGCATTCCCCTCGCTGAATAACTCCTCATGTGTGAATGTCGATGCAAAACATTCATTTAGTTTGTTAGCTACCTGAGCAGGATCATCAACAGTTGAACCATCAATATCAAGTGGACCAATCTGATTCATCCCCTTCCTTCTAGAGTTTACATAAGTAAAGAACTCTTTGCTGTTTTTCTTTGCATCCTTTGCCAAAGATTTCTCTTAATCTGCCTTCGCCTGCCTAACCTCCTCTGTAATTTGGTTACAGACCAGCTTATTTAGACTAAGGCGCATTTAGGGCTAGAGCCTCAAGCTGCGAACAAATTTGGACTATGTATATAAAGTGCTTAGCATCATAATACACAGCCATTTCTGAATAGACAGAAAATTTTTAAGGTGGCATCGTTTTAGGTTATATCTCATATTGTGAATACCTTCACAACGTCGAATAAATAACGCTTCACCTAAGGAGAAGACTAATGTTACTTATTCTCAGATAGCCTTATTCTCCTTAGGTGAAGCGTTACTTATTCGAAGTAGTGCAATATCATGGCAACTCGTTGTGAAGGTATTCACAATATGAGATATAACCTAAAACGATGCCACCTTAAAAATTTTCTGTCTATTCAGAAATGGCTGTGTATTATGATGCTAAGCACTTTATATACATAGTCCAAATTTGTTCGCAGCTTGAGGCTCTAGCCCTAAATGCGCCTTAGTCTAAATACATCATACACCATCAGGCATCTCTCATATTGTGGAGTTATACTTCATAACTGTTTTTGCCATCATTGCATCACTTGGGTACCTACCCACTCACTGAAGAAGGGCCAAATAGCCCTGAAACGGTGCCACTAGGGGGAGCTTGATGATGTCCGGAGTTTCCAAGAATAGGTAACAACAGCCTTCTCCACTGGGGAAGCGTTGCCTATTCGAGGAGTTTATGAGTTTTTGAGTGGTGTGAGTTGAAGGAGTTACTGTCCCTTTCATTCTTCTACACCGTTTCTTTTCCTCTTCCACTCCTACTATAACTTTCCCTCTACCTTTTTTGCTTTTCTAAGTCTAATAGGGACAAGTGGATATTCGAGTAGATATTCACATACATACATAAATAGCCCTGAAACGGTGCTGTCTGGGTGGTGGTACCTATCTGAGAATAAGTAACATTAGTCTTCTCCTTAGGTGAAGCGTTACTTATTCGAAGTAGTGCAATATCATGGCAACTCGTTGTGAAGGTATTCACAATATGAGATATAACCTAAAACGATGCCACCTTAAAAATTTTCTGTCTATTCAGAAATGGCTGTGTATTATGATGCTAAGCACTTTATATACATAGACCAGCTTATATATTCAACCTCAGGGGCTCACATCTGGTGAGTATGGGCTTGGCAAACCCAGGGTCTTGAGCTGGATATCATCATTCTTCTCTCTTTTGCTTTCTTGGTGATTCCCTTCTTCTCTCGCTCTCTCTCTCTCACTCACTCACAGGGTAGGGTAATTTTTTTTTGGCTGGTGCAGCATAAGCCTCAGGCTTCCTTGCACCATATGACTAATAATAATAATAATCATAATCT
Organism: Mastigoproctus giganteus; assembly: GCF_048544385.1. Classification (NCBI taxonomy): domain Eukaryota; kingdom Metazoa; phylum Arthropoda; class Arachnida; order Uropygi; family Thelyphonidae; genus Mastigoproctus; species Mastigoproctus giganteus. Next base: position 59,171,136 of record NC_143580.1, read on the forward strand.
TCTGTGTCACTTGTTAATTTATATGTATCCCATGCATTTTTCTTCTCTGTCAAAAGTCTTAATTAGTTCATCTGACATCCATTTAGGCCCAAATCTTGAACAATATTTCTTTGTTGGTATGAAAAGCCTAGTAGCTTCCAAGATTAATTCTTTGAATGCTTCCCATTTTGAATTTGCTGTTGGTAACATCATCAGTTGGTCCCACAAACATAGTCTGGAAGGTGCTTCCAACATTGACACAGATAATGGAACAGGTATGCAAGTGTTTAAAAGTGTGCAAGAGTTTATTTTAAAGGGGATTAACACCAGTCTCTGTAATTAGTATATCTTAGTTTTCGTTGATCTACTCTATATATTTTTTGATCAACTCTTGTATATGATCTATTTAAATGAATAACAAAATTCTTTTCAAGAATTTTGCTATCTATCCATTGCTCTTGATTTTATTTAAGTTGAAAACTTGTAAATTATGTCTACCTAATGATGGCCTTCTGCAGGCTATAGCAATCCAGATAGGTTTTTAAAAGTGCTTCTTGTATTTAATAATTATTAGGACCAAAGTGTGCAAATGTGTTGTGATCTGTGTGGCCACAAAGTATTGGCATTACTTTGGTGTCAGCGTGTAGGGTTTATATTAGAAGATCTATAAATAACTAGATGATCTATACTGTAAATGACTTAATTATATTTTTATATATACTTTTTTTTTAACTATATTGATGTTAATGTATGTAGCACTTTGTAAATTGGTGAAGCCTGTAAAGTGCAGAAATGAAATAAATAAATCTGGTTACATTTTGTGCATTTCAGGTATTTGTAGCCATTCTACTAATGATTACCAAAGCCCTTCAGCTATTCTTTGAAGAACAGGGTGAATGTAAATTAACTTTCCATGATGAATTAAAATTGTTTAGGTTGACATCAGCTGATCATGTAACAATTGGTGAAATGCAAATTTTATGTAAGGTAATCTGGGAGATAGATTGGAAAAATGTTGTATCTATTATTTAATCACTCTGCAATGACTAATGTTGTTGTTTGGTTTTTAGGAGCATTAGCAACTAAGGTCATATTGCTCCGGGAATATGCGGTGGTCATTCCCTGACCTTTCCGCATCCTCCGTATTTGGTGGTGATGGGGTCGAACCTCGGTCTAATCAAGAAGCGTGTGCCATGCACTGCTGCTCCTTCACACCTGGCTATGGAGGCGCTGCAATGACTAATGATTGAAGAACTTGTTAACATTATCATTGATTGGATAAACATTGTGTCTGCTGTTTTAATTGTTCTGAAGTGACTAACAACTGAGGAAAACATGTTTCCCTTATCATTTATTATTATAAAATAGATCTTCTGTTGTGGAATATCTGAAAACTTATATAGAAGAGAGCAAGCAACAAAAGATTGACAAATTGTCTTCTGGGAAAAGGAAAAACCTCCATTTTTGGTTCATATTTCTTTGAAGAAGAAACCATTAGTGGCTTACTGAAAACTTGTCTTCTGGGAAAAGGAAAAACCTCCATTTTTGGTTCATATTTCTTTGAAGAAGAAACCATTAGTGGCTTACTGAAAACTGTTACAGTAATGTGGGAAAGATATGACAGTGTATTATTAGGCAGTATTTTGACAGAATCACATTCCATCAAACTAGAGAATCTCCTCGTTTCCATTGTAGTATAACTAGTTTTCTGAGCACAACACTCAGCAATAATCTCTTTGACTGGAATTTTTATATTAAATTCCCTTGAGGTAATAAATAAATAAATATCTATTTATAAAATTTAAATTCATCACAGGAAATTGTTTTATGCTCATCCTTTACATGAAATTAGCTTTTATGATTATCATAAGAGGGCAAGATTAATTTTTATCAATAATTCCATTGCAGGTCATATAAAGATTATATATATAGGTGTGTAATCCTTAAATGATTTTATATGATAGCTTATTACTTAACATACTATCCCTCTCCCTCAGTTCTCTTCTCCCATTGTCTCTCAAGACATATCCAAGGTACTGACAGAATCTTTGCACACTTTGGAAGGTTGCAGAGAAACTAGATTGGTGCTAGAGTTACAACTCGATAATTTGTTGTGGGCAGTAAGTGAACATTTACTAGATACTACCATTAGGTAGGTAGCATGACGTGTAAAATGTCACTTGGTTCATTTACTCTTAGGTTTTGGCTGAATAAGTAAATAAAAAAAATTACCATTGCTTCAAAATGTTTTTTAATTAATCCATTATATTAGCATATAAAATTATTATTACAGATTGTGCTCAGCTTATTTGTAGCAGTTATTCTGGATAACTTAGAGTTAGATGAAGATATAAAAAAGGTCAAGCAGGTGTGTAATGAATTATTATGTTTTCATTGCTAATTTTCAATACCTCATTATTATAAAACACATTGGCTTTTTTAATCTATTTGTAATTCTAACTATTATGCCTAAACTTATCTCCTATTACAAACTGTAGGATTAAATTTGGTCTTAAAAAATTTATTTTAAAAAGTAAAGTAAAAAAAAAGTTTCAGTTACCGTCCATCTCTGATTAAGTTCGAATAAAGCCAGTTTGTGAAAAATACAATGAAAAATGCAGTGGTTCTATCACTTTCATCAGTTCTCTGCACTGATACACATTTTTGACTTTTTAAACATAAGTATAATATGATAGCTTATTAATATAAAATGAATTTTATTATAAGAAGAAACTTGCTGAAGTATAAACAACAGTTGTAATTAGCTGACTTGCTTTGAAAGTGTGTAGATGAAAATATACCAGTTCTATTTAATTTCAAACTACAGTGTGGAAATATCTCCCTGCAATTAGTAAAAAATACATGGCTCTTTGTATACTAGTCACAACTTCTGTCTCCTCAACCATCTTATATGAGTCATGTCTTTGAATTTATGGATGGCATCATGGTGAGATCCAAAATTCCTTACATTTTGAGAGTACAGCTTTAAAACAATTTTCACAGGCTGGCTGCTAGATAGTCCACCAGACCAAACCTATTGGTAACTGTCTAGTAAGTGTCTGGATTAGCTAGTGTGTGTATAATCTTGCTACCTCTGCTCTGACAGCTAGTGATGGAAGGGAATTGGAGCAGTATGTGTGTGTGTATGAGGGGCATTCTTGAAGCCACATTATGTCAAGTAGTTGGGTACATTCTTGTTGTGTGTACACTATATCCAAAAATTTCATTAATTTATATATGTTCCCCAACCCTCTCTACTTTTAGGTTATCTACTCAATGTATCATGAAGGTCAAACAAATAAAGCAAACATTTGTGAAAAGATATAAACCTCCCAAAAACTTCCTCATCCATTTCACAAATATACATGGTCTTAGTTTCAATCTTAGTGACGTCCATATCCACCTACAATCTGCCAAGCCCTGCTTACATTTTCTGACAGAATCTGAATCACTTAAAGCATTCAAGTAACTGAATGGTTACTTGAATGCTTTAAGTGGTACTTGCATATATGTCAGCTGTGATATTCCTTGTTAGAGATTACCTAATTTGGAATCTCTTCCAGTTTAAAATCTTTCTGCCCCATTCTATTAAAGTCATCTTTTGTACTATTGTTCTCCCAACTCCTCTAATCACTAAACTCTTTGACTTCCTTTTTTTAGAAACTCAACTTTTTCTAGTCTAACTTTGCTAACAGCGAGCCAAAATTGCCTCAGTTTTCCCTGGCTATTTAAATGTTCATAACTGTAGCTTGCTTCAATTTTCTAGGTAAAGTGATACAGGGCAAGATGCTGAGGCTCTTGCATTTATGAGGAGGGGGTTTCAAAAAAAGATTTGTATTCACCAAGAGGTAGTTGTCATAGAAGGTTGAAACAAACACCATGTATTATACTTTTTCAACATAGTCACCAGACAAAATTATACATATTTGCCACCTCTCAATACACTACTGCAGGCCAGTTTTGTAGAAGTCCTCTGATTCTCCTTCAAACCATGACTTGGCAACAGAAATCACCTCATCATCAGTAGCAAAGTATTTTCCATGAAGGAAGGACTTCAGGGCAGGAAAGAGGAAGAAATCAGAGGGTTCAAAATTGGGGAAATAAGTAGAATGCTGTAATATTTCAAACACACTGCAGCATGCAAGGAATGCACACGGGCATTATCATGGAGCAGGTGCACACCTACTGATAGCTTTTCCAGACTTTTTTCTTTTATAGTAACACATAGCTTTATGAGAAGGTCAGAATAATACTTCACTCTCAGAGTACAGCCCTTTTTAAGGTAATCTGTTAGTATTACACCATGCTGAACCCTAAAAACTGACAACATCACCTTACCAGCACTTGGTTGCACCTTTCCCTTTTTGGAGGGTTGTGATTCTGCATGTGTCCATTGTTTTGACATCTGTTTAGGTTCAAGATCACAGTGATGGATCCAAGTTTCATCAATGGTGACTAGCCTTAGAAAAAACTCCTGCTTTTCCTGGCACATCAACAACATTTCACGTGCTCATTGTGCCCTTCCTTCTTCTGGTAAGGAGTCAGAAGTCTGGGAGCCCATCTAGAAGACACTTTACTCATAATCAACTGTTGATGGATGATGTTCTCTGCAGACTGTACACTGATTTGGAGTTCTTCAGCTAGTTTTGTGATGCTAATAAGATGACTTTTCAGGATTAATACCTCAATTTTTGCAACACTCTCTTCTGTTACAGCAGTCGCCAGGCATCCTGAGATTTATTCATCATGCACTGAAGTTCTTCCACATTTGAATTGCTTATACCAATGTAGCAACACTAAAACCTGGACAGTCTTCTCCATAAATTTTGACCATTTCATTGTGGATTGTTTTGGGTGTTTTCCCTTGTAGAAAGAGGAACCGAATCAGTGATCTGTAGTCCACTTTGTCTATTGTGACACTTCACTTCATTCAGCGCTGCAGATTTAAAAAAATGAATTGTGAGATCAAAACTAAAATTGGTGTGGTTGCTATAGAGATTTCAAGGTAACAAATAGAAATTTGTTTATCTTTCTATCACATCTTATTCTGGGTGAATAAAAAATCTTTTTTTTGGAACCCCCCCCACCCCATACAATTAAACTCACGCAATTTATGCATTTATCTATCAGAATCCCAGCCACACACTGAACACTTAATCTTTTCCTCACCAATAACCCTTCAAATTATACAGTCAATGATATTAGTTTTCTAGGCACTTCAGATTAGAACTTGATGAGTCTCTTCTCTAGTTAGCCTCTCTTTCATGGCCATTCTCAGTCTCATGTTGTTTGGCATTACAAGGATTCAAAATGGGATGATCTTCTATTCCTGATTCCCTTGTTTCAATTACTGTTTAAAATCTTTTGATCTTAAGGTTCAAAAGATTCACTAGGATCATGTCAGTGAAATTATTCTTGTTTTAAATGAAATCTTTAATCCACATTCCACCCTAAAATTGCATACTTGATCTAAATGTTTTCCAGTAAATGTGCTAAGACTGTTCAAAGTAAGAATGTAGCATATTGAAATTAGCTTGTATCCATATCTCCAGCTTCATTTTCTGCCTGCACTAAAGCTCACAAGAATTATTTATCGGTCCAAACTTAATTTTTAACAGCTAAATTGTAGTTGAGCATTCTGGTCTCTTGCTAAAGCCTGCAATATCTGTCCATCTATACTCCCACCTCTGTTACAGTCTGATAGTTCAATTGTTTTAGTTCCTTAGCTAAAGGTAAAGCTGACTTAACTAGCATCCTGCTTTTCTTCTAACTCTTGTAATGACAATCTTGGTAAATTGCCTTCTACAGTATCTAGCACACTTCACTGAATGCATCCCATGGCCTTCCAACAGAAGGACATTAGAAGAATTCCAAAAAATCTTGATTCCAAGAAAGCTCCAGGTCTTGATGTCATTTCTCCACTTATTCTCAAAACCTGTTCTCCTGAACAAGCCCCTGTTTTTTGTCACTTTTTTTACATTGCTTTCACTGGTTTGCTTCTTTCTGCATGGAAATTTTTCACATATAGCTAGTTGTTAAAAGAGGGGTGAAAAATCCCACCTTTCCAATTATTGTCATGTGGCACTTCTACTTTTTCCAAAGTCATGGTGAAATCAGTCAACTGCCAACTATTACCCTAGCTTATAACTTTCCAGCTGATCAGTGATCACCAGTATGAATTCCATCATTATCAATTCACTGGGAAACTATAGCAATTGCTCTTGACATTTCCAAAGCTTTAGATGTGCCAAGTCCTGAAATACAGCACCTAATATGCTGGAGGTGACCGACCAGGTGCGAACCAACACAAGCAGTGGTCAAGGTATGCCGCCCACACCACCTGGAGGAATGCCACCCCTCTGTGTTATCAGGCAGTACTAGATGGTAGATGATTCCCATCAACTGATGCAATACTATCACTTTGCTTATTGGCATGTTTAGTCTCCAGGGCAAAGCTCTGTCAACCTCCCCCCATCTCTTCCATCATGCAGTATGATTAATGTCTTCTGAAGTTATAATAGACATCATACTGGACTGAACCTATTGGTAACTCTCTAGGAGGCTTCTGGATCAACTAGTGTATAATCTCTCTGCCTCTACTCTGCCAGATAGTGACTGGAGGAAGTCTGAGTAGTGTATATGTGGGATGCATTGTTGAGGTCACGTTATATCAAGGAGGAGCTGGATATATTCTTGCCATGTGTATGCCATATCTAAAAATTTCATTACTTTATACAGCATGTCCACCCCACATTTTCTTACTACTCAATACATTCTGAATTGTCAAACTAACAAAACAAACTTATCTGCAAAAAGATCTAAACATCCAAAATACTTCCTCATTCATTTCACAAATATACGTGGTCTCAGTTTCAATCTCAGTGATGTCCATTTCCACTTAGTCTGCCAAACCTCATGTACTTTTTCTGACAGAATCCCAGTTATCGGTCGATTCAACCATTGCTCATCTCAATTGACCGAATTATTCATTGTATGATTCCTTTCTTTTAAAATGTGATACTTGTGCATATGTCTGTCCTGATATTCCCTATCAGAGACTTAGTAATTTGTAATCTTTTTTTTTTTTTAGATCATCTCTAGCTTAAAATCTCTCTCCCACATTCTGTTAAATTCATCTATTGCCTCTATCCTTCTCCTAACTCCACTAATCACTTGAAACCTTTTGACTTCCTCTCTTTAAAACTTGATTTTCTCCAGTCCAGTATTTTCTAACAGTGAGGAAATTTCCCTTGATAATTTTAATGTTCAGAACTGCACCTGGCTTCAATTTTCTAGTCATATGGACCCAGCTGGTTGAAATACTGAGACCTTTGTAATTGCTACTAACCCCACACAGGTTGTTCATTTACCTACTAGAATACCAGAAAATCCTAACCACACAGTCAACATGGTGAATCTTTTTTTAATGAATAACCCTTCTAAGTACATGGTTGAGGTGAATGGTCCTCTAGGCACCTGACATCACAACTTGGCGATGGTCTCTTCTCCAATGGAGCCTTTCTCTCATGGCCATTCTCAACCTGTGTTCTTTGACAGTACAAGAATGCAAATGGGATGATATGAAAAATTTCTTTTTTTCTTTTTCTTGGCCAGATTACTGTTTCAAATCTGCTGATGTCAACATTTGCTCAGATCATGCCACTGGAATTAATTATTCTTGTAGGAGGGATGAAATCCTTTCTTTCACACTCAACCTTACAATCTCATCCTTTGTCTAAACCTTGGTTTTCTGATAAATGTTCTAAGGTTGTTCAAGATAAGAATATTGCATATCTCAATTGGCTTGTATCCAAATCTCCAGGTTCATTTTCTGCCTACACCAAAACTTGCAACAAATGTAAAGCAATTATTAATCAGTCCAAACTAGATTTCAAAGAATAGCAAACTTACTTTTTGTCCAAATGGTAGTCGAGCATTCCAGTCTCTTGAAAAGCAATTGGCTGCAACTGGTGCCCATCTCTGTTCCCACCTCCATCAAAACCAGATGGTTCTGTTGCCACTTATACCAAAGATAAAGCTGATATGCTAGCATCCAATTTTTCTTCTAACTTGTGCATTGATGATCTTGGAAACAGCTGTTCACTCACCTACCATTCCCAGTACACTCCATTCCATACTTCCTGTGGTCTTCCATCCAAAAGAGGTCAGAAGGATTTTGAACAATCTTGATACAAAAAAAGCACCAGTCCTGATGGTATTTCTTCACTTGTTTCAAAACCTGTACTCCTAAACTTACTCCTTTTCTGTGTTTATTATTATTATTATTATTATTATTATTATTATTATTATTGGTGCATGGAAGCCTGAGGCTTATGCTGCACCAGCCAAAAAAAAAAATTTCTGAATTACCCTGAGAGAGAGAGAGAGAGCGAGAGCCATAAGTAGAAGGGAATCACCAAGAAAGAGAAGAATGATGATATCCAGCTCAGGATCCTGGTGTGCCAAGCCCATACTCACCAGAATCTTTTTTTATGTGAGTGTTGCCTTCTACTTGGAAATTAGCTTTCCCTTGTCTTGTCTTTTTCCCTTGTTTTCCCTTCTACTTGGAAATTTGCTCATATGCAGCCAGTTCTTAAAAGGGTGAGAAATCCCTCCCATCCAATTATCGTTCCATTGCACTTCTACTCTTTCTAAAGTAATAGAGAAATCAATTAACTGCCAACTGTTAAACTATCTAGAAACCTTCCATCTAATCAACGGTTGTCATTATGGATTTTTTTTCTGTGTCAATCCACTAGTGATATTCTGGCTTATGTTACCCATCTGTGGACAAATTTAATGGAAAGCTTTCGTGAAACTCAGGCAGTTGCTCTTAACATTTCAAAGGCTTTTGATCATGTTTGGCATAAAGGTCTTGTAAATAAGCTTCCATCTTATGGTTTGCCATCTGTTGTTTTTAATATTTATCCAATTTTTCTATCTGACCATTCACTGTGGGTGATGGCTCTCTGTTTTCTAACTTCTCCACTGATTCAGTTGTTCCCAAGGTTCAGTCCTTTCTCCAACACTTTTCCTCATGTATATTAATGACCTTCTTCCTTTGACCAGAAATACCATCCATGGCTTTGCTGATGATAGCACATTGCATTCCACCTTCCAGTTTGAGAAAACTTGCCCTGCACAAACAGCTTCTACTTCTCAAATATTCACTACCAAATCCTTAAATGCTGATCTCCAGGTAATTCCCCACTGAGGCAAAAAATAACTTAATTGATTTCAACCCTTCTAAAACTCAGTTTTGTCTTATACTTCACAAAACGTTTCTTCTGCTCCTATGCTTATCTTCAATGACACTGATTTCTAGGCAAGATCATATACCTCTCTTAGGGATTACCCTGGCTTCTAATCTGTCTTGCCATAAGCACATTACAAATGTCGCTTCCACTGCATCAAAAAAAAAAAAAAAACCCCAAAAAAAACTGGGTTTTTTTTCTTTGGCTCTTGGTGTTACTTTTCTTCCAAACAGCTGTTCACTCTTTACAAATCACAAATCTGCCTTACCATAGAAGTTCCCACATGTGATGTGGTGCCACAGAATCCCTCTCAGGCTTCTAGATTCCATTAAAAAGAGGGCAGTTAGATTAATTAATGACTCATCTCTAAAAAAGTCTTTCCACTCTCTGTCTCATAGATCTGCTATTTCTGCTGCTTGCCTTTTCTATAGATACTTCCATGTGCACTGTTGTTCTGAATTGACTTCTATAATTCCCGCTCACTCTCTTCCAAAGCAGTCCGCACACATCCCACAACCAGTCAACAACCTTTTACCGTCCAACTTCAAACTCACAGAACCAACTCTTCTTCTCCATCATTTATTTGTTTAACTTCCATTTCTGGAACAACCTTCATTTTTATGTATTTCCTGAAAATACAATCCACAGAAATTCAAGTCTAATGTTTCATCTTCTGAATGTTCAGTCCATACACAATATTAATTACTATAAATTCAAATACATCTTGTGTTTGGGACTTTCATTAAAAAAAAAAATTCTTTTTATTGATGTGATTTGTAAGAAAGCTTATTAAATAAACTGTAATTCTTAATTGTTACAAAGCAAACTGAATTATATTTTAGCTGAAAGCAAGAGAGCAAAGTGCAGGAATTAAAGAAAGTTTACCAACTAGGCTTCTATTATTTGAGCACTTTCCTGACAGTCCACAGATGACAAGATTGAATAAAACTCCATCAGAATTTAATGTTCCAAAAGTAAGTACTAGAGTATTAAAAGTAACTTTGTTTTATGCTATCAAAAGAAAGATGGAAATGATTGTGTTGATTGTCTCTTTAATATTCTAAAGAACTCTCTTTTTTACTATTATTATTAAAATTATTTAAGTTCTTTGGATATACAAAATTTGTTTTGTTTTTTTGTTTGAGAGCAATTTAGGCTGCAATGTATTATATGTGTAAATTTTGCACATTCTTTAATTGGCTTGCCAATTTCGTTGGTTGAAAAACTTCATCTTCCAGGGGAGAAAAATTGTGCAGTCCTTGCCTTAGACTGACTGACTTAGCAATGGTAAGATAAAAATGCCCATAAAATTCTTCCTGTCTTGTGGGATTTTAACTCAGACTTTATCCAGATAATGTGGGAAGGACAGTGATCATAACCACTGTACTTCCTATACAGCAGTAATATATACAGTAGAACATCATAAATCTAGCATTCAGAAATCCTGAATTATCAAACACCTGGCACTCTTTGAATATTTCTATGAGGGTAGTTGATCATACAAGAGCAGAAGGGGGAATAGCCTGTCCTGACTTAAAAGCATTGCAGGTGCAGGATTTATGTATTATATTTGATTAGTAATAATCCAAACACAAATTTCTTTCTGTTTTATATTTCACATATTATATCTTAGACTGTATGCCATTATTACCATGTATTTGCAACATATAAAATTATTCATTTGTGTAACACTGAATATTTTTTCACAGTATAGTATTTAGGAGCCAGTACTATGTATTTAGTTTTCAAGGCAGTTCAATTGCTGAAATCACACCACATCATTTATACTTTGTATTAAAAAAACATTAAACAACCCAACATCCATACTGAAGGTGGGATTTGAACCTACAACCTTTATTTCTTAGGCACATAAGCTGCCCACCTGACTAGTCCAGTGGTACAAGGTTCACATTTTGGCTTAACTTTGGTATTTCTGCCATCACTTTGTGGAGATTGCAGGGATCGCTACTGTATTATCTAATAAAAATATTCAAATGTAATTTCTGCCAGTACTTATTTAGATTATTTAGTTAGCAAAAAAGCTACTTATTTTATTACACAATTAAACACTCTCCCTGAATTCATTTCAGTAAACTTAAAATTTGGTCTATGATCATGTGACTGCAGTAATCATTTTATCAGCTTACCAGAGCTTGCTGAGCATAGAATACACACATTGTACAAATTATTCCTGAATATACATATATTCAGGCTATATACATATTTAAGAAAGAAAAAATAAATTTTCAAAAATGTGGCATATGCTGTGTCCCAAGGACGCTGGATTTATGAAATTTTACTGTGTGTATGTATTTTATATATACAAAGTATGGCAATGCAATATATGGCAAATATTGAACTTCTTTTTTTTCTTTTTGATTTAGCCAAAATTCATATTACTTATTTACTTACCCATTGTTCTTTCAGCTTTTTGCTGGGTCAATAAAAGGAACCAATTTTCTCCAATTAGCTCTATCCTCCTATCATTTCTCTCTCTCCAGCTCTTCCCAGCTAACAACTCTTCTCTTCACATCACTTTTCACTTCACATGACCTTCCTCTTGGTCTTTTACCCCACCCATTCCCATTTCTAGCATCCTCTCTGGTAGTTTACCGTCTTTACTTGTCCAAACCATCTCAATTTGTTTCTTTCAATCTTTTCTTCTTCTGCTTTCTCCCTAATGGCTGCATTTCTTATTCTTTTGGTCCTGGTCTTTCTATGAACCCATCTGAAACTTCATTTCCATTACTTCCTCAGTCAAAGCTTATGAGAAATTTTTGGCAAAGGATGCTAAGAAAAACAGTGAGGACTTTTTTATTTATATCAACTCTAGAACAGTGGTGGCCAACCTTTTACATATCATGCGCCAATTTTTTCACATACGAGTTCAGATGCGCCATACAACTCAAGCACCTTTTCTACCTTCTTACGTTCGTGGTTGGGGTTGGAAAATAGGGATAGGGGTAGGATCTGCTTCACTTAGAACAGTGGTGGCCAACCTTTTACATACCATGCGCCAATTTTTTCACATACGAGTTCAGATGCGCCATACAACTCAAGCACCTTTTCTATCTTCTTACGTTCGTGGTTGGGGTTAGAAAATAGGGATAGGGGTAGGATCTGCTTCACTTAGGGGAGGAAAAAGAATAACTCAAACATACAACTAAATTAAATGATATACGCCAGTTCAAAAGACACATGTTTATTGGAGCACCAATCTACAATAGTGAGAGATGATCTCTTGGACAAGAGGGTGACCGCTGTCATGGAACCCGCTGATGGTGCTACAGCTGCCGGAGAGTCTCGTTTGGTGAAGATAACTCTGTACCACAGTTGTTGGATGTGATGAGAGAGAGAGATAGCTCTGAGCAAGATGGAGCACCGAGAGCGAGATCAGGTTGGAACTTGGAGTCTCTATTCTCTCTGCTCACTAGAAGGAGTCCAGGCATATCCTTAATAACCTTTTTAATAAAAGTATGTTTATGAAGATAATTAACATTTTTAAATGATTTAATTATTGTATGTAAAGCAATTTCTATTACAGCACATAAACATTACTTACCATTAATGAGACTTTTGAGCCTGTTTGGATTTCGCCAGTCTTTCAATGTTTGGTGTTAAATTTGTTACTGAGAGCAGCAGAGAATTCTTCAAATTTGAATCAGTCATTCACGACCTCGTTTTGCTTTTGATCAATTTCATGGATGAAAATGCTTGTTCACATCTGTATGTCGTTCCGAAACAACATATATAATTTTTTGCAAATTTTCTTAGTTCTGGGAAATGTTCACAGGGTAATGAACGCCAGAAATTAATCATGTCAGAAGCATTTTGATCTGAAAAAAGCTCATCAAATTTAATTTTTAATAATGAATTTGTTTTTAAATCAATAAGTTCCATTTGCATATTACTAGGCATCTCAATTATGTTTTGTTCACTAAGTAAAAATGGGTTTATAAATGCAAGCATATAGTTTTCTTCTTTAGCCAAATCATGAAAACGACTTTCAAATGACACTTGCAATAACTTGATTTTTTCAAGATATTTAGTCCAATTGCTATCATCCACAGCACGTTCATTCTGCACTTTCAAGTGTGGAAATTGACTTAAATCCTGATTTTCTAACTGAGAGATGAACAGTTTTAATTTCATTTTAAATTAATTGATGCTATTTACTAAGCTAGAAATAATTTATTCATGCCTTGTAGTTTCGAATTTAGATCATTGAGATGACTAGTAACATCAACTGAAAATGCCAAATTAAATAGCCAGTTGTTATCTAATAATAAGGTTCTTTCATCAGGTAGTTCATTTTCCTGTTCTAAAAAATTATAAACAGCATTTTTCAATTTCCAAAATCTACTCAGAACCTGTCCTCCAGAAAGCCAGCGCACCTCACAATGAAGGACAAGTTCACCATATTCCAAATCTAACAACTCACAATATTCTCTGAATTCTCATCTGTTTAATGCTCTTGCTCTAATTTTATTCACAAATTTCACAACCGGTAACATAACATGCTGCATATTTAAAGTTTTTCCACACAGTGTCTCTTGGTGTATAATGCAGTGATATTTTAGTACAGGACGATTTAAAAAATTTTCAAGCCAAGTTGTAGTGCCATTGGCTTTACCTATTGTTGATGGTGCTCCGTCAGTACACACACTGATGAGTTTACTATAATCTAATTTTAGATTTTCTAGGCATGATTTTACTTTTTAAAATATGTCTGATCCTCTTGTTTTACCATGCAATGACTCCAGACTGGCAAGTTCTTCAAAGACATTAAAATTATCATCAATTCCTCTTATAAAAATGCTTAACTGGACTACACCACATATGTCCGTTGATTCATCCAAAGCTAGAGAAAAGAAAGTACAAGAATGGACAAGATCTTCCAGTTGCTGAAATACATCCTGAGAGAGTTCTTCTCAGGATGTATCTCAGTTATGTCTCGTAACTGTCTGCCTTGATATAGGAATTTCATCTGCTTTCCTTTCAATACCTTTATTACCAAGATGGTGTGCAAATATTTGGAGACAAGGCTTAACAATTTCTTCTCCGTCAGAAAAAGATTTCTTTTTTTTTCGCCAATACTAAAGCAATTTCATAGAACGCTTCTATCATCGCCAAGTCTTCACAACTTACTTTAGCAAATATATTTTGTCTTCTGATTTCTTCCTTTTTCTTAGTCACATATTCTTTTCGTAGCTCAGACCCAAGAACGAGCTTCATTTTTCCTTCTATGTTAGTCTGATGCTGTGATTTATAGTGTCTATTAAGATCATGGCTTTTATTATGTGAAAGAGTACTTTCACAAACAATGCAAAACGGTTTTCCCGATGAATTTGCTATAAATAACAACTCATTTTCTCACTGTTCATTAAATTCACGTTTAATATCACTTTCTGCTCTTCTTTTGCTCATTTTCTTTTGCACTGTGGTGGATAGAAGGAATAAAAAAAAAAAACAGAAAAAAAGTACAAAACTCTAGAAGTCTAAACGTTGAAAAAGAACAAACAGATCACAAGTATGTATGTCGAATCACACAGAATATCAATTATAAACTGTTGAAAAATTTCGACGAACTGATGAGCAGGAGTGACTGGGGGGGGGGGAGCTATACTACTACTATTTCTTGAGTTGGCAAAATGCAATTTGGAAATGCGATTGATGGAAATTTCCCGTAGATGAAAATACCTCAAATTTATCATTTCATTGTTTCCTTTTAACTTGAAAGACTTCCAACAAAGGATCTATTTGTATATTCTCAGTCCCCTGAAAAAGTCACGTATTGCATTTATTTTCCCACTTGTGCATAGAGTCGGGCGCCGGAGGCAACGACCATACAAAAGAATGGACGACTAGGTGCTCGATATATTTTCATAGCCATAGATCACTTACGGTCAAAATTCAGAAATGCATTTTTTTGGAGACTATTTAATTTATTTCTTTTGCTAAATTGAGGGAATTGACACGTTTATGTGCATGTAAGTGGAAAGAAGGTGGTGAGTGTCTTAAGCCATATGCGGAAGGACCTGAAATGAAAGGAAATAGAACCAAAGAATCGGCAATATGGGCTTTGGGTCCTTGAGAAATTTTATGATGAAATGCACCACTTGTAATCTTCCAAAGCGCCACGTTTTGCGCATGCGCCATAGGTTGGCCACCCCTGCTCTAGAAGGAAGGGAATGAATCAGTTTGGTCCACTTGATATTGATGGTTTTACTGTTAATAATCCTGCTCAGATAACTGACAATCTGAATGAGTATTTTGCATCTATATTCACACATGAGGAGTTATTAAGGGAGCAAAATGCCACAAGTTTATCAAACTAACAGGGTGCTTAATGCTTTTGTAATAACTGAGAACAAACTGGTGGAGAAATTGTTGAAGATAAACATAAGCAAGGCACCCAAGGTGGATGGGATCTATCCGGTTATATTAACAGAGATGGCAAAGGAATTAAGCAAACCCTTAGCCATAATTATGAGAGCACCCTTGTATGCAGGGGAAGCCCCCACAGACTTGAGATGTGTAAATGTATATCCCCAATTCACAAAGGGGGTTCGAAGGGTGACACATGTAATTACAGACCAGTTAGTTTAACTTCTGTTCCGGGTAAAATAATGGAGTCACTGGTTAAAGATGCATTGCAGGATCATCTAGACAAGTTGCAGCAATAATTCAGACACAGCATGGGTTTGTTAAGGGAAAGTCTTGTCTGACAAATTTGATTGGATACTATGATGTGGTTATAAAGGAACTGGATGCAAAAAATATTTTTGATATCATAAACTAGGATTTTAGGAATGCTTTTGACACTGTTGCACATGGAAAACACTACTATACAAATTGGAGCATTATGGAATTAAGGGTAAGTTTCTACAATGGATAAAAGGGTGGTTGAGGGGAGAAGACAGAGAATGGTGATTAATGGATACTGCTCTATGTGGACTAATGTTATTAGTGGTGTTCCTCAGGGTTTGGTGTTGGGCCCATTGTTGTTTTTTATATTTATCAATTATATTTATGAAGTATATCAGGTTTAATGTCGAAGTTTGCAGATGATACAAAGGTTGGCAGGGTTGTTTATGACAGTAATGGCAGTGTGCTACTGCAACAGTATCTACAAAAGTTGGGCAGATGGGCTGACACAGCATGGATTTATAGTCATTTGTCAGTGTTATTTGTATTTGTCAATGTTAAATTGAAGTTTAACATTGACAAATGCAAAGTACTGCATATCAGTAGAAGTAACCCCAGAGAAATGTACCAACTGAGTGGTTCTACACTTAGGGTGGTAGAAAATGAAAGAGACCTGGGAATAATTGTGCAGTCAGATATGAAATTTTCTGAGTGACAAATGCAAAGTACTGCATATGGGTAGAAGTAACCCCAGAGAAATGTACCAACTAAGTGGTACTACACTTAGGGTGGTAGAAAATGAAAAAAACCTGATAATAATTGTGCAGTCAGATATGAAATTTTCTGAGCAGTGCAGACAGGCTACCAGAGCAGGTAACGGGGGATTGTCAATGATATACAGGAATTTTTCTGTTAGGGAAAAGGAGGTGATTATCCCTTTGTATAAGGCAATGGTCAGGCCACACCTTAAGTACTGCGTGCAGGTCTGGAGGCCTAATTTTAGGAAGGATATAGAATTGCTTGAACGAGTACAGAGAAGGGCAACAAGATTGGTGAGGGGAATGAAGGGGTGGTCTTTTACCAAGAAAGGCTTAAATTCAGCAAATTGCAGCATCTGGAGACTAGGCACCTGCGAGGTGATCTGATTAAGGTGTATAAGGGCTTGAATGGGTTGAGCAGGCTCAATTCTGATGGGATTCTTCCGCTTGCTCAGATTACGAACCTGAGAGGGGAATAAATTGAAATTGAAGAAAGACAGCTATAGAATAGATGTGTGGAAATTTGCCTTTAGCCACCAGGTAGTTAATTGCTGTAAAAAACTTCCATTTCTTGTGGAAGTTGATGGCTTAATTAAATTCAAGGAGGAACTGGAGAAACGTTTAGAGAGAACGGATTTGTGAAATGGGTTTTTGTTTTTTAGCTGATGCTGTATAAGCTTGCTTTCTTGCATCACATGTCCCTACTACTACTTTAAATCTTTTTCTTCTTCTGATTTCTCCCTAATGGCTGCATTTATTATCATTATTTCTAAATATAAAAATAGCGAAATGCTTAAAGTGCGGTACTCACCTTGAATATAATCTGCAATAGTTT
This sequence comes from Mastigoproctus giganteus, assembly GCF_048544385.1. Taxonomy (NCBI): domain Eukaryota; kingdom Metazoa; phylum Arthropoda; class Arachnida; order Uropygi; family Thelyphonidae; genus Mastigoproctus; species Mastigoproctus giganteus. Next base: position 59,188,610 of record NC_143580.1, read on the forward strand.
TATGAAAAGACTGATGGCTAAATATAAGGTGGAATGGTTAAGTTAATGCATTAAGGTGGGATGAGATTTAATTTAATGGAATTTTAAAATAAGCGCAAGGAAGCAGAAGTGCACTACTCCATCCCTGGTTGTCATAAAGTAGAAAATAGTTAATCTGGAACATAAAAGAATTGATAATGCCAATAGTCGTGATGACAGACTTCCGTTAAGTTATAACGGAAGTTGGCGTTCAGTTGGCGGTGTTAAGTGAGAGTTGGCGGTGTTAAGTTGGCGGTGTTAAGTGAGAAGTAACACGTGCTGTATTTTAAGGAATTTTCTATACTCTCGTGATTCTCTTTGGAACACGTGGGAATCTCAGATGTGAGAGATTACAAGCCGAGGAAAGGTGAAAGTGAAGTTTTGCGTTTAGGATGTTGAGATTAGTATTGTGTCGAAACCATTCGATAATGTGGGCTTCATATTGAAGAATTTTGTGGCTGGTTTTAAGTCTTATAATGGTGATAGCGGAGTCAATTAAAGGAGTGTGATTGTGCATTTGAGCATGAATTGTGAGTTCTGTACTAGCTTGTCCCGATCTACGACTATTATAGTGGAGTGCACGAGTGTTGGAGGTTTTGGTAGAACCAAACTTGGTAGTAGTACTACCAATATAACAGGCATCACAGTTTGGTTGGGTATTTGTGTGTGTGTGTGTCTTTGTAAGTGTTGAATAAGGATCCGAGTTTATTATAAGCTGAAAATATAAGTGAGATATCAGTACCTGTAAACACACAACGGAATTGTCCAGCAAGTTCATTATGGTATGTGAGGATGATGCGTATATTTGCATTGATTTGTTTTGGTGGATTGTTAATTTTACTTTTGGCGGTGGAAATATTGTGTTGAATGAGTTGGGTTGGGTAGTTCCTAGCTGTAAATTTTTCTGTGAGGTATTGAAGTTCATTGGTTAAGTCATTTTGTGAGGTGTTATATTTGAGGGCATTATGTATTTGGTTGTATAAAACTGCTTTTTTTGTGCAGAGGGGGTGGTGTGAAGCAAAATGTAGGTATTTGTCTGTATGTGTATTTTTTCTGAAAATCTTTGTACCTAGTTTGGTACCTGTTTTGTAAACAGTGAGGTTGAGAAAATTAATTTGGTTGTTGGTTTCAATTTCAAGAGTGAGTTTTAACCTGTCATGTATTGAATTAAATTTTAAAAAGAGATTATCTATAGTGGACCTATTGCCTATTATGAGTATATCATCAGCGTAACGGGTGTATAATTTTATTTCTGGAGGGAAGGGTTGTAAGATATGGTTCTCTATTATGGCTAGGTAAATTTCTGACGGGGGGGGGGGGGGGGACAGAGATACCTAAACCCATGGGTAAACCAAATATTTGTTGGAAAATTTTATTATTGAATCTGAAATATCAGGCGTCTAGTAAAAGTGAAGTGAGTTCAAGGATGTTATTAATGGAAAGAGAGGTACGTTTTGTCAAAGTGTTATCTGTTGTTAAGAATTTCCGTAAAGCCTGTAAAGTGTATGGGATATGCACGTTAGTATATAGAGATATTACGTCAAATGATGCTAGGATATCTCCATCAGAAATTGTAGTATTGCTTATTTTCTGAAAGGCCTGATTGGTGTTGCTGATTTTGAATTCTGAGATGAATTCTGGTAAGATGGGATATAAATTTAACTAAGTATGTGGATAGGTTTGCAAAAGCTGACTTACTGAAAGAGATGATTGGTCTTAATGGGTGGCCAGGTTTGTGTGGTTTGGTGATGCCAAACATGTGAGGAAGGATGTTGTTTGGTGACTATTTCCACTGCCAAAAGTAAAATTAACAATCCACCAAAACCCACCACCAACGCAAATATACGCATCATCCTCCCATAACATAATGAACTTGCCGGACAATTCCGCCGTGTGTTTACAGGTACTGATATCTCACTTATTTTTTCAGCTTATAATAAACTCAGATCCTTATTCAACACTTACAAGACACACACAAATACCCAACCAATGATTTGAACAATATAATTTACTTGATTAAATGTCAACCAAACTGTGATGCCTGTTATATTGGTAGTACTACTACCAAGTTTGGTTCTACCAAAAAACCTCCAACACTCGCGCATACTACCACTATAATAGTCTTAGATTGGGACAAGCTAGTACAGAACTCACAATTCATGCTCAAACCCACAATCACACTCCTTTAATTGACTCCACTATCACCATTATGAGACTTAAAACCAGCCACAAAATTCTTCAATATTAAGCCCTCATTATTGAATGGTTTTGACACAATACTAATCTCAACATCCTAAACCTAAAACTTCCCTTTCACCTTTCCTTGGCTTGGAATCTCTCACATCTGAGATTCCCACGTGTTCCAAAGAGAATCACGAGAGTATAGAAAATTCCTTAAAATACAGCACGCATTACTTCTCACATAAGGCGCCTCTGTAGCCAAGTGGGAAGGAGCAGCAGTGCGTAGCACACGCTTCTTGATTAGACCAGGGTTCGAGCCCGTCACCACCAAATATGGAGGATGTGGAAAGGTCAGGGAATGACCACCGCATATCCCGGAGTAATATGGCCTTAGTTGCTTATGCTCCTAAAAACCAAATAACAACAACTTCTCACTTAACACCGCCAACTGAAGACGTTATAACTTAACGAAAGTCTGTCATCATGACTGTTGGCATTATCAATTCTTTTATGTTCCAGATTAACTATTTTCTACTTTATGACAACCAGGGATGGAGTAGTGCACTTCTGCTTCCTTGTGCTTATTTTAAAATTCCGTTAAATTAAATCTCATCCCATCTTAATGCGTTAACCTAACCATTCCACCTAATATTTAGCCATCAGTCTTTTCATAAAACTATTGCAGATTATATTCAAGGTGAGTACCGCACTTTAAGCATTTCGCTATTTTTATATTTAGTCTATTATCACAGTACTATAAGAATTCTATAACTTTACACTTATTATTATTTCTTATTCTTTTATATAATTTATAGAATTTCTTATTCTTTCTGTCCTAGTCTTTCTACGAACACATCTGAAACTTTATTTCCATTACTTGCCTTCTTCTAACATCCTTCTCCCTCGTTACCCATGATTCTGTCTCATAGGTTATATTATTATAGGTATATAATATGATCTTTATAATTATTGATAAAAAAGTAAAGAGAGAAAGTTAAAACGACAATAACTGTAACTAATATGTAAATAATATTTATGAGTCAATGCAGTTGCAAGCAATCATGCAATACACCCATAATGTCTATAATATTAAGGGTAATATAAAGAACCATTAGAATAAGCAAATCAATCCAATAATAATATCATCAGGGACCTAAGAAAACGCAAAAAAAAAAAAAAAATTATTATCGCTTTTTACCGACAAACTAGATGACTTCAACTGGGGCCAACCACCCAGAATGAAGGCAAAAAACGACAAGAGGTTCTCTGTTTCTGTGAAGGACAATATATGCTAAGTAATTTAAATCTAAACCAAATATAAACCAGTATAGGCCGAATGTAAATCGAATATAAATAAACCGAAAGATGATAATAAAATTTAGAAATATTAGAATCAAAGGTAAGAAATATAAGTAAAATATAAAAGTAAGCATATATTAATCATCGTTGACCCGACAGAGAATGTAATTTAATGATTAAAATAAGATTAAATATATAATACATACTACATATTGACCGTATCTAGGACATAATGTAATAGTCGTCAAAATAATATGTGGTGCCCCCTATGTGATGGATACGGTAAAAATAAATAATTAAATTAATGCATAGAGAAACATGCAGATAGTAAGAAGAAAAACTAAAGGAGTAGGAATAATAGAACCTGAACTCCACAAAGGTGAAAAATAGTAGTATAGATAAGAAATAGTTTCTCCTACGTCCTCGGATTGCCCTAATAATTTCGGAGAAATAAAAATAAAGAGTGTAGGACAGTTTAAAGACATTACAAGGTATAAGTTGTGGCTGGGGTATGCCCGGGATCGCAAACCCATTCCTATAGTAGGACCCTGAGCTGAATTTGCATGTTATCTCAGCGTGAACATAAGTAAATTTAAATGAATTTAACTATATATTAACTATATATTTAAAAAAAAAAAAAAAAAAAGATACACTCTAATTTGCAAGCCGGTGGGTACAAGTTTTCTACGCCGTAAGACACCAAGAATGCAAAGTGTATCCTATTTACATATATACATGGCACTAAATATAACGATTATATTGAAAATTATATTAAAACAATAGGTTCAGAAAACAAATTTTTGAAATTAATTATGTTTATTTCGCTTTCCTGAAATGATATTTCAGGTAAGCGATAGGGAAATTATTATTGATCAACCTGCCGTACAACGCTGTTAAGCACGCTGAACAATTTTTATTACTATTGCAGATATAAGCAATCCTTAGACATTACGATAAAATTATATTAGCATGCACTGATTTTGATATATTAGATTTCCAATTTGTAAGGCTGACTACGTTAAAATTAAATGCATCTCTTTTATTATATATGTTTACGTCTATATTATTATTATGGAATATTTCTATATGAAGATCCAGATAATTTGCTATAGTATCGGAACTATTAGTTTTTTCCAATACAAGTTCTACTGGATATAATTTACTGTAATCCTGGACAAAATGTGGACAATTAAAAACACATATATCATCTACGTATCTATATATAAGTAGGTTATCTTGGAATTCTCTTTCTGTATAATGTAGATAAAGGTTTGCGATTATGCTTGATGCTGGACTTCCCATAGGGGTGCCAGTCACTTGTAGGTATAACGATGTTCCGTCATATACATAATTATTAAAGATGCATAATTTTATTAGAGAATCCCAATAGGTTAAATCAACCTTTATGGTATTTTTATTTTCTAAATATAGTTTAGTTATCAAGATTAACTTTTAAGTTATCAAGATTAATGCTCGTAAATAGACTGTTAAAGTCAAATGTTTGTATTTGATGAATATTTTTATTTTTTAGAGCATTTATAATAGGTAAGTTATTATTTATTATAATAGTTTTATTTAAGTTATTTGATATAATTTTAAGTAACTTTTCTAACGTTTTTCCGGGAAATTTAGCATAACTGTCTCTACATGATGTTATGAATCTGAAAGCAATCGGTGTTTTATGAAATTTGGGTATGCCATATATAAATGGATATTTTAGGTTATTATACTTTAACTTTAATTTTTTATGCAATGCAATTAATTTTTTGATTATTATATTAGAGGAAGATGTTATCTGTTTATATGTATGGCTAGACTGTAGTTCATTTTTTAAAATTTCTATATAATATGATTTACATATGATTGCATAATTACAAGCAGCTTTGTCAACGGGAGTAATTACAAAATGTTCATGTATATCTTTGAGCTGCCTATTTATTAATTTGGTATTATATAGATTATCCTGTATGAATTTCAATTGATTATATTTGCTAGATATGATATTAAGCATTGTAAATAATTACATGTGGTATGCTTCAACCGGTATATTATGGTTGTATGCTGATCTTATGCAGTATTTAAGTAAATCTGGATATAACAATTTTTTAAGGTTAGATTTATTAATAGGTAAATTAGGTCGAAATTTAAAACCCAGTGATAAAATATCTCTAAGTTCGGGATATGGGATTATATCTAAATTGCCGGTTATAATGTGATTATGGTTAGGATCCACGTATCTATGAAATGAAGGTTTGTGGCAAACACGTGTATCCTGTCCGATGTTAATATTGTGAAGGTTTGTAGCTATTGTTTTATAGTTACACGCTTTAAGACCAAATGGTCTAGAATATCTAAATCTGATATTAATATGTAAGTTATTAATAGGCAGCAAGTCATTACGTAAATTAATAGTTTTATGTATATCTAAATCATCCATTAATTTATTTTGAAAGTATAAGATGAGGACAGAGTTTTCCGGCTGCTTGCCAACATTCAAAATATGAAATCTGAATTTGACAATGTGCGATATGATGTGCATAAGATGAGAAGATACAAAGACGTAATCATTGGTTTTTCTATTTAGTGCTTTGAGTACACTAAGTTTAATACTGAAAAGTGTGTTATGTATTTTACTAATATTTATAGGATCCGTGTCCCACATTTTGAATAAATCTATGAAGTCTCCTAGATGTTCTCGGTTGCTTTTATATGTGTTGGATTTACTATATTTCCTACTGTGATTATATTTACGAAGTTTGGCAATTTGAAACATATTATAAACACAAATATCTTTTAAATTATTCGTCATATATTTTTGATTAAATTTATTATTTAGACCGTATGGATATAGTGTTTTATATTGTAACATGCTAATATCTTCTTGCAATAATCTTTCATTTGCATTATTAATTACATTAAGTATTGAAATGAAAATTTTGCCAAAAGTATGTTTTTGGAAATGTCTGAATTCAATGTCATGTTCCAGATTACCTGTTTTCTTGCTGGATTTGTTATTATAAGTTTTAATATCGGAACGATGAAGGTTCATTCTGATATTTAGTTTATTGCTAGTTTGACCAATATATTTAACATTGCAAGTACGACATGTGATCATATATATGACGTTATTCATTTTACAGGATATATGTGAATTCATATTAATTGTAGCATGATTTGGATGCACATAGGGGCAAGTAAGATATAATTTGTTGTTACAAGGTTGAAATTTAAGAGATGGTGATCGGATATTAGTGCCAGAAGCATTATATGCTAAACTGCTCTGTAAAGTGTGTGATATTTGTGTATGTGTCGATGTATTAACATGGTTAGGATTACTATCCAGGGCAACAATAGTATCCTCGGTCACTTTTATCCTACTCTGCCGATGTAGTATATTATGATTATTATATTTAAGTGACATAATAAGATATTCTAGACCATTTGGTCTTAAAGCGTGTAACTATAAAACAATAGCTACAAACCTTCACAATATTAACATCGGATACATGTGTTTGCCACAAACCTTCATTTCATAGATACGTGGATCCTAACCATAATCACATTATAACCGGCAATTTAGATATAATCCCATATCACGAACTTAGAGATATTTTATCACTGGGTTTTAAATTTCGACCTAATTTACCTATTAATAAATCTAACCTTAAAAAATTGTTATATCTAGATTTACTTAAATACTGCATAAGATCAGCATACAACCATAATATACCGGTTGAAGCATACCACATGTGGTTATTTACAATGCTTAATATTATATCTAGCAAATATAATCAATTGAAATTCATACAGGATAATCTATATAATACCAAATTAATAAATAGGCAGCTCAAAGATATACATGAACATTTTGTAATTACTCCCATTGACAAAGCTGCTTGTAATTATGCAATCATATGTAAATCATATTATATAGAAATTTTAAAAAATGAACTACAGTCTAGCCATACATATAAACAGATAACATCTTCCTCTAATATAATAATCAAAAAATTAATTGCATTGCATAAAAAATTAAAGTTAAAGTATAATAACTTAAAATATCCATTTATATATGGCATACCCAAATTTCATAAAACATCGATTGCTTTTAGATTCATAACATCATGTAGAGACAGTTATGCTAAATTTCCCGGAAAAACGTTAGAAAAGTTACTTAAAATTATATTAAATAACTTAAATAAAACTATTATAATAAATAATAACTTACCTATTATAAATGCTCTAAAAAATAAAAATATTCATCAAATACAAACATTTGACTTTAACAGTCTATTTACGAGCATTAATCTTGATAACTTAAAAGTTAATCTTGATAACTAAACTATATTTAGAAAATAAAAATACCATAAAGGTTGATTTAACCTATTGGGATTCTCTAATAAAATTATGCATCTTTAATAATTATGTATATGACGGAACATCGTTATACCTACAAGTGACTGGCACCCCTATGGGAAGTCCAGCATCAAGCATAATCGCAAACCTTTATCTACATTATACAGAAAGAGAATTCCAAGATAACCTACTTATATATAGATACGTAGATGATATATGTGTTTTTAATTGTCCACATTTTGTCCAGGATTACAGTAAATTATATCCAGTAGAACTTGTATTGGAAAAAACTAATAGTTCCGATACTATAGCAAATTATCTGGATCTTCATATAGAAATATTCCATAATAATAATATAGACGTAAACATATATAATAAAAGAGATGCATTTAATTTTAACGTAGTCAGCCTTACAAATTGGAAATCTAATATATCAAAATCAGTGCATGCTAATATAATTTTATCGTAATGTCTAAGGATTGCTTATATCTGCAATAGTAATAAAAATTGTTCAGCGTGCTTAACAGCGTTGTACGGCAGGTTGATCAATAATAATTTCCCTATCGCTTACCTGAAATATCATTTCAGGAAAGCGATAAACATAATTAATTTCAAAAATTTGTTTTCTGAACCTATTGTTTTAATATAATTTTCAATATAATCGTTATATTTAGTGCCATGTATATATGTAAATAGGATACACTTTGCATTCTTGGTGTCTTACGGCATAGAAAACTTGTACCCACCGGCTTGCAAATTAGAGTGTATCTTTTTTTTTTTTTTTTTTTAAATATATAGTTAATATATAGTTAAATTCATTTAAATTTACTTATGTTCACGCTGAGATAACATGCAAATTCAGCTCACCCGTTCCTACTATAGGAACGGGTTTGCGATCCCGGGCATACCCGAGCCACAACTTATATCTTGTAATGTCTTTAAACTGTCCTACACTCTTTTTTTATTTTTCCGAAATTATTAGGGCAATCCAAGGACGTAGGAGAAACTATTTCTTATCTATACTACTATTTTTCACCTTTGTGGAGTTCAGGTTCTATTATTCCTACTCCTTTAGTTTTTCTTCTTACTATCTGCATGTTTCTCTATGCATTAATTTAATTATTTATTTTTACCGTATCCATCACATAGGGGGCACCACATATTATTTTGACGACTATTACATTATGTCCTAGATACGGTCAATATGTAGTATGTATTATATATTTAATCTTATTTTAATCATTAAATTACGTTCTCTGTTGGGTCAACGATGATTAATATATGCTTACTTTTATATTTTACTTATATTTCTTACCTTTGATTCTAATATTTCTAAATTTTATTATCATCTTTCGATTTATTTATATTCGATTTACATTCGGCCTATACTGGTTTATATTTGGTTTAGATTTAAATTACTTAGCATATATTGTCCTTCACAGAAACAGAGAACCTCTTGTCGTTTTTTGCCTTCATTCTGGGTGGTTGGCCCCAGTTGAAGTCATCTAGATTGTTGGTAAAAAGCGATAATATTTTTTTTTTTTTTTTTTGCGTTTTCTTAGGTCCCTGATGATATTATTATTGGATTGATTTGCTTATTCTAATGGTTCTTTATATTACCCTTAATATATAATATGATCTATAGAGTGCCATTTTGCACTTCTTATGTACTTCCTTTCTCCAAACTAATCTTTTACATGGTTTTAAAGCATTCTTCCTTAATCTATTCTTCTACTGATTTACTTATTATTTCTTGATTCTTTTTCTACTATACTCCCTAAATATATGAAACTATTAAAATCTATCTTCTTTCCCTCAATAAAGATGTTAATTCCTTCTTCTCCTTCCTTTCTTGTCAGTCTCATTACATTACCCTTGGCATCACTAAACTTCAAATTGTATCTCTTTACTTCTTCCTCCCAAATTTCAAAATTTCAAAAATCCAAAAGTCATATTAAACCTGTCATCTTTGTAATAAATACCTTATCTGAAGATTAGTAACATTGTAAAAATACAAAGTATACTGGGACATTCCTACTTTTGAAAAGATTATATTTATTTGATTTTTGATTGATTATGTTCAGTTCAGTTTTAATTTAGATTGTAAAGGTAGTGAGAAATGGTATTTAAGTTTGAAATGCAGATATTTTTAAAAATATATAATAATGAATGTTGAGAGCAAAAAATGAATATGAAAAGGTTAATTTTTTAATCTTTAGTGAGTATGTACATAGTTGCCTTTTTTTCCCCTTGTTTTTTTGTAGGTGAGGGAAAGTTTTATGAAACAGTTTGTTGAAGAGACACCAGAAGAAACCACAACAATGAAGAAAATAAGTGAGACTGAAGAAAATCTAGTAACATTCAGAAAACAGAGGCCACTTAAACTTTTATCTTCTCCAAGCAAAATGAGAAATGTAACGTCACAGCTTCGAAAAACCAGTGTTAACAACATCATAGTGTAAGTATTACATTAACATTATACAAAATGTGTTTAATAACAGTCAGAATAACCTACCAGTGGTGTTGGCTTCATAACAAACATGGAGGCAAGCACATGGTCTGACAGACCTAACTGTTGCTTTTTTATTTGGATTTTAGAATTCTAGTTGTTGTTTCTTACCACTGCTTGAACTTTTCCTAATAAATGCAATACTTAGTAAATGTAATTATTTGTTTTTAATGAAAAATTTAAAGTTGAAAATGTGATTTTTATGTTATTTAAAAAAAAAACAAATTTATTAATTCTACTACTAAAAAACAATATAAATATGAACATGAAACTATTTGTTTCCATTTTCAAGATCATGTACCCATTAAAAGTACGAAAATTGAAACTAATTCATGAGTATATTATCGTGGTTTGTCAATTTCGCTTAATAACTGTGTAAACTATACACGTCACTGCCAAAACTATTCAGAAAAACTTTCATTATACAGGTGCAACATTCTCCCCAGATCTAGCTGTCCAAAAACTGGTGTCCAAACACTGGACATTTTTAAGATTCTCTCTCTCTTTCTTTCTCTCTCACTCAAAACTTGTTCGCTGAGTAGCATTATTGGATGATGAATTGGTTCTCCAAATACAATTATATTTAAGTTAAAGTTAATAATTAACTTAACTCTTCCAAAAACTAAAACTCAGTTGCCAACTTGCTATCTATGAATTCTGTTTGGAGCCAGCAGACTTTTGACTACCATGAAAAACACACTTTGATCTGAGAAATGCATGACAGAAAGTCAACTGGCCACCAGATTAAGTCCACAATTTACCAGATTTATTTATTAAGTCATACAGATTCTGCTATGACACATTCAATAAAGTGTTGCAACTTCAAATATGAAATATTTGAAGTTGCAACACTTTATTGGACGGAATCAGCACACAAATCATTTTGTAGAACTCTTACATTAAAGTTTTCCATGAATGTTGTGCTATTCATCTGTTTATTATCTATCAGCCTGTTGACATTCATGACATATTATCTCTAAACTCATTGTTATTCAATGATTGTGATTGACAAGGAAGGCAGCCTTTATTGATTTGTTGACAGGGGTGATTTGGCTTGCATTTCTAGACTTCCAACCCTATTTGTAACTCTGGTTAGAGAGTTGCTATCCCATACATTTGTTTTCTTTAAAAATGAATCTTTACTAGTATTAGTTTTAAATAAACCGAGTTTTTTTATTAATTTTTACTACTTTCTAAATTAAGTGATAGTATCATCCTAGAGCAGGGGTGGGCAACCTCTGGCCCACCCTTCTTCATTAAACAGTAAAAATTAAGAGTAAATAGCAGCTTCCAGAAGGTCTGAATTTTGATGAGATGGATTTTAAGTACCTTTACTGTATTTTTATTTCTATTTAGCTGTTAGTGAAAATATCCTGTGCAGTATTTGCATTTCTGTTTTTTTTGTTTTTTTTTCCCCTAATTATTTTATTTATTATTTTTTAATTGGAACTTTGCTAAAGCAGGTTGTTTGGTAATTCTTTTGTCATGCTTCATTTTCTCATTTTGAAATTTTGACCAGTGGTCCAAAGGATTAAAAAGATAAAATAATACATTTAATAATATTAATAATAAAAAACGTTGATCACATAAAGAAATTGGCAGAAAATTGGAGGCCAAGCTGTTGATGCATTCTCAGTTTATCTGTGCTTGGATTTCAACACTGAATTTGCCAATGCCTACTTAATTATACTGACTGTTTAAAAATTGAAAAATATAAAAATTGCCCACTCTCCAGGTCCTAAGGTTGCCATATTTTAGACTCTGCACCTGTTAGGAAGCTATATGAAGGAAGAACTGCTAATCTTGAACTGGCAATTAATGTTCAACAGATATTTTTCAAGTGAGCTTTTTTGACCCTGTGACACTATTAATTAATATATTATGATTGTTAATTTAATTGTGAAAATATCCTGTGCAGTATATGCTTTTCTGTTTTTTTTTTTTTTTTCCTAATTATTTTATTTATTATTTTTTAATTGGAACATTGCTAAAGCAGGTTTTTTGGTAATTGTTACGTCATGCTTCATTTTCTCATTTTGAAATTTTGACCAGTGGTCCAAAGGATTAAAAAGATAAAATAATACATTTAATAATATTAATAATAAAAAAAAGTTGATCACATAAAGAAATTGGCATAAAGTTGGAGGCCAAGCTGTTGATGTGTTCTCGGTTTATCTGTGCTTGGATTTCGACATGATTTTTTTCAAGGTCCTGTACTGTTGTGGACCACACTTTGGGAAACACTAGTGTAATGTAATACGTTAATAATGTAATAAATATATTAAATATAATATAATAATATAATTATTTTATAATTTATTGTAAACTGAATTGTGAACTACTTTATTTTCATTATTTATACCATTTATTGTATCTAATATTTTAAAACAGAGATTCAAATAATCAGAGACTTTTAGTTGGAGACTCTGGTCAAATTCCAGTTTTAGGCAAAGGACCAAAACAGACACAGACTCAAAAAACTCTAAGACTCGATCGCAGGTAAGCAGAGAACTTTGCTTTAATTTCTTTAAGTTTGCAAGTTAAGAGAATAGCAGTTTTTCATTTTGACTTTACTGATTTTATTAATAAAGTTGGTCTGTATTTAAATTTGCAGAAAATGTTCTCATTATCTTTATCACTGTCACATCACTAAAGATTTATTATTACTTAATAATAATAAATTATTAAATTATATTACAGTATTTCCATATAACATAAAGCAGTGAACTTTTGCAATTTGTTATCACCACAAGTTTCTTGTGTTGCACTGTGAACAAAAGTCAATATAAAGCTTGTTACTTCTTAACTTATTCATTTGCAAATCAACTTGAATCTTTTAAAGCTCTTCTCTAAAATTTACTTTAATGGTTTTATTAATAAAGTTGGTCTGTGGTTAAATTGCAGAGAATATTATCTCAGTATCATTTTCATTTCACATCACTAAAGATTTATTATTACTTAGTAATAATAAATTAATATCACTATTAAATTATATTATAGTATTTTCATATAACATAAAACTTGACATTACTCATATTAAATTTAGTCATGAGTGGGTTGTCAGGTTTGCCCTGATGGAGTGGCCCTGCCTTTTGAGAAGATAAAAATGAAAACTACCAAAACAGGATGGCTATAAGGTTGGAGGAAGAGAAGCACTTTTTTATTCATAGTGAAATGCAAAGCAGAACAGTATAATGTGACAGATTGTTGCCATTGAATAAACAGACGTCTTTTCAAAAGCTGGAAGATTTATAATTTTCTTTATATAATAACTTTTCTGTTAAATTCTTTGTAAGGATAAATTTAAAAGAAATTTTTTGCCTTTCATCAACCACTCACAGACTATAAAATGACAAGACATGCATTTAGTTCGGGTTTATAGGAAACCTAATTAATTAATAAAATGACAGAAAGTCCTGTACAGAGGCATTGTTCTTTCAAAATTGAGAGTTGTAATACTATATACTGTATAATTTCAGTAATCTTGGTGTTCTTCCCAAAAGAGAAGAACAGTTTATTTATTTCATAATGCCAAGGAAACTTGTGATGATACCATAAATTGCCTTGCATTCCATTGCACTATTATTATTAATATTAGCCATATGATGCAATGAAACCTGAGGCTTTTGCTGCACTGCCAAAAATAAAATAAAAATAATTAAAATAACAAACTACTTATTTGACACTCTCTCCTCTAGTAAGTACCTATCCAATTGTTGGATCTCCCCAACTTGTCAGCCTCAGCTACCAATGGAGGCAATTTATTCCAATAACTAACAACCCACTAGCAATCCAGTCTAAACCTCTTCCCTTATAAGTTATGTTCCATAGTTTTGGAATCAGTTATAACATTGCAAGTTTCACTCTCATTCATTTTACTTTCGCCTCTCAGAGCCTTGTACACCTCAATCTGGTTTCTGGTGAGGTTTCTAGTTGCCAAACTCTGAAGTCCACATATTTGAAATCTTTCTTCATATGGACATCCATTTTCCAATCTCACGGTGTATTGCCTATCTTTGGACCCTTTCAGGAAGCTCAGTGTCTTTCTTTAGATGCTGTCTCATACTTGAACACAGTATTACACGTGCAGTCTTGCATTTGCCTTATGTGGTGAGATTATGACATCTCTATCTGTATGAGCAAATGTACAATAAATCATTGATAGGACACCACAGGCCTTCCTTGCTATCTGTTTACATTTCTTAGAGAACTTCATATCCCATTATATTGGTTTCTTCCTCTGCTGTTTTTTATTCAATCCCACCAATATAAGTTATTTTGGGGTTGCTATTCCCCAAGTCTAAAACCTTGCATTTTGCAACATTAAAACTTAGCTGCTACTTTCCTGACCATCCCTGAAGTCTGCCAAGTCATCCTGAAGAGGCACTGTGGCAATGATTATCAACTACTCTACTGATCTTGACACTGTGCCCTGTATCACTTTGTCAATGTCATTTAAGAAAATTAAAAACAACAGTGGTCCCAATACCGATCCTTGGGAAACCCCACTTCTTGCATTAGCCCAGTCTGAAGAGTAGCCATTAATAAATTGAGTAAATATGAATAAATTGAGCAAAGGACAAATACAAGACCAGTACCCCTTGAATTTGAGAATACTTTTTTTTTTTAATAAATTAAAGGACTTATTCAATCTTCCTTACATTTCGAGGGTACAGCTCTAAAACGGTGTTCACAGGCCGGCCACTAGTTAGTACACCAGACTGAACCTATTGGTAACTCTTTAGGAGGCTTCTGGATCAGCTAGTGTATAATCTTGCTACCTCTACTCTGCCAGATAGTAACTGGAGGGAGTCTGAGTAGTGTGCATGCGGGGGGCATTGTCGAGGCCACATTATGTTAAGGATTTGGGTATATTCTTACCATGTGAACGCCATATCCAAAAATTTCATTACTTCATACAGCATGTCCCACCCACTTTTTCTCACTATTGAATACACCATGAATTGTCAAACTAATATAGAAAGCTTATCTGCGAAAAGATCTAAACCTCCCAAACACTTCCTAATTCATTTCACAAATATACATGGTCTCAATTCTAATCTCAATGATGTCCATTTCCACTTGCAGTCTGCCAAACCCCATGTACTTTTTTGACAAAATCTCAGTAGTAGTAGTAGTAGTAGTGGCATGTGATGCAAAAAAGCAAGTGTATGAGCTTATGCAGCATCAGCCAAAAAAAAAAAAAAATCACACCATTCCCTCTAAATGCCTGTTCAGTTCCTCCTTAAATTTATTCAACCTATCAACTTCCACGACAGATGGAAGTTTGTTCCAGCAATTAACCACCCGCTGGCTAAAGGCAAATTTCCACACATCTATTCTACATCTGTCCTTTCTTAATTTGAATTTATGCCCCCTTAGGTTCGTAATCTGAACAAGTGGAAGGATCCCATCAGAATTCAGCATGCTCAACCCATTCAAGGCCTTATACACCTCAATCAGATCACCGCGCAGGTGCCTAGTTAATTAGATAATTAACTAGTTAATTAGATAATTAAGCCTCTCTTGGTAAGAGAATCCCTTCATTCCCCTCACCAATCTTGTTGCCCTTCTCTGTACACGCTCAAGTAAATCTACATCCTTCCTAAAATGAGGCCTCCAGACCTGTACGCAGTACTCAAGGTGTGGCCTGACCATTGCCTTATACAGAGGGACAATCACCTCCTTCTCCCTGCTAGCAAAATTCCTATATATCATTAACAAAACCCCATGACCTGCCCTGGCAGCCTGTCTGCATTGCTCAGAAAACTTCATATCTGACTGCACAATTGCTCCCAGGTCTTTTTCATTTTCTACCACCTTAAGTGTAGTACCACACAGTTGGTATGTTTCTCTGGGGTTACTTCTATCCCTATGCAGTACTTTGCATTTGTCAAGGTTAAACTTCAGTTATTGGTTGATTCAACTACTGTCCATCTCAGTTGCCCAAATTATTCACTGTATGATTCCTTTCGCCTCAAAGGTGGTACTTGTGCATATGTCCATTCCGATATTCCCTGTCAGAGAATTAGTAATTTGGAATCTCCTCTTTTCGATCTTCTCTGGCTTAAAATCTCTCTACTTCATTGTGTCAAATTCATCTGTTGTCTCTACCATTCTCCCAACTACACTAATCACTTGGAGCTCTTTGACTTCCTCTCTTTGCAACTTGAATTTCTCCAGTCCAACTTTCCTAACAGTGAAGTAATTTTCCTTGGTGATTTTAATGTTCACATCTCCAGCTGGCTTCCGTTTTCTAGTCACACCGACCCAGCTGGTTGAGATGCTGAGGCTTTTGCAATTACTAATGACCTTACACAGATTGTTCATTTACCTACAAGAATACCGGACAATCCTAACCATACAGCCAACATGCTTGATCTTTTTCTCACAAACAACCCTTCTAAGTACACGTTCGAAGTGAGAGGTCCTTTAGGCACCTCAGATCACAACTTGGTGATTGTCTCGTCTCCAATGGAGCCTTTATCTCATGGCTATTCCCAACCTCATGTTGTTTGGCATTACAAAAATGCAAAATGGGATGAACTGTGAGATTTTTTTCTTCTTTTCCTTGGTCGGATTACTGTTTCAAAACTTCTGATGTCAACGTTTGCTCAGATCATGTCAGTGAAATTATTCTTGTAGGAATGGAATCCTTTATCCCACACTCTACTTTAAAATCTCGTCCTTTATCTAAACCTTGGTTTTCCAATAAATGTGCTAAGGCTGTTCAAGAGAAGAATGTTGCATATCTTAATTGGCTTCTTTCTAATTCTTCAGTTTCATTTTCTTCTTACACCAAAGCTTGCAACAATTGTAAGGCAATTATTAATCAGTCCAAACTAGAGTTTGAACAGGCTCTTTGAGTAGACTGGGGTTCAAGCCCCTGACTGCTAAATATGGTCGAATTGTCAACCCGCACTGGACCAGCATGGCAGATTATGGTCCATTTCCATTAACATGAATGGTTGAGGAGGTTCCATCCTGCAGTGGGTTGATAATGGCTGCAGTTTACTTTACTTTTTACTTTTACTGTATTAATTTATATTTTATTTATTATATGTACTGTATTTATATAAGTTAAAAATAAAACACTATTTTTAATTGAAAATGTTTATTTCTGAGCTTTAAATACTCTAGTATTGAAAAGGGTTGGTAAACTATTTTGTGCCTGAAACCTAACCCTGTGATTTCCCATTAACTCTTGTATAAAGGGTTCCATTTGTGCCTATCCCCCCCCCCCAGGAACTTAACCCCAGCATAAATCGAAGGCTGCCTGTATATATAAAACATTTTTTCTGCAACTGATTTGGCTGGCTTATTATGGAATTTAATTGCAGCTTAACTTTTTCCTGTATATATAAAATGAGACTAATAGGGTAATTTTATTTCAAAATCTGTTTGTAAGAATATGAATTTCCGTGAATCTGTTTGTAAGAATACGTTAAAAAACCTGAGTGATGTGGTATTAATATTCATATACAAGTGGGTGATCATTTAATTTGCAGATTGGTGCAATATTTTATGTTTACTGCTTGAACTTTCCATAACTGCTGCTATTGGCACTCTCCCTGATTACTAACGAGCAGACCCTGTGTGCATATGCCAGTACTTGTTGAGCTAGTGTTGTGTGAAGGGAGTTTTTTTAGACGCACATCACTGACAATCATTTTGAAGCAAATATCATGTTGGATATACAGATTGAACAGCCATATGTGATTCGTTGTGTCAGATGGGCTTAAATGCATCAGAAACAGTTAAAGACATAAATGAAGCATATGGTATTGAGTGTCTTGGTAGGATGGCCTTCTTTAAATGGCACAGATGATTTAGTGGGATCAGATAACTCAAGACCTGATCAACCTTCCTCCTCAGCAACTCCTGAGAAATTGCAAAAACCCAGGAAATCTTGGATGAAGACAGGCAAATTACACTCTGTGAATTAGCTGTTAGAATGCCCATTTCATATGGTAGTGCTCACAATATTGTGAAAAATCACCTGAAAATGTTGTGAATCTGTGCCCCCTGAATTCCACACAATTTGACTCAAGAACAAAAACAGCAAAGAGTAGACGTGTGCAAAGAAATGCTTGTTTTGAAACACAGGGTCAAAACTTCTTAAATTGAATAGTGACTTGTGACGAAACTTGGATTTTTCATTATGATTCAGAGACAAAACAACAGTCTAGTCAGTGGAAGCATTCTGATTCACCAAGACCTAAGAAATTTCGAACTTCTTGTTCGGCTGACAAACAAATGGTTCTTGTGTTTCTTGACATAAAAGATATTCTTGTTACACATTCTGTGCCTTGTGGCACAAACTATAAATAAAAAGCATACTCTGAGGTTCTCAAAGTTTGAGCAAAGTCAAACTTTGCTGTGCCATTTGTGAGCAACGTCTAGAATTTTCCCATGTGAAGTGGTTTCTCCATCAAGACAATGCCTGGCCCCATACGGCTAATATTGTGCAGCTAGTGATACTGCCATAGGTGCTGAGGTTCTGCCACATCAGTCTTATTCAGTGGACTTAGCCCCATGCGATTTCTTCCTTTTTGCACATCTGCAGAAAGCTCTGAAAGGTAAGCATTTTGCCTCCAACAACAATGCTCAGAAGCACATTGCAGTCTTTTGAAAAATGGTTTGCAAGAAGCATTTAATGCATGGGTACGATGTGGTGAAAGTGTATAAAGTTCAAAGGAGAGTATTTCAAGGAGGAAAAATCCACAGAAGATTCAGTTGATGACAATCAAATTAAGATCTTGCACCAGTCTGTGAATTAAATGATCACCCCTTGTAAAAACTGACTAAATAAAACAGGCAAGTTATGCACAAAAGGTGATAACTGTCATAACGTAACAACACCTGTATTGGTTGGTTTGCAATATATTTAAAAATCTAAAGCTGTTGCATTCCTATATAATGTCAGGGTTAAGTCAGCTTAGTGGTTCTTATTCCAGAGTAAGTTTTAAATAGGTGGGTACAGTATTAAACATATCTATAATATCATATAAAGATTGGCAATCCATGGGCGTCTACCTGAATTATATCTTGATAAAATTGAATAAATTTATTTAGATATTTTTGCTTTACAAATTTCCAATCTATACATGATATTATGAATGGATATAACAGTGGGCACACCTATTTAAAACTTACTTTTGGTACTTTAAAAGTTAATTTATTAAAATAATATCAAACTTCATGTCTGACTTCAGGCTAGGTTGTGCATTTTAAATGACTTGACTTGTCTTTTGGTATCTTGATTTAATTTGTATTACATTCTTTTCATTTCAATGTTTATAATGATAGCATGTTCTGTTTGTTCTTAATTTAAGGGTAAATGATGTCTCAGAGTGCTAAAATTCATATTTTCGTAAATTTTTAAGCTGATTCTTGATTTTTAGCAGTACCTTGAGAAAAAGAAAAACAGAAGTCCTTTAATTTATGCAAAATTTATGAATAAATTTCCTTTTGTTTTTGAGAAGTATTTTACTAGCTGTTTTTAATATGGTTGCATCACTTGTAAGTTCTTTACTAGCAGAGACAAGGAGGTGATTATACCTTTGTATAAAGCAATAGTCAGGCCACACTTCGAGTATTGCGCACAGGTCTGGAGGCCTCATTTTAGGAAGGATGTAGAGTTGTTAGAATGAGTACAGAGAAGGGCAACAAGATTGGTGAGAGGAACAAAGGGGTTCTCTTACCAGGAGAGGCTTAATTCTGTCAGTTTCAGCATCTGGAGACTAGGCACCTGCAAGGTGATGATTGAGGTGTACAAGTTTCAGCATCTGGAGACTAGGCACCTGCGAGGTGATCTGATTGAGGTGTAAAAGACCTTGAATGGTTTGAGCAGGCTCAATGCTGATGGGATACTTCCATTTGCTGAGATTAAGAACCTGAGGGGACATAAGATTCAAATTGATGAAAGACAGTTGTAGAATAGATGTGTGGAAGTTTGCCTTTAGCCAGCGGGTAGTTGATTGATGGAAGAGACTTCCATCTGTTGTTGTGGAAGTAAATTTAAGGCTGAACTAGACAAACATTTGGAGTGACCGGATGGGTTAAATGGGAAGGGTTTTTTTTTTTTTTTTGGCTGATGCTCTATAAACTTGCTTTCTTGCATCATGTACCTCAACTAATGCTAATATCACCTTTTGTGCCCTTAAAAGATGATATCTGCTCTACAACATCATCAACCTTTGCCCCTGCCAGAAATACCCCGATCCTGTTCCACTTATCCTTTTTGCACAATATATTTCCCATTTCCCTGACAATAGAGTCACCGACAACAACTAGGTCCTGTGGGACCAGCTCATTCTGCTGTGGGGATTGCTGCCGCTGCGTTGCCTGATGTTCAAATGCAGGCTCTGGTGTTGATGTGGGCAGCTGAGAGCTTGGACCCCTGAATTTAAATCCTTCGAGGGCATCTACCTTATTCTTCAGGCTCTCATATAGGCCCATAACAACACTGAGTTGCTGTTGATTTCCTCACCCTCCTTACATCGAGCACACACAAAGACATTCCCTTTGGCAATATCATGTCCCATTGGCACTCTAACATTTCTAAAAAATTTCATGCAAACAATTCTTTCTCAATGTTTCAGAGTTGCAACAATATGCAACAGCATCAATCTATTTTCAGACAATATTAAAATACTCTACAATACATTACAAACTACGACTTAGTTCTAAACATCATGTAAATAGACTAACTTCCTTTACATTCAGGCCTGTACATATTGTATAGTTTTATACACCCATGACTCTGTCGTGTTTCACAGTGTGGAAAGCTCGTGCCCACAGATTGTCTATATGGGGGGTATTATGTCATTTATGTTTATTTTTATTTTTGATCTTAAAAAATATTATTTTGATTTCTTTAACATTGCCATTATTCACTTAAACACATGAGGCAGTTGTCCAGTCATCTGTCCAGGGACCAACTGTGGTACGGGTTTGCAACCCCGGACAGCCCGAGCACTGCTTTATTCACCTCCATTCCAATTACTTTTTGCTGTTATTTTTACTACATTTTATTTCTTGTGAGCAGTTAGGCTGGCCGAAAGCAATATCGAGATGCTATTTCTCTACTATCGCCACTTGTTTTCTTCTATTACAAAGTTTAGTGTCTTTTCCACACTACTTTGTTAGTTTTTGTTTCTCCCTCTGCTGGCTTTTTGCCTCATCTGTTTAATTGCTCACTTCCCCATCACATGGGTACTGTTCCTCTTTAGAAATTCACACCTTCTCCCCCACGGAGCTACTTCAACTGACATATATACGCCGCACGTGAACACTCAGCTCTCTCCTTCGGTCACCATTGACTTTTAACGTCTTTCGGTCCATACAGACAGTAAGTTTTCTTGTTTTGCCCCATCTCTTAGATTTCTTTGATTTTATATTTCATTC
Organism: Mastigoproctus giganteus; assembly: GCF_048544385.1. NCBI lineage: Eukaryota > Metazoa > Arthropoda > Arachnida > Uropygi > Thelyphonidae > Mastigoproctus > Mastigoproctus giganteus. The sequence continues at coordinate 59,210,382 of NC_143580.1, forward strand.
TTCTTTTTCCACAGGATTCTATTGGTATGAACTTATTTATTTATTATTATTATTTTTTATTTTTTAAAGTTTATTTATTCTTTTCTTCCTTCTGGTCTCTGTCGGGTCAGCTATGATGTATATGTATGCCTTTTATGTGTACATCATAACAGAAACAGAGACCTGGCTTATTGCAGTGGCTCCTACGATTTTCGCTACCGACTCCCAGACAAAGTAGTTAAACTCTCAGGATCCACAGCTTTAGGTGCTTACAATAATTATATTAACTGCATTTTATTTCAGGTAACTTTTTTTTTTAGCTTACTGATTCTCTCAATTCTTCCATGGTTATTACACCTGATAGCTCAGCTCCCCTACCAAATACACAAATACACAGATAATTACCTTTTTATCTATTTTTCATTATGGTTGCCAGATTTTTCTACATTTACCGTAGTACCCTTTGATCCATAAGCAAGTCTTATATATTTTTTATATATTTTTTTTTATAAAATTTTCAGTAATCTTTCAGTAATTTCATTGAATCTTTATCATTTTTTTATATATATATAAAAAAATGAGTGATTACTGAATTATGACCACCTACCTAATATTTCGTAGATCCTCCTTTTGCCCTCAGTACAGCAGCTATCCGACATGGCGTTGATTCAACAAGATGTTGGAAGTGTTCTGGAGGTATGACTAACCAAGCTGTGTGTAATGCGGTCAGTAATGCAGGTATGGAGGTGGTGTATCCAGACGCCTGATATACCTTTCCACAGTGTTCCACAAGTGCTCTGGGATTGATATTGGGGGTGCTTGGAGTCCAATCAATATGCTAGAAGTCAGAACTGTGTTCCTCAAACCATTCCTGCACAACAAGTGCCCGATGGCTCAGCACATTGTCATCTTGGAAGACACCATTGCCATTCGGGGAAAAGTGTAACATAGTAGGGTGTACACAGTCAGCAAACAGTTGACGATAGCGGAAACCACTGATACGTTGTTCCACGTGCACCAGGGGTCCAAGTTCCTGCCAGTGACATGCTCCACACCATACAACCGCCTGCACTGGCCTGCACTTTTGATACCATGCATGATGGATGAAGAGCCTCGTGTTGTTGACGCCAACTCTGTACATGACCATCCATGGTGTGGAATAAATAACTTGATTCATCCAACCAGCTCACCTTCTTCCAGTCTTCTAATGTTCAACTTGCATGCTCTTTGCACCAGGCGAGTCTTTTAAACCGATGAACCTTAGTTAGGAGAGGATGCCGTAGGGGTCGTCTGCTGGTATAGCCCATACGTGCGAGCATGCGTTGCATGGTCATGCCAGATATTGTTCTGGGCTGGCCCATATTGTATCGGATAGTCAACTCTCCAACAGTGCTGCGCCTGTTCGAGTCGTCAGACCTGACACTCACCTTTAACATCAACCTTTCGCTGACCATTGCAGTTTTGCCATCAGGTCATTGTTTGACCATTTTGACACCAGTCCCGGTACACTTTAACTATGGCAGCTTCCAAACACCCCACCAGTTTAGCCGTTTGGGAAATCGAGGCACCGGCTCATCAAGCACCCAGAATCTGTCCTTTATCAAAGTCCGATAAATCCTTCCTTTTACCCATCACGCTCATAATTTTACTACCTACACTGACACCTTATGTAGGCTACGTAGGTCGACTAACTCCGCACTCTCATACCTCAAGTGGTCACCGGGTCGCATTCAGTTTTCATAGAGGTGGTCATAATTCAGTGATCACTCAGCGTGTATACAGGCAGTTCTCGTTTTACGAGTTTTTTCCCCCCCAAGTATCAAATATTAACAAAATTGAAAATATGAACATTAATTGCAAAAATTGAATGTTAAACAGTCATAAATACCACATTCCAAACCATGTGTGTAGCTATACAATACAGTGTACCCCACTTTACAATATTAATCAGTTCCAGAGACACCATCGTATTGTTAAAATATCGTAATGTGAACCCAACACACATTGTTTTTTGGTAATTTGTTTTAAGATCTCGGAAGTTGAAATTTTCACCGTATAACTAAGCTATTTATCTCTCTAGAATGTCATTTTTAAGGTCACGAGTGTGACCTTAAGGCCATATAAAAGGTTATGAGTGTAATTTGTAAATTGTATTAGTTACCAATTCAAATCATTAAAATGCACTACACTTTCATCACTATCATATGTTCCGTTATAAGAATCAATTTTAAACGTCTTTGTGATATTTTTCTAAAGCACATTCTGGAGGTCACGACCATAAAACAATAAAAACAATTTGCACTTTCCAGTTTATTGGGCTTTTCTGTTACTGCAAGCAATTTTAAACAGGCAGTAAACTCGATCTTCTTGCATTTGCGAAAATACTGATAGCTGGAATTGTGTGGTTTTTTATGTTATTATGGTGAAATGTGTTTCCCCTTTACTGAAATCTTCAATTGTATAAAAAATATAAATAAATTTTCAGAATCTTCTCTTCATTTTTTTTTTCTGTTTCGTTAACTTGTTACTCCACGCGAATCATGTTAGTTGCAATTAGTGTACCATTAAAAAATGCTTATGCATGCAATCGCAAAATTTATAATTAAAAGATTATCTTGGAAACAATCACATCTTGAAATATTTCTGAAGAAGACGACTCCTAGTGCAACAAACCAGTGAGTGCTGAGCTAATAATGAGTGATCAGTGAGTGTGCATTTAGTCAATGATGATGAATAAACATTCTTTAACATTCGTAAGTCATAAATAATTTCTCTATTATTATAATTTGCTTCATTTTACAGGCCGTTTTCATTTCTTTCGATAAATCAATCATTGTTTAAACATAAACTAATTAGCTAACTAATTTCATTGTTGAGAACGCAATTCCTATTTTTAACTTTATGTCTATGGGAAATGAATTCCCACTTTACGTGTGCGTGCAAGCAACGAATTAACTTGTAAATTCGAGAACTTCCTGTACATGTGTATATATATATAAGTTTGTAGGTAGAGAACATAAAGTCAGGTAGAGAAAGGCAAAGCACTAGCGTAACTGCGCTCATAATTATGGAGAATGAGGGGCTAACGGAACTGAATTCGTAATTGCAGAGAACAAAGAAGGGACCGAAGATAAAAAGAAGTACTGTATTTCTCCATGTATAAGATGCACCTTAATTTTGCGGCCTGAAATTTGAAAAAAAATGTATTACATAAAGTTATTGAACTCAAGTTTTATTCATCATAAAATTCATACAACTCCTCCTCATCACTGTCAAAACTCCCATCCATTAGCTTGTCCTCATCTGTGTCTGATGACGAATCACTGTCTTCATATATTGCCTCGTCCTCAGTTCCACTATGGCATTCTTCTTAAATGACTTGACAATGATCTCAATCTTGATATTATCCCAGGATCTTTTCACCCAGGTACAAACTTCTCCTATAGTTGGTTTCTTCACTCTTCCTGCTGGTGTCAAATTGTCCCCAGAAGACTTCATCCATTGGTTCCATTCGTTTCTCATGGCAGCTTTGAAGGGTTTGTTAATGCTGACATCAAGTGGTTGGAGCTGGGATGTCAAGCCTCGAGGTATGATGGCAAGTTTTGTTTTTTGCTCTGCATCAATCTTCTTTGTATTTTTTATTATGTGTGCCCTGAACTGATCAAGCACCAATAGGGCAGGTTTGCGTAAGAGCCCACCTGGTCTCCTGCTCCAAACTTTCTCAAACCAGATCTGCATCCCATCCTGATCCATCCAACCCTTGTCTGAATGTGGACAACCACTCCTCGAGGAATGTCTTCTTTTGGCATTGTTTTGCATTTGAAAATCAGCATAGGAGGCAGCTTGGTTCCGTTGGCACAAGCTAGAACAACTGTATAATGGCTCTTTTCATGTCCACTTGTCTTCACAGTTAGTTTTCACCACCTTCTTATCAACAGTTCTGTTACTTGGGACATCAAATTGAAGGGAGACTTTGTCCATATTTGCAATCTGTCCCAACTCAAACTGATGTCGTCCAACATTGAATGACAAAACAATGAAATTCAAGGGCTTTCAGGCATCTTTTGGGCAAGTCTGGTGCGTGTACGCATGCTTAGTCCATTCCGTTTCATGAACCTGAAGCACCAATTGTGTCCTCCTTTGAAATCAGTAACTTCTTTTTCATCAGCAATTCTTCTTGCCTCATACTGAACCATCTTTGTGGACACAGGAATTCCAATTGCCCTTTGCTCCTCAATCCATATCTTCAATTCCCTCTCTAAATCAGGCCATTTTGCTGACTTGCCTCTAATGGCCTTCTTCTGCCGTGGCGTTTTCAGTAGGGTTTCTTCTTCCTGTAGCCAGTCTTGGATTGTTTTCTCAGTTGGAGGAGGACCAAACTTACGTTCAGCAGCACAATTTCCATTCACCTTTGCAAACTGGATCACTTTTAACTTGAATTCAGCACTGTACGAAAATCTTTTCTGAGCCATTTCTGGCCAGAACATGGCAAAACGCAACCTAATATACTGGTAACAAGTGCGAAACAATGAGTGCAAAGACAACAAGCGCGAAAAAGCAGGAAATGCAAGTAAAAAAAAATCTACAACCACTGTATAAGATGCACCCAGTTTTTAGACCCCAAATTTTTCGAAAAAAGGTGCATCTTATACATGGGGAAATACGGTAATTAGCATTAGCTTTAGTAGAGGCATTTGATGCAAGAAAGCAAGCTTATGCAGCATCAGCCAAAAAAAAAAAAAAAAACCCACTTCACCCCTCTGTTCGTTCAAAATACCTGTCCAGCTGAGCCTTAAACTTATTTAGGCTATCAACCTCCACTACAAGGGATGGAAGTCTGTTCCACCAACCAACCACCCGCTGGCTAAAGGCAAATTTCCGCACGTCTATCCTACATCTGTCTTTCCTCAATTTGAATTTATGCCCTCTCAGGTGATTATTCTGAGCTAGAGGAAGAATCCCATCAGCATTGAGCATGCTCAAACCATTCAAGGCTTTATACACCTCTATCAGATCACCTCGCTGGTGCCTAGTCTCCAGACACTGTAATTTGCAAAACTTAAGCCTTTCTTCATAAGAGCACCCTTTGTTCCATTCACTAATCTTGTTGCCCTTCTCTGTACTCGTTCCAGCAGCTCTACATCCTTCTTGAAATGAGGCCTCCAGACCTGTATACAGTACTCTAGCTGTGGCCTGACCATTGCCTTATACAAGGGAATAATCACCTCCTTATCCTTGCTGGAAAAATTCCTGTATATCATTGACAATACTCCATGAGCTAATCTTGCAGCCCATCTGCACTGCTCAGAGAACTTCATATATGCCTGCACAACCACCCTCAAGTCCATTTCATTCTCTACCACTGTCAGTGTAGTACCACAGAATTGATACGTTGCTCTGGGGTTGCTGTTTCCCATGTGTAGTACTTTACATTTGTCAATGTTAAACTTCATTTGCCACCTCTCAGCCCATCTGCTCAACCTTTCCAGATCCTGTTGCAGCAGCATAGTGTCAGTAGTGTCCTTGACAACCCTGCCAACCTTTGTATCGTCTGCAAACTTGGACATTAAGCTTGATATACCATCATCAATATCATTTATAAATACAGAAAACAATAATGGACCTAACACTGAGCCTTGAGGGACTCCACTAATAACATTAGTCCACAATGAGCAGTGTCCATTGATTACCACTCTCTGTCTTCTCCCCCTCGACCACCCCTTTATCCATAGCAGCAATTTGCCTCCAATGTCACACTGCTCCAATTTGTGTAGCAGTCTTCCATGTGCAACAGTATCAAAAGCCTTTCTAAGATCCAAGTATATAATATCAAAGCTATTCCCTGCATCCAGTTCTTTTGTGACTGCATCATAGTATCCAATCAAATTGGTCAAGCAAGACTTCCCATTAACAAAGCCATGCTGTGTCCGAGCTATAACTGAAGTCTTGTCTAAATGATCCTGCAGTGCTTCTTTAACCAGTGCCTCCATTAATTTTCCTGGAACAGAAGTTAAGTTCACATTTCCAGTCTATGGGTACCTCCCCTGAGTCCAAGGAAGCACTCATAATTATGGCTAAGGGTTTGCTTACTTCCTTTGCTGCCTCCTTTAATATAACTGGATAGATCCCATCCACCCCGGGTGCCTTTCTTGTGTTTATCTTCAACAGTTTCTCCTCCACTTTACTCCCAGTTATTTCAAGATTCTGTAGCTTACTGCTAGAGTTGAATACACCTCTGGCATTCCCCTCGCTGAATAACTCCTCATGTGTGAATGTCGATGCAAAATATTCATTTAGTTTGTTAGCTACCTGAGCAGGATCATGAACAGTTGACCCATCAATATCAAGTGGACCAATCTGATTCATCCCCTTCCTTCTAGAGTTTACATAAGTAAAGAACTCTTTGCTGTTTTTCTTTGCATCCCTTGCCAAGGATTTCTCGTAATCTGCCTTCGCCTGCCTAACCTCCTTTGTAACTTGGTTGCATATCAACTTGTATCTATCATAGGCTTCTGTGTCATGTGTTAATTTGTAAGTGTCCCATACATTTTTCTTCTCTGCCATATGCCTCATTAGTTCATCTGACATCCATTTTGGCCTAAACCTTGAACAATATTTCTTAGTTGGTATGTAAAGCCTAGTAGCTTCCAAGATAAGTTCTTTGAATGCTTCCCATTTTGAATTTGCTGTTGGTAACATCATCAGTTGGTCTCACTGTATAGAATTTAAATACTGTCTCAGTCCATTGGAGTCGTCTTGACGGAAGCAATAACCCTTCCCTTTACCCCTAATGGTAGTTACCTCTTTGAGTAAATCCCACTTCAGCACACTGTGATCACTGCCACCTAGTGGTTCATTTATCTGCAGATTCTTAATGCATGAAGAATCACAGCTGATAATCAAATCAAGAGTATTACTCCCTCTAGTTACCTCCCGAACATGCTGATGTAGAAAACAGTCATCCAATAAATCCACAAAAGCCCTGCTAGTGTGTGAGTGACAAGCCCCCAAATTCCAGTCAATATGTGGGAAATTAAAATCTCCCATTATAAGACTCTCTGATTTACTGGCCCACTCTATTTCCCTGTACAGTTTCTTATTATACTCATCAGAGTCATTAGGCCTATAGCACACTCCTACTCTCAATTTTGATCTCCCAATGCTTATGTCACACCAAACTGACTCAACACTGCACTGTCCAGCGATGTCGACTGGCTTCACGTCCTTGGTTTTTATGTGTTTCTTAACTAATAGCATAACCCCTCCCCCCCTTCCTATCCTGTCTATCCTTTCTGTAGACGTTGTACTCCCCAAATTCCAGTTCTGCATCCCTTATATCTGTGTGACACCACGTCTCTGATATCCCAACAATATCTGCCTTTGATGTTTTGAGCAATACCTCAAATTCATCAAATTTATTTACTAAACTCCTTGCATTGGTGTACACGCAAGTATACCTGCACCTGTTTCTATTCTTAGCTGCCCTAACACAACCCATGTGTTTACTTGTACCGCAATGGCTTCCAGCAGTCTCTGAAATATCATGCATCTTGTTTTTCAGGCTTCTGCTCATTCTAATAGAAGCAGTGCAAGAATCTCTTTCACCTCTGCCAGTGGCTACTGTCAATCTATTGGTCTTTGTCTCCCCCCCAAGCTAGCAGTTTTCCAACCCACCTAACACTACCTTGATAGCATCAGCAAATATTGTTGCACCCTTTCTATTTAAGTGTATCCCATCCCTGTAGAAGCAATCTCTCCTGTTAACAAGTACAGTCCAGGCTGAAAAAAATTCTACCCCTTGAGCCTTGCACAATCTTTCCAGGGCCGAGTTTATCGACAAGGCTCTCATCATATACTCCCTCTTATCGTGTCTGGGCAGAATTGCAGACACTTTCAAATTCAACCCTAATTCTCGGCTTTTGTTCACCAGTGACCTGTACTTGTTAAGTAATTCTGCCGGTCTCCTACTCTTAATATCATTAGTGCCAACGTGTACAACTATATCACCTTTTGTGCCCTTAAAAGATGATATTCGCTCTACAACGTCATCAACCTTTGCCCCTGGCAGACATACCCTGGTCCTGTTCCACCTATCCTTTTTACAAAGCATGTTCCCCGTTTCCCTGACAATAGAGTCACCAACAACTACTAGTTCCTTCTGGACCAGCGCATTCTTCTTTGGGGGTTGCCTCTGTGTCACGTGATGCCCAAGTGCAAGCTCTGGCGTTGATGTGGGCAGCTGAATTATTAGAATTATTTAATGCTGTTTATCCTATGACTTCAGCACCTTCATCCGGGGCCAGCTGCCGAAATCAAAGGAAAAAATGGCAATAAGTAAGTAAAGCCTCTGTTTCTGACATGAAATACACACAGCACATGGTATATGTGAAAAGTTGGTAAGGCATATAAGGGTTAAAATTTTTAATTTTTAATCATAAGACTTGCATATATTTCATGGCTGACCCAACAGAGGCTGAAAATAAAGATTAAAAGGAAATAAGATAACTTACTGGGGTCGTGTAGGTATATGACAGGGCAGACGGTCTGTACTTCAGTGGAGTAGTAAAAGTTTCAAAAGAATGTGATCCAAAGTATATATATGGTATAATCTGGCAACCCTGTGTTTAAGAAATCAGAAAAATTAAGGAAATAATCAAAAAGAAAATTAAAATTAAATTTATTTTTTATTATCTATTTTTGAAATTAAAATTAAATTAATTTTATTTTTGATTATTTCCTTAATTTTTCCAATTTTAGTAACCATTATGGTCGTTAGGTACTTTCTGCATAATTATAGCAGTGTCCCTGGTACATATACCATTAATTAATAATATTTTATACCAGGGGTGGGCAACAGCTGGCCCACGGGCCACATCCGGCTCCGCGACTATGTTGAATCCGGCCCCCTCGGTAAATGCATAAATATAGAAAATCCATACCTGACTACACTCGCCGTAAACGTTCGGCTTAATTCGGTTCAATCGGGAATTGCGGCCAGTACAACAGTAACCAAGTGATTCTACGCAGCGTCAAAGAGTTATTTCCTAATTATTATTGTAGCATCGATCAAACAAAGTTCCTTTGGGTTTGACTTCTTATTGAAAAAAATAATATTGGTGCGAGATATTTTATGTTTTATGCCTTTTCTAATTATTACAATTTTTAATTTAATATAATTTATAGCCCATAAAATGAGCCAATTAAAAAAAAAAGAAAAATTGATGCCGAATGCTGCATTTTCAATGATAATTGGACATTCAGATATTTTTTTTAAAAATACATTAATAATTTGGTAATTCAAGTAATATAACATTTTTTAGGTTCTGATTTTTTTTTATTAAATCGTTCAATCTATTCCGGCCTGCATCATGATGCGAAAATTTCATTCGGCCCGCATCATGATACGAAAATTTCATTCGGCTCGCTGACGAAAAAAGTTGCCCACCCCTGTTTTATACTGTTGCATGCTTATAAAAAATTTATATATATATATATATAAATAAATTAGAATGATGATTAAAAAAATAAAAATAATTCCAGCAGCATGGCAAGACAGAAGAGCGAAAATAGTCAAAATTAAACATAACGATCAAACCAATAGGGAGGGAAGAGAAGGGTAACAAGAATAAAAATATTGCAGCAGAAACTCTCCAAGATAATTTAGAATATCTAAATGCAAAGATAATAAAATAATAATAAATTAAATTTTGAATGGCACCCCCCTGTAATAATGGCACCCCCCTCTGACTAGCACCAAGTCCCCGTTGCTTTACCTTTTTATTTTTTATTATGAAAGATTCAGTTTTAAACTATTTCAAACATTATTCATTATTCAAAAAAAAAAAAATAAAATAAAGATTTGATAACATTGCGCCCGTGCTGCCATCCATAGTTCATTATTCGTCTATATAATCTGGTTAAGATTACTTTTTGTCAGTGGTGTGGCTTTGCATTGGAGTGCTTGTATCTGTCCTATTTTTAATTTTCACTGCATCAGGACCACCGCTATTCAAGTCCTCTGCATTGGCTGTTTGGGCTGGGGATTGGGTGGTGGACTGATCTCTCAATTGGACTCGCCTTTGCGGTGGTTTGTCTAGAAATCAAAATGCAGCAATTCTCTGATCATTATTAGTCTTGTGGTCCTCTGTTGAGATGGGGTGTAATGGTCAGTCTATTTTTGGTTTATTTTTGTTTTATTTTATTGTAGTTGGTTTACATAATTATAATAATTAGCCATAATTATGAGAGCATCCTTGGATTCAGGGGAGGTTCCCACGGACTGGAGATGTGCAAATGTATCCCCAATTCACAAAGGAGGTTCGAAGGGTGACACGAATAATTACAGACCAGTTAGTTTAACTTCTGTTCCGGGTAAAATAATGGAGTCACTGGTTAAAGATGCATTGCAGGATCATCTAGACAAGACTGCAGCAATAATTCAGACACAGCATGGGTTTGTTAAGGGAAAGTCTTGTCTGACAAATTTGATTGGTTATTATGATGTGGTCACAAAGGAACTGGATGCAAAAAATAATTTTGATATCATATACTTGGATTTCAGGAAAGCTTTTGACACTGTTGCGTATGGAAGACTACTGTACAAATTGGAGCAGAATGGTATTAAGGGTAAGTTGCTACAATGGATAAAAGGATGGTTAAGTGGGAGAAGACAGAGGGTGGTAATCAATGGGTGCTGCTCTTCGTGGACTAATGTTATTAGTGGAGTCCCACAGGGTTCGGTGTTGGGTCCACTGTTGTTTTGTATATTTATCAATGATATTGATGAAGGTATATCAGGCTTAATGTCGAAGTTTGCAGATGACACGAAGGTTGGCAGGGTTGTTAATGACAGTAATGGCAGTGTGCTACTGCAACAGGATCTAGATAATTTGGGCAGATGGGCTAAGAAGTGGCAACTGAAGTTTAACCTTGACAAATGCAAAGTACTGCATATGGGTAGAAGTAACCCCAGAGAAACGTACCAACTGTGTGGTACTACACTTAAGGTGGTAGAAAATGAAAAAGACCTGGGAGTAATTGTGCAGTCAGATATGAAGTTTTCTGAGCAATGTAGACAGGCTGCTAGGGCAGGTCATGGGGTTTTGTCAATGATATATAGGAATTTTGCTAGCAGGGAAAAGGAGGTGATTGTCCCTCTGTATAAGGCAATGGTCAGGCCACGCCTTGAGTACTGCGTACAGGTCTGGAGGCCTCATTTTAGGAAGGATGTAGATTTACTTGAGCGTGTACAGAGAAGAGCAACACGATTGGTGAGGGGAATGAAGGGATCCTCTTACCAAGAGAGGCTTAAGTTCTGCAAATTGCAGTGGCTGGAGACTAGGCACCTGCGCGGTGATCTGATTGAGGTCTATAAGGCCTTGAATGGGTTGAGCACGCTGAATTCTGATGGGATCCTCCCACTTGTTCAGAATACGAACCTACGGTGACATAAGTTCAAATTAAGAAAGGATAGATGTAGAATAGATGTGCGGAAATTTGCCTTTAGCCAGCGGGTGGTTAATTGCTGGAACAAACTTCCATCTGTCGTTGTGGAAGTTGATAGGTTAAATAAATTTAAGGAGGAACTGGACAGGCAATTGGAGGGTATGGTGTGATTTTTTTTTTTTTTTTTTTTTTTTTGGCTGATGCTGCATAAGCTCCTACACTTGCTTTCTTGCATCAGGTGCCACTACTACTACTACTACTACATCTCTGCTGGTGATATTTCACATAAATTTGGACTTGGTGCTCATCAGAGGGGGTTCCGTTAAATTTCTATTTAATTGGCATTCAAAATTTAATTGATTATTATTTTATTATCTTTGCATTTAAATTTTATAAATTATCTTGAAGAGTTTCTGCTGCAATATTTTTATTCTCGTTATCCTTCTCTTCCCTCCCTGTTGGTTTGATCATTATGTTTAATTTTGACTATTTTTGCTCTTCTGTCTTGCCATTCTGCTGTCATTATTTTTATTTTTTTAATCATTATTCTAATTTATTTTTATGTTTCAAGCATCATGTAGAGGAATATGCTTTTTGCTGCCTCTGATGTTTGCTTTACCTTTTTATTTTTTATTATGAAAGATTCAGTTTTCAACTATTTCAAACATCATTTAAATATATGTATAAGTATATATATATTTCAGTATCGAGTTTTGTCTCCAACCGAGTTATGTCATATGAATTTCGTATCTCCTATTAAGTTATAACGTTACGTTTATAAAATCTAATTTGTTATGTGTATTAATTTAAAAAATTATATTTGTAAAATCTAAGTAGTTATAATAAATAATAAATTCAACTATCTATTGCCACCCACATGGTTCAAACTCTCATGCTAGCTATTAATGCCAAATCACCGATTCTAAAAGCTCTATGAATATTACTGTCACACATTACGATCTACATGACAAGGTAAATTATTAAATCACATAAGTAGTGCTATAATTTATAATCCTTTGCTGATTACACTGCTACAAGTTTCGCAGAACTACCGATATCTGCTATATTGATATGAAAAACAATGGCAGCAGATTCGAATGCTACTGTCGATACAATTCCGGCAGAAATTGACTATGGTTTCTATGCAATTACAAGGCTGAGTAAAGAATAAATGCACTAATTTAATCAGAAAATCACAAAAAATACTATACTACTAAATTTAAATCAAAAGTTATACAAAAACAATAAATTTCAAATCAATAAATAAAAAAAATCCACTTAGCGACTTTGAACATGTCTGGCTCCCACTAGCATCATCAGCAGACCTCATGATATCATTTAACTATTGTCGTATACAGCAGAATAATTAGCTCCTTATCCTTGCTGGCAAATTCCTTATGTCATTGATAAAATCCCATGAACTGTCAGCATCTTACCTGCACGGCTCACAGAACTTCATGTCTGACTGCACAATTACACTGGTATTTTTTATTCTCGTGCCACACATTTGATATGTTATTCTGGAGTTACTGCTACCCATATGCAATACCTTGCATTTGTCAATGTTAAACTTCAGTTGCCACTTCTCAGCCCATCAAATTTTTCTATATTTTATTACAGTAGCATATCCTGACTACTGTTGTTAACCACCCGGCCACCCTTTCTATTATCTGCAAATTTAGGCATTAATCCTGATATGCCTTCATTGGTATCATTAATAAATATAAAAAATGAGGCCCAGCACTGAACTGTGAGGAATCCACTAATAACATTAGTCTAAGAAGAGTAGTCCCCATTGATAAGCACATTCCACTTCTCACTCAACCATCCCTTCATCCATAGAAGTAACTTGCTCTAATGCATCTAACATTAGTCCAATTTTTACAGCAGTTTTTTGTATAGAACAGTATTTACTTTGAATAACACAGTTAAAAAACAAAAGGATTACCTTTTTTTAACATAATCAAAATAATATATACATAAATAAGCAATCCCGTATACTTTTCACTTACCAACTTCTGTGTGAGGTTAGACATATTCTTAAACCATACAAATTCATCTCAATATCACTTTTAAGGAGGCTTTTTCAAGGATAAGGATTACTTTTAATGATAATATGTTTGTTAGTATAAACTTTTACAATATAAAATTGCATTAAAAAGTTATCCAATAAAGTATTATTAGCAAAGCATATAATTTTCCTTTTTCTTACATAATTTATTCTTCCTTTCAAGGAGAAGCAGATGTCCTTAAATCCCTTGCATTCATGGATGTCTATTAAATATGTTTTTTTTTTTTTTTTAAGAATATCTTTTAAAGTGCACACAGGAAACAGTCAAAGGTCTATTTCCCACACAGAGGGGAGTAAGCAAAATGGAATCCCTTGTCTGTAAAACCTTTAGATGTTTCATTCACACTTACCCGGTAGTAAATGTGAATGAAACATCTATAACATCTAATCCAGGGGTCACCAAGTAGCAGTCTGCATCTGGACCATGAAATTTTTTTTTTGTGTACCACAAGGGAAATGAACTTAAATCATTAATTTAAATGTACAGTTGGACCTCTGTTTAATGAATTTCTTTATAATGAATTTTTCTATTATTTCTGAATTGCTGTCAGTTTTACAATCATTTCACAAGAAACTCAACATATTTTCCTCTGATTTAGATAATGAGGTACTGCACTTTCCATGTGTGAAAGAAGCATTGACAGAAGAACTTAATATTCAATTAGATAAAAGTGAATACAATAATTTTCTAGAAAAACTAAACACGAATTCGATGAAAGGTTTGCAGATTTTAATAAATTGGAAAATTAACACAACTTCTCATTTGTCCATTTTCGCTTGAACCAAATGGGGGAATAATGAGACAGCATAATGGTTTAAAGGTAAGAAAACTGTACTGCAATTAGAAATGGCTGATTTTCAAGGTTTTGCTTTGAAAGAAAAATTAATGAATTGAGTGATCTGTAACAGTTTTGGGGATAATATGTGCAATGTGAAAAGTATCCTGAAATAAGGAAACTGTGCACTCAATTATGTACAATGTTCGGATCAACTTATATATGTGAATCAACGTTTTCAAAATTGAATCATATTAAGAACAAGTTTCGATTTCAGTTAACAAATGAACATCTGCTAAATTTGCTTCAAATATCAAGCACAAGGTTTGTTCTAGATTTTACAACGATTGTTTTAGAAAAAAACCCATTTTTCTCCTTAATATGTACATGTACATAAATTACAAAAATTGTTTTAGAAAAAATGTAATTTTGCTCATTAATATGTATATGTACATAAATGTTAACATTGTATCTATAGTAATTATATAAATAAATACAAATATCACCTAATATTTATTAGACGATTTATTAATTTTATTTTAATTTCAAGAATGTGCACTGCGATAAGTTATTTTTTTCTAATACTGACCATGATGAAAACTAATTGGTGACTTCTGATCTAATCAATATCAAAGTTTAAGTTCTCAGATCATCTTGACTTGAGAATTTATACTTTGATATTGAACCATGAACTAAATTGGGATTTCTTGTCTTTTTTATAGAGAGATAAATACATCAAGATCAATACTGATATTTATTATTATTATTATTAACCATATGGTGCAAGGAAGCCTGAGGCTTATGCTGCACCAGCCAAAAAAAAAAATTCTGAATTACCCTGAGAGAGAGAGAGAGACAGACAGACAGACAGAGCGAGAGAGAGAGAGAGAGAGAGAGAGAGAGAGAGAGAGAGAGAGAGAGAGAGAGAGAGAGAGAGAGAGAGAGAGAGAGAAAGAATAAGAGTCAGAAGTAGAAAGGAATCACCAAGAACGAGAAGAATGATGATATTCAGCTTAGGATCCTGGGTGTACCAAGCCCATACTCACCAGATGAAAAACATTACCATCTAAAATTTTCTCCTGTTAATTTTAAAATGTGGCCACTTTATAATTAATAAGAACTTCAGCTATGTAAATGAAGTTTGTTATTAACTTCAGCTTGAATTAGCACTTTCACAAACCAGCTGAATGATAATTAGTCTTAGCAAGTAAAATACAGCCGATTCCAGTTATTTGGGACAAATAACTGGAATCGGCTGTATTTCCAAAAAAGCCAAAAAAAATAAAAAATAAAATAAAACCCCTTCCCATTTCACCCATCCATCCATTCCAAATGTTTGTCTAGTTCTTCCTTGAATTAAGCTATCAACTTCCACAACAACAGATGGGACACATCGGGACTAGTGCATTTTGGCCCGATTAAGCGGCTGCCCAAATTATGCGAGGTTTCACTTAAATAGATAAAAATACAGCTTTGCAATTGATTTTCTGTACAATCAAATCACGTTACGATGGACTCACCATAGTAAAGTACTGTTCACTATATGATATGTAGTAAGCGCCGGTCATTGTGAATTTAATTTTAATTCTATTAAACAGCGATTCTAATTAGCGAAAATGGGAAGAATATATCCACAGGCTATAAAAGTAAAGATATATTAAGTACAAATTTACACTTTATTATCTTACCAATTAAAAAATTAGATGATACGTGAAATTTGGAAGAATATTTTCCACAGGTTAGGAAAATAAAAATAAATTTACGCTTACGTGCATAGCTTAATTAATATATACTGTAATATGTACATACTAGCTAGTTGACATTTCTGTTCACTGACATTTGTGGGTGGGGATAGTAAAAAAGATAAGCAATCAATAACAAAGAACACGGCACACACAAATTGCAAGTAACACAGTATGCACATGAGAATGGAGTAACAAGTTACGAAGCTTAAAAAATAGGAATGAAGAGAAGATTTATAAAATTAATTTTTTTATATGATTGAAGATTCCTTGGAAGTGTAAACACATTTCGCCATAATAACCCACAGAATTCCAGCTGTCGGTATTATTGCAAATTCAATAAGATCAAGTTTACTATCCATTTATAATAGATTGCACTAACAGAAAAGCCCAATAAACAGGCGACTGCTAATTGTTTTTATTGTTTTATGGTTATGACCTCCAGAAATCGGATCGAACCACGTGGTATGATCGGAGACAATCATAAAGTAATCTCGAGTGCTGCGGTCTCCTGCCTCAATTAAACAGCATGTTGTCTCAATTAAGCAAAGTAAATCCTGGCTATTTTCTCGATTTGGTTCTGTTCTTTAAGATTTGTCCCAAATAAATGGCTACCCCAATTAACTGGTAGTCCAAATAACCAGAATCCACTGTATTATATAACAATACTGAAAAGAACTACTGTCAGTACTGCTGTTTAACTCACTCAACTTGAATAAATTTCAAAACTAGTTCATGTCTTAATATTACATGCAAACTGTGTAATATTCCAATCCTAGTTAATGTCAGTTTTAAGAAATTAACTGAGCTTAAGAATTCCTGTTCCAAAGTAAACAGGAACTCGGTAAAACTCATAAATTTCACCTCACCATTATTGGCATCACAGAGTACTGTCAGAGCATACATGCAGGTTCCCAGTATCATATGAAACACAATTTTATTTACAAAAGCAGTTTAATTTAATACATTTAAAATTCTATTCAGATTTTTTAGCAATTGCAGTCATATACTAATGTTCAATTTAAATGTTGTGATCAAGCTTTTAGCATTAGTATTAGCCATAAAGGTCAAAAAAGCCTGAGACTTTTCTGCACCAGACAAAAAAGAAAGAAAGAGAAAAACCGATTCAAAGGTCCAGTTGACCTTTCAATTCCCTCAAGTGACTAGATTCATCCAATGTCACTTATTTTACTGTCTGCTTCCCCTCAAAGCTTTATAGACTACCTTTTAGAGGGATATCTGATTCAGTTTATAAGGCTTATAAATTGAATCAGATCTCATCTAAAGTACTAGTACTAGACATTGAATATAGGGACTCTGTCCCGTGTATTCAAAGTCTCTCTTCATATTAGCATTAGTAGAGGCATATGATGCAAGAAAGCAAGCTTATACAACATCAGCCAAAAAAAATAAAAAATAAAATAAAACTCCTTCCCATTTCACCCATCCATCCATTCCAAATGTTTGTCTAGTTCTTCCTTGACTTAAGCTATCAATTTAAGCTATCAACTTCCACAACGACAGATGGAAGTTTGTTCCAGCAATCAATTGCCCACTGGCTAAAGACAAATTTCCACACATCTATTCGACAACTGTCTTTCCTCAATTTCAGTTTATGCCCTCTCAGTTTTGTAATCTGAGCAAGAGGAAGAATCCTATTGAGCCTGCCCAATCCATTCAAGGCCTTTTACATCTCAATCAGATCACTTTGCAGGTGCCTAGTCTCCAGACACTGCAATTTGCAAAACTTAAGCCTTTCTTCGTAAGAGCACCCATCTGTTTCCCTCACCAGTCTTGTTGCCCTTCTCTGCAGTCTTTCTAGCAACTCTACATCCTTCCAGACCTGTACGCAGTTTTCAAGGTGTGGCCTGACTATTGCCTTATACAAGGAAATGATCACCTCCTTATACCTGCTCCATATGAGTGCCACTTTCAAGCAGTTGTCCACTTCAGATCTTTTTAAGAAGCTTAGTGGTTCTTTTTGGTAGCATAATTGCTGGCAAGTATAAGAAATTGTTTTTTGAGAGTTGTCTGACTACTTAATTTATTTTAATTCAGGTAAACAATTTATCTTTTACAATGATAACTCTTGAAAGCAGTGCAGTCTGATTACTTTGGGAAAGTTAGCCAGGTATGAATTTTTTATTACACAAACAGCTTTTAGTTTGCTTTTAGCCTGAAACTAAGGCATTTGATTTTGATTGAGTGGGTTTTTAATACAAATAGCCACTTTTATGTGCAACAGAATGTGGTTTACTATTCAGTAACAATTTTGCAATTCAGCTTAATGGGGCAACATGAGAGCTAACAAAACAGCAAGGGTAAAATCTAGTTTTTTGGTTCTCAGTTTAATTTTTATGGTATGATTTTTGATTCTTTAAAATCAATATGATTTGTATCATATTGGTTCTAAACATACTGATATGCTATTCATTGACTATTAGTAAATTAAAATGTTAATTGATAAAGGGGCAGCATGTCTCAGATATAATTGCAGTCAGTATTTTAATGGCATTATATTTCAAAGTAAATAAATCTCAGATTGTACTCGCAGACATAAGATTATTTAAATATAGCAAGTAAATAGTGAAGAGATATTCTAAAGTAATTAAAATACTGACTGCAATTATATCTGAGACATGCTGCCCCTTTATCAATTAACATTTTAATTGATTGATCTTGTTTTTATTGATCTTGTTTTTATTATAAGAATAATAAAAACAAGATCAATATTGATATTAAATGTCAAAATGAAAAAGTTACTATCTAAAATTAGTTCTCTGAGGCTAAAGCCTTTAATGTATTTTAGTCTTAACTTGTACGTTCTCT
Source organism: Mastigoproctus giganteus (assembly GCF_048544385.1). Taxonomy (NCBI): domain Eukaryota; kingdom Metazoa; phylum Arthropoda; class Arachnida; order Uropygi; family Thelyphonidae; genus Mastigoproctus; species Mastigoproctus giganteus. The sequence continues at coordinate 59,229,224 of NC_143580.1, forward strand.
CCCTCTTAATTTCAGTAATGCAGAGGCCTAAGCATATGAGGAACTTAGACGTTATTGGATAATCAGATAATTTCTTGTAATAATAGTTTTTCTTTATTTTTGGAACAACATATAATCTTTTAAAAAAAATCTTGCTACAAGTATGAAATCTTATATATGTTTTTAATTGTATGCATTCATTAAGAAAAAGAAAGCCAAAACACTGTCAAAATGAAAAAGTTACTATCTAAAATTAGTTCTCTGAGGCTAAAGCCTTTAATGTATTTTAGTCTTAACTTGTACGTTCTCTCTCTCTTAATTTCAGTAATGCAGAGGCCTAAGCATATGAGGAACTTAGACATTATTGGATAATCAGATAATTTCTTGTAATAATAGTTTTTCTTTATTTTTGGAACAACATATAATCTTTTAAAAAAAATCTTGCTACAAGTATGAAATCTTATATATGTTTTTAATTGTATGCATTCATTAAGAAAAAGAAAGTCAAAACACTGTAGATAAATCCCAAGCAGTTCTTTGGGTTACCTAGCGAAACACCTTTCAAGTAATTTGAATATATGTTTTTTAATACAGTGTGAGATGAATTATTTTATTTCTGTTTCTATTTTTTTTATTACAGGAGCATGCGCCGTTCGGTAAGAGGATCCATGAAAATTAAGCAGACTTATGATCATCTAAGAGAGAATGGAGATGGCACTTCTGTTAATCCATCTTCTTCTCGCAGCCCTCATGATTTTGATATTAAGCTATTACAACAAAAACGTCAGCAAGCAGAAATGAAAAGGTAAGTTATAAATATGTTTTTAGTATTATTAAACACTAATTCTTTACTTGTGATACAATAAAACTTAACCGTTATGGCATATCTTTAAATAACATTAGCAGTATTATGACTTGCAGCACATGTTACCATAGGAGCATGGGCATTATCCTCTACACATGCACGGAGACCAGAAATGGCTCGGGAGCATGCCATGTGGAACTGTTCACCCTGTCCCAGAATTATGGTTTAAAAGAGGGCATGAATAAGGACTCCCCTATCTCTGTTGATGGTATTATGTTCTGAAGAACAAATCTGCAAGCTTTTGAGAGTCATTTGTGGTTCTAATCCTATGCGAATGATCAAAGATGATGGCATTGCCTGGAGAAATTTGGTTTTCTCCTCCTAGAATTGTTCAATCGCAGCAGATTTCACGTAGTCTGCAGTCTTTATTGCGTTATTATGTTCCCCAATACAATCTTTAACCTACATTTTGTCTCTCCAACATAGCATTCCCCATAGTCCAGACATTTGACCTCATATATGACACCACTTGTATCCCCATTAGGCACATAATCTTTTACTTTTGACATGACTTTGTACAGTCTTTCCCCTGGGAGCTGCACACATCATGTCTGACAAGTGCATAATATTCTAGAGATCTGCCCCATTATGCCCGGACAGTCGGGAATGTATGTGGTGGCAATGGGTGAGAATGCCTCTCTTTGCCCGTGTTCCCCTTCTCGGATATTTGCCTGAGTTCCACTCCTACGGTAATATGTGCTGCGAGCTATGATCCAGCTGATGTTATTTAAGGATGTGCCGTAATGGTTAATTTTTACTGTTGATAAAGAATGCAGTCGCCTTTGAAAGCTATGTTATTTTTATCACTTTTATTACTTTTAATTTCACATATTTTAATTTTATCTATCATTTTATCACTATTAGCTTTACAGTCAGTGTATTTTATTTTTATTTTTACAACAAAATTTTATCCACTCTTATTTTATTATTATTTTAATAAATTTTCAGTTATAGATGGTTGGAGTGTTTCATTACAGTTATTATGAGTTAAATACAGTACATAACTGAGAAGCTAATTGCAATTGAATTTTTAATTTAAGTAATTTATTACTTTGCACAGAAAACTCGCAAAAGTAAACATTTTTTTCTGAGAGGTGAAATAAGAATAAGCTACAAGTTGTAATATATTCAGTTATAAATTGAATTATTTTTGCAAACAACAGCATGTGACATCCTTTTTAAAGCTATTAAATCACAAGAGGAAGAGCAAAGTATGTCCTGGAATGCATTAATTTCATAACAATTAATGCGTAACTACTGTATTTGATGAAAAAAATGCATTTTTTTCTGTAATGTGTAAAGTTAAAATTTTACATTGTAATTGTTGGTTACATTTTAAAGTTAATTAAAATTTAATGTTACAATTGTTGGTTACATTTTAAAGGTAATTAAAACTTAATGTTTAAAGTTAATTAAAACTTAATTTCAGAAGGCACCACTGTCCAACTCTGCTTAGCATTAATTTTTTATACAATTTGTTTATTGAAAGAAGCATATAACAGTTATGTCTTTTTGAAAAGAACTACAGTATTGAATATTGATACATTTTATTCTGTATTTAAGCTTTGTTACTTTACAGTATCAACTGTAAATCAAAAAGGGAGATATGCTTGATTCACTCTAGCATAACTAAGTAAGAACATTATCCTTTGTAAAACAGTTCAATATGTCTTTTGGTCATTGCTGTCTCTTCCTCACCCAATAAACACAAAGGTGAGTCAGGGAACAAGTGCTCTTACCACAGAACAATCACCATCAACAGTTGTGGTGTCACATAGCAATCATTTCCTCCCCCCACCATCATAAAGGAAGAACTTGGAACAACTATCAACACATGCAAACATATTCATTTCAAGTGGCTGAAAATGAAACTTAGGGCAAATAAACTGTTTTACTTTGAGATCCCCTGGCATGATAGCAGTTGACAGGTTACTCTGTGATATGAAGACTGCATGTGATATGTTACTCTGTGATATGGTAAAAGTGACCCATGCAACAAATAAAGATAATAATAAAATTTATTATCTTTGTTTCATGTAAATAAAAACAGAAGTTATCTTTTGCTTTTGGTGTTGAAAATGGAATAAATACAGACATATTCTTTCCTTAGGTAACACAGGCAGTTTACACACATTTGTTGGCAATAAAGCAGTATTCTCTCATTGCTCTCACTTAGAAATCCTACAGAGAGAGAGAGAGAGAGAGAGAGAGAGAGAGAGCATCTTGAAATATGAGAATTAAACTACCCACATGCTGAAATGAAATTGCTTACAATGAAAACTTGTTTAGGTCATCACATATTCATATTAAAAATTATTAAAAAACTAAGTAAATTTTATTTCCGGTTATAACACAGTGTTAAAAGATATCACTGATGTGTGTGGTACATCAGGGTTGGACTGCATGTATTTAATATATGTTGTAAAAGAATAAGAGAAGTTTACCTCAATATGATATGTAGAACACTTCTGTATGATACTCCCCAGAAATTAAAATGAATATAACATTACAGTAAAAATTAAATTAAAAAATTTAAAATATTACATTATAGTAAAAAATTGAAAACAGTTAAAAAAACAATTGAACACAATTAAAAAATCAATTGAGTGCAATTAAAAATTAAGTAAAAAATTAATTAAAAGAATTTAACGAAAATATTGCAAAACAATTTTCCTTCCTGAAGCTGACAACACTTTTTGACCACATGTCGTGATTAGAGGAATAAAAATACCTTTCATTTTATTGATTTTTAATTGATTCAATTGATTTTTAATTGTGTTTAATTGTTTTTTAAATTGTTTTCAATTTTTTACTGTAACATAATATTTTTGATTTTTTAATTTAATTTTTACTGTAATGTTATATTCGTTTTAATTTGTAGAGAGTATCATACAGAAGTGTTCTACGTATCATATCGAGGTAAACTTCTCTTATTCTTTTTCACATATTGAAATCAACATAGAATGTATTGAGCATCACAGCTCTGGTTTATACTATTAATATATGTTGAAGTTCATTGTAAAAAGATATCTGAGAAGACAAAATTTTGAATCCCCAATACTGAAGTTTTAGTCTCTTTTATTACATGGTTTTTAACACTTATCTGTACTTAATTTTTAGGATCTTATATGTAAAAAAAAAAAAAAAAAGGTAAAGTGCAGCCATTACCAACCCACTGCAGGATGAAAGCCTCCTCAACAGTTCATGCTGAGGAAAATGGACCTTAATCTGCCATGCTGGTCCAGTGCGGGTTGGCAGATCGACCGTATTCAGCAGTCAGGGGCTTGAACCCCGGTCTACTCAAGGAGCGTGTGCTACTGCACTTCCGCTCCTGACCACGCGACTACGGAGGCCATTATATGTATCGTGTTTATTTTTATTTTGTACTATTTTAATTTTTATATTCTTCTATTTAGTTGGTTGATTTGATTATAGTGGAATTAAAATTTGTATTACTAACGCTTTTTAGATAAAGTAAATCTAATGTACAAGTTAGTGCATTTGCATCATATCTGTACATAGCCAACTACATAAGTAGTTATAAATTGGCATCATTAAGTATATCTCATATTGTGAATACCTTCACAACAAGTTTCCATGGTATTGCACTACCTCGAATAAGTAACGCTTCAGCATAGGAGAAGATTATTGTTACTTATTTTCAGCGGATACCATCACCCATACGGCACTGTTTTGGAGCTTATTGACTCCTCATCAGTGGGTGGGCAGGTACCCTGGTGTTGCAATGATGACAACCCAGTTGCGAAGTATAAATCCACAATATGAGAGATGCCTGATGGTGTGGAGTAATTTAGATTACTTAAACTATACCACAATAAAGTAAATCTTAATTTAAGAGTTTAATTATTTTGCATATATTCTAATTTCTCATGCGGAGGACCTGAAATCCAGAAATTCCAAAACTCCAGAAAGTCTGTGTTCCCAAGCTTTCTGGATGAGGGGGTCTAGTACTGTATATCCAGAGTAAATTTCATAAGATTGTAGATCTCCCCTGACAGCAATTTCCCATCAATAACTGAAGGAATTTCTAAAGTCAATTAATTTCAATCAAGGTTCTAATTAACCAAACTCAGGTGGAGGGAGTAGGATTTCCCTGTGAGTTATTCTAAGTTTTCAGCTGGCACAACATGCATATTGGTGCATGAACAATAGAAAATGGCACAGTATGGTCTAAGTTGCTGATGCACTTAAAAATCCAACAACAGCCACGAGACTGTATGCCTGAACTTTGTGATTCCTTATTCTCTCTCTCTCTCTCCCCCACTCACTCCCCCCCACCTTCTGTCCCTCTCCTGTTTACTGTATGACTTCCAACTAATAATTATCAGTAGTGAGTGTAACACTTACATCATGTCATTACAGTGGTGATTATACAAAAAACTCATTTTGAGCAACCATATCGATGCATTCATATGGAGGCATGTGAGCCATTGATAATGCTGATTTATGTTAAGAAATTGCATCAGACAGCGAGTAGTTTATGATGTAATGTTTGTCAAACTTCCTGGATATTTACCATGCCTAGGAGTGCTGATTCAAAGTTAGCAAATAATAAGTAAATTTCTTCCTCTATTACTAGGAACTGAATTATGTTGAATTTACTTACAACTTATCATAAACAAAACAGTTAGTCTTCTTAATGACGGTTTGACCTTTGATTCAAAGATTGAAACAAGTTATGTGACATTCATGCCAAGGCAGAATTTCAAATTTGTACTAATGTGTTTTTTTTTAATGCCACAGTTGAGTTATTTGGACTTTGATGAGGAGTGTTGGACAAAATGCTTATACAAAACAAGAGTATTTTGTTTCTTAGTTACTAAAACCTTAGTTTCAGTAATAATATATCCTTTAATGTGGGATTTTTTTTTCATCCAGCTAGATGAAACACCACTTGATGCATATATGTTCCTTGACTCTAGCACACAGTTGCTCTTAGATGCTCTCTACATTGTGTTATAACTATATATACCATTAAACAAACATTTTTACAATTTAAATTTAAAAACGATGTGGAAAGCATAGTTTTTCAAGTAGATTTCATTGGGAGACAGATAAAGGTTAAACATAAAATATTGTAAGATAATTAAATCCATGTATGAGTTTTATGAAAGTTTGGTATATTGCAGGACTGATCTAGTGATATAATACTATATCAAACACATACAGCACTAAATTTGAATCTTGTTACATTTCTCAATTCTTGCCAAACCTACTTTCAGGCTAATACTGGCCTGAGGATAGAATATGGTATCAAAAATAAAATATATATATTTTTCCACATTTCATATCATTCTTCCTGTGGTTCATTATAAGTACTGGCAGAATAATATGTTAAAGCCATATGGCTTTGACATGTTATATGGAATGAAGTTATTTACTAATGTCTTAAGAGTGAATGTTTTCGATTTCAATTTCTTGGTTTCATCTTTTATGACATTCATTTTCTCACATCGGGTGGATGGGATCTATCCAGTTATATTAAAGGAGGCGGCAAAGCAACTAAGCAAACCCTTAGCCATAATTATGAGAGCATCCTTGGATTCAGGGGAGGTCCCCATGGACTGGAGATGTGCAAATGTATCCCCAATTCACAAAGGGGGATTGAAGGGTGACACGAGTAATTACAGACCAGTTAGTTTAACTTCTGTTCCAGATAAAATAATGGAGTCACTGGTTAAAGATGCATTGCAGGATCATCTAGACAAGACTGCAGCAATAATTCAGACACAGCATGGTTTTGTTAAGGGAAAGTCTTGTCTGACAAATTTGATAGGATATTATGATGTGGTTACAAAGGAACTGGATGCAAAAAATAATTTTGATATCATATATTTGGATTTCAGGAAAGCTTTTGACACTGTTGCTCATGGAAGACTATTGTACAAATTGGAGCAGAATGGTATTAAGGGTAAGTTGCTACAATGGATAAAAGGATGGTTAAGTGGGAGAAGACAGAGGGTGGTAATCAATGGGTGCTGCTCTTCGTGGACTAATGTTATTATTGGAGTCCCACAGGGTTTGGTGTTAAGTCCACTGTTGTTTTGTATAATTATCCGTGATATTGATGAAGGTATATCAGGCTTAATGTCGAAGTTTGTAGATGATTCAAAGGTTGGCAGGGTTGTTAATGACAGTAATGGCAGTGTGCTACTGCAACAGGATCTAGATAATTTGGGCAGATGGGCTAAGAAGTGGCAACTGAAGTTTAACCTTGACAAATGCAAAGTACTGCATATGGGTAAATGTAACCCCAGAGAAACGTACCAACTGTGTGGTACTACACTTAAGGTGGTACAAAATGAAAAAGACCTGGGAGTAATTGTGCAGTCAGATATGAAGTTTTCTGAGCAATGCAGACAGGCTGCCAGGGCAAGTCATGGGGTTTTGTCAATGATATATAGAAATTTTGCTAGCAGGGAGAAGGAGGTGATTGTCCCTCTGTATAAGGCAATGGTCAGGCCACGCCATGAGTACTGCGTACAGGTCTGGAGGCCTTATTTTAGGAAGGATGTAGATTTCCTTGAGCGTGTACAGAGAAGGGCAACAAGATTGGTGAGGGGAATGAAGGGATCCTCTTACCAAGAGAGGCTTAAGTTCTGCAAATTGCAGTGGCTGGAGACTAGGCACCTGCGCGGTGATCTGATTAAGGTATATAAGGCCTTTAATGGGTTGAGCACGCTGAATTCTGATGGGATCCTTCCACTTGTTCAGATTACGAACCTAAGGGGGCATAAATTCAAATTAAGAAAAGACAGATATAGAATAGATATGCGGAAATTTGCCTTTAGCCAGTGGGTGGTTAATTGCTGGAACAAACTTCCATCTGTCATTGTGGAAGTTGACAGGTTAAATAAATTTAAGGAGGAACTGGACAGGCATTTGGAGGGAATGGTGTGATTTTTTTTTTTTTTTTTTTTTGGCTGATGCTGCATAAGCTCATACATTTGCTTTCTTGCATCACATGCCACTACTACTACTACTACATAACTGCAAGAGGCCAGTGCTTTCTGTAATCTGAATTTCAGTAATAATATGTGGCCTAGGTGCCTTAGCTCTTGTTTAAAACAATTAAGTTTTCTTTAAGCTTGATGGGAATTACTATAGTGAGGTTTAGTATAGTAAGTAACTATTCTTACTGTATAGTTACTTACTATACTCATTAATGTTAAACAAGCTTACTATATACTTATTACCATGTGCTTATTCATGTCAATTTATCCATATTTATTGTTGTTTTTACTAATATGCTGATAACTGACTTTCTTTAGAAATCAGAGGGAAGAAGATTTAAGAGAAAATCATCCATTTTTTGATACTCCGCTGTTTATGGTTGGACGAGAAAGCAGGTTTCGTAAATTCTGTCAAACAATTGTTTGGGCACGTTATGATCCACATATACGTGACCCTGTTACAGGAAAGGAAAGAAAAATCAAATATAAAAATATGCAGTAAGCTATTAAATTATTTCATGTGTTTTGTTTTAGAATTTATCTTTAATTTTAACTTTAATTTTAGTGATAATGAATTAAAGTACTGCTTGAAAAAATTATTTTTTTCTCAAGAAATTAAAAGAAATATTACTATATATATATATATATATACGTCAATGGAAAATTTATGTATCTAGAATTTCATGCTGTATGAAGAATAGACTTTGTGATATTACCAGAAGTCACTTGCTACTTGTCTCTGGTACTCAGGTCCCATAAGTTAAGAGTCGATTGCAAAAGTATTAATTAGCCCAAAATTAGTATTTATGAAATACTGGTTGCACTTATTTAGTCTATGAAATGGTGACCAAAGTATAGGATTAGCACATAGCTGGTTTTGTGGAATCCTTGAATAAGTTGAAGGAACTCAGCTGTCATCTCTTTGCCAGAAATGATGTTAACTGACTCGTTCAAAGCACAGATTTGCCAGACACTCCTTAGATTAGCTAAGTCTAGATTCCACAGAAAATCTGTTCTTAAAGAAACACCATGAACACACCAGTCTTATAATTAAGAGCTTTGAGGATCCATCTAATAGAAGAGGGATTACTAAATTGCCTAAACAGTAGACATAGCAACTTAATCTCATATATAAAGTAGTAGGAGTGCTGTGGCTCGGTGAGAACTGAAGGGTGGTTCTCATATGAATCATGGCCCAATGAAATGTGCTACTTGTGCAATGTGTGGACATATCTAGAACGCCTTTGTGTGTGTTCAGTCCAAACAGTACGAGGAAATTAGGTGCAAACTCATCATTCTGATGGGCATTTATAAGAGCTTTAAGAACATGGTGTATGTGCTTGAAGCAACTAAAATGGGGATCCCCTCAAGCTCTCAGCTGCCCAACATGCCAGAGCCCTCACTTGGGTATCAGGCAACCCACATCTGTAAAAACGGCGTCTCCGTAGCCAGGTGGGAAGGAGCAGCAGTGTGTAGCACACGCTTCTTGATTAGACCGGGGTTCGAGCCCGTCACCACCAAATACGGAGGATGCGGAAAGGTCAAGGGAATGACCACCGCATATTCCCGGAGCAATATGGCCTTAGTTGCTAATGCTCCTAAAAAAAACCAAAAACAACAAAACAACATCTGCAAAAGAAAGCACTGGTCCCAAAGGAGGTGGTAATTGTTGGTGACTCTTATGGTCAGAGAAATGGGAAATATGTTGTGCACAAAGGATAGGTGGATAAGAACTAGTGTATGTCTGCCAGAGGCAAAATTAGATAATGCTTTAGAGCAGATATCATCTTTTAAGGGTATAAAAGGTGATACTGTTGTACATGTGGGCACTAATGATATTAAGGGTAGGAGATCTGAGATTTAATTAGCAGATACAGGGAAATATTGGGAAAAAGTTGTGAGTTAGGATTAAATTTGAAATGGTTTGCAATCCTGCACAGACATAATAGAAGGGAGTACACATTGAGAGCCTCGTTAATGAATATGGCCCTGGAGAGACTGTGCTAGGCTCATGGGGTAGAATTTATTTTTCTCAGCAATGGTCTGTGCTTATTAACAGAAGGAACTACGCTTAAATGGAAAGATTGCAAGAATATTTGCCTATGGTATTGAGACAGTGCTAAGTGGGTCAGAAAACTAATATAACTTGGGGGGGGGGATACACAGAATAAAACTAACTGCAGCTGCAAGCAGAAGTGAAAGTGACTCTTGCACTGCTTCTATTGGAACATGCAGCAACCTGGAAAGCAAAGTGTCAGGGGATTTCAAGCCCTGCTAAGGATCATCATGAAACAAGCAAATATATGGACTGTATTAGGGTAATTAAGAGTAATAACAGGTACATGTATACTTGAAAGTACATTAATGCTATGAGCATAACAAATAAATTTGATGAATTTGAAATACTGATTAAGACCTCAAATACAGACATTGTGGGGATATCAGAGACGTGGTGTCACTCAGACATAAGGGATGCAGAATTTGAATATGGGGAATACAATGTGTACAGAAAGGATAGACAAGACCACAGCAGGGGATCACACACTTAGTTAAGAAGTGTATTAAATCGAAGGCAGTGCATCCAGTCAACATGGGTGACTAGTGCAGTGTTGAGTCAGTTTGGTGTGACGTAAACACCGAGAAAATAAAAATGAGATTAGGAGTTTGTTATAAGCCTAATGACAGTGATGAGTATAACAAACAGCTATACAAACAAAGAGAGTGGACCAGTAAATCAAAATGTCTTGTAATGGGGGATTTTAACTTTTCAGATATTGACTGTAACTTGTGGGTTGGTCACTCACACACTAGCAAGATTTTTGTAGATTTATTGAATGATTGTTTTCTACAGCAGCATATTGGAGAAGCAACAAGAGGAAGCAATACTCTTTATCTGATTATCAGCAGCAACTCTTCATGCATTAAGAACCTGCATGTAAAAGACCCTCTGGGTGGCAGTTATCACTCTGCTAATGTGGGACTTACTTAAAGATGTAAGTACAGGAAAGGGAAGAGCTTTTGCTTCCATAACGGTGACTACAGTAGTCTCAGACAATTTTACATTTAGAATTTCTCTAGAATTCCTTCTAGAGAACTCTGTCGAAAATTGTAGAACCTTCCAGAAATATTCCCGATCTTTCTTCTGCATGTAACAGTATTCCAGAATTTTCCTGGACATTCTCGAATGTTGTACAAAGCTCCTGAATGCTCTAGAAATCTCCCAAATTTTGTAGGAAAAAAATTTAAAAAATAAATAGTAAAATAGATGGAAAAGATGATTAAAACCAACTACATGTCTTAGTGTTTGATCATTAACCTACAATATTTGAAAACTGAGGGTGATGAGAAGTTTTTAAGCACATATCTGAGTTTTTTTAACATATTTCCTGTGAGAATCTGTTGAAATTAATTCAAATAGGAAATTGATGCCGACCAGTGTAATGGATACAAAGTTATATAACAGTGTTACTCTAATTGTAATGTTCATTTGGTTAGTGATTCTCTAACAATACATAATATCTACATCAACTTAGATTTATTACAATGTAACTCAGTGAATTACTGAGTTACTTTGTAAGTATATATATATATATATATATATATATTGTTATTTTCTTTGAAGGTATATAAACAACACTAAGCATTATTCAGAAATTGACAGAGGGAGAATTTTTGAATTAGAAATGAAGTGCTTGTTAGTGAAGGGGGGAATCTTCTATAAATTTCTTTATTGTAAATTTTTGTTTTATTATTACACATGTACAGCCACTCTCCGACTTACATAAGGGTTGCATTCCGCGGAACTCTATGTAAGTAGAATTTTACGTTTCGGAATTTCCCTAAATGCTTATGCAGCACTCGCAACTTTCCGTGCTGAATTTGATTGAAGCAAAAAATAAATGTTCAGTGAACATGTAAATACAATTATTTATTCAATTTTTTTTATCTCATGCACAGGAAAAATTACAAAAGTGTACCAAATTACAAAAATTTCAAAAAGAGAGAGGTAACAGGCATAACATCAGCAAGTTTTACCTTTTGAGCATTGTTGCCACAATTAACTCTCCAGCTGACAAGTACGTCGCTGTGGAAGTTGAGGGGGTGTGGAGATTTAGAGGGAGTTTTTTTCCAACACATCACAAAATTTCTCTGCAGCTGCAGAATCAGCACTGATGACTTCACCGTGTACCTTAATGTTATGGAAACCAGCACAATGCCTGAACCTATTAAACCATCCATTGCTTGCCATGAACTTGGCTTGAGGCTTGCCGTACTTATCCTTAATATCTTCATAAATACTTGTTGCTTTTGCTTGTATGACCATTGGACTCAGGGGCACTTGCTTCTGAATCTGATTTTCCATCCATATTATTAATAGCTTTTCCATCTTTGATGAGCTGGATATCATCATTCTTCTGTTTCTTCTGCCGACCAGGCTGGCTGGGTAGGTAAAGTGCCTGCCTGGTAACTCAAAGGTCGTGGGTTCGAATCCCGCCTCGGGCTTGGATCAAAGTACTGCAAAAACCTTGGTGCGTTACGGCCACAGAAGCCGATGCGCCAACAACTACCAAAAAAAAAAAAAAATCTTCTCTTTCTTGGTAATTCCTTTCTACTTCTAACTCTTCTTGTTCTCTCTCTCTCTCTCTCTGGGTAATTCAGAAATTTTTTTTTTTTGGCTGGTGCAGCATAAGCCTCAGGCTTCCTTGCACCATATGGCTAATAATAATAATAATATAGCACCTGAACACTGTTCTGTGATCACTGTTGATCTTAAATGCATTGATCTTTCACTGTTGAAGCAGCGAGACCTAATTCCCGTGCAGTAGGTAAAAAACTTTGTCCTCCTTTGTACTTCTTAATTAATCATTTTTTCTAAATCAATTTTGTTTTGTTTCCTAGCGATGCCAGCACTTGCACTTTCCGTTTTTCTCTTTCCCTTCACCATTGTAATAAGTAAATAGGAATGAAGAGAAGATTCTGAAAATTTATTTACAAGGCATAATTTCTTATGGGTTTAGGTAATTAACTATATAATATCGGTGCAGATACACCATAGTTTACCCATAAATTTGAACTACATATGTAGTGTAAAGGCATCGTTTTAATTGTATCTCATATTGTTGGTGCCTTCACAACGAGATAGCTGGTATTGCACTACTTCAAATAAATAATTACCAACACCATTTGGCATCTCTCGTAGTGTGGAAATAATTTCGCAACTGTGATGGCATGTTGCATTACCAGGGTACCTGCCCACCCACTGATGATGAAGCCCACTAGCTTTGAAATGGAGAGAACTGGGACTTTACAACACTTATTAAAAAGATAGTAGAGCAAGATGGAAATGAGTGGGAAATGTGGGCGAAAATTAAAGAAAGTGCAAAATCATTTTATTACTCAAAAATTAAGGAAAGAAACAAACAGTGTAGAAATAGAGTGAAAGATCTCTTACAAGAAAAAAGAATTTACCAATGGTGCGAGGATGAAAGGGCAACAGCAGAAGTACAAGCAGTTATTGACAGTATAATATTGGAAGAAGAAAAAGAAAAGGCGTGAAAAATACAGCTGAAATTTAGGGAGGCTGATAGTCCTTCAGCTGTGTTTTACCAAAGAAGACTAAGGCTAAATAATTTACGCAAAATGGTTCAGGAAATTAAAGACAATGAGAATACACATTCAACAATGCTCACTATTATGAATCGTTTTGTAAATTACTATGAAAAAGAGCTTGCTTTGCAGAAAAAAGAGAAACACGACTCCATTTGGACGATTGGACAATTCACACCCGAACAAAAAGCATTACAGGACAGGGAAATAATTATGGGGGATCTAACTGTGGCTCTAAAATCATGTAAATTATGATGTGTACCGGGACCGGATGGTTTGGGGGTTGAATTTTATAAGAAATTTTGGAACCTGTTAGAGCCTATTCTTCTGGCCATCTTTAGCAAATTTTTTCAGGAGGGGATTGTACCCGAAGGCTTTTTAAATGTCTATACTACTTTCATTCCGAAGCATGGACAGGATTTAACAAAAATTGGTAATTGGAGACTTATAATGTTAGCTAATTGTGACAACAAAATATTTGCAAAGATTTTGATAGTTAAGTTAAAAGGCGACGTAACCCAGGTAGTTAGAAGCACATAGTGCTACGGTATACCAGAGAGGCGGATAGAATATAACCTTTGGCTATTAAAGGATATATCAGAATATCGGAAATGAAAGAGTTACAATTTAGCATTAGTATCAATTGACCTAGAAAAGGCTTTTGATAGAATTGACCACAACTACCTTTTCTCTATAATTGAAGATACGAACATAGGATCTCAGTTGTTTATAGTCCTGAGAAATCTATATACACGTAGTAGCACAAGACTTTTGATAAATGGAGAAAATTCGAAAAACATTAAAATTGATAGCGGAGTAAAGCAAGATGTCCGCTTAGTCCTTTGTTATTTACGTTAGCACTGGAACCACTACTGGGAAAAATAGACAGAACTGAGGTCATTCAGGGGATACCGTTGCCAAAGCCAGCAGAGCAGTGTAAATGTATAGTGTATGCAGATGATGTTACCGCCACTCTCAGTACGAGTTATGCGGTGGAAAAATTTATGTCACTCGTTAGATCTTTTGGTAAGAAGTCGGGGTTGGTTAAACATAAATAAAGATAAAACTAGGATCAAATTGTTAGGGGAATGGGTAAATCGGTCTTTAGCACAACAAGAAGTGGAGTCGGATAAATCAATTCAAATATTGGGAGTTTCGTTTAGAGAGAGTCCCATGCTACCTGTAGGAGGGCTCACCACTAAAATATGGGAAAGTTTAAAAGAGTAGGAAGTGGAACAATTTTCTTTTGAGAACAAATCCATCATTGTTAGAACTGTAATTCTTCCTATAATCTTATACACGGTGTTTATAATGGGAATCACAGCTAGGACAATGAGACGATTTTACGTTCCAACATTTCAGTTTTTATGGGGAGGAAAACGGCAAGAGATAGCGCAGAAATTTTTATTTTTACCATGGGAAGATGGGGGAATAAGTATTCCAAAAATTAATTTGAGGCGTAGCTGTAAGAGACTGCTGGATGTGGCTAATATGGTGCAGTCTAACCATTTAATAGCGATACTGATAAAATATTTTATGGGATTTAATACAGCCTTAATTAAAGGCGGCAATTATCTAGGGCCAAAAGTAGAGACAATTTCTATATATTACAAAAAAATTCAGGATATGTGCACACAGTTAAGGGAGAAAGATATAGATCCTTTTAAGGGTGGTTTAAAACAACTCTACTGGACACTGTTTAACACAGAAAATCCAGAAAAGCCAAATTTAGGAAACCATAACATGCAGTTGTTTTTTAAAAATCTAAAAATTGGCGGAAACTACCCATCACTTATTGACTTTTCGTGGAGGGTTGGTTATGGAAATATACCAGTGAACAATATCACATATAGATTTAGTCAGACAGGCAACAGATTATGCCAATTTTGTTCAATCAATTTTGTACCGAAATTGAAACAGTGTACCATTTATTTTATTACTGTCGATTCGTGCAGGAGTTTAGAAGCGAATTTGTAGATTTTTGAGGATAAGACAGTTCACACTGGAGGAGGTAATTTACTTGCAATTCGATCATCCCTTGGGCAAGAAAAAAATGTTCACGATATTTTTAATTACAGAGGCAAATCATGTGTGGAAGCTTCGAAAACGGAAAAGGTTTGGGACCTTTAGGGGATCTCTTTGGGACTAGAAACAAACTATGTCTGCTTCCATGCAAAGATTTTCACAGTTGGAAAAATGGCATTTAGGGTCTGATAAGTTTCTGAAAAGGTGGGGAGAGACACCTCTTCTGTGCAGTTTGGTTGGAGATGAGGTTCATCTAACCCCGGGGACTCACATCTGGTGAGTATGGGCTTGGCACACCCAGGGTCCTGAGCTGGATATCATCATTCTTCTCTTTCTTGGTGATACCCTTCTACTTTTGACTCTCTCTCTCTCTCTCTCTCTCTCTCTCATGGTAACTCGGGAACTTTTTTTTTTTCCTGGTGCAGCATAAGCCTCAGGCTTTCTTGCACCATATGGCTATTAATAATAATAACAATAATAATAAGTACTAGTTTTAGTTATTTGGGGAAAAAAAAAAAAAAAAAAAGCACCTGGTTTTTTTTCGTTTATATTCAGTTTTCTTAATAAAAATCTAGATCTCTTAGACTCTCATCAAAACAATTCCATGATATAGGTTTGAATTTTATAACTCATTTGTTTGGTTTAATAGATCTGGTCCAACGGGTTATTTTTCACATTAAATTCACAAATAGCTTTGAAATGATCGTCTGAATTAAGATTTTTCATGATTTAGGTTTGGATTTTATAATTCATTTGTTTGATTTAATAGATCTGGTCGAATGAGTTTTTTTTTTCCACATTAGAAGTAGTGCAATATCAGCTATCTCATTGTGAAGGCACCCACAATATGAGATATGCAAAATTAAAACGATGCCTTTACACTACATACGTAGTTCAAATTTATGGGTAAAACTATGGTGTATCTACACCGATATTATATAGTTAATTACCTAAACCTGTAGGAAATTATGCCTTGTGCATTTTGTCTTCAAATACACAGAAGGCAAAATACGTTTTCACGATTTTTTTAAGTTTGCCCTGGCTGGCAAACTTACATAAAGTTGAATTTCCATAAGTCGAGTATTACATAAGCCGGGGAGTTCCTGTATATTGCTTTTAAAACTGTTGGGTTTCCATAGAGGATCTGAAGCCCATAAAAACATATAGTTGTCCTAAAATCATATTGCAAAAATTTCACGGGTTTCGGGACTATGTGCAATACATATTCACCTTATATATGAATATTTAGTGCATATAGTCCATAATAAATCAAAGTAAGTAGTCTCACTTTGATTTATTTTTGTAAAGACGAACTTTTGTGTAAATGATTACAAATCAAATACAAAACAATTAATAGGTACTGAGACTTGAAACTAAATCTTGCATGTTCCAAAATGTCACAGTCTCCAATACATGCAATGTAGTATAATGCACCACTATTTTTAACTACTTCCAGCCTTCTTGCATTAGTATGATCTATCTATTTTAGGTGTTTTGCAATGTTTCAAGTCAAGCACTTGATCAAGTATCAACGTGAATTTTATATAATTTTTTTTGATTTAGTACTTCTTGCTTTTAAACTTTGTGGACTTATGTGTTATCTTTGTCCTTTTTGAGCCGTCTTAATATTACGTGAAATTAAATCCATAAGAAATTAGATTGTTCATAAATTTTTTTCAATGTGTAAATAACATCTTCAGATGTTGGCAAACCTTATATGCATTGATTTTTGGTCTGTTCCAGAAGAACAATACAGATCATGTATTTAGAAGACAGCTTCTTCTTTATACATGGATTAGTTTAGTAATAATGACTTTAAAACAGAATTTTGTGCAGACTGTTAAAAATAAAGCCAAACTAAGAGAAAATATTGTTTATAAATTTATGCAATTCTGTATTTCAGTTTTTCTTTTATTTTTAGCAATCTTCTAGGCTTGGTGACTTATTTAGATTGGGTTATGATTCTCATTACGACCTTGTCTTGTATATCAATGATGTTTGAAACAGCTCAGCGCCGTATAATGAATACACCAGTCCTTCAAGTAAGTTTTTATTTTATATTAAAAATTTTTGTTACATAAGGGACTGCCTTTCTTCTACTTGTACTAATAATGATGAAGTAACATGTAGAAAAAGACTTAATATTTAAGCCACTCATCAAATTAATTTCGATCGATCTAAAAAATCACAATATAATTAGTAGTAATGGCAAATGATGCAAAAAAGCAAGCTTATATAACATCAACCAAAAAAAAAAAACCCACATTTCACCCAACTGTACCCTCCAAGAATTTGTCTAGTGCTCCCTTGCTATTCAACCCATCCACTAATCAACCAACCGCTGGCTGAAGGAAAACTTCTGCATATCCTGTAACCATCCTTCTCAACTTGAATTTATGCCCCATCATGTGTGTAGTCTCAGAAAGTGGAAGAATACCATTAACATTTGGCTTACTCAATCGATTCAAGGCTTTAAACACCTCAATCAGATCTCGCTATTGGTGTCTCGTCTCGAGATGCTGCAATTTGCAGAACTGAAGCCTTTCTAGGTAAGAGCACCCTTTTGTTCCCTTCAACAGTCTGATTGCCCTTCACTGCACCCATTCCAGATCTATATTCTTCCTAAAGTGAGGTCTCCAGACATGTATACAGTACTCAAGGTGCAGCCTAACCATGGCCTTATACAAAGGGATAATTACCTCCTTATCCCTCCTAGCAAAGTTTCTATATATCATTGAAAAAACCCCATGAGTTGTCCTGGCAGCACATCTGCACCACTCAGAGAATTTCATGTCTGCTGTACAATTACACCCAGTTCTTTTTCATTCTCCACTACCCTGAGTGTAGTACCACACAGTTGATAAGTTATTCTGCAGTTACTGCTACCCATGTGCAGTACCTTACATTTGTCAGTGTTAAACTTCAACTACTATTATCCTAGATCTTTTTGGAGTGCTCACCCTGATTACTGTTATTACCCACCCTGCCAACCTTTGTATCATCTGCAAACGTAGGCAAAGGAATGGGTTTTAATTTCAGAAAAGGAAATTATGATGCCTTAAGGTACTACATGGCCTCTGTTAACTGGGTAGATATCGCGCAGAGAATGAATACATTTCAACTGTGGTATGCTTTTAAAACATTAATCACAGATGCCTTGAATGCTATATACCATTAAAAAAATACTCCACGAAGAGGGTTCCAAGTTGGATGAATAGTGAAGTTGCCGCATTACTTGAGCAGAAAAAGGTGGCATGGAAAGGTTACAGAGCAATAAAAAGTACTGAAGCCTATAACAGCTACAAGGTGATGTGTAATAGAGCCACAGAAAAGGTTCGACAGGCAAAGGCAGCTTATGAGAAATCACTAGCAAACAGAGCAAAGAGGGGTGGATAAAAAGAATTCTTCACATATATAAATGCCAAGAAGAGCAGGACAAACCAGATCGGACCTTTACGTAAGGGAAAGGGGATAGTATTAAATACGCCAGCTGCCGTTGCAGATGAACTCAACAGTTATTTTGCATCGATATTTACAAATGAAAAGCCTTTTGTGGCAATGGGAAATTGTGGGAGCGAAGTTAAAAAATATGTAATTAATGATATTGAAATTTCGCAAGATTATTTAATGAAAAAACTTTTGAGCCTACAGACCAGTAAGGCTCCTGGAGTTGATGGAATATACCCTATAATCTTAAGAGAGGCGGCAAGCGAGTGCATTGAACCATTGAGGCTAATTATGCGAGCATCACTAGACTCTGGGGAGATTCCCTTGGATTGGAAAAGTGCAAATATATCTCCCATACATAAGGGTGGCTCTAAAAGTGAAGTTGGAAATTATCAACCTGTCAATCTGACTTCAGTAGTAGGGAAAATCATGGAGGCAATGATCAAGGGTGGAATTCAGGATCATTTGAATCGAACTGAAATTCTCAAGGATACTCAGCATGGTTTTGTAAAGGGAAAATCATGTTTAACAAATCTGGTTCGTATTTTGAAAGGGTCACTCACGAGCTGGATTTAGGGAATAATTTCTACATTGTTTATTTAGATTTCAGCAAAGCTTTTGACTCAGTCCCACATGAGCAGTTGCTTTATAAGCTGGAACAGGTTGGAATCACTGGGAAAATCCTTAGATGGATAGAAGGATGGCTTCAGGGCATGAGGCAGAGGGTTGTGATAAATGGCTATTCCTCAGATTGGGTTGATGTAAGAAGTGGGGTTCCCCAAGGATCAGTATTAGGGCCACTGTTGTTTTTAATTTTCATAAACGACATCGATGAAGGGATAGAGGGCGTGATGTCTAAATTTGCAGATGATGTTAAAATTGGTAGAGTAGTTAATGATCACTGTCAAGCTGAGCTTCTTCAGAGAGACCTAGATAGACTTCAGGAATGGTCAGAAAAATGGCAGCTGTGCTTTAATCCAACAAAGTGTAAGGTATTACACCTGGGAAACAGTAATCCCAAAAAAACTAATTCACTTGGTGGAGTTCAACTAAACCCAGTACTGGAGGAAAGGGACTTGGGTGTTACGATACGGTCAGACATGAAATTCTCTGAGCATTGTAAACAGGTTGCAAGGAAGGCCCATGGTGTCCTATCGATGATCTATCGAACTTTTGCAAGTACAGATAGGGACGTGATAATCCCATTATATAAGGCTTATGTTAGACCACACTTGGAATACTGTGTTCAAGTATGGAGACCGCACCTAAAGAAAGACATCGAGCTTCTTGAAAGGGTGCAAAGAAGGGTAACTCGCCTGGTGAGATCGGCAAAAGGGCGTCCTTATGAAGAAAGACTTTGAATATGTGGGTTGCAGAGTTTGGAAACTAGACACCTTAGAGGAGATTTGATTGAGGTGTTTAAGGCTCTGAGAGGCATCAGTAAAATGAATGAGGACAAAATTTTCAAGATTATAAATGATGCTAGAACTAGGGGACATAAATTCAAGTTACAGGGGAAAATGTTTAGATTGGACTACAGGAAGTTTTATTTTAGCCAGCGAGTTATAAATTACTGGAATAAGTTGCCTTCATGGGTGGTAGAGGCCGACAGTTTGGGGAAATTCAAAGGTCATCGGGATAGTACTTTCGGGTAAGGGAAGTGCATAGGATGATAGGTTTAATTTCCTTTTTATTTATATTTTTTTTTTTTTTTTTTTTTGGCCGACCGGGCTAGCCGAGTGGGTAAAGTACCTACCTGGCAACCCAAAGGTCGCGGGTTCGATTCCCGCCTCGGGCTTGGATCAAAGTACTGCAAAAACCTTGGGAGGTGCAATATGGCCACAGAAGCCGATGCGCCAACTACCAAAAAAAAAAAAAAAAAAAATTTATTTTTATTTTATTTTTTTTATTTATTAATTATTATTATTTAGTTATTTATTTATTTTTTTTTTGTGTTTATCATTGTTTTGTTCGGATTTTTTTTTTTTTTTTTTGGCTGGTGCAGCATAAGCCATAGGCTTTCTTGCACCATGCAGCCGTTACTAATACTAATTAAGTATGATATACCTTCATATCATGGGTAAATATGGAAAACAGTGGATCCAGCACTGAACCATGGGAGACTCCCACAATAACATTAGTCCAGGAAGAGCAGTGCCCATTGATAACCACCCTCTGTGTTCTTCCACTCAACTATCCCTTTATCCATAGCAGGAACTTGACCTTAATGCCACATTGCCTCAGTTTGTGTAGAAGTCTTTTATATGCAACAGTATCAAAAGCCTTCCTGAAATCCAAGTATATGATGTTAAATAATTTTTTGCTTCCCGTTCCTTGATCACTGCATCATAATAGCCAATCAGATTGGTTAGAGAAGACCACCCCTTAACAAATCCATGCTGTGATTGCAGTATAAACTGCATGCCTGTCCAATGGTCCTGCATTACTTCTTTAACAAGCGCATCCGTTATTTTCCCTGGAACAGATGTTAAACTAACAGGTCTATAATTACTCATGTTGCCTTTTGATCTCACTTTATGAATTGTGGTTATATTCACACTTCTCCAATCCATAGGGACCTCCTCTGAATTCAAGGATGCTCTCATAATTATGTCTGAAGGTTCGCTTACCTCCTTTTCTGCCTCCCTTAATATAATGGGATAGATTCCATCTGTTCCAAGTGCCTTTTTTATGTCTGTCCTCGACAATTTTTCCTGCACTTTCTTTTCAGTTATCATAAAGTCATTTAGCTCCTTGTTAGAATTTGATAAACTTATGACATCCCCTTCCCTAAAGAATTCCTCATGTGGGAATGTAGATGCAAAATACTGTATTCAATTTTTCCACAAACTGAGCAGGGTCGTCAAGAGTTAATTCATAGAGATCAAGTGGCCCAATGTGATTTAACCCCTTCCTACTACTGTTATTATAAGCATAGAAGTCTTTGCTGTTTTTCTTTTCATTCTTTGCCAAAGACTTCTCATAATCTGCCTTAGCTTGCCTGACCTCCTTTGTGACTTGATTACAGACTGATTTATGTCTACTATGGGTTTGTGTATCACCTGATAACTTATATGCCTCCCATGCACTTTTCTTCTCTGTCATGTGTCTTAATTGTTCATCTGACATTCATTTAGATCTAAGCCTTGAACAGTATTTCTTTGTTGGTTTGAAAAGCATAGTAGCTTCTTTGATTTCTTCCCTGAATACTTCCCATTTAGAATTTTCTGTTGTTAAGATCATCAGTTGGTTCCAATGTACACAATTTAAAAACTGTCTGAGACCTCTATAGTCACCCTTATGAAAGCAAAAGCCTTTCTCTTTATCCTTGACAGTAGTTATGTTTTTAATTAAATTCCACATTAGTACACTGTGATCACTGCTACCAAGTGGGTCTTTTACTTGCAGATTCTTAATGCATGAAGAATCACTGCTGATGACGAGATCAAGAGTATTGCTTCCTATTGTTGCCTCTCTAATATGCTGCTGTAGAAAATAGTCATCCAAGAAATCCACAAAACTCACAAATTCCAGTCAACATCTGGAAATTTAAAATCCTCCATTTTGAGATATTCTGATTTGCTGGTCCACTCTATTTCTCTGTTTAGCTGTTTGGTATACTCATCATAGTCATTAGGCCTCTGACACACTCCTACTCTCAGTTTTGTTTTCCTAGTACTAATATCACACCAAATGACTTAACATTACACTCTACCCCTCTTCTCTTCTATCTGTCCTTCCTGTATACATTGTACTTCCCCATATTCAAAGTCAGCATCACTTATGTTTCAGGTGCCTCCGTAGCCAGGTGGGAAGGAGCAGCAGTGCATAGCACACACTTCTTGATTAGACCGGGGTTTGAGCCCGTCACCACCAAATACGGAGGATGCGGAAAGGTCAGGGAATGACCACCGCATATCCTGGAGCAATATGGCCTTACTTGCTAATGCTCTTAAAAACCAAAAAACAACAACAAAACTTATGTTTCAGTGACACCATGTTTCTGCTATTCGTACAATGTCTGCATTTGATGAGTTAATCAGTACTTCAAATTCATCAAATTTATGTATAATGTTCCTAGCATTAGTGTACATTCAAGTATACACCAATGAGTCAAATCATTATGACCACCTACTTAATATGATGTTGGTCCTCCACATGCAGCCAAACAGCTTGTACCCGGCAAGGCATGGATGCTACAAAATTTTTAAATGTGTCTTGTAGTATCTGGTACCAACGCGTACCAGCTACCACAACCAGAGAGGGTAATACTCTTGATCTGGTTATCAGCAGTGATCATTCGTGTATTAAGAATTTGCAGATAAAGGAACCACTAGGTGGCAGTGATCACAGTGTACTGATGTGGGATTTACTTACAGATATAATTACCATCAGAGGTAAAGGAAACTGTTTTTGCTACCGTAAAGGTGACTACAGCAGTCTCAGACAGTTTTTAAATTCTGTACAGTGGGACCAACTGACGATGTTACCAACAGTAAATTCTAAGTGGGAAGCATTCAAGAAATTAATTGTGGATGCTATTAAAAGTTTCATACCTATTAAGAAATATTGTTCAAGGTTTAGGCCTAAATGGTTATCAAATGAACTAATGAGACTCGTGACAGAGAAGAAAATGCATGGGATGCATATAAATTATCAAATGACTCAGAAGCCTATGGCAGATATAGCTAGTCTGTTGTATTCAGGTCACAAAGAGGTTAGGCAGGCGAAGGCAGATTACGAGAAATCTTTGGCAAAAGATGCTAAGAAAAACAGCAAGGATTTCTTTACTTATATGAACTCTAAAAGGAAGGAGATGAATCTGATTGGTCCACTTGATATCAATGGTTCGTTGATGATTCTGCTCAGATAGCAAACAAACTGAATGAGTATTTTGCATCTGCATTCATGCATGAGAGTTATTAAGGTTTGAAAATGGCAGAAGGTTATCAAATTGTAGCAGGGTGCTTAATGGTTTTGTAATAACTGCGAGCAAAGTGGAGGAGAAATTGTTGAAGTTAAACCTAAGAAAGGCACCTGGGGTGGATGGGATCTATCCAGTTATATTAAAGGAGGCAGCAAAGCAACTAAGCAAACCCTTAGCCATAATTATGAGAGCATCCTTGGAGTCAGGGGAGGTCCCCATGGAGTGGAGATGTGCAAATGTATTCCCAATTCACAAAGGGGGATCGAAGGGTGACATGGGTAATTACAGACCAGTTAGTTTAACTTCTGTTCCGGGTAAAATAATTGAGTCACTGGTTAAAGATGCATTGCAGGATCATCTAGACAAGACTGCAGCAATAATTCAGACACACCATGGGTTTGTTAAAGGAAAGTCTTATCTGACAAATTTTATAGGATATTATGATGTGGTTACAAAGGAACTGGATGCAAAAAATAATTTTGATATCATATATTTGGATTTCAGGAAAGCTTTTGACACTGTTGCGTATGGAAGACTACTGTACAAATTGGAGCAGAATGGTATTAAGGGTAAGTTGCTACAATGGATAAAAGGATGGTTGAGTGGGAGAAGACAGAGGGTGGTAATTAATGGGTGCTGCTCTTCGTGAACTAATGTTATTAGTGGTGTCCCACAGGGTTCGGTGTTGGGTCCTCTGTTGTTTTATATATTTATCAATGATATTGATGAAGGTATATCAGGCTTAGTGTCGAAGTTTGCAGATGATACAAAGGTTGGCAGGGTTGTTAATGACAGTAATGGCAGTGTGCTACTGCAACAGGATCTAGATAATTTGGGCAGATGGGCTAAGAAGTGGCAACTGAAGTTTAACCTTGACAAATGCAAAGTACTGCATATGGGTAGAAGTAACCCCAGAGAAACGTACCAACTGTGTGGTACTACACTTAAGGTGGTAGAAAATGAAAAAGACCTGGGAGTAATTGTGCAGTCAGATATGAAGTTTTCTGAGCAATGTAGACAGGCTGCCAGGGCAGGTCATGGGATTTTGTCAATGATATATATGAATTTTGCTAGCAGGGAAAAGGAGGTGATTGTCCCTCTGTATAAGGCAATGGTCAGGCCATACCTTGAGTACTGCGTACAGGTCTGGAGGCCTTATTTTAGGAAGGATGTAGATTTCCTTGAGCGTGTACAGAGAAGGGCAACAAGATTGGTGAGGGGAATGAAGGGATCCTCTTACCAAGAGAGGCTTAAGTTCTGCAAATTGCAGTGGCTGGAGAATAGGCACCTGCGCGGTGATCTGATTGAGGTGTATATGGCCTTGAATGGGTTGAGCACGCTGAATTCTGATGGGATCCTTCCACTTGTTCAGATTATGAACCTAAGGGGGGGCATAAATTCAAATTAAGAAAAGACAGATGTAGAATAGATGTGCGGAAATTTGCCTTTAGCCAGCGTGTGGTTAATTGCCAGAACAAACTTCCATCTGTTGTTGTGGAAGTTGATAGGTTAAATAAATTTAAGGAGCAACTGGACAGGCATTTGGAGGGAATTGGGTGATTTTTTTTTTTTTTTTTGGCTGATGCTGCATAAGCTCATACATTTGCTTTCTTGCATCACATGCCACTACTACTACTATTACTACTACGTAACCACCAGATCCTTTAACTCCTGTAAGGTCTGTGGTTGAGATGCCGCAGATCGAAGTTGCTGTTCCTACACAAACCACAGAGCCGGCCGGGCTAGCCGGTTTGGGTAAAGTGCCTGCCTGGCAACCCAAAGGTCGCAGGTTCAAATCCCGCCTCCAGCTTGGATCAGAGTAGAAAATGCAAAAGCCTTGGGAGGTGCAATATGGCCACAGAAGCCGATGCGCCAACAACTAACAAAAAAAAAAAAAAAACCACAGATACTCGTAATTGATGTCTGGGGAATTTGGAGGCCAGAGCAATACCTGGAAGTCTTCCTCATGTTCTGCAAACCAGTCTCGAACAATCTGGGCGTTGTGGCATGGTGCATTATCCTGCTGAAAGACGGCACTACCAGAGGGGAAGACCGTTGCCATTAAAGGGTGTACCTGGTCAGCAATGATGTTTAGGTAGGTGGTAGACATCAGAGTGCCCAGCCCATGGATGTCTGCACCCAGCATATCCCAGCAGAACATCAACCAAAGCATGACACTGCTGCCGCCACCAGCTTGTTTTCATCCCACAGTGCATCACTTCCCCATGTAAATAACGCACATGTATCCAGCCTTCCACATGTTGCAACAGGAAACGTGATTCATCAGACCAGACAACCGCCTTCCAATCACTCAAGGTCCAGTTTCAATGCTTGCATGCCCATTATAGGCGATTTCGCCAGTGAACTGTGGTTAGCATGGGCCGCTGAAGCGGCCTGCGGCTATGCAGCCCCATTTTCCGCAGGGTTTGATGTACTGTGTGTTGTGACACATTACTGCTGTCACCAGCATTCCAATTACTTGCGAGTTGCGCTACAGTTGCCCTTCTGTTGCCATGTACCATCCAGGAGAGCCTTCGCACATCTCGAGCATCAATGAGCCTTGGTCATCCAACACCTCGCTGGCAGTTTGTGGGTTTTCCCTCCTTGAACCATTTTCCGCTGACCATGAGCATCCCAGCAGCCGTGCCATTTCGGATATGCTCTGACCAGTTGTCTGGCCATTATAATTTGGCCTTTGTCAAACTCGCTTAAGTCTGCTGCCTTTCCCATCTGAAAAACAAGAGTAACACTGATTAATGGAGCTCAGTATCAGGTGTTTTTTATGCCATGTCCTGACTCACGCATGTGCCGTAGTTTACCTGCAGTTGCTTCGATTTGCATAATGACTCACTGGTCATAATGTTTTGGCTCATCGGTATACAAGTACGTGTTGTTATTCTTTGTTTCCCTAACACAGCCCATGTATTCATTTGTTCTATAATGACCAATGACAGGGCCTGAAATCCCAGACACTTTGCTTTCCAGGCTGCTGCATGTACCAATAGTACCAGTGTAAGAATCACTTTCTCCTCTGCCTGTAGCTGTAGTTAAACTATTAGTCTGTATATCCTTCCAAGCTAGCAGTTTTCCAACTCACCTCTCACTGCCTCGATAGCATCAGCAAATATTCTTGCACCCTTTCTAGTCAGATATATTCCAATTCCTGTAAAAACAGTCTCTGTTGTTAACAAGCACAGACCACACTGAGAAAATTTCCACCCCATGAGTCTTGCACATTCTCTCCAGGGCCTAATTGATTGACAAGGCTCTCAACATATTCTCCCTCCTATCGTGTCTGAACAGAATTGCAGACACTTTTAAATTTGGTCCTAATTCTTAACTTTTTGCCAACATTACCCTGTACTTGTTAAGTAAGCCCTCATATTTCCTGCTCCTTATATCATTTGTGTGAACGTGTGCAACAATATCACCTTTTGTGCTCTTAAAAGATCATATATGCTCTATAACGTCATCTACTTTTGTCCCTGGCAGACCCAGTCCACCTATCCTTCTTGCACAACATATTTCCCATTTATGTGACAATAGACTCACCAAGAATAACAGGCTCCTGTGGTACCAGCGCATTCTGCCTTGAAGATTGCTGCTGTGATGTCTGATGCACAAGAGTGAGCTCTTGTGTTGAGTTTGGCAGCTGAAGGCTTGATGGGCTGCCATTTTATTTCCTTCAATGACATCTACCCCCACTTTTAAAACTTCATAAACACCACCAGAATGCTGTGTTGTCGCCTAATTTCTTCACATTCTCTGCACCTAGCACATTTCATAAGTTGCAAATTTTTTTACGCTATGATGCATTGGAGAATCGCCCCCTTCAGTTCTCCCCCTGAGCCATACCACTCCCGCTACTTTGTGCGCATTGCTTTGCTGCTCTAGTCTGGAGCATGATTTCCATTTAAATACAATTTAATTGATTAACAATGAAAATTAATAAGATTAATAAATTTAAATGAATAATTGAAAATACTACACTAAGCTAATAGATTCCTAAATGCAGTGATATGTATTATACTGTCTAGTTTTACATTAAACCTTACACTATCAAGTTCAAGATATATGTTACGCTATACCATTGTGATGGAAATGTTTGTTATATCTTTGCTAAAAAGTAAAAATTCCTTAGCTAAACACAAAAAAGATATATGCCCAACAAATGATTAGAACATTCAAGCTACTTATTTATCAAATATCACAATTTAAAACCTTACTATTCCTTTGCACTGCTCGTTACGTGCTACAGTATTCATGCCAAAACACTGATGCAGCAGCAGTATGAATGGTAGTTGTAACTTACAAAATCACTAGCTAAATTCAAAAATAAGCTAATAAACATGGCTAAGACTATTTAAACTATTTGTAAAACACAATTTAATATGTTAATTAATCAAAAAGACAATAAAAATTTCCAAAAAACTTGTATTTCCACGAGCTCAAAATTCTGTGTCCTGGCACTTATAATCTTGTGATATATTTGAGAATGTTTAGTTTTTAAGTTGACCCTATGAAGCAAAAATTATAATATTAAAATGTCTCCTGGAATTATGTCATTGTGAATTTTTATATGTCTTTAGATGCAAATCTACAGTTTCAACTTGCATTATTGATTATTTTTTAACTAAAGAAGTATAGCTATAAAAAAAAATCAAATCTCTCAATGTAGGTGTAAAAATGCACCCACTTGCATATTATTTTCCCATAGATTGGGAAAACAATACACAAATGCATGTCTTTTCACAATTCTTTCAGTCTCCTTAGACTCTCCCCCACCTTCCCCCACCCTTATTCTCTTTTTTCCACTGGCAGTCTGTTCCAAAATTTCCCTATGAAGCATGTCCCACTCATTGTTATTTGAGTCCCTCTGCTCTTTTGAGAAGACCTGTGTCACTTCATAATATCCATTGTTGTTGTTGTTTTGATTTTTAGGAGCATTAGCAACTAAGGCCATGTTGCTTCAGTGGTCATTCCCTGACCTTTCCACATCATCTGTATTTGGTGGTCACGGGCTCGAACCCCGAATATCCATTGTGTAGACCTTAGTAAACGCAGTACATGAAAAAAATGAAAGGTTTTTTTTTAAACCTGCATCAACAGCCACCAATAATTTTAAAGCACTAAAGGGCATGGACTTTTTTCTCAAAATCTTTGGCAGACTTTTAAGCTATTTTAGCCAACACTCAGTTGAGTAATATTAATGACCAACCATGACTTGGCTTGTAATATTGCAAACATAGAAGCTGCCTGTTTTGTGGATGAATTGTAAAGTGCTATAATTTGTATTTTTCCACTGTAAGATGTTTACATTATTTATTAATACAGAATAATTTTTATGACTTATTAATATTAATTATTGACTTATTTATTATTATTAATAATTGTAAATCATTATTTTACAATTTCTGTATTAATAAATAGGATATATTCTATTTATGTACTTGTCAATGAACAAAGGTTTGCTATTTGGTGCATCAGTTTCATATGGAGGAAACCATTCTCCACAAGTTACCTCACTATTTCTCTACTCTAAATAAAAAGCACTCTTCCAGTAGAGAAATATATCACTTTTTATTTAGAGTAATATTGCTCTATAATGGAGAAGTACAGCTCTCGAAGCATGAGGCTTTTTATGTCCTAAATTTATTTGAGTTTTTAATCTGCTCTACCATTTTGCATCTCACATATTGCAAATATATCTCATCATTGGGTTGCTTACTCACTGACATGACTCCAATAAGAGTCAAAACTATGGTTTGAATAATGGCATGCACTTTAAAGAACTGCAGGATACTTCTCCATTGGGACAGTGCTTTTAATTTAGAGTAATGCAATACCAAGGCAACTTGTGGTGATGGGCTCCACAATATGAGGTTAATGCACTAAGCAGAAACCTAGTGTACTCATTGCTATATATATAAATAGGCTATGCCCCATCTGTACAGTAAGCTTTTATAACTGTCATAGCATGAAACTTTATGCCCTAAATTTATCTGAGTTTTTAATCTGTTTTTCGACCTTTGCAACTCACATATTGTAGATATATCTCATCACTGGGTTGTTCAGGCCTTCATAGTACTTTTTACCTGCTGACAAGATTCCGATAAGAGTTAATGATGGTTGTGTAATTATTGTTATTATTATTATTAGCCATATGGTGCAAGGAAGCCTGAGGCTTATGCTTCACCAGCCAAAAAAAAATTTCTGAACTACCCCGAGAGAGAGAGAGAGAGAGAGAGAGAGAAATAAAAGGGAATCACCAAAGAAGAGAAGAATGATGATATCCAGCTCAGGACGCTGGGTGTGCCAAGCCCATACTCACCAGATGCAAGCCCCTGCGGTTAATGGCATACACTTTAAATAAAAAAACAGCATACTTCTCCATCAAAGCAGTTCTTTTTATTTAGAGTAGTGCAGTACTGAGGCAACTCATGGGAAAGGGCCTCTACAATAATTATAATATGAAATCTCAGGTTGTCCCTAAAATAAGTGCAATGGAGGGTGTACTATATTGGACCAAAACAGTGAAAAAATGTCTTATGCACATGTGTCTTGGGATGCTTTGTTAACAAATTAAGGCCATTTGAAGATTTCAACGTCAAAAATTTCTTCCACATTACAATTCCTGTACTTTTCCTTTTTTTTTTATCCAGTCTACTGTAGAAGGGCAAACAGTACAAGTCTCATTGATGCTATAAACAATAAACAAAACGATGTGAAATGTGCCAGGATTCATTAGTCTTCATTGAGAACACTGCTCCAGGTACAATTTTAAAGCTGCTGCACCACTGTCATGAGCTTCGCTAAAAATTTGATGCATATCTGCATGCTCTAAGAATGTATAGTTATCCATTTTAAGCACAGACTTACAAATAAACTTTGACATTGAAAGAATGCAACTTGACTGTACACACAGTGTACTGGAAATGAATGCTTGCTTGAACTAGCATGTGATAGTGCCACATGCTAGTTTACATGGTCAATTCACTATCACTGTAAACACGATATCTGTGTTTTTTGTTGAATGAATGATAGTGGGAGTAAATCTACAAACTAGAAAATGGCAAAGATTATGACAAGAGTCTTTACATGCAGATGGAATCAGCAAGAAGGGGTGAGTGTCTTATTATTGGTGACTTCAGTCTGCCCCAGATTGATTGGAATAAGTGAGACAAATACTCACCTGGGGCAGAAATTTTTCTAAAAAAAGTAGATTATTTGTACCAGCACAGTAGAGAAAATATGAGGGGTGAGAATATTCTTGACCTCATTACTCATGAATTAGATGAAATCACAGAGCTTAAAATACAGGAATCGTTGGCAGGTAGTGATCACACAGTCGTTATCTGCATGACAAAGAAAGATGTTGCAGTAGTTAAAGGCATGAGTTTTAATTCCAAAAGGCAAGACTTGGATGGTTTAAGTTGCTATATGGCATCTATTAATTGGGCAGATGCAGAGTGAGGGGAAATACCCTTGAATTATGGAATACCTTTAAACCAAAAAATCATAGAAGCCATGAAAGCATACAAACCATTAAGAAAATATTGAAGAGGAGGAGGATGCTGAAATGGATGAATGCAGAGCTGGGCTTTCAAATAGAGCAGAAAAAGATAGCATGGAATAGTTACAGATCAATGAAAAGTACTGAAGCCTATAACAGCTACAAGTTGATTTGTAATAGTTCTACAGAGAAGGTTAGATAGGCCAAGGCTGCATGTGAGAAAGCACTGGCTAAGAGATCAAAGAATGGGAACAAGGAATTTTTTACAGTTGGGTTGTCTAAGAATTGAACAGGTACTTTGCATCTGTCTTTACTGAAGAAAGACCCTTTGTGCTGAGAAGAGGCTGTGCAAGTGAGACAGAGTCATATGAAATTAGTGATTTCAAAATTTCAGATGACTGTTTATTAGAAAATCTTTTGAACATAAAGGCAAGTAAGGCTCCTGGAGTTGATGACATATACACAGTAATTTTGTGGGATGCCACCAGGTCGTGTATTGAATCAATTGAAGTTAATTAAGGGGGCATCTTTGGACTTGGGAGAGTTTCCTTTGGATTGGAGAAGTGCCTACACATCACCAATACATAAAGTTGGTTCTAAGAGCGAAGTCGGTAACTACAGACCAGGTAGTCTGACTTCAACAGCAGGAAAAATCTTAGAGGCAGTGATTAAGAGGGCAATTCTGGGACATTTAGATGTTTAACTAACTAAATAGGCTATTTTGACAGAGTAATGCATGAACTGGATGTGGGGAACAATTTTGACAGGGCGCCTCCGTAGCCAGGTGGGAAGGAGCAGCAGTGCATAGCACACGCTTCTTGATTAGACCGGGGTTCGAGCCCGTCGCCACCAAATATGAAGGATGCGGAAAGGTCAGGGAATGACCACCGCATATCCCGGAGCAATATGGCCTTAGTTGCTAATGCTCCTAAAAACCAAAAACAACAACAACAACAACAATTTTGACAGTTTTTTTGGATTTCAGTAAGGCAGTTGATTTAATCCCTCATGAGAGGTTACTGTATAAGCTGGAACATGCTGGGATTACTGGAAAAATTGTAAGAAGGATTGCTGAGTGGCCGAATGAAAGAAGGCAGAGGGTTGTGAAAAATGGATATTCTTCAGATTGGTGTAAAGTCAGAATTGGGGTCATGCAAGGATCAGTTCTTGGACTGATTCTTGATGTCAAAATTTGCAGATGACATAAAAATGATCAGTACCAAGCAATGCTGCTTTCTTTGACAAGCTTCAAGAATGGTCAGAAAAGTGCTGTGTTTTAATGCAGCAAAATGCAAGGCACACTTGGAAAATTTCAACCCCAAAATAACTTATACAGTAGGTAGGGTTGAATTAAATACAGTAGTGGAAGAAGGGGATCTGGGAGTTATAATACAGGCAGATATGAAGCTTTCTGAGCAGCATAAACAGGCAGCCAAGAAGCACATGGTGTCCTCTCAGTGATTTATCGAACATTATTGTGTAGAGATGGAGGTCATGGTCCCACTGTATAAGGCAATTGTAAGACCACATTTTCGAGAATACTGTGTTTGAGTATGGAGAGCTCATCTGGGAAAAAGACAGAACTTCTTGATAGGGGCCAAAGACAGGCAACTAACATGGTGAAATCAGCGGATGGGCAGCCATACAAGGAGACTCCAATTATGTGGGCTACAGAGCTTGGCAACCAGGCACCTCAGAGGTGACCTGATTGCTGTTTATAAGGCTCTGAGAGAGGTTAGTAAAATGCAAAATTTTCACTGTTATAGAGAATTCCATAACTTGGGAGCATAAATTCAAATTATAGGGGAAGAGGTTTAGACTAGATTATAGGAAATTTTCCTTTAGTCAGCAAGTTTGCGGGAAATAATAATTTGTATTATCTTATCTATTCTTTTTTTTTTTTTCCTCTCTTCTTCTTCTTAACAGTGCAACAAAAGCCAGTGGCTTCCTTGCACTATATGGCTGTTACTATTACCTGATAATTTATATGTGCCCCATGCATATTTTTCTTCTCTGCCACGTGTCTCAATAGTTCATCTGATCTCCATTTAGGTCCAAGCCTTGAACAGTATTTCTTCATTGGTACAAAATGCCTAGTAGTTTCCATGATTACTTCCCTGAATGCCCATTTAGAATTTCCTCTTGGTAACATATCAGTTAGTCCTAATGCATGGAATTTAAAAACTGCCTGAGACCACTTTAGTCACCCTTACAAAAGCAAAAGCCTTTCCATTTACCCTTGTCAGTAATCTTTAATCAAATTCCACATTAGTATATTGTGATCATGCTGCCCAGTGGGTCATTTACTTGCAGATTCTTAATGCATGAAAAATCACTCATGATAACCAGATCAAGAGTATTGCTTCCTATTGTTGCCACTCTAACATGCTGCTGTAGGAAACAGTCATCCAAGAAATCTACAAAGTCTTGCTAGTGTGTGAGTGACCAACCCACAAAACAAATTTCAGTCTACATCTGGAAAGTTAAAATCTCCCATTATGAGACATTTTGATTTGTTGGCCCACTCTGTTTCCCTGTATAGCTGTTTGGTCTATTCATCACAATCATTAGGCCTATAACACTTCAAATTTGTTTTCCCATTGCTTATATCACATCAAACTGACTCAGTATTGCACTGGTTCCTCATGTTGACTGGATTCAGTGCTTCTTAATATGCTTCTTAACTAAGAGCATAACTCCTCCACCCCTCTTGTTCTGTCTGTTCTTCCTCTATACATTGTATTCCCCATATTTAAATTTAGCATTGCTTATTTCTGAGTGACACCATATCTCCTCTATCCCTACAATGTCTTCATTTAATGACTTAATCAGTACTTTAAATTCATCAAATTT
This sequence comes from Mastigoproctus giganteus, assembly GCF_048544385.1. Lineage (NCBI taxonomy): Eukaryota > Metazoa > Arthropoda > Arachnida > Uropygi > Thelyphonidae > Mastigoproctus > Mastigoproctus giganteus. The sequence continues at coordinate 59,263,414 of NC_143580.1, forward strand.
ATTTACAGTGCTTCTAGCATTAGTGTTTATGAAAGTATACATGTGCATGTTCTTACTCTTAGTTACCTTAATGCATGCAGCCCATGTATTTACTTGTTCCATGATGACCCACAGCAGGGCCTGAAATCTCTGACACATTGCTTTCCAGGCTGCTGCATGCAGTAGAAGGCAATGCAAGAATCACTTTTACCTTTGCCTGCAGCTCTAATTAATCTGTTAGTCTGTGTATCACCCCAAGCTAGCAATTTTCCACTGCCTTGATAACATCAGCAAATATTCTAGCACCCCTTCTATTTAAGTGTATCCCATCCCTGTAAAAATAGTCTCTCCTGTTAACAAACATAGACCATGCTGACAAAAATTCTGCTCCATGTACCTTGCACATTCTCTCCAGGGCTGAATTGATTGACAAGGCTCTCAACACATCTTCCCTCCTATCATGTCTGGTCATAATTGCAGACACTTTCAAATTCAATTCTAACTCATGACTTTTTCCCAACATTGCCCTGTACTTGTTAAGTCCTCAGATTTCCTACTCTTAATATCATTAGGCCCAACATGTATAACAATATCACCTTTTGTGTTCTTAAAAGATATCTACCCTAAAATGTCATCTTCTTTTGCCCCTGTAAGACATACCCTGATCTTATTCCACCTATCCTTTTTACACAGCATATTTCCCATTTCCCCAATAGCAGAGTCACCAACTGTACTGTGAAGGAAATGGGAATATGTTTTGTAAGAAGGTTAGGTAGCTAGTATTCTGGCACTAGCTGATATTATAACTATATGTTCTGAATTGTTTTTTACATCCATTGGCATGTGTCTCAGCAATAACTTCTGGAATACTGTAGTAGAGAGTATAGCAACTGACAACATCTGTTCTTCAGCCTAACATCTATCATATATAATTTTCATGCATCCATTTCAGGTTTGCTAAATTTAAGCTACATACAACAACCTATGTATCTAGGTGGTCAGTGCAGGAGTGCATCAGCACAGGCATGTGAATTGACCATGGTTGAATCCTGTGTCTGCTAAATATGATTAATAACATATCATGGCATAAGTTTGATTGGCATTTGCATATATGCTGCTTCCGGGAGTTTCAGCAAAATTTTCAGTAGTGGTAAAGGGCTCCTGTAGAAAATTCAGACTTCTGCCATATCACATCAGTCTCATGAAAATTTGGTGCTATACTTGGCATTATATAGCAATATATAGCTCAGCACCAAATTCAAATGAATTAATTTGGTACTACTGGGAGTGCCAAAATAATCAAATTAAACTCTCGAACTTTAAAAAATAGAATTTTTTTTAATGCTAAAAAACACTTTTCTTTCACATACAAAGATTTTGTTTTCACAGCCAGTTCAAGATGTTTTACCCGAATATTTATTTGGTAGTGGCAGGAGCAAACAAATTTGAGATAAAAAATTAAAGAAGTTCCCATTGTATTATATAATTATTTCTGTTTTGGTCATGTAATTGCAAATAATTTTGTAGTTTTCTGTAATAAAGGGTATTTAGGCAAGTTTTTTTTTTTTTTTTTTTGCAAAATGTTCTGTCATTTTCCATAAGGAAGTCCTTTCCATATTCACAGAATTTTTCCTGATCATAACAAATACCGATGTTTTTAGTATATTTTTTTCATTAGTCTAATTGTACTAAATGTAAAATGATACATTAATTCATAAAAACATATTTATTTTTAAATGAAATTTATTCTAATTTGCTCTCTGTTATTATTACAGATTGCAGAATATGTAGTTGTTGCGGCCATGAGTGCTGAACTGATTTTAAAAACTTTGGCAGATGGCTTGTTTTTCACTCCCAAAGCTCTCATTAAAGATGCAGCAGGTGTTATGGATTTTTTCATTTATGCTGTAAGTTTTTAAGTATATTATTTCATAATAGTTAATGGCTAAGGTAAAGAAAGCCAACATGAGAAACATCGGATAACTTACCCGGAAAATTAATTTCCCCAACACCGGACTCTAGCACTACTCGCTCGGTAAACAGACGGTGGGTGTTATTGGTCTGGAGCTGAAATCGAGAAGGATATATTGATTGACAGGTAGACATGGTAAACGATGAAATGATCGGTGGTGGGCGCAACAGACAACAAGCTACTGTGTAGTCATTGGCTGGCATTATAATGTGTATTTATGAGTAAGGAACAGAAAACAGTAGTAGTAGCAGCAATGAATCTTTTAAAGATGGAAAAAATTTGTAAGGAAAATAAAACGTTGGTTGATTTTTTGATGAAAACTAAATTAATAAAAGTTTGTTCCATTCATTTTTTTGTTTCTCATTATTAAAAATAAATATTTTGTTAATAAACAATTTATTCGCTAGTCCACCCATGATTCTAAAGAAAAAGGTTAGGTTACCCCCTCCACTTCGGGAGGGTTTCAGGCTCCCATGGGATTCAAGTGGAGGTAACCTGACCTTTTTTCACCATTATGGAAAGCGTTCATTAGCGCAAGTTACCATTAGTGCTTCTGAGTGCTACTAAACCGATGTTATCATGTGTTGTGTTCACACACCAATCAGCACATCATTTGCCACGCCTACCTGTCAATCAGTATATTGTTCTTGACTTCTGCTCCAAACCTACCATCCATTTACTAAGCGAGCAGTGCTAGAGTGCTGTATTGGGAAACTAATTTTCCATGTAAGTTATCCGACATTTCTCATCCTTCCTGTGTTGGCTTTCTTTACCTTCGCCTAATTAATTATTTCGGTATCATTGTACATGTTAGACATAACCTCTTTTTGTACATAGCTGTGAGTAAACTGGGTTTGCTACTTAGGTACATTGATCTCATATTGTGGAGGCACTTTGCCATGAGCTGCCTTGGTATTTTGCACTAATAAAAACCACTGCTCCAATGGAGATATATATGCTGCTGTCCAGACCATGGTTTCAATTGTTGTTTGGGATTTCACCGGTAGGCAGATAGGTATTATGAAAACCTGAACAACCCAGTGATGAGATATATCACAATATGTGAGATGCAAGATATTGCAGCAGCAGCAAGTAAAGTAGGCACAATTAAGTTCAGGGCAAAAGCCTCAAGATATGAAAGTCATAAAAAAGTTATTATACATGTCAGACATAATCTCTTTCTGTACATAGCTGGAGGGTTTGCTACTTTGTGTAACATTCTCTCATATTGTAGAGGCACATTTCCAAGACTTGCTTTGATATTGCACTACTCTAAATAAAAAACACTGCTTCAATGGAGAAGCACATTGATTTTTATATAAGACTCGAAGTCAACTAGAAACACAACTTATGGCAAAGTGCCTTCACAACATAAGATTGATGCACTAAGTAGCAAGTCCAGTTTGTCCACAGCTATGTACAGAAAGTGGCTATGCTGAGATGCAGTGACATGACATCTTTTTAAAGCTTTCATAGCCTTGAACTTAACTATGTATACTTAATTATTTAGGTAATTGATTATTTAATATTTTTTTAAAAAATCTCATAAATTCAGTGAGACTGTGTTGCATGCAGAAGTCTTCTTAAGTGGTTTATTTCAAAATGATGGCAAACTTAATTTTTATGTTTAAATCGACTTTCAAATTTTGCCACTGTGGGTCAGACTGAAAACAGGCCACTATAAACATATATATTAAAAAACTCACCTTGTTCTCTTACTTTCCAGTGTTTAATACAGTACATTCTGTTACTTCATTAAAAGAGACAAAAACTTATTGTGAATACAGGTAGTTCCCAACTTTACGAGTTAATTTGTTCCTAGCATGAGCTCATAAAGCGGAAATTTTTTCCATAATGTTAAAAACAGGGGTTGCATTCCCAACAATGAAATTTGACCATAGTAATGTTAAATAAAGGTCAACAAATCAATAGTTTATGCTTAAACAATGATTTATTTATTTATCCAAAGAAATGAAAACATAGCCTTTAAAATCAATCAATCACCAAGCCCCTTGAGAGTAAAGAAATTGTTTATGTCATACAAATGTTAAAGAATGTTTATTCTTCATCATCATCAACTAAATGCACACTCATTGATGGTTCTTCACTCATTGTTGGAAGCACAGGGAGTCATTTTCTTCTTCGGAAATGCTTCACGAGTCGTGTCTCCAAGACAGTCTTTTTTTTTCTTTAGAAATTTCACGATAGCATGCATAAGTATTTTTTTAAATCTGTAGCAACTTTTCTAGTGCACTCGAAATTTGAACTTTGTGACTCGAAAATCTTATTTGCTTTTTTTTCTTTGTTGAAAAGCTTCGTCAAGCCCCTTGAGAGTAAAGGAACAAACAGAAGTTTCATCTGTTAAATATTTTTCCTCAGCTTCTTCGCATTTTGCCATTTCAAGGAGGAGGTCTTGATTTGAGCTCTCCATTGTGTATTTGAAGCAAATCAGTGATGTTAGTTATAGAAACCTCAAGCTGCAATTGATTAGCAATATTAATGACCGCTTCTGTTTCATTTTGTACCATCTCTGCTGGTTCTTGAAATCCTTCAAAATTATCAATAAAATGATGACAGAGTTTATTCCAGACACCATGTTCTTCTCTGTAATTTTGTCCCACACTCGTTTTATTATTTTGATAGCATCTAAAATATGGAATTTCTTCCAAAATTCTTTAAGAGTTGGACCTTCCTCCTTATCATTGCCTGAAAAAATAAATGCACACACAGTAGTAATGTATTGTGTAGCTACACACATGGTTTGAAATGCCATATTTATGAATGTTTAGCATTTATTTATTGCAATTAATGTTCATATTTTCGATTCTGTTGATACTTGATATTTGGGAAAAAACTCATAAACCCGGGAACTTGTAAAGCGAAAACTTGTAAAGCAGGAACTACTTGTAGTTGTTACTTAAAAAACAGGCCCCTTGTTTTTTAAATAACAAAATCAGTGTTTGGAATACTGAAGTATTCCAAACTGATTTTGATATGTAGCTCTTTTTATATGTGTGCTGACAGATATGGTACCATACAGGTATAAATTACTGGAAGAAAGATATTTTGCTGTATTGATAATAAAGTATAAATAAGCATTTAATGAAGAAAAAAACATAATATAGTGCATAGCGTTAGGGGAAAGATGCCTCCTGTTGTTTCCCACATCTGCACCAGAACAAAAACATCATTGAGAATAAAGATAAAATAATGGAGTCACTGGTTAAAGAAGTAATGCAGGCAGTGTCATACATATGGGGGGTGCATTGGATTCACAGCACTAGGGTCCCCCCCCCCCCGATCTATGGGCCCCAATTGATGGAGCCATCAAAGTCTCAACATAAATAAACAAAGCCCCTTAACCCCTTTTGCATCCAGGCCCCCCAAGTACCTTTGCATAGCCCTGAATGCAGGATAATCTAGACAGGAATGCAGTTATATTTACAGGCTGGATTTTTTAAGGATTGACCTTGTCGGACCAGTCTTATTAAATACTATGATGCAGTAACAAAGGAACTGGATGCAAAAAATAATTTGACATCATACATACTTAGAATTCAGAAAAAGTTTTTTGATACTGTGCCACATTAACGACTGCTGTACAAATTGAAGTAACGTAGCATTGGTGGTTGAGTGGGAGAAGACCCAGAATGACTATTAATGGGCACTGCTCTTCTTGGACTAATGTTATGTGGAATTCTTCAGAGTTCAGTGCTTATCCCATTGTTGTTTACAATATTTATTAATGATATTGATGATGGCATATCAGGCTTAATGTCTAAGTTTGTAGATGACTCAAAGGTTGACAGAGTGGTTAATGACAGTCAGATACAACATTCTGAAATATTCATTGCAACAGGAGCTGGAAAAATTAGGCAGGTAGTCCAAGGAGTAACAAGAAGTTTAAGTGACAAATGCAAGGTACTGCATATGGGTAGCAGTAATCCCATATTAACATACCAAATGTGTGGTACCACACTCAAGTTAGTAGAGAATGAAAAAGAGTTGGGGGAAGGGTAATAGTGCAGTCAGACGAAGTTGTCTAATCAGTGCAGGTGGAATGGTAGAACAACCCATGGAATTTTGTCAGTGATACTGTATATACAGAATAAGGAGGTAATTATTCTGATGTATAATCAATGATTAGGCGACATCTTAAGTAAAGCACATACAGATTTTGAAGCCTCATTTCAGAAAGTATGTGGATCTATTGTGTAATAAGTGCAGGGAATAAAAACGAGATTAGTTAGGTGAACCAAAGGGTATTCTTACCAAGAAATACTTCAGCTCTGTAAATTAAAGCATCTGGAAACTAAGAACCTGAAAGGAGATCTGATTGAAGTGTTTAAGACTTTCAATGGATTGAATAGGCTAAAAGTTTTTGCCATCCATACTCTATCTCAGACAACACATATAAGGAGTTATAAATTTAAAGCGAGAAAGAATGGTTGCAGGATAGATATGTAGAAATTTGCTTTCAGCCAGAGTAGTCGATTGTTGGAGCAAACTTCCATGTGATGTGGAAGTGGATAGTTTGAATAAATTTAAGGAAGAATTAGACACATCATTAGATGGAAGAGACAGGTAATGTGGGAAGTGTTGTTTTTTTTTTTTTCCCTCTCTCTCTCTCTCTCTCTCTCTCTGATGCTGTATAAGCATGCTTCCTTGTCACTTGCTACTGCTAATACTAATTGTTCAGAATAGCTGCACTAACTTTGAAATTTATACTTTGATAAGTAGAAAATTTTAATTATTATTTTAACAGAACTGGAGATTCATGTGCACATTTATACATTGGATTTTGTCTGCAGAAGTGCTTATTTACGAATGGAACTGCATGTTGTGCAGGCTAAAACACCCAGATTAATTCATGGGGAACCCTCTGAGATCAACCTACTACAACCTTGATTGAAGAGCACTTTAGAAATTCTTGAAGTTTCTGACAGGAATCAAACGCAGACCTCTTCAAATGTGTGGCAGATAACAATCTGTCATTCCAAATAAGTTGCCACCAGGAACACTGAACAAAGAAAAAAATCGATCAACATCAAACTTTCAACATATGTTTCATTGGTCCTTGGGAAACTTAATACCACTTATGATTCTATAGCCTTTCCTGGGTCACTCTCCTTTTCTAAAAAAAATCTATATATACATAAATGAAAGTATGTTTTAGTCATTACTTGAGAAGTAAAAGTTAGATTGACACCAAATATTCAGTGCAGATTTCTTAGTCCCTTGGTTAATTTTAGATTCAATTCCATTTTCATAACTCCACACACAGAGAAATTTGGAATGCAGCTCTAATCCTTTTCAAACTTTCAGGACTTATTTATAATCTACTGCCCTTTGTTCCAAATGTTATGTTGATTGGATAGCTCATATCCTATGTACCTGTTTCCCCACACAAAAAAGAAAAAAGACTGCCTACACAAATAAATTCGTTGTGACCACCAATCTTGTGAACATTGAGACCCTTGGTGAGGTTTCGTAAACAGTTCTTGAGTATGGTATAGAAATTTTTCCTGAGGTATGTTATTTGATAATCAAATACACCTGAAATGTAATGCAAATAAATGTATCTGAGTTTTTTTTGTTTTATTTCTGGTTTGCTACCCCATAAATTGGAGTGCTAAATCAGACTGGAAAACGTGTGGGAAAGTGACATTGCTTTACCAACTAAGGTCAACCTAAAATAGCCCAAAATTATAGACATCAATTGTAATGGAATGAGACTTCAAAGAAGCCTGGGCAATTTAACTCAGTCAGCTTATAAATCAAAGGGAGGCTCGCCATCCATCCATCCATCCATCCTTCCCCCAGCTGACTCTATTTGAAAATATTTGTCTGAGCCAAATGACATTCCAAACACTGATATGACTCTTCAGCAATAATCAGTCAACAATTAATAGAACCAACCTGTCCCCAACCTTGGCCTTAGATCATAGTGGATAGCATGAAGGAGAGCTACCTCCCACAATCAACCTACAATTGACCTGAGACATGTATCTCCACAGCATATAGTATAAAAACACCTTGATGATCTTAGCCCAGTTTAAAACGATCCAGTTTAAAAAATGATCTTAGCCCAGTTTAACCCTTTGTGACTTTGTTGCCACAACACAATGCCCACTGTTCTCTTCAGTGAGATACTAAATCAGGCCAGACTGATCATATCCAACTTTTGTTTTTTTAATAGTTTAAATGAATGTATCTAGAAATTAGAATGAGACATTTGGTCTTCAATATATTTTGTTTCAAAATTCTAACAAATTTTCAATTTACATTTTGCACTAATCCAAAGTTATTCTTTTAAAATGTTTACAGTAAGCTCATCTGAACAGTTATCTTTATTTTTTCACTCAATGTTTTTTATACTTTGTTACCATAAAGTGGTGTGGTTTTCATTTGGTTATGTGTAGTTCACTCTTTTTTCAAAGTGGCTGGCTTTGTGGTTTTTTCTGACTTATTGACTAATAATCTGTTGAGACATAGGTAAGAGCAGGCTTTTTGTGGAATATAATTTTGATTTATGATTTTCTAAAACTTGTTTGCTTTAATTTACAAAATATCAAAATTTAAAAAAAGCTCTATTTAATTATTTAGCATTAGCATTAGTAGAGGCATATGATGCAAGAAAGCAAGCTTATGCAGCATCAGCTAAAAAAAAAAAAAAAAAAAAAATGACCCTTCCACTTCACCCCTCCATTCATTCGAAATACCATTTGTAATCTCTTTGACATGAAGTTAATAGTTTAATTAAAAGTGAAAGATAAGATAAATTAAAATTTAAATGAATTAAAAAGAATTCTTCAAAAGAAAGTGCACACTTTCTGTAAGTTCTTCGTTATGAAAATTAAAAAAAAAAAAAATTATAGCAAAATAGTTAAGAATATTTGCAGCTTGAACGAATAGTTTTTAAGTAACATCTTATTGCCTTGTTAGCTAATTAGAAATTATGGGTGGGATTATTATAATGAAAAGTGCTTTACACAGTGCTCTCAGGTTTCATATGATCAAGCGAAAAAAAAAAAAAAAAAAAAAAAAACATTCAGTTGTTCAGATTCTATATTGTAAAAACTTCTGTTGGTGCATATGTATTAAGCAATGCTGGTGTTTTCTGTTAATACCATTTTTTTGCAAAAGATTCAAAAGTGAATAACCTATGAATGGGTAGAGGTTTACTGAATACAACAGCTTTATCTTTTATTAGAGTGTGTTAGATTGAATCACAATGATTTGAAGCTAACTTTGGCTGTAATTTTTGTAAAACTGAATTAGTGGTAATAAGCTCTTGTAAATGAAGTAGCAAAATAGCAGTGGTGACTTGATGGGCTCCCTGTATTGCTTCTCGGCCTTTTGGCTAAGATCAAAGTATAGTACACATTTATTCTGTTATTGAATTATTAGAAAATTATTAATAGAAAATATTATTATAATCCAATATGGTATTGTTGCAGGTCCTGATAATTGTTCAGGTGTTCAAGCACTTAATTTGATACCTGTATTAATAAAAACTTGTTTTAAACACCAAGCCAATTGTTGGTGAGGGTCTTACTGGCTGGCAGTCAAATGTTATTCAAAAACTATTAGCTAAAGCTACTAGTGTTTCTAAACTATTTTTATTTATTTTTTTAACTTTTGTAATTAGTATTAGCATTAGCAGAGGCATATGATGTAAGAAAGCAAGCTTATACAGCATCAGCCAGAAAAAAAAAAAAAAACATTCCCAATGTTTATCTAGTTCTGCCTTGAATTTATTTAAGCTGTCGACTTCTATGATAGGTGGAAGTTTGTTCCAGTAGTCAACTACCCGCTGGCTAAAGGCAAATTTCTGCACATCTGTTCTACAACTGTCTTTCCTCAATTTGAATTTATGTCCCCTCAGGTGATTAATCTCTGCAAGAGGAAGAATCTCATCAGCATTGAACATGCTCAAACCATTCAAGGCCTTATACAATTCAATCAGATCACCTCACAGATGCCGACCGGGCTAGCCGGGTGGGTAAAGTGCCTGCCTGGCAACCCAAAGGTCGCGGGTTCGAATCTCGCCTCAGGCTTGGATCAAAGTACTGCAAAAACCTTGGGAGGTGCACTATGGCCACAGAAGCCGATGCGCCAACAACTACCAAAAAAAAAAAAAAAAACCTCGCAGATGCCTAGTCTCCATTTGAGATAGCAGTGCTCATCTCAATTGCCCAATAACTGAGATTCTTTCAGAAAAAGTACATGAGGTTTGGCATACTGTAAGTGAAAAGGGCATCTTGAGATTAGAACTGAGACCATATTTGTGAAATGAACTAGGAAGTGTTGGAGAGGTTTAGATCTTTTCGCAGATAAGTTTGCTCTGTTAGTTTGACAATTCATGGTGTATTCAGTAAAAAGGAAAAGTGGGGGGACACTCTGTATGAAGTAATGAAATTTTTGGATATGGCATACACACGATAAGAATATACCCAGATCCTTGACGTAGTGTGGCCTTGGCAGTGCACCCGCATACACACTATTCGGACTCCCTCCAGTCACTATCTGGCAGATTAGAGGTAGCAAAATTAAACACTAGCTGATCCGGAAGCCTCCTAGGGAGTTACCAATAGGTTCGGACTGGTGTACTAACTAACTAGGCCTGCGAACACCATTTTAGAGATGTACCCTGAAAATGTAAGGAAATTTGGATCTCGCCATGGCGTTCATCATAACCGCAAAGGACATCAATCATACTGCATGACGGAAGCGATGGGGAAGGGTTGGCCAGAACTTTGCTCTGAAGACTAAACATGGGTTCTACCACTTCAAGCCTCCAATAAGCAAATTGGTGGTATTGCACCCGTTGATGAGAGTCATCTACCACCTAGTGGTAGATGACTCTCATCAGATGATCTACCACCTGTAAATGAAAGAAAGGAAAGTGCTGTCATAAAAAAATAGAGTTAACATCTGTACCTGCATGTGCTGTTTGCTTGGCTATGTCCAACCACTTTCAAGTATTATAGCAAATGACAAAATTTACTAAGGAGTGTACACAAAAGTGAAGAGCATGATTAGAATCATATTCATTTTTGCATATTCATTTTATATATCTGAAAGTCAAGTGAAACATATATTGTTTAATCATATTTCAAGATTAAATCTTGTTATGATATTATTCAGTGAAGATATAATTCCTAATTATATGAAAACACTCACCCCTTAATGATCAAAATTTAATAAAGTATGATAAGTACAGAAGTGGACAAGGCTTTGGATGTTAATGGTACTTACCTGGTCATATTGGAAGTGACTGTAAACAAGTATGTCAGATCATTAGGGTTAATCAGGAGATCATCGTTGGGCTTGGGTAATCCCTTTGGATAGTAGAAGTGCCAACAACTTGCCAGTCCACAAAAGTGGAAACTAAGGATAGGATGGGTAACTATAGATCAGTGAGTTTGACCTGTATTGGGGAAGTGGAGTGGGAGGTCATGGAGTCTATACAAGAGTTCATTTCAAGATCTTCCTGAGAGGTATTATAACCTAAATGGATCATAAGATCCCTCTGTAAAGAAAAAATCTTGTTTGACCAATCTGTTAAACTGTGACATGTTCACACAAAAGTTGGATACAAAAAAACAGTTTTGATGTTATATATTTAGATCCTGACAAAGAATTTGACATCCCACATGGACAATTGCTGTGCCAACACGAGCATGTTTGCAATTTTGAATAAGATCCTAAGATGCATTTAGGGATGGTGGAAGAACAGAAGGCAAAGGAGAGTTATAAATGGTCACCCATTGGAGTGGGCCAGGATTATAAGTGGAAGATCCCTCCAGTGGTTCAGAGCTAGTACCGTACCATTCTAGTTTCTCAAATCATTAAATGATAATAAAGAGTGTGACAATGAAATTTCAGGTAATGCAAAAGTCCAGAGGGTAATTAACAGTGCAAGTTAGGCTGAGCTCCTTCAGAATGATTTGGATAGGCTCCATAGATGATCAGAAAAATAGCAAGCATATTTTACTGCTACCAAATGTAAGACTCTCTCTTTCAGAAATAACAATCCAAGAATAAGTTATGTGCGGGGTGGGTGGGAGGGCTGGAGTATATACATAGTTAATAGAGAGTTTGTTTATTTGTTATTTGGTTTTTTAGGAGCATTAGCAACTAAGGCCATATTGCTCCGGGATATGCGGTGGTCATTCCCTGACCTTTCCGCATCCTCCGTATTTGGTGGTGACGGGCTTGAACCCCAGTCTTATCAAGAAGCAAGTGCTACGCGCTGCTGCTCCTTCCCACCTGGCTACGGAGGCGCTTAATAGAGAGAGATAGACCTGGATGTTATGATACAGTAAGATATGAAGGTGAGATATGCAGCATAAGAAAGTGGCCAGAAAGGTGTATGATGTCTTATCAGTGATTTGCTATACCTTTGCATCAAGGAGAAGGAAGTTGATCCATTATACAAGTCAACAGTGACTCCACATTTGGAGTGTGTTCAGGTCTGAAGAAAGATACTGAGCATCTTTATCTTGAAAGAGTCCAGAGACAGGTGACTCATGTGGCTTGAACAGAAAAGGAATATCAAGGCAAGCAGAGACTACAGAAATGGAAGTTACAGAGTTGGAAACTAGTTACCTTGGAGGGGCAATCTGATTGAGGGGGGTAAGAAATGGAGGGAAACAAAATGAACAATGTTAAAATTTTCACATTGAAATGAGGCATAAAACCAAATGGCAATAATACAATTTATTGAGGAATATTAATATACTAATGGAGTGCATCTTGGGAAGTTTGTTTTGTCAGTGTTGTCAAACACACACACTGCCTCTCTGGATATTCAAGATTGATGGTTGGATGATAAGGACTGCTCATTATCTTCTTTAGTGGTAGGAAGAATATAATGAGTGAATATATGAGGTCTGTCACAAAATTAATGAGATTGATTTTATAAAAAGTTTTATTATAAAATTTTCTACAACTGAAGGTTCTCTCTTTCAAAGTAGCTCCTTGGGAAGCTACACATCATCTCCAGCACTTTTTCCATCCCTAGAAGCAGTACTGGAATTACCCTTCTCTGAGGTCCTTCAGTGCATTGGTTACATACCCTGGATGTTGTCATTTATTCCAAAATGATGTCCTTTTAAACAATTCTTGATCTTTGTAAAAAAAAAAAAAAAAAAAGTTGCATGGTGACAGAATAGGAGAATACAGTTGCTGTGGGAACACTGGAATGTTTTTGGAGGTCAAAAACTGTAACAGACATTGAGCATTGGCAGGGTGCATTGTCATGGTACAAAATCCAATTTTTGGCCTTCTGAGGTTGAATGTGCAGGACCCTTTTCCATAGCCATTCAAGGACCTCTCAGTAGAAAGTTTGGTTAACAGTTTTACCTTGAAGCAAGAACTCTGTGCACCACTCCGTTCTGTTAAAAAAAACAGATGAACATCAGTTTTGATCTCTTTCGTGCTTTCTTTAGTTGGGTGAATTTGCATTGTGCCATTCTTCACTCTGTCTTTTTTTGTTTCTGGATTATTCTTAAAAATCCCTGTTTCATCATCTGATATCACTAGCTGAAGGAACTCTGACTTAGTTTCAACGTGATCCAGATTGATGCAGATGTTCTTCCAATTTTTGTTCTTCGTGAGATTTTTTTTGGCACCATCTGTGCAAAAATTTTGCACATGCCCAAATGCTCTGCTAAAATGTCATGGATAGCTCACTGACTCATATTGAGCTCACCTGCTAGCAGTCTCATGGTCAACCACCTGTCAGACACAGTCTTTTTGCCCTTACCCTCTCCACATTCTCCTCATTTTTTTGCCAAGATATGTCTCCCATGTGTGTAGTTCATCTTCAATGGCTTTATGTCCTTCCAGAAAGGCCTTGTACCATCAGAAAAATTCAGGATAAAACTTGATTTTGCCATGCTCATTTTAACTTTTCATGTGTTTCCACCAAAATTTTATGACATAATGTTGCTCTATATTCTTCCACTCCATTTTTCATTATGCATTGAACAAACATGTGGTTGCTTACTTTGTGATGACTCAACACACACGCACACAATTCAATGAGATGCAACTACCCTTGGTAGGGGTGTCAGCATACATGCTGATATGTGGTATGCACGTACAGTGCTGCTACACAGTGTATTTTAAAAAATCAATCTCATTAATTTTGTGACATACCTTATAGGTAGTACAGACAGTCCTTTTTTTCTTTTTTTTTTTTTTTCTTTTTTTTTTGTGGCTGATACAGGAAAGGCCTAGCTTACTTGTATCTTTTGACATGTTCTAATTTAAGTGTACTTTAATAGTTACTAGTACTTCTATTTCATACATTGTTTCTTTTTTTTTTTAGGTAAGTTTAGTATTTCTCTGCTGGATGCCCCAACAAGTCCCACCTCAGTCTGGAGCTCAAGTTCTTATGATCTTGAGGTGTGTAAGGCCATTGAGAATTTTTAGTTTAGTACCACACATGCGAAAAGTGGTGAATGAACTGTGCAGAGGTTTCAAGGAAATTCTTCTTGTAAGCTGAACATTTTTCTCAAGTGTGATTCTGTTACTTCAGTTCTATCCTCTAATAGTTTTGTTTTAATTATGTTTATCAGTTTGACATAAAAAGAGTAATGAAATTTCATATATGAAATATTTAAATATTCATAATTATAACAATATTCTGATAATGTAATACAAAGTGTTTTAAATTTAGTGCATATTGCTCCACCGACAATAACTAGCTCCTGTGGGACCAATGCATTCTGCCCTGAAGATTGCTGCTGTGTTGCCTGATGAACAAGAGTGAGCTCTGGCATTGAGATGGGTAGCTGAGAGCTTGATAGGCCTCCATTTTAATTCCTTTGAGGGCATCTACCCTACATATCAAACTCTCATAGATGCCTATCAGAATGCTGAGTTGGCACCTAATTTCTTGACACTCTTGTGCTTAGCACACACACACACACACACACACAATGACATCCTCCTTGGCTAGATCATGTCCTATTCCAGAAATTAGACTTGAACTTCTGTAGATTGTAATTTTCAGGAAATACATATAAAGGAAGGTTGTTCCAAAAAATGGATGTTGAATAGAGGAAGAGGAAAAGTTGGTTCTGGGAGTTTGAAGTTGGACAGTAAAAGGATGTTGACTGGTTGTGGTACGTGTTTAGACTGATTTGAAAGAGAGAACAGGAATTACATAAGCAAATTCAGAAGAACAGTACCCATGGAAATATCTATAGAAAAGGCATGCAGCAGAAACAGAACATCTATGAGACAAAGAGTGAAGAGACTGTTAGAGATGAGTCATTGCCCAGATGTGGGAACAATATTCCATTGTAGGATGGATTTGCGATATGTACGAAGTGAACTTAATGAGGCTCATGACATAGAAGAAAAATGCATGGGATGCATATAAATTATCAGGTGTCACAGAAGCCTATGGCAGATATAATCTAGTCTGTAATCAATTTACAAAGGAGGTTAGGCAGGCTAAGGCAGATTACAAGAAATCTTTAGCAAAGGATGCAAAGAAAAACAGCAGAGAGTTCTTTACTTATGTAAACTGTAGAAGGAAGGGAATGAATCGAATTGGTCCACTTAATATAGGTCGTTCAACTATTGATGATCCTGCTCAAGTAGCTGATAAACTGAATGAATATTTTGCATCTATATTCACGCATGAGGAGTTATTGAAGGAGGGGAATGCCAGAAGTTTATCAAACTCTAACAGGGAGCTAAGTGATTTTGTAATAACTGAGAGCAAAGTGGAGGAGAAATTGTTGGAGTTAAACATAAAAAAGGCACTGGGGCAGATGGAATCTATTCAGTTATATTGGAGGAGGCAGTGAGGGAATTAGCAAACCTTTAGCCATAATTATGAGAGCATCCTTAGATTCAGGGGAGATCCTCATGGATTGGAGATATGCAAATGTGAACCCAATTCACAAAGGATGATCTAGATGTGAGTAATTATAGACCAGTTTAACTTCTGTTCTGGGGAAAATAATGGAGTCACTGGTTAAAGATGAATTGCAGGATCATCTAGACAAGACTGCAGCAATAATTCAAACACAGCATGGATTTGTTAAGGGGAAGTTTTGTCAGAACAATCTGATTGGATACTATGGTCATACAGGAACTGGATGATATGGTTGGTAGAGTTGTCAATGACACTAAAGACAATATGCTACTGCAACAGGCTCTAGAAAAGTTAGGCAGATGAGCTGAGAAGTGACAACTGAAGTTTAACATTGACAAATGCAAAGTGCTGCATATGGGTAGCAGTAATCCAAGAGAAATGTACCAACTATGTGGTACTATGCTCAGGGAGGTGGAGAATGAAAAAGACTTGGGGGTAATTGTGCAGTCAGATATGAAGTTCTCTGAGTGGTGCAAACTGCCTGCCAGAGCAGATCATGGAGTTTTGTCAATGATATATAGGAATTTTCTAGGAGAGACAAGGAGATGATTATCCCTTTGTATAAGGGATAATCATCCCTTACCATTGCCTTTGTATAAGGCAATGGTCAGGCCACACCTTGAGTACTGCATACAGGTCTGGAGGCCTCATTTTAGGAAGGATGTGGAGTTGCTAGGACGAGTATAGAGAAGGGCAACAAGATTGGTGAGAGGAACAAAGGGGGTGTGCTTACGAAGAAAGGCTTAGTTTCTGAAAGTTGCAGCATCTGGAGACTAGGCACCTGCCAGGAGAAGTGATTGAGGTATATATGACCTTGAATGGTTTGAGCATGCTCAGTGCTGATGGGATACTTCTTCTTGATCAGATTAACAACCTGAGGAGGCATAGATTCAAATTGAGGAAAGACAGTTGTAGAATAGATGTGCGGAAGTTTGCCTTTAGCCAGCGGGGTAGTTAATTGCTGGAACAGACTTCCATCTGTTGTTGTGGAAGTTGATAGCTTAAATAAATTTAAGGCTGAACTAGACAAATATGTGGAATGACAGGATGGGTGAAATGAGAAATGTTTTTTTTTTTTTTTTTTTGGGGTGATGCTGTTGTATAAGCTTGCTTGCTTGCATCATATGCCTCAACTAATTGCTAAATGCTAATGATCTTGGATAGAAATTGTAGTGTTGTCAAAGATAAGCAGAAGAATCCTTTTTGCGAGATATATAACAGATCTTAAAGGGGAACAGGTATTCTGTGTGTTATCAGACACTCAGTCTAAAACACTGAAGGATCCAATATCTTTCTATTACAGAAGATTTAGGAGAAGTCTGGTTGGCCTGCCTGCCTCCCTAAAATTCACTCATGCACACTGTGTACTGCTGCCCTTGAGGAAGCTTTCAGAAGATTAGACTGGTTGCAGAAAGGAGTCAATGTGAATGGAGAGTACCTGAACCATTTACGATTTGCAGATGACATTGTGGTCATAAGCCATGATCCCAAAGAATTAAAGGAAAATTTTAATCAGTTATGCACAGTTAGTAAGGATTTTGGACTAAAGATGAATATGGCTAAAACAAAAGTAATGATGAACAAGTATGCCACAGAAAGGGACATAATGATTGAAGGAGCAGTAATTGAAAAGGTGGAGTCATATACTTATCTGGGACAAGTTATTAGCTGTAATAATGATAAATGGCTGGAAGTCAAGAGAAGAATAAATTTTAGATGGATAGCATTCAATAAATATAGTCACATACTGAAGAGCAATATCCCAGTTTGTCTGAAACGTAAAACAATGAACCAATGTATACTCCCCACCATGACTTATGGAAATGAAACTTGGGCACTCACCAAAAGAATGGAAGAGAAGCTGAGAGAACTACACAGCGAAGAATGGAACGAATTATATTGGGAATCAGACTGTTAGATAAGAAGAGAAACACATGGATTAGGCAGCAAACTCAATTAAAGGACATTCTTATCAAAACTAAAGAACTAAAATGGTCTTGGGCAGGACACATAACTAGAAGACATGATGAAAGATGGACTAAGAAAATAACTGAATGGTACCCAAGAGGAGCTAGAAGAAAACCTGGAAGACAACGGCGGAGATGGATAGATGAAATTCATGAGTTTGTGGGTAGTAAATGGATGGCCATTGCACAAAACAGAAGGAACTGGAAAGTTCCTGGAGAGGCCTTCATCCTGCAGTGGATTGAAAATGGCTGATGATGATGATAACAGGTCTGAGTTTAAAATCAACTAAATTATGTTTGCTCCACTGGTGATCAGTATTTACGGAATTGATCGTGAATATTCGAGAAGTTGAAGCTGTTTGTGCATGGCAAGATTTCTCAAACTGGCAGGAAGAATGCAATGTGCTATCATCAGCAAAGCTATGAATAGTATTTCCAGTCAATGGAAGAAGGTCATTAATATACAAGGGGAAAGGAGTGGGAGATAAAACAGAACCTTGAGGAACACCAGCATTATTGGAGAAGTTAGAAGACAGAGAGCCATCTGCCATCATCTGCAGTGAATGGTTAGAGAGAAAACCGGATACCCAATTACAAAAAAAAGGCAAAACATAAGATGGAAGTTTATTTAGAAGACCATTATGCCGAATGCAATCAAAAGCCTTAAATCTCAAGAGCAACTGCTTGAGTTTCACCAAACGTTTCCATTGAATTTGTTCTTAGATGCCACAAGCTAGAATATCACCAATGGATCAACACTGATGGAATCCATACTCGCAATCGTTAATCAGATAGATGGTTTCTAGATAGTGTAAGAGTTTGTGATTAATTGATTTTCCTTTACTTTAGAAAGAGTAGAAATAAGTGCAATGGGACAATGATTGGATGGGAGGAATTTGTCATCCTTTTTATAAACTGGCTGGATATGAGCAAATTTCCAAGCAGAAGGAAAAACACCTTTGGAATAAGAAAGTGAAAAATGATGACACAGAATGGAAGTAATTTCAGGAGCACAGGTTTTGAGAACAAGTAGAGATATACCATCCCAGAGCTTCCTGAGCATCAAGATTGATCAAAATTCATATGATATCCTTTTGACGGAAGACCACAGGAGGCACTGAATGGAGTATACTGGGAATGGTGAAAGTTGGTTTACCAAGATCATCGATACACTAGTTGGAAGAAAAATTGGATGCTTGCAGGTCAGCTTTATATTTGGTATAAGTGGCAATAGAACCATCTGGTTTTGACTGATGTGGGAACAGAGATGGGCAAAAGTTGCGGCCAATTGCTTTTCAAGAGACCAGAATGCTTGACTACCATTTGGACAAAAAGAAAGTTTTCTACTCTTTGAAATCTAGTTTGGGCTGATTAATAACTGCTTTACAATTGTTTCAAGCTTTGGTGTAGGCAGAAAATGAACCTGGAGGTTTTGGATACAAGCCAATTGAGATATGCCACATTCTTCACTTGAACAGCTTTAGAACATTTATTAAGGTGGATTTTGGAATGAAGGATTGCATCCTTACAATAATAATTTCACTGACACAATCTGAGCAAATGTTGATATCAGAAGATTTGAAACAGTAATCTGACCAAGAAAAAGAAGAAAAGAAATTTCACAGTTCATCTCATTTAGCATTCTTATAATTCCAAACAACACGAGATTGAGAATGGCCATGAGATAAAGGCCCCATTGGAGAAGAGACATCACCAAATTGTGATCTGAGATACCTAGAGGGCCACTCACCTTGACATTTACTTAGAAGGGTTGTTTGTGAGAAAATGATCAAGGATGCTGGCTGGTGGTTAGGATTGTTTGGTATTCTGGTAGGTAAATGAACTATATTCGAGAGGTCATTAGTAATTGCATAGGCCTCACCATCTCAACCAGCTGAGTCTGCGTAACTAGAAAATAGAAGCCAGCTGGAGTTGTGAACATTAAAATCACCAAGGAAAATTACCTCAATGTTAGAAAAGTTGGACTGGAAAGTCAAGTTTCAAATAGGGGAAGGCAAAGAGTTCCAAGTGATTAGTGGAGTTGGGAGAATGATAGAGGCAACAGATGAAATTGACAGGATGTGGTGGAGAGATTTTAAGCCAGAGAAGATCAAAGAGAGGAGATTCCAAATTACTAAGTCTCTGACAGGGAATATCAGAACTGAATTTTCTGGATTTTTTCAGTAATTTCAATTAAATGCATCTACTTTATTAACATTTTGCTTTGACTGACTTTTAAAAGGAATCCCTGAATAATTAATTAATGTTGTAGATTACCTTTATAACAGGCAATGCTATTAATAAGTATTGGTGTTAAAAATTAAAAAATAGTATAAATTGTGCATACCATATTTTTTATTCATTTTTATTCTGGAAATAATTTTTTTTGTAGGTTTCTGTGTTACTGATAGTATTGATGTTTGTATTTGCTTGTTATGGTGTCCATCTTTTTGGTGGTAGGCTGGCACGCTGCAATGACCCTGACATTAAAACCAGAGTGAGTATTTTTTGATGTTGCTTATATTCTCCTAACACTAAGATAGCTATTCTACCAAAATATAAATGCTCAAAGAGAGTTACAGTTAAACCTCACTAATTTTCACTTCACTAATTTAGACTGCATTTTTCATTATGTATCTGTTTTATTTATATGAAACTGTGATTTTTCTGTAACAAGAATTTAATGACACATTTCTAACTTTTTTTTCAGGTCTTAATAATCACTTTATAAATGAAATAAATCTATTATAAAAAAATTAACATTCAAATGCAAACATTAAGGCATTGTTAGTTTTATATAGATGTACCTGTACATCTTTCCACTGAAATTTTATCAAGAAAAGATGGCAGTATCAAGTGCATTTTCTTAACATCCCAATGCCACCGATTTCATACAATCAGTGGATACAGAAATCATACTCAGCTCTCAAAATGTGTCTCAAAGAAAACATTTGAAGATTGCCAGATTTTTAATGATGATTTTTAATGCCAGATTTTTAATTGAGAAGCACCAAGAGAAAAGCCATTGACCAATATTAAAATTATATTTGGAAAATGAAATGTGCTGGGCATAATCCTTATGGGTTTTGATAATTAACTATATAGAATCGGTGTAAATACACCATAGTTAACCCATAAATTTGAACTACGTTTGTAGCGTAGAGGGCATCATTTTAATTGTATCTCATAATGTGGTTGCCTTCACAACGAGATAGCTACTATTGCTTCAAATTATTTATTTGAAGTAATGCAGTAGTAGCTATCTCGTTTTATTTGAAGTAATGCAATAGTAGCTATCTCGTTTTATTTGAAGTAATGCAATAGTAGCTATCTCGTTTTATTTGAAGTAATGCAATAGTAGCTATCTCGTTTTATTTGAAGTAATGCAAATAAATAATTTAGGTATAATTAGGTATACACTAATTGTAATTTTTTTTGGGAGTGGGCACTACTCTGATTGCATTATGGTGTGGGATAGTTTGTTAGAAGGTCATGGGATTATCTGCTGATACTGATGATTAGCAATAGAGAGCTCAAGAGCTTCTCACTCCTTCATTTATTATGCAAATTACTGGACTGATATATTACATATGAACACTCACTGATTTGTAAACAAAATTAAAAAAGTTATTAGCTGTTAGACTCCTCTGTTGCAGTGAGTAAAAACCATAAAAATATGTGAAAGTTGTGCAACTTTCATCTATTTTTATTTGACCAGAATTAAAATTTCAATGAGAAATTTTCATATAAATGAAAATTTCTCATTGGTTTGCTTTATAAGCTTCTAAAGTTGTAGCATTATGAACAACCTACACTACTACTTGAGTTATGAAATTAAAGGACCAGCTTGTTGTTTTACAATATAGATAAGGATGTCATTTTGGTTTGTCATTATAATCAAAGCAAATTAATATATTTCTTATGTGCAGGATTCACCAAGAGTGAAGTTATAGCCAAGATATTTTTTAAATTGAGGGTGTTATAACTAAGTTCAGCTATGTGTGTTTGTACTCTTTTTTCAACAAGATAATCAAGTAAGTTGCTTATAATCAAAAAGCATAAAACTTGTAATTATGACTGATGAGCAACAATTTTAAAAGCTTATTTTACAGAAGACTACAATGAATGACCAGCTGTCTCCTCTCAGTATAAATGTGAAAAACGTTAAATATGGTTGACATTTCAAAAATTCCAAAATGTCTACTGCTTACACTGAGGTTAAGTTTAAAACTATTGTCATGTAAAAATACATAAATTAATCTGAAAGAGTGGTTACTTTCTTATGCAAAGTACAGTTTTGAACTGAATAAAATAGCTGGGCTTTACAGAAATAGCTTGGCTTAAATGCAAATAGTTTACATTACAAATTAATAGTTTTGTTTGCCATTTTATAGGAAGAGTGTATAGGTGTTTTCATGAGGAAAATTTTCATTACGAAAATGAAGCTTCCACCTGGAGAAAATGAATCATATCCAGCAATACTTGTTCCTCGTGTTTGGTAAGGAGCAAAGGCAATTTATATTTCTTTACTGAAAAAAAATTTAATTTATTCATACTTGTTTTTTTGATTTAAAATGGCTTACAGTTTAGTGACCACTGCAATTTTCATAATTCACAACTGTCCTGTTTATAACAAGAAATTTTCCATTCTTATTACACTCAAGAAAATAATAATAAGTAACTCCATGAGAATAAGTTTAACATTAATTAAACCAGACCCAAAGTCCTAATTTATAAACCTAGCTAGGGAAGGTTTATAAATTGAGGTTCTTCACAGCCTGACATTTTTCAGTGGCCCAAAGGAATACCTGCACTAGCACTATAATTACTATAATTCCATATTCATTTCTAAATGTCTCCCTTCATGGACCATTGCCAAAAAAATTGTAAAAGCATTGCTGTTTCCTGCTGCAGAAGAAATCCATTACCAGAGGTAACAAATTTGACATTGGTGTACTAGCAAGAAAGATTTTTACACTATTTGATGGAATTCTCTATTATTACGAGGGCTGTTCAATAAAGAATGATCATATTTTTTCGCAAACAACCATACATGATTGCTATTTCTAGCTGAGCTATGGAATTTAAGACCAAACCAAGCTGCATCGCTTAGCAACTATGAAGTTGACTCGTTTGGTGGTGTGACCTTGGTGGTCAGTCAAGTTTATGCCTGTTCAGTTTCTCTATGTAAATGGATATGACACCCAAGGAACAGTATGCTGCTCTCAAATTTAGTTTCCATCTCAAGAAAACATTAGCTAAAGTGTGTGAAATGATAAAAGAGGCTTATGGTGAATCTACATTTCCATATAGCACAGCTTGCAGGTGGTTTAGTATGTTTAAAGATGGTGTAATTCATTCACAAAAATTAGTGGTCCTGGAGCTCCAACCACTGCTGTCACCATGGAAACCATAAATGCTTAAACTAAATGTAATCACAAAAAAAAGATTATCATATAAGGCAACTGGCAAAAATTTTGAGAATATCAGTAGGAAGCACACACAGTATTCTTCATGACCATTTGCCTATGACATGTATTTGTGCATGCTGGGTTCCAAGACTACTCACTCCTGAGTAACAGCAAGTTTGCATGGAGGTTTGTGAGCAGCTACATTGGGTGGTTACTGAAGATGGGGACATTCTGCACAAGGTGATAGCAGAAAATGAGACATGGCTTCATCATTTCAACCCAGAAACTGAACAGTGAAAAGCTGTGTTTGGAATTCTACTTCATCTCAACACTGAAAAAAGCAAAAGTTGTGGCTTCTGCAGGAGAGATTATGGCTATCTCTTTTTTTTTTTTTTTTTTTTTTTACATTCTGGGAATGGTTTACCCAGCATGTTGTGGCACATCATATGACTGTTATGGGACCTTACTATAGTAGTGTACTGCACACTTTGTAGAATCACATTCATTGAAAATGGCCACAATTGCACAGAGGTTGGTGGATGCTGCATCACGACAATGCAAAACCTCACACTGCTCATACTGTCAATGAGTGCATAGCCAGCATTAGTGTCAAATGTGTTCCTCATCCACCCTACACCCTGGCCCTGTGATTTTTTTTTTTTTTTTTTCAATTTCCAAAGTTAAAGAAGTAGCTGTGAGGAAAACATTTCCCATCATCAGAAGTTGTAAAAACATTGGAGACAATTCTCAAACAAATGTCAAAAAATGCTTTCACCATGTTTTTGAAGATTGGCAGAAACATTGGAGTAAGTGCATGTCATCAAATGGGGACTACTTTGAAAAAGGACCATCAAAATATGGATGATTAATAAAGGTGTTATGGAAAAAAATTATTATAATTCTTTATTGAGCAACCCTCATATCTTATTTTGATACAGAGCTATAAACCTTTTACCAGCAGAACTGTTAACAATTTTATAATTTGGGATTTGAGGGTACCTTGCATTTAGCATTATTGGTAAATGTGAGATATCCCTCTGGATTACTGTTAACATTTTTGAAAATCATTGTCTCCAGTTTTCTATACAGTTGTTTCTAATGAAATATGTGCTAGATATTACAAAGCTGATATTGATATCAATTAAAAAGTTATTTGCATTCATATTTTAAGGTTATGCATTTCTTTCAAATTTTTGACAGTAGTCTAGTATGAGGATTCCCTGTATCTAGCATGAAAATTTCTGAAAAACAGCAGATCAAAGGGATACATAACATAGAGGAATGAAAGTTTCAGCCTTACAAATAGTATCTTATCCTCCTTTACCCTTGTTTCCCACTACCAACAACAGTGAAATTTGTGACTTAGGTGACACTTTCCAGTAGAATTGGAATCTGAGTATGATGTTCTGTTGATTTTCACAAAATGAAGAGGAAGAAGAAGAGCTCTACTGCCCAAGAATATCCTACATAGAAGAATAAAAGTTGCCTTACGTGGAGTATCTCTTTTGACTGAATAAAAATTTGGGAGCAATAGTTTCAATTTTACGTTCTGAAGCAAAATGATTACCAGTGAATAATGTGCCAAACCTGCTAAACAGGAATATTTCTAGAGCTGTCTGATTATTTATCGCAAGCAAAGAAGAGCTTCAGTTAATTTCAGTAATGTGCACATTGATCAGCAGTGACTGGTTCATTATTTATTGGTAGAATGCATTCAGGTGTACAGTTTAAAATCTAATGTCACATATTGTAACGGCCAATAACATTATGCATCCAACCGATTGATTGATAGTTGGGCATAACAGATGATAAACTGATTAACAGTAAGTAACAAACTATAAAATCATGTATTAAAATGATTGATTATCTTGGGAAATCAGACTGATTGAATAATGGGAAAATAGTTTGCTAATAAAGTTTTTATGGTCTCTTTCTTAACCTGTGCCATAATACTTATTCAAGTTTTATTTTAAAAAAAATTTATTTTAATTTTTGAAAGAAAAAAAATGTGAAAATTTTAAAACTTTATTTAATGAGTTATTTAAATATTGGAAGGTTTTATGTATCTACACTAAGGACACTAGAACATTTATTCACTTTGTAGTACAAGTTTCTTTTTACTTTAATTGATTCTTATGGTCAGTAGTACATCCAGTCTTTGATATAACTTGATTTGCAAGAAATTACAATATTGATATCCCTGTTAACTTGTGATTAGTTACAAAATGATATGAGTAGTCACACTGGGGCAAGGGGGATTTTTTAATTTGCTTTATTAAAATGGCCTTGTATAGATCGTATTTTAACTTTTTCCCCTAACATGTAGGTCAGCAAATGTATTATAAAGCTAATATACAGTTTCTTTTTTAAATGAAAGATGTAGTTGAAAGGTAAGAATACACATGATTACAAATCTGTTAATTTTCATTACACTCTTTTGTGACTGGAAGAAATTATTCATTCTCAGTGCAGTGTGGTGTAGTATAAATTGAGCTGATTTGTAATGTTATTTTTAACCCTTTGCATTCATATAATATGTGGTTTTTAGGCACAATACAGACTACCTTAGAAGAGTCTCTAAATGGTCTCGAAGAGTCTCTCACACTCACCACCACCACCACCACCACCACATCTTTTAACAGTGATACAGTAGAACCATGCCATTCTGTACATTAATTTCAGATAGTATGAACCAGAGCTATAATAATCAATATGTTCTACGTTGATATCGATATTTGTAAAAATAATAAGAGAATTTTACCTCAGTATAGTACGTAGAACACTTTCGTAAGATACTCTCCAGAAATTAAAATGAAAAAATTGAAAATCTTACATTAAAGTAACAAATAATTAAAAATCAATTTAATGCAATTAAAAATTAAGAAAATTAAAGAATTTAATGAAAAAATTGCAAAACGATTTTATTTCCTGAAGCTGACAATGCTTTTTGACCATATGTCGTAATCACAGGAATTAAAAATTACTGAATAGGGATGAGCATGAAACTTAAATAGGGATTATTTATCTTCGCACATGCATGTAAAAACCCATGAATCTGAGATCAGATATGGCCAGCGAACGTTAATAGAATTCTTGTGTAATTTAATTTCTACAGTTTCTGCAATTAATAGTCACGTACATTGGACACTAAGTATTTTGGCCTCGTTAAATAAAAAAGTATGGTTTTCATTAATGGCATGAAAGGCTAATTCTGACGCTGCTGAATGAGAAGCATGAACTGAGGCCCCATGTTGATTAACATGAATATTCAGAGGAAACCGCTTCGAACCTTGGTAAGCCAAGTCGCAATCACTGCAAGAAATGTTGTATACTAGGTCATTAATTTGTATTGCAAACGAGGAAAGGACAGAGTGATTGTTCAGTATATATTTTATAATTTCCGTATTGGCCTGACCACAATTTTAAATTCGATATCTTTAAAGAATCTGTTACGGTGTTTGTGCCACTGTTCAATATATGGGATAGAAATAAAGTATTTTTTGATATTACGATTGTTGGTTGGTGTAATATTTTGTATCCTATCCTTAGCTTGTACCCTAATTTGGTTTATTGTATCAAGGGAATAACCCCTGTTTAAAAATCTGCTGGTTAATATTTGTATTTCTGAGCCCAAAGCAGATTCTGTCATTGAATATTTATAGGCATTTAGAAATTGATTAAAAATAATCGATCTTTTCTAGGTGAACTGGTGATAGCTGTTATAATGCAAAAGCATACCAGTGTTTGTAGGTTTTTGATAGATGTTAAATTGTATTTTATTCGAGTCCCGAGTAAGCATGAAATTCAGAAAATTTAATGACTTAGTATCCGTATCCTCCCTTTCCAATGTAAATTTGAATCTAGAATGAATATTATTAAATGAATGTAAAATATCTTGGATAGTACTACTATCAGTAATAACTAGAACATCATCTAAATACCTCCCATAGTATGTGATTCGGGGTCGAAAAGGCGTCAAATGTATATGCTCAATTGTTGAGAGGTAGATCTCCGATATTAAGCTGCTCAGGCTCAATCCCATTGGCAAACCAAAAATTTGTTTGTACACTTTGTCTCGAAAGGTGATATAGTTGGCCTCAACTAACAGTTTAATTAAGTGAAAAATTTCTTTAATAGGAAGCTTTGTATAATTAATCGTTATAGAGTTACCCCAAATAATATCTAATGTGTATTCAATGTTTACATTCATATATAACGAGGTAACAAATAGTGAGAATAAATTTTCATTATTCCCAAGTCTACAGTCCTTAAGGTTATTAAATGATGTATTGTAGTTCTTAATCCAAAATTATATCGCCTGTCTAAAGGGTTTTATAATGCTATATACATGTGTGGCCAAGGATGACCATCCTTGGCCAAACATGTATATAGCATTATAAAACCCATATCCCAGTACATCCCAATTTAGCACCCTCTTAATGGAAAAGTAATCAGAATGTTTTTTTTCTGAAAGTTTTAAGCAAACAAAATTCTGATTAATTCTGAAAATTTTATTGACATTTTCAGCAAAATTCAAAATAATTTTATTGAACTAGATGCAAAAAGTAAATATTTGACATCATATATTTAGATTTCAGAGAAGTATTTGATACTGTTTCACATGGGAAAATGCTATACAGACTGCAGCAGTGTGGCATTAGGAGTAAGCTATTGCAGTGGATAAAGGGATGTTGAGTAGAAGAAGACAGCGAATGGTTATCAGTGAGCACTGCTTTTCTTGGACTGATGTTATTAGTAGAGTCACTCACAGTTCAGTTTTGGGCCCATTGTTGTTTTCAATATTTGTTAATGTACTGCAATGCAATCTAGAAAATTAAACAGATGGGCTGAGAAATGGCAATTTAAGTTTAGCATTTACAAATGCAAAATACTGTATATGGGTAGCAGTAATCCCAGATTAACATAATGCAGTAGTCCCAGATTAAAAACCCAAATGTGTGGCACCACACTCAAGGTAGTAGAGAACAAAAATGATCTGTTGATAATTGTGCAGTCAGACATGAAGTTCTCTGAGCAGTGTAGATGGGCTGCTAGGTCAGCTCATTGGATTTTGTCAATGATATACAGTAATTTTTCAATCAGGGATAAAGAGATAATTAGGCCATAATCTTGAGTCTTCCATACAGGTCTGGAATTCTTATTTTAAAAAGGATGTGAATGTGTTGGAATGGGAGCGGAGAAGAGCAACAAGTTTAGTGAAGGGAACAAAAGGATACTCTTATCAAGAAAGACTTCATATCTGCAAATTGCATGTGTGGAAACTAAGTACCTTGAGAAGATATGATTGAGGTGCTTAAGGCTCTGAGTAGAATGAGTAAGCTAACTGTTGCTGCCATCCTTATTCAAGCTTAGACAACACATACATTTAATGTGTAGAAATTTGTTTTCATCCAAAGGGTACTTGAATTGTTGGAACAAACTTCCAGTTAATGTTGTGGGAGTGGGTAGTTTGAATTTAAGGAGAAATTAGACAAATTATTAGCTGGTATGGATAGATAATATGGGAAGTCCTCCCCTCCAGCTAATGCTGTATAAATATGCTTCCTTGCATCAATTGCCAATGCTAATACTAAAAAAGATTCTTAGCAAAGCTTATTATCTTAGTACTCACCTCCTTTTATGTTTTATAACATAAAATAATATAAACAATTTATGCTGTCTCACTTTATCATTATATAAAAGCAGCTTTGATAAATATGTCTGTTCTACAAGCAGACATATTTCACCATAATTTAAGATGAAGAATATATTGCCATTTCATCAGTGGCATAGGGCTCCTCTGAGAAACTACATGACCCATGTTCCCCACCAAAAAAAAAAACAGTTATTTTATCTACCAATTAGTTAGAACAGCTTAGAATGAATACAAAAAGAGCTTCTACTGAGAGAAGTTATATCTGCCAGCATAGAATTTGTGTGGTGTGTGTTAGGTGGAAGGAAAGGTATAGTGAGATTGGGAGTAATCAACAACAGACTGGAAGATAGTAAAATATATGATGAGAGTCTCTACATGTAGATGGAATGGGCAAGCAAGCTTGGTTGTCTTATTATGAGCAACTTCAATCTGCCCCAGATTGATTGGAATAAGTGGGAGGAAACTCACCATGGGGAAAATTTTTTTAAAATAAACTAGATTATTATTTGTACCAGCATGTCAGAGAAAATACTAGGGATGAGAAATTTCTTTACCTCATCATTACTAACAAATCAGATGACATCACAGGGCTTAAAGGAACCATTTTCAGGAAGTGATCATGCAATCGTCAGTTGGAAGATGTAAAAAGATGTTGCAGTAGTTAAAGGTAAAGGCACTGGTTTTAACTTCAGAAGAGGGGACGGACTTTGACAGTTTAAGGCACTATATGGCATCTATGAATTTGGTGGATTGCCGAGGGAGAGTGAATGCATTTGAATTATGGAATACTTTTAAAGCAACAATCACAGAAGTCATGAATACATACAGACCATTAAGAAAATATTGCAGGAGGAGGATGCTGAAATGGATGAATATGGAGCTGACCAGTCTAATAGAGCAGAAAAAGATAGCATGGGATAGTTACAGAGTGGCAAAAAGTACTGAAGCCTATGACAACTAAAAGTTTTATCTGTAATAGTACCACATGTAAGGTTAGGGAAGCTAAGGCTGCATATGAGAAAGCACTGACTAAGAGAGCAAATAATGGGGATATGGAATTTTTCGTGTGTGTGTGTGTGTGAATACAATGAAGAAGAAAGTGATTCACATCAGACTCTTGTGTGCTAGATGTTGGAAAATCTTAGATAACCCAGCTGATGTTGCTGATGAATTGAATAGGTACTTTGCATCGGTCTTTACTGATGAAAGATCCTTCATGCCAAGAAGAGGCCGTGCGAGTGAGTCTGAGCTATATTAAATTAGTTATTTTGAAATTACAGATGACTGTTTATTAGAAAAACATTCAAGCATATAGGGAAGTAAGGCTCCCGAAGTTGATGGCATATACCCAGTAATTTTGAGGGAGGCTGCCAGAGAGTGTATTTAAATATTGAGGTTAATTATGAGGGCATCCAAAGATGCCCTCATAATTAACCTCAATATATCAAATTTTTTATGTATTGCCATTTATGGCAATACATAAAGGCAGTTCTAAGAATGAATTTGGTAACTACATACCAGTTAGACTGACTTCAGTGGTAGGAAAAATCTTAGCAGCAATGATTAAAAGTGCAATCCAGGGACATTTAGATAGAAATAGCATTCTTAAGAATACACAACATGGTTTTGTTAAGGAGAAAATCATGTTTAACTAACCTATTAAGCTATTAAGTATTTTGGTACAGTTACTCATGAGCTGGATGTAGGGAACAATTTCAACATAATTTATTTGGATTTTAGTAAAGCATTTGACTCAGTTCTTCAAGAGAGGTTACTGTATAAACTGGAATATATTGGATTATAAGAAAAATTCTAAGATGAATGGCAGAAGGCAGAGGGTTATGATTAATGGATATTCTTCAGATTGGTGTAACGTCTGAAGTGAGATCCCCAAAAGATCAGTTCTTGGACCACTGTTGTTTCTGATTTTCATAAATGATATTTATGAAGGGATAGAAGGCATGATGTCAAAATTTGTAGCCTACATAAAGATTGGTAGAGTCTTTAATGATCTGTATGATCTGTACCAAGCAGCACTCCTTCAGAATGACTTGAATAGGCTTTGAGAAAGGGATCTGGGAGTTATGATACTGGCAGATGATGAAGTATTCTGAGGTGGCCAAGGAACCTTATGGTGTCCTATTGATGATTTATTGAACATTATCCTTTAGAGATAGGGAGGTCATTATGCCACTGTATAAGGCAATTGTAAAACTGCATTTGGAATACTATGTCCAAGTATGGAGACCTCATCTGAAAAAAAATATTGAGCTTCTTGAAAGGGTCCAAAGATGGGCATCTCATATGGTGAGATTGGCAAAAGGGCAACCATATGAGGAAAGACTCCAATTATGTGGGCTACAGAGCTGGCAACTATGTACCTCAGAGGGGACCTGATTGAGTTTTATAAGGCTCTGAGAGGGAGGGTTAGTAAAATGAATGAAGGCAGAATTTTCACTGTTATAAAGAATTCCAGAACTAGGGGCCATAAATTCAAATTACAGGGGAAGAGGTTTAGATTGGATTATAGGAAGTATTATCCTTTAGAGATAGGATAAAATCCTATATCTAAAGAATAAAAGAATACTAAAAGATTGCTTACTGAAACAAGTTGCCTCTGCAGGTAGTTGAAGTTGACAGTTTTAAGAAATTCAAAGGTTAACTGGATAGTTACCTTCACGAGGAGATAAGTGCATGATTTGTTGTTCTAGAGATCTAGGCATATTGGGTGAATGGGCTGAGAAGTGGCAGTTGAAGTTAACATTGACAAATGCAAGGTACTGCATGTGGGTAACAGTAACTGCAGGTGGCCAAGTGTGGTACTACACTTGGTGTAGTGGATAATGAAAAAGACCTGTGGGTAATTGTGCAGTCAGACATTTAATTCTCAGAGTAGTGCAGACATGCTGCCAGGACAGCTCACGGGATTTTGTCAATGATATACAGAAACTTTACTAGCCACGAAAAGGAGGTGATTATCCACATGTATAAGGGCGTGGTTAGGCTGCATCTTGAGTATTGTATATACAGGTCTGGAGGCTTCACTTCATGAAGGATGTAGACCTACTGGAACTGGTGCAGAGAAGGGCAACCAGATTGGTGAAGGGAACAAAAGGGTGCTCTTACCTAGAAAGGCTTCAGTTCTGCAAATTGCAGCATCTTGAGACTAGGCACCTGCAGGGAGATCTGATTAAGGTGTTTAAAACCTTGAATGGATTGAGTAAGCCGAATGTTAATGGTATTCTTCCACTTGCTGAGACTACACACATGAGGGGGCAAAAATTAAAGTTGAGGAAGGATGGTTGCAGGATAGATATGTGGAAGTTTGCCTTCGGCTAGTGTTGGTTGATTGTTGTTGTAGAAGTGAATGTTGATGAACAAACATCTTGCAGATGTTGTTTTGGAAGTGATTGGTTGACTAAATTCAAGGGAGAACTAGGCAAATTCTTGGTGCATATGGATGGGTGAACTGGTTCCTTTTTTTTTCCTTTTTTTTTTTTTTTTTTTGTGTGTTGATGCTATATACGCTAGCTTTCTTGCATCATTTGCCATTACTACTAACTGTGTTTTCTTTTGTTTTTTTTAATGCTATTTCACTGTTGGGAAATATATTTTTGAGCAATACACCTATGATCAGCATAACTGTTGTTGTTGTTATTGTTGTTAGTTATTTGGTTTTTAGGAGCATTAGCAACTAAGGCCATATTGCTCCGGGGATATGCGGTGGTCATTCCTTGACCTTTCTGCATCCTCCGTATTTGGTGGTCACGGGCTCGAACCCCAGTCTAATCAAGAAGCGTGTGCTATGCACTGCCACTCCTGCCCACCTGGCTACGGAGGCACCAGCATAACTCAGAGGAAGATTGTATTCTGACAAAAGATGCAAATAAGCAACTTGTAAGCAGTAGTCAACGTTACTGTGAAACAGCATCTATTTTTGCATTTCTTTCTATGCATTGAGCACTGTCTGTATGCTTATTTTTCATTACAAAAAAAAAAAAGGTCAACAACCTATTGCAAGACAGGGTCTGTGTTATTTTTCTTCTAAGCAGCCATCAATCCTGTGTAATCACCATACCATACAGTACCGCTCCCAAATTTGAGGTAGCATCCATAAACCTTTCTAAAAATGTCAATGAAATAGGCAGTGGCAGTCCCAGAATTTTCTTGGGGGGACTAAAGAATTGTTCAGAGAATCACTAAGCTTCAATTGTTATATAACAGTAAAAAAAAAAATCCACATTATTTTGATCATAATGCAGGGGCTATAGCTCTTAGCTCCTACCTGAGACCACCACTGGAAATAAACAATAGTAAGGCAACAGTAAATTCTCTTATAGTGAAGAAAATCTTGTTTTCATAAACAAAAAAAGAAAATTTGAAAAAAAATTTTATAACTGAAACAACACTTTTCTGAAATAAAATTTCTTTAATCTCCTTAAAAATATAACTTACATAAAAAACTCTTATTTTGGATATTATTTTAATTATAGAATATAGTACCAAATGTCATCTAAGTAATTATTAAAATATATGTACTGGCAATCTTTGAACTTAAGCCTCTAACTTTTATAGTAGTTGGAGGTTTAAGTTCAAAGTAACTTCAATGAAAGTTGAATTATTTTTTATATTTTTATTTTTCTGTTACTATTTTTTAAAATCGATTAATACTACTTATATGCTCAAACATTGTAGAAATGGGAAGTACTAAATCATTCTTTCATTCATCTTTAAAAGAGAAATGATGAGGATATATTGCTAATTTTTATTGTCACAGGGCCAATCCCCGTAACTTCAACTTTGACAACGTTGGTAATGCAATGTTGGCATTATTTGAAACACTCTCTCTTGAAGGCTATGCTGACATTCGTGACATCATTATTGATCAAGTTGGGAAAGTGAGTGAATGTTTGAGTTCATTCGAGCTTTTTTGATCTGCTCAAATGCACCTGGCTAAACTAAGTTTGAATACTCTACAACCTAACATTTTGCAGATTTTTTAATTTATTTTTGCTAAAAAAACAAATATATATATTGGTTGGGATCACATCAGTTGAGTATAAGTTTGTATATGACTGTATATGACAGTTTAGTGAAAGATGGTGGCTGTAACAGTTCAGTTGTAACAGTTGTATGACAATTTGGTATATCACATACAGACCAGAAATTAAAAAAATCAATGAAGTAAAAGGTTTGGAAATTAAAAGAAATTATAGTCACTTAGACAGGAGGAATGCAGAAATTTAGAAAAATTAGAAAAAAGAAAATAATATATTTTTTTAATCAGTTTATTTTGTGTAAAGGTATTCAACTTGATTCTGAATTCTGCTCATAGGCAGGTTGGAAAATGGGTATGAGCCTATTATATTCAGCATTACTTTCTGTCCATATTGTTAAGAGCTTTACAATGTGGACAAACAGTTATGCTGAAGATAATAATCTCATACTCATCCAATCCATGCTGCTATTCTAGTATTATACGATGGTGTATCCTATGGCCCGGGTATACAGTGGTTTTGGGGTCCTCAGATTTACAAGTCTGATTTTAATAAAATTTGAGAGGGCTTGACAAATCTTTCTAAAAAAGTCAAATATAAAATTTAAAGAAAATTCATCCACTAAGAGTTGAGTTGTTACATGTGGACAGACAGGTAGGCATGGCGAAGACTTAAGGTAGTAGAGAATGAAAATGACCTGGGGATAATTATGCAGTCAGATATGAAGTTTTCTGAGCAGTGCAGACAGTCTGCAAGAATAGCTCATGGTGTTTTGCCAATGATATACAAGAATTTTTCTAGCAGGGCTAAGGAGGTGATTGTTCCCTTGTATAAGGCAATGGTCAGGCCACACCTTGAGTACTATATACAGGTCTGGAGGTCTCGTTTTAAGAAGGATGTTGGGCTGCTGGAACGAGTACAGAGAAGGGCAACAAGATTAGTGAATGGAACAAAGGATTGCTCATATGAAGAAAGGCTTAAGATTTGCAAATTACAGTGTCTGGAGACTAGGCACCTGCGAGGTGATCTGATTGAGGTCTAAAAGGCCTTGAATGGTTTGAGCAAGTTCAATGCTGATGGGATTCTTCCTTTTGCCCAGATTAATCACCCGAGGGGGTATAAATTCAAATTGAGGAAACAGTTATAGAATAGATGTGCTGAAGTTTGCCTTTAGCCAGCATGGGGTTGATTTCTGGAACAAACTTCCATCTGTCGTTGTAGAAGTTGACAGCTTAAACAGCTTAAATTCAAGGCAGAACTAGACAAACATTTGGAGCGAACGGATGGGTGAAATGGGAAGGGTTTTTTTTTTTTTTTTTTTTTTTTGCTGATGCTGTATAAGCTTGCTTTCTTGCATCATATTCCTCTACTAATGCTAATATTTTACATAACATGCCTGAAAAATGGAGGTGGTTAATGTGCACTATCAAAAATACAAACCATACCATGTCATACCATGCCATGATCACTAAATTAATTATTTACAGCACGACATGTTAAAAGTTTGCGCTTTCAGTGTTTTGTCATACACTTGCATTCTTGCACAGAATTCACCAAATTATCATGTTCACTAAATTATCATAGGTACCAGTTGTCTTTTACCAAATTGTCACATACAGCGAATAAGAACTTGAATAAGTTATCAATGCCATTTTCCAGTGGTAATTTTTAATGGTCATAATTAAAATGGTCATGCATCAAATTGTCAAATATAGCAAATTGGCATGCACTAAACTGTTGTACAACAAATTGTCTTACACTGAACTGAAGTGGACCCATATTGATTAAACTAATTCTCTCCATTTAGCTTACTGACATTTTTTTCTCTGACTAGTATATAGCTATATAATACATCTTAAGGGAGAATTGCTGGCACTTTCAGTTTTTAAGCAGATTTTATAATATTTTGCTATTTTCTTTTTTCATTTGATGATTTTGATCTTTCTAGTATTTGATATTTACCAAATCCGAACTTGAATAAGTTATTAATATTAATATCATTTTCCAGTAGTAATTTTTTAAAATGGTTCTGGAGTAACTTTTTTCTTAAGATTGTTGGGGATTCATTAATGGGCTTCTAATTATTTAAAATCGAGTTATTTTTGAAAATCATGTAACATAACTGTTAATAGCTAAATTACTCTTTTAAGAATGGAAATACTTGGCATCGATATATATATATATATATATAAAGTTGAAAGAAGTGATATACCAGCAAATCTTCTTTTATTTGGTTTCTTTCTTTATACTAATTGGCACCAGTCTTCTAATGTTTTCCTTTTTAACCCTAGATATACAAAAACTAATCTTCTATTCTCCTCGCTTCTCAGGGCCAATCCTCGCAGATTCAACTTTGATAATATAGGGAATGCAATGCTGGCACTCTTTGAGGTACTTTCCTTCAAAGGCTGGCTGGACATTCGTGATGTATTGCTTCAGAGGCTAGGCCCTGTAAGTGCCTTACAACTGACACTTCTGCTTTATCATGTGAAATTTTGTTTATACTTTGTGAATTTTAATAAAATGTATATCATTGATCCATTTGTTAATTGCCATGAAAGTTAATATATATTTGGTTATGTGGAAGTTGTTTAAAAAAAAAAGTTTGTTGCCATTCTTTCAGATACCAAATTATGTTGCATGGTTTGGATAAAAAATAGCCTTCTAGATAGTAATATTTAATACAATGAAATATTATTTCCTATAATCAAATTAGTTTTTCTTGTAGTGGTACTATTTTATTTATTTTTTTACTTAATATGTGTATACAGTCAGTTCTGCTATAACGTGCATTTTTGCAATGCGAATTCGCTTCAACACGACTGGTATATTAGGGAACAATGCAAGTATAATGCGATTTTTGCGTTGGCTCATGTGCGATTTTGTCTGCGAATAACACCAGGTGAACGCAAAACCCAGCACCAAGCTGGAAGTAGTGACCTGTGCAGCAATACATACAAGTTTACAAAGCTTAAAAAATGTCAAATATGTGAGATTTGCCATATTTCCCAATTACCATAGTTGTACTGGTCAGAGACACACTGTTATCATTTGCTGTATTCACAAGATAACAGGTGATATTGTAGGCCGACTCACATTTTTGAAGCTCACATTTTTCTGTTCGAACAAAAATTTCGTGAGGTGGGATAGTGTGAGCGCTGCACATTTCTGGAGGTAACTACCATAAAACAATAAATGCAATTTGCAGTTTCTGGTTTATTGGGTGTTCCTGTTAGTGCAATCTAATTATAAATGGATGGTAAACTGGATCTTATTGCATTTTCGATAATACCGATAGCTGGAATTCTGTGGGTTTTTACATTATTATGGTGAAATGTGTTTTCTCTTCATTGAAATCATACAAAAAACTTAAATAGTGTGAACCAGAGCTGTAATGCTCAATACGTTCTACGTTGGTATCTATATTTGTAAAATTATAAGAGAAGTTTACCTCAATATAGTACGTAGAAACTTCCATATGATACTCTCCAGAAATTAAAATGAAAAAATCGAAAAACTTACATTAGAGTAACAAATAGTTTAAAAAATAGTTTAAAAAATAATTAAAAATCAATTTAACACAATAAAACTCAATTTAACACAATTAAAAATAAGAAAATTAATTAAAAGAATTTAACGAAAAAAATTGCAAAACAATTTTCCTTCCTGAAGCTGACAACGCTTTTTCGACCTTTTGAAATTTTCATTCCTGTGATCATGACATACGGTCAAAAAGCGTTGTCAGCTTCAGGAACCTGAGGAAAATCGTTTTGCAATTTTTTCGTTAAATTCTTTTAATTAATTTTCTTATTTTTAATTGCATTAAATTGATTTTTAATTGTGTTAAATTGAGTTTTATTGTTTTAAATTGATTTTTAATTATTTTTTAAACTATTTGTTACTCTAATGTAAGTTTTTAGATTTTTTTCGTTTTAATTTCTGGAGCATGTCATACGGAAGTGTTCTACGTAATATATTGAGGTAAACTTCTCTTATTATTTTACAAAAAACTTAAGTAAATTTTCGGAATCTTCTCTTCATTCTTATTTTTTAAGCTTCCTACTTTTAACTCCGAATCTCACTTGTGCAATTTGTGCATGCTGTATTTGTCATTATTGATTTATCTTGTTTACTCTTTTAAATTTTACAATACAAAAAAAAGTATATATTATGTCAGTGAACAGAAATATCAATTAGTATGTAATTTTACAGTGCTGTATTTACTGTAATATTTATTTATTTATTAGAAATTTAAGATGTTTAAATTTGTGTTAGCAATTTTATTGGATTGCTAACTTTTTTTACTATTTTTCCTACCAGACTGAACATTTTTTTGAGTGCTCTGCCCCTATCTCTATTTTTCCCGTAAGCCCTGTTGTTTTTAATGTGCAAAATACCATAATGCGGAGATTTTTAGGAACACATGTACCGTGTTATAGCAGAACTGACTGTATTTCATTTATGCTGTTAGTTGCATATATAATAATACTGTACATGTATTGAAGCTATACTTATTTTATAATTGGAAGATATATTAAAAAATTGGTCTCAATTATTTTATAATTTGAATATATGTTGAAAAAATTGGACTGTTTTATCTGTTTAAGTTTCTTTATCTATTTTAAAAAAATTTTTAAAAATTTCAATCCTGCTAACATGATCATATTCTCTTATAAAAATTCCGACTTCCACTGCTGCAAAAAATTTTGCAGCTGCTATTATTTTTTTTTTTTATCTTTTAATATAGTTTACCTAATAATGGAATGAAAAAAAAAAAAAAAGAAGTTCACCAGAGTCAAACTAATTGATGTAAAAACTGTTCATAGATCTAATAAAAACAACACCACTGCTTGTAGTAAAAATGGTAGACTGTTACTTTTCAAAGTTGATTTTAAAAGTACAGGGCTATAACATTCTCCTGTATTTATAGCAATCATACAGTCTTGTTCTTCTAGAGTCATTCATCACAGTGTATCTGTCTGTACTTCCATCTCTTTCATATCACAGTTTCTCTGCTACAACTTCATCAGAAGATCAAGCTGGTCAAGTAGTATTCTACATTTCCTTCAGGTTTCTGTGTTCACAATCATTGTGCATCTCCTCTTACCATACTAAACACATCTCATTCACTCGGTATCTCCTTGGTGCTAAGCAATTTGTGACTGAGCTATTTCTCTGTATTTGAAGTGAGATTTCTCTAAAGTGATCACCAGTTCTTTTAAGTTTATAATTTTAATAAAACTCTTTATTTAATACTAGCTTCTCTTTCAAAAAAGTATTTGAAAAAAAGCAAGGAAGGATTATTACCTTTCTTATATTTTTCATAGTTTAAGTGCTAATTCTTATTAATCTTTGCTTGGGCAGGGCCAGAAACCTTACCAGAAAAGCTAATCTGCCAAGGGCTGAAAGGAGTACACACATGGACAGTAACAGCTTTCCACCACTTGAGCCTACTCTGATGCCCAACATGACATATCTCACTCCAAAAGAACTGAAATGGAAACATATCAAAAGGTATTCTCATCATTCCATTCTCTGTTGAGTCAGTTTATGGATAAACTTTCCTGCTTTGTGATCCATAAATGCCAGGAGAATGCTTCCAGTCCACCTAAAATGGTTAAAAGACTGCAATCAGGGAATCTTCTCATGGAAACTATTACCCAAAGTTACACTCTGAATTGCCACTTAAATTTATCACCTTTGCTGGAATACTTGTCAAAGTTACTCCCTCTTTTGTGTTAAATGCATCAAAATGGTTCATATCTAAATGGGACCTGATGACAGAAGAGGAAATTGTCCAGGAATTACAGAACCAAAAAAGTTATACAGCCAGATTAATTCTCAGATTAAAAAGAAGGCAAATTAATTCCCACCTGTAATGTCATTTTTACTTTTAGTACACCAAACCTACTAAACTCTGTTCAAGCCAGCTGTCTGAACTATCACATGACCATATATCCCAAATTCCATAAAAGTTAACCCCCAGGGGCTCACATCTGGTGAGTATGAGCTTGGTACACCCAGGGTCCTGAGCTGGATATCATCATTCTCCTGTTTCTTGGTGATTCCTCTCTCTCTCTCTCTCTCTCTGTCTCTCTTCAAGAAACAGACTTAACATAACAAGCATCCCTCTCTGTTGTAAACTATAAAATTTATAGATGAGACAGAAATGCAGCACATGGTGGTGTAGCCGTAGTACTAGACTCCAGCATTCCTTCTAAACCTATTTCACTACAAATTTCCTTGGAGGCAGTTGCCACATATGTGTCACTAGTAATTGTCTTCACCCTGGTTTCTGTATATTTCTCAGCAAATCACTTGTGCACTATAAATGATCCCAAAGAACTTGTTCACAGTTACTGATCTCCTTCTTCTTTTTGAGGTGTTTCAGGGCATCGTGCACTATGGGGATCACTCCAGACAGATAAATGTGGACAACTAGTTGAACTTCTCTTTGACAAGCATACCCTTTCATTACTAAACATTTGCTCTCATACTTATATGAATTCCTCCACAAAATCAACCTCAGAAATTGATTTTTCTGCCTTTTCTCCCTCACTGTTTTCAAGCATTGAGTGGTTGGTATTAGAAAACTTATTTAATAGCGACCACTTTCCAATACCACTTTTTTTTTCCTTTCTTTTTTTTTGGCTGATGCTGCATAAGCTCATACACTTGCTTTCTTGCATCACATGCCGCTACTACTACTACTACCTTGTAAATTCAAAACAAACAAGTGCATTGCAGACTAAAACAACACAAGAATGCAAATTTTTAAAAGTAAGCTGTGCAAAATATTCCTCCTGTGTATCACTCAATGACCAAAGTATCCAACATCAATCCATTGATGTCACCAAGTGCATCACACATCAGATACTGACAACTACAACCATTGTCATACCTCACCCTAATACCAGGAATGGCAGGTGTTACATTTGCTGGTGGAATGATACCTGCAATGATGCAAAAAAAAGAAAAGAAAAAAGTGTTGAATTTATTCTGAAAAGTATGAAATCATCCTTAATGCATTCACTGCATCTGATCAATATAAGCATCAAATGGCACTACAAGTGATGTGCTGTTACACATAAAAACATTCAAACAGCATTGAAGTAGTGGCCAGGAAATAAGTGCTATAAAAGTAAATGCACATTAAATTGACAACTGATTGAACTGTGGGCTTTTAGCAGCAATGGTTGTCTTTTGTTTATAGTTTGGTATGTAGTTTTATTTGTTTTTTGTTTGTGTTGAGGTTAGTTTATGGAATAAACTTTTGATAAAATTTTGAATTTACTGATTTACGGCTCAGCCCACAAGTAAGTTTTGTTTTTAGCTATAAATTGCAGTCTTTTAATTTATGACCATCATTTAAGAATGTTTTGAGTGCTGAGGATTTCAGAGTGTTATTTTTTCGCGACATTACAAGAATTCAGCCCTGGAAAGGTTGTGCAAGGCTCAAGGGGTAGAATTTTTTTCAGCCTGGACTGTACTTGTTAACAGGAGAGACTGCTTCTACAGGGATTGGATACACTTAAATAGAAAGGGTGCAAGAATATTTTCTGATGCTATCGAGGCAGTGTTAGGTGGGTCGGAAAACTGCTAGCTTGGGGAATACAAAGACTAATAGATTAACAGTAGCCACTGGCAGAGGTGAAAGTGATTCTTGCACTGCTTTTATTGGAATGAGCAGCAGCCTGGAAAACAAGATGCAGGGTATTTCAGAAACTGCTGGCAGTCATTGTGGTACAAGTAAACACATGGGTTGTGTTAGGGTAGCTAAGAATAGGAACAGGTGCATGTATACTTCGGTATACACCAATGCTAGGAGTTCAGTAAATAAATTTGATGAATTTGAGGTATTGCTCAAAACATCAAAGGCAGATATTTTGGGATATCAGAGACGTGGTGTCACACAGATATAAGGAATGCAGAACTGGAATTTCGAGAGTACAATGTGTACAGGAAGGATAGACAGGATAGGAAGGGAGGAGGGGTTATGCTATTAGTTAAGAAACACATAAAATCCAAGGAAGTGAAGCCAGTCGACATCGATGGACAGTGCAGTGTCAAGTCAGTTTGGTGTGACATAAGCATTGGGAGATCAAAATTGAGAGTATGAGTGTGTTATAGGGCTAATGACTCTGATGAGTATAATAAGAAACTGTACAGGGAAATAGAGTGCACCAGTAAATCAGAGTCTTATAATGGGGATTTTAATTTCCCAGATATTGACTGGAATTTGTGGGTTGGTCACTCACACACTAGCAAGGCTTTTGTGGATTTATTGGATGATTGTTTTCTACATCAGCATGTTTGGGAGGCAACTAGAGGGAGTAATACTCTTAATCTGATTAACAGTAGTGATTCTTCATGCATAAAGAATCTGCAGATAAAGGAACCACTAGGTGGCAGTGATCACAGCGTGCTGAAGTGGGATTTATTCAAAGAGGTAACTACCATCAGAGGTAAAGGGAAGGGTTTTTGCTTTCATAAAGGTGCGACATTATTTAAATTCTATACGGTGGGACCAACTGATGATGTTACCAACAGCAAATTCAAAATGGGAAGCATTCAAAGAATTTATCTTGGAAGCTACTAGGCGTTACATACCAACTAAGAAATATTGTTCAAAGTTTAAGCCTAAATGGATGTCAGATGAACTAATGAGACATAAGGCAGGGAAGAAAAATGCATGGGATACATATAAATTAATGGGTGACATGGAAGCCTATGATAGATATAAGCTGGTCTGTAACCAAATCACAAAGGAGATTAGGCAAGCAAAGGCAGATTATGAGAAATCTTTGGCAAAAGGATGCAAAGAAAAACAACAAAGAGTTCTTTACCTATGTAAACTCTAGAAGGAAAGGGATGAATCAGATTGGTCCACTAGATATTGATGGTTCAACTGTTGATGATGCTGCTCAGGTGGCTAACAAACTAAATGAGTATTTTGCATCTACATTCACAAATGAGGAGTTATTGAGGGAGGAGAATGCCAGACGTGAGTTAGACTCTGGCAGTGAGTTAGATTATTTTGTAATAACTGAGAGGAAAGTGGAGGAGAAATTGTTGAAGATAAACATAAAAAAGGCACCCGAGGTGGATGGGATCTATCCAGTTATATTAAAGGAGGCAGCAAAGGAAGTAAGCAGACCGTTAGCCATAATTATGAGAGCTTCTTTGGACTCAGGGGAGGTACCTATGGACTGGAGATGTGCAAATGTGACCCCAATTCACAAAAGAGGATCAAACCTGTTAGTTTAACTTCTGTTCCAGGAAAATTAATGGAGGCACTGGTTAAAGAAGCATTGCATGATCATCTGGACAAGTCTTCAGTTATAGCTCGGACACAGCATGGTTTTGTTAAGGGAAAGTCTTGCCTGACCAGTTTTATTGGATACTATGATGTGATCACAAAGGAACTGGATGCAGGGAATAACTTTGATATCATATATTTGGATCTTAGAAAGGCTTTTGATACTGTTGCACATGGAAGACTGCTGAACAAATTGGAGCAGTGTGGCATTGGAGGCAAATTGCTCCTATGGATAAAGGGATGGTTGAGTGGTTTTTTTTGGTTTTTTTTTAGGAGCATTAGCAACTAAGGCCATATTGCTCCGGTGCCGTGGTCATTCCCTGACCTTTCCGCATGCTCCATATTTGGTGGTGACGGGCTCGAACCCCCAGTCTAATCAA
This sequence comes from Mastigoproctus giganteus, assembly GCF_048544385.1. Taxonomy (NCBI): domain Eukaryota; kingdom Metazoa; phylum Arthropoda; class Arachnida; order Uropygi; family Thelyphonidae; genus Mastigoproctus; species Mastigoproctus giganteus. Next base: position 59,306,998 of record NC_143580.1, read on the forward strand.
GAAGCTTGTGCTACGCACTGGCTACAGAGCGTAGCACAAGCCTGCAGAGCGTAGCTCTGTACCCACCTGGCTACAGAGGCGCCTGGTTGAGTGGGAGAAGACAGAGAGTGGTAATCAATGGACACTGCTCATCGTGGACTAATGTTATTAATGGAGTCCCTTAGGGTTCAGTGTTGGGTCCATTGTTGGTTTCTGTATTTATAAATGATATTGATGTTGTTTGTTATTTGGTTTATAGGAGCATTAGCAACTAAGGCCATATTGCTCTGGGGATATGCGGTGCTCGTTCCCTGACCTTTCCGCATCCTCCGTATTTGGTGGCTCACGAGCTCAAACCCCGGTCTAATCAAGAAGCGTGTGCTTCGCACTCCTACTTCTCCCTATCTGGCTACGAAGGCACCCATGATATTGATGATGGTATATCAAGCTTAATGTCCAAGTTTGCAGAAGATACAAAGGTTGGCAGGGTTGTTTAGTACACTAATGACAGTATGCTGCTGCAACAGGATCTAGAAAAGTTGAGCAGATGGGCTGAAAGGTGGCAAATGAAGTTTAACATTGACAAATGTAAAGTACTACTTATGGGAAACAGCAATCCCACCGCAACGTATCAACTCTGTGGTACTACACTGACAGTGGTAGAGAATGAAAAGGACCTGGGGGTAATTGTGCAGGCAGATATGAAGTTCTCTGAGCAGTGCAGACGGGACAAGAATAGCTCATGGTTTCTTGTCAATGATATACAGGAATTTTTCTAGCAAGGATAAGGAGGTGATTATTCCCTTGTATAAGGCAATGGTCAGGCCACACCTTGAGTACTGTATACAGTTCTGGAGGCCTCATTTCAAGAAGGATGTAGAACTGCTGGAACGAGTACAGAGAAGGGCAACAGGATTAGTGAATGGAACAAAGGGGTACTCTTACGAAGAAAGGCTTAAGTTTTGCAAATTACAGTGTCTGGAGACTAGGCACCAGCAAGGTGATCTGATAGAGGTGTATAAAGCCTTGAATGGTTTGAGCATGCTGAATGCTGATGGGATCTTACCTCTTGCTCCGAATAATCACCTGAGAGGGCATAAATTCAAATTGAGGAAATACAGATGTAGGATAGACGTGCGGAAACTTGCCTTTAGCCAGCGGGTAGTTGGTTGGTGGAACAGACTTGCATCCTTTGTAATGGAAGTTGATAGCCTAAATATATTTAAGGCTCAGCTGGACAGGTATTTCGAACGAAACGAAGGGGTGAAGTGGAAGTGGGGTTTTTTTTTTTTTTTTTTGGCTGATGCTGCATAAGCTTGCTTTCTTGCATCATATGTCTCTACTAATGCTAATTTCCATTCAGCAAATTTCAAAATCTCTCTAGAAACTTACTCCGACTCAGCCACCTCACATCTGTGTGTAATATCAGATCTGGTTCATTTTCATTGAGTTGTATTTTTGAAAAGTCTCCTTTAAATAAGTCCTCTGTTGGAATTCACGATTTTGAAAGCTATGTCCATAACACTTAGTATTTAATCTTTTGCTGGCCAACACTTGTTGGTGGATGGTAATAAACTGCAGCCATTATCAACCCACTGCAGAATGGAAGCCTCCTTAACAATTCATGTTGAGGGAAATGGACCATAATCTGCCACGCTGGTCCAATGCGGTTTGGCAGATCCTTTGTGGATGATACAGTGGTAACTCAAAAAATCTGGGAATTCTCCATCCTTTAGGCACAATGCGATGAATCTGCTAAGATGTCCTGTCATTGCTTTGGTTCCATCTGTTGTTATTGATAGGAGCTTAAATAGTGGTAATTTAATTTTTTCAATAAAATTTTTGACTGCGTTAAATATATCAAGACCTCTAGTTCTTTCTTATAACGAAACCATACCCAGCAGTCTTCTCTAGTGGCAGAATCATTGAAAACCATACGAATAAAAATGAGCAGTCGAGCTGTATCACTGACGTCTATAGATTCATCCAGTTGTAAAGAAAAGGACACACCACTAGCAATATGAGCACGCAATTGTTCGCTTACATTTTTACTCATTTTTCGATGCTTCGCATCACTGTATTTTGAGATAATTGCAGATTTTGAAGAGCACTTTTAATTTAATTTTTGTTCTTAAAATTTCAAAAAGAGAATCTGTTATTTCTAAAAATGCATCTTTGATGAATGGACCGTCAAAAAATGGTTTGCATTTTTTTGCAAAAAGATGACTCACTTTAAACGATGCTACAGTTACTGCTTTAGATTGTAAATTAAGTGTCATAAAGAAATTTTGTTGTGCGAATAATCTGGATTTAAGTTCTTTTAATTTATTTTTTCCAAGGTCACTGTTAGTCAGAAAATCCGACTAACAGTGATTATCATTATGGTAAATATCAATATGGATTGATATTTACCATAATGATATTAATATCGTTAATAAGTATTGAAAGCGGTAAGGTGGCCCAACATGGATGCATTGAAGTGCCTTTCTAAATTTCCTTTTTTGAGTATAGCCACAGAAGCATTGCAAATCAAACATCAACATTTTTCTTTTATCATTACAAAAAAGTATTCTAGTTCTCACTCTTGATGAAAATGATACGTTTTACTCTTTTTCGTAGTATTCATTTTAAATCAAGGGATATAAAATTAACATATAAGTACTGTCCAGTTATTAATATTAAGTAAGCTAAATAAGAATTTGACATATACACTATGCTCTCCACAACATAAGTGCGTGAATTTTCACTAGACCAAAGAGTAGTACTCTGCACTAGACAAGCCTAGCTGCTGTGCGGCGACAAGAGTAATCACGTGGTTCAATGGATTTGTAATAAGCGTATGCAGTGGGGCACATAATAATAATAACATTTAGATTTTGACTAATCTATTTTTTATATATGTTCAAAATTCATGGTGATCAACCGAAATTATAGCCGTGATCGACTGGTAGATTGCGATCAACTTGTTGGCCACCCCTGGTATAAACTATAGAATAACAGTGCAACAGTATAGGGTATAGAATAACAGTATACAGGAAAATAAACCTCCATTATATTTTGGGGAAAAAAATATCTATTTAAATATGCAGCTAAAATCTGATGCCTTCCTTTCCATCCCATCTGGCCATGTCTTTTTGATCCACAGTGGATCATTAACAACAAAAACAAGCCTAATAAAATCAGACCTGCAGGAGTCAAAATTACAAGAGCTAATGCCAAGTTGGAATATTTGCCTCTATAACATTTCATAACACAGAAGATGTAGAAGCTCCATGGAAGACATACCTTTTTTTTTTGTGATAATTGCTTCTGTTAGTGGAGGAAACACTCCCTTGCAAACTAAATATCTGACAATTGAATGAAGGACATTCATTGGCAAACCCAGATTTTACTCAGATTTGAGTTGTGAAGTATACTGACAACTCAAAAATTGAGACATCTATAGGTGTTTCTGTGGTTCTTCCCACCAGCACCATAGCATTAGGCAGTATTAGCAATATATACTGACTCTTTAAATGAGGTAACTGCTGTAGAAAATAAATCTCCACCATCTTATCCGATCTTGAAATAAAATCTCAGTTGGCTCACTTTATGAAAATAAACAGATACTTCATTTCTGCTAAATCCCAGAACACACTGTAATACCTAGAAATGAACAGGCAGTCCACTCATCAAAGCAACTGGCTAACACTACAACTCCCTTTCAGATCCCCTTCATTGATTTTAAATCTGTAATACAGCAGGAGTGTATTAATCAGTGGGCTCTATTGTGGTAGACCCAAACAAATAAGCTGCTACAAATAAAGCATAGACCACATGTATGGAACTCCAGCTTCTGAAGGAACTGACGTGAAAAGGTCGTCCTTGCTTGTGCACATATTGGACTTACCCTTTCAACACATCTCTTCCTACTTACGGGAGAATATCCACCTGTCTGTTCATTTTGTCACTCACCAATTACAGTAAAAAAATATCCTATTAAAATGTATTTGTTATCATTCTATCAGAAATGTAGCTTTAAAATCCATAAAAGTATGAAATGAATCCCAACACTTGCTAGGGAATGATGCAAATGTAGCTAAACCTTTTCACTTTTTAAAAAAAGAATCCACCTGTACAACTCATTTTAGTACAATCATACTCCTGAGCCAAAACATTATGATCACCCCTGTTTCCATGCTTGGATGCAGCCCACAGCACATAGGAATGATGTCACCAGCCAGCACAGGGAGTCCGTCAGTATGATGCCCTTGCAATGGGGAAAGGGAAGGACCTGATGGAGTTTGAACAGAGAATGATTTCTGGTGCTAGGAAGGCAGGGTCCAGGGTTTGAGAAACAACAGCCATTGTACTGTTCAAGAGCTGCTATAGTGAAGGTGTGGTGGTAGTGGCCTAAAGAGGGACACATAACCACCTAACTTTCCGGGTTGGGGAGACCACTATTGATTGACTCAGGCAGTCCAAGATGGTAGATGGCTCACAATCTCTTAATTAATTGCAGACTACAACCACTGTGCCAAGCATATTATCCATCAGAAATTCTTGTATATAGGCCTATGGGGTAGGCAATCATTCATGTGCCCATGCTAATATTAGCATTAGTAAAGGCACATGATGCAAGAGAGCAAGCTTATATAGCATCAGACAAAAAAACAAAAAAAAACAAAAAACAAATCTTCTAATTTCACCCAACCACTCACTCCAGATGTTTGTCTACTTCTGCCTTGAATCTACTTAAGCTATCAACTACAACGACAGATGTAGGTTTCTTCCAGCAATCAACCACAGGGTGGCTAAAGGCAAACTTCCGCACATCTATCCGACAACAGCCTTTCCTCAATTTGAATTTATGCCCTCTCAGGCAATTATTCTAAGCAAGAGTAAGTATCCCATCAGCATTGAGCATGCTCAAACCATTCAGGGCTTTATACACCTCAACCCTTTGTTCCATTCACTAATCTTGTTGCCATTCTCTGCACTTGCTCCAACAGCACTACATCCTTCTTAAAATGAGGCCTCCAGACCTGTATACAGTACTCAAGGTGTGGCCTGACCATTGCCTTATACAAAGGGATAATCACCTCCTTATCCCTGCTAGAAATATTCCTGTATATCATTGACAAGAAACCATGAGCTACTCTCGCAGACCATCTGCACTGCTCAGAAAACTTCATATCTGCCTGCACAATTATCCCCAGGTCCTTTTCATTCTCTACCACTGTCAATGTAATACCACACAGTTGATACATTACTCTGGGGTTACTGCTTCCCAGATGCAGTTCTTTACATTTGTCAATGTTAAACTTCGGTTGCCACCTCTCAGCCCATCTGCTCAACTTTTCAAGATCCTGTTGCAGAAGCGTACTGTACTTAGTGTCATTAACAACCCTGCCAACTTTCGTATTGTCTGCAAACTTGGACACTAAGCCTGATATACCATCATCAGTATCATTAATAAATACAGAAAACAACAATGGACCCAACACTGAACCCTGAGGGATTCCGCTAATAACATTAGTCGATGAAGAGCAGTGTCCATTGATTACCACTCTGTCTTCTCTCACTCAACCATCCCTTTATCCATAGCAGAAATTTGCCTCCAATGCCACACTGCTCCAATTTGTGCAGCAGTATCAAAAGCCTTTCTAAGATCCAAATATATGATATCAAAGATATTCCCTGCATCCAGTTCCTTTGTGACCATATCATAGTATCCAATCAAATTGGTCAGGCAGGACTTCCCCTTAACAAAACCATGCTGTGTCCGAGCTATAACTGAAGTCTTGTCTAGATGATCCTGCAGTGCTTCTTTAACCAGTGCCTCCATTAATTTCCCTGGAACAGAAGTTAAACTAACAGATCTGTAATTACTTTGATCCTCTTTTGTGAATTTGGGTCACATTTGCACATCTCCAGTCCATGGGTACCTCCCCTGAGCCCAAGGAAACTCTCATAATTATGGATAAGGGTTTGCTTACTTCCTTTGCTGCCTCTTTTAATATAACTGGATAAATCCCATCCACCCCGGGTGCCTTTTTTACGTTTATCTTCAACAATTTCTCCTCCACATTGCTCTCAGTTGTTACAAAATCATCTAGCTCACTGCTAGAGTTTAATTCACCTCTGGCATTCTCCTCCCTGAATAACTCCTCATGTGTGAATGTAGATGCAAAATACTCATTTAGTTTGTTATCTGCCTGAGCAGAATCATCAACAGATAAACCATCGATATCCACTGGACCAATCTGATTCATCCCCTTCCTTCTAGAGTTTACATAAGTAAAGAACTCTCTGCTGTTTTTCTTTGCATCCTTTTGCCAAAGATTTCTCATAATCTGCCTTCTCCTGCCTAACCTGCTTTGTGACTTAATTACAGACTAGTTTATACCTGCCAAAGGATTCTGTGTCACCTGATACTTTATATGCATCCCATACATTCTTCTTCTCTGCCACGAGCCTCATTAATTTATCTGACATCCATTTAGGCCTAAACCTTGAACAGTATTTCTTAGTTGGATTGAAAAGCCTAGTAGCCTCCAAAATTAAGTCCCTGAAGGCTTCCTAGTTAGAATTCAATGTGGTAACATCATCAGTTGGTCCCACCGTATAGAATTTCAATGCTGTCACAGACCTCCGTAGTTGCCTTTACGAAAGTAAAAACCCTTCCCTTTACCTCTGATGGTAGTTACCTCTTTGAGTAAATCCCACTTCAGCACACTGTGATCACTGCCACCTAGTGGTTCCTTTATCTGAAGATTCTTAATGCATGAAGAATCACTGCTGATAATCAGATCAAGAGTATTACTCCCTCTAGTTGCCTCCCGAACATGCATGTTGACTAACCATTATTGAAATCTCTGCCTGCAGTAGGCATGAGAACACCATTTCTGAACATTGGACAACTGAAAAAGAGTCACCTGTTCTGGTGAATCAAGTTTCCAGCTGTATGCTGATTAACAGCTGTGATCAGACTGTGTGGTTGGACGAAAACAGGCTGGTGACATTGGTATTACAGTTTGAGGGATGTTTTCATGGACATCACTGGATTTCCTCATCCCCGTTGAATGCACCCTCATTGCCTGATCCTACCTCAGCATTGTTTTGGACCAAGTTTTGTCTTGCATGGTCGCCATGTATCCAGATGAACTGGTCTCTTTCAACAAGACAGTGTTTTGTGCCATGAGGTCTGCATTGTGCAGGAATGGTTTGAGGATTATCAATCCTCAAACCAATATAATCCCGTTTAGCATTTGTGGGATGTGGTGGAATGCAGCATTTGCAAGTACATGCTGGTGCCCTGCTCTTTTACCGAACTCAGGGATGTCCTTTTGTCCAACTTGTTCAGGATACCCGAGAACACCTTCTGCAGTCTCGTAGATTTGATGCAACGCTGTGTGAAAGTGATTATCACAGCAAAAGGCAGCCCAACATGCTGTTAGGTAGGAGGTCACAATGTTTTGGCTCATGAATAGGTCTCCCCATATAACCATGCCGTGAAAAATCTCAGCAAAAGGCAAAAATTTGGCCACACAAATAACAACTACAATAAACAATTCCCCCCCCCCCTAATATGTAACCTGCCAGACAGAGGTCATAAGAATTTTTCAGTAATTTCCATGTTGTTATTGTATGGCAAAACCAGATACAGTGGTCCCCCATTTTACATTATTAATCCATTCCAGAGTCACCATCATGGTATGATAATACACCCAATAACACATTATTTTTTGGTAATTCTTTCCAAGACCTCGGAAGTTGAAATTTTCTCTATATAAATAATCTATTTATCTCATTAAAAGGTGGTTTTTATAATAGGAATTGTACATATTGATTAAAACAATTGATTAAAACTAATATATTAAAGCACAACACAAAAAATCAGTTCAACCAAAGGATGCAAAACAAAACACATGGCCAACACGTTTACAGATGCTGCTATTGGCTGAGAAGAAGGACCACGTGGTCCACTTGGAGAAAATCATAAGCCCATCCAATCTTAAAGTTAAATAAGTAAGCACTGGTTAACATGATCACTGGTTAGTAGAATCAACTGCTTTAATTTCAAAAAACAAATTCAAATCATTAAAATGCACTACACTTTCATCGTTATCATGAAAAAAATTTGATTCTTATAACCGAATATGTTCAGTTTTGAGAATCAATTTTGAATGCCACTGTGATATTTTTCTAAAGAATGTTTCTGGAGGTCTAAACCCTAAAACTATAAAAATAATTTGCAATTTCTGGTTTATTGGACTTTTCTGTTAGTGCAATCTATTATAAACAGGTAGTAAACTCAATCTTATTGCATTTGTGATAATACCGATAGCTGGAATTCTGTGAGTTTTTATGTTATTATGGTGAAATGTGTTTCCCCTTCCATGAAATCTTCAATCATATAAATAACATAAATAAATTTTCAGAATCTTCTCTTCGTTCCTATTTTTTAAGCTTCATAAATTTATTACTCTGTATCACACTTGTGCATATCGTATTAGTTGCAATTTGTGCGTGCTGTGTTCTTTGTTATTGATTACTTATCTTCTTTACTGTTTTAAATGTTACAACTCCCCCCTCCCCAAAAAAGTCAGTGAACAGAAATATCAACTAGTTAGTATGTATTATCAATTAGCTAGTTATTACAGTTCGTATTAATTAAGCTATAGATGTAAGAATAAATTTATTTTATTTTGCTAACCTGTGGAAAATATTCTTCTGATTTTCACGTGTCATTTAATTTTGTTAATTGGTAATGTAATAATGTGTAAATTTGTGATCTTTACTTTTATGGCCTGTGGATAATATTCCTCCTATTTTTGCTTATTAGAATCACCATTTTATAGAATTAAAATTTAATTTGCAAATGTGAACAATAGGACCAGCGCTTACCATATACAAGGTGCTACCCAAAAGTTCCTGATATGTATTTATAAAATAAATTAGACTCACTGTGGGTCTTATTCACCACTGTCACCTTCGAAGTAGTCCCCTTAAGAGAGTAAACACTGATCTCAGCACTTCTCCCATGATTTGAATGTGTCCTGAAATTCCTTCTTCTTCATAGTGCTCAGCACTGCCTGCAATTCGGTTTGGATATCCTCTACGCTGTTAAATCTTTGACCCTTCAGCTTGATTTTCATTCTTGGGAAGAGGAAGAAGTCACACGGGGCTCAGGCAGAAAAATATGGGGTGGGGGTGGGGAAGACTGCTGCAAAAATTGGAGCCGTGTGGCATTGGAGGCAAATTGCTGCAATAGATAAAGGGGTGGTTGAGGGGGAGAAGACAGAGAGTGGTAATCAATGGACACTGCTCCTCATGGACTAATGTTATTAGTGGAGTCCCTCAGGGTTCAGTATTGGGTCCATTATTGTTTTCTGTATTTATAAATGATATTGATGATGGTATATCAAGCTTAATGTCCATGTTTTCAGACGATACGAAGGTTGGCAGGGTTGTCAAGGACACTACTGACACTATGCTACTGCAACAGGATCTGGAAAGGTTGAGCAGATTGGCTGAGAGGTGGCAAATGAAGTTTAACATTGACAAATGTAAAGTACTACATATGGGAAACAGCAATCCCAGAGCAACGTATCAACTCTGTGGTACTACACTGACAGTGGTAGAGAATGAAAAGGACCTGGGGGTAATTGTGCAGGCAGATATGAAGTTCTCTGAGCAGTGCAGACGGGACAAGAATAGCTCATGGTGTCTTGTCAATGATATACAGGAATTTTTCTATCAAGGATAAGGAGGTGATTATTTCCTTGTATAAGGCAATGGTCAGGCCACACCTTGAGTACTGTATACAGTTCTGGAGGCCTCATTTCAAGAAGGATGTAGAACTGCTGGAACGAGTACAGAGAAGGGCAACAAGATTAGTGAATGGAACAAAGGGGTACTCTTACGAAGAAAGGCTTAAGTTTTGCAAATTACAGAGTCTGGAGACTAGGCACCAGTGAGGTGATCTGATAGAGGTGTATAAAGCCTTGAATGGTTTGAGCATGCTCAATGTGGATGGGATTCTTCCTCTTGCTCAGAATAATCACCTGAGAGGGCATAAATTCAAATTGAGGAAAGACAGATGTAGGATAGACGTGAGGAAATTTGCCTTTAGCCAGCGGGTGGTTGGTTGATGGAACAGACTTCCATTTCTTGTCGTGGAAGTTGATGGCCTGAATAAGTTTAAGGCTCAGCTGGACAGGTATTTCGAATGAACAGAGGGGTGAAGTGGAAGTGATTATTTTTTATTTATTTTTTTTTTTTCTTTTTTTTTTTTTTTTTTGGCTGATGCTGCATAAGCTTGCTTTCTTGTATCAAATGCCTATGCTAATGCTAATGATTGTCATGCTGTTGGATGCCAAAAACTGTGCCACAGTTTTTGTGAGAGATCTGTGGGCCACCACGTTGTCATGATGAAGGACCCATTTCTTTGTACACCACTTCTCTAGATGTTTCCTCCTGACAGCTTTCCTTAACCACCTCAGGATATCGCAGTAGAACTTTGTATTGATGTTCTGGCCAGGAGGGAAAAATTCCTTATGGATAATCCCATCAATGTCCAAAAAACAGATCAGCATGGACTTCACATTGCTCCTTACTTGTCAGGCTTTCTCCGGTTGGGACAAAGACAGGCTCTTCCACTAGGATGATTGTTTCTTCGTTTCTGGGTCATACCCATATACCCAACTCTCATCACCAGTGATGACCATAGAAAGTAAGTTTTGATCACTCCTGGCCCATTCTTGAAGATCTCTGCTAACTTCCATGCGATGCTGCTTTTGGTCTTCACTCAGTAACTGTAGCATGAACTTGGCTGTAATCCTTCTCATGTTCAACTAGTCTGACAAAATCTGCTGACACCTACCGTAGTCCTACAATGCCACAAATGTCATGGATGGTCTGCTTGCGGTCTTCATGGATTGCCGCCTTAACTTTTGCAACATTTTCCGAGGTGGAGCTCGATGATGGACACCCAGAGCGATCGTCATCATCAACAGACATTCGACCATTTTTAAAACGGTTAAACCAGTAGTAGGTCTGTGTCTGGTCTAAAGCATTGTCACCAAAAGTTTGTTTCAACGTCTTATGGGTTTCTGCTGCTGTATCGTTAAGAAGGAAACAAAACTTGATGCAAGCACGTTCTCTCACATCAGCCATCACAACAATTGCAAACTATGCGAAACACACCACCAAAGAACTGTGAATAAATATTCAATGACTCTATGCCAAATGCCACATGGCACACTGATTCACAAACAATGTATGCAGTGTTACCTAGCACCACAAGTCCGTACTAGATGTAGTTCCCATACAACAGTCAAAAAATTGAGCCTGATATATCAATTTGGCTCTGGAGAGGATGTGCAAGGCACATAGGGTAGAATTTTTCTCAGCGTGGTCTGTTCTTGTTAACAAAAGAGACTTGTTTTTATAGGGATGAGATACACTGGAATAGATGGGTAAAAGAATACACCGATGAACCAAAACATTATGACCAGCGAGTTGTTATGCAATTCGAAGCAACTGCAGGTTAACTACGGCACGTAGTTCACCTGTAGTTGCTTCGTGCACCACGACTCACGTGCGTGGGTCGGAACGTGGCATAAAAAACACCTGTTACTGAGCTCCGTTAATCAGTGTTTCTCTTGTTCTTCAGATAGGAAAGGCAGTGGATTTAAGCGAATTTGACAGAGGCCACAATTGTAATGACCAGATGACTGGGTCAGAGAGCATATCCAAAACGGCGTGGCTGGTTGGGTGCTCACCGTCAGCTGTGGTTAGTACCTACTGAAAGTGGTCTGAGGAGTGAAAACCCACGAACTGCTAGCAGGTGTTGGACGACCACAGCTCATTAATGCTCAAGGTGTGCGAAGGCTCTCCCGTATGGTATGTGGGAACAGAAGGGCAACTGTGGCACAACTCATAATTGGAATGCTGGTGATGAGAGTAATGTGTCACAACACAAGGTACTTCGAACCCTGCTGAAAATGGGGCTGCTTAGCCGCAGGCCACCCTGAGTGCCTATGTCTCAACCACAGACCTTACAGGAGAGAAAGGATCTGCTGGTTACATGTTGGTACCAGATACCACAAGACACATTTAGAAATCTTGTAGCATCCATGCCTTGCCGACAAGCTCTTTTGGCTGCACGTGGAGGACCACTATCATATTAGGTAAAAAAAAAAAAAAAAAAAAGATAAAGTGCAGCCATTTATCAACCCACTGCAGGATGGAAGCCTCCTCAACAATTCATGCTGAGAGAAATGGACCATAATCTGCCATGCTGGTCCAGTGCGGGTTGGCAGATCGACTGTATTCAGCAGTCAGGGGCTTGAACCCCGGTCTATTCAAAGAGCATGTGCTACTGCACTCCCGCTCATGACCACTCAGCTATGGAGCCCGTTCATATTAGGTAGATGGTCATAATGTTTTGGCTCATCGGTGTATTTGCTGATGCTATTGAGGCAGTGATAGGTGGGTTGGAAAACTGCTAGCTTGGAGGGATACACAGACTAATAGTTTAATAGAGCCACAGGCAGAGTGAAAGTGATTGTTGCATTGCTACTATTGGTACATGCAGCAGTCTGGAAAGCAAGGTGTCTGGGATTTCAGTCCCTGCCTGTGTGCTTGCATGTACACTAATCCTAGAAGCATTGCAGGTTTGATGAATTTGAAGTACCGATTAAATCGTCAAATATAGACATCGTAATAATAGCAGAAATGCTATTCTAGTGTCATTCAGACTTAAGTGATGCTGAATTTGAATATGGGGAGTACAATGTTTATGGGAAAGACAGACAAGACAAGAGAGATGGAGAGTTATGCTCTTAGTTAAGAAAAATTTTAAACCTCTAGGACATTGCATCTAGTTGGCTTGGGCAAGTTTGGTGTGATATAAGCACTGGGAAAACAAAATTGAGAGTAACAGTGTTACAGGCCTAATGACTATGATGAGTATACCAGCAGGGAAATAGAGTGGACCAGCAAATCAGAATGTCTCATAATGGAGAATTTTAACTTTCCAGGTGTTGACTGGAATCTGTGGGTTGGTCTCTCACAAACTAGCAAGACTTTTGTGGATTTCTTGGATGACTGTTTCTACAACACCATGATAAAGAGGCAAGAGGAGGAACAATACTTTTGATCTGGTTATCAGCAGTGATTCTTCATACATTAAGAATCTGCAGGTAAAAGACCCACTGGGTGGCAGCAAACACATGTGGAATTTAATTAAAGACATAAATATTGTCAAGGGTAAAAGAAAAGGTTTTTGTTGTATTTGTATTGTATTATATTTTTTTGTTATGATGTTACCAACAGCAATTCTAAATGGGAAGTATTCAGGTAAGTAATCAAAGAAGTTACTTTGACCGACAAAGAAATACGACAAAGCCTTAGACCTAAATGGATGTCAGATGAAATTTTGAGACATGTGGCAATGAAGAAAAGTGCATGGAATGCATATCAATTATCAGGTGATAGAGAAGCCTATAGTAGATATAAATTGGTCTGTAATCAAGTCATGAAGGAGATTAGGCAAGCTAAGGCAGATTATGAGCAGTTTCTGGCAAAGAAAAACAGCAAAGACTTCTATGCTTATATTAACAGTAAATGGAAGGGGTTCAATCACATTGGGCTAGTTGTAATGGCTAACTGTTGATTACCGTGCTCAGATTATGGACAAATTGCATATGTATTTTTCATCTATATTCACACATATGGAATTCTTTCATGAGGAATTTGAGGGTAGGGGATGCCAGAAGTTTATCAAACTGTGATGAGGAGCTAAATGACTTTATGATAACTGAAAGGAAAGTGGAGGAGAAATTTTTAAGAATGGACATAAAAAAAGAACCTGGGGCAAATGGAATCTATCCAATTATATTAAGGAGAGGCAGAAAAGTAGGTAAGCAAACCCTTAGCCATAATTCTGAGAGCATTCTTGGATTTAGGGTAGATCCCTGTGGACTGCAGAAGTGCAAATATATCCCCAATTCATAAAGGGGGAACAAAAAGTGACATTTTTTCTGTTTTATTAACTTAAATTGGCATACTAACTTATTTTCTAGAGTAGCTTTATATTCCTAGTTAGGAACAAAAGGTGACATTTTTTTCTGTTTTATTAACTTAAATTGGCATATTAACTTATTTTCTAGAGTAGCTTTATATTCCTAGTTACGATACTTAGATTAAATTTTAACTTAGATAGAGATTTTGTAGGTTATTAGTTAGTATCAGTAAGGGTATCCAATCCACGTGTTTTACATATTTTGGGAAGTTTTTTAGCTATATTTAGCCGCTTTATTGACTAATTGTTATATTAAATTATTTTCTATAAGTAGCTTATAGACCTAGTCAAGATCCTTGGTTTATTCTGAATTGAGACAGCGAGATTTTGGAAGTTAATTAATACTTAAGTGTCCGTAGATTTACCGCTCGTAACTTGCCGCAATTGTTATACGATACAACGTTATATCCCGAACTGGTTGGCGTGAGCTTAGTATAGTATATAATATTATCTATTAATCAGTAAAATTTATTAATCTTGTTAAACTTCATTGTCAATTAAATTGTCAATTTAATTAAATACATATAACGAATTAGATTTTACAAACGTAACATAATTAATTAATACATAACTTGATACGGAAGTTATATAATGGAACTCGAAGATAATACTCAATACTGAAAAAAATTTATAGATATATAGTGTTATAACTGCGTTGGGATACAAGTTTAGGGTTATAATTTTGTACTGAAATTGAATCGAAATCATGACTCAGACCAGAGCAGCAAAGCAAAAGGCTCAAGCTAAATGGAGTGCTGTGACTCAGGGGAGACCTGATTGGGGGCAGTTGCGATCTAAAATTTTAAAATGCACTGCTTGCTTGATGTTTGTGAAGCAGTCAGGTACGGGACATGATATTACCAAGGAGGATGTCTTTTGTGTGTGCGCGCGCGATGTAAGGCTCAAGCAAATCTACATCCTTCCTAAAATGAGGCCTCCAGACCTGTACGCAGTACTCAAGGCATGGCCTGACCATTGCCTTATACAGAGGGACAATCACCTCCTTTTCCCTGCTAGCAAAATTCCTATATATCATTGAAAAACCCCATGACCCGCCCTAGCAGCCTGTCTGCACTGCTCAGAAAACTTCATATCTGACTGCACAATTACTCCCAGGTCTTTTTCATTTTCTACCACCTTAAGTGTAGTACCACACAGTTGGTACGTTTCTCTGGGGTTACTTCTACCCATATGCAGTACTTATGCATTTGCATTTGTCATATGCATTTGTCAAGGTTGAATACATATGCATTTGTCAAGGTTGAACTTCAGTTGCCACTTCTTAGCCCATCTGCCCAAATTATCTAGATCCTGTTGCAGTAGCACACTGCCATTACTGTCATTAACAACCCTGCCAACCTTTGTGTCATCTGCAAACTTTGACATTAAGCCTGATATACCTTCATCAATATCATTGATAAATACACAAAACAACAGTGGACCCAACACCGAACCCTGCGGGACTCCACTAATAACATTAGTCCACGAAGAGCAGCACCCATTGATTACCACCCTCTGTCTTCTCCCACTTAACCATCCTTTTATCCATTGTAGCAACTTACCCTTAATACCATTCTGCTCCAATTTGTACAGTAGTCTTCCATGCGCAACAGTGTCAAAAGCTTTCCTGAAATCCAAGTATATGATATCAAAATTATTTTTTGCATCCAGTTCCTTTGTGACCACATCATAATAACCAATCAAATTTGTCAGACAAGACTTTCCCTTAACAAACCCATGCTGTGTTTGAATTATTGCTGCAGTCTTGTCTAGATGATCCTGCAATGCATCTTTAACCAGCAACTCCATTATTTTACCCGGAACAGAAGTTAAACTAACTGGTCTGTAATTACTCGTGTCACCCTTCGATCCACCTTTGTGAATTGGGGACACATTTGCACATCTCCAGTCCGTGGGAACCGCCCCTGAGTCCAAGGATGCTCTCATAATTATGGCTAAGGGTTTGCTTAGTTGTTTTGCCGCCTCCTTTAAAATAACTGGATAGATCCCATCCACCCCAGGTGCCTTTCTTATGTTTAACTTCAACAATTTCTCCTCCACTTTGCTCTCAGTTATTACAAAATCATTAAGCACACTGCTACAATTTGATAACCTTCTTCCATTTTCAAATTGTAATAATTCCTCACGTGTGAATGTAGATGCAAAATACTCATTCAGTTTGTTTGCTATCTGGGCAGGATCATCAACAGTCGAACCATCGATGTCAAGTGGACCAATCATATTCATCCCCTTCCTTTTAGAGTTTATATAAGTAAAGAAATCCTTGCTGTTTTTCTTAGCATCTTTTGCCAAAGATTTCTCGTAATCCGCCTTCGCCTGCCGAACCTCCTTTGTGACCTGATTACAGACTAGCTTATATCTGCCACAGGCTTCTGCGTCACCTGATAATTTATATGCATCCCATGCATTTTTCTTCTCTGTCACGAGTTTCATTAGTAAATTTGATAACCATTTAGGCCTAAACCTTGAACGATATGTAAAGTACTACATATGGGAAGCAGTTACCCCAGAGTAACGTATCAACTCTGTCGTACTACACTGACAGTGGTAGAGAACGAAAAGGATCTGGAGGTAATTGTGCAGGCAGATATGAAGTTTTCTGAGCAGTGCAGATTGTCTGCAAGAGTAGCTCATACTCTCTTGTCAATGATATACAGGAATTTTTCTAGCAGGGATAAAGAGGTGATTATCCCCTTGTATAAGGCAATTGTCAGGCCACATCTTGAGTACTGTATACAGGTCTGGAGGCCTCATTTTAAGAAGGATGTAGAGCTTTTGGAATGAGTACAGAGAAGGGGAACCAGATTAGTGAATGGAACAAAGGGTTGTTCTTATAAAGAAAGTCTTAAGTTTTGCAAACTACAGTGTCTGGAGACTAGGCACCTGCGAGGTGATCTGATTGAGGTGTATAAAGCCTTGAATGGTTTGAGCATACTTAATGCTGATGGGATTCTTCGTCTTAGAATAATCACCTGAGAGGGCATAAATTCACATTGAAGAAAGACTGATGTAGGATAAATGTGCGGACGTTTGCCTTTATCCAGCAGGTAGTTTGTTGGTGGAACAGACTTCCATCCTTTATTGTTGAAGTTGATAACCTTAATAAATTTAAGGCTGAACTGGACAGGTATTTGGAAGAAACGGAGGGGTGAAATGGAAGCAGTTTTTTTTTTTTTTTTTTTTTTTTTTTTGCTTGATGCTACATAAGTTTACTTTCTTGCATCCTCTGCCTCTACTAATGCTAACATGAGTAATTGCAGATCTGTTAGCTTAACGTCTGTTCCAGGGAAAATAATGTTGTCACTGGTTAAAGAAGTAATTAGCATTAGTAGAGGCATACGATGCAAGAAAGCAAGCTTACGCAGCATCAGCCAAAAAAAGCTCCTATTTCACCCCTCCATTCGTTCCAAATGCCTGTACAGCTCAGGCTAAAATTTATTTAGGCTATTAGCTTCCACAACAAAAGATGGAAGCCTGTTCCACCAATCAACTACCCGCTGGCTAAAGTCAAATTTCTGCACATCTATTCTACAACTATCTTTCCTCAATTTGAAACTGTGCCCCCTCAAGTTCTTAGTCTGAGCAAGATGAAGAATCCCATCAGCATTCAGCTTGCTCAACCCATTCAAAGCCTTACACACCTCAATCACATCACCTCACAGGTGCCTACTTTCCAGGCACTGCATTTTGCAGAACTTAAGCCTTTCTTGGTTAGAGCACTCCTTTGTTCCACTCACCAGTCTTGTTGCCCTTCTTTGTACTGATTCTAGCAACTCTACATCCTAAAATGAGGCCTCCAGACCTGTACACAGTACTTTAGGTGTGGCCTGACCATTGCCTTGTATAATGGGATAATCACCTCCCTGCTAGAAAAATTTCTATATATCATTGACAAGACTCCATAACTTGCCCTGGCAGCTCATCTGCACTGCTGACCGAACTTCATATTTGACTGCACAATTACCCCCAGGTCTTTTTCACTTTCCACTTCCCCGAGTGTAGTACCACAGAATTGGTACGTTTCTCTTTCGGTTATCACTATCCATATACAGTACTTTGTATTTGGCAATGTTAAACTTCACTTGCCACTTCTCAGCCCATTTTCCCAACTTATCTACTCCAGTTGGAGTAGCAAAGAACCCTGCCAACCTTTGTATCATCTGCAAACTTGGACATTAAACTTGATATACCTTCATCAATATCATTGATAAATATACAAAACAACAATGGGCCCAACACTGAACCCTGCAGAACTCCACCAACAACATTTGTCCATGAATAGCAGTGTCCATTGATTACCACTCTGTTGTCTCCCACTTAACCATCCCTTTATCCATTGTAGCAACTTACCCTTAATGCCATACCTCTCCAATTTGTACAGCAGTCTTCCATGTGCAACAGTATCAAAAGCTTTCCTGAAATCGAGCTATATGATATCAAAATTATTTTTCCATTCAGTTCCTTTGTGACAACATCATTGTATCCAATCAAATTGGACAGACAAGACCTCACTTTAACAAACCTATGCCGTGTCTTAACTATTACTGCAGTCTTGTCTAGATGATCCTGTAATGCTTCTTCAACCAATGATTCCATTATTTTCCCCGTAACAAAAGTTAAGCTAACAAGTCTGTAGTTACTTGTGTTACCTTTTAACCCCCTTTGTGAATTGGTGAAACATTTTCACACCTCCAGTCCGTGGGGACCTTGCTTGAGTCCAAGGAAGTGCTCATAATTATGGCTAAGGGTTTGCTTACTTCCTTTGCTGCTTTCTTTAATATAACTGGATAGATCCTGCCCATCCCAGGTGCCTTCCTTATGTTTAACTTCAACAATTTCTCCTCCACTTTGCTCTTAGTTATTACAAAATCGCTTAGCTCTCTATTATTATTTGATAAACTTCTGACACTCCCCTCATTGAATGACTCCTCATGTGTGAATGTAGATGCAAAATGCTCATTTAGTTTATCAGCTACCTGAGCATGATCATCAATAGTCAACTCATCTATGTTAAGTGGTCCAATCTGATTCTTCCCTTTCCTCCTCAAATTTACATAAGTAAAGAACTCTTTTGTGTAGAATAAAAATACTCAATGAGGTGTCAATAAAAAAAAAAAACTGGGGGTAATTGTGCATTCAGATATGAAGTTTTCTGAGCAGTGCCAGAGCAAGTCATAGAGTTTTGTCAGTGATATATAAGAATTTTACTAGCAGAGACAAGGAAGTCATTATTCCCTGTATAATGTAATGGTCAGGCCACACCTTGAGTACTGCATCCAGGTCTGGAGGCCTCATTTTTGAAAGGATGTAGGGTTGATAGAATGAATACAGAGAAGGGCAACGAGATTGGTGAGAGGAACAAAGGGGCACGCTTACGAAGAAAGGCTTAGTTTCTGAAAGGCAGCATCTGGAGACTCGGCACCTGCCAGGTGAACTGATTGAGGTGTATATGGCCTTGAATGGTTTAAGCAAGCTCATTGCTGATGGGATAATTCTGCTTGCTCAGATTAACAACCTGAGGGGGCAGAGATTCAAATTGAGGAAAAACAGTTATAGAATAGATGTGCGGAATTTGCCTTTAGCCAGCAGGTAGGTAACCGACTTCCATCTGTTGTTGTGGAAGTTGATAGTTTAAATAAATTTAAGGCTGAACTAGACAAACATTTGGAACAAATGGATGGGAAAATGGGAAGTGGTTTTTTTTTTTTTTTTTTTTGGCTGATGCTGTATAATCTTGCTTCCTTGTATTATATGTCTCAACTAATGCTAATTAGTTGAGTTCTGCCGGGTGCAGTGCTGGGTCCTTTGATGTTTTCAGTATTTATCAGTGATATTGATGAAGGTATATCAGTCTTAATGTCTAAGTTTTCAGATGATAGAAAGTTTGGCAGGGTGATTACCCAATATTATCAGGGTGAGCTACTGCAACAAGATCTTAAAAAATTGGGTCAGTGGGCTGAGAAATGGCAGCTGAAGTTTAACATTGACAAATGCAAGGTACAGCACATGGGTAGTAGTAACCTCAGAATAATTTATCAGCTGTATGGTACTACACTCAAGGTAGTGGAGAATGAAAAAACCTGGGTGTAACTGTGCAGTCAGACATGCAATTCTCTGAGCAGTGCAGATGTGCTGCCAGGACAACTCATGGGGTTTTGTCAATGATATACAGAAACTTTGCTAAGAGGGATAAGGAGGTGATCATCCCTTTGTATAAGGCCAGGGTTAGACTGCATCTTGAGTACTGTATATAGGTCTGCAGACCTCACTTTAGGAATGATGTAGATGTGTGGGAATTATTGCAGAGAAGGGCAACCATACTGGTGAAGGGAACAAATAGGTAGGCTTACGTAGAAAGGCTTCAGTTCTACAAATTTCAGTGTCTTGAGACTATGCACCCATGGAGATCTGACTGAGATGTTTAAAGCCTTGAATGGATTGTGTAAGCTGAATGTTAATGGTATTTTTCCACTTATTGAGACTACACACATGTGGGGACATAAATTCAAGTTGAGAAAGTATGGTTGCAGGACAGATGTGTGGGAGTTTGCCTTCAGTCACCAGAGCAGGTTGTTGATTGTTGGAACAGGCACCCATCCACTTCCACAACAACCCATCCACTTCCACAACATCTGTTGTTGTGGAAAGTGGATGGGTTGAATAAATTCAAGGGAGAAGTATACAAATTCTTGGAGGGTACGGATGGAGGAACTGGGTTTTTTTTCTTTTGTTCTATATAAGCTTGCTTTCTTGCATCATTTATTATTATCACTACTACATACCCATTATTGATAATATATCAACTGCATAGTGATATATTTCAACTTTCGCTGTGGTGGTTTGAGTAAACTAAACAGTGTGGTTATGTCTACTCTTTCTCAGGCCCCATCTGTGGGGAGACATAAATTTAAATTGAGAATGGATAATGGTAGAACAGATAAGTGAAAATTTTAGGCAAAGAGAAATTGACTGTTCAGGGAAACTGCCAGTGCTGTGGAGGTAGGAAACATCTAAATTTCAGCTGAAATTTCTGTTTTCTGTTGAACTTCAAGTGGTAAAAAATAGTTCAGCTTTCAAATATCAACTTCTAATAGTTCTTTATTTGGATTTCTCAATTGTATGGTAGATAAGGTAGATGTATTGTGGATTTCAGTCATTCCTCATATCTTATCTTCCCTTGCAGAATTCGTAATATGGTAGATGAGATGTGGAAGTTATGGGTGCTGTGTGGTGTACTCCAGTAATTTCTTGTATCTCATTTTCTCTCGAGGAATTCATAATATTCCTACTTTTTAACATATCAAATTTAAATAAGGTTAGGTGAAGATTCCACCATGGTGGAATCCTCACCTAACTTTATTTAAATGTAAACTGGCTGCTGACAAAGTGCTAAGGATATAACTTTCATAATTCTGATGTGTTTTATTATCTTAAGCTTGTAACACCCTTGTCCAGGCTAAGCATAAAACGTTTGATACATCTGTAGGCCACATTTCAACAAAAAGGTAAGAGAATTTTTTATCTCAACCATCATGGGTTGAACAATTTGAACACTACTTCTAATCAAATTTATATGCCAAAGAATCTTTGAAAAAATTTAACTCAATCTGTTTTTGCCAATGAATCAAAAATTTATTCATTGGAAAAATTGATTGGCGTCTCTTGACACCGACTTAATAAAGTTTATTGCCTACAGCACCATTCAATTAGCTGCTGATTGCATATTGTCATACATTTAATAAGAGTTGATGCACTATAGGCTGATCAATGCAACAATGATCTTATTCCATCGTCTTATGTAATAAGATCATTGTTGTCTTTTTTTTCTTTTTTCTTTTTTTTTATCATTATATGTTGTCTTTTCTGCTTTTTAAGGATCTTGTAAGGATCTACATTTGTTAGTGTTAAAATACATATAGTATTTCAGAATGTTTAATTAATGTTTATTTCATTATTTAGGTTCATGCAATTTATATTCATATCTTTGTGTTTCTTGGTTGCATGATTGGATTAACCTTGTTTGTTGGTGTGGTTATTGCAAATTATAGTGAAAACAAGGTGAGAATATGTTTGATATTTTATTTAATATGTACAGTAATCTCTCACAGCCCAGTTTTTGTTAACAAGTTTTTTTCTCCCATACTAAAATTTTGCTAACTATGATCAAGTTTTACCTATATGCAATTTAATCTAATTGCTCAGTACTAAAAAGCATTTGAAGCTTAAAATTTTTTCCTGTTCATGTTTTCATTACACTGCATTTCTTCATGTGTTCTTATGTGTGATGTTCTACACATTCTCATAATAGATGGGTTCTTCCCTACATTGCTATGTTTGCTAACCTTATTTTTTGTTAATCAGCATTTATTTTACATATATTAGGATATGGCCTCTAAATATTTGTTATTTATTTATTATTATTATTATTTATTTATTTTTTTGTTTTTTTTAGGACCATTAGCAACTAAGGCCATATTGCTCTGGGAATATGCGGTGGTCATTCCCTGACCTTTCTGCATCCTCCGTATTTGGTGGTGACGGGCTCGAACCCCGATCTAATCAAGAAACATGTGCTATGCACTGCTGCTCCTTCCCACCTGGCTTTGGAGGTGCCTCTCTCTATACATGCACTGTGTGGTAAAAGTGAATTAATATTAGGACATCAAAGATTGATATTGGAGATGACAGAGGGTTTGATAGGTTTGCATATAGGGAAAGCATGGCATCAGTGGAGCACCTTATGGAAATGAATGAATTGATTTTTAGAACTGTTTAAGGCGAAAGTGTTGATGATGGCACATTAAGAAGTGCCGAAGTGTTTTGTGTGCCATTTAATTGTAATTTAGATTATGAAAAGTGGAAGGCCAGGCCCAGAAAAAAAGTATCTTTAAGTATTTATTGATGCTTGTTGAAATGTCAACAAATGCTTGTTGAAATGTCAAAGGAGTTGAAATGACACTGCTATATTGTTTCCTGAAGACTGAAGAAGAAGCTGATTCAGGAGAAGTCTGAGGAACAGGAGAAGGGTTACCTGCCAGAGCAGGTAACCCTTCTCCTGAATATTTCTCTTAGCCTGTTCAAAATCAGGTTTGGATTGATTAACAAATGTTTTACAATTGTTGTGAGCTTTTATGTAGGCAGAAAATGAAACTGGAGATTTGGATATAAGCTAACTGCAATATACTTACATTCCTATCATGAACAGCCTTAACCCATTTATTGGAAAACATGATTTAGGTAAAGGACAAAATTTTAGGGTGGAATATGGAATAAAGGATTTCATCTCTGTAAGAATTATTAGGATCAGAACATTAGGATGCCAAAATGTTTGAATTGGATCATCCCATTTTGCAGCTTGTAATGCCAAACAACATGAAGCTGAGAACAGCCATTAGAGACCCCCTATTGGAGAAGCGACCATGATCAAGTCGTGACCTAGATTACCTAAATGAACACAAACGTTGACTGTGTGCTTTTAAGATCAGTAGTGTTGGGTATGTGGTTAGGAATGTCTGGTGTTCTGGTAGATAAATGTGATATACTTCCAGTGAAAACTAAAATGTGGATGCGGTGGAGAAAATCAAAGATGACAGCCTCAGAAAGAATATATCGATTGCTTCTAATTTTATTTCATGAAAATTGCTCCCTTTGTGGAGTGTAATCTTAACTTTAAGTAATTGTCAAACAAATTAATCAAGGTCTATAAAAAAGTGCAGAGGGATCTACAAAAAAAAAAAAAAAAAAAAAAAAGTTTGGAAGGAAGAATGCAGTCTTAAATTATTATTATTATTATTATTATTATTATTATTATTATTATTATTATTATTAGCCATATGATGCAAGGAAGCCTGAGGCTTATACTGCACCAGCCAAAAAAAAAAAAAAATTAATTTACCCTAGGACCCAGAGAGAGAGAGAGAGAAGTAGAAGGAAATCACCAAGAAAGACAAGAATGATGATATCCAGCTCAGGACCCTGGGTGTGCCAAGCCCATACTCACCAGATGTGAGCCCCTGGGGTAAATCTGCTACCTTACCTGAACCTTTTGTCAATCAAGAAATTACTGTGTCATCTACCTCATTATACTCATCTCAAATTGATAAACCAGACAAGGATGAAGCATCGGCATAGAGCTGATAGAACCTTGTTTCTTGTAAAGAACAATATAGTACTGTGGATACTAAAATAATCACTTCCTCCATAACTTTGTTCTTGTCACTGTGTTGCCATTCTCATTATTGATGGTGAGGATTGTTTTTAAGTGTTGTGTATTTTATTTCTGTTCAGTGAAGTAACATCACATATACATAAAACAGTCCTCTTTGGTGTTACAACTTAAGCACTAAAGCATGTTAACCACCTTGTTTTCCCTAATCTTTTCCCTAAATGTGGGCATCTGTATGTGGTGAGGGGACCTCCCGGTGATGTTGCTGGTCCTACAGATTAACGTCATAGGAATCCAATGTATTTGCCATGCACTGTGACCTGTGGATACTTAGAAAGGGGAGTCAGGTGGTTGAGGGGCTCAGTTTCAATGCACTAATTTGGATCCTATTTCGACAAGATGGTTGTTGTTGTTATTTGGTTTTTAGGAGCATTAGCAACTAAGGCCATATTGTTCCGGGGATATGTGGTTGTCATTCTCTGACCTTTCTGCATCCTCCATATTTGGTGGTCACGGGCTCGAACCCCGGTCTAATCAAGAAGCGTGTGCTACGCACTGCCGCTCCTGCC
Source organism: Mastigoproctus giganteus (assembly GCF_048544385.1). Lineage (NCBI taxonomy): Eukaryota > Metazoa > Arthropoda > Arachnida > Uropygi > Thelyphonidae > Mastigoproctus > Mastigoproctus giganteus. The sequence continues at coordinate 59,331,803 of NC_143580.1, forward strand.
CACCCACCTGGCTACGGAGGCACCTCGACAAGATGGATGTCCCTGGGATGGCTTGCACAGATCACTTGGCTAGTGGGTTTGCCTGCAAAGATTAACTGTGTCCACACCTTGCCCCTACCCTCATGGAAGTCTGAGGGACAGGGTTCAGGAACCAAAAAAAAAAAAAAAAAAAAAAAACCACACACTATGAATCTTGATAATCTAAACTTTTCTCATGGGCCCTACCAGAAAGTAATGATGCAGATACAGACAGCACTATTCAGCAAAGAGGCCCAGAACTGAAACTATATCATATCTAACACTTAGCTACCAGGCAATCCATTCTACCAGAGAGAGAGAGAGAGAGAGAGAGAGAGAGAGAGAGAGAGAGAGAGAGAGAGAGAGAGAGAAAAAGAAACTTATAGAGAAAATGTTACCCTTCTTTATTGAGAAGGGTTTGAAAGGGTTGGCAACCTTCATTAAATCTGTAAAATGGCTGCATTCTGGGGGTATTCTCATTGAAACCAAGTGTGATCCATACTCAGAAGAGCTCTGCCAAGCCACTTCTGTTGGGGAAATACCATTTACACCCCACAAGACACTGAACTCATCTTGACGTGTGATCTCAGAATGGAATCTTCTTGAAATGTCTGAAGAGGAGATCTGTTCAGAGCTAAAAGCGCAAGGGATAACAGCTGCAAAGCGAATTTTTGTACGTAGGAATGAAAATCTAATCCCAACTAGAAATCTCATACTTACCTTCAGCAGGCCCTAATGAAATCAAAGCTGGCTATCTGAACTGCACAAGTACATCCATATGTTCCAAACCTATTATGATGCATCAAGTGCCAGAGATATGGACATTCTCAAATGGCCTGCCATGGTGCCCTTGCATACACTCAATGTGATGCAAACAACCTTGAAATAATATCATATTCAGCCACCAAACCACCTGCATTCATTGTCAAGGAGAACATCCTGCATGCTCTCAAGCATGCCAGAGATGGAAAAAAGAAAAAGGAATACAAAGACTTAAGACAGAGCTGAAAATTTCATATCATGAGGCCAGAAAAGCAGTTAAACCAGTAAACAGCAATAATGCTACGTATGCCGAAAATATTGCCAAGAAATGTTCCATTGGGACTCAAACAGAAGTGACTGTGCCACCGAAAGAGCCATTTATGCCCATTGCCCACTATTTACTGAATTCTGAAAACCTGCACAACAAACTCAGTCAACTGCCACTCCAGTATCAGTATTTCCTTTTGCTCCAGTATTACAAAATTGAGCTGTAAAGAAAACCTAATAGCAGTAAGAAAAAAAATGATGTTTAAACCAAGGAAACATCTGATAAATCAGTCTTGGAACTCTTTTTGGAGGAAGAAATGGGCACAGGCAAGCATCCATACTTCCCTGAAAAAGAAAACCCAGACTGAGAAAAATAAGCCCTCAGCACTTTTTTATAAGCCAACCAATGGTTCCACCAAGCCCATTATTTGGGCTTGGTGGAATTGTCATGGATTCCGGCAAAATGCAGAAGACATCGAGGCACTCTTGTAAAAGCATGAACCAGCCTACTTTTGCTTACAGCAGATTATCTAAAGACAAATGATGACTCCACCATGCCTAACAGTACTATTAATCATAAGAATAGAATTGCATGGAGGAGTTGCTTTCCACTTGTGCAACCAGTCCCCATTTTCAGCCTTTGCTACTTACAACCAGCATTGAGGCAGTAGCAATTTTCCTTATAATGGGTTTTTATTAACAGTCTGCTCTATTTACTTGCCACCTGAGACTGACATCCCCCAAATAGACCTTGATGATCTTGTAATGCATTTGCCTCCCCTTTCTTACTTCTTAGTGATTTCATTGGGCTAGTTGTTGTTGTTGTTGTTTGGTTTTTAGGAGCATTAGCAACTAAGGCCATATTGCTCCAGGATATGCGGCGGTCATTCCTTAACCTTTCCGCATCCTCCGTATTTGGTGGTGACGGGCTCGAACCCCGGTCTAATCAAGAAGCGTGTGCTACTCACTGCTGCTCCTTCCCACCTGGCTACGGAGGCGCCATTGGGCTAGTGCTGACATCAGTGGAAGGGGATATGTTCAGTCATAGAACATATACTCACTGACAATGACCTCTCTCTTCTAAATGTGGGAACAAACATCTTCTTCCACATGCCTACTTGTATGTTTTCTGCCAGTGATCTTTCTATCTGCTCTCCTTTTCTCCTTCCTTCACTTACATGCTGTTATTTGTTGTTATTTGTTTTTTTTTTTTTTTTTTTTTTTTTAGGAGCATTAGCAACTAAGGCCATATTGCTCCCACTTATATGCGAACTGGAGGAGAACCTGTATGAAAATGATCACTTCCCCAAGATAACCTGCTTATGTAGTGGAAGACTGTGTCTTCCTTTTAGGCTATCCTGATGGAAATTTGATCAGGCTGACTGGAATGCCTTCCAACATCTGGAAGATTTTTACATCACCGCATCAGTTAGGAGCCTCTCAATGATGGTCATGTACATCACAGAAAGTATTATCCATGCAGCTGCAATTGAAATTCCAAAAAAATCCATCCAGTTTGTACCTTTTCCCAACCATGGTGGAATTCATAATGCACAACAGCAAAAGAGGTACAAAGCAAAGCCTGGGGGATATTTCTGTGATATCCCACTGCAGCTAATTTCATAGCTTTTTTAGTTGCACACGTGCTAAACCACATCATATCCAATGTCAGAGGAATCCTGGATTGGTTTTACATCTTCTATTACCTAGGCGACCAGCTGTAAGGTGGTTTGGGAAAAAATCCAGAAGATGAAGGGGAAGTACACAGCACACACCTCACTTCTGGAATATAATGGATGCACTGTTGTAGACTCAATTACGATGGCCAGTGCTCTTGGGGAAACATTTTCTAACATCATCTTACCCCACAGAGTTTCTGAGTCCTTAAACACAAAGCTGAGAAACAGGCTTTAAGTGTATAAAGGGTGTTTAGGCATATAATGGGCCATTTACCATACACAAGCTGAAAACAGCATGTACGGTAAACATCATTCCAAAGGCATATGCTGTTGGACCAGATGACATCCATTATAAAATGATTAAGCACCTTTCACCAAAATCCATGGGCCACACTTGCTCTTCCTATACAACAGAATCTTTTTTGAAGAGCAATTTCTGGACACCTCGCACAAGGCACTTATTCTTGCTTTTGCTAAGCCAGGAAAGGACCCTAAATTTCCAACAAATTACCCATTGCTCTAACTAGCTGCCTGTGCAAAATATTGGAGGGAATGGTCAATGCTCATTTTTATGTTACATGGAATCAAATGACCTTATCTCCTACATTCAGTGCAGCTTCCAGACATGTCCACTTTGGACCACTTAATTAGAATGGAAATATCTATTCAAGATGGGATACACTTTAACAGAAAAGGTGCAAGAATATTTGCTGATTTTATCAAAGCAGTGTTAGGTGAGTCAGAAAAATGTTAGCTGGGGGGAGGACACAGACTAATAGATTAACAATAGCCATAGGCAGAGGTGAAAATGATTCTTGCACTGATTCTATTGGAAAATACAGCAGCCCAGAAAGCAAGGTATTAAGAATTCCAAAGCCTACTATGGATTGTCTTGAAAAACAAGGAAATATGTGGGCTGTGTTAGACTAATTAAGAGTAAGAACAAGTACACTGTTGCTAGTAGCATTGTAAATAAATTTGAAGTACTGATTTAAGTCATCAAATACTGACATTGTAGCAATGTTGGACACATGTTGTCACTTAGATATAAGCAATGCTAAATTTGAATATGGGGAGTACAATATCTACAGGAAGGACAGACAGTTTAGGAGGGGGGGGGATTATACTTTTAGTTAAGAAGCACATAAAATCCAAAGTAGTACATTTAGTTTACATGGGTGGCCAGTGCAACGTTGAGTCAGTTTGGTGTGACATAAGCACTGGAAAAACAATAATGAGAGTAGAGTGCTGTAAGGCTAATGACTGTGATGAATACATCAAACAACTATACAGAGAAATAGAGCAGGACAGTAAATCAGAATGTCTTATAATGAGGGATTTTAACTTTCCAGACAATGACTGGAACTTGCAAGTTGGTCACACACACACACACACACACACTAGTAAGACTTTTGTGCATTTATGGGATGAGTATTTTCTACAGCAGCATGTTAGCGAGGAAGGAAGAAGTACTACTCTTGATCTGGTTAACAGTAGTGATTATTCATGCATTAAAAGAAACTTCAGATAAAAAAGCCACTAGATGGCAGTGATCACATTGTACTGATGTGGGATTTACTTAAAGACATAACTATTGTTAAGAGGAAAGGAAAAATTTTTGCTTTTGTAAGGGTGACTACAGTAGTCTTAGACAGTTTTTAAATTCTGTACAGTGGGACTAACTAATGTTGTTACCAAGAATCAATTGTAAATGGGAAGCATTCAGGTAAATAATCATAGAAGCTACTAGGCTTTTCATACCAAGAAATACTGTTCAAGGCTTAGACCTAAATGGATGTCAAGTGATCTAATGTGATATGTGGCAGAAAAGAAAAATGCATGGGATTCATACAAATTATCAGGTGATACAGAAGCCTGTGGTAGATATCAACTAGTCTGCATTCAAGTCTCAAAGGAGGTTAGGCAAGCCAAGGCAGATTATGAGAAATATTTGGCAAAGGAAAACAGAAAATACTTTTTTATATATGTAAACACTATAAGGAAGGGGAAGAATCACACTGGTTCAGTTGATGTCGATGGTTTGACCATTGATGATCCTGCTCAGGTTGATTGTTATTTGTTATTGTTATTTGATTTTTAGGAGCATTAGCAACTAAGGCCATATTGCTCCGGGATATGCGGTGGTCATTCCCTGACCTTTCCGCATCCTCCGTATTTGGTGGTGACGGGCTCGAACCCCGGTCTAATCAAGAAGCGTGTGCTACGTACTGCTGCTGCTCCTTCCCACCTGGCTACGGAGGCGCCTGCTCAGGTTGAAGGAAAACTGAATAGGTATTTGCATCTACATTCACACATGAGGAATTCTTGAGGGAAGTGGATGCTAAAAGTTAATCAAACTCTAACAGGAACTAAATGATTTTGTAATAACTGAAAGGAAAGTGGAAGAGAAATTGTCAAAGTTAAACTTAAAAAAGGCACCTGGGTTGGATCAGATCGATCCACTATAGTTGGATAAGCAAACCCTTAGCCATAATTATGAGAGCATCTTTGGATTCAGGGGAGTTCCCTGTGCACAGAAGATGTGCAAATGTATCCCCAATTAACAAAGGGGAATCAGAGTGTGACATGAGTAATTACAGACCTGTTGGCTTAAATTCCTTTCAGGGAAAATAATAGAGTCAGTGGTTGAAATGATGCAGGATCTATATTACTCTGATGCAGTAACAGAGAACTGGATGCAAAAAATAATTTTGATATCGTATACTTGGATTTCAGGGAAGCTTTTGATACTAACATTTGATAATAGCTGTTGCACATAAAAGACTGTTGTACAAATTGGAGCAGTGAAAGGGAAAGTTACTACTACTACAGATAAAGGGATGGTTGAGAAGACCACAGAGAGTTGTTATCAATGGACACTGATTTTCATGGACTAATGTTATTAGTGGAATTCCCCAGAGCTGGGCCCATTGTTGTTTTCTATATTTATTAATATTGATGAGGGTATATTAGGTCTTAATGTCTAAGTTTGCAGATGATACAAAGGTTGGCAGGGTGGTTAATGACAGTATTCAGCCTGAGCTATTGCAACAAGGTGTAGAAAAATTAGGCAGCTGGACTTAGAAATGACAACTGAAGTTTAACATTGACAAATGCATGATACTGCATATGGGTAGCAGTAATCCCAAATTAAAATTTCAACCATGTCATATTAAACTAAAAGGTAGTAGCTGATAAAAAAGACCTGGGGTTAATTGTACAGTCAGATATGAAGTTCTCTGAGCAGTGCAAACAGGCTGCCAGAACAGTTCATCGGGTTTTGTCAATGATATACAGGAACTTTGCTAGTAGGGATAATGAGGAGATTATCCCATTGTACAAGGCACTGGTTACCACATCTTGAGTACTGCATACACATCTGATGGCCTTATTTTCAGAAGGATGTAGATCTACTGGAATGGGTGCAGAGAAGAGCAGTGAGATTGGTGAAGGGAATGAAATAGAAGGGGGGGTCTTACCAAGAAATGTTTCAATTCTGCAAATGCAGCATATGGAGACTAGGTACCTGTGAGGTGATCTGATTGAAGTGTTCCAGGGTTTCAATGGATTGAGCAAGCCCAGTGCTGATTGCATTCTTTCTCTTGCTCAGACTATACACATGAGGGGGCATAAATTCAAATTGAGGAAGGATGGTTACAGGATAGATGTTTAGAGGTTTGCCTTCAGGCAGCAGGTGGCTGATCACTGGAACAAGCTTCGATCTGTTGTGTGTAAGTGGGCAGTTTGAATAAATTCAGTGAAGAACTAGATAGACTATTGAAGAGGATGGTCAGGTGATATAGGTGATTTTTTTTTTTTTTTTTGCTGATGCCTTATCAGCCTGGTTTTTGGCATCATATGGAACCACTAATAATATATACTATATAACGGTGAAACTGTTTTAAAATATTAACTGTTTTGATGGAGCTATGGAAAAAATGGGACATGTAAGTGAATCTTCAATTGTTGAGCATCTGAAACAAAATGTAAAGTAAAATTTAAATTAAAAATTAAATTATGAATATAGTAGTAGTAGTAGTAGTAATCATGGCATGTGATGCAAGAAAGCTTATGTAGCATCAGCCATAAAAAACTAATTTCACACATCCATTCCCTCTAAAAGTCTGTCCAGTTCCTCTTTGAATTTATTTAAGCTATCAACTTCCACAACGACAGATGGAAGTTTGTTTCAGCAATTAACCACCCACTGGCTAAAGGCAAATTTCCGCACATCTATTCTACAACTGTCTTATCTCAATTTGAATTTATACCCCCTTAGGTTCGTAATCTGAGCAAGTGGAAGAATATCCCATCAGAATTCAGCATGCTCAACCCATTCAAGGCCTTATACACCTCAATCAGATCACCTCGCAGGTGCCTAGTCTCCAGCTATTGCAATTTGCAGAACTTTAGCTTTTCTTGGTAAGAGGATCCCTTCATTCCCCTCACCAATCTTATTTTCCTTCCCTGTACGCAGTACTCAAGGTGTGGCCTGACCATTGCTTTATACAAAGGGACAATCACCTCCTTTTCCCTGCTAGCAAAATTCCTGTATATCATTGACAAAATCCCATGGCCTCCTCTTGCAGCCTGTCTGCATTACTCAGAAAACTTCATATCTGACTGCACAATTACTCCCAGGTCTTTTTCATTTTCTACAACCCTAAGTATAATAGCAGACAGTTGGTACGTCCTCTGGGGTTACTTCTACCCATATGCAGTACTTTGCATTTGTCAATGTTAAACTTCAGTTGCCACTTCTCAGCCCATCCACCTAAATTTTATAGATCCTGTTGGATAGCACACTGCCATTACTGTCATTAACAACCCTGCCAACCTTTGTATCATCTGCAAACTTCGACAGTAAGTTTGATATACCTTCATCAATATCATTGATAAATATACAAAACAACAGTGGGCCCAACACCAAACCCTGTGGAACTCCACTAATAACATTAGTCCACGAAGAGCAGTACCCATTAGTTACCACCCTCTGTCTTCTCCCACTCAACCATCCTTTTATCCATTGTGGCAACAGTGTCAAAAGCCTTCCTGAAGTCCAAGTATATGATATCAAAATTATTTTTTTGCATCCAGTTCCTTTGTAACCACATCATAATATCCAATCAAATTTGTCAGACAAGACTTTCCCTTAACAAACCCATGCTGTTTTTGAACTATTGCTGCAGTCTTGTCTAGATGATCCTGCAGTGCATCTTTAACCAGTGACTCCATTATTTTACCCGGAACAGAAGTTAAACTAACTGGTCTGTAATTACTCGTGTCGCCCTTCGATCACCCTTTGTGAATTGGGGATACATTTGCACATCTTCAGTCCATGGGGATCTCCCCTGAATCCAAGGATACTCTCATAATTATGGCTAAGGGTTTGCTTACTTCCTTTGCCGCCTCCTTTAATAGAACTGGATAGATTCCATTCAGTCCAGGTGCCTTACTTATGTTTAACTTCAACAATTTCTCCTCCACTTTGCTCTCAGTTATTACAAAATCATTAAGCACCCTGCTACAATTTGATTACCTTCTGCCATTTTCAATCCTTAATAACTCCTCATGTGTGAATGTAGATGCCAAATACTCATTCAGTTTGTATGCTATCTGAGTAGGATCATTAACAGTCGAACCATTGATATCCGTCAATAGTAGTGTGAGGAGTTCAATGTAAAAGATACCTGAATTGAAAGTTATAAAGTAAACTAGAAATATAAAATAAGAAAAAATGTTAAAAGCTATAAACCTAAATATCCAAGGAAAAGAGTTTACATATTGCTATATATAAACATCTATACTGAGTGGACATGAAGTATATACTAACTGCAAATGTCATGAGGGAATGACTACTGTGACAATCCTTCCTGGACATAGAGAATTTGATTTAGAAATAGCATAGATAAAGATGGTGCATCTAACGCTGTGTTACCACCTGTAAATTTACTAATAATTTAGTTAGATAAAATATTTGAGTTATTCTAAGAAGGGTAAGTGTTCCAAATGTATCCCATGATAAGTAAAAAGGTACTGTGGGTAGATAGATATACAGGAGGATAGAAAGGAGATTGTAGCAAAAAAATGGTAAGTATGGTGAAAAAAATTGAAATATACATATATAGACAGTAAGCAGTAAATCGCCAAAACAAGAACCAGTGCTTCGTCATGCTAGGGACATAAAGCCAAACCTTTATAAAGCTTTGGCATTGGTACATATTTTTATAAAAGGTAGTTAAAGTATACAAACAGTCAGCATACGATATAGGAAGGGGAATGACTAGTGGATAAGGCAGGTAAAAGATATGGACAACTTTTAAAACTTCTGCTTCCATTAACCTATCTGTTAGGTTATAGATAGGTTAATGGAAGCAGAAGTTTTGAATGTTGAAAGAAAAATGAAGAGAATACATGAACAATTCAGGCAAGCTGGGAGCATAAGTGAAGATTTATTATGAAAAAAGAAAATTAATACCATATATCAGAATGTAGTGTGATAAAAAAAAAATGCCATGTTTGAGAAATCAAGTAGTAAATTTGGGTAGATTCTTGCAACATGAACACCAAAATTCTGAAAGTTCAAAATACCATGAGAACAGAATTTAGAAGAAAGTTAAGACAAAATAATTCTGTTATATTCATTAGGTAGTATCTAGATAGAAACAAAGCAATATCCATAAGGAATAATAACAGGTGAGTAAGGAAATTTCACAGAGAAATATAGAAATATGAAAAGGAACTAAATTGCTAAGACAATGAATGATTGAAAGTTAGCAAAGAGAAATATAATGAAATATAATTTTGAATTGAAGGCACTTGCATGCGCGCGCGCGCACACACGCACACGCACACACGCACACACACACACACACACACACACACACACACACACACACACACACACACACACACACACACACACACACACTTATTCAATCAATTTTATTTCAGTCTTTTTTTACTGTTTTGTACATAGTTTTGTGCTATTATTAGACTTGTATTTCAAAGAGTCGCTACTGCTTTTAAATTGATTTTTTTACTTCAAATTTCACACAAAATCCTGTCCTGCATGATCAAAAAGCTATATAGCTGAAAGTAACAGTTGATGCAATATTACGTCATCACCTACTTCCTACATCTCATAAGCCATGTATGGAAGATCTCCCATATAACAGAAATGACATGAAAATTTGCAATTATGTAATGCTGATAGCTGAAAGTAACAATTGATAGTTTGTGGTTCCAAACATGAATTACGGCTTCCTGAAGTTCATGAAGGGTCTTTGGTTTCTTTCTGGCAACTGCAGATTCCACACAATGCCAACAGTTCTTTATAGGATTCAGGTCCGGCTGGGCTGTTTCCTGGCCAGGTTAGAGTTGTAATGACCGTTCTTCCAACCATTTTTTCACCTGTAAAAAATGTAATCACATTACTGTCAAATCTCTAATGCAGAAATGAAGCTAAAGTAACTACAGAAGTGCCTACTTACACTTTTCGCCTGACGACAGTCGTCCTGAAAGATACAGTTACTTGGCAGTTGAAATGGTCTCTAATGGTTGGCAGCAATTTGCCTTCCAATATAGCCAGGTATCCATTGGCATTTACGGAACCTTTTATAAACTGCAGGTGACCTGCAATTTATAAACTCCACAATACAAAATGCACCCCCCATATCATTTGGCTGGTAGGGAATTTCACTGTAGACACCATACAGTCAGCCGACCGGGCTAGCCGGGTGGGTAAAGTGCCTGCCTGGCAACCCAAAGGTCGTGGGTTCGATTCCCACCTCGGGCTTGGATCAAAGTACTGCAAAAACCTTGGGAGGTGCATTATGGCCATAGAAGCTGATGCGCCAACAACTACCCAAAAAAAAAAAAAAACCATACAGTCTGGATGGTATTCTTCACCACATCTAAGGCGAATCGTTTGTCTCCCATCAGAGCCATGCAGGTTGAATTTCTTCTCATCTGAGAAAATAACTGACTTCCACTGCTCGGGGGTCCATTTGACATGCTCCTTACACCAAATTAATTGGGCCTTTTTCATTTTTTGTGTGAGGAGGGGCTTCTTCTTAGGACGACGGGCTACAAGTCCATTTTTGGAGAGGTGTCTTCTAACTTGCTACCACTCCTGTGTGTTCTTCCCATTCTCTTTTCAGCTCAGATGAAGAAGCTTTACGGTTTTTAAGGCATAAGCACTTCAAACGCAGTCCTGTTTTGGCTTAGAGATTCGTTTTCATCCGGTTCCTTTTTTCCTATCAGCAGAACCAGTATTCTTGAGTTTGGAAAGAAATTACTCACTATTGACTAATTACAAGACACTCTATAAGCAATATGACAGAAAGAACATCCTTCCTCACGTAAAGCAACAATAGAACTCTTTCTTCGTGGCGTCAACTGCATGTAACTCGCCATCCTGACACAAGCAAGGAATGACTGCAATTCTTGCAGAGCATGCTATATAGCTGAAAGTAACAGTTGATGCAATATTATGTCATCGCCTATGCATGTCAATCCTATCTGATGCAATCTGTAAGAAATATTGCCATATACTTACGTTATTCGGACAAAAATTACAATTTTAAGGGGTGATGCACTTTCTTTGAACACTAGTGTGTGTGTATATATATATATATATATTTAAATATATATATTTAAAAAAAAAAAAAATATATATATATATATATTTTTTTTTTTTTTTTTTAATATATATATTTTTTTTTTTAATATATATATTTTTTTTTTTTTTGCAATTGTAAAAATAAAAGTTTGCACAAAGGATAAATACAAACAGTTAATAAAAAGTTGAGACTACATAATTGTTTACACAGTCTCCATGCTTACCTGAATCTGCACAAGGCATATTATGTATATTAGTATGCATAGCTATATTTGTAATCTCAGTTGTAAATAAATTTTAAATAATAATAACTTCTTTTATTCTATATTGTTTTTCAGGGTACAGCTTTATTAACAGTAGACCAAAGAAGGTGGTGTGATCTTAAGAAAAGACTAAAGATTGCTCAACCATTACATCTTCCACCTCGTCCAGATAGCCATAGGTTTCGAGCTTTTATATATGACATAACGCAGAATATATACTTCAAACGTTTCATAGCAGTGCTGGTGCTAACAAACAGTAGCCTGTTATGTGTTAGTGTAAGTAGTAATAATTTGTTTTTAATGTAATTGGAAATTGATAAACAATTAATTCCTTTCCATTTTTCTTGAAAATTTTAAGACAAATTCTAAAAATATTAAAAATAATATTTTAAAATTCATTTTTTATATTTTAAAAATAATATTTTTGAAATATTAAAATTCAAACAACATGAAGCCTTAAATTTAAAAATGATATTGCGATGGTTATGGATGTGTATGTTTATTCAGTAATTAATTATATCAGCAGATGTATGCTATGAAACTATTGATGTATTATTGTATTTTATTGTATCTCAAGACCATTGTATCTCAAAGCATATACTCTCAGTGATCACTGAATTGGAACCAGCCCATCCATAATGTACTATACAACATAGATCACAGTATGAAAAGCCATACAACTTCATACAGCTAGAGCAGTGGTAATTTGCATCTGGTTGTGCAAATCAGAATGATGAAGTAGCAGTTATGGGATGTAGCAAAGATATCACAGAGTTTCAAAAGGGCATAATTGTGGGAAGTCGTGCATTGGGTGCTTCCATATCAGAAACGGCACATCTTGTCGGTTGCTCACACTGTAGTTAAGGTGTACAATGAATGGTGTTGAATGGATCAAACCACCTCCCACTGACAGAACTGCAAAGGACTGTGACATGTGGATGTTCATGGTGAGCTAAGGGTGCAGTGTGTTGTACGGACTCAATAGCAGGTCATTGTATGACAGCTGACATTGCCGTACGGTATGGGGAATGCAAGAACATTATCCCAAATGACAGTGTGTCACTCACTCAGATGCAACAGACACCCTCTCCTCACTGTGATCATCATTGACAGCAAATGCTGTGGTGTCAACAACATGCTGGTTAGACATCAGAGGACTTGAAACAAGTGTGCTGGTCGGATGAGTCCAAATACCTGGTGCAACACACTAACGGACACCTTTGTGTGGTGCAAGCAACATGAGTCTATGGACCCATCATGCATGGTGCCCACTATTTTTAATATGGGGGTATGTATTTCTGGAAAGAGCTAGGACTCCCTGGTGCATATGGACCAACATTTCACTGATGAGGTCTACTGGCAGCTCTTAGAAGACCAAGTGCACCCTGCCATGTTGAATTTTTTCCCCAGACAGAAACGCTATCTTCCAAGATGATAATGCATCATCTATCTCATTGGACCCACACTGTGCATGAGTGATTTGAGGAGTACAGTGAAGATATCATCCATCTTGATTGGCTCCCTAATTTGCATGACCTCGATCCAATTGAACACTTGTGAGATGTTTTTGGAATGGAAGTGAGGGCTGTGGACGTGTAACTGTTGTCTATTCCGATACTGCAGAAAGCATTGCAGACATCGTGGCTGTAGATTTCTATGGACATTTTCAAACATCTAGGATAGTCAATGCTTAAGGGAATAGTGGGTATTATCTGTGTGAATGGTGGCCCAACATGGTATTAGATCATCATTATCAGCCATTTTTAATCCACTGCAGGATGAAGGCCTCTCCAGCAACTTTCCAGTTCCTTCTGTTTTGAGCACTGGCCATCCATTTACTACTCACAAACTCATGAATTTCATCTATCCATCTCCGCCGTTGTCTTCCAGGTTTTCTTCTAGCTCCTCTTGGATACCATTCTGTTATTTTCTTAGTCCATCTGTCATCATGTCTTCGAGCTATGTGTCCTGCCCAAGACCATTTTAGTTCTTTAGTTTTGATCAGAATGTCCTTTACTTGAGTTTGTTGCCTAATCCATGTGTTTCTCTTCTTATCTAACAGTCTGATTCCCAATATGATTCGTTCCATTCTTCGCTGTGTAGTTCTCAGCTTCTCTTCCATTCTTTTGGTGAGTGCCCAAGTTTCACTTCCATAAGTCATGGTGGGGAGTATACATTGATTCATTATTTTACGTTTCAGACAAACTGGGATATTGCTCTTCAGTATGTGACTATATTTCCTGAATGCTATCCATCAAAAATTTATTCTTCTCTTGACTTCCAGCCATTTATCATTATTACAGCTAATGACTTGTCCCAGATAAGTATATGACTCCACCTTTTCAATTACTGCTCCTTCAATCATTATTTCCCTTTCTGTGGCATACTTGTTCATCATTACTTTTGTTTTAGCCATATTCATCTTTAGTCCAAAATCCTTACTAGCTGTGAATAACTGATTAAGATTTTCCTCTAATTCGTTGGGATCTTGGCTAATGACTACAATGTCATCTGCAAATCGTAAATGGTTTAGGTACTCTCCGTTCACATTGACTCCTTTCTGCGACCAGTCTAATCTTCTGAAAGCTTCCTCAAGGGCAGCAGTAAACAGCTTCGGAGATATTGTGTCTCCTTGTCGAACTCCTTTCTCAATTTTAAATTTCCTACTGTCTTTGTCTAGTCTTATAAAGGAGGAAGCACTCTCATATATTTTCTTCAAAATCGTAATATATGGGGTATCAATGCCTTGTCTTTCCAGTCCCCGAAACATTGCCTTATGCTGTATGGAGTCAAATGCCATGGTATTAGATAGGTGGTTACAATTCAGTAATTACTGAGTGTGTGATGCTCATATTGTGACATAAAACTGCAAATGAAGGATATTCTACGAGTAGAATAAGCAACGTATTGATGCTAGAATATGGATTTATAAAATATAATTAAAATTATAATGCAAATAAAAGTTAAATAAAATACTATAAAATAAAGTTGTTTCCTTTCACATAATATAGACCTCATGCTGTTACTCAATATGGGATATTACAGCCGATTATCAAATCAGAATTACATGTACATGCCTGTCTGCCTCTGTTATCCATATTCCACAGTTACTAATTATGATGAAAATTACTTTATAATTTAATTTTATATTGTTGCACTTAATTTAATTTTGTAAATTACTGTCATTCAAATAAGGAATCTATTAGTAAACAACCATCTGAAATGTTGAGCCCTTCTGAATTGACAAGCATCTGAATTACAGTACACCTAATCTCCAATAGCATTAGCATTAGCATTAGTAGAGGCATTTGATGCAAGAAAGCAAGCTTATGCAGCATCAGCCAAAAAAAAAAAAAAAACCCCACTTCCACTTCACCCCTCTGTTCGTTCAAAATACCTGTCCAGCTGAGCCTTAAACTTATTTAGGCTATCAACCTCCACCACAAGGGATGGAAGTCTGTTCCACCAACCAACCACCCGCTGGCTAAAGGCAAATTACCGCACGTCTATCCTACATCTGTCTTTCCTCAATTTGAATTTATGCCCTCTCAGGTGATTATTCTGAGCTAGAGGAAGAATCCCATCAGCATTGAGCATGCTCAAACCATTCAAGGCTTTATACACCTCTATCAGATCACCTCGCTGGTGCCTAGTCTCCAGACACTGTAATTTGCAAAACTTAAGCCTTTCTTCGTAAGAGCACCCCTTTGTTCCATTCACTAATCTTGTTGCCCTTCTCTGTACTCGTTCCAGCAGCTCTACATCCTTCTTGAAATGAGGCCTCAGACCTGTATACAGTACTCTAAGTGTGGCCTGACCATTGCCTTATACAAGGGAATAATCACCTCCTTATCCCTGCTGGAAAAATTCCTGTATATCATTGACAATACTCCATGAACTACTCTTGCAGCCCGTCTGCACTGCTCAGAGAACTTCATATCTGCCTGCACAACCACCCTCAAGTCCCTTTCATTCTCTACCACTGCCAGTGTAGTACCACAGAGTTGATACATTGCTCTGGGGTTGCTGTTTCCCATGTGTAGTACTTTACATTTGTCAAAGTTAAACTTCATTTGCCACCTCTCAGCCCATCTGCTCAACCTTTCCAGATCCTGTTGCAGCAGCATAGTGTCAGTAGTGTCCTTGACAACCCTGCCAACCTTTGTATCGGCTGCAAACTTGGACATTAAGCTTGATATACCATCATCAATATCATTTATAAATACAGAAAACAATAATGGACCCAACACTGAGCCCTGAGGGACTCCACTAATAACATTAGTCCACGATGAGCAGTGTCCATTGATTACCACTCTCTGTCTTCTCCCCCTCAACCACCCCTTTATCCATAGCAGCAATTTGCCTCCAATGTCACACTGCTCCAATTTGTGTAGCAGTCTTCCATGTGCAACAGTATCAAAAGCCTTTCTAAGATCCAAGTATATAATATCAAAGCTATTCCCTGCATCCAGTTCTTTTGTGACTGCATCATAATATCCAATCAAATTGGTCAGGCAAGACTTCCCCTTAAC
Organism: Mastigoproctus giganteus; assembly: GCF_048544385.1. Taxonomy (NCBI): domain Eukaryota; kingdom Metazoa; phylum Arthropoda; class Arachnida; order Uropygi; family Thelyphonidae; genus Mastigoproctus; species Mastigoproctus giganteus. The sequence continues at coordinate 59,347,947 of NC_143580.1, forward strand.
AAAACCATGCTGTGTCCGAGCTATAACTGAAGTCTTGTCTGAATGATCCTGCAGTGCCTCCGTAACCAAACTATCATATATGATTGATATATGATTGATATCATGTATGATTGATAGTACAAACTATCAACCATACATGAAGAGAGCAGTTTTGCAATTGCCACCTAGCAAACGACCCTCTGTTATTCCCTCTACTGTCTGTAATACTGATCCCAACTTTGCTCATCAAATTTGAATCTCGTGGATTTTTTCATTTGGAGGAGGCACCTAAAAGTGCTAGTCTAGTCTACTCAGTTCCGATTAGCAGTGAAGAAAGTCTTTGTGAAAACACTGTGTGTCTGTCATCCAATCTGGAACACTCCTGATAATTTCGTTCTTGTTCAGCAGTCAATACAAAGATGTTTTGATGCCTGTATTGCTGCTCAGAAAAGTCATTTTAAACACCTGCTGTGATGTGGAAGCTGAGAAATGCCTTCAGTATCTTTACAACAGTGTTTTTTTCAATCATTTTGGCAAGTAGAACTTAATCCTCAACTTTGGCCAGACATTTCAGAATATATATTCTGCTATAGGTAGTACATTTTTTTATTTTTAATTTTGTTAAATTGATATGATAGGACAAAATCAATTACAGATTTGCAATTAACACTTGAAAATCCCACCTCATAGCTGCCTGTTAGGTGGAGAAAATTTGGGGCACATTTCTTAAGTACAGTATAGGAGTTTTTAATCTTTGAGGCACTCACTCAGATAATTGAATCTGCCAGAAATACTAACATCTTATATGGCTGTGCTTCTGTTAATTTATAATTTTTATAGTTTACTGTTACCGATTTTTACTTACTGGTATTTTTTGTATATGTTCTTTTTGATAGATTTAACATCATCTGTGTTATGTTTAGTATCTGTCATATTTCTTAACTTATTTAGGATCTTAATTAAATTCTGCAATTTTCTAATAATCCTTGAATTTTTGTGTTATATATTCTCTGTCATATTTTTTTCACAAATTAATAATAAGAACCATAAAAAAACTGACATGGTAGAATGTGAGTTTTCAATACTAATTTGTGTAATTAAAAATATATATACTAGAAACTGTTTACATTTTTACTTTTTTCAGTGGAAGTATGATGAAGCTCACACTATTCCACTTGCAACAATATCTGCAGGGTTCACTATGTTATTTACTGTTGAGGTATGATCATGGTTTCTCAGACTAAAATTCATTTGATTTCAGTTTCTCATAAATTTGGATACAAGTTGAAAGTTGATTTTTTTGTTGTTGTTGCTTAATATCATTTTAAAATTATTTGCATTAACATAATTTTTTATTTATAGATAGCAACGAATGACACCAGCTGAATATTCAGATTAAATTCTTTAAATTCAAGTTTAATTAGCAACTATATTCCACCCTGAGAACTAGGTTATAATTACATTAGATACATATAAAGTGTTAAGAATTTAATTGTCCGAAATAGTCTGAATGCTTGAAATCAGATATGCAAATATTAAAAATCATCTGATACTGCCAAAATTAAACATCCCAAATATTTCTGAGAATATTCTTTCTCTTTCATTAACATAATTCAATACAAAGGTAATTGTAAGACTGCATTTGGAATACTGTGTCCAAGTATGAGGAGCTCATCTGAAAATGACATTGAGCTTCTTGAAAGGATCCAAAGAATGGGAACTTGCATGGTGAGATCGGCAAAAAGATGAGTGTACGAGAAAAGACTGACAACCAGACATTGGTTGTCAGTCTTTTCAACCAATGTCTGGCAACCAGACATCTTAGAGGGGAAGGCTTTGTGTGATCCACATCATTGTTCTCACAAAGCCTTCCTATCTTAGAGGGGAAGGCTTTGTGAGAACAATGATGTGGATCAATGCTTATACAAGTGGTACCGATAAAATAGGTAATTTTGAAAGTAAAGGCACTTAAATTTCATAAGCTAATTTGTGGAGATAATGGCACATTTCAATCTTCTGAAGAGTGGCTTTGAAAATAGAAGGTACGTCATGAGATATCCCAGGTTAGTCTTGTAGGCAAATCTGGCTCTGTTACTGTTGGATCACTGCCCACTCATCCTTCAGGCTGATGTCCTGAAATCGAAAGATGGCAACATCGGTCTCATTCTGTCAAGGAACATAACTGCACTAATACAGCCTGTGGTGAGCTACTTGCTGGTGTTGTGAAGTCAGAAATTCAGTTTCTAGATTATTATTATTATTATTATTATTATTATTATTATTATTATTATCAGCCACATGGTACAAGGAAGCCTGAGGCTTATGCTGCACCGGCCAAAAAAAAAAATTCCCAAGTTACCCTGAGAGAGAGAAAGAGAAGTAGAAAGGAATCACCAAGAAAGAGAAGAATGATGATATCCAGCTCAGGACTCTGGGTTTGCCAAGCCCATACTCACCAGATGTGAGCCCCTGGGGTTAATTATGCTCTGTCATAAATGAAATAATAAGTAATAACATCATAAACTCACATTCTCCACTCAATAATTCATTAGAAAACTTCAGCAAAATCATATCCTTGCCTTATCACAGTTCTCTAACTAACAAAATTAAAGATATATTTAGGCATGCAGATGTAAAATTAGTATTTTCATCATAACAAACCATTTGTTCCATGTCTCATAAACAAATTTTCTTATAAAATCAATGATATAAATAATTTAGCATATTTAACTGTCAAGATGGTTGTTCAGACAAATACATCAGGTCAACTCCTGTCTGGTATGGATGCTCTGATATGTCAAACGTGTGCTTACTTTCATGAACATAGCATACATACTGGAAATGGATTTAATGAACTTACAACACACACACATAATAATAAACATAAATCACAATCAGATAATGCCAAAATTTTACTCAAACTAAACAAGAATTATAAACTTCATGCCATGGAAGCACTTACCATAAACTATAATAAGAAGTATAAATTAGAATATCTGCGCACACCACTCAGCTGATTTCTCTAATGTCTAGGGCCTCAAGAAAATTAAATTCCCTACCAATCAATCAGAAACACGCTCGCTGTTCACCAAGATTCTTCCTAATATTCAAAACCTTTACTTCCACCCACATATTACAGAATATATGGCAATTGACAATACATTCTCATGAAAAGATTAGTCCCCCTCTTTCCATTTATTTTTCTTACCATATTAAATAATGTTTTCTTTCCCTTCCTTCTTTTTAATTTTATCACTTCCATATGAAAATATGGAAGTGATTAAACAAAAATGCTGGATGCAAGTAACAAAGGCTGATATGGGGGTCTGGTTAGCAAATGTTTCATGGGGGTGGTGTCATCATTTGCACATTCAGGTGTCTCTTGTAGGCAAAAGCAGACTGTTTCATGCTTTATCAAAAGGGGTCTTGATGTCTTCAATATTTTGCCAAAATCCAACATAGGCTTTAGCCATTAGTAGGTTTTGCAGATCGTTAGTTGGCTTCCAAAGTTTTGATGGCTTATTTTTCTCAGCCTTGAGTTTTCTTTTTTGGAGAAGCATGGATACTGTCCAAGGATCATTTCTTCCTCCCCAAAGAGTTCCAAAACTGTTTTGTCAAGCATGTTGTTGAAAAATGGCTGAGGTACCTCAGCTTTAATGTCCATTTTTTGATTGCACTACTGTTGGCAGTTGGGTTGTCTGTACTGTTATTTTACCACTGAATTTCTGTAATGCTGGAACATTAAGGTTATCAATGTTGGAATGGCAGCTCACTGAATTTTCTCCGTTGGTTTCTGACAACTCGGGAAATAGTAGGAAATAGGTGTAAATGACTCTTTCAGCAATATATCATTTCTGTTTGTATCCCCCCTTTCAGCTTACGTTGGCTTATTGCTATTTATTGCTTTGCTCACCTCCTATCATGAGATCAGCTCTGCTTTAATTTATGTATATATTTTTTTCCTTCCTTCCACCTCTGACATGTTCATGCAATGTGTTCTCTTTGGCATTTGATACAGGTGGGTTTTATAGCTGGATATGATGTAATTTCATGGTCCTTTGTACCACACCAAGCACATGCAGAGGCATTACAGCAGGCCATTTGTGGATATCCATATTTCCGACACTTCTTAAAGGATTTTGGAATTTATAACCATACTGGGCAGTGTAAATATCCTTCTGTGATACAATTAGAAGACTATATGGCATTCCTACAAATTCCCATGTAAAGTTTCTTTCTAAAATTTCTAAAAACATTAACACTGAAAGATATTGCATACAATTTTGAGAAAGTAAGCTCAACAACTATTGAAAAGTTCTGGAAAAAATGTATTGGAAAAGATGAGATCACTAATAACAACCTTGGATTAGCAGTATTTCCAGAACAAGAAGCAAAGGCTGCTTGTAACATACATGGTACAGTTTTGAAGCAAATGACTTGGCGGCTTGGATTGAGGTGGATGCATAAGCTCCAGGTGCACATTACCTGAGTGAGAAAGAAATTGCAGCCTCTGTGAACAGTGAGAAGACAATTGACAGATTGAAGGCCAGTGACATAGGGAGTGATTCAGAAGATAATGTGGATGATCATGTACGGAAAAAACATTAGAAATTAACAAAGTGCTTGAAAACATTAATGAGGTGATGTTGTGATTAGAACATCAGAGTGATAGTGAACATCTTCATTTATTGCATCCGACCACTGCTAAGAATTATATACTGCAAAAGTGCTATCATCAGTTCTGGTAAGCTAAATTACATGACTGTTTCAGAATGGATGTACTGTTTCAGTAAGTCCGTAACAGCATTGTGTAGGTGCCTCCGTAGCCAGGTGGGAAGGAGCAGCAGTGCGTAGCACACGCTTCTTGATTAGACCGGGGTTCAAGCCCATCACCACCAAATACGGAGGATGCAGAAAGGTCAGGGAATGACCATCGCATATTCACGGAGCAATATGGCCTTAGTTGCTAATGCTCTTAAAAACCAAATAACAATAACAAACAAACAGCATTGTGTATTAGCAGAAGGCACCTCCGTAGCCAGGTGGGAAGGAGCAGCAGCAGTGCGTAGCACACACTTCTTGATTAGACCGGGGGTTCGAGCCCGTCACCACCAAATACGGTGGATGCGGAAAGGTCAGGGAATGACCACCGCATATCCCGGAGCAATATGACCTTAGTTGCTAATGCTCCTAAAAACCAAACAAACAAACAAACAATATTAGCAGAATCTAAAGGGGGTTGATATAGCCTTTAATACTTTGTCTTTTCATCTGTATATTCCTAAAACATTAGTAAATAAAGTATTTTATTTACTAAGTAAAGTGTATTTATGTTAAAAAATCAGGAAAAAATGGTAAAATTTTTTTGGCTATAATGGCTTTGCTTATAAAATGGCTATTAAAGTTTTCACCCGACAACTATATTCAGGTTGCACTGTATTTATAAAGGCAAAGAATTTAGGGATGGTAATACAGTGAAACGTGAAGTTCTCTCAGCAGTGCCTTAAGGCTACTTGGATATTAAGTGAATAATATGCAGGGATTTTGTAGTAAAGAAGCAATAATTTCACTGTATAAATCATTGGTATTTCATATTATACACCACATCTTAAATATGATATATTAGTTTTGAAATCTCATTTCAAATTGATTTTTAGACGGGCTTGAAAAGTTGCAAAGGGGGGGGCTTCGAGATTAGATGTGAATTCAAAGGGATATTGTTACAGATTAAATCCCTGGTTCTGCAAGTTGCAAAGTCTAGACGTTAGCTACAAGAGGGTTGGATTGAAGTGTTTAAGACATTAGCATTTTTTTACATTAGCTTTAGGCATATAATGCAAGAAAGGAAGTTATTACACTTTCAGCCAAAAAAAAAAAAAAAAACACTCTTCCCATTTCACCCATCCATTCTCTCCAAAGGTTTGTACAGTTCTTCCTTGAATTTATTTAAGCTATCAACTTCCACGATGAAAGATGGAAGTTTGTTCCAGCAATCAACTACCTGCTGGCTAAAGGCAAATTTCTACATATCTATTCGTAATCTGGTTCAAGTTCAGTAATTCAGGTTCGTAATCTGAGCAAGAGGAAGAATCCCATTAGCATTGAGCTTACTCAAGCCATTCAAGGACTTATAGACCTCAATCAAATCACTTTGCTAGTGCCTAGTCTCCAGATGAATTCTGGAGACTAGACACCTTAAGTTCTGCAACTTGCAGAACTTAAGCCTTTCTTGGTAAGTGCACCCCTTTGTTCTCCTCACCATTTTTGTTTCCCTTCTCTGTACTTGTTCTAACTACTTTACGTGCTTCCTAAAATGAGTCCTCAAGACTTGTACGCAGTACTCAAGGTTTTGCCCTGACCATTGCCTCATACAAGGGGATAATCACCTTATCCCTGCTAGCAAAATTTTTCTATATAATTCACAAGAACCCATGACCTGATCTGACAGCCTGTCTGCGCACTACTCAGAACTCTTCATATCTGACTGCACAATTATCCCCAGGTCTTTTTCATTCTCCACCAACCTGAGTGTAGGTACATTTTTCTGGAGTTACTGCTACCCATATGCAGTACTTTGCATTTGTCAATGTTAAACTTCAGTTGCCACTTCTCAGCACATCTGCCCAACTTTTCTAGATCCTGTTGCAGTAGCATACTGCCATTATTGTCATTAACAACCCTACCATCCAGTTCCTTTATGACCATAGTATCCAATCAGATTGTTCTGACAAAACTTCCCCTTAACAAACCCATGCTGTGTCTGAATTATTGCTGCAGTCTTGTCTAGATGATCCTGCAATTCTTTTTTAACCAGTGACTCCATTATTTTCTCCGGAAGAGAAGTTAAACTAACAGGTCTGCAATTTCACGTGTTACCCTTTGATTCCCTTTGTGAATTGGGGATACCATTCAAGGCCTTTATACACCTCAATCTTTAATATATATGTATGCCATCTCCAGTCAGTGGAGACCTATCCCTGAGTCTAAGGATACTCTCATAATTATGGCCAAGGGTTTGCTTAATTCCTTTGCCACCTCCTTTAATATAACTGGATAGATCCCATCCACCCCAGATGCCTTTATGTGTAACTTCAACAATTTCTCCTCCACTTTGCTCTCAGTTATTGCAAAATTATTTAGCTCCCAAAGTGGAGAAATCTGATTCATCCCCTTCCTTATAGAGTTTATATAAGTTGTTGTTTTTTGGTTTTTAGAAGCATTAGCAACTAAGGCCATATTGTTCCGGGGATATGCGGTGGTCATCCCTGACCTTTCCGCATCCTCCGTATTTGGTGGTCATGGGCTCGAACCCCGGTCTAATCAAGAAGCGTGTGCTATGCACTACTGCTCCTGCCCACTTGGCTATGGAGGTGCCAGTTTATATAAGTAAAGAATTCTTTGCATCCTTTGTCAAAGATTTCTCATAATCTGCCTTCTCTTGCCTAACCTCCTTTGTAACTTGATTACAGACTAGCTTATATCTATCATAAGCTTCTGTGTCGCCTGATAATTTATGTGCATTCCATGCATTCTTCTTCTCTGTCACAAGTCTGTTTAGTTCAGCTGAAATCCATTTGGGCATAAACCTTGAACAGTATTTCTTAGTTAGTATGAAAACTTAGTAGCTTCCAAAATTAATTCCTTGAATGCTTCCCATTTAGAATGTGCTGTTGGTAACATCATCAGTTGGTCCCACTGTATAGAATTTAAAAACTGTTCACTGTAGTCACCTTTGCAAAAGCAAAAACCCTTCTTTTTGCCCCTGATGGTAGTTACGTCTTTAAGTAAATCTCACACCAGTACACTGTGATTACTGCCACTAGTGGTTTCTTTATCTGCAAATTATTAATGCATGAATAATCACTGCTGATAATCAGATCAAGAGTATAATTCCTTCTTGTTGCCTGTCGAACATGCTGCTATAGAAAACAATTATCCAGTAAATCTACAGGAGTCTTGCCAGTGTGCGAGTGACCAATCCACAAGTTCCAGTTGAGTCTGGCCCAAAACCCCAACGGCCAGAATCCTGACAGCCGAAAATCCCAACAGGCCAAATTCCCGACAGCCGAAAATCCCGACATCTACTATATTGTAAAAATATATTAATATAATTCTATATATTTATTAGTTTTTCTGTAAGTGAAAAATTTACCATATTAGATTAATTTTGTATAGAAGGAATATAAAAAATAAAAATTTTAATGTCAAAAACCTCTTTACTTTGAAGATCATGTTTTCTGTTACAGAAACAAGCATTTTTAAAAAATGACTTAATTTATTTTACTTTATTATATTGCATTTAATTGGTAATTTTTCAAGTTGAATTTTGGTATTTGTATAGGGTGTTTAAGCAATTATTATAGGTATAGCATTGAAATGCTAAGATAAAAAACTTGAAATAAGAATACTTTCAGAATATGAAAATTTAGAGTAATGCATTTTGGCAACTGCATAACATTTGTCATAAATATCATTAGCATAACTAAAACTGTAATTATACAGGTATTTGTTATTAGCTGCACTTTCACGAATTTCTCTGACAAGTATATTAGGCATGATCATGGGTACCGGCAGGATACGTTGAAAGGGGTAACAGGAAAAAATATCCCCGAAAAAAAAAAAAATGCCATTTTCTTCTTCTTATTATAATACTTAAGATTATTTAAGTATTTTTATTAAGATTATTGAAGTATATTAAGAATACTATTCTGTAATACTTAAACATGTGATTATAATTTGTCTGATTTTTTGCAGATTTTAATCTGTGATTTTGATATCATTAAACTGTGATTATTGTCAGTAATGTGGTTTTTGTGAACTGATAAATATCAATATAATAAAATTTTAATGTTTTTAGTGGCTGTTTTGATTAAATGAAAAACATTTCTTATTGCAAAAACAGTTTCAGAGATATAGACCCTAACTTTGTTTTTTTAAATGCAATCGGTATGTTGAGATTTTCGATGGCACCGGTTCCATTCAATATCTGGGAAGTTAAAATCCCCCATTATAAGACTTTCTGATTTGCTGGTCCAGTCTATTTCTCTGTATAGTTGTTCATTGTACTCATCAGAATCATTAGACCTATAACACACTCCAACCCTCATTTTTGCTTTCCTAGTGCTTATTTTGCACCAAACTGACTCAACATTTCACTGCCCACCAATGTCAGCTGGATGCACTTCCTTAGATTTTACGTGTTTTTTAACTAACAGCATTATCCTTTCTGTATACACTGCACTCCTCAAATTCCAACTCTGCATTCCTTATATCTGTGTGACACCACTTCTCTGATATCCCAACAGTATCTTCCTTTGATGTCTTGACCAGCACTTCAAATTTGTAAAATTTATTTACTATACACCTAGCATTGTGTACATGCAAGTATGCATGCACCTGTTCTTACTCTTAACACAGCCCATGTATTTACTTGTTTCATGATGACTCCCAGCAGTTCTTGAAATCCCCAGCAACTTGCTTTCCAGGCTTCTGCTCATTCCAATAGAAGCAGTGCAAGAATCACTTCCACCCCTGTCTGCAGCTGCTGTTAATTTATTAGGCTGTAACCCCCCCCCCACTCCAAGCTAGCAGTTTTCCTACCCACCTAACATTACCTCGATAGCATCAGCAAATATTTTTGCACTCTTTCTATTTAAGTGTATCCTATCCCTGTAGAAGCAATCTCTCCTGTTAACAGTGGTTCAGAAAATTTAATGCTAGAGATATATTTTCTCTTTCTGGGATAATTCAAACAAGGGAACATAGATTTCCATGTTCAAAAGGATATTCTTACAGTATGAAAGTCTGGTCCTGCAAGTTGCAAAGTCTAGAAGTTAGATACCAGAGAGTCTGATTGAGGTGTTTAAGATATTAAAAAAAATGGTTCAGAAAATTTAATGCTAGGGTTATATTTTCTCTTTCTAGGATGATTCAAACAAGGGAACATTCAAATTTTAAAAAAGTAGAGTAAACATAAGAAAGATTCGAATTGTAGAGTAAACATAAGAAAACTTGCTTTTAATCAAAGGATTACTATTGAAACGACTACCATCCAGCCTTGCAAAATTAAAAATGATTATTTATATTTAAAGATAGATTAGATATCTACCCATGAACTAGATGAAACTAAGGAGGCTTTGTTTTTTTTTTTTTTTCCTAAATAGCAGATGGCATTTCTTTCCTTGAATTATTCTGCAATTTTTAATACTGGCACTAAAGAGTAAAGGAGTATTTTATCTCTTTATTCTGTTACTGTTTCCAGCTGGTTAGCAGTTAATATTTTCTGCACTGAAAGTGTTGCAATGTGAAAACTAGTCATCCATATTCTTAACATAGAGCACAGTTGTTTGATATCTATACTGACGCCCTTAAGTCAATGTTGAAGTTCATGAGAATTAAAAGTTGGATGGGTCTTTTCTTAGGAATTAATGATCATTTAAATGTTTGAAACTTTGCTAATTGAAAGATTCCATATTTGTTTACAGAAAGTGGTCTTATTTTGAAAGCCTTGCAGACATAACTTAAGAAGCTGACAGATTTTTTCCTTAAGTAATGCTGTTACAGACTTCATGCTTTCAACAGGGAAAGAATCACTGGGCTTGGTGTGCTTCCCAAGGAAAGTACTTTGAAGGAGATATGATGCAAATTAAATTAAATGGATTCTTTGTTTTTAAATGCATTCTCATAATTTTTGAGATAATGCCTCATATATATGATAAAACATGGGAATATTTAGCATTACACACAAAAGGACAAATATTTAAATTTATATGCCTAGATTTAATGATTTCACATACAATAGAATGTTGGTTATCCATAAGTCAATTATTTGGAATAATTTGAAAGGCTGATCTTTCTTCTTTTTTTTTATTAACGGTAGTACAGTAAGCTCTAGTTATATTGAGCACATTTGCAAATTTAATTTTGATTATAATAAGCGAAAGATCGAGTTTACCACCCCTGCTTATAACAGATTGTATAAACAAAAAGCCCAATAAACTGCAAATTGCAAATTGGTTGTGACCTCTACAATTCTATGTGACCTTCAGAAATGTGATTTAGATAAATACCACAGAGACTATTGGGTTTTCTCGGAAACCATGAGTGAATTTCAGATTAGTTTAGCTCCAGATTCAGTAAGAATAATATTGGCCTGAAACTGCGTGATTTATTATATTTCTCAATTTTTTGCAGTAAAATGTGAACGGAAAGAAAATGCATAGTTTTAACATTGCAACAGAAAACAGAAATTATTAATAGAATTAGAAAAGGTTAAAATTTAGGAAATATCTTTAAAGGGTTTAATGTGGGAACTTCAAACAATTTACAATGTTAAGAAAAATTCCAATGCTTTAACAGAATTTGTGTCAATTATGGATAGTAAAGGAGGATCTAGCAGAAAAAAGACAATGTCAAAACCTGAAAATGCTGCTTTAGAGAGTGCACTCACTTTATTTTTTTCAGAGCAAAGTTTAGGTGAACCAGTGTCTGGCCCAATTTTGTGTGAAAAGGCATTGGATTTTAATCGAAAATTAATAGGTAATAAAGATTTTAAGGCAAGCACAGGTTGGCTGAAAAACTTTATAAACTGAGACACAGTATACGTGAACTAGATATTCAAGATGAGAAACTTTCTGCAGACAAATCGGCAGTGGTGTCCTTTGAAAAGTAAGTTTGCTTCAGTTATAGCAAATTATGAGAAAGAAAATGTTTATAATGTTGATGAGATGGCTTATTATAGAAAGAATTACCGAGAAAAACCCTAGCCACTAAAAGAGAAATGCCTGCACCAAGTTTTAAGATAAGAAAAGAGCGAGTTACAATTGCTATGTGTGAAAATGCCCGTGGGGCACATAGATGGTCTGTGCTTGTTATCAGTAAGTCGAAAAAACCAAGAGCCTTTAAAAATCTTTCATCTTTTTAATTTTCCTGTTTTGTATAAAAATCATAAAAAAATGCCTGGATGGATGTTTCTGTTTTCCAAGATTGGTTTATAATTTTTTTTATTTAATTAATCTTATTTAATTTAATCGTAAAGTAAGATTAAATTTATTTAATCTTACCTTACAATTAAATAAATAAGATTAAATTAAATAAATAAATAAAAAAGTAAGATTAAATACATATTAAATTTATTTAATCTTACCGGAAAAATTATCCAGAAAATTTTCCTGTTCAATTATCCGGAAAATTTGGCTATCCAGAAGAGGTCTGACATCAATTATTCTGGATAACTGACATTTTACTGTTAACATATTATGTATTAACACAGTGGTTTTCAACTGGGGTGCCACAACAACATTCCAGGAGTGCCACATAATTTGGATTTAAGTTTCTTAAACTTATTTTTTTAAATTTATATATTTATTTCATTATAAAAAGGTGTACAGTATCTTTTTAATTTTGTGGTGATCTATAATTGATGTTTATTTAGTACCTCTATATAAAGAATAAAATTATACAGTATATATATATATATATATATATATATATATATATATATATAATTTGTATTATGAATTGTAATTTTGTTTATAGCTATATTATTGTAATAACTATAATATAACATTTTTTTAATATTATATATACATGTGTGTGTGTGTGTGTGTGTGTGTGTGTGTGTGTGTGTGTGTGTGTGTGTGTGTGTGTGTGTGTGTGTAGAGAGAGAGAGAGAGAGAATCAGATCTAACAGGAAGAAAATTGAGTGGGGTGCCACAAAAAAAAATAAATTACTTAGGGGTGCCATTATTAAAAAAAGGTTGAAAACCACTGTATTAACATATAATAAAATGTATGTCTAATTTATTTCATTATTATCTTTAATTTATTAGGTTCTTATGAAGACAATTGCCTTCACTCCTCGAGGATATTGGCAAAGCAGAAGGAATCGTTATGATCTTTTTGTAACTTTCTTGGGTGTGATTTGGGTAATCATGCATTTTATGCTGATGGCAAGTGTGATGTTTTTATACTTGAATAATAAATTTGCATCCAAAAATGAAAAAAATATAAAGAATATTTGTTTTCTTAGAAGGCATAATATAGAGATTTATTTTGTACCATATTTTAATTTGGAGACCTGAAATATGTTAAGCAAATAGGGGACAGCTTTATTTCTAAGTAAGGTCCAAACCTTAATTAGAAGAATTATAGTTTTATTTGTAATAATGTCTGAACATTATGCTTTTCTACTATATATATTTATTGAGTATTAGTAATAGCCGCATGGTGCAAGAAAGCCTATGGATTATGCTGCACCAGCCAAAAAAATGTATAAATTTATTAGAACATAAGTAGATCCAATAACTAAAACATATGAGAACAAATGAATAGAAATATAGTGAGTGTAAAACTATAAAATTTAAATGGGAGTACTAGCAGCAAAGGCTGAATAAACCAAATAATACCTAAAGAAATAAATTTAAAAGCCACTGAAGAGAATGGCTGTAGATTTGAAAAGTGGAATATCACAATGCTCAGCAGTAAGAATTATATTATTCTCTGCATGGAAATTTGTAAGTATAGGAAAAGATATGGCAAAGCAAACAAATAAAGAGAATATCAATGAACAGAACTTGAAAAATTAAATAAATAAATAAAGGTTTAATGAGGCTGTATAAATGCAAAAATAAATACAGGTAGTTCTCGACTTTACAAGTTAATTCGTTCCTAGCGTGCGCTCATAAAGTGAAAACTCGTAAAGCGGGAATTTATTTCCCATAGACATAAGGTTAAAAATAGGGGTTGCATTCTCAACAATAAAATTAGTTAGATAATTAGCTTATATTTAAACAATGATTGATTTATCGAAAGAAATGAAAACGTAACCTGTAAAATCAAGCAAATTATAATAATAGAGAAATTATTTACGACTTACAAATTTTAAAGAATACTTATTCTTCATCATCATCATCGACTAAATGCACACTCGTTGATCACTTATTATTGGCTCGGCACTCATTGGTTTGTTGCGCAAGGAGTCGTCATCTTCAGAAATGTTTCAAGAGGCATTTGTTTCCAAGATAATCTTCTCTTTTAATTATAAATTTCATGATTGCATGCATAAGCATTTTTTAACAACACACACACAAATTTCAACATGATTCGCGTGGAGTAACAAGTTTACAAAGCTTAAAAAAAAAAGGAATGAAGAGAAGATTCTAAAAATTTATTTATGTTTTTTGTATGATTGAAGATTTCAGTAAAGGGGGAAACACATTTCACCATAATAACATAAAAAACCACACAATTGCTTGCAATAACAGAAAAGCCAAATAAACCAGAAAGTTCAAATTGTTTTTATTGTTTTATGGTCATAACCTCCAGAAATGTGCTTTAGAAAAATATCACAAAGCCGTTTAAAATTGATTCTTAAAACGGAACATATGATAACGATGAAAGTGTAGTGCATTTTAATTATTTGAATTGGTAACTAATGCAATTTACAAACCATGCTCATGGCCTTTTATGTGGCCATAAGGTCAGCTTGTGACTTTAAAAATGACATTTTAGAGAGATAAATAGCTTAGTTATACAGTTCAAGTTCAAGATCTTGGAAGTTGAAATTTTCAACTTCCAAGATCACTGTATTATATAGCTATGCACATTGTTTGTAATGCAGTATTTATGAATGTTTGACATTCATTTTTTGCAATTAATGTTCATATTTTCGATTTTGTTTATGCTTGATACTTGGGGAAAAAAAACTCATAAAGCGAGAACTGCCTGTATAAATTTGACTAGCTACAATAATACCAGGACTGAAACATTGTTGTATACCTAAGTCTTCTTAGTGAAGTATCACTAAATATTTAGGGAAAAAAATTAAAACTGTAATGGAAGAAATAATAATATGAAATATAACATAATATATATTATAATATTATATATGTATTATATATATAATGTAATAGGTATAATATAGTATTATACCTATATTATATTATAATATAGGTATAATATAATAGTATAATAATATACTTAATATATTATTATATAATAACATAATATTAGCATTAGCATTAGCAGAGGCATATGATGCAAGAAAGCAAGCTTATTCAGCATCAGCCAAAAAAAAAAGAAAACAACCACTACTCCCATTTCACCCCTCCGTTCATTCGAAATACCTGTCCAGCAGAGCCTTAAATTTATTTAGGCTATCAACTTCATCAACAAGCGATGGGAGTCTATTCCACAAACCAACTGCCCGCTGGCTAAAGGCAAATTTCCGCACATCTATCCGACATCCGTCCTTCCTCAATTTGAATTTATGCCCTCTCAGGTGATTATTCTGAGCAAGAGGAAGAATCCCATCGGCATTGAGCATGCTCAAGCCATTCATAGCCTTATACAGCTCTATCAGATTACCTCGCCGATGCCTAGTCTCCAGGTTCTGTAATTTGCAAAACTTAAGCCTTTCTTCGTAAGAGCAACCCTTTGTTCCATTCACCAATCTTGTTGCCCTTCTCTGTACTCGTTCCAGCAGCTCTACATCCTTCCTGAAATGAGGCCTCCAGACCTGTATACAGTACTCAAGGTGTGGCCTGACCAATGCCTTATACAAGGGAATAATCACATCCCTGTCCCTGCTTGAAAAATTCCTGTATATCATTGACAAGACACCATGAGCTACTCTTGCAGCTCGTCTGCACTGCTCAGAGAACTTCATATCTGCCTGCACAATTACCCCCAGGTCCTTTTCATTCTCTACCACTGTCAGCGTAGTACCACAGAGTTGATACGTTGATCTGGGGTTACCTTTTCCCATATGTAGTACTTTACATTTGTCAATGTTAAACTTCATTTGCCACCTCTCAGCCCATCTGCTCAACCTTTCCAGATCCTGTTGCAGCAGCATAGTATCAGTAGTGTCCTTAACAACCCTGCCAACCTTGGTATCATCTGCAAACTTGGACATTAAGCCTGATACACCATCATCAATATCATTTATAAATACAGAAAACAACAATGGACCCAACACTGAACCCTGAGGAACTCCACTAATAACATTAGTCCACGTTGAGCAGTGTCCATTGATTACCACTCTCTGTCTTCTGCCACTCAACCATCCTTTATCCATAGCAGCAATTTGCCTCCAATGCCACACTTCTCCAATTTGTGCAGCAGTCTTCCGTGTGCAACAGTATCAAAACCCTTTCTAAGATCCAAATATATAATATCAAAGTTATTCCCTGCATCCAGTTCTTTTGTGACTACATCATAGTTATCCAATCAAATTGGTCAGGCAAGATTTTCTCTTAACAAAACCATGCTGTGTCTGAGCTATAACTGAATTCTTGTCCAGATGATCCTGCAGTGCTTCTTTAACCAGTGCCTCCATTAATTTTCCTGGAACCGAAGTTAAACTAACAGGTCTATAATTACTTGTGTCAGCCTTTGATCCTCCTTTGTGAATTGGGGTTACATTTGCACATCTCCAGTCCATGGGTACCTCCCCTGAGTCCAAAGAAGCTCTCATAATTATGGCTAGGGGTTTGCTTACTTCCTTTGCTGCCTCCTTTAATATAACTGGATAGATCCCATCCACCCCGGGTGCCTTTTTTATGTTTATCCTCAACAATTTCTCCTCCACTTTTTTCTCAGTTATTAGAAAATAATCTAGCCCACTGCCAATGTTTACTTCACCTACGACATTCCCCTTCCTGAATAACTCCTCATGTGTGAATGTAGATGCAAAATACTCGTTTAGATTGTTAGCCACCTGAGCTGGATCCTCAACTGTTGAACCATCAACATCCAGTGGACCAATCTGATTCATCCCTTTCCTTCTTGAGTTTAAATAGGTAAAGAACTCTTTTCTGTTTTTCTTTGCATCCTTTGCCAAGGATTTCTCATAATCTGCCTTTGCCTGCCTAATCTCCTTTGTGACTTGGTTACAGACCAACTTATATCTATCATAGGCTTCCATGTCACCCATTAATTTGTATGTATCCCATGCATTTTTCTTCTCTGCCATATGTCTCATTAGTTCATCTGACAACCATTTAGGCCTGAACCTTGAACAATATTTCTTGGTTGGTATGTAAAGCCTGGTAGCTTCCAAGATTAGTTCCTTGAATGCTTCCCATTTTGAATTTGCTGTTGGTAACATCATCAGTTGGTCCCACTGTATAGAATTTAAATACTGTCTCAGACCATACATATTATAATATGTATTATTATAATATATAACTAAGGGACTCCACCCCCTGCTTGCTTTGCTCGCCACCCCATGCACACTTTTCTACGTAAAAGACACACCTGTTGAAATGCACTGATCGCTATCTATCAGGAAATGTCCTATGTAATTATTCCCTGTGCATTTGTATTAATGTAATTGCCCTGCCCACTTGTACCACATGACCCGCATCTCTCTTCTCTCATTGGTTACCCACCACACTGCATTCTCAAGGTTGAATAAATATCACTACGTAATTATTTACCTGCATTTTCATAGGTCACGTAGTAAAAGGCCTTTTGTTTCGGATTCCATAATGCGTGAGGAATATTGTTGCGTATGAAAGAGCATGACAAAACATTTATAAACTATACAAATATTTATAAAATACTAAACTATTTACAAATATATATTAACATTATGGAGGCAGTTGTCTTTCAATGCAGCAAACATTGGCGTGTGTCCCACGTACATGCTCTACATTGTCAACAGCAAGTGTCTGATTCTGCCCAGTAACCCATTTGTGTTCCTTCCATTTAATATTCACCATCCTCATGCTCCTTTATATATTTTTGTATTGTATAATGTTATTATTTGTATATTAATAACATTATACCAGTTTTTTTATATTAACATTATAACACATTGATCGAAATCTAATCAGAAAATGACCTACGTAATTATTTACCTGCACATTTGTAGTGATGTAATTGCCCCGCCCTCTTCTCGCATTGGCTTGAATAAATATCACTAAGAGGAAAACTTTTTTAATGTATAGAGAGATATGTATTATTATAATATAGAACATTTGGTGAAATACACACCATTCTTTGTTCATAATAGCAAGTTGTAATGAGTACTGAGAATAAGTAACAATAGTCTTCTCCATTGGAGAAGCGTTACTTATTCAAGGTAGTGCAATATGTGGTAACTCATTGTTATGTGAGTCACAATATGAGATACAATTAAATCGATGCCATTCACTGCAATTTGCTATTATGAACAAAGAATGGTATGTATTTCACCGAATGCACTATAGTAAATTCTCAATTCATAATTTATTATGCCTCATGCATTTCTTTACTTAGTAAGTATTATTTTAATATATAATATGTATATATAATAATGATATCGGAGAGAATTTTGGTAGAATAATCTATAAATCTAAATGGTTGCAAGAAAAATATACCTCTGCATCAATATCTCAGCAATATAATAGTGAAGAAATTAATTTTCTATGCCCATGGAAATATCAGTAGAATTTGTGAACTACACAAAATTAAAAAAATGCATATTTTTTTATTTTTTTTTTTTTTATGAAAACCCCAAACACGAGAGGTATTAGAACCTATAACACTTAGTACCGTGCATAGGTTGGAGGTTGAGAAGACGAAAGATATTTGTTGACATTAGACTTGAACTTCTGTAGACTATAAGTATCAGGAAATATGTATGAAATAAGGTTGTTTCAGAAAACTGCAGTTGAATGAATAAACGAGGAAGATGAAAGGTTGGTTATGTGAATGTGAAAAGTTGGACAGTAAATGGATGTTGGCTGGTGGGTGCACATGTTCGGACTGTTTTGAAAGAGATAGTGAGAATTATAGAAGCCAATTCAGAATAACAGTGCCCATGGAAGTATCTGTAGAAAAGGCATGCAGCAGAAACAGAATATCTATGAGACAGAGAGTGGCCAGACTCAGACTCTGTTAGAGATGAGTCATTAATTAACCTAACTGTCCTCTTCTGAATGGAATCTAGAAGCCTGAGAGAAGTTTTGGGGGCACCTTCCCCCAGATGTGGGAACAATATTCCATGGTAGAGAGGATTTGTCATTTGTACAGAGTGAACAGCTGTTTGGAAGAAAAGTAACGCCCTAGAGCGAAAGGGAAAACCAAGTTTTTTAGATGCAGAGGAAGCAATATTTGTAATATGCTTGTGTAGAGAGATTAGAAGTCAGGGTAATTCCCAAAAGAGATATATCATCTTGTCTAGAAATTGGAGTATCACCAAAAATAATTTTTCAAAAATGAGATTTGAGACCTTTGTATTACCCCATGATCCATTTGGTGCAGCATCTTCTTGTTGTGCTTCCTGGAAGAAACACAAGTTTCATGTGTTTGAAACATCATGGGTGTTGAGAATTGCCTATCACAAACATTTCTTTTATTTTTCTGTGCTATTCAAATTAGTGCAAATGAGGATAGTGACCAGTCTCTTGATAGTTTACTACCTACACAATTTTCACTCTTGAATTTTAACATTGCATCAGGAGTTAATTTAAAAAAAAAAGAAAAAGAGGTCAGTTCCATATGCATTAAAAATGTCTTGTCTGCATATTCTTTTTGCGAGCCATACTGAATTTAATCCCTGCAAAATGAATACATTGTCCAACTTTAACTTCTCCAAAACACATGCTGTGATGCAACTTAAATTGGAAAAATTATCTGCTTTATTCATTAAACATGGTCCACCTGTCAGGATATTTTCACTCCACTGCTGTTTAAACCACTTTAAAAGAGCCTTATCAATGTCAGAATGTTTGGGTTTATGTATACACTTCATTTTGTTTTCAAGTGACTATCATTTTTTTTGTTTTAAATCCCAAATTGTGTGCACTGCTTAGTTCAATAAGTTAAATTTATCACCAACAACACACTTCTTTCCAGGTTTTTACCAGTTTGCATTGATAAAACTTTTACTCTGATACAGTACATCATTACATTTGCAAGTTTGTAATAGGGGAAATGCTATTAATAAATGTAAAACAGATGGAAATTCTCCAAAGTTTTCATGTTATAATTTTTTTTTTATATTATATTTACTACTTATAACAGGTATATATGTTTAATTTTAAGAACAAAATATGAGGAGCAGTATTTTTTCCCCAAGTATGCCTTTGTATAAAAGTTAGAACTGTGGTTTACTTAATAATAGTATCATAGGACGATAAAGAAAAGTTTATTTCAATACTTTGCCAGGCATTCTATACAGTGTCTTGATTCCACACTTTGCCAGTAACATAATTTTCAGTTATAATGAAAAAGGATAATGCAAGTTTATCAAACCATTAGGAATGGTAATAAGAGCATCATTATACTCTGGATAGATCTCACTTGGACTGGAGAAGTTTTAATGTCTGCCCCAATCCACAAAGGTAGTACTAAAGAGGAGTTGGATAACTATGGGCTAGTGGGTTTGACTCCTGTAAAAGGAAAGATTATGGATTTTTTGTTTAAGGATGTGATTCAAGGATCCATGTCAATTTGGTGCTTAACAGTTCAGTGTATATAAAAATGTGGTGAGTACAACAATTCAATAGATTCTATGTGAGAATTCACTGTATGAAAAGCAAGACTGAAAATGCAAACTTTAAACATGCTGTACTGAAAGTTAATTTAATGATCACAATATGGTTCTTAGTACTTTTGATAGAGTACACTATCCACCTTCATTTTTTAATGTACTAGAGACAGGTGAAAGATTGGGGAAACAAGAAGAAACTTTTTACAATTTACTTTTGCTTCTACAGGTTGTATTTTTAAAAATATATATGGAGATAAATTGATCTGGAAACCAAAAATAGAGATAATTAATGGATATTGTCGGGTTATGGCTTGCCTTCTGACATTCATTTTGCAACCCACAGTATACTTTTGGAGGGGATTGCCCTCAGAGAAAGTCAATCTGGCCTAGTGAGAGCATTTACTCCAGGGCCCATGGCAGCTCTCAGTCCCCCTGATTAAGGGCTGGTAAGCCAAAAGATACATAGTTAGCATGGAGGAGGACGGTTAAATGAGTGTTTATTTTTTCACCAAACAGCTAAGGCCACAAGGCATCTATATGATGTAAACTGCATATACGGGTAGCCCTCGATTTACGCCAGGGTTAGGTTCCTGGGGGACAGGCACAAATGGAATCCTTAAATCATGGAGTCAATGGGAAATCACAGGGTTAGTTTCCTGGGAGACAGGTGCAAATGGAACCCTTAAATCATGGAGTCAATGGGAAATCACAGGGTTAGGTTCCTGGCACCAAAAATTTTACCTACCACTTTGCATTGATTGTTTTATTTTATTAGCATTCTTCATAATTGTAGTAATAGTCAATGGAAGCATATTCATAGCCCTACACACATTAGGGCAGCTTTCACCAGCTTCCATCCTTCAAATAACCTCCATCTTATTTTCCAATGTGATAGATCGATGTGCTTTTTTCATGCTTTCATTTGCACTAGGATTCATTGAACTTCTTTTACATGGCGTCTCTTTGTTCTATTAAATTAAAAACTTTATAACACGATTGGCAAATACTGCACATGGCTATAATTATTAATTAATTTATTAATAACACAATTAATAAAAAATGTTTGCATAATAAATTTCCAACGTGTTAATGCCGTAAACAACTAACTAACTAAATGCTTCACAGCATGGACCTTTGCCACCTGCATCAACGAGTGGCTACTTTGAGGGTGGGAAGTTTTCTTATTTCTGATTGGCTATGATACGGACGTGCTAATTGCTGATTGGCTCAGATTGTTTTTGATCATGTGAACAGTGCATGGTACAGTAAGATTCTGATAAATTTTGTTTGACGATTTTAAACTTTCAATGTATAAAAATATTGTAAAAATAAATAAATAAATAATATAAAAATGGCCTCGTGGTTAGTAGCTGGTGCTATTGCAAGGTGCAAATCTGACCAGCACAAAACGAGGGCTACCTGTATTTGTATTAGCAGTTTGTTTTGTTTGCTTGATAAAAAAAAACAACTGAATTCCATAGTGGAGGAGACTGTGCACCTACCCATAAAATTTCCTCCTATCATGGTTGGATTAGAATCAAGCCTGTTTCCACAGCATGTGGAAGAGCAGTTATCCTAACCACTGTGCTACCCCAGATGTCCATATTGTAACATAGTAGGATCAGAGTGAATATTCTTACCCAAAATAAATTGATAAAAAATGTATTCTTTTCTTTTTTCTGTTTTTTCTAAATTTCTGCATTCCACCTTTCTAATTACCAGAATTTCTTTTAGTTTCTCAAACCATTTATTTCATTGATTTTTTTATTGTCTGGTCTCTGGTGTGATACACTGAATTGTCATAACCACCAGTTGTCTTTCACCTAATTGTCTGGTACATTGAATTGTCATGTGCCAAATTGACTCATACACTGAACTGTTGTAAGACAAAGTGTCTTACATCTAATTGACATCATCCTGCAATTTAAGACCATCTTCACAAGAATAGAATTCTGAATAGATCACAGAATGGGTCCATTAAAGTCATGCCTGACTGATCTGGTAAATTACTATGATATAGTCATTAAACAGGTAGATGCAGACAACAATTTTGACATTATACATGGTGTCCATAATGTCTTTATGCACTTTAAAACTTCAATAACTTAGGTTCTGTGTGAGATAAAAACATTCTGTAAAATTCATTGAAAAGATAATTTATTCTATATTTTAGGTTATGTAGTCATAATAACTTTGGGGTATCATAATAATTTTTTAGAGTATAATTCTTTAGGGTAGTCAATAATTTTAGGGTATGTAGTCATAATATATTTTAGGTTATGTAGTCATTAAGATTCATAATAACCTCCATCAGTATTACTAATGCTAATTACATAACTAATGCTAATTGTATTACATTATGCATTACTAATGTGTAGTGTAGTACAATTGTATAGTTCCATGAACATTTTCTCCAGTTGTTTTTCGTTATTGCATTAATTGCACTTGTGATCCTAGTGTGAAAGTCATTTAAAGAGCAAGGTTTTGAGGAGTGAACTACACTTTTAACATGTCCCCTATAGAAAAAAATTCCAGTGGGGACAAATCAGGTGAGTTGAGCTGGCCAAACAGTTGGCCACCTCTGCTGATCCATCTGTTTGGGAACACTTTGTTTAAAGATTGTCAGACATTCTAAGCAAAGCAGCAGGATGCTCCATCTTGCTGAAAAACCATACTGTCTTCAATTCTTAATCGTCTTAGTTCAGGAATAAAAAAAATCCTATAGTATGTAATACCGACCAAAGGGCACACCAACCATTGACTTTTCTGGAATCACTTTCATGTTCCCAGACTTATTGTGGTTTCTCTGTCCCCAAATACGACAATTAATCTTTCCACTAATGTGAAACATTGCTTTATCAAAAGAATTTGATCATCAAGAGATAAGATGCCATTTTTGATGTTGTTTTCATTAAACTCATGGAAAAAAAAACTAATCTTGCATGGTAGTCCTCTTTCAGCAACATTTGATGTAATTGAATCTTGTAAGGTCCTTGCAGCGAAGGTAAAGAAAGCCTACACGAGAAGCATGCAAAAGTTCGATGAAATTTACCTGTAAAAGTACTTTGCAGTAATGGCATTTGTATTGTTGCTCACTTAGTAAACATACAGTGGGTGTTATTGGTCTGGAGTAGAAACTGAATCCCATGGGAGATTGAAACCCTCTCGAAGTGGAGGGAGGGTAACCTGACCTTTTTTCTTTAGAATCACTGGTGGACTAGTGGATAAATTGTTTATTAAGAAAAAAAAAAGGCAAAGGAAGCCCACACGAGAAGCACGGCAAACTTCCAAAAGGTTTACCAGTGAAACTACATTGCGAACATTTTTTATGATGCCAGAACTTCCAATATTAGCATTAGCATTAGTAGAGGCATATGATGCAAGAAAGCAAGCTTATGCAGCATCAGCCAGAAAAAAAACCGCTTCCATTTCACCCCTCCGTTCGTTCGAAATACATGTCCAGCTGAGCCTTAAATTTATTTAGGCTATCAACTTCCACAACAAGGGATGGAAGTCTTTTCCACCAACCAACTACCCGCTGGCTAAAGGCAAATTTCCACACATCTATCCTACATCTGTCTTTCCACAATCTGAATTTATGCCCTCTCAGGTGATTATTCTGAGCAAGAGGAAGAATCCCATCGGCATTGAGCATGCTCAAACTATTCAAGGCTTTATACACCTCTATCAGATCACCTTGCCGGTGCCTAGTCTCCAGACACTGTAATTTGCAAAACTTAAGCCTTTCTTCGTAAGAGCAACCCTTTGTTCCATTCACTAATCTTGTTACCCTTCTCTGTACTCGTTCCAGCAGCTCTACATCCTTCTTGAAATGAGGCCTCCAGACCTGTATACAATACTCAAGGTGTGGCCTGACCATTGCCTTATACAAGGGAATAATCACCTCCTTATCCCTGCTAGAAAAATTCTTTTATATATCATTCACAAGACACCATGAGCTACTCTTGCAGCCCATCTGCACTGCTCAGAGAACTTCATATCTGCCTGCACAATTACCCCCAGGTCCTTTTCATTCTCTACCACTGTCAGTGTAGTACCACAGAGTTGATACATTGCTCTGGGTTTGCTGTTTCCCATATGTAGTACTTTACATTCGTCAATGTTAAACTTCATTTGCCACCTCTCAGCCCATCTGCTCAACCTTTCCAGATCTTGTTGCAGCAGCATAGCGTCAGTAGTGTCCTTAACAACCCTGCCAACCTTTGTATCGTCTGCAGACTTGGACATTAAGCTTGATATACCATCATCAATATCATTTATAAATACAGAAAACAATAATGGACACAACACTGAACCCTGAGGGAGTCCACTAATAACATTAGTCCAGATGAGCAGTGTTCATTGATTACCACTCTCTGTCTTCTCCCCCTCAACCATCCCTTTATCCAAAGCAGCAATTTGCCTCCAATGCCAAACTGCTCCAATTTGTGCAGCAGTTTTCCATGTTCAACAGTATCAAAACCCTTTCTAAGATCCAAATATATAATATCAAAGTTATTCCCTACATCCAGTTCTTTTGTGACTGCATCGTAGTATACAATCAAATTGGTCAAGCAAGACTTTCCCTTAATAAAACCATGCTGTGTCTGAGCTATAACTGAAGTCTTGTCAACATAATCCTACAGTGCTTCTTTAACCAGTGCCTCCATTAATTTTCCTGGAACAGAAGTTAAACTCACAGGTCTATAATTACTTGTGTCAGCCTTTGATCCTCCTTTGTGAATTGGGGTCACATTTGCACATCTCCAGTCTATGGTACCTCCCCTGAGTCCAAAAAGTACTCATAATTATGGCTAATGGTTTGCTTACTTCCTTTGCTGCCTCCTTTAATATAACTGGATAGATCCCATCCACCCTAGGTGTCTTTTTTATGTTTATCCTCAACAATTTCTCCTCCACTTTCCTCTCAGTTATTACAAAATCATCTAGCTCACTGCCAGAGTTTACTTCACCTCTGGCATTCCCCTTCCTGAATACTCCTCATGTGTGAATGTAGATGCAAAATACTTGTTTAGTTTGTTAGCCACCTGAGCAGGATTCTCGACTGTTGAACCATCAATATTCAGTGGACCAATCTGATTCATCCCTTTCCTTCTTGAGTTTAAATAGGTAAAGAACTCTTTTCTGTTTTTCTTTGCATCCTTTGCCAAGGATTTCTCATAATCTGCCTTTGCCTGCCTAATCTCCTTTGTGACTTGGTTACAGACCAGCTTATATCTATCTTAGGCTTCGATGTCACCCATTAATTTATATGTATCCCATGCATTTTTCTTCTCTGCCATATGTCTCATTAGTTCATCTGACATCCATTTAGGCCTAAATCTTGAATAATATTTCTTAGTTGGTATGTAAAGCCTAGTAGCTTCCAAGATAAGTTCTTTGAATGCTTCCCATTTTGAATTTGCGGTTGGTAGCATCATCAGTTGGTACCACTGTATAGAATTTAAATAGTCTCAGATCACCGTAGTCACCTTTACAAAAGCAAAAACCCTTCCCTTTAACCCTGATGGTAGTTACCTCTTTGAGTAAATCCCACTTCAGCACACTGTGATCACTGCCACCTAGTGGTTCCTTTATCTGCAGATTCTTAATGTATGAAGAAACAAGACTGATAATCAGATCAAGAGTATTACTCCTTCTAGTTGCGTCCCAAACATGCTGATGTAGAAAACAATAATCCAATAAATCCCTAAAAAAAGCCTTGCTAGTGTGTGTGAGTGACCAACCACAAATTCCAGTCAATATCTGGAATTTGTGGTTGGGTATATCTGATGAGTATAATAAGAAACCTGTACAGTTTCTTATTATACTCATCAGAGTCATTAGGCCTATAGCACACTTCTACTCTCAATTTTGATCTCCCAATGCTTATGTCACACCAAACTGACTCGACACTGCACTGTCCAGTGATGTCGATTGGCTTCACTTCCTTGGATTTTATGTTTCTTACCTAATAGCATAACCCCTCCTCCCTTCCTATCCTGTCTATACACATTATACTCCCCAAATTCCAGTTCTGCATTCCTTATCTGTGTGACTCCACATCTCTGATATCCTAACAATATCTGCCTTTGATGTTTTGAGCAATACCTCAAATTCATCAAATTTATTTACCAAACTCGTAGTATTGGTGTAGATGCAAGTATACATGCACCTGTTCCTATTCTTAGCTACCCTAACACAACCCATGTGTTTACTTGTACTGCAATGACTCCCAGCAATCTTTGAAATATCCTGCATCTTGTTTTCTAGGCTGCTACTCATTCCAATAGAAGCAGTGCAAGAATCACTTTCACCTCTGCCAGTGGCTACTGTTAATCTATTAGTCCTTGTATTCTCCCAAGCTAGCAGTTTTCTGACCCACCTAACATTGCCTTGATAGCATCAGCAAATATTCTTGCACCCTTTCTATTTAAGTGTATCCAATCCCTGTAGAAGCAGTCTCTCCTGTTAACAAGTACAGACCAGGCTGAAAAAAATTCTACCCTTTGAGCCTTGCACAGTCTTTCCAGGGCCGAATTGATCAACATGGCTCTCATCATATACTCCCTCCTATTGTGTGTGTGGGAAGAATTGCAGACACTTTCAAATTCAACCCTAATTTACGGCTTTTTTTCAACAGTGACCTGTACTTGTTAAGTAATTCTGCTGGTCTCCTACTCTTAATATCATTAGTAATGACTCTGTTTGTGATTCAGTTAGTTTATTCAATTAGTGATTCTAAAGAAAAAAGGTCAGGTTACCCCCTCCACTTCGGGACGGTTTCAAGCTCCCGTGGGATTCAACTGCTACTCCAGACCGATAACACCCACCATCTGTTTATCGAGCGAGCAACAATACAAATGCCGTTACGGCAAAGTACTTTTACCGGTAAATTTCATCAAACTTTTGCATGCTTCTCGTGCAGGCTTTCTTTACCTTAGCCGTCCTTGCAATTTCACTCTGAGAATTTTGTGTGCTACTGCTCTAGGAATACCAAGTTCCAGAGATGTCTTTTATAGTGATTTTCATGGAATTTATTGAAAGCTTCCTTGGCAGTCACCCCATTTAATCCAGGCCTTCCAGTTTGCAGCTTAATGGAACCAGTCTCTTTGAATTTTATCTAGTTTGAAACTGAATTTCTGTGCAGAGCTTCCTTTGTGCAATGCATCAAAAATTTTCTTCTAACCATTGTTATGGACTTACGCTTTACTAGCCAGAGGACACAGTTTACTTCCTTTTCTATTGAAGCCATCTCCTGTGAGGTAAATTATCTGGAAAAAAAAAATTAAAAAGCAAATTAGAGTAAATTAAGTAATTATTTTTGTGCAAAAAAACTAGAATAAATTACCTTTTTTATCCATTTTACACATTGTTTTTATGTACAGAACCTATGTTTGCAGTTTTAAAGTGCACAAGAACTTTATGGACACCCTGTATATCTAGACTTTAGTAAAGCTTTTAATATCATCCCTCATGGAAGGCTGCTGTATAAACCAGAAGAATTTGCAGTTACTAGTAAGATTGCAGGCTGGATAGAAGACAGAGGATTGTCATAGTAGTAGTAGTAGTAGTGACATGTGATGCAAGAAAGCAAGTGTATGAGCTTATGCAGCATCAGCCAAAAAAAAAAATCACACCATTCCCTCCAAATGCCTGTCCAGTTCCTCCTTAAATTTATTCAACCTATCAACTTCCACAACGACAGATGGAAGTTTGTTCCAGCAATTAACCAACCGCTGGCTAAAGGCAAATTTCCGTACATCTATTCTACATCTGTCTTTTCTTAATTTGAATTTATGCCCCCTTAGGTTCGTAATCTCAACAAGTGGAAGGATCCCATCAGAGTTCAGCGTGCTCAACCCATTCAAGGCCTTATACACCTCAATCAAATCACCGCGCAGGTGCCTAGTCTCCAGCCACTGCAATTTGCAGAACTTAAGCCTCTCTTGGTAAGAGGATCCCTTCATTCCCCTCACCAATCATGTTGCCCTTCTCTGTACATGCTCAAGTAAATCTACATACTTCCTAAAATGAGGCCTCCAGACCTGTACGCAGTACTCAAGGCGTGGCCTGACCATTGCCTTATAAAGAGGGACAATCACCTCCTTCTCCCTGCTAGCAAAATTCCTATATATCATTGACAAAACCCCATGACCTGCCCTGGCAGCCTATCTGCATTGCTCAGAAAACTTCATATCTGACTGTACAATTACTCCCAGGTCTTTTTCATTTTCTACCACCTTCAGTGTAGTACCACACAGCTGGTACGTTTCTCTTGGGTTACTTCTACCCATATGCAGTACTTTGCATTTGTCAAGGTTAAACTTCAGTTGCCACTTCTTAGCCCATCTGCCCAAATTATCTAGATCCTGTTGCAGTAGCACACTGCCATTACTGTCATTAACGACCCTGCCAACTTTTGTATCATCTGCAAACTTCGACATTAAGCCTGATATACCTTCATCAATATCATTGATAAATACAAAACAACAGTGGACCTAACACCGAACCCTGTGGGACTCCACTAATAACATTAGTCCAAGAAGAGCAGCACCCATTGATTACCACCGTCTGTCTTCTCCCACTTAACCATCCTTTTATCCATTGTAGCAACTTACCCTTAATACCATTCTGCTCCTATTTGTACAATAGTCTTCCATGCGCAACAGTGTCAAAAGCTTTCCTGAAATCCAAATATATGATATCAAAATTATTTTTTGCATCCAGTTCCTTTGTAACCACATCATAATATCCTATCAAATTTGTCAGACAAGACTTTCCCTTAACAAACCCATGCTGTGTCTGAATTATTGCTGCAGTCTTGCCTAGATGATCCTGCAATGCATCTTTAACCAGTGACTCCATTATTTTACCCGGAACAGAAGTTAAACTAACTGGTCTGTAATTATTCGTGTCAACCTTCGATGCCCCTTTGTGAATTGGGGATACATTTGCACATCTCTAGTCCATGGGAACCTCCCCTGAGTCCAAGGATGCTCTCATAATTATGGCTAAGGGTTTGCTTAGTTGCTTTGCCGTCTCCTTTAATATAACTGGATAGATCCCATCCACCCCAGGTGCTTTTCTTATGTTTAACTTCAACAATTTCTCCTCCACTTTGCTTTCAGTTATTACAAAATCATTAAGTATCCTGCTACAATTTGATAATCTTCTGCCATTTTCAAACCTTAATAATTCCTCATGTGTGAATGTAGATGCAAAATACTCATTCAGTTTGTTTGCTATCTGAGCAGGATCATCAACAGTCAAACCATCGATGTCAAGTGGACCAATCAGATTCATCCCCTTCCTTTTAGAGTTTATATAAGTAAAGAAATCCTTGCTGTTTTTCTTAGCATCTTTTGCCAAGGATTTCTCATAATCTGCCTTCGCCTGCCTAACCTCCCTTGTGATCTGATTATATCTGCCATAGGTTTCTGAGTTGCTTGATAATTTATATGCATCCCAAGCATTTTTCTTCTTTGTTACAAGTCATAAATGATCAATCTTCGTAGTGGACCTATGTAACAAGTATGCCCCCCCCCCCCATGGCTCAGTATTGGATTCCCTCATATTTTTAATTTTCTTAAATGATATTAATGGGGGTATCCAAAAGAGCTGCCAGTTTACTAATTATTTTTAGGCAGTTAACAATTTGAGGATCATGTTGCCTCAAACAAGACTTGGATTGGTTGCTTATATGGTACAAAAAAATGGCAGCTCATGTTTAATGCTTCTTAATGTAAGGTGCATTTTGGGAACTCAAATTCTAGAGTCAAGTATAAGCTGGGGAGCAGTTCAAGATGAAAACACTTAGGTGTTATGATTCAATCTGACATAATTTTCCAAGTGATGTGATCTCTGGCTTGGAAAGCACATCATGCTTTTGATTACTGGCATCAATTAAATTTATTTATGATTTTGGGACTTTTCCTACCAGGAAAAAGGTTGTTGTTTGTTGCTGTTGGTCTTTAGATAGCAACAAACAACATGAGCAGCTTAGACCATATTGCACAATTATGTATTATGTCTCTAGAAGTGCATATTTATGAGCTGATATGCATTTTATGGAGGCTGAAAAACCCACACACACACAGTTTTTCAACCCGTATAAAACTCATGGGGATGCCCCTACTCCCTCTGCCTGAGATCAACTGACTACAGCCCTGACCTGCCCAAAGAGACCGTCAGAAATACCTCCAGTCTATAACTGGACTCAAACCCAAACCTCTCCAAATGAGTAATATATGACAAATACACTGCCATGGAGAACAGTTAGGAAGGAGATCTTTATCTCTACATGAGACATTGGTTAGACCACATTCTGGATATTATATTCAGGTCTGGAGGGAGGCTGTACCTAAAAAAAAAAAAAAAACCACTTCTGGAATGGGTTCAAAGAAGGGTGATGATAACAAATCATTGCATATATGAAATATGGTTTAGAAACTGTGGAAAGCCTGACAACTGTACATATTATAGATCCAATTGAGGTATATTGAAGGGGCTGTGTAAAATGAATGAGGAAGGTTTGTTCTCCTTCATAAATCAGACAACAACCAAGAGGCATAAATATAAATTTTCAGGAAATAACAGAAGATTGGATCTCATGAAGTTCACCTATGGGCCGCAGGTTGTCAAACATTTGAATAAGTTGTTTCTCAACATGGTAAAGGTAATGAGCCTAGTAGAATTCAAAGCACACTTGGATGTTTACTTTGTGGGAATGAAAAATAGTATGAAAATTCTGTTTATTATTATTTTACTTTATATTTTTTTGGCCATTGTACAAAATGTCCACTTCCTTGTGTAATTTCACCTTGCGAATACTTATTAGTATTAGTAATGGAAAATTATGCAACAAAGCATTCTTATACAGCAAAAAAAACAAACAAAATCAGGTCCCACATCACTTGCCCATCCCTTCTAATAATTTGTTTAATTCTTCCCTAAATTTATTCAAATACCCATTTCCACCACACCAGATGGAAGTTTGTTCAGACATCAGCTGCTCTCTGGCTGAAAGCAAATTTCTGGACATCTATCCTGCAACCATTCCTCCTCAATGCAAATTTATTTTCCATTATGAGTATTATCTAAAGAAGTTAAAGGATGCCATTTGCATTTAATTTACTCAATCTCTTCAAAGCATAAAAATTCTGAATTGGATCTCATTGCGGGTGCCTAGTTTCCAGACATTGCAATTTGCAGCACTGAAGTCTCTTAGTAAAAGTAACCTTTTGTTCTTCTCATTAACGTCATTACTCTTTGCACCCATTCCAAATGATGCCAAGATCCACATCCTTCTTAAAATGAGGTTTAAAGACCTGTATGCATTACTCAAGATGTGGGCTAACAATTGCCTTATATGGCAGAATAATTACCTCCTTATTCCTGCTGGAAAAATATCTTTATATCATTGACAAAACAGCATGGGCTGTCCTGGCAGCCTGTCTGTTCAGAAACTTCATATCAGACTGCACAGTTGCCCCCAGGTCTTTTTCGTTCTCCACTACCCCGAGTATAGTACCACACATTTGGTACATTAATTTGGAATTATTGGAATTATTGCTACCCATATATAGTATGGGTAGCAATATTTCTAGATTCAGTCAAAATCAATATTAAACTTCACTTGCCACTTCTCAAACCAGTCATTAACTACTATGCCAATTTTTGCATCATCTGCAAACTTAGATATTAAGCCTGATTATGCCTTTATCAAATATCATTAATAAATATTAAAACAAAAACTGCTTTACTTGAACTAATAACAGTTCAAGAAAGCAGTGTCCATTGAAAACCACTGTCTGTCTTCTCCCATTCAATCATCCCTTTATTCATAGCAGTAGCCTACCCCTAATGCCACACTACTCCAGTTTGTTTCCAATAGTTATCTTTCATGTGGAATAGTATCAAAAGTTCTTTTTCTGAAATCCAAGTACAAATGTATATGAAGTCAAAATTATTTTTTGCATCCAGTTCCTTTGTTACTGAGTCAGAGTAACTAGTCAGATTGGTCATACCACCCCTTAAGAAATCCATAATGCAACTGCCATATAACTTCATTCCTGCCTAAGTGATCATGTATTACTTCTTTAACCAGCGACTCCATTAATTTTCCTAGAACAGAAGTCAAACTGTAATTACTCCTTCACCCTTTGATCCCCTGCCTCTTTTGTGAATTAGGGAAAAATTTGCGCATTTTCAATCATAGAAAACTCCCCTAAAATTATAAATAAAGGATTGCTTATCTTTTTTTTGCTCTTTCTAATGTAATTTGGTACATTCCACTTGCACCAGGTGCTTCATTTATTTACTTTTAGCTTTGACAGTTTCTCTTTCTTCTCAGTTATCATAAAATCATTTAGCTCCAGTTATAACTTGCTGCACTTCTGCTATTCCCATCCTTAAAAACTTCTTTGCACATGAATGTAGATGCAAAATATTTATTCAGTTTGTCTGCAGCCTGAACTAGGTCATCAACAGTAACACCATTCATCTCTAGCAGACCAATGTGATCATCCCTTTCCTTCTAGTACTAACAGAAGTAAAGAAGTCTTTGACAACCCTTTTTTTTCTTTCTTTGCCAGAGACTTTTTGTAATCTGCCTTAACCCGCTTCATGATATTGCATACTTACTCTAAGTTTCTGTATCCCCCCCCCCCGACAATCTGTACATTTACTGCATATTTTTCTTCCCTACCACTCATCAGTTCATCTGATATCCATTTAGGTGTAATCCATGAACAATATCATTTACTTGGTATAGACAGCCTAGTATCTTCTACAATTACTTCACATTTAGAATTTGTAGTTGGTCCCAGTGAATTGGCCAGTTGGTGGTTGATTGCTGGAACAAACTTCCATCTGTCATTGTGGAAGTTGATAGTTTAAATAATTTTCAAAGAAGAACTGGACAAACTTTTGGAGCAAATGGATGGGAAGTTCTTTTTTTTTTTTTTTCTTTTTGGGCTGATGCAGTATAAGTTTGCTTTCTTGCATCATACGCCTCTACTAATGCTAATTATATTTAAAAAATGTCTAATAATATTGAAGTCACCTTTATGAAAGACAAATAGATAGTGATAGTCATTCACATAGCAGCACTGTGATCACTGCCACCTAATGGTTCTTTTATCTGAGGCACCTCCGTAGCCAGGTGGGAAGGAGCAGCAGGAGAAATCACACACTTCTTGATTAGACCGGGGTTCGAGCCCGTCACCACCAAATACGGAGAATGTGGAAAGGTCAGAGAATGACCACCGCATATCCCGGAGCAATATGGCCTTAGTTGCTAATGCTCCTAAAAAAAAAACCAAACAAAACAAAAAAACCAAAACATCTTTTATCTGGAGATTCCTTATGGACGAGGAGTCACTAGTGATAATTAGAACAAGAGTATTGCCTTCTCTCATTATCTCTCTAACATGTGGAGATGGGGGGAAAACCCTGGTGCCGTCAGACAACTACGATATCTCTTTCTCTAACATGCATTTGTTAAAAACATTCATCCAATATACGAAGTGCTACCCAAATGTTCCTGAAATTTGAATGTTGCGTGAGAACTAGATCTAGTACAGACTTGTAGTGTTAGGTAACACTGCATGCATCCTTTGTGTGCCATGTGGTGTCGGGCTGGATAGAGTCATTGAATATTTATGTGCATTTCTTTGGCGGTGTGTTTTGCAATTGTTGCGATGGCTGATGTGAGAGAGCAAATTTCTTGCATCAAGTTTTGTTTCCTTCTTAACGATACAGCAGCAGAAATCTATAAGAAGTTGAAACAAGCTTTTGGTGACAATGCTTTAGGCCAGACACAGACCTACTACTGGTTTAACCATTTTAAAAATGGTCGAATGCCAGTTGATGATGACGATCGCTCTGTGTGTCCATCATCGAGTACCACCCTGAAAATGTTGGAAAACTTCAGGCGGCTATCTATGAAGACTGCAGGCGGGCCATCCACGACATTTGTGGCATTGTAGGACTGTTGTACAGCACATGTCAGCGGATTCTGTTAGAAGGATTGCGGCCACAGTTATTGAGTGAACACCAAAAGCAGCATCACATGAAAGTTGGCGTGCCTCCATAGCCAGTTGGGAAGGAGCAGCAATGCGTAGCACATGCTTCTTGATTAGACCGGGGTTCGAGCCCGTCACCACCAAATACGGAGGATGCGGAAAGGTCAGGGAATGACTACTGCATATTCGCGGAGCAATATGGCCTTAGTTGCGAATGCTCCTAAAAACCAAATAACAAACAAACAAACATGAAAATTAGTAGAGATCTTCAAGAACGCAGGCTAGAAGTGATCAAAGTTCCTTTCTACCGTCGTCACTGGTGACGAGAGTTGGGTATATGGGTATGACCCAGAAACCAAGCAACAATCATCCCAGTGGAAGAGCCCATCTTTGCCTCAACCAAAGAAAGCCTGACAAGTGAGGAGCAATGTGAAGTCCATGCTGATCTGTTTTTTGGTCATTGATGGTATTATCCATCAGGAATTCTTCCCTCCTGGCCAACCGTCAACACAGAGTTCTACTGCAACGTCCTGAGGCAGTTAAGGGAAGTCATTAGGAGGAAACATCCAAAAAAAAGTTGCACACAAAGATTGGTGTCTCCATAGCCAGGTGGGCAGGAGCAGCAGTGCGTAGCATATGCTTCTTGATTAGACCAGGGTTCAAGCCCGTGACCACCAAATACGGAGGATGTGGAAAGGTCAGAGAATGACCACCGCATATCCCCGAAACAATATGGCCTTAGTTGCTAATGCTCCTAAAAACCAAAAATAACAGTGCACAAAGACCTTTATCATGACAATGTGGCAGCCCACACATCTCTTGCTGTGGCACAGTTTTTGGCATCCAACAACATGACAATTATCCCCCCCCCCCACCACCTCTTATTTGCCACACTTCAAAGAAGGACTTTCAGGAACCATTCAAATCGTGGGAGAACCGCTGGGATCGGTGTTTACACTCTCAAGGGGACTACTTCGAAGGTGACAGTGGAAAATAAGACCCAGGGTGAAACAAATTTTTTTTATAAATACATTTCGGAAACCTTTTCAGTAGCACCTTGTATCATGAAAAGTCCTGCTACTACGAGTGACTAACCCACAAGTTCCAATCAATATATGGTAAGTTAAAATCTCCCATTATATGATATTCTAATTTACTGGCCCACTCTGTCTGTATAGTTGTTCATTATTCTCATCACAAACATTTGGCCTATAGCACACTCCTACTCTCATTTTTATTTTCCTGGTGTTTATATCACACTAAACTAACTAACTCAACATTTCATTGGCCACCCCTGTCAGCTGGGTGCACTGCATCTGTTTATCTGTGCTTCTTAGCCAAGTCTATAACTGCTCCCTGAACTGCCTGCCCTTTCTGTATATATGATACTCGCCTTATTCAAATTCCACATACCTTACGTTTGACTGGCACCATGTCCCCAATGACCCTACAATATCTGTTTGACAACTAAATCAACCCTTCAAATTCATCAAATTTAGTTCCTTTACTCCTGGCATTAGTGTACACGCAAGTATACATTCACCATATTTCTGCTCTTAGTAACCCTGCCACAGCCTATGTATTTGCTTTTCTCATGAGGACCCCCCCCCCACCCCAGCAGGACTTGTAATCCCTGACATCTTGCTTTCAGGGCTGATTGTTATTTAACCTTTAAATTTTTTTGCAACTCAGATGATTCATGAAAAAGCTGTAAAAAATTTTTATTTTATTTAAAGATGAGCAGAAATATTGGCTTTATTGTAAATAGTAATGTGATCTGCTCTAATTTTGTTCTTTGTTTTTAGTAATTTTAGTTTCTGAAATGTGAATTTTTTGCTAGTTTTGTTAAAAGTATTGATTGCCAATTGCTGATCTTTTAATATTACTCTTTATCATATCAAATTTATAACACATCACATTAAATGCACTAGTTTCAGAGTACAAAGCATTACTTATGATTTTTTAGCATTATTATAAAGTTAATGTTTGTTGTTTTCTTCTTAATCAGAATGATCTGAGTAATTCCTTTGGATTTGCTGTTGTTATTCTTAGATTTTTCACCATTACTGGAAAGCACGTAAGTTCAGTAATCAAATTTCCCTCTTTATAAATATTAATTAAAACATTTTTGCTGCTTTATAGTTAAAATATGGGTATAAAATGAACTTTAAAAAAGTTGCATATGAATAACTGTTTTACTAGAAGAAACACTAAGCACCATGTTATCAAAAAAAAATCTAAAAATACTTTTGTGTAGAATAAAACCTTTTATTCCATATAAAAGTAGTACAGATAGCAACATCATAATTGTTATGATGTTGTTATTTGTACTATCTTTAAACTATATTTGTTGCTATCTTTAAATTATGTCTATTAGACTTTCAATTATATCAATTAAACTCCCCAGTCCAGGTGCATATATTCTTTACATTTTGGATACAATAAAGGAAAGTGAGGGAGAAAACAGAACTCTTTCACTAATTGCGAGGAGACTTATAATATGCCTAGAAATACTATATATGAAGTATGAGCCAGAAATTTCTGGACTAGGAAATAAAATTTCCTAGAACAGAACTCTTTCACTAATTGCGAGGAGACTTATAATATGCCTAGAAATACTATATATGAAGTATGAGCCAGAAGTTTCTGGACTAGGAAATAAAATTTCCTAGAACAGAACTCTTTCACTAATTGCGAGGAGACTTATAATATGCCTAGAAATACTATATATGAAGTATGAGCCAGAAGTTTCTGGACTAGGAAATAAAATTAATTTAGACTTAACATTACTTATATGTTGGCATTTTTCCTATTCAAAGTAGTCTCCACCAGAATTTATACATTGATCCCAGTACTTCTCTCACTGTTTGATGAATCTCTGGTACTCCTGTTTTGTGATGGTGTCCAACACTATCTGTGGTTCAGCTTGAATCTCTGTGATGTCTTCAAATAGTTGTCCTTTTAATTGGATTTTCATTTGGGGAACTGGAAGAAGTCATGGGGGCTAGGTTAGGAGAATGGGGAGGATGTGGGATCATCATCATTTATTTCTTGGCTGAAAACTGCTGAACTGACAAAGTGGTGTGGACTGGTACATTGTCGTGATGTAGAAGCCAATCCTGAAAATCCCAAGTGTGCCATTTGTCTGAACATTTTTTGCTGATATCCTCCCTCAAACGCCTTAATTTCCTGATGTAGAACTGGTGATTTACAGTGGTGGAAGGAATTGCTGATGAATGATTCCCTCGTTGAAGAAAACAATCAGCACGCTCTTGATGTTTGATCTTACCCCTGCCTTGCCTTTTTTGGACATGAAGATGATAGACTCTTCCACTGGGAGGACTGTTGCTTTGTTCTGGGTTATAAACATAAACCCAGCTTTCATCTCCTGTTATGACCTTAGAAAGGCAGTTTCTACCTTTTCTGGTCTGTGCTGCACATAGAAAGCCGGTTCTGTTTCTGTTCATCACTTAGCAAACAACACAAATTTTGCAGCAGTCCACCTTGTTTAAATTTTCA
This sequence comes from Mastigoproctus giganteus, assembly GCF_048544385.1. Classification (NCBI taxonomy): domain Eukaryota; kingdom Metazoa; phylum Arthropoda; class Arachnida; order Uropygi; family Thelyphonidae; genus Mastigoproctus; species Mastigoproctus giganteus. The sequence continues at coordinate 59,385,954 of NC_143580.1, forward strand.
GTTAAAATGCATCGGCATCATACAATAGGAATGATGCTGATGCATCATTCCTGTTTTATGATGCTGATGCATTAGAATACCACAAATATCATTAATTGTATGCCATCTATCCTTATGGATAGCTTGATGTTCTTTTTCAATGTTTTCATCAGTCTAACTTGACAGTGGACAACCTGAGAACTCAAAATGCTCAGCCAAAGTTGGCTGCCTTGGAAATGTGAGTACAATTGAAAAGTTTGTGTCTTATCCATAGTATCATCACCAAACACTTGTGTAAGCATTCATAAGTCTCTGAAGCTTCTTTCTCAACTTTATGACAAAATTCAGTGTTATTTAATGTCCACCATAATACTTGGCTACAAAAATCACAAGACACATTACTAGAAGAAATACTAAACACTAGAGAAGAAGCAAAAACACACTTCAATGCCAATTGAACAAAAGTGCAATAGCCTGTTGGCATGAAACTTGCCACACTGAATTACAGTGAATTAATTCAGCAGTATTTAACTGCTGAATTAATTCAGTGTCTAATTCATTTCTGTGCTACATGCACTGCTATACTACATGTGTTTGTGCTCCATGTGGCCAGTCCGAAAACTTTTGACTTTTACCTCATATTTTGGCAATCTAACTTCTGTATATTGGCATCTGGTGCCTCGTATAAATTTATTTCTTGACTTCATTTATGTCTCTGTAGGATTGAAGAAAGGCTGAAATCAAAGAATTTGGTAGGCTCTCAACAGTGAGAAATTCTTTTGGAGTTTCTGTTTTTCCCTGAGTTACTTATTCATAGAAAATTCATATTGTACATCCCACTGATTTCTGTGCTTTGGATCCTTGAATTTTAATCTGTATCTCATTTCATTATTTAAGTAATTATTCAGTAATTACTTTTGTAATAAAGAGATTTATATTATTATTATTATTATTATTATTATTATTATTATTCTCTTGTATTATTTCTCCCTTTTTTGGAGGTTCCACCTTGTAACATATATTGCTACCAAGTACACAGGATGGTTGTTGTTGGTCGAAGAATTCTCTGACTATCCTACAGGTGTTCAGGATTGCGACTTTTTGGAGTTCCTTGTAGGTGTTCGCTGAGAGACCTATTGTTGCTAGATTGTTATGTAGGATCTTTGGCACCATACCATACCGGTGGTTGACACAGTGATCGGGATGATCATTACTTGTTGCATATGCCACATCTCTTTGGTCTCCTATCTTAGGTTTGTGTACTTCCTGATTTTTTCCACATGGGTTTTCTGCAGGTTGCCAGTGTTGGGTACCGCTATGTCAATCAGATAGGTAGCTTTTTCCTTCTTGTCTACAAGCGTTATGTCCGGTCTGTTGTGTGCGATTGTTTTATCCATTATTATGGCATGTTCCCAGTACAGCTTGTGGGTTGGGGTCTCTAGTACTGCCTGGGGTTCATACTTGTAGTACGGTACACTTTCTTCAATCAGCTGGTATTTCCTTACTAGCTTCTGATGTATTATCCTGGCTACCTGGTCATGTCTATGAGTGTACTCAGTCTGAGTGATCACCTTGCATCCCGTGGTGATGTGTTGGACCATTTCTGAGGCCAGGTGGCATTATCAACATATGTCATCAGACACTCAGAACTCCTTGGCAATGTATTTGCTATAGTTTCTAGTGTTGATTAACTGGTCTTGGATGGCAAGCATGAATCCTTTGGGGAAGTGTCCCGCTCGTAAGTCATGCATTGGAAGCAATTTTATCTATGTGATCTTGATGGAGATCATTGTAGTGTCTGCCATGGAGTGTCTTCTCTTCCCGTCTCTCTAGCTTCATTTGTGCCTCCTGGTTGTGAGGGGACTCCTCGCTTAGTGAAGTGCTGCTGTGTGTTTCTGGAAGTAATCCTTCATGTTAGCAATTGCTGTTTTCTGTTGCTCGATGAGGTCTATCAGGCACTTCCTCCTTCTTTCCGAGCAATTGTCATTCTCTCCATGCCTGACTTTGGGTGGTGTTGGCGAATCTTGGTCATCATTGTCCTTGTCTTTCTCATGATATCTTCCAGCTTGGTGTTAGTCCAATGACTCCGAAGTAGTATGTTAGCACTGGAACTGCATAGGTGTTTATGGCTTTAACTGTGTTCCCTCCATTCTGCTTTGCTTTCAGCAGGCTTTTGAGTCTCTAATGTTATTTTTCAGTCAGGCAGGCCTTAATTACCTTGTGCTGTAACTGCTGAGCCTGCTTCATCCCCAAGTATTTGTAGGCATTTCCCTCTTCCATGGCTTCAATCTCTTTACCACTCTGCAGCTGGTAGTTTCGGCTGACTAGTTTTCCGTAGTGCAATCGGTGGGTCTTGCATTTGTCTAGACCAAATTCCATCCTAATATAGTATTGCTGAATTCTTCGGTGATCCAGAGTAGTTGCTGGATTTGCTTCTCGGTTCCCACGTAGAGCTTGATGTCATCCATGTATATCAGGTGGGTGAGGGTGTACAGGTTCTTCCTTCCTTCCTTCTTTGAGGTTATATCCATACTTGCTGCTGTTGAGCATGGTGGATAGCAAGTTAAGTGCTAGACAGAACCACAGTGGACTCAGGGCATCTCCTTGAAAGATTCCTCTCCTGAAGCAGATTGGCTTGGTTGTGATGTTGTCGACCTTAATGGTGGTATTCCATTTTGCTATCATTTCTCCTAGGAAGATTTGTCAATATCAGATTGACTTTATAGATGTTTAGCACCTGTATTAGCCAGCTATGAAGCATGGAGTCGAAGACATTTTGGTAATCGATGTAGGCAATGTACAGGTTGTGGCACTTCTTGTAAGCTTGCTCTATAACCACAGCATCTATGGTCATTTGCTCCTTGCATCCTTTGCTTATGTTCTGGCTCTCCAAGTGGTCTCATATCTTCTTGGTTATGCAACTGGTCAGGATCTTGTATGTCATTGGAAGGCAGGTGATTGGCCTGTATTTTGCCAGGTTTCTTGTATCTTCATTTTTGGGCTTCATATATATGATTCCTTGTGTGAGAAACTTCAGGATTGTCTCTGGGTGCCTTATCATTTGGGTGAACTGCTCTGCCAGGTGCTTGTGTGTGTAAGTGAGCTTCTTGTACCAGTAGTTGTGGACATTATCTATTCCTGGAGTTCACCAGTTGTGAGAATTCTTGATCATGTTTTACTTCTTCCACCCGAATCTCCCACTGTCTCATCTCTTGTACATCCTTGGTTTTCTCCCGTTCTAGTTCTTAACGGGACTCGGCTTTTATGTCTTACTTCCCTGCTCCATATGTTGCCAAAGAACTTCTCAATCATCTTCTGCTGAGATGGTCCATTCCCTTCTTTCCCGTCTTCTGTTAGACTCCTGTAGGAAGGCCCTTTAGGCTTCATCGAAGGTTTGGTTTATTTTCCTCTGAGAGCTCTCTTTGTATCAGTGTAATCTCTTGCTGAGTTTGAGGAGGTTCAGTGTGTCCAAGTACTCTCTTATTCTCTGATTTTTTTTTCTCATGTTTGCTGTGGATGCTGTCTCTCTTCAGGATGTTCTTCACTTTTCCAATCAATTTCTTACTCCTATTGTCCTGTTGGTACTGGGTCAATTGGCCTGTCCTGACTCTTAATTCTTCTATCTTCTGTTGAAGTCCTCTTTCCTAAGCTGGCAATTCCTTCTGTTTTCGGTTCTTCTGCTGCTGGTCTCTCTCATTTGTCTTCCATTAATCCTAATGGCTGCTCTGGCAGCACAGTATACAGCTGTGTGGATAGCCTTCAGTGTTGCACCATTGCTGTCTAGGTAATTTGGTATTATTTGCCAATTGAGGTGTTCACAAGGTTCTATTGGGCCTCTGCTTCAGTATTATGTGAGGCTTTGTGGGATCCATTCCTTCGAATTCTGTTAGGGCCTTCTTCCACTCGTCTTCTATTCTGAATATCATGACCTCGTCTTTTGAAAAAATACAACCCATCTGCTGTGGGTTGTATTTCTTCTTGTTCTTCTTCCTCTGGTTTGGTAGTGGTATGTTCTTCCTCCTCTGGTTCCATATTGACCATATTCTCTATCCTTTGCAGTTGATCGCTCACATTCTGTTTGCTTTTTTTTCAAGATTGCAGGAGCTATCAGGTTCTACATGATGTTGGTCTTTCTCTGGTCCGCTATTTGCTGTTCAGTGACTGAATATCCGGGAATTGTTCCCACCACTTGGTATGTAGTCTCGCCCTGTACGTTGTCATATCAGTCTCTAGCTTTGTTATTTTGTAGTAAGCTTGCATGATGTACATATTCATTTCAATGCTCCACTTCATGCGTTGCCGTTTTCTTCCTTCCTGGGTGGTCACTAGTGCAGTTGCACAGGAAGCACTTCAGTTGGTGGGGCTGGATGGTCTTTCCCTTCTCTTGTGGTAGCCTTACTGAGGACAGCACCACTTGCTCTCCTGTCTTCTTCGGGACATTTTATATATCAACTGTTTTTTGAATCTATGAAATCTCAAATTGACCAATACATTTTATATTATTATTATTAAGTCTGACATATCTTATGTTTGCACTGTTATTGTAGTATATGAGGTTATACTACTGTTATTGTAGTATACTCGTAAATTTTAGGAGTTGGTTGTATTCGCAAATTTGAGATTTCATAGATTCAAAAAACAGTTGATATACAAAATGTCTACAGCAGGCACATCAAACACACGGTTATCATACAGCCTGCCTGCCAGCAAAAAGGCTGTGGCCTGCCGACCCTTGAAAATAAAAAAAAATTAAAATAAATAAAAAAAAAAGAACAAGAAATAAAATAAATAAAAGTTTACCTATACTATATAATAAATATTTACTATTCATTTTTAAATAAATTTATTTTTATTTAATTTACATGCACTTTGGTCCGAATGTGATATTTGTTTGCCGACCGGGCTAGCCGGGTGGGTAAAGTGCCTGCCTGGCAACCCGAAGGTCGCGGGTTTGATTCCCGCCTCGGGCTTGGATTGAAGTACTGCAAAAACCTTGGGAGGTGCATTATGGCCACAGAAGCCTATGCACCAACAACTACCAAAAAAAAAGATATTTGTTTAAATGTAGTGCTTGAAAAAGAGACAGGAAAGGTGCTAAAATTATAAATTTTACGAGCATGTGGACTTAACATTGCCAGTTTTCTTAATTTCTGGAAGATTTAGGAAGTGAATTCACCCACCTACCTTATTATATGGAAGTTCAATGGCTTTAGAGTCATAAGGTTTTAAAACAATTCTTCAAATTGTTGGATGAAATCATCATTTTTTTTTTTTTTTTTTTTTTGTTTTTTTGGAAACAAAATTATGAATGCACTGAATTAAAAGCTGGATAGTGGATAAAAGTCCTGAAACTTGTCTCGTTTTGAAAGTTACCAATATCTGTTGCTAAAACTGCCTGAATTGAAACTTTCAGTGTTCCCACCAAATAAAATTGTTAGAAACAGAATTTGATAAAAGATTTTCTGATTTCAAAAACTGTGAATCTCAGTTTCATCTCTTTTCTTTACCTCTGTCTGTTGTTGACATTGAAATTATTGACAACTTACAAATGGAACTAACTGAAATCCGATATGGCTCTTTGTTAAAGCAAAATTATATGGAAGTTGGAATTCCAGATTTTTACACCTATTTATCTACAGATCAGGTTCCGAGAGTGCTACTATCTTTCGTTACACATATAAACATAAAGGCCAAGATTAACCGATTAGAATATAGCTTCAGTTTTGAAAATTTCATCAGCTCAAGACATTGTACCAAATTTTGATGATTTACATTCTGGAAAATGGTGCCAAAGTTTATCTACTAAAAAATAATAGAAATTAAAAACTGAAAATTAAGAAATTATGGTTTTGTTTATGTTTATTTTTTCAAAATTTCTATTTTTGATGTTTAATTATTTACAAATATGTAATCTATTTTTATAAATAAATGTTTGTTTTGAAATATTTTTAATTTTAAGAATCCTATGTATGTTTGCTTAGTAAACATAATAATATGGAGTATTAGATGGCACAATGTATTTTAAATAATCCTAAAAAAACATCTTATTTTATTTATATTTCAAATATTGAAAACATATGACCTTCGACATAGTGCAAAATTCTTTATTTAGCCTGCGATACAAAATGAGTTTGACATGCCTAGTTGGGCGTCTCCGTAGTCAGGTGGGCAGGAGTGGCAGTGCATACCACACGCTTCTTGATTAGACCGGGGTTCCAGCCCGTGACCACCAAATACGGAGGATGCGGAAAGTTCAGGGAATGACCACCGCATATCCCCTGAGCAATATGGCCTTAGTTGTTAATGCTCCTAAAAAACCAAATAACAAATAACAAACATGCCTAGTCTAGAGGAGTTAAGGTTAATATTTTTAGATTGTAATTTCCTTTTAAATGATCTTTTCGGGGTAAAGAACTGTTTTGATAATGTGCATTCTGTTGGTACAGGCTGTGGTTTCTGAAATCTGTCTCTGTACAGAATGGTTGTACAATAAACTCTTTAAAATCCAGGATCTTTAGGGATTGAGTGATGCTGGATTTTAAAATTATCTGGATTTCAGAAAGGTATATTTAGTGGCTGAGCAGGTTTGGGGAAGCACATTTCAATTTATATTAAGCATTAACAACCAAGTTTATTTATTTCCATAAACATTTATAATGACCTAAAGTTGGTGCTGCTGGTTAAAAATGTAAATAATAGTTCAATTTGTGAAATAGGAAGAAATAAAATAAACAAAGTAACAGAAAATTTTGTCATGTCCTCTAATGTCAATTTACACCTATTTCATGCCCACTACAGTATCAGAGAAAATATCAATGAATGTGCTTTGGAGAAAAATCACTTTAGCATTAGAGGATAACTAAGTTACAAAGTTTATTGAAAAAAATTATAGTATTAAAAGAGAAATTTCAGCCCTTTTTTGCACATATTCTTAAAAGCAATGCAATTATTGGTATTAGTGCTAGATTGCTTTTTTTAATATTTCTGTAAAACTTTGTATGTTGTAAAATTTTGATTTTAAAAGGAATTTTAAGGGATTCCACATTGGTAGATTTTGCATAGTTTCATGTATAATAGTTTGATATTGTAGAAATGGCTGTTTGTTTTGCCTCATGATTTCTTTGTTGCTTGACACTAAATAGTCATTTTGGAAGAATAAAAAACTGTTTGTTGTTATTGTTCCTTTGTAAAATAACATTAATATGTTTTCTAGTAAAAGTGTTATTTATAGAATGCATCATCAAAATTCATTATTAAGATATTGAATATCTAAACATTGTCATCTGAAATATTGCTCTGTTCAGTAAACCAATCAAAATTGTGAAATATTAATTCGATATAATTAGCAATTTAAAGCAAAAATCATAATATTATGTTTAATATATACATTTTTTAAAATATAAATAAAATTCATGCAAAAATGCAATCAATGGAATATTCAGGAAGTAATGACCTTTATGGTACTTCAGAATTTTTCTGTTTCCAAAATTCTAGTTCTTTAGTACAGCTAGAGTTTTGTTTACAAAAGCACACTCATTTATTTTTATTTTATGAATACTTATTTCTGTATTATTCATAATAGGCTACATTGAAGATGCTGATGCTTACTGTTGTTGTTTCTGTGTACAAAAGTTTTTTCATCATCATGGGGATGTTTCTTCTCATCCTTTTCTATGCTTTAACTGGTGTTCTGCTTTTTGGCACAGTTAAATTTGGAGAGAATATTGGCAGGTAAATTATAAGCAACCCTTAATTATAGCTCTAAATGCATTGTTTAAGTGTTATTTCCATATAAAGATAACCACTGATAAATACACTTATTACACCCTGACAGTTAACTTTGTTATCACCATCATGTTCTAAAACCCAGTGTTGGATTTAGAAAGTTTGGAGCCCTGCACACATGAATACATAAAATATTATGTTGTTCTAAAATAAAGTGACATAAGCAGGTACTTCATTATACACAGTATATTGCTGTGATATACTTATGAATATCACAGCAGTATACTGTGTTTGATGCAGCAGTATACTATTTTGTTTGATTAGATAGTATGAATCAGAGCTGTAATACTCAATATGTTCTACGTTGATAATAATATTAGTAAATTAATAAGAGGAGTTTACCTCAATATAGTACGTAGAACACTTCCGCATGATACCCTCCAGAAATTAAAACGGAAAAAACGAAAAAATCGACAACTTACCGGTACATTAAAGTAAAATATAAATAATTAAATAATCAATTTAACACAATTCAAAATCAATTTAAAACAATTAAAATTCAAATTAACGCAAATAAAAGAATCTAACGAAAATATTCAAAACTATTTTCCTTCCTGAAGCTGACAATGCTTTTCGACCGACTGTCGTGATCACAGGAATGAAAATTACCGAATCAGGCTAAACCTGCAACTTAAATAGTGATCATATGCGCATAAAGGTCCACGCATCGGAGATCGAATATGGCCGCCGAACATTAACAGAATTCTCGTGTAATTTAATTTCAACGGTTTCTGCAATTAATAGTCGCGTATAATTACGTTGAACGTTCAGTATTTTGGCCTCGTTAAATAAAAAAGTATGTTTTTCGCTAATGGCATGAAAGGCTAATTCTGACGCTGCTGAACGAGAAGCACGAACTGAGGCTTCATGTTGATTTACACGAATATTAAGAGAAAACCGCGTCGAACCTTGGTAAGACGAGTCGCAATCACCGCAAGAAATGTTGTATACCAGATCATTAATTTGAGTTGCGAACGCGGAAAGAACCGAGCGATTGTTCAGTATAGTGTGTAACTTCCGTATAGGCCTAGCTATAATTTTAAATTCGGTATCTTTAAAGAATCTGTTAAGCTGTTTGTGCCACTGTTCAACATATGGGACAGAAATAAAGTATTTTTTGATATTACTATTGTTGATTGGTGTAGTATTTTTTATCCTATCCTTAGCTTGTACCCTAATTCGATTTATTGTGTTAATGGGATAACCCCTGTTTAAGAATCTGCTAGTTAATATTTGTATTTCTGAGTCCAAAGCAGAATCCGTCGTTGAATATTTATAGGCATTTAGAAATTGATTAAAGATAATCGATCTTTTGTAGGTGAACGGGTGATAGCTATTATAATGTAGAAGCATACCGGTGTTTGTGGGTTTTCGATAGATGCTAAATTGTATTTTGTTCGAGTCCCGGGTAAGCGTGAAATTTAGAAAGTTTAATGACTTTGTATCCGTATCTTCCCTTTCCAATGTAAATTTGAGTCTAGAATGAATATTATTAAACGAATGTAAAATGTCTTGGATAGTACTACTATCGGTAATAACTATAACATCGTCTAAATACCTCCCATAGTATGTGATACGGGGACGAAAAGGTGTCAAATGTATCTGCTCAATCGTTGAGAGATAGATCTCTGACATTAAGCCACTCAGGCTCAAACCCATTGGTAATCCAAAAATTTGTTTGTACACCTTGTCTCGAAAGGTGATGTAGTTAGCCTCAACTAACAGTATAATTAAGTGAAAAATTTCCTTAATAGGCAGCTTCGTATAATTAATCGGTGTCGAGTTTTTATTTAGCATATCCCAAATAATATCTAATGTGTATTCAACGTTTACATTAGTATACAATGAGGTAACATCTAGTGAGAATAAATTGTCATTGTCGCCGAGTCTACAGTCTTTAAGATTATTAAATAATGTATCGTAATTCTTAATCCCAAATTGTATAACCTGTCTAAAAGGTTTTATAATGTTATATACATGTGTGGCTAAGGCTGAAAATGCCGAGTTCCTGTAGGAAACAATAGGTCGAATAGGAAATCCAGTCTTGTGTAATTTTACCTGACCGAAAAGTGCAGGAATATTGTATGTTCTGGACTTCAATTCCTTCAACTGAACCATAGTAATGTAGTCGTTTTTACGATATGTGGTTAACGTTTTATTGTATTGATTTACCAAATTGGTAAACAGTGCCGGGTCTACTTCACGATAAGTGGAGGTATCAGACACAACTGAATCTAACTTATTAATATAATCATGTTTATCTAGTATTACCACTGTATCTCCTTTATCTGCCCTCTGTATAATAATGTCCTTATTTTCTCGAAGTTCTCGTAAAGCTGAACTGTCATGTGTATTCAATTTAGGAAGTCGCGTTTCTTTTATGTTATTCACTACTTGGTTAACTTGTTGAATAAATACATCTTTTTGTGGAACACTACGAAGTCCAAATTCAATATCAATTACGCATTGTTTTTTTGGCAGCTTTCGAGGTGGTAAAATATAATTTAATCCTTTGGATAAAAGTGAAATCTGGTCCTGCGATAGTGTACACGAGGAAAGATTTGTAACCTGTTGATATGTCGGTTCGTTGGATACTGGGTGAGGGGGTGTTTGTGAACTAGCCGACATATTCTGTGGTAGTACATTATGTATCTGTGGGGGGGGGATGTCACCCAACTCGTGTGAACTTGGTCGCAAGCCCGCGACAATGTGTTAGAATTCGCATGAACGTGTCTTGAACTATTCGATAATGTTTGCAACTTATTAACGTGTCTGTTTTTTATTTCTGAGGCTTGTGCTTCCCGTCGCAAATCTGTGGAGGTCTTCAATACAGACCAATTGTTCGGATGTAGATAATTTTTTAATTTATCGCGAAGCTAACCTGGGAAAGGTAGTTTTGTTTATTCGAATATCGAGATTTTAAGGCAAGCTTAACAATATTACGTGATGTCGCCAGTGTTAGTTGTTTTATGCCTGAAATTTTTTGATTTAAATTCACCCTGGCAAACTTCGGAACGATGTTGTTTTGAAGGCAATATTTTAGGAAAGAAATATGGTAACTTTGGGCCGAGTACCTTAGTGTAGATTTAATGTAATTTTGTACCAAGCCATTAAAAAAATCTCCCATAATTGTGTGTATCGATTGAATACTACTGGAGAGACAGGAAGTGAATGAAATAGTCAATAAGAGTTTAAAAATTAATTAGATAGTATGAATCAGAGCTGTAATACTCAGTATGTTCTACGTTGATAATAATATTAGTAAATTAATAAGAGGAGTTTACCTCAATATAATACGTAGAACACTTCCGTATGATACCCTCCAGAAATTAAAACGGAAAAAACGACAACTTACCGGTACATTAAAGTAAAATATAAATAATTAAATAATCAATTTAACACAATTCAAAATCAATTTAAAACAATTAAAATTCAAATTAACGCAATTAAAAGAATCTAATGAAAATATTCAAAACAATTTTCCTTCCTGAAGCTGACAATGCTTTTCGACCGACTGTCGTGATCACAGGAATGAAAATTACCGAATCAGGCTAACCCTGCAACTTAAATAGTGATTATATGTCTTCGCGCATGCGCGTAAAGGTCCACGCATCGGAGATCAAATGTGCCAATATGCCAAATATGATCAAATATGCGAAAGCTGCCAAAAAAACAATGCGTAATTGATATTGAATTTGGACTTCGTAGTGTTCCACAAAAAGATGTATTTATTCAACAAGTTAACCAAGTAGTGAATAACCTAAAAGAAACGCGACTTCCTAAATTGAATACACATGACAGTTCAGCTTTACGAGAACTTCGAGAAAATAAGGACATTATTATACAGAGGGCAGATAAAGGAGATACAGTGGTAATACTAGATAAACATGATTATATTAATAAGTTAGATTCAGTTGTGTCTGATACCTCCACTTATCGTGAAGTAGATCCGGCACTTTTTACTAATTTGGTAAATCAATACAATAAAACGTTAACCACATATCGTAAAAACGACTACATTACTATGGTTCAGTTGAAGGAATTGAAGTCCAGAACATACAATATTCCTGCACTTTTCGGTCAGGTAAAATTACACAAGACTGGATTTCCTATTCGACCTATTGTTTCCTACAGGAACTGGGCATTTTCAGCCTTAGCCACACGTGTATATAACATTATAAAACCTTTTAGACAGGTTATACAATTTGGGATTAAGAATTACGATACATTATTTAAGAATCTTAAAGACTGTAGACTCGGCGACAATGACAATTTATTCTCACTAGATGTTACCTCATTGTATACTAATGTAAACGTTGAATACACATTAGATATTATTTGGGATATGCTAAATAAAAACTCGACACCGATTAATTATACGAAGCTGCCTATTAAGGAAATTTTTCACATAATTAAACTGTTAGTTGAGGCTAACTACATCACCTTTCGAGACAAAGTGTACAAACAAATTTTTGGATTACCAATGGGTTTGAGCCTGAGTGGCTTAATGTCAGAGATCTATCTCTCAACGATTGAGCAGATACATTTGACACCTTTTCGTCCCCGTATCACATACTATGGGAGGTATTTAGATCGATGTTATAGTTATTACCGATAGTAGTACTATCCAAGACATTTTACATTCGTTTAATAATATTCATTCTAGACTCAAATTTACATTGGAAAGGGAAGATACGGATACAAAGTCATTAAACTTTCTAAATTTCACGCTTACCCGGGACTCGAACAAAATACAATTTAGCATCTATCGAAAACCCACAAACACCGGTATGCTTCTACATTATAATAGCTATCACCCGTTCACCTACAAAAGATCGATTATCTTTAATCAATTTCTAAATGCCTATAAATATTCAACGACGGATTCTGCTTTGGACTCAGAAATACAAATATTAACTAGCAGATTCTTAAACAGGGGTTATCCCATTAACACAATAAATCGAATTAGGGTACAAGCTAAGGATAGGATAAAAAATACTACACCAATCAACAATAGTAATATCAAAAAATACTTTATTTCTGTCCCATATGTTGAACAGTGGCACAAACAGCTTAACAGATTCTTTAAAGATACCGAATTTAAAATTATAGCTAGGCCTATACGGAAGTTACACGCTATACTGAACAATCGCTCGGTTCTTTCCGCGTTCGCAACTCAAATTAATGATCTGGTATACAACATTTCTTGCGGTGATTGCGACTCGTCTTACCAAGGTTCGACGCGGTTTTCTCTTAATATTCGTGTAAATCAACATGAAGCCTCAGTTCGTGCTTCTCGTTCAGCAGCGTCAGAATTAGCCTTTCATGCCATTAGCGAAAAACATACTTTTTTATTTAACGAGGCCAAAATACTGAACGTTCAACGTAATTATACGCGACTATTAATTGCAGAAACCGTTGAAATTAAATTACACGAGAATTCTGTTAATGTTCGGCGGCCATATTCGATCTCCGATGCGTGGACCTTTATGCGCATATGATCACTATTTAAGTTGCAGGTTTAGCCTGATTCGGTAATTTTCATTCCTGTGATCACGACAGTCGGTCGAAAAGCATTGTCAGCTTCAGGAAGGAAAATCGTTTTGAATATTTTCGTTAGAGTCTTTTAATTGCGTTAATTTGAATTTTAATTGTTTTAAATTGATTTTGAATTGTGTTAAATTGATTATTTAATTATTTATATTTTACTTTAATGTACCGGTAAGTTGTCGATTTTTTTCCGTTTTAATTTCTGGAGGGTATCATACGGAAGTGTTCTACATACTATATTGAGGTAAACTCCTCTTATTAATTTACTAATATTTTGTTTGATGCAGCAAGCAAAAATAGCAGTAATTATAGTAAATAAAATGCAATTAAAAGCTAAAAAATTTTATTCCATACAGTAATTGAATACATCTGGAGGACCCTGGAGCAACTGTGCATTACATTACCCCCCAGCCCCTATAAATCTTGTATTGCCAAAACCTCTTTTTGTTTCCTTGATCACATGCCTTATTAATTATTTCTTCTCATCTGTATTGATATCAAAGTATTGTGTTCTAATTGCAAAAATATTACATCATAAGAGTGAAATTGGCAATCCAATGACTAAGCAGGCAAGCCAAAGCATAGCCTCAACCCCAGAATTCAAAGTCTAGTTCTGTTATATTAATTATATTAACATTATGGGCAGCAACTGAAACTCTTACAAATGATTAAAAATTTAAACAAAAAAAAATAATAATATTCTCATAATTATAATGCTAAATTGTTACTGAATAAGTTCCTCCATAATACTTGGCGCCTCCGTAGCCAGGTGGGAAGGAACAGCAGTGCGTAGCACACGCTTCTTGATTAGACCGGGGTTCGAGCCCGTCACCACCAAATACGGAGGATGCGGAAAGGTCAGGGAATGACCACCGCATATTCCGGAGCAATATGGCCTTAGTTGCTAATGCTCCTAAAAACCAAATAACAAACAAACAAACATCCATAATACTTCTGTGCCCCTCCCGATATTTTCATCTATCATCTCATCTTTAAATTTTCTTCCTTTTGATGAAATATTCCCCCATGCAGTTGAAATTATTTAAATTAAAAGCATAAAGGCATTCATACACATGTCCCAGGACCTCTGTTTTTTTTTTTTTTTTTCCCCTTTTAAATTTGTTCCCAGTATTCCACTATTCTGGTTTTCGCACCTCCTACCTGTTTTGCTTATGTACATTTTTTTAAATCAAAAGTATTTTGGTATAGCATGTCTATTAGCCTTTTCAGTGGTATGTAGATCTATTTTTTTTAATGAGGAGCTGTGGGAAATACATACATAAATCTGTTTTGAAAGTCACTTCAAACAATATGTTCCTTTAATGTACAAACTGCCTTGAAATCTCTTTTCTGTGTTTCCAGTCTGTTTCCAGCTAACACAGTTTATAATAGATGGCAGCCTGAAAATAGATTTCAAAATCAGGGAGAAGATCATGCCTGTTGACCTTAGTCATCCAATTTAACTTTAAAAAAGGAAATCAAAGAATTTGGTAAAACTGAATAAAGTAATACATAAATAGATATAGAGGATATTGTTGCATCAAAAATATAACAAGTTTTATTTAAAATTTGTTTATGAAATTTTTTTCAAATTTTTTATAAATATTTTTAAATCCTGATTTAGGAAATAAAGTCAAAATAAGAATATATTAATATTTTAAAACATACATGTACAAACTGCTACATCTGACTAAAGAAGGTTAGTTTCTGATAGAATTTCATGAAAGGTTTATTTCACTGCCTGAAATGGAATTTCATCAAATACATCAGAAATTGATTCAATTTCACATGCATTTTCTATTGAAACTATTTTAAAATTTATTTAACTACATAAAATACTCCAGGAAAATTAAAATTATTTGCATTGGATAAGCTTTATTATGTAAAGCATCAAGATGGAAACTGGTACAGACTAAAATATTAAATGTTCTCTCCAGAAATAATGATCAAACTGAAGTATTTTATGTATATTATGAGAATTTTGAAATAGTTTCAGTAAATGCATGTGAAATTGAATCATCTTCTGAAATTCCATTTCAGGGCAGTGAAGTGTCCTTTATGAAACTCCATTAAAAACTATCCTATCCTCCTTTAGTGAGATGTAGCCAGTGGTGAGCTATAGTGGGCTCGCAAGGGCTCATTGTTATTTATTTTTTTTTTTTTCGAAAAATTGCGAGCCCATTGTTGAGACGATCATTTATTTTACAAATGAAATCCTGAATGCAATTATTGAGTATCCAGAGCTGAAACTACGGTGGGGCAGGAGAGGCCCCATTCCCAGCATTTTCATGGTGCAATCGATCAGTTATGTATTTTAAAATTGCTTCATTTTTGATTTAATTACAGCAAAATCTCTGTTTAACGAACTTCTTTATAGCGAATTTTTTTCATTCCCCCTTGGTAATTACATTTAAAATAGTTTCCATTGAACAAAGAAAATTTCCATGTAACAAATGGATTAGGAGAGAGAACTTCGTATGCATTGTTCTGACCTCAGGCCTTTAAGCAATTTAGATAATTAGAAAGTGTGAATTAAGGGTGAAAGGGATTACCGTTTCACAATGTTAGTGGTGTCCATAAAACCTATGCAGTCACATACCGAGAAGTCGCTAGTCAATATGCTTTCCATAGCCAGTCAGAGGATTAAGAAGATTCTCGACATGGATTATAGCCTCTGGTCAACGTGTGTTGTGGTTCTCCTTTACTCCGACAAACGGATATATGTTTTTCGGAGAAGTGAGTGATCTATGCCTTCCAGTAAATTTCTCCTATCTATGTTTACATGGTCACAGTAGCTGAATATCCGTGTGATTCCGACATTTTCACTGTATTCAAAGAATTAGTGAGAGTAGCAACATAGAGGGGGGGGGAGATTGAGGCAACTAAGATATTATATAAACTTTACAAAGATGAAATGTTGGCAGATTTCGAAACTTTGTCGAGCCTTTTACTGTGTAGAAAATGTTCTAAAATATAATGGCATACAGGCAATAATTAAAAAAAAAAAAAAAAACTATCACCAATCTCCAAAAAACTAGCATGAATCAAGGATGATTGCTAAAGAACTTGATGTGAAAACTATAAAGATCGGTCGTGTGTTCGGGCCACGATGAGCAGCTTTTAGATTGCGGATGGTAATTGTGGGTTGGAGGGATCATTTGTGCAAACATTTTGAACCGCTTTGTGCAAACATTTTGAATCAGAAGTTAAATATTCCGGATTATTAAACCAACTTTTAAATTTGGAATTTCTTACCCATTTAGCACTAATGATCGACATCCTGCAGGAGCTCTCTTACCTTTCAGAAGCTTTACAGAATCACAATGGTAAAATCATATAAATTAATTATTTTAACTATCAATGCTATTGCTAATTTGAAAAATTCTGAAGGAAATTATGAAGCTAAAATTGAGAGCATGTTGAAGTGGAAAGAATTTGAAGGAATCAAAATCGAAAGTAAAAAAATTACCGCATGACAAGTTATTAAATGCATTGTTTTATCCTTAAAGGATAAGTTATTAATGCAACAGGGTGATTTTAAATTAACTAAAAAAAATAACGATACCATTGAAAGAAATTTTAAACATATGCTACCCGAAATCATGGAATATGAAAGAACTTTCATCTCGGTGGCAAGAGGATAAAAACCAAATAAGAAATTTAAGTTTTCTGATAAAATATGAAATAAAAATTAATGATTTTAGAGATTTTGTCGAAGACAGTTTATCTTTAAAATTGAGTGAAATTACCTTTTCAATTAAGAAAGCCAGAAAATATCTTTGAAACCATTGCGATTAGCAGTGCTGAAGCTGAGTGAGATTTCAGCGTAATGAATAATATATTGTGAATAAATTAATAATGTTGACAGTTAAACATGTTGCAGATTTTGACATCTAAATGGAAAACCATTGCTTCAATTTGATCTGGATCGTTATGTAAAATCATTCCTCTGTATTCATTGCTCAGCTATTGAGCAAAGCAGAAGATCGACAAAAAGTATTAATAAAGAAGTAAATTCTATATGACAATTTTTAGAATAAATTTTTCTTGAATATTTGTGAAATAATTTTTTTTCATGTAATCTGTGATTTTTGTGTACTTTTCTAGAGTATTTTTTTTTTATGTAATATTTGTTTTTATATTGTGGAATGTTTTGTGATAGTTTTTATGTTATTTGTGATATGGGAAATATTTCATGTTATTTTTTTATTCACAGTATTAAAATTTTATCATGAAAAAAATGTATCCATTATATTTCCCTAGTTAAAAAAAAGACGAATAAAAAAGTTGCGCAGTAGATGGTTTATGCAAAACATCCTTCATTTCTTTTAGGTATTTTTATTTGTATATATCAATTATGAAATAAAAAATCTTTTTTATTGTAAATATTTTATTGATCATTCACAGGTTTTCATAATTTCTGGAAGACAAGATACAATGGATTTATGATAACTAAAGTTATCATAAATCCATTGTATCTTGTCTTCCAGTACTTGCGAGTGCCAGTACTTGCGAGTGCAACGTATCTAAATATCTCTGTAAAATAGTGCTAATTGATGTACCAATCTTTTAATTGAAGTGACATACACAGCTGTTAGGGGAACCTAACAATGGAATGTAACGAAAATGCGAGACGAAAAAAGAAATTGTTGACAAATATTTATATTGTTGCAGTCATACTTACTGCAGTAAGCATGATTGCAACATCATACTATTCAAAAATTCTAAAAAGCTAGCTCCAGACACTGTCGTATCCAGTTATCATTGTAAGGGAGGCACGACGACCAGGTTTTTAAGTGTTTTTTTTTTTTTTTTAGATAGACCTAAGAACGTTTTACACATTCACTTATACTCATGGTTAAGGGGGTAATAAGCCGCATCTGTCCACCCCTCTAAATCCGCCCCGACTCAAGATATTATACCTGACACGAAAAATGCATCACGTGCTCTAATCACACTACTAGTAGTAGTGCGAGCGTGGGAAGTGCCTCTAGTGGAAGCTGCAGATGATGTCATTTCCGTGACCGATCAGATTTACTCGGTAGAAAGTCAGAAAAACTGCGAACCCATTGTTAAAATATTCACAGCTCACCACTGGATGTAGCAATGAATCTGATGTAGCATCAGATGATCAAGTGATTTATGTACAAATTTTTCATTTTTACAAAATTTTAAAATTTTATGAAAAAAACTTGCTCCATAGAGCCTGCTGCTACAAAAATTCACTGTGAGGGATCCAACTACATGCAGCAAACTCGCTACTGAAAAGGCTAATAAGTTATTCAATCAGTAGTTAACTTTAAAATCTTTAGGAATCCTAAATAATAGCATATGACATTTACTTTACATTTATATTATTCAGTATTTTGAAATTGGTCATGATTTAAAGATATACACAGTGCTTGAAGTATGAAAGGAAATGGAATAATGTGTAAGTTTTTTAAGATAGAAGAAAGTGGCCAGTGTTTTATTTATTTTTTAAGTTTGAAAATTGAACAGAAACAATCTTCTTCCCCTTTTCCCCCCTCCCAAAGTTTTGTTTTTAACTTCCCATCAAAGAAACTTATTTATATAAATTTTTTTATATATTCTGCACTTCATATATTTATCCTGTATTTTATTTATATATCCATTTATTTTTTTTATTAGCATTTGCATCACAGCCAACTCTCTGGATTTGCAATGGAAAATCCTTCTTTTTTACTTTATTTGACCCTTCTCCATTTCACTGTCATAATGTAGTTGGTGACTAACAGTTTCTCCATCATTTTGGAAAAATCCAGTTTTTCTCTGGATTTTTTTTTTTTTTTAATTTTCCAATTTCTGTTTATTTTCATTAATGAATTGGTTGTCAGATGTGCTGTGTAGGCTGCATCACAAACATGCAATAATGCCATTGTTCTCTGTTATGTAATTTCTTAGTACTTCTGTAGTGCAAAGCAAATTAATGATATCTTTCGTGAAGATACCAAAGAAATATGACATAATATCAGAAGACATTAAGCACGATTTTTTCATGTATTGTAAAATCTGCAAAAGGTAGCACATTTGTCTACCATATGTAAATGTGATTTTTCAATTTCAAGCAGTGGGTAATGCATTGCAAACAGACATTTCAAACAGATAAGCATAAGTACAGATATTGCATTTCATAGTGGTGATGATGTTACTTGTGCAATGTTTATTTGTATCTTTTGTCTTGGAACATTGTCTTTCTCTGAGTTGTGCTAATCATGCTGGCATGCTCTTTAGAAATATGTTTCCTAATAGCAAAAAAAAGTACAGCCGTGGAAGAACAAAAACAGCAGACATTGTTGGTGAAATTTCATTGATAGGGAAAAAAGAGGTAGTGATGGCTCTGAAAAATGGGACATTTTTGATTGTTGCAGGTGGCAGTAATCAAAGTGATTCCAAGCTGCACCATTGTGGTGGCTTTTTGTAATCAAAAAAAATCAAGTCAAAAACAGCTTTCTCTCAGTACCTACACTGAAAGGTGACTCTACAATATCTGAATAACCTGAAAGCATATGAATTCCTTCAAAAAACTGTCTGATACTTAGTAAGTGTTGATAATGTGTTATGGTAGGCCTAAAAACTGAAGTAGCATGGGTATCAAAAGAGGTGGTAATAGGCTGTCCTTATCATCTTGTTAATTTGTGTGCTGAAAAGAGAACTGCATGCCTTCCTGTGAAATGAATGAATAATTGGATTTTAAAGTTAATTTTAAAAATTTTTAAGATGCATGCCATTAAAATTTGTAAAAGAATAAGAGAAATTTACCTCAATATGATACATAGAACACTTTCGTATGATACCCTCAGTAAAAAATAATTAAAAATCAATTTAACACAGTTAAAAATCAATTTAACACAATTAAAAATTAAGTAAATTAATTTAATGAAAAAATTACAATTTTTTCATTAAATTTTGTTTTTAGTTTTTTAAATTAATTTACTTAATTTTTAATTGTGTTAAATTGATTTTTAATTGTGTTCAATTGATTTTTAATTATTTTTTACCATAATGTAAGATTTTCTATTTTTTAATTGTTTTCGTTTTAATTTCTGAAGAGTATCACATGGAAGTGTTCTACGTATCATATTGAGGTAAACTTCTTATTCTTTTACAAATATTGATATCAACATAGAATGTATTGAGCATTATAGCTCTGGTTCATACTGTCAAATGCCAATAAAATAAAAAATAGTTAGAAGAATGTGTGTATGTACACATTCTAACTTCTAACCTCTTCTTTAAACAAGGCTGTTTAAAGAAGAGGTTAGAAGTAGTGAGAAAAGCAATATGAGCACTTTTCAGAGCAATATGAGCTTGTGTTTTCACTAAATAGAAAACAACAAATAATCACATTAGAGAATACCACTGACTCATGATCCAAAGGTTTTGAAAGAAAGAATAAAAATTGATAAACTGAAGAAAAAGAACTTCTGAATTGTGAACTTCTGGCAGAAACAATCCTAAACAGGACAAGCAAACTGATAATTCTATACATATTATCCTCATGTATGCAGAAAGTCTGTTCATGTTTTTCTTCCTTTGACTTGAATAAAGCAATTTACCTGTTTTGTTTAACTGTTATGCCAACATTTAAAAATCCCAATATAGCTTTTCAATCCAGTGCCCCTCCAAGTTAAATTGCAGTAGTAAATATGAGATTAAATGTTTTTCTTTTTTGCCCAACTCTCTGACTGGTTTGTCAATTTGTATTAAGAAATTGTGACAGTAGGGAAGTTGAGTTTCTCTTCCGGTGTGTGTGTGTGTGTGTGTTTTTTTTTTTTAATGGTCTGACTTGTGTATTGTATTCGCTGTGGTTTAGTAGGGTGACTCTCTTCCTCAGTGTTGCTTTGTGTTTTCTGAACTCTATCACATGATCTTCCTCCTTGCATATCTTGAATTCTCATGTGACTTTGGTCCTGTATGGATGAGCACATCCATACAGGAACTAAAGTGCAAGATACTCCAGTATTGGTGATGGATTTCTTGTGGACTGTTTGTTAAAAGAATATTAACAAATTCTTTTAAATTCTTAACATTACATTATTTAATGTAATGTTAAGTTTGCAAAATTTAACATTACATTAAATAATGTAATGTAAATTGTCAATAATAATGTAATGTTAAGTTTTGAAATTTTAACATCAAGGTTAGGTAACTATCCTTGATGTTAAGTTTGCTTTGCTTCTTTTTGACTTTGCTTTCTCTTTTCCTGTTTTATTTCTGATATTCTAGTGTCAAATTATTCACAGAACTGAGATTTGTTGGCTCATCTTCCCTATTTTTCCCTATCCTTCCTTAAATTAAGAATATATATCATTACACAATGAAACCATAGTTTTGGTTTCAGTTTAATAATTGCCCATGCTCCAAACAAAGTTTCATTTGATCTGATATTTCATACACAGGAAGGGTATTTCATGTTACAGGAATGATTAAACAGACATGAACCTTTTTTGATTTTCATTTATTTGCAGTGGTGTTTTCAAGTGTTAGCATTCAGTAATACCACTTATCAATGATTGTAACCTAATCATTCAAAATTAATGGATAATATTTGCAAAACTGAAGGATGAAGGCTATGTAAATAATGTAATTGTTGACAAAGGCTGCTTATGCAAATCTTTAGCAGAATTAATTAAAGATAAGAAGATCACCAGAATTATTACTTGTACATTTCTATTACTATATTAATTAATTTTTATTTTTTTTAAAACTACTTTACCTTTTTAGATTATTTTTAGATGAATATTTTATTATTTCAAATTATGCAAAATAAAATTAGAATTGAGAAGCATTTTTTGTGGAAGAAATGAGTGTACAAATTTTTGTATCTTATGGATGTGCTTATAAATTATAATATTCATGTTAATAAAGTATAGCATTTTTATGGTTAGGCAAGCGAACTTTCAAACAGCACCAAGTGGTATTGCAATGTTATTCAGGATTGTGACTGGTGAGGACTGGAATAAGATTATGCATGATTGCATGGTAAGTTATGTAATAATTCTAATTTTTTTCAGTTTATACTCCATGCTATTTTAATTTATTGCTTACCATGGTGATAGGATTGAGGAATTTGACTTATTGAGGTTTAATGGAGACTTTGATCAGTCAATAACTACTGGAAAGTAGAACTTAGTTAAATAAAGATAAACAGTATGACTCAATTAAATTTGATTTTCTCATGCACATGGAAGCAATTCTTGAAATAAAAAATAATTTGTTAATTTTCTCACTGCTGTCAAGCAGCATATATTATAAATCTATGAGATTGAAATTTGTTAGTTATCATATAAATAATTAACAAAGTATTGATTATGATAAATAGCAAAGACATTTATATGAAAAGGTTGATAGACTCCTTGCCTTGTAGGCTTCTTACATGCTTAATAACATGCTGCCTCTTAAATACTTAATAACCTACAGCCTTACCTATCAGCCAGATGTACAGATGAAAATTATCAACTAAAAAAAAATATTGCAAAAATTATTTCAATTTTCAATCTGCATTATTATTTATTTTAAAATTCAAAAAGTATGACTAGGAAGTTTTTGCCTTTATATGCAGTACTATAACGTGCCCACTGACATAACCTTTTTTTTTTCTATGCTGCTGGCTTCATTAAATTTTTAATAAAAAAGATTAAAATAATGACAGGTAAATAATCTCCTTTATTTATTTATTTTTTTAAAATGTAGATTGAATGGTGAACAACATGCACAAACTCCTCCCATTCACATAACACTTTTATTCAAGAAAAAGATGCATCTATTATAAAAAAAATAGATAAAACTTTTGTAATTACAGCCCTTATATAGTTAAAATAACAAATGGCATTACAGAATGTGCAGTTTTAAACTGTTTCTATCTTTTTTTTTTTTTTTTTTTTTGAAAAAATTGAATGGTGACTTTTGTATGCTACTGTGCCTGCTGGCATGTTTTTATTATTATTATTTATTATTATTTTTTTATTTTTCACACTTGGTTAACATTTGATGAAGATAGTTGCAGTGTGCTATAAGCAAGTTTCGGATTACCGTAATGTCAGTATGTATTGTCATTACAGTTTTTCAGATAATTATATTTGCTGTAAAGGAAAGTATTGGTTTGACATTGAAAGATTGTGCCTCCTATAGATCTCTTATTGATACTGAAATCATGTAGCTTATTAGCATATAACTTCACCAAGCTGGAGAACATTTTCTAATTATATGAAATGAGAAATGTCAAATTTTTCAAATCAGAAATGAGATTGTCAAATTTGTAAGTTCCTTTGGCTGTTTCCTATTGACAGTAGAGAAGCTAAACTGAAGATTGATTTTCTGTGAATACGATTTCTGTCAAATTTAAAAAATAAACACTTGCTCTGCAAAACTCACAACTAATTTCTATAAAAAAAATAGAATTTACAATGACTATAGAATTAACTAGAAATTAAAATTAAGAATAGCCTGGATTTTGGTCTTTCTCTTCCTTCATTCTAAATCCAGTAGGTGTTATAATGAAGAACTTACATAGTCCCTTTTACCTCTGAGTCCATTCTGTACTTGAGTTCAACTCTCCTAATGTTCAAAGAAAGAGTATTTGTATTGTATTGGGTACAGGAGCACCTGCTGTGGGGACTCTGTTTTCTGACTGGTTGCTCTTTTGGTGGCTTCTCTTCTAATTACAATCTTCTGGGATCACTAGAGATCTGTGGGTACAAAGTAAAAGCACCCACAAGTCTTAGTCATCTGGTTGTTCTGTGTTATTGCTGGAGTTAGCAATTTGCTTGGCTGCTGAGTTGCAGTGAACCTGAGAGGTTGCTTTGGGTATTCTTCAAAGCATCAGCTGGGAACAGACAGTGAGTCTCCCCATCCCTGTTTGTTAGCAGCTGGGCTATGTTGAATGCTTCTTTAAAATCTCTCCTCCTACCATGACATTCAAAGTTAAACGATATGTGAATGTCTTAGGTTCCCCATTCTGGTGTCATTGCTATGTTTTCAAATTGACATTGGTAGCTTGTGGCCAAGTTGCAGGTTTGAGAAACTACCAGTCCTTATTTTAATTGAAGTCAGTATACAATTAAAACTTACAGTGAAGAGTAGTGAAAAATTTTTCAGTAAAAATATGATGGTCTTAATGTATTTCTAACACTGATTTCAAATATGCAGCTCATTTTTTCTTAGCACCATCAGTTCCAAGATATTTCATTTGTTTATGCATACTTAGATTTTGGTCTCTCAATTCATAATAGTTGGACTGCTGATTGAGAAGTTCTGGAATCAGGAATTTTCTTTAGATCTTACTGCAATGGTCATTTTCCATCAGTTTCTAGCCTATTTCTATTCACACTTGCTCCCTGCATGTCAAATGGATATAAATATAAAAAAAACTTCCCAACAGAGCAGACAACTACAAAATCTTGATGGAGAATTTATTACAGGCCCATCAAAATCTTAGTTGCAATATATTTCTAAAATACTCTTTCTTCATTCCCATTTAGACTTTTTCCAAAATAACCTTGAATGTTTTCATCAGGATATTGTTACCATGGAGAAATGCTACTGTCAGGTGGAAGCCCAGTATGCTGCAAACTATTGTTGAACATTTTTCATTAAAAAAGAACAAAGAAACTAAAAAAAAAATTAACTATATCTTTATGCTGTTTATTGTAGTTCTGGTTAAAATTCCTTTTAAAATTTCAATAAGTGTAACCTGCATTCCTCTCTGAATCTGTGGGTGCTAAGCCAGTATCTGACTACAAATTTTGATTCAGCTCAACAAAATCCATGAGATGTGTCCTAATTTTGGAGGAAAAATTATCATCAGAGTCAGAACATTGCATTTTTTTATGCCTGTGCATGGACAAGAATTACATGATTATAGCAGTTTTAATGACATAATTTAGTTGTAAATTTAAATTATCTATAATAACAATTATAGGTAACTTCTAATGTGTTTGGTTAATGGCATTATTTTACACAGGTAGACAATAATCAGAATAAAACAATGCTTTGCCTGTGTAGAGGTAAAATATTTACTTCATAGCTTCCTCTGTAATGGGCTTCTTCAGTTTTAGGAGAATGAGGTTAAATTTAATAATGATCAAAGAATTGGTTCATTCTTGGTTTTAGTCTGTTTAATGGGAAATCTTTGGATCCAGCTTTTCCTTAGGAGGATATCACATTTAAAGTTCAGGTACTTTGTCTTTTTTCATTTCTCCATTTGCCTGTTCTTTTGCCTTTCATTTCTCCAAATTTCTCGAAATACCTGTCCAGCTAAGCCTTAAATTTATTTAGGCTGTCAACTTCCACAACAAGGGATGGAAGTCTGTTCCACTAACCAACTACCCACTGGCTAAAGGCAAATTTCCACACATCTATCCTACATCTGTCTTTCCTCAATTTGAATTTATGCCCTCTCAGGTGATTATTCTGAGCAAGAGGATGATTCCCATCAGCATTGAGCATGCTCAAACCATTCAAGGCTTTATACACCTCTATCAGATCACCTCACCAGTGCCTACTCTCCAGACACTGTAATTTGCAAAACTTAAGCCTTTCTTCGTAAGAGCAACCCTTTGTTCCATTCACTAATCTTGTTGCCCTTCTCTGTATTCGTTCCAGCAGCTCTACATCCTTCTTGAAATGAGGCCTCCAGATCTGTATACAGTACTCAAGGTGTGGCCTGACCATTGCCTTATACAAGGAAATAATCACCTCCTTATCCCTGCTAGAAAAATTCCTGTATATCATTGACAAGACACCATGAGCTACTCTTGCAGCCTGTCTGCACTGCTCAGAGAACTTCATATCTGCCTGCACAATTACCCCCAGGTCCTTTTCATTCTCTACCACTGTCAGTGTAGTACCACAGAGTTGATACGTTGCTCTTATACAGAGTACTACATGTGTAAAGTACTACATATGGGAAACGTATAACAGAGTTATACGTTTCCCATATGTAGTACTTTACATTTGTCAATATTAAACTTCATTTGCCACCTCTCAGCCCATCTGCTCAACCTTTCCAGATCCTGTTGCAGCAGCATACTGTCATTAGTGTCCTTAACAACCCTGCCAACCTTTGTATTGTCTGCAAACTTGGACATTAAGCTTGATATACCATCATCAATATAATTTATAAATACAGAAAACAATAATGGACCCAACACTGAACTCTGAGGGACTCCACTAATAACATTAGTCCACAAAGAGCAGTGTCCATTGATTACCACTCTGTCTTCTCCCCCTCATCCATCCCTTTATCCATAGCAGCAATTTGCCTCCAATGCCACACTACTCCAATTTGTGCAGCAGTCTTCCATGTGCAACAGTATCAAAAGCCTTTCTAAGATCCAAATATATAATATCAAAGTTATTTCCTGCATCCAGTTCTTTTGTGACTGCATCATAGTATCCAATCAAATTGGTCAGGCAAGATTTTCTCTTAACAAAACCATGCTGTGTCCGAGCTATAACTGAAGTCTTGTCTAGATAATCCTGCAATGCTTCTTTAACCAGTGCCTCCATTAATTTTCCTGGAACAGAAGTTAAACTCACAGGTCTATAATTACTTGTGTCAGCCTTTGATCCTCCTTTGTGAATTGGGGTCACAAAGGACTATAAGGTTTATTTAGTTAATAAAATTATTTCTTTTATTATTTTCCAAAAGGCTACTCGGTTTATTGATAATGGTTCTACTGGTAAGTACTTTTTTTTATGTTACATGTCTAGTGGGCCTTAAAGTGCATGCTTTGTTTGGTTCTGAAGTTATATTAATAAATTGGATACAATAGGATTTTTCTGTAAATTTAGAATATTCTTGTGTGGGGTATTTCTATCTTTAAAATTTTCAATGAGCACTCGGCATGGAGTGCTCATTGTCATCCCCTATGATACAGATCTTTATGGCTGATTTTGAGTTGAAAGCTCTGATGAATCTGGTCCTTTCCTCCATATTCTGATGAAGATGACAGGGACATTAATGATTATAACTATTCCAGGCGCCTCCGTAGCCAGGTGGGCAGGAGCAGCAGTGCGTAGCACACACTTCTTGATTAGACCGGGGTTCGAGCCCGTGACCACCAAATACGGAGGATGCGGAAAGGTCAGGAAATGATCACCGCATATCCCCGGAGCAATATGGCCTTAGTTGCTAATGCTCCTAAAATCCAAATAACAACAACAACATAACTATTCCAAGTCCCCCCCATTCATTCTCTGCTAAGGCTAGTCTACCATCCTGACTCTGATGATTCTGTGTAATTGCAGCTCTTTCTCATTACTGATTGCTGAACTGTCCATTATACAGTTAAAATTTAAAAAAAACTTAAAATTATAATTTTGTGAGTAGCTGGTAAACAATATTAAAACTGTTTTATTTCAATGTTTTATTAATTATTAATTTACTGATTTATTTATATTAAAACATTAATTTTATTTTACTATAGCTGAGTCCTCCACATTGTACACCAGGTGACAATTATTGGGAAACTGACTGTGGACACTTTACAGGAAGCCTCATATATTTTTGTTCCTTTTATGTTATCATTACTTACATTGTTCTTAATTTACTTGTTGGTAAGTAGCTTTTCTTATAACAGTTTATAGTTATGTGTTTGATCTGGACTGTCCAATTGCTGTCCATAAGGGCATCAAAACTACAAGTATATTTGGCGATAAATATAAATGTAAATATAAATATAATTGTTATTTTAAAAACTCTAAAAAGAATTGAGCAAAGATATAAATGTAGCTATTCTATTCACATTACCAAATGCATTATTGTGAGCAAAGTTCCCAGTGAGGCTTGGTTTCATCTAAGTCGATCCCTTAATGGCCAGAATAGATGCACATAGGCTACTGAAAATCATGGTGTTAAGAAAAATGACGCTTCTTGATGTACTTTCCCCTTACACATACACACCTATTCCATTACATGCAAGTGCTAGTATCCCTGCAGGATAGAATTCTTTATGAGGGGTTTGCAACCACTGGAGAACACACATTACTTCCAAATTTCTCTGCTCTGGAATGTGACGGAGAATTTTCAATGAGCACTCGGCACGGAGTATTGAATATTGCCACAATCTTATCGCACCTACATCTCACATCCATCACAGTGTGGTCAAGAAATGCATTTCCCTTCCATCCATGATGTTCCAAATGCTTAGAGCATGGGTGTCAAACTGGCAGCCCATGCCGCCTCCAGGGAAAATAATGATGTTTCTAAAATGCGTTTCTACCACTTTCAACTGCTGTCTACTGCTTTCTCTGATCGTGCAATATCCAGAATTTTCCATTGCCTATTTAAGCAATTGTTTCGCATGCTGACAGTTAATAAATAAATTTTCTGTTTATACTCTGGGATGACCAAACAGTCAGAGGAGTTCACAAGATAGACAGAATACAAGAAACAGCACCATATTTAGCAGTCACGGTCTTGAACCCTGGTCACTCAAGACATGTGTACTTAGGCACCCGTGTGCCTGACCATTCGACTACGGCAGCCGATCTGTTAGTTTTACTCCAGCTTTCATATTGTTTGAGTCAGTTACATTTTAATGTGAGTGGTGAGTAATATTTGTGTTGCCGTTTCTATTTAATAAAGTCAGTAAGCAAACAGTTTTGTGTTGTGAACTCTTATATGCAGCAATACCCCGCATAGCACTGATAATTGGTACCAAAACTATTCCGTGTTATGTGAAACTGTGCTGATTGAGGTATAATGGGTTTTAATTGAATGCATACCAGATAAACAGTCTATAAACAAATTATAATAAACCTATTAACAATTTGCACTCGATAGCCAATTAAAAGGATTTGAAAAAAATATATATTTCAAAAATTTAATTAATGAAATGAATACATCTGGCCAATACTGCTCTACGGTGTAGAAACCTGGACTCTAACATCAGCCATTACAAAAAAGCTCCAGGCCTTCGAAATGTGACTCTACCGAAGAATGCTAAAAATCCCGTGGTCAGCCAAGATAACCAACGTAAGGGTCCTGCAGGACATGCACACGGAACGGGACCTGCTCAAAACCATCATCAGCAGGAAATGCAAATACCTAGGTCACATCACTAGGAACCAACAAAAATATCACCTACTACCACTCATCCTGGAGGGAAAGATCGAAGGCAAGAAACGCCCAGGCAAACCGAAAATGGCATGTCTAGATAACATCAACACCTGGCTTCACATGACAACAGCACAAATTCTACACGCAGCGCTAGACAGAGAACAATATCAAAACGAAGTCGCAAACGCCATTCGCCAGCATTAAAGAAGAAGAATTAATGAAAAGGTAACAGCATGAGAGATGAGAAAAAAGCTTTATTGTTTATTTAAGTATTTCAATAATGCAGTCTGGTGAAGTCATCTCTTTTTTTTCTCGGCATACAAGTCTTTGTAGCATCGAATTCCATCTTGTAAAATTTGTCGTATCTTGATGCTATGTTCAACATTCGGATCTCCATTCATAATCACCTTGCAGGCCGTGTCAATCCCCCAAAAAACTTTCTTACAATTCAAAACCAGTGAGATCATTTGCCAAATGGGGCAAAAACATGTTGCCAAACAGAAGGCATGTTGTTGGCAGTGATTTCTAGCCAAGATGCAGATATATTTTCAATCGTATTTAAATAGCTAAAAAATAAATTGTGAAATGAAAAGTTTGAAAAGCTACACGTTGTCTTGTCATAATGGAATTAAGAATACCAAACACTGTTGCATGTTGCCTGACTGCCTGAGAGGAACTATTGGCATATGCGCATTTGAGACAATATAGTTGGCACCGCAGCATATATGTTTGTTTACCTAGGCTACGACAACACAGCATATATGTAGGGTACGTGTCTAGGCATATAGACATGTATAGTATCTTATGTAGATACTATACATGTCTACGGCACCTGACGTAGCCCAGTGGTCAGGAGCAAGAGTGCATAGCACGCGTTTCTTGAGTGTACCGGGGTTCAAGCCCATGACTACTAAATACGATAAATATTTGTATTGACGATTTATTGTAAACTCTACTGACTCGGTTGTCGTGCTGGAGTATAAACAGAAAATAAAAAAAGTTCAACTCCACCTTTGTACACTGTTGATGGTTACTTTTTTTTTTTTTTTTTTTTGTTAGTTGTTGGCGCATCGGCTTCTGTGGCCATAATGCACCTCCCAAAGTTTTTGCATTTACTCTAATCCAAGCCCGAGGTGGGATTTGAACCCACGACCTTTGGGTTGCCAGGCAGGCACTTTACCCACCCAGCTAGCCCGGTCGGCATGATGGTTACAGAGCACTGTAACAGGCCAGAAATGTGTGTAATATTATGTTCATGCAGTGTGTGTGTGTGTGTTGTTTAGTTGTTTCTGGCCGTTTTGTCACCAGGCAGGCGATCACTTGGAAAGTCTGCCCAGTGTCCATCTACACCACGGGGAGGTAGGCCACAACTATGCATGAACCATGGCCAACCTCAACAGTTACGCACTGAATGTCCAAAGCGAGTTTGGAGCCATTCAAAAGAACTCCATGCCAGCGCGCCCACACACACACACACACGCGCGCCCACACACACACGTGCACGTGCACACGCACAGTCATTCCCAGGAGACAGGACCGCAGAAGACGAGGAAATAAAGAGAATAGCATAAAGTAAAAAATAATAATAATAATAATAAATTAATTAATTAATTAATAAAATAAAATAAAACAAAAAATAAATAAATAAACAAAACAAAAATAAATAAATAAACAAAACAAAAAAATAAAATAATAAAATAAATAAAAAAAATAATAAAATCTTTATCTATGTCTTTGCCCACATCTTTATGCAGTGCTGCCCAAAGTAGTCCACAAAGAGAAAAGGTGTACTGTCAAACAGCAGTAGTAATGTCATCCAAAAACAAGATCAGCAGAAACAAGTTCATTCTGTTAATCTGGAGTGGTATCAGAAGTCACTGGTTGATGACGGTATCACTATGCAGAGGAAGGATTTAGTTGTGAAGAGTCTTGATAAAGAATGAACCAGAAAAATGCAGATCTGTTAAAATCTTCACGTGTTCTTGAAAACCAGCAAAATTTTGGACATTATATCATCAGGACAACAAATGAGACAACAGGTTGTATTTTCATTAATAAAGTGTTTTCAGTTTGATTGCTTTGACTGCGATTAAAAGCAGCATTGTAGAAGGTTTGAAGGGCCTGGAAATTGTTGACAGATATGAGTATCTTCTCACATCAGGGAGACATGTTTAGTACTGTTGCCTTAAGAGCAAATCTTAGGTCGTCGTAAATGGAGCGTTTAAAAAGTACGTGAGGAGAGTCTTCCAGTAGCCCACAACAACAGGAGACTATATTAGAAAGTCTGAATTGGTAGAGTTTTGCTTTAAGAGAACCATGTCCAGTTAGCATGTAGGAGGTAAACAGTAAGGGTGAAAACCATTTTCTGTTGGATGATGAAAGTAGTACAGTTATGTCGGGAATGAATATTTTGTTAATAGCTCCTTTTTTCGATAGAATTCCACCTATTCTTCCAAATGTTCACTAACAAATTCAAGCATCAGGTTCATTCAGTTTTGGAATCAGCCTGAGGGTTAAAAATGATTCTCTGAAATTCCGTAGAAATGCCTCTGCGGATGTAAAAGCAAAGCCCTCTAAACACAACATGCAGGTCAAGTGGTACAGTGCCTGAAAGAGTCTGTAGAGCTGGAGTTGATACTGTTCAGCAAATGTGAAATAGGCTAACGAGAAAACAACGTTGAATAGTGGATAACTTTTCCGCTACTCATATAGTGAATGAGTTTTAATGTGTACAGTAAATTTTCAACTTAAACTTAATTGAAAACCGCATTATAGTGAAACCCGTGCTGTTTGAAGCTGTGCTAAGCGAGGTATTGCTGTACACGTCATTCCGATGTGATGTCGCTTTCCCAGCCAACCAGAAAAAGAAAGGTTGTTGATGAGGGGAGACAATTCCAAGAAAGAGTTACTTTTGCACAGAGATAAAAGTTGTGTATTATTTGCAATGAATTGATTAGTGTCATCAAAGAGTACAATATTAAATGACACTATGATACAATTCACAAAGAAAAATTTTCCTGCTTCAAGGGTAAATTAAAAGAAAAACTAAAGGATAGCAACAACTCACTTCAAAGACAACAAAATTTAATTACAAAAATTAATGAAGGCAGTGAATTGGTAGTGAAAGCCAGTTATGAAATCAGCTATTTACTGGAAAAACATTCCAAACCAATGTTTTTCCAGTAAATAGCTGATTTCATAAGTGAAGGCTGATTTCATAAGTGAAAAACAAGTGAAGGCTCATTATTAAGGAATGCATGATAAAAGCGGCTGAAAACATCTGTCCCGGAAATGCAAAAGTATTCCAAGAAATTTCAGTGTTGTCAAGAAACACAGTGGCTAAAAGGATAACTGAGATATCAGACAACTGCAGGAAGCATCTGCAACGTTTCAATGTTTTTCAATTGCACTTAATGGAAGTAACGATATTCAAGACGTGGCGCAGGTTGCACTGTTTCTTCGAGCCTGCGATAACAATTTGAAAGTAACTGAAGAGTTTTTGGAAATGATTCCCATCCATGGAACTACTACTGGGGAAGACGTTTGTAATGCCGTATGAAGCATTCTGGAGAAATACAAGCTTCCTCTCAAGAGACTCGTGGCTGTGACTACCGATGGCTCTCCATCAGTGACAGGCAAAGTCAAAGGATTTGATTCAACACTAGAAGCAAAACTGAAGGACAAGTATCCTGACAAACAAAAATTGCAATCTTTACACTGCATTATTCATCAGCAGGTTCTGTGTTCGAAAATAATGAAAATGAACTATGTGCTCAAGACTATGGCCAAAACTGTGAACTTCATCCGGTCCAGAGGACTAAATCACAGCCAGTTTGCTCTCCTTCTTAAGGACTTGGGGAGAGCATACAAGCATACAGGGCTGCCATGCTACACAGAGGTTTGTTAGTTGTCTTGCCACAATGTACTAAAGAGGTTTTTTTTACTTTTGGAAGAAATAATACTGTTCCTAGAAATAAAAGGTCAGATTGTATCGCTTCTGAAGGATCGGTCTTGGGTATCTGGCCTTCCTAGTAGATATTACAGCTCAACTAAACGATCTAAACATCATACTACAAGGGAATCATCAGTTGATAACAGACATGCACGATACACTGGCTAGTTTTCAAAAAAAAAGTTGATTGTGTGACAAAATCAATTAAAAGAGGATACTGACTTACTTTTTTATGTGGGAACAGTTGAAAAATCAGAGTCAAAGTTATACCTTTTTAAAATATTGTGACAGAATAGAAAAGATGAATTTGATAGGCACTTTAAAAAATTTTCAAGGAGCACCAAGAAGATTTTTCTCTTTTCAAGGATCCTTTTTCTTTTAATGTCGAGAGAGCTGCCATTTCCATACAAATGGAACTAACTGATCTGCAGAATGACTAAATTTTAAAAGAGAAATACCAAGAAGTTGAAAATCTACTCATATTTAGGACAAAAGTACTCAGAGATAGAAAAGTTTGCCGCTCAAATTCTACGTTACTTTGGGAGCACATACAGGAACTCCCCGACTTACGTAAGGGTTGTGTTCCGCGGAACGCTATGTAAGTCGGGGAATTTCCCCCATGCTTGTGCAGCACTCACAACTGTGCTCGCTGAATTGATTGAATCAAAAAAGAAATGGTCAACGAACATGTAAATAGAATTATTTATTGTATTTATTCAATTTTTTATCTCATGCGCAGGAAAAATTACAAAAGTGTGCAATTTAAAAAAAAAATTCAAAATTATAAAATTACAAAAGAAGAGGGGAGACAGGCATAACATCAGTAAGTTTTACTTCTCGAGCATAGTTGCCAGAATCAATATCTTCAGCTGATAAGTATGCCACTACGGACGTTGAGGGCTGTGGAGATTTAGAAGAGGTCAGCTGCTCAACTTTACGAAAGAACATATTAATGGATGACTGGACAGTGGCTGTTTTCTTTTCATTGTATAGCAAACAAGCATATCATTCACCCCTCTGTTAACTTTTAAGCATCGTTCGCTGTCAGGATCCATCTTCTCAAACTTTGCCATTGCCCATGCAATTTCATGAAATGCCATTGCCGTTTCTCTGGCAATGAAGCATCTTCGCCGCTCATTTGGTTCATCTTGAGCTTCGTCGGCATTTTTTCTTCTTTCACTGTTGCTCCCTGCAAGTCAATATGTTATTCTTTAGATAATTCCTTCTCTTCCTCTATTAACTCCTCCACATCTTTGGCATCAACCTCCAACTGAAGTAGCTCTGCAACCTTTACAGTCTTATCTGTAACCTCTTCATATGATTCGTCTTTTTCAAATCCTTTGTAGCCTTTTGTGTGCCATGGGCATATTTTCTTCCATGCGCCATAAAAACAACTTTTAGTAATTTCCGCCCAGACCTTATTAATGTTTAAGATGGTGTGGTAA
Source organism: Mastigoproctus giganteus (assembly GCF_048544385.1). Taxonomy (NCBI): domain Eukaryota; kingdom Metazoa; phylum Arthropoda; class Arachnida; order Uropygi; family Thelyphonidae; genus Mastigoproctus; species Mastigoproctus giganteus. The sequence continues at coordinate 59,420,749 of NC_143580.1, forward strand.
ATATTGTAAAATTTTCAAGTCTCTCAACACAAAATTTTTCACATCGTCTACTGCAGACAATGCCCAAGCAAATGTTATGTGTAATAGTTTTCTTTTAAATTTGAAATAACACCTTGATCCATAGGTTGGATGAGTGAAGTCGTGTTTGGCGGTAGAAATATGACTCTCACGTTCGAATTGAAATCATCTAGATGCATATGATGTCCAGGAGCATTATCTAATAGAAGCAAAATTGTGAAAGGAATGTCATTGTCTTTACAATATTTTTAAACTTTGGGAATGGAGCAGCATTTAAACCAATCCTCAAAGAGAGATATTGTTATCCATGCTCTCTGGTTCGATTGGAAATGCATGGGTAGTGTGGCTTTATTGATGCCCTTAAATGCACGAGGATTTCCAAAATGGTACGCAAGCAGTGGTTTTAATCTGTAATCTCCCGCCGCATTAGCACCAAGCAAGAGTGTGGCCCTACCTTTTGATGCCTTGAAACCTGGCATTGTATTTTCCTCTTTGGCAATGTATGTTCCATCCGGAATTTTTTTCCAATACAGAGCAGTCTCGTCAACATTAAAAATTTGCTGCATTGAATAGCCACCTTCATCAATAATTTTTTCCCACACATCACAAAATTTCTCTACAGCTGCAGAATTGGCACTGGCGACTTCACCACATACTTTAACATTGTGGAAAGCAGCGCAATGCTTGAACCTATTAAAACACCCATTGCTTGCCACGAACTTGGGTTGGGGTTCGCCGTACTTATCCTTAATATCTTTATGAATACTTGTTGTTTTTGCTTGAATGGTCATTAGACTCAGGGGCACTTGCTTCTGAATCTGATTTTCTATCCACATTATTAACAGCTGTTCCATTTTCAGTATAGCACCTGAATGCTGTTTTGTGATCACTGTTGATCATAAGTACGTTGATCCTTTGACATGTTCTTTTATATGCGCACTGTCCTTTAAAATAATATTCACTGTTGAAGCAGCGAGACCAAATTCCCTTTGCAATAGATGACAAACTTTGTCCTGCTTCGTACTTCTTAATCATTTTCATCTTTATTTCTAAATGAATTTTGTTTCGTTTCCTGGCACTACCACCACTTGCAGTTTTCGTTGGTCGCTTTCCCTTCATCATTGTAATACTGAAATAGGAATGAAGAGAAGTTTCTGAAAATTTGTATTTTATATGATTGAAGATTTCAGTGAAGAAGAACACATTTCACCATAATAGCATAAAAACCCACACAATTGCAGTTATCGGGATTATCGCAAATGCAATAAGATCAGGCGCCTCCGTAGCCAGGTGGGCAGAGCAGCAGTGTGTAGCACACGCTTCTTGATTAGATCGGGGTTCGAGCCCGTGACCACCAAATATGGAGGATGCGGAAAGGTCAGGGAATGACCACCGCATATCCCCTGGAGCAATATGGCCTTAGTTGCTAATTCTCCTAAAATCCAAATAACAAACAAGCAATAAGATCGCGTTTACTACCCGTTTATAATTAGATGGACTAACAGAAAAGCCCAGTAAATCGGAAAGTGCAAATTGTTTTTATTGTTTTTTGGTCGTGACCTCCAGAAACGTGCTTTAGAAAAATATCACAAAGGCATTCAAAATTGATTCTTATAATGGGAACGTATGATAATGATGAAAGGATAGTGCAATTTCCATTATAAATATCACATTTTAGAAAGATAAATAGCTTAGTAATATAGCAAAATTTTCAACTTCCAAGGACTTGGAACCAGTTACAAAGAAAAAAAGCAGTGTTATTGGGTTCACATTACGATATTTTCATGATACCTCCATTTATTCCTACAGGATGCAGAATATGTTTCCACAAATTCTTTAAGAGTGCACCGGCCGGCAAAAACTTGCGTAAAGTCGAATTTCCGTAAGTCAAGTATTATGTAAGTCAGGGAGTTCCTGTATTTATGTGAACAACTGTTTTGCTTATGAAAGCTAATAAAACATCACACAGATCACGGCTAATCTTACTTCCATAATGAAGGTTGTGTCTTCTCAATCTTTGATTCAAACCTTGTGAAGCTGGTTTCAAGAAAACAGTAAAGTGTCTGTCAAAAAGGCATAGATTACCTAATTTTATGTATATTCCTTCATTGAAATATTGTATTATCCGGAATAAACTTGCTTTTCATGTTTTGTTGTTTATTCAGACTTATTTCCTTTCAGTTAGTTAGTGCATTCTCAGTTGCAAGTATTAATCAGCAACAAACAACAACTGAGCAGCAATTAAAAAGCATCTTTAGGTTAGCAATGGCAAGGTTTGTAAGTCGTGTGTGGCTCACGTGAGGTACACTAATACAGGAAAGCAAATTGCTGCTATGGATAAAGGGATGGTTGAGTGGCAGAAGACAGAGAGGCAAATGGAGGCAAATTGCTGCTATGGATAAAGGGATGGTTGAGTGGCAGAAGACAGAGAGTGGTAATCAATGGACACTGCTCAACGTGGACTAATGTTATTAGTGGAGTTCCTCAGGGTTCAGTGTTGGGTCCATTGTTGTTTTCTGTATTTATAAATGATATTGATGATGGTGTATCAGGCTTAATGTCCAAGTTTGCAGATGATACCAAGGTTGGCAGGGTTGTTAAGGACACTACTGATACTATGCTGCTGCAACAGGATCTGGAAAGGTTGAGCAGATGGGCTGAGAGGTGGCAAATGAAGTTTAACATTGACAAATGTAAAGTACTACATATGGGAAACAGTAACCCCAGATCAACGTATCAACTCTGTGGTACTACGCTGGCAGTGGTAGAGAATGAAAAGGACCTGGGGGTAATTGTGCAGGCAGATATGAAGTTCTCTGAGCAGTGCAGACGAGCTGCAAGAGTAGCTCATGGTGTCTTGTCAATGATATACAGGAATTTTTCTAGCAGGGATAAGGATGTGATTATTCCCTTGTATAAGGCATTGGTCAGGCCACACCTTGAGTACTGTATACAGGTCTGGAGGCCTCATTTCAAGAAGGATGTAGAGCTGCTCGAACGAGTACAGAGAAGGGCAACAAGATTAGTGAATGGAACAAAGGGTTGCTCTTACGAAGAAAGGCTTAAGTTTTGCAAATTACAGAGCCTGGAAACTAGGCATCGGCGAGGTGATCTGATAGAGGTGTATAAGGCTTTGAATGGCTTGAGCATGCTCAATGCCGATGGGATTCTTCCTCTTGCTCAGAATAATCACCTGAGAGGGCATAAATTCAAATTGAGGAAGGACGGATGTCGGATAGATGTGCGGAAATTTGCCTTTAGCCAGCGGGCAGTTGGTTTGTGGAATAGACTCCCATCGCTTGTTGTTGAAGTTGATAGCCTAAATAAATTTAAGGCTCAGCTGGACAGGTATTTCAAACGAACAGAGGGGTGAAATGAGAGTAGTGTTTTTTTTTTTTTTTTTTGGCTGATGCTGAATAAGCTTGCTTTCTTGCATCATATGCCTCTACTAATGCTAATGCTAATGCTAAATGGCACGGCTCAAATGCATTTGACATCCTGGCTTAGAGGAAACCTCAACTCTCCATGCTTTTTTGCTCAGATGCTGGCATTTTTGAAACCGTTAGGTGCCGACCACCCAAGATCGAACACACATTTGTAACCAAAACATTACCAAACATGATAAATAATCATAAAAAAATACTTACGTATTTTATTACATAATAAAATATTGCTAATGCTTTTGCTTCTATTGTAAGCAATCTTGTTTTTTGTTTGATTTTCTATCCAAACAGATGACAGCCGTTCCATCTTTTCCAATTCTTTGTGTCTTGATCTAATGGATTTTATTATATTTTGAGTTGTTCCTTCTATGATGAAAGTTGTTTTTATTTTCTCTACATTTTTTCTAATTCTTGGCATTACCTTATTTAGGCCTGTAGCACGTGCAATATCACATGTTCTTTAATTTTGCTCAAAGCGTTTCAGAATTTTATATATTTTTTCTCTATGGACAGAGGTGGATTGGCCATAAGCCTTACCGGGGGAAACCTCGGTGGGCCGAAGGCCAGAAGACGATGGAGGCCAGTGTGATTTTGGCCATAAACACTAGTATGAAGCTTCTACAAATTTTCCCTGGTAAGAATATTTGACCCTGGTCCACCTCTGTCTATCCATATTGCTTTTCTTTTTCTCTCTGAATCTGTAATGTCTTCACCAGGATGCTTCCTTTTCATACCTTTTAAGTATTTTACTCATTTTTAGGGAATAAAGCACAATTACAAAATGAGGAGGCACGCTTGATACACATAAACAAAGCAGCACACATGTAGCAACTTAAAAAACAACACTGTAAAGGTAGAGACACACTATTAACACCTCACTAGTTCACATTTTACTAAAGCACATTTCTGGAGGTCACTACCATAAAACAATAAAAACAATTTCCAGTTGCATTTCTGCTAGTGGAATCTGTTATAAACTGGTATAATAAACTCAATCTAATTGCATTTGTGATAATACCGATAGCTGGAATTGTGTATCAATCGATTTTTACGTTATTATGGCGAAATGTGTTTCCCCTTCACTGATATAAAAAACATAAATACATTTTGAGAATCTTCTCTTCATTCCTATTGTGTTGCATTCAGTTGGCGTGATTCCGCATTGGACTGCCGTTTCTTGTAAACACAAGGGCGAATCGTGCATAATCGAATTCGTGTTGTGTACACATGTTATACGAGGACTGACTGTGCTTTATATTAGCTGATATAAATAAATGGTGGCTGACCAGGCTAGCCAGGTGGGTAAAGTGCCTGCCTGGCAACACAAAGGTTGTGGGTTTGAATCCCGCCTCTGGCTTGGATCAGTGTAAAATGCAAAAACTTTGGGAGGTGCATTATGGCCACAGAAGCCGATGCGCCAACAAATAACAAAAAAAAAAAAAAAAAAGAAATGGTGCTGTATTCATTACATATGAACCTAAAGTCCCACTCAGTGTACAGATCTTTTACTTTTCCTCACAAGGATATTTTTCTGTTCTATCCAATTTTAAATGTATGGATTGAAAATATGAATATCTCAGCCAAGTGAATATACGAGGTGCTACCCAAATGTTCCCAAAATTTTATTGTGGCACAGGAACTACATCTAGTAGAGACTTGTGGCACTAGATAACACTGAATGCATCCTTTGTGTGCCACATAGCATCGGGCTGGATAGGGTCATTGAATATTTATGGACAGTTCTTTGGTGGTGTGTTTTGCATAGTTTGCGATTGTTTTGATGGTTGATGTGAGAGAGCAACACGCTTGCATCAAGTTTTGTTTCCTTCTTAATGATACAGCAGCAGAAACCCATAAGAAGTTGAAACAAGCTTTTGGTGACAATGCTTTAGGCCAGGCACAGACCTGCTACTGGTTTAACCATTTTAAAAACGGTCAAATGTCAGTTGATGATGACCATTGCTCTGGGCATCCATCATTGAGCACCACCCCGGAAAATGTCGCAAAAGTTCAGGCAGTGATCCATGAACACAGCAGACAGACCATCCACGACATTTGTGGCATTGTAGGACTATGATACGGTACATGTCAGCAAATTTTGTTAGACAAATTGAACATAAGGATTGCAGCCAAGTTCGTGCCACGGCTACGAGGCCACCGTAGCCTAGTGGTCAGGCGCACGGGTGCATAAGTACACGTGCCTTGAGTGACCGTGGTTCAAGCCTGTGACTGCTGAATACGGTGCTGTTTCTTGTATTCTGTGTATCTTGGAAACTCCTCTGACCGTTTGGTCGTCCCAGAGTATAAACAGAAAATTTATTTATTATTTACTGAGTGAAGACCAAAAGCAGCATCACATGGAAGTTAGCAGAGATCTTCAAGAACAGGCCAGGAGTGATCAAAACTTCGTTTCTACGGGCATCACTGGTGACGAGAGTTGGGTATATGGGTATGACACAGAAACCAAGTAACAATCATCCCATTAGAAGAACCCACCTTCGCCCTGACCAAAGAAAGTCCAACAAGTGAGGAGTAATGTGAAGTCCATGCTGATCTATTTTTTAGACCTTGACAGGATTATCTATAAGGAATTCATTCCTCCTGGCCAGACCATGAGTGCAAAATTCTACTGCGACATCTTGAGGCGGTTAAGGGAAAGCATCAGAAGGCAATATTCAGAGAAGTGGCGCACAAAGAACTGGGTCCTTCATCATAACAACATGGTGGCCCACACACGTCTCGCCGTGGCGCAGTTTTTTGGCATCCAACAAAGTGACAATTATCCACCACCCACCTTATTTGCCAGACTTAAGAAGAAAATCAAGCTGAAGGGTCAAAGATTTGACAGCTTAGAGGATATCCAAACCGAATTGCAGGTGGTGCTGAACACTATGACGAAGAATTACTTTCAAGACACATTCAAATCATGGAAGAAGCACTGGGATCGATGTTTACGCTCTCAAGGGGACTACTTCAAAAGTTATGGTGGCAAATAAAACCCAGGGTGTCTAATTTATTTTATAAATACATTTCAGGAACTTTTGGTAGCACCTCTTACTTCTTTGCAACATTATTTAAAACATTTCATGCGCAAAAAAATACTTAAAATTATATTTTACGTAATTATTATATTGCAGCTTAATTTCATTTTCTGAGCAGCTCTTTGTTGAATATGTTTTCCTTCTTTTGTCATTTATAGCCATCATCATGGAAAACTTTTCATTGTTTTATTCTAATGAAGAAGATGCTCTATTGAGTTATGCTGACATCAGAAATTTTCAGAACACTTGGAATGTGGTCGATATCCAACAAAGGGTAAATTATATAATCATTCCAAGACACTGGTTTGTTGTATTGACTAAATAAATAATGCTACAGATTTTGGTCGTGTTTAGCAAATAAAAAAATATTAATAATAATCTTTATTGACAATCATATAGCCTGTTTACCCTGAGACAACTCCACAGAGCCAGAGAATTTATATATACATTGAGTTTGCCTAGTTTATTAGGTGTGTGCCATCATCCAATGAATTTATCTCATCATCATAGACAGTGTCAATTTCTGTATCAGACTGTGTAAAGTAGGTAAATACTGAAGGATAGTGTATTTACAATTAGCATTAAATGGATCACTGCACTTTAATTAGCATTAAAGTGCAGTGTGATAGTCAATGTTAGGCGTGCTGCCCGATTCACTTAAAACAGTCTGGAGTGTACCAAGAGTGGTGCTGTAACAAGAAAAAGTAAATTGCAAATAAAATTTAAAAAAATAATAAATTGCAGATAAAGGAACCACCAGGTGACAGTGATCACAGTCTACTGATGTGGGATTTACTTAAAGATGTAACTCCATCAAGGGTAAAGGAAAGGGTTTTTGTTTTTGTAAAGGCAACTGCAGTGGTCTCAGGTGGTTTTTAAATTCTATACAGTGGAATCAATTGATGATGTTAAAAACAGTGAATTCTAAATGGGAAGCCTTCAAGGAATTAATCTTGGAAGCTACTAGGCTTTTCATGCCAACTAAGAAGTTCTGTTCAAGATTTAGACCTAAATGGATGTCAGATGAACTAATGAGGCTTGTGGCAGAGAATAAAAATGCATGGGATGCATATAAATTAGCAGGTGACACAGAAGAATATGGCAGATATAAGCTAGTCTGTAGTCTGTAATCAAGTCACAAAGGAGGTTAGGCAAGTGAAGGCTGATTATGAGAAATCCTTAGCAAAGGATGCAAAGAAAAACAACAAAGACTTCTTTACTTATGTAAACTCTAGAAGGAAGGGATTAAATCAGATTGGTCTACTTGATGTTGATGGTTCGACTGCTGATGATCCTGCTCAGATAGCTGACAAACTGAATGAGTGTTTTGCATCTACATTCGCACATGAGGAATTCTGTAAGGAAGGGGAGGACAGAAGTTTACTAAACTCTAACAGGGAGCTAAATGATTTTGTAATAACAGAGAGCAAAGTGGAGGAGAAATTGGCGAAGTTAAACATAAAAAAGGCACCTGGGGGGGGCAGATGGAATCTATCCAGTTATATTGAAGGAGGCAGCAAGGGAAGTAAACAAACCCTTAGCCATAATTATGAGAGCATCCTTAGATTCAGGATAGGTCCCCATGGACTGGAGATGTGCAAATTGATCCCGAATTCACAAAGGGAGTTTAAAGCATGATGAAAATAATTATAGACCTGTTAGTTTAACTTCTGTTCCGGGGAAAATAATGGAGTTGCTGGTTAAGGAAGTGATGCAGGATCACCTAGACAAAACTGCAGTAATAGTTCAGAAACAGCATGGGTTTGTTAAGGGGAATTCTTGTCTGACCAATTTGATTGGATACTATGATGTGGTCACAACGGAACTGGATCCAAAAAATAATTTTGATATCATATACTTGGATTTCAGGAAAGCTCTGGATACTGTTGCACATGGAAGGCTGCTGTACAAATTGGAGCGGTATGGCATTAAGAGCAAGTTGCTGCAGTGGATAAAGGGATGGTTGAGTGGGAGAGAGAGAGTGGTAATAAATGGACACTGCTCTACGTAGTCTAATGTTATTAGTGGAGTCCCTCAGGGTTCGGTGCTGGCACATTGTTGTTTTGTGTATTTATTAATGATATCAATGAAAGTATATCAGGCTTAACGTCCAAGTTTTCACAGGATACAAAGATTGGCAGGGTTGTTAATGACAGTATACTACTGCCACAGGATCTAGAAAAGTTGGGCAGATGGGCTGGAAGTGGCAACTGTAGTTTAATATTGACAAATGCAAAGTACTGCATATGGATAGCAGTAACCCAAGAGAAATGTACCAACTGTGTGGTACTACACTCAGGGAGGTGGAGAATGAATAAGACCTGGGGGTAATTGTGCAGTCGGATATGAAATTCCCTGGCAGTGCAGACAGGCTGCCAGAGCAGGTCATGGAGTTTTGTCAATGATTTATAGGAACTTTGCTAGCAGAGTCGGCGCCTCCTTAGCCAGGTGGGAAGGAGCAGCACACGCTTCTTGATTAGACCGGGGTTCGAGCCCGTCACCACCAAATACGGAGGGTGCGGAAAGGTCAGGGAATGACCACCGCATATCCCGGAGCAATATGGCCTTAGTTGCTAATGCTCCTAAAAACCAAATAACAACAACAACAACAACAGCTAGCAGAGACAAGGAGGTGATTATACCTTTGCGTAAGATAATGGTCAGGCGACACCTTGAGTACTGTGTACAGGTCTGGAGGCCTCATTTTAGGAAGAATGTAGAGTTGCTAGAACAAGTACAGAGAAGAGCAACAAGATTGGGTTACCATTCTTCAGTAACCTGCTCAGTCACTGGATTCCAACCTGATTGGGCATCTATGTAACGTGCTGGCATTAGCATTAGTAGAGGCATATGATGCAAGAAAGCAAGCTTATGCAGCATCAGCTAGAAAAAAAAAAATTCCACTTCACCCCTCCGTTCATTTGAAATACCTGTCCAGCTGAGCCTTAAATTTATTTAGGCTATCAACTTCCACAACAAGGGATGGAAGTCTGTTCCACCAACCAACTACCCACTGGCAAGGATCTGATGTCACCTACTCTGAGGCAATTTCAGCGTTGAGTGTGCGTAGGCAAGCATCCCTGTGGAATTCTTTTGATACCTTTGGGAGTTTGTGCCCAATGACTTGAGGTTGTTCTTAAGACTAAAGGAGGAGTTATTAGGTTGATGTGTGCAATAAACTGCCCATTTGATGGCCATTATACACATACGATTATCCATTACATGCCTCAATATACAGTCATTATAACTTATTGGAGACAATTAAATATGGTAAAAATCTTTTTCCATATTTAAATCTTACTTCTTACAATGCTTGTTTTATAAATCAAATTAATAGGAATAATCATGACATTTTAAAAAATCTTCAAATGGAAGTATGCAGAAATCCAATGATTCATTCTACATACGAAATAAAATACAAATGCAGCAGAAATTGGACAGTTTTTCTTTACCAATTTCTAAAAAAAGAGAAAAAAAAGTGTGCAAAATGAATTCATACAAATTTGACACACTCTTAAACCGAACCAATGATCCAGTGCATCACGGAATCGGTGGCCCATAGACCCCCAAATCCGACCCCAAAATTACGTAGAATCACCAACCCAAAGCATTTTCAATTTAAATGCTTTTAAACCAATTTAAAGCAGAGGAGCTGGATGCAAGGACTTCTCTGCTTCGGAATTTGCATTCCATGCGATCAGTGAAGACCACACCTTTCTATTTAATGAAGTGAATATACTTAGCATCCAACATGATTACACCAAATTATTAATTGCTGAGGCTCTACAAATTAAATTACATCAAAATTCAATCAATGTATGTCGCCCCTACACCATCAAGATTCATGGTCCTTCACTCTCATGCCAAGACAGCAACTAATCTCCATGCTATAAATTCCATCACACAACTCGCAGTTTCACTTTCCTGTGATCATGAATTCTGTTAATTCCTTAATGTTAGTTTCAGTGGATTCTTAATGTTTTTTATGGTTTAACAAGTGTTTAAAGGATGGATTGATTGTTTAAATTGGTTTCAAAGCATTTAAATTGTTTTAAAGTATGGACTTTAAAACTTTGGTTGATGATTCGATGTAATTTTGGGGTCTGGTTTGGGGTCCGTGTGCCACCAATTTTGTGATGCACTGGATCATTGATTCTGTCAAAGAGTGTGACAAATTCATGTAAATTATTTGCATAGTTAATTCAGCAACAGAGAGTATCAGCACAGAAGTGTTCTACAAGACATCATAGAGGTAATTTCTCCTTTTCTTAACTGAGTGTTGTAAAATGGAGAGTATCTAAAGAAATTTCAGTGGTTTAGCTGCCACATATTGAGTAATATAAGCAAATATATAAACTACATAAATCAGATCGAATAAGATCGGATCATGAAGCCACAGTATCAGAAATTGCTGGTGTAAAGAAAAGTGTTTAGTTTACCCTCATATTAATGAAAAAATAAAATTTCAGCAAGCCATAGAGGTCCGTCCGTTCCCCCCCCCCATCCAGGTCCAAAAATGGTGAAATCATAGATAATCAAGCTGGTATTGCTGATGAGCTGAACAGATATTTTGGCATCCATTTTTCACTTCAAAGCACATTTGAACCAGAAAAATACAGAATAGGTCAGTCAGATTGCAGCAAGATTAGTGAAATATGATCTGTAAGAAGCTCTTAATAGAAAAACTACCGAAGTTGAGAGAGAGAGAGGGAGGTTAGTACTCCTGGGGTGGATGGGGTACACCACACTATTAGGATTGCTATTTAGGTCACTAAACTTTGGATGGAGAATTGCAAATGTCTCACCCATTCAATAAGGTTTTGTTGTTGTTGTTATTTGGTTTTTAGAAGCATTAGCAACTAAGGCCATATTGCTCCGGGGATATGCGGTGGTCATTCTCTGACCTTTCCACATCCTCCGTATTTGGTGATCACGGGCTCGAACCCGGTCTAATCAAGAAGCATGTGCTACGCACTGCTGCTCCTGCCCACTTGGCTACAGAGGGGCCTATTCAATAAGGGAAAGGCTAAGTTGCATATAAGTAATTATGGACTGATGGGTTTGACTTCTATAGTGTTGGGCAATATGAGTCATCTGGCCAACTTGACTGAATTGAGTGATTATAGAAAAGTGACTGAGTCAATGACTCAAGTAATTGAGTCATTTTGAAATAAGTTATCATTCAGCATAGTGACAGTAGCTAGTGATTGAAAAATTTAACTGAGTCACTGATTTGAGTCGAAGGTTCAAGAGAATCAATACCCAGTGTGCCCGAGGGAAATGGCAAATAACTTTATGTACTATTTTTAGAACAGGTTCAGACTTCATTTGGGGAGGCGATTAAGCATATAGGAGAATAAGACATCAAAAAATGCTTTTAATATTATTACCGTTATAATTAATAACTACTGCCTTCTTCCACTCAAGGTCCTGAGTGCCAAGCGATAGTGACAAGCGATTTTCTTCCTGAGAATATATAGTGTTCTCCTAAAGTGTTAAAGTTTTGTTTCTTTTCTAATGTCACCTGTTTTTTTGTTTACTTGAAGCGGTTCTGTACTTTAAAGGGCAAAAATAAGAACCGAGAGAGAAAATCTACCTTTCATTTTTATTCTATATATTCATTACTAATCCTTTACTTACTTCAACAACCGCTTGGTCACTGGTGGCACTGCTCCTGCCTCCACGTGGCGGGGCTGGTAACCCCCCCCCCAGGCTAAAACGAGCAGAGATGGAAACAAGTGATTTTCCACGCTTAGAGCCGAAGAGCTCTCAAGCAAATGACATTCATGACACTGACCATGACTTCTCTCTCTCGAAGAGAATGAAGAAAGACATTGGCAGACAGGAATTACCAGCATTCCTGATAATACATTCTCTGTCAACACAACCTGTGGGCAAGCTCTCCCCCTTTATCATTCAGAGATGCCTCGAACATGCCGCAAGTTCACCAAAAATGGTGAAACGTCTCCAATCTGGAGATTTATTAATAGAGACCACCAATTCTTGACACTCTGAACTATTATTAAGTCTGACATCCTTGAGTGGAATCCCAGTTCAAATCACACCGCATACCACCCTCAATTCTTCAAAGAGAGTGATCACTGAATGAGATCTATTGAACGTTCCTGAAGATGAAATAGCCCAGGAACTTAAGGAACAAAAATTATGGAATAAAATAATTTATTTTATTAAGGAATAAAAAAGGATCATGATCTGAAAAGATGGCAGTTTAGTTCCTACCCGGAGTATAATTTTAACTTTCAGTTCTCCAAACCTACCAGCTTCTGTTAAATCTTCTATTTGTTTACTAGGAGATTTTAATGGCATCATCCATTATGTGGATCTCTGGTCTCAGACGGACGTGGTGAACTCACTGAAATGTTACTTGACCGAGAGAATTTGACACTATTGAATAATGGCTTACCGACATATATCCATTTTCCTACTGGGTCAACCAGTGCAGTAGATCTCTTAATTTGTTCTCTGATCCTCTTCCCAACTATAGAGTGGGCAGTACATGACAATCCTCTAAATAGTGACCACTATCTGCTGATCTGTAGTATTCAAACCACCCATTCCAAACAAACTGAAACAAAAACAAAATGGAAATTTTCCAAAGCAAACTGGATGAAATTTGCCAGTCATGTATCTTTTGATGATGACATCATAGAGTCTTCTGCTATTGACAGTGTCACCGATCATATCATAATGCAGATACTAACAGCTGCAAAAGCCGCCATCCCACAGTCTCAAATAAGAAACCATCGGCATACCAATCACTGGTGGAATGGTGATTGTAATAAAGCAAAGAGAGAAAAAAACAAAGCATGGAACACCTTCCGCAAACATCCCACCACTGCCAACCTTATTAACTTCAAGAGACTGAGAGCCAAAGCTCGTTATATCCGGCGGAAGGTGAAAAAAAGACTCATGGATAAAATTTGCCTCCTCAATCAACAAAGATACTGATACCCGAATAATCTGGGAAAAAATAAACTAAATGGTAAATATCATAAGTTGCCTTCTCCTATTATTATTTGGAACGGGAAGGAGATCTCATCTGCTGATGAAATTGCCAATGCCATAGGAACGGTGTTCTGTGAATTGTCTGCCCCAACTGCATATCAACCATCTTTTCAAAAAATTAAAGCTGAAGCTGAGAAAAGGAAACTAAACTTCAAAACTACATGTCCTTTTACCTATAACCAACCACTCACAATATCTGAACTGAAAGAATCTGTATATACCTCAAGAAACAGCTCTCCTGGCCCTGATGGAATCTACAATATAATGATTCAGCACCTCAATCAGAAATCACTAATTTCATTGCTAAACTTTTACAATAGAATATTCTCAGAACATATATTCCCTACTTCCTGGCGACATTCTTACATAATAGCCATACCTAAAACTGGAAAAGACCATTTGATTCCTAACAACTATAGACCAATTTCTATAACCAGCTGCCTGAATAAGACTCTGGAAAAAATGGTTCACCATCGACTCACCTGGTACCTGGAATCCGAAAACATAATCAGTAATAATCAGTTTGGCTTTCAGAAGAATAGATCTTCCCTAGACCTCGTGACCAAAGCCGAATCCAACATAAGAAATGCATTCATCAGAAATCAACATCTCGTCATGATATGCCTCGATATAGAGAAGGCCTTTGATACCACATGGCGCTACAGTATCCTAAGAGATCTCCATTGTATTCATATGAGAAGCCATTTACCATATTTTATTCAAAGCTTCCTTTGGCACAGATCTTTCCAAGTGAGGTACCAGCAGGTTTTATCTCAAACATACGTTCAGGAAGAAGGAGTCCCACAAGGCTCTGTTCTTAGTGCCACTGTTTGCAATATGAACAAACAACATCACAAACAGCATTCCAAATACCGTTGACTCGTATCTCTATGCAGATGATCTTACCATATCCTGCCATTCCCAAAATATGAACTATATTGAGAGGCATCTACAAATATCCATTAATAATATTGAATTATGGATTGTGCAAAATGGATACAAACTGTCAAGCCATAAATCTACAGCTATACATTTCTGCACCAAGCGTGCAATGCATCCTGAACCTGAGTTGCACTTGGCTGATCATCCACTACCAATTGTAAACAGTATTCGCCTCCTAGGGCTAATTTTTGATAAGAAGTTAAACTTCCAGGAGCACATCAAGTATCTAAGAACCACTTGCACAAAGAAAATGAATATATTCCAGGTCATCTTCAGTACATCTTGGGGTGCCGATCGTTATAGCCTGCTCCACTTATATAAATCTCTAATTAGATCGTGGTTAGAATACGGAGCACCTGTTTATGACTCAGCTAGGGAGAGCACCTTGGCCCATCTTGTACCCATCCAACATTCTTCTCTTAAGATAGCCCTAGGTGCATATAGAACATCACCAGTTTAAAGTCTTTATGTTAAGGCTCACGAACCTCCACTTAGCATCAGAAGAAAGATGTTGCTGATGAACTACTCAGCTAAAATTAAAAGCCTGCCTACTCATCTGGTTTGGCCACTGTTACATAATCCTCAATTTAAAACCCATCACGCAAATAAACCTAGAACAGTTCGGCCTTCTGGTATCAGACTGCAGAATCTAACAGAAAGCAAGAATATTCAGCTTGATAATATCATCAGAGAAACAAAAGATCCGGATCCCCCATGGACTAACTTCACACTTTCTACTGATGAATACTTTAAGCAATGAGGTAAAGGCTCTATAGCAAATATTAACATCCAACAACTACCTGTTACTCAACCACAAAAGTATCCCCACTTTACCAAGGTCTATACTGATGGTTCAAAGTCTGACAATCGAGCGGGTGCAGCTGCCGTCTTCCCTAATACAACTGTTTCAATTTCACTTCCAATCAAATGCAGCAGCTACACTGCTGAGCTCCATGCCATTAAGCTTGCTCTGGAAAACATCTCTCTAATGTCAATAAATAAAAGTATAATATATACTGATTCACAGAGTGCTCTTTTAGCTTTGAAAAGGACTTCCCCACCTAAAAATCCTTTATTAAAGTTCATAAAACATAAGCTGATACGTCTTCATGAACATCAGAAAACTGTTATCTTTTCATGGATCCCTGGGCCACAGTGGTATTCCAGGAAACGAATGCGCAGACAGCACTGCTAAGTATCCTTCCATCATATCCTCAACAAATGACCTAGTCCCATATCCTGATTATAGACATAATATACGAAGAACATCTATGGAACAATGGACACTTCTGTGGAAAGTGCAAACAAATAACAAGCTATTCCAAATAAAACCTGAACCACAATTATGGACTTCTAGCCTTCTTAAAAATAGAAAAGAAGAAATAACCTTAGCCAGAACTCATATAGGTCACACTCATCTTACACATCTCTATCTGCTTACAGGAAACGATCCTCCGCAGTGTGCGCACTGCTCGCAACCACTTACAGTAAAACATATACTCCTTGAATGTAACTTGTTCAGCAATGCCCGACGAATGTCTTTTAGTTTCATTTCAGATCTACAGCAACCTCTCGCTCTGAATAGCATAATAGGTAAAGAAGCAAATCTCTCTGAATTCTTTTTCTATATAAAACAAATAAAAATGTATGACCGTTTCTAACTGCTCACCGTGCAGTTATCATAAGTAACTCAATTAATTTGGGAGGCGCAATATGGCCTAAGTAGCCCTTGCGCCAGAAAACACCACAACTTCCACTCAACCATCCCTTTATCCATAGCATTAGCTTGCCCTTAATACCACACTGCTCCAACTTTTAAAGCAGTCTTTCATGTGGAGCATCTTGACTTTGCACATTATGACCTAAGCTGCTAATGCATCACAAAAATCAAATAACTAACCAACCAACCAACCAACCAACCATGTGAATCATAAGCTTTATCGAAATCTAAGTATATGATATCAAAATTATTTTTTACATCCAGCCCCTTTGTTGCTGCATCATAGTAGCTAATTAGATTGGTCAGACAAGCTTTCCTCTTAACAAATCCATGTTGTGAATTCTGTTTAAATGCATTCCGTCAAGATGATTCTGCATTCTTTCTTTGACCCTGTTCCATTATTTTCCTTGAAACAGAAGGTCAAGTTTAGAGGTCTAATTATTTGCTTTGTCCTTTAATCTCCTTTTGTGAATAGGGAAGACATTTGCACATCTCCAATCTTTAGGAACCTCCCCTGAATCCAAGGATACTCTCATAATTATAGCTAAAGTTTTGCTTACCTCTTTTGTCCTTTTGATTGATTCCATCAGCCACGGATGCCTTATTTACTGGTACCTTCTACAATATCTCTTCCAGTTTCACTTAGTTATCACAAAATTATTTAGCTTCCAGTTATATCTTTGGTATACTTCTGGTATCTCAATCCCTAAAAACTTCTTCAACATGTAGATGAAAAACATTTATTCGGTTTGCCAGCAACCTGAATAGGATTATCAGTTGCTGTGCCATTTTTATCTAGTGAACCACTATGGTTCATACCTTTTCATTGCATTCTTAGCCAAAAACTTCTCATGATCTGTCTCGCCTTGGTTAATCCTCTTAGTGACTTGATTACAGACTAGTTTGTATTTAATGTATGTTTCTGTGGCCCTTGATAATTTATATACATCCCACATTTTTTTTCTCTACCACTAGTCTCATCACTTCATTTGACATCAATCTATATCTCTTAGTTAAACAATATCTCTTAATTGGTGTAAAAATTTTGTAGAAGCTACTAAGCGTTTTATTCCAATAGGAACTACTTCCCTGAACAATTCAGATTTAGCATGTTTAATTTCCATTTTGCAGTTTGTAACATCATCAGTTCATTAACTTGATGATGTTACCAAGACCATTGTAGTCTCCTTTATGAAAACAAAATCCCTTCCCTTTATCCTTGATGGTAGTTATGTCTTTAAATAAATCCCACATCAATATACTGTTGTCACTGCCACCTAATTGTTCCTCTATTTGGAGATTCTTAAGGCATGAAGAATCACTGCTAGTTATTTGAAAGTATTGCTTTCTCTTGTTGCATCTCTGCTATAATTCACTAAGTTGAGAAATGATATGGATATAAGGTACTTAATTAGCCTTGCTAATATTGTAAAGGGGCTGTTTGAAAAGTGGCATGATCCTGGAGAAATTGCAATTCTTTGGTATATAATTCATAAGGTCTGCTCAAGACCATTAAACAGACTTTTTTTTTTTTCTTTTTCTTTTTTTTTTTTTTTTTAATCATACATTGCAACAAATAAATACGCTGATTGAATGGACTTTTAATAAAGTTGATGGCTGTTTAAAAATTATGATTTTTGAAGTACTTGATGCAGTAATGATGATATTCTTTCTCTAAGAGAGAGATTTCCTATTAGTTTTGGAACAATGATTCAGTGAAGCAAAGCACAGCAGGCCAAAAGAAAATTTCTGTTTTTTTTTAACATTTGATTTGCCCATTTCTTCTAATAATTTATTAAACTTATTCTTTTTTAAAAGCCTTTATTAAACTTATTCAAGCTGCCTACTTCCACAATACTAAGTGGATGTTTATTCCAACAGTCAATTACTACTTTCTAGGTGAAACCAAATTTACACTTATCTGTATATTCCATAACCATCCTTTTTCAGTTTAAATATATACTCCCTATTGTATGTCATCTGAGAAAGATTAAAGATGCCATTGGCATTTACTTACCCTTTTACATATGTACTTCAGTTAGAACACCACATACTGTTGCCTAGTTTCCAGATGCTGCAATTTACAGAATCTCATTATCTTTCTTGATAAAAAAATATCCTTATGAATACCCAAACTAATATTATTGCTCTTCTCCTTACCCTTTCCAACAAAAATATGTTCTTCTGAAAATGAGGTTTCCAAACCCGTGTACAGTTTTCTAGATATAGCCTACCCATTGCTCATACCAGGGGTGGGCAATCCCTGGTATAGAGCAATGGGTAGATTATAGAGCACTGTGAGCCAACTGCGGCCTGTGAACATGCGTAATCTGGACCACAGTCTTTTCAAAATATATATAATAAATGACCTGCCAAAGAATATATATCATGAAATTATATTTATTGTAATTTTTATTATGTTTACTGTTTTTAATTGTTTTTATCATTTTGATTGCACTGCATCTGTGAATCATTTGAATTTGTGCCATATGTCCTGACTTAAGTAAGCAGATGCATTGTCAAACAGTAAGCAAGCATAGGCATTCTGGCAACACTGGTAAATTTATCAATATTTTAAAAATTTGCATCAAGTTTGAATAAAGAGTCATTGATTTTGCCGATAAAGAGACATTCTTTGAAATATTGGAAATGCAAGAAAAAACAGAATTGAAAATGAAATTTTTGGAATTATCTCAATGAAAATTTTATAAAAATTTGAACTGAAAAGAATTTCCACAGGTGAGAGTTAATGCAAAGAAAATTCTGTCGTTATTTGGAAGCACATGCAGATATGAACAATTTTTTCTCAAAAATGTCATTTATAAAATCCAAGAACAGGTCCCAAATTTTTGATGTGAATTTAAAAATGCTCTGCACATTGCTACAACAAATATCGATCCAGATATCGATTCATTGATGAAAAATAAACAGTATCAAATCCCTAAAAAGGCCTCTGTGGGCAGGAAATCTATCCATAATTGATGCTGCCCACTCTGACCAATTAAAACTTTAAACATAGATAAAATTAAATTACAAATAAAATACATAAAATCGACTGTAAAATATAATATAATTTAAAATACAATAAATCATAAGAATATAAAATAATAAAAATATTATACATTAAAAGCATTAAACCAGTACTACTCTAAAACAGGCTTTTGGCAGCATCTGCTGCCTTTCTCAACATAAGTAGTGCTGCATCAACAATTCATTATAAAGTACTAAGCCTTCCCAGCAGACCCAGGGCATTCTATGATACCTATGCATGCTCTGTTTCCTGTACATCAGCACCGGAAGTGGCTCGGGGCTGTACGACTTTAAAATGCTCATCCCTATCCAGGACAATGGTCTCAAACATTACATTAATCCTACAACCCTTATCCCTATTCAGGAATATGGTCACCCAAGGAACAAATCCTTAGGCTCTCCAGCCACTTCCAGTTCCAGAAACCCTCTACCTTATCTGTAATTACAGCTCCTTTGGCTGTTATCCCATGCCCGGTTTCCCAGGCATGTTCTGCCACAGCCGACCCCGAGACATTAGCCAATCTAAGCGCCTTGCTATGCTCCCCCAATCTATCACGTAATCGGCGCTTAGTCACCTACGCAACATCCCCCACAATTTGGACACCTGTGGTCCGCTGCCCTTGCGGGCATATGTGGACGATACGTTCACTATACTACGTAGAGGACGTGGGCAAGAGGTTCTCAGTTGGCTTAATAGTGGTTCCTCCTTTATAAAGTTTACCTCCGATGTTGAGTGGGGGGGCGCTCTGCCATTTTTGGATGTCTGGATTTACAGGGTGGGTGGGTGGGCCAACAATTAAAAACAAAAGTGTTGGAAGGAGATGTGTCAGGCCCAGTATACTCATTTTGGTTCTGCCCAGACTGGAGGTCATAAGAAGAGTGTAGTAGGGCTCTTATGAGCAGGGCTTGGTCGCACTGCTCTACCTCGGAGGATAGGGAGGAAGAAATTAAATGGGTTACGGCTGACCTTGTGAAATGTGGATACCCCTGGAACGTGATTGAAGGTTGTAGTGGACATGGTACTCAGAGAGATGAGGGGGGTACTTGGTTCCACCGCATACATTCCCTACTATTCAGGCATTTCGCAACCAATACATCTTACAGTCGTACCAAATACAACTGTAAGATGTATTGTGTGCAGCTTCCAGGTTGGAAGCTGCACACGGTGATGGTGGCAGTTTAAAAACCCTGTTGTGGGAGTTGACAATGGTGGGGTTGTCTACAAATTCAGTGTTCGGATTGTAGGGGATGTTACGTAGGTGAGACTAAGCACAGATTACACGATAGATTGGGGGAACATAGCAGGATGCTTAGATTGGCTAATGTCTTGGGGTCGGCCGTGGCGGAACATTCATGGGAAACCAGGCATGGGATAATAGCCGAAGGAGCTGTAATTACAAATAAAGTAGAGGGTTTCTGGAACTAGAAGTGGCTGGAGAGCCTAAGGATTTGTTCCTTGGGTGATCATAGCCTGAATAGGGATAAGGGTTGTAGGATTAATGTAATGTTTAAGACCGTTATCCTGGATAGGGATGAGTGTTTTAAAGTCATACAGCCCCGAGCCACTTCCAGTGCTGATATACAGGAAACGGAGCATGCGCAGGTACCATAGTATGTCCTGGGTCTGCTAGGAAGGCTTAGTACTTTATAATGAATTGTTGATGCAGCACTACTTATTTGAGAAAGGCAGTAGATGCTGCCGAAAGCTTCAGCTTTAAAGTAGTACAGATTTAACGCTTTTAATGTATAATATTTTTATTATTTTAATATATTCATGTGATTTATTGTATTTTAAATTATATTATATTTTACAGTCGATTTTATGTATTTTATTTATTTATTTTATTTGTAATTTAATTTTATCTATGTTTAAAGTTTTAATTGATCAGAGTTGGCAGCATCAATTATGGAGTATCAAATCCCTCATTAAATATAAAAATAAAATATTGCAATTTTTGTTACTGGAATTGTATTTTGTTTTTCTTATTAATAAAATAAATTATATGTATAAGTGTATGGGTATACGTAAATATTACAATAAATAACATAAAACTGTTTATGACAATTTTTTTATTATACCCCATTTTAATTATCCTAAAAATCGTGGAAAGCTAGAAAAATATTTTGTCTGTGTGACTTCACAGACATTTTATTTGGCCTGCCATTTCTAAAGGTTGCCCACACCTGCTCTATACAATGGAATAATCACGTGTGTTCCTGCTGTTCAAGTTCCTGTATATAATTGACAGAATCCAGTAGGCTGTTCTAGCAGTGTTTTTTTTTTCTCATGTCAAACTCATAGTCATTTCCTTAACTACATAATATCTTGAGTTTGGTGTTACTCAAAGGGTGTGTTATTATGGGATTTAGATGCATTAGGTCATTTATGCAGTTTTTAACAATAAAATGTTACTTTTGTGGTTACTATTTTCTGACCATTATGCTTGGTTTATTGTAATTAATTTCATGTAATATGCATAGTTCGATGTTTTGTATTTCCAATGTTTTTTGGTTTATCATGTTTAATACTGATGTGGGGTTCATCAGAGAAACTTACGAAACAACTAGAACTTCTCTTGAGATAAGCGCCTCCATAGCCAGGTGGGCAGGATTGGCAGTGCGTAGCACATGCTTCTTGATTAGACTGGGGTTTGAGCCCGTGACAACCAAATACGGAGGATGTGGAAAGGTCAGGGAATGACCACCGCATATCCCGGAGCAATGTGGCCTTAGTTGCTAATGCTCCTAAAAACCAAATAACTAACCAACCAATCTTGAGATAAATTTTTCTCAATTAAATTTTTTAAATGCAATGTATAAATATATATATATATCGGTGTTTAGATACACCATAGACACTCTTAAAAAACTATATAGTAGTTGTTGTGGGCATCATTTGCTCTTTCTCATATTGTGCTCTGCCTTCACGACGAGTTGCCATGATACTGCACTACCTCAATAAGTAACTCTTCACTAATAGAGAAGACTATTGTTACTTATTCTCAGTGAGTACCACCACCCAGACATGTTTCAAGGCTATTGGCCTATCATCAGTGGGTGGGCAGGTACCCTAGTATTGCAGACATGACGACCCAGTTGTGAAGTTAATCGCACAATATGAGAGATGCCAAAAGGTGTATAAGATAATATTTAAAATAATTAAATGCACTTGGCATAATACTTTAAGAGTTTAATATCTATATAATATCGGTGTTTAGATACACCATAGATACTCTTAAAAAACTACATAGTAGTTGTTGTGGGCATCATTTGCTCTTTCTCATATTGTGCTCTGCCTTCAGCCTTCACGACGAGTTGCCATGATACTGCACTACCTCAAATAAGTAACGCTTCACTAATAGAGAAGACTATTGTTACTTATTCTCAGTGAGTACCACCACCCAGACATGTTTCAAGGCTATTGGCCTATCATCAGTGGGTGGGCAGGTACCCTAGTATTGCAGACATGACGACCCAGTTGTGAAGTTAATCGCACAATATGAGAGATGCCAAAAGGTGTATAAGATAATATTTAAAATAATTAAATGCACTTGGCATAATACTTTAAGAGTTTAATATCTATATAATATCGGTGTTTGATAGGCCAATAGCCTTGAAACATGTCTGGGTGGTGGTACTCACTGAGAATAAGTAACAATAGTCTTCTCTATTAGTGAAGTGTTACTTATTTGAGGTAGTGCAGTATCATGGCAACTCGTCGTGAAGGCAGAGCACAATATGAGAAAGAGCAAATGATGCCCACAACAACTACTATGTAGTTTTTTAAGAGTGTCTATGGTGTATCTAAACACCAATATTATATAGATATTAAACTCTTAAAGTATTATGCCAAGTTCATTTAATTATTTTAAATATTATCTTATACACCTTTTGGCATCTCTCATATTAGCATTAGCATTAGCAATAGTAGAGGCATTTGATGCAAGAAAGCAAGCTTATGCAGCAGCAGCATATTGTGCGATTAACTTCACAACTGGGTCGTCATGTCTGCAATACTAGGGTACCTGCCCACCCACTGATGATAGGCCAATAGCCTTGAAACATGTCTGGGTGGTGGTACTCACTGAGAATAAGTAACAATAGTCTTCTCTATTAGTGAAGAGTTACTTATTGAGGTAGTGCAGTATCATGGCAACTCGTCGTGAAGGCAGAGCACAATATGAGAAAGAGCAAATGATGCCCACAACAACTACTATGTAGTTTTTTAAGAGTGTCTATGGTGTATCTAAACACCGATATTATATAGATATTAAACTCTTAAAGTATTATGCCAAGTGCATTTAATTATTTTAAAAATTTATAAATATATATATATATTTTGGTATGAAAAGTACATTTGAGTTTAAAAAGTTAAGAAACTCTGGTCCAGAAAAATTACCACAAAGAGTACACAGCTTTCTTTTCTGTTTGTTGATAAATTATGCTTCTAATAACAGGAGTTACTGCTGCAACATTAAAAGAAATGTAAAACCGGAATATTTTTAACTAAAATCAGTGACAAAGCCATAATTTATTTTCAGGTATAGAACACTTAAGTGTTCTATACCTGAAATTCTCTAGTCAATTTGCCTGTTTATTGGAGGTATAAAGCTTGGTGCTTGTGGGTGAGACCAGCTGATTCAGTCCCTCTTGAAAAGGCACATAATAGATATTCACAATGACAGCCCATTTAAGCACACTAAAGGGCCCAGTGGTTGGCACAATTTTTTAAATTTGAAATTTTGTGGTCATAGATGAGCATGCTTTACTATATGTTGTGTTATTTTCTGTTTAAGTAAATTTTGAGGTCCAGGGCTGCAGGCCTTCCCCCACTCAATATAGCAAGAATCAGCCACAGACTTTTCCAGTCAAATAGTCAGTAACAGCTCCACTATACTATAAAAGCTCATATTGAATTCTGTTACAAGGGAAAATTTATTATAAATTTTAATATACATTATCAGTATCCACATCTCTCTTAATTGTGTGTGTTGCTTATTCAGAACATTATTTTCACTCCATCATATAATTTTATTCCAAGTATAAGATATAAAATACTCTTATAAGTTTCTGTTTTATTGCTGTTTATTTTTAGTTTAGTTTTTTTTTATATATAATTTATATTTGACCATTTTAAAGCCTCAATTTGATTTTACAATTATAATTTTCATATATTTTTTTAAAATTTTAATTTATTCTATTTTGATAGGGTTTGATTCCAATAAGAAGAGTTAAATTCCTTCTTAGATTGCTCAAGGTATGTATGAACGTCACTGAAAATATGATTACTCATTTGCCTGAAAGGAAGATGATACATGGTTAGCATTATTGGAAGTTGAATAAAATAAATGCACTATTACACCATGTAAGTTTTAAGATGCTTATCAAAGCATAGCTGGTAAGAGAATCCACAATTTTTACTTAATTTTATAAACATTCCTATTGCAATCTAGTTGGTGACAAAGAGTTTCTCCATCATTTTTTTATAGAAAAGAATAATAAAATTATAAGGAGTGGTACAAAAATAATGTAATAAAATTATAAGGAGTGGTACAAAAATAATGCATCCTATATTTTTCCTCAGAAAATTTAATTCATACATCTATGCCTTGTACATCAATTAATCCTCAGTCATTAATAAACACACTGTTATTTTTCCATAAAGTCACCATCATTTTCTATGCACTTCTGCCATCTCTGAGTCAGATGCTGTATTCCAATCCTGTAAAAGTTCTTACTCTTGCTCTGAAGGGCTTCACAAACACTGTGCTTAGGCGTCGTCATCCACAAAATGGATTCCACGCAGTGCATCCTTCAGCAGGCTGAAGTGTTAGTCAGAATGTGCAAGATCTGAGCTATGAGAGGGATGAGGAAGAACAGTGCACCCCAGTTTTTCAATGGCCTCCATCATGTGCAGACTGGTGTGGAGTCGTGTTATCGTGGAGAAGAAGAACCTGGTCCATTCGAACTCTACAGATGCAGGCTTTCAACGTTTCCACATATCGATCTGAGTTGTTGTGGTGCCATGCTCCAAGAAGTCCACAAGCAAGACCCCATCTTTGTTCTAAAACACTGTCGCCATGACTTTACCGATAGAAGACTGTCTTTTGAACTTCTTGCATGGTGGATTTTGATATTGCCACTCCTTCGATTGTCTCTTCGTTTCAGGGTCATAACGGTGGACCCGGTTTTGTCACCTGACTGTGAATTCGCGGAGATGGGGGGAACCCCTGGTGCCAAGACAACTAACGCACTATGCATTAAAGAAAAACCTCTCCTTCACTCTTGTAGCACTGGAGAAGTTCCATACAGATGAATTTCTGGCCTTTGTGCTCATATCAGCATTTTCGGACCCACCAGGCACAAACCTTGTTGTAACCTAGTTCCTTTATGATGGTTACACAGCAGTTTTCCCTATACCTAGGCGCCTCCATAGCCAGGTGGGCAGGAGCAGCAGTGTGTAGCTTCTTGATTAGACCAGGGTTCAAGCCCGTGACCACCAAATACGGAGGATGCGGAAAGGTCAGGGAATGACCACCACATATCCCCGGAGAAATATGGCCTTAGTTGCTAATGCTCCTAAAAACCAAATAACAACAACAACCCTATACCTACTGCATTGCACAATTTGCATGTTGTGATACAGTGGTCCTCTGATTAGTGTGTTGATCTAGCTCTTGTTGTCTGTTGTAACTGATGTTACTTGCCGGCTGTACTAGCCACTTTAAGGCTAGTAATGCATCAGGTGTTGTGGTACTATCCTTACAAGATGCATATGCTGTAGCAGCTAAAGCATGGTGATGCAGATATTCGTTTCATACACGCACTTCAGTTTCTGGTGCGAATGACAGTGGATACACTTGGCCATGGAACATCTTTTGGAGTGATGAAGCCCACTTCTGCTTAAATGGACAAGTGAATATACACAACTGTTGCATTTGGGCAACAGAAAACCTTCAAGCCATCCAAGAGATCCCATTGCATTCTCCAAAAGTGACAGTGTGGTGTGTATTTACAGCCACATTCATGATTGGGCCATATTTTTTTGAACAGGTAACACCGACTGGACCGCGCACCTGTTCCGTCACTGGACAGCGATATTATGATATGTTGGCAAATTTCGCAATACCAGAGCTGCAACGTGGGTGCCTTCAGGATATCATATTCATGCAAGATGGTGGGCCACCCCACATCCACCGTTGTGTCCAAAGATTACTAAGGTACTTTACAGACGAATGGGTCATCAGCCATTGTTTCCAGACATCTTGGCCACCCCGATCACCGGATCTCACCCCATGCGACTTCTAGTTGCCGGGTTTTTTGAAGAACCAGGTGTATTGGGAAGGCTGTCAAACTCTGGCAGATCTGAAGGACAGCATTAGACGTCATGTGCTGGCTATTCCAGTTGACATGTTATGTTCGGCTGTAGAAATGCTGTTCTTCGAATGGAAACTGTTGTTGACCAAAATGGAGGACACATTGAACAATTGTAGTGCTTTTCAACTGATTTGTATTGCCACAGTGCCATATAGTGACAAATTTTTTTTTTCCAATTAATGATGAGTGCATTCTTTATTGTACTTGTTGTCCAAATTTATCTTCAGTATGAGCCTTAGAACTTGCTCCAGAGCCTTCTATATAGGGATACTTTAATTTTAACAACCCTGTACATATACATTTAGTTACATGAAATCAGCTGATCTGAAAAAATGATCTGAAAAAAAAAATTTTTTTTAATTTTGAAAAAGAATATTGCATCATTTCCTCTTATTTTTTAAAAATTAAAGATGAAATAATGTGATGTTTTGCAGCATGGTCCCTATATAATTCACGTTGTTGATTGTTGAAAAATCAACAATAGCTGTTATCGTTGATAGTTATTGAATGTAATGTAACGCTGTATTTGGGCATTTTTTTGCAGCTGCATGAGAAATTTTTGGCCCCTGATCTGTTTCTGTCACTCTGTATATGTGATATCTACATTGACAATAATTTCATTTTCCAACAAATAGGTAATTTGTTGGAAAACATTGTTGAATCCATTGTTGTATGTCTTCTTAATGTAAATCTTTGGAACCTACAATTTGCATGAAATCAGATAATAAACTGTGTTCTTCATTATCTTCTTGTAGTTTAGAACATTCATTATCATTGTCAAACTCAGGCCAAGGTTTTCTCCAAGGTTTACTAAATCATGAACTTCAAATTTCGTTCCATGCTAGTGCTATATTGTAAACACAATGATGCTGACTTTTAATGCTCTGTAAAACCTATATCAGTGTCTTCCATTTTTTACCGAAATGATCTCAAAAAATTTTAACCTGTGTTGTCTCTTGAGACATTCTACAATCCGTGATCCATAGGCTATCTCATGGATGTTAAATAAAATCATAAAAACTTTTATGTCCCCTTTTCACAATTGGAATTTGAACATGTTGCAGTGCTTCTTGAAGTTGCATTATCCAGAAAGAGAATAGCCTTTTCAGATAAGTATATTTTCTTTAAGAAAGCACAAATTCATGAAAAAAACATATTGTAAATAATGCAGACTCCAACCATGCTGATTTTTATGAGTGGTAATAAACTGGTAAAGATGAAAAATTTATTTGTCTTTTAAAAGCTCTAGGATTAGTTGATTTACCAACAAAAAAAAAAAAAGTTGGAGTTTATGAGTTCCAGTTGCATTGCTGCAGGCAACTATCATGATTCTTCCTTTGGATATTTTGTATCCTGCTGTTGCACTCTCCTTTTTTTACCATTATTTTTGTAGATATCTTATAATTTAGACCTGTTTTGTCCGTATTATAGAGTTGTTGTTCAAGAAGTTTTTCTCTCAGTCTTCACATGGCACAGTGGTTATAATCACTGTCCTTCCTACCTCATGTGGAAAAAGGCAGTTTGGAATCCTGTCAATGACACAAGGAACTTTTTTAAGTTTTTTTTTTTTTTTTTTTTTTTTTTTTTTTCACTCTGTGGCTGAGTTATTATTATTATTGCTCTTATATTATTTCTCCCTTATTGGGGGTTCCACTTCGTGACGGGTATTGCTACCAACTACACAGGGTAGTTATTGTTATGTCTGGTATTACTGTTGGTGGAGGAACTCTCTGACTATCCTACAGGTGTTCAGGATTGTGACTTTCTGGAGTTCCTTGAGGGGTTGTCTGGGAGGCCTATTGCTGCTAGGCTATTATGCAGGGTCTTTGGCACCATACCTGTGGTTGACACTATGATCGGAATGGTTGTTACTTGTTGCATATGCCACATCTCTTTGATCTCCCGTCTTAGGTTCATGCACTTCCTGATTTTTTCCCCATGGGTTTTCTGCAGGTTGCCAGTGTTTGGTACCGCTAAGTCAATCAGATAGATAGCCTTTTCCTTCTTGCTCACTAGGGTTATGTCTGGTCTGTTGTGCAGGATTGTCTTATCCGTTATTATGGCGCTGTCCCAGTACAGCTTGTGGGTTGAGGTCTAGTACTGCCTGGGGTTTGTACTTGTAGTACGGTACACTTTCTTCAATCAGCTGGTACTTCCTTGCTAGCTTCTGATGTATTATCCTGACTACCTGGTTGTGTCTATGAAAGTACTCAGTCTGGGTGATCACCTTGCACCCCACGGTGATGTGTTGGATAGTTTCTGAGGCCAGGTGGCATCATTGACATGTGTCCATCGGACACTCCGGGCTCCTTGGCGATGTCTGGTTCTTAGATGGCGTCTTAGATGGATCTTAGATGGCGAGCATGAATTCTTCAGTCTCGGGGAAGAACGTCCCCGCTCGTGAGCCATGCATTGGAAGCAATTTTATCTGTGTGATCTTGATGGAGATCATTGTAGTGTCTGCCATGGAGTGTCTTCTCTGCCCATCTTTCTAGCTTCGTTTGTACCTTCTGGTTGTGGGTGGGACTCCTCGCTTAGGTTGAGTGGGGTATACTGCTTGTCTATCTTCCTTATGGCCTGGTGGAGTGCTACTGTGTGTTTCTAGAACTAACCCTTCAGGTTAACTATCGCTGTCTTCTGTTGCTCAATGAGGTCTATCAGGCCCCTTCCTCCTTCTTCCCGGGCAATTGTCAGTCTCTCCACAGACAGCCGACTTCGCTTGGTGTTGGCGACTCTTGGTCATCATTGTCCTTATCTTTCTCATGATATCCTCCAGCTCATTGTTAGTCCAATCTATGACTCTGAAGTAGTATGTTAGCACTGGGACTGCATAGGTGTTTATGGCTTTAACTGTGTTCCCTCCATTCCGCTTTGCTTTCAGCAGGCTTCTGAGTCTCTGATGGTTTTTTTTTGGTCAGGCAGGCCTTAATTACCTTGTGCTGTAACTGCTGAGCCTGCATCATCCCCAAGTATTTGTAGGCCCCTCTCTCTGCCATGACTTCGATCTCTTTAACAGTCTGCAGCTGCTAGTTTCGAATGACTAATTTTCCCTGGGGCAATCCGTAGGTCTTGCATTTGTCTAGACCAAATTCCATCCTAATATTATTGCTGAATTCTTTGGTGATCTGGAGTAGTTGCTGGAGGTGCTTCTCGGTTCCCACGTAGAGCTTGATGTCATCCATGTACATCAGGTGGGTGAGGGTGTACAGGTTCTTCCTTCCTTCCTTCTTTGAGATTATATCTGTACTTGTACTGTTGAGCATGGTGGATAGCAGGTTAAGTGCTAGACAGAACCACAATGGGCTCAGGGCATCTCCCTGAAAGATTACTCTCCTGATGGGGATTGGCCTTGTTGTAATGTTTTCGACCTTAATGGTGGTACTCCACTTCGCCATACGTTTTCTCGTATACTGTCTAGGAAGTTTTTCACCATCAGATTGACTTTATAGATGTTCAGCGCCTCTATTAGCCAGCTATGAGGCACCAAGTTGAAGGCCTTGCAGTAATCGATGTAGGCTGTGTACATGTTGCAGCGCTTCTTGTAGGCTTGCTCCATAACCGTGGCATCTATGGTTAATTCCACCTTGCATCATTTGCTCAGCCGCTTGCATCCTTTCTACTGTTCGGCCATTATGTTTTGGCTCTACCTGGTTATGCAGCTGGTCAGGATCTTGTACATTGTTGGGAGGCAGGTGATTGGCCTATATTTTGCCAGGTTTCTTGTATCTTCATCTTTAGACTTCAGATATGTGATTCCTTGAGTGAGAAACTTCGGGATTGTCTCTGGGTGCCTTACCATTCGGATGAACTGCTCTGCCAGATGCTTGTATGTACAAGTGAACTTCTTGTACCAGTAGTTGTGGATGTTATCTATTCCTGGAGTTCACCAGTTATGAGAGTTCTTGATTGTCTGTTTTACTTCTTCTCCCACCTTCTCATTTCTTGTACGTCCTTGGTTTTCTTGCATTCTAGTTCTGTCCAGGTGGCTCGGCTGTTATGTCTTACTTCCCTGCTCCATATGTTTCCCCAGAACTCCTCAATCTTCTTCTTCTCAGGTGGTCCATTCCCTTCTTTCCCATCTTCTCCAAGATTCCTGTAGAAGCCTCTTTGGTCCTCATCGAAGATTCGGTTTATTTTCCTCTGGGAGCTCTCTTTGTATCTTTGTATCTGAGGGCAAGGAGGTTCTGCTTCTGTGTGTCCAAGTACTCTCCTATTCTCTGATTTTTTGTCTCATGTTTGCTGTGGATGCTGTCTCTCTTGAGGATGCTCTTCACTTTTCCAATTAATTTCTTACTCCTATTGCCGTGTTGGTACTGGGTCAATTGGCCTATCTTGACTCTTAATTCTTCTATCTTCTGCTGAAGTCTTCTTTCCCAAGCTGGTGGTTCCTTCTCTTTTCGGTTCTTCTGCTGCTGGTCTCTCGCTTCTCTTCCATTAATCCTCATATCTGCTACTGCAGCACAATACAGGGCTGTGTGGATGGCCTCCAGTGTTGCACCATTGCTGTTGAGGTAATGTGGTATTATGTGCCGATTCAGGTGGTCTGTGACTCTCCACGAGGTTCTATTGGGTCTCTGCTTCGGTATTATGCAGGTCTTTGTGGGGTCCATTCCTTCGAATTCTGTCAGGGCCTTCTTCCACTCATCCTCTATTCTGGATATCATAACGTCATCTCTTTCCACTTCAGTTGCTGCGGGTTGTATTTCTTCTTCTGGTGGCAGTATGTTCTTTCTCCTCTGGTTCCATATTCTTTATCCTTTGTAGTTGATTGCTTACATCCTGCTTAATTTTTTTCAAGATTGCTGGAGCTATCAGGTTCTTTGTGATGATGATCCTTCTCTGGTCTGCTATTCACTGTTTAGTGACCTGAATATTCGCGAATTGTTCCAGCCACTTGGTATGTAGTCTCACCCCATAAGTTGTCATATTGGTCTCCAGTTTCGTTATTTTGTAGTATGCTTGCATGATCTGTGTATTCATTTCGATGCTCCACTTCATGTGTTGCCGTTTTCTCCCTTCCTGGGTGGTCATTAGTGCAGTTGCACAGGAAGCCCTTCCAGCTGGTGGGACTGGATGGTCTTGCCCTTCTCTTGTGGTAGCCATATGGGGGACAGCGGCACTCGCTCCGCTGTCTTCCTCAGGAGACCGTCTCTGATTTTTCGAACCGACCCCTCTGCCTTAGGTCTGAATGTGAGTGACTTTATCCTGCGCCACACTCGATGCAGTACGATTAATATTTCGCTGCGACATCATCCATTTATGGAGGTCGACCTGTTTAGCTTCAATTTATGTCCAGTGGTAGTTCTCAGGAGTGACACCAGATGGCGCCAGAATCTGCCTTTGCTGCCACTCCGACCTTGTGGTGGGTAGGTCCCTTGGAGCAACTTTCACAATGTTTTTATTTTATTTTATTAATTTTTATTACTATTAATTTATTTATTATTATTAGTCTAATTGATTACTATTATTATACCGGTCTCCCAGTGAGATGGAGCCGCGTTTGCTTCCGCCAAGGCAGCATTCGAACCCAGATCAGGCTGGTAACCACTGATAACCACTGAGCCATCGTGCCCCTTATTATTATTAGTAGTAGTAGCAGCCATATGGTGCAAGGAAGCCTGAGGCTTATGCTGCACTTGCCAAAAAAAATTCCCAAGTCACCCTGAGAGAGAGAGAGAAGTAGAAAGGAATCACCAAGAAAGAGAAGAATGATGATATCTGGCTCAGGACCCTGGGTGTGCCAAGCCCCTACTCACCAGAGTAGGGGCTTGGCACACCCTGGGGTGATACTCGGTCTCAGATGAGAATAACAAGGTCCCCCCCTCACCAGAAACTTGGGTTTTTTCATCAAGCAAAACAAGGAAACTGACCAGAGAATGCACATGCAATTTACAGACATAATGTACACAGGTAGGGTGAGGTAATTCTTTGGTGGCCTATTAATACAACTAGGTTTTTTTTTTTTTTTTTTTAAATCAGGTTTTTCCTGTTTATATACTTAAATCTTCTGTAAATTTTTGAGCAGCAAGCTTATCAGCAGATAACCTCTCCCATTAATACTCAATACATTAATACCATAACATTTCTTCTAACACTATAAAATGTTCTGCACCATCAATCTTTTGATGGAAGACCAAGGCTTTTCCTTTCATGCTGCTTTTAATTGGTCTACTGATTGCAGTTCTCTGTTGTCTTTCTTGCATAAACCACACTCATGCATTGTTCACCGATCTTTGATTTTGGTTCTTTGAAGTTGAGTGAGAACTTATGACACTTGTGAAAGCAACTGGTGCAAAATCCTGTTATTTTTATTTATTTTTTTTTTACCATCTTTTACAGTTGTCTTGTTCACACCTATCCTATCCACAGAAATTTGTTTTAGAGACTTAACTTTATATACTGAACCTCTTTAAAACATACTTTCGGATGTGAACCATCCAACAGTATGTTTTAAAGAAGGAAGGTAGGAGCATCAGTTAAGTAGAGGTCTATTAAGACAGCTTCAACTGTAAGCATTACACTGTGCAGTGCATAGAAAGAAATGCAAAAATATGCTGCATTTCTTGGTGATGATGATGATGTCAAATGTGCCAAATGTTTATTTGTATCTTTCAACATAGAACACAATCTTCCTGTGAAGATTATGAAGATACATTGTGGAAGAACTAAAACAACAGGTATTGATAGTGAAATTGCATAGATAGAGAAAGAATAGGTAGTAATAGCTTTGAAGAATGGCCCATTTTTGATTGCTAAAGACAGCAGTAACCTTTGAGTCATTTACTATTTTCCTTCTTAATTAGTTTGATGCTATTTCAGGTGACCTTTTCCATTCTATTATCTTCACTTATTGATATATCACTGTTCCTTTCCACTGGGCCAGATATGTATAGTAAAACCATTTCAGCCAGCATTTCACAGAATGGACCCTTTCAGCTTTACTTTTCTCATCCTTAATCCTCCCCCTTCTTTTTTGAAGTTCAGTTTATCTGCTATGCAGACGACTTTAAAAATCTGGGCCAATCTAAAAATCTAAGACCCTTGAGGAGGTCACTACTAACAATCAGTTAATTAATCATTGCTTTATTAGCAATTGTAAAAAATATTTCATGTCATCTCACTATCTCCAAAAAAAGCCTCCTTTCCTAATTTCCCTGAATATTTCTGTCCAAACAGTTCTCAAGGTCCCTGTGCATAAAGACTTGAGCATATTACTTTGATAAGAAATTTCATTTTTTATACCCATATACAAAAACTTAAAACCGCTTATCTGAAAAGAACCTAGCTATTAAGGCAAAATCTGGTACATATTAATAATTTCAACTATTATCCAAAAAATATATCATGGTGTTTGTTTACTTACAGTGGTGGACAAAAACACTGCATCACCTTAAAAAAGTAACATTTGTAGTGAAACGTATAAGTTATTGTTTGATTACAGTCATTTTGTTTGTTGCAAAGCAAAGGTATTGCATCAGATAATGCTTCTACTGCATCAGACAGAAATTGCAAGGTATTGCATCAGCCATTTCTATAAATATGGTGTTGGTATGGTATATACACTCATTAGTATCCTGTTTTGCAGAGGTGTAAGCAGGCTCCATATGTTCAGTTGACACCAAGAAAAAAAAGTGTAGCTGTTGCTCTGTCCCAGAAAGGGCTTTCTACACGTGCTATCACTGATAAAATAGACTGCCACCAGTCAACAGTATCTCCGGGTGCTGAAATTAAAGCACGAAACCAGTAATGTGAAGAGAAGACATGGGTTAGGCCATAAGAGAGTGACTATGCCTTTCCAAGATCGATATTCAAAATGACTATGCCTTTATAATCGCCATGCTAGTGCTCTTGATCTAAAACTGGACTTTGAGATAGCCTCTGGTGTTGAAACAAGTGTATGAACTATCCAAAGACAACTTTCGGAATGTGGTCTGCATGCTCCAAGAAGCCTTTGTTGATTCAACAAATGAGGAAGAAGCAACTTGTTTGGGCTAAAATACATATTTCATGGACAAAAGAGCAATGGAACACCGTCATCTTTTCTGACGAATCAAAATTCAACCTGCATGGCTTGGATGGGAAGCGATAAGTCAGAAGATGAAAATCGGAGGCATACCATCCTGACTACGTAACCATCTGACCATCTGAGGCATACCATCCTGACTCCAGACCATCTGACCGCCAGTCAGGTGGTCTGGGGATGCATAACAAGAAAGGGGTGGGGCAAATTAAGTTTATTAATGGAACAGTGAATGCAGAAACCTACACTGCTATCTTGGAGAAGTGCCTGAAACCCATTATTAGGAATCACCACACAGGTGTGCACAACTGCATTTTTCAACAAGACTCAGCACCTTGCCACACAGCAAAATTGGTAAGTTTTATGCTATTTAGATTTAATGATGAGTTTGTCTTCTTGTCTCACAAGGCTTAAAACATACTTACACCAATGTTTTTCCTTGTTTTTCTCCCTTAAGGTGCAGTCATACCTCACCACTTATGTTTAGAATTAATGAACAATGGTAGAAATTAGTATTTTTATTTATTTTTTTTTTTTGATCAAGTACAAATATATCAGAAAGATCATTTATTGATTTTGTTTTTAAAAACTTGTATCAAATGAAATAGTGACAATTTAGCCACACCTGGCCTCTGTTTACAACATATGTGTAAGGAATATAATACATAAGCCTGATGGCTTGATGGCTTCCAGGCAAAACTTTACTTGTATATTGAAAAAGCAATTAACTGCTAATTTCCGACAAGAAATACAAGAGCTTCAAAAACAATATACAATCCAAGACCATAAATAATTAGAAGTGTCCCAGGTAACTTTTTAAAACCAAAAATGTTTTGGGGGATTGCATGAGAAAAGTTATAATCTTGATTTCTGCCATAGCAGCAAAATTTATTTAATAAGAAATTTACTTTACTCTGTGTTGATTTAATTTATCTATATCTGTTGAAATTTTTTGAAATGGCAACTCTTGATTGATTTTCCAAATTAATCTCTGAAATGGGACTACAACCCTTCAGAGGTTGTGGTCTCATTAAGAAAGCAGTGGGTTGCAATGTATCTTCCAGATACGCTGCCAATTTTTTTAATAGCTTTTGCATTTTTCAAATAGTGTCACACTTAGTTGAAAGTTTTAATTATATTTTATTATTTTGTTAATGTTTTTAAACTTAATTTGTTAACATACATATTTTTAGAAATTAAATAAAAAAAACTTGAAGTAATTTCAGTTTATTTCAAATATGAGTACACTTTTAAATAAAAGAGAAAATCATGTTATAATATAAAAACAAAATAGAAATTCTAGTTCAAGAACAAAATGTGGTAGATGATGTAATAAAACATTCACACTAATCATTATCAACATTTTGCAGCATTTGAGTGCAGTTACTACATATCATTGCTGCATGTTCTATGCAAAAAAGAACATTGCAACACTTACAGAAAAACTTAGAAAAATTAGATTTTTTTTTTTTTTTTTTTTTTTGAAGAGTAACATGTTGAATAGCGTTTTCTCTTTTTTCCGATGGATGTATCAGGCTCTTTGGGATCATTGGCATGCGAAGCTTGTTGAAACTCTTACACTTTCAAATGAAGTGCCTTGTAGATCCCAGTATTATGATCTGATCTTCTTATCTCCTCAGACCCAAGACTGGTGACTAGGTTTCCCAAAAACTTCCTCCTGCATTGAGCCTCTTGTTTGTTTCTTTTTTGGATAATTTGTGCATTTATGATCATTTAAATTCAGCACGGTATAAAAAACAACCATAGGTCAGTGTTTTGAATTTCTTGCTACACTATACATAGCAGTTGTTTTATCAACAACATCCACACCCAATTTGGTGCTGTTGTAGTGTGAGATAATTTCAGGCTTTCTTGAATCTGGATAAATGGCTTTATCAAAATGCATACTTGAAATCAGTTAACATTTTTCCCTTTTCTTGGAATATGTGAGTCTATTGTGCAATCAGTGTCGAACACAAACAAGTTAGGTTTCTCTCGTCTGATTTTGGTGGCAATGAACTTGAATAGAAGTTGTGGCTTATTTTTTCTTAACGTATGAACATATGACGGCCTTTGTTTCTTCAGATCTTTTACATTCAAATCTTATTTTGAATGTCAGAAAACCAATTATCAGCAGTGATATTACACCCAGTCTTGAAGATAGGTTCTGCAGGCTTCATCACAACATCTACCGATTTGTTGCTAAATCAGTACAGACTTCAGGCTGTTTCCCTGCAGTAATTTCATGGTTCAATGTTATAAAACTTGAGCATCAACCATACAAAAAATTTTAATGCTGTACTTATTAGGGTTTGAGGGAATATACTGCCTAAATCAACAATTTCCCCTGAATCCGGCTAGCATTTCATTTTGCCCCAAGGAATAACAAGCTTTGTAGTTTTCAACAAATTTTATAATAACTTCTCTCACAGCTGCCAACTTGTTGAGCTTGAAGCAGTCTCCACGGGTCTGCTTGTCATCGAATCATATGCAATTATTAAGGAATTTGAACCCTCGCAGAGGCATCGTCAATCAGCAACATTCTATACCCATTCCATTTGTAGCCCACTAAATCTTCTGAATTTTTTTTTTAGAGGCCCACTAGGTCCTCTAAATTTTGTTGGTTATTCTTGAGTATTCTGGCCAAATAAATTATACCTAAAAAATGCCTTTAGTTCTGTAATGTTCATTGTTTTTCCATCTCTTTGGTGGGTGTAATTGCCTTGTATGGATTCTATGCATTTATTAGTGTTTACTGATACCAGGTTCAATATTTCATCATCAATAAAACAGTTCCATGCATCATACTCCGTTTTTGCATGTCTACCTTCTTTTCTTACTAATACCAATTGGGACAATACATTTTGTGGTTTTCTTCTTGGATATAGAGCCACTTGGTTTTGTTTTGTTTTTTTTTGTCTTTCCAACAAAAAATTTATCTTTTCCATTGGCAGTATCTTTGCTATCTTCACTGTTGGAAGCATCAATTTCTATTTCAGAGTTTTCAGAATGTGTTCCAACATAGTCCTCATCAGCTACAACGCCTTCATCATCAAAATCATATACTTCATTGTTATTATCCGAATCATCTGTCTCTAAAAAAAGTCTTACTTCTGCAACATCGTCAGGGTTGGATAAATTATAAAACTTTTTCACTGTTGTATGATCCATACTCATATTTATAGAAACAAAAAATAATCACAGTGAGTTGCTGTACTGACAGATGCAAAAAAGCAGAGTTCTGAAAACATCAAACAAAAACTAATACCGGTAGAGCTGTTGTAACAACATTTGTGGAAATTGTAGAGGGTAAATTTACTTGAAGCTATACGGACACTCAAGGTCATACTTGTTTATACCTTGAAATTATGAAAGAAAATATCACTCATGTATCTCACAGATATATGGCAACCTCCAAAGGGTTAATTTCTTAATGAAATTAAATAATTAAAGATTATTCTCAGATGTTTTGTGGTACTTCTTGTACCACTTCTGTTAATTCTTGTAATGCTGTCCTTATAACACCATCAGCCTCACATATTTATGTGAGGATACTGACTATATGTGCAGCAAAATTTCTCACATTTTGAAATTTATATTTCGCATAAAATTAAATTTTATAATTATCTTCTCAAAAATTTATTAATTCAGCAGTGCTTTGTAAAGCATTTATGTCCAGTGCGACTCTGTAGGTACTGTGCTTTCATGAATATGGAACACAAAAATCTCAAATTCCTTATTATATTTTGATATTTTTTAAAAGCTTCTGCTAATATTTATGACTGATCCACATTTTTTTAAAATATTTATTCTCAGAAAAATATAACTTTTTTTTTTAATTCTGAAGAATATAGTGAGAGAATCTTTTTTTGCACTACCTTCAATTCTGACAGTTACATGATTGGATCGTGTTGCAATGTCCCTTCACTGCCAAAAGGCCAGGGGTTAACACTTATAGAGATGATAACTAGCAGATATACTACAGAAATAAATAAATTGCCATTAAGTGATATAGGACATAAAACAAATTAAATGAAATAACATCAAGTGACAAAAAACATTAATAAGACAATACAGTGACTTCCATAATGGCATTAGGTCACATAAAAATATTAAGATGACATAAAAATTGCATTAAATGAAATTACATTAAATAAATGTGTAATGTAACGTTTAGATTAAATTAACAAAATGACACTTGAAAGTCCCGATTTTCTTCTTCGCAGCTTGTGGGAGAGAACAGCATGAATGGAGGCAGTTGAAGCACACACCACTGGCTCCTTTCCCAGTATGCTCAGTAATTAATTGGAGCATCAAAGTGGCGAGTGCAGGGCATGTTGGCTTGGATGCAATGAAGAGAAGGCTTTTCATTTTGTAGACTGTTCAGACAGTCATTGACTATTCCTCCAGTAAGGAATAGTCAACGACCTTATCGTGTCATGTTTTCTGTTTGTTAAAAGTGAGTTTCAGACAGCTTTCCAGTATCTTGCCAGACA
This sequence comes from Mastigoproctus giganteus, assembly GCF_048544385.1. NCBI lineage: Eukaryota > Metazoa > Arthropoda > Arachnida > Uropygi > Thelyphonidae > Mastigoproctus > Mastigoproctus giganteus. The sequence continues at coordinate 59,459,862 of NC_143580.1, forward strand.
TACAGTAAACCCTCGATTTAACGGACCCCGATATAACGGATTTCGGATTTAACGGACCGGACAAATAATAATACAGTAATGTACATATTAATCTCGACCATATTATATTTTTTAGGTTATACAAAACTTCAGTTAATTAAAAATTAATAATAATTACCTATTTCCATTATTGTTTTGATAATTACCTACTTTTATTTTTATAATCAAATTCAGGAAATTGTTTTTTTATTTTTTCTTAAAACATGTTAAAATAGCTGTTTTCTCAGATTACAGATAACAGGTAAGAGCAGGCGGTGACTTGTGAGCTGAACATGTCTCGGGACAATATTATTATTGTTATTTGTTTTTTTTTTAGGAGCATTAGCAACTAAGGCCATATTGCTCCGGGATATGCGGTGGTCATTCCCTGACCTTTCCGCATCCTCCGTATTTGGTGGTGACGGACTCGAACCCCGGTCTAATCAAGAAGTGTGTGCTACGCACTGTTGCCCCTTCCCACCTGGCTACGGAGGCGCCTCTCGGGACAGTAAACTGCAGGGCTACCGACTCACTTTGTTTCGGTCTCAGTCTGCCGCAAGCTATCATGCAGTCAGGTTGTATACAGAGTGTTTCTGTGATTTCTGAATTTTGACTTTATTTATTAAATAATTTTGCAATCCTTACAATTTAAAATGTCATCAAGTGATAGAGGAATTAAAAGAATGCGTGAACATAAATGTGGCACAGAAATTAGAGTTAATTGAGAAATTAGAACATGGCATCTCAGTAGCACATGTTTGTGAAATTTACTGCATAAAAAAACAAACTGTTTCTAATATCCAAGGCCAAATCAAAGGCCAAATTTCAACATTTTATATTTACAACAGAATACTACATATTCTTTATTATAATTTAATAATTTTATATTATACAGTACGGTATATTGTATTAAAGCTTTTTTTTTTTTTTTTTACATTAAGAACAATAAAAAATGCCCACCCCAGGTTACATTCAATTTAACAGACACCCCTTCTCCCTTATTAGTTCGTTAAATCGAAGGTTTACTGTATTATCCTCATTTTCGTAATAATTACACAATACACCAACCGATGTTATAAATAGTATTATGTTTATTAAAATTAAAATAAAATAAATTCCAATAAAAATTCCAATGATATTTAAGGATGTGCCGTACGATAAGCCTCACTGTTGAAAAAGGAGGCGGATGTCTCTGAAAGCTACGGTATTTTGGCGCTTTTATCATCCTGTGTTTCATCTACATTGTTTTATTGTAAATAATTCTTTGCAGTTTAAATTCATATTATATTGTACAGTCAGTTTTTATCAGTTTTTATTGGAATTTGTTTTATTTTAATTTTAATAAACATAACACTATTTATAACATCGGCTGGTGTATTGTGTAATTATTATGAATATGAATATTCCCAACCCCAGAGGCCTATTTGAAGATGTATTATCCTCTCTGACCCTGAACCTCAAAATGGGACTCATCAGAAAATAGAACTGTCTATACTTGTCTCAATGTCTATACTTTTTTTGACCTATATATAAACAGTTATGTTTAATCATGTCTGTCAAAAAGAACTTTCTTACAGGTTTTCTTGTATAGCCTTCACCAAAACAGCTGTGACATGGCAGATTTGAGATTCAGCCAGTTTATTCTTAGGTCTACATCAGTATTTCTCAGATTCGTTTTACTTTCTCTTACTAGCAGAATGTCATCTGTTTCAAAAGTTTTTTTAAATTTTTCCATAACTAACTGAGATTGAAGCATTCAACGAATGGAATTATAACTTCATATAGCAACATTTTAAAATACTATTCTGTAGTATTATTCTGGCAAATAAATGTTGCTTTATATAAATTCCAGAAATCCAATTGTATTATGTAAAAAATACTAAATACAGTGAATTCCGGTCAATCGGGGCAGCTGTTTATTTGGGGCAAATCTTAAAAAACAGAATCCAATCGTAAAAATAGCCAAGGTTTACTTCACTTAATTGGGACAACATGCCGTTTAATCGGGGCAGGAGACTGCAGCACTGGAGTTTACCCTACGATTGTCTGCGACCGTACCATGTGGTTCAGTCGGATTTCTGGAGGTCACAACCATAAAACAATTAGCACTCACCTGTTTATTGGGCATTTCTGTTAGTGCAATTTATCATAAACAGATAGTAAACTCGATCTTATTGAATTTGTGATAATACCAACAGCTGGAATTCTGTGGGTTATTATAAATTCATTCATATTTTTATATCTTCAGTCATATAAAAAAATTAATTTTCAGAATCTTCTCTTCATTCCTATTTTTAAAGCTTCGTAACTTGTTACTCCATTCTCACTTGTGCATATAATGTTACTTGCAATTTGTGTGTGCCGTTTTCTTTGTTATTGACTGTTATCTTTTTACTGGTTTAAATTTTAAACCCCACCCACAAATGTCAGTGAACAGAAATGTCAACTAGTTAGTATGTACATATTACAGTATGTATTAATTATTCCAATTATCACGTATATTCTTCCGATTTTCACGTATCATTTAATTTTTTAATTGGTAAGGTAATAAATGGTAAATTTGTGCTTAATATATCTTTACTTTTATAGCCTGTGGATAATATTCCTCCTATTTTTGCTAATTAGAATCAAATTAAAATTCAATTCACAAACATGATCACAATGACTGGCGCTTACTACATATCGTATAGTGAACAGTACTTTACTATGGTGAGTCCATCATAACATGATTTGATAGTACAGTGAGCCAATTGTAAAGCGGGGGTTCATTGTATTTTTAACTATTTACGTGAAACTTCGGATAATTGGGGCAGCCGCTTAATCGGGCAAAAATGCACTAGTCCCGATGTGTCCCAAATAACCAGAATCGACTGTACAAATAATAAAGTTTGTCCTAATTAATCTGCATGGAACTGTACAAGTGGTATACAGTGAAGCGACCCAAAACTTAAAAAAAGTTAAATTCCCTATACTTAATGTTAGCGATACTGCTTTATTTTATTATTTAAAAAAAATACATTTTTATTTTATGTCACAAATGAATTTATACTGTAAACTCTTTCAGGGACGCCTTGAAGTTGATCCTGACAGAGATCGATTACTATTTAAACATATGTGTTATGAAATGGAAAAGCTGCACAATGGGGATGATGTTACATTTCATGATGTGCTGAAGTATGTGTACTACAATTTTTGCAATATACATATATAAATGTTCTCTTTATACTGTGGCATGACTACTAGGACAGAGGAGTTAACAACTAATCGATTTAATAATAAATAATTGCTAGCCATATTTAGCAGGCATGTAAGCTTGAACTAGGGTTAACTCAAATGTGTATATGTTCCTGCACTTGACCACTCAACTGTCAGGCAAAATCACTAATCAGCTTAAAGCATACAATAGAACATCCAATATTGAAAGAAATTGTCCCTTGCTAGATTTTTGAAATCTAATACAGGCAGTTCTCACTTTATGAGTTCCCGGGTTTATGAGTTTTTCCCCCCCAAGTATCAAGTATCAACAAAATCGAAAATATGAACATTAATTGCAAAAAACAAATGTTAAAACATTCATAAATACTGCATTCCAAACCACGTGCACAGCTATACAATACAGTGTACCCAGCTTCATGATATTAATCAGTTCCAGAGACATCATCGTATCATTAAAATATCATAATGTTGAACCCAATAACACATTGTTTTTTGATAATTCGTTTCAAGGTCTCGGAAGTTGAAATTTTCGCTGTATAACTAAGCTATTCATCTCTCTATAATGTCATTTTTAAGGTCATGAGCGTGACCTTAAGGCCATATAAAAGGTCGTGAAAGTGGTTTGAATTGTATTAGTTACCAATGCAAATCATTAAAATGCACTACACTTTCATCGTTGTCATATGTTCCGTTATAAGAATAAATTTTAAATGCCTTTGTGATATTTTTCTGAAGCACATTTCTGGAGATCACTCCCATAAAACAATAAAAACGATTTGCACTTTCCGTTTATTGGGCTCTTCTGTTACTGCAAGCAATTATAAACGGGTAGTAAACTCGATCTTCTTGCATTTGTGAAATACCAATAGCTGGAATTGTGTGGTTTTTTTTAAGTTATTATGGTGAAATGTGTTCCCCCTTTACTGAAATCTTCAATTATAAAAAACATAAATACATTTTCAGAATATTCTCTTCATTCCTTTTTTTTTTAAGCTTCATAAACTTGTTATTCCATGCAAATCGTGTTAGTTGCAATTTGTGTGTGCCATTAAAAAATTCTTATGCATGCAATCGTGAAATGTATAATTAAAAGAGAAGATTATCTTGGAAACAAATGCCTCTTGAAGCATTTCTGAAGAAGACGACTCCTTGTGCAACGAACCAATTATGAGTGATCAACAAGTGTGCATTTAGTCGATGATGACGAAGAATAAACATTCTTTAACATTTGTAAGTTGTAAATTATTTCTATATTATTATAATTTGCTTGATTTTACAGGCTGCATTTCATTTCTTTAGATAAATCAATCATTGTTTAAACATAAACTAATTAGCTAACTAATTTCATTGTTTTAGAATGTAACCCCTATTTTAAACCTTATATCTATGGGAAATAAATTCCCACTTTATGAGCACGCACTAGGAACAAATTAACTCATAAAGTCAAGAACTACCTGTATTGAAGAAAACTGCTGGTTATTATAAAGTGCATAATTTCCAAAAGATGATGCAGTATTCTGACAGAGTGGCAAAGTAGTGTTGCCACTGCATTGATAGCATATCACAAATCTCGATAAAGTTTTCCAAGCAATGAATATTAAAAGTAACAATAAAGAAAGCTGAAGTTCATCACTTTCACAATAGTAGTCCAGGATCCAAGGCTCATTTGGCTGCTACTGGGTGTCACATTAGTTTGCTATAAGGCTTCACTATCAATATTACTGTACATAGTGGTCATAAGGTTCCAGTATGCGTTTAATATCTTTAATGTTATCTTGTGTTGTTGTTTCAGCCATGATAAATGTAAAGCTTTATTTCTTTCTGCAGTGAAAAAGCATTTTCTTTTTAAATATGTTATTTTTCAAGATATATGTTCTTTAAACTCTACTCTGATTTTTGACTCACCTTGTATATTCATAAAAGAATATAGAGCTCAGTTGATTATACCACCGAGAATACAATTCAGGATTTTACGTCTATATCTATCATTGGTGCATAATAGAAGGGTTTGTGTTATAATTTGTAAATAATTGTAACTGAAGGATATGGAAAAAATCTGTCCACTGTGAATATCCTATTAGTAAGAGGAACTAGTTAGCATTAGCATTAGTAGAGGCATATGATGCAAGAAAGCAAGCTTATGCAGCATCAGCCAAAAAAAAAAAAAAAAAAAAAACCTCTCCCATTTCACCCTTCCGTTCATTCCAAATACCTGTCCAGCTGAGCTTTAAATTTATTTAGGCTATCAACTTCCACAACAAAGGATGGAAGTCTGTTCCACCAACCAACTACTCACTGGCTAAAGTCAAACTTCCGCACATCTAGCCTACATCGGTCTTTCCTCAATTTGAATTTATGCCCTTCAGGTGATTATTCTGAGCAAGAGAAACAATCCCATCAGTACTGAGCATGCTCAAACCATTCAAGGCTTTATACACCTCAATCAGATCACCTCGCAGGTGTCTAGTCTCCAGACACTGCAATTTGCAAAACTTAAGCCCTCTTCATAAGACCAACCATTCGTTCCATTCACTAATCTTATTGCCCTTTTCTGTACTCATTCCAAAAGCTCTACATCATTCTAAAAATGAGGCTGCCAGACATGTATACAGTACACAAGGTGTAGCCTGACCATTGCCTTATACAAGGGGATAATCAAAATCTTATCCCTGCTAGAAAAATTCCTGTATATCATTGACAAGACACCACGAGATACTCTTGCAGACCATCTACACTGCTCAGAAAACTTCATATCTCCCTGCACAATTACCCCTAGGTCCCTTTCGTTCTCTACCACTGTCAGTGTAGTACCACAGAGTTGATACATTGCTCCGAGGTTGCTGTTTCCCATATGTAGTACTTTACATTTGTCAATGTTAAACTTCATTTGCCACCTCTCAGCCCATCTGCTCAACTTTTCTAGATCCTGTTGCAGCAACGTACTGTCATTAGTGTCCTTAACAACACAAACTTCATATCGTCTGCATACTTGGACATTAAGCTTGATACACCATCATCAGTATCATTTATAAATACAGAAAACAACAATGGACATCCCTTTATCCATAGCAGCAATTTGCCTCCAATGCCACACTGCTTGAATTTGTTCAGCAGTCTTCCATGTGCAACAGTACAAAAAGCCTTTCTAAGATCCAAATATATGATATCAAAGTTATTCCCTACATCCAGTTCCTTTGTGACCACATCATAGTATCCAATCAAATTGGTCTGGCAAGACTTTCCCTTAACAAAACCATGCTGTGTCCGAGCTATAACAGAAGTCTTGTCTAAATGATCCTGCAGTGCTTCTTTAACCAGTGCCTTTAATTTTCCTGGAATAGAAACAGAAGTTAAACTAACAGGTCTATAATTACTTGTGTCATCCTTTGATCCTCCTTTGTGAATTAGGGTCACATTTGCACATCTCCAGTCCATGGGTACCTCCCCTGAGTCCAAAGAAGCTCTCATAATTATGGCTAAGGGTTTGCTGACTTCCTTTGCTGCCTCCTTTAATATAACTGGATAGATCCCATCCACCCCAGGTGCCATTTTTATGTTTATTTTCAACAATTTCTCCTCCACTTTCCTCTCAGTTATTACAAAATCATCTAGCTCACTGCCAGAGTTTAATTCACCTCCGGCATTACCCTCCCCGAATAATTCCTCATGTGTTAATGTAGATGCAAAATACTCATTTAGTTTATTAGCCACCTGAGCAGGATCAGGTGGCTAACAAACAGTTGAATCATCAATATCCAGTGAACCAATCTGATTCATCCCTTTCCTTCTAGAGTTTACATAGGTAAAGAACTCTTTGCTGTTTTTCTTTGCATCCTTTGCCAAAGATTTCTCATAATCTGCCTTTACCTGCCTAATCTCCTTTGTGACTTCGTTACAGACCAGCTTATATTTATCAAAGGCTTACATGTCACCCATTAATTTATATGTATCCCATGCATTTTTATTCTCTGCCATATGTCTCATAAGTTCATCTGACTTCCATTTAGGCCTAAACCTTGAACGATATTTCTTAGTTGGTGTGTAAAGCCTTATAGCTTCCAAGATAAATTCTTTGAACTTCCCATTTTGAATTTGCTGTTGGTAACATCATCAGTTGGTTCCACCGTATAGAATTTAAATACTGTCTCAGACCACCGTAGTCGCCTTTATGAAAGCAAAAACCCTTCCCTTTACCCCTGATGGTAGTTACCTCTTTGAGTAAATCCCACTTCAGCACACTGTGATCACTGCCACCTAGTGGTTCCTTTAGCTGCAGATCCTTAATGCATGAAGAATCACTACTGATAATCAGATCAATTATTTTCTCCCTCTAGTTGCCTCCCAAACATGCTGATGTAGAAAACAATCATCCAATAAATCCCTAAAAGCCTTGCTAGTGTGAGTGACCAACTCACAAATTGCAGTCAATTAAAAAGAATTCCAGTCCACTAATCAGAGAGTCTTATAATGGGAAATTAAAATCCCCTATTATAAGACTCTCTGATTTACTGGCCCACTCTATTTCCCTGTACAGTTTCTTATTATGCTCATCAGAGCCTATAACACACTCCTACTCAATTTTGATCTCCCAAAGTTTATGTCACACTAAACTGACTCGACACTGCACTGTCTAGCGATGTCAACTGGCTTCACTTCCTTGGATTTTATGTGTTTCTTAACTAATGGCATAACCCCTCCTCCCTTCCTATCCTGTTTATCCTTCCTGTACACAATGTACTCCCCAAATTCCAGTTCTGCATTCCTTATATCTGTGTGACACCACATCTCTGATATCCCAACAATATCTGCCTTTGATGTTTTGAGCAACATCTCGAATTCATCAAATTTATTTACCAAACTCCTAGCATTGGTATATACATGCACCTGTTCCTATTCTTAGCTACCCTAGCACAACCCATGTGTTTACTTGTACCTCAATGACTCCCACCAGTCTCTAAAATATCTTGCATCTTGTTTTTCCAGGCTTCTGCTCATTCCAGTAGTAGCAGTGCAAGAATCACTTTCGCTTCTGCCAGTGGCTACTGTTAATCTATTAGTCTTTGTATCTCCCCAAGCTAGCAGTTTTCCAACCCACCTAACACTGCCTCGATAGCATCAGCAAATATTCTTGCACCCTTTGTATTTAAGTGTATCCCATCCCTGTAGAAGCAGTCTCCCCTGTGAACAAGTACAGACCAGGCTGAAAAAAATTCTACCCCCTTGAGCCTTGCACAATCTTTCCAGGGCCGAATTGATCGACAAGGCTCTCATCATATACTCCCTCCTATTTTGGCTGGGCAGAATTGCAGACTCTTTCAAATTCAGCCCTAATTCACGGCTTTTTTTGAACATAGCCTTTTTCAATATACAACATACTTTTTTTCAATATAGTTTTGCATGTACTCAGAAATACTGGACTAAAGCTACAACTAGTAGGCTTTAGTCTGGTATTCCTGAGCACATGCCATCCAACTTTATGCCATATGGAGGGTGCTTTCCAACAGTTGGAACAGAGTTTGGGGAAGGAAATTAAAGATATAACTTGAATGAACTTTGCCAAAGATGACACATTTAAGTTTTTACACATCAAAATTCTTGGCATTATGCACAAATAAACCTGAATTTTATGGATCCTCGTTTAAAAAGATATTATATTTTTCAGACAGCTCTTTCAGAAGCCAGTGGGGATGGAGGGGTGTTCATTATATTATTAGAGAAGTAAAACAAGGAAGAAAAATCATCTAAACAAATTATTTTGCAGCCTGAGCTTAGGAAATGTATTTGTGATGTTATATTATAAAAGAAACCACTCTTAAACTAACACAACCAAAAGGAATTCACATTAAGTAGATCACACATACACATTGAAAAATAATAACTTCATATAAATGCATTCATGTTTCCACTCACTGATGAAGTTAAAAGAATGTTAGCAAATGTCTGAAGATAGGTGTAAAAGTAGACCATCATAACAGTTTGTACTAAGATAACTGCTTTCAACTTGTGGCCATATTGTCATGCTTTTAATTCTAATTTTAGATTTATGATTCCACCCAATTTTGACTAAATATTCATTTATTTAACATGGCAGTGTTTGTGAAAAGCATTTATATACATAATTATATAGCCTACATTATAAAATTCTTATATTTTGTCAATTGTAGAATCTATTTTAGTAATTAAAGGTTAAATTTTTAGTGCTATCATTGTAGTATGGCAAATTAAAAAAAAAGGAAGAGGCTTAGATTTAAAGCTGTTTTTTACATTTCATCCTCACTACAACAATGAATATAGATGTGACATTTAAAAAAAAAAAGAAATTTTCTGTCTTTTTAAACAAGTCCCTTGTGGTTAGCCCCTATTTGTTTCCTTAATGACTATCATAAAATGAATAATATAGCCTCGATATTTTTGTTTTGCATTAACCCTCTAGCTGGTGCATCTCTAAAAGTTACACTAGCTGATGCATGTGATTTCACCATGATACCATGGAAATGTTTGGAATAAAAGCAATGAATTATTTAAAATTGGACACTTATTAATGTATTCATGTTTACAGTACAGGGGTTTTAGGAAGAAATAATTTTTAATTATTATTTTAATTAATTTTGTTTATAAATTAACATTAAACCAGAATTAAAAATCATTACAATAGTTAGTAGATATTTTCATAAGATATAAATGCATACAGAGATATCTCGTGGAATCTTAAATATATTTGGCAAAAAATATATTTTAAAAAGTTTTCAAAATTTAAAAGCAAAAAAAAGTTTAAGAATAAAAACTTTAAAATGTTATAAATTTTGCAGTATATAATTTTTGTTTTAAAGATTTTTTAAAACAATTAAAGAATTTGAGAGTTAGCCAATTTACTTCTACCATTTTCCCATGCTTGACTGAATTTCCACAATCAAATACGTAATATATATATTTTTTTTATGAAAACCCCAAACACGAGAGGTATTAAAATCTATAGTACTTAGTACCATGCTTTGGTTGTAGGTTGAGTAAATGAGAGAAGATATTTCTGGTGCCTCCGTAGCCAGGTGGGCAGAAGCAGCAGTGCGTAGCACATGCTTCTTGATTAGACCGGGGTTTGAGCCCGTGACCACCAAATACGGAGGATGCAGAAAGGTCAGGGAGTGACCGCCACATATTCCCAGAGCAATATGGCCTTAGTTGCTAATGCTCCTAAAAACCAAATAACAACAACAGAAGATATTTGTTGACATTAGACTTAAACTTCTGTGGACTGTAATTTTCAGGAAATACGTATGAAGGACGGTTGTTCCAGAAAACAGCAGTTGAATGAATAAACAAGGAAGATGAAAAGTTGGTTCTGTGAGTTTGAAGTTGGACAGTTGTTGTTTGTTATTTGGTTTTTAGGAGCATTAGCAACTAAGGCCATATTGCTCCGGGGATATGAGGTGGTCATTTCCTGACCTTTCCGCATCCCCCATATTTGGTGGGCACGGGCTCGAACGCCGGTCTAATCAAGAAGCGTGTGCTACTCACTGCTGCTCCTGCCCACCTGGCTACTGAGGTGCCTAAGTTGGACAGTAAATGGATGTTGGCTGTTGGCGGCACGTGTTTGAACTGTTTTGAAAGAGAGAGCGTGAAATATAGAAGCCTATTCAGAAGAACAGTGCCCATACAAGTATCTGTAGAAATGGCATGCAGCAGAAACAGTATGTCTATGAGACAGCGAGTGGAGAGACTCTGTTAAAGATGAGTCATTAATTAACCTAACTGCCCTCTTCTGAATGGAATCTTGAAGCCTGAGAGAGAGAGGTTTTGGGGGCACCGCCCCAGATGTGGGAGCAATATTCCATGGGTGGTCACCCATATTTTGCTTGTTCATGGAGGTTATACCCAGGATTACTAACAGTCCCACCATCAGGAAGGTGCAACAGAGGATTTGGCTGTCACAGACCGTCTGGACTTCAACGAAATTGGGTCCCCTTGACTTGAGTTTCACCTGAATATCAGTTCCATCAGCGTTTGAGACTCCCAGGTACAGCTTGTCTGACATATCTGAGAGAATGTCTGTGACAACCTCAAGGACCAAATATATGTGAATCAGATCACAAATAAAAGTTGACAATAATTCTCTGAAATTGACAATATTGTATGCTGATGTAATCACAAAGGTTCTGGGAAGCTCTGGAAATACTCTTGACAGCCAAATCTAGATAATAGGACAATTGTTATAAACAAAATTTTGGCTCAACGTTTCTGACGAGGACAAAGCCTGCAACAGTATCATTCTTGAAATAATTGTAATAAGCTAATGTAGTAGTAGTAGTATTAATGGAGGTATGTGATGCAAATAAGCAAGTATATGAGCTTATGTAGCATCAGCCAAAAAAAACCAATTTCACACATCCATTCCCTCTAAAAGTTTGTCCAGTTTCTCCTTGAATTTATTTAAGCTATCAACTTCCACAGCGACAGATGGAAGTTTGTTTCAGCAATTAACCACCCACTGGCCAAAGGCAAATTTCTGCACATCTATTCTACAACCGTCTTATCTCAATTTGAATTTATGCTCCCTCAGGTTTGTAATCTGAGCAAGCGAAAGAATCCCTTCAGAATTCAGTGTGCTCATCCCATTCAAGGCCTTATATACTTCAATCAAATCACCTCACAGGTGCCTAGTCTCCAGCTGCAGTAATTTGCAGAACTTAACCTTTCTTGGCAAGAGGACCATTCATTCTCCTCACCAATCTTGTTACCCTTCTCTGTACATAATCAAGCAACTCTACATCCTTCCTAAAATGAGGCCTCCAGACCTGTACACAGTTCTCAAGGCATAGCCTGACCATTGCCCTATACTAAGGGATAATCACCTCCTTTTCCCTACAAACAAAATTTCTGTATATCATTGACAATACCCCCATGACCTGCTCCGGCAGCCTGTCTATATTGCTCAGAAAACTTCATATCTAATTGCACAATTACTCTCAGATCTTTTTCATTTTCTACAACCCTAAGTGCTCCTAAAAACCAAATAACAACAACAGAAGATATTTGTTGACATTAGACTTGGACATTAGACCACACAGTTGGTACATTTCTCTAGGGTTACTTTTACCCATATACAGTACTACTCATAGGTCGATGTCTAAACTAAACAATCTGAACAGTAGTAGTAGTAGTAGTAGTAGTAATAGTAGTGGCATGTGATGCAAGAAAGCAAGTGTATGAGCTTATGCAGCATCAGCCAAAAAAAAAAAAATCACACCATTCCCTCCAAATGCCTGTCCAGTTCCTCCTTAAATTTATTCAACCTATCAATTTCCACAACGACAGATGGAAGTTTGTTCCAGCAATTAACCACCCGCTGGCTAAAGGCAAATTTTCGCACATCTATTCTACATCTGTCTTTTCTTAATTTGAATTTATGCCGTCTTAGGTTCATAATCTGAACAAGTGGAAGGATCCCATCAGAATTCAGTGTGCTCAACCCATTCAAGACCTTATACACCTCAATCAGATCACCGCACAGGTGCCTAGTCTCCAGCCACTGCAATTTGCAGAACTTAAGTCTCTCTTGGTAAGAGGATCCCTTCATTCCCTTCAACAATCTTGTTGCCCTTCTCTGTACACACTCAAGTAAATCTACATCCTTCCTAAAATGAGGCCTCCAGACCTGTACGCAGTACTCAAGGCATGGCCTGACCATTGCTTTATACAGAGGGACAATCACCTCCTTCTCCCTGCTAGCAAAATTCCTATATATCATTGACAAAACCCCATGACCTGCCCTGGCAGCCTGTCTGCATTGCTCAGAAAACTTCATATCTGACTGCACAATTACTCCCAGGTCTTTTTCATTTTCTATCACCTTAAGTGTAGTACCACACAGTTGGTACGTTTCTCTGGGGTTACTTCTACCCATATGCAGTACTTTGCATTTGTCAAGGTTAAACTTCAGTTGCCACTTCTTAGCCCATCTGCCCAAATTATCTAGATCCTGTTGCAGTAGCACACTGCCATTATTGTCATTAACAACCCTGCCAACCTTTGTATCATCTGCAAACTTCGACACTAAGCCTGATATACCTTCATCAATATCATTGATAAATATACAAAACAACAGTGGACCTAACACCGAATCCTGTGGGACACCTCTAATAACATTAGTCCACGAAGAGCAGCACCCATTGATTACCACCCTCTGTCTTCTCCCATTTAACCATCCTTTTATCCATTGTAGCAACTTACCCTTAATACCATTCTGCTCCAATTTGTACAATAGTCTTTCATGCGCAACAGTGTCAAAAGCTTTCCTGAAATCCAAATATATGATATCAAAATTATTTTTTGCATCCAGTTCCTTTGTAACCACATCATAATATCCTATCAAATTTGTCAGACAAGACTTTCCCTTAACAAACCCATGCTGTGTCTGAATTATTGCTGCAGTCTTGTCTAGATGATCCTGCAATGCATCTTTAACCAGTGACTCCATTATTTTACCCGGAACAGACAGAAGTAAAACTAACTGGTCTGTAATTACTCGTGTCACCCTTCGATCCCCCTTTGTGAATTGGGGATACATTTGCACATCTCCAGTCCATGGGAACCTCCCCTGAGTCCAAGGATGCTCTCATAATTATGGCTAAGGGCTTGCTTAGTTGCTTTGCCGCCTCCTTTAATATAACTGGATAGATCCCATCCACCCCAGGTGCTTTTCTTATGTTTAACTTCAACAATTTCTCCTCCACTTTGCTTTCAGTTATTACAAAATAATTAAGTATCCTGCTACAATTTGATAATCTTATGCCATTTTCATACCTTAATAATTCCTTATGTGTGAATGTAGATGCAAAATACTCATTCACTTTGTTTGCTATCTTAGCAGGATCATCAACAGTCGAACTGTCGATGTCAAGTGGACCAATCAGATTCATCCCCTTCCTTTTTAAAGTTTATATAAGTAAAGAAATCCTTGCTGTTTTTCTTAGCATCTTTTGCCAAGGATTTCTCGTAATATGCCTTCGCCTGTCTAACCTCCTTTGTGACCTGATTACAGACTAGCTTATATCTGCCATAGGCTTCTGAGTCGCTTGATAATTTATATGCACCCCATGCATTTTCTTCTCTGTTACGAGTCTCATTAGTTCATTAGAGAACCATTTAGGCCTAAACCTTGAACAATATTTCTTAATAGGTATGAAACTTTTAGTAGCATCCACGATTAATTCCTTGAATGCTTCCCACTTAGAATTTACTGTTGGTAACATCGTCAGTTTATCCCACTGTACAGAATTTAAAAACTGTCGGAGACCACTGTACTCACCTTTACAGAAGCAAAAACCCTCTCCTTTATCCCTGATGGTAATTAAATCTTTAAGTAAATCCCACATCAGTACACTGTGATCACTACCACCTAGTGGTTCCTTTATCTGCAAATTCTTAATACACGAATGATCACTGCTGATAACCAGATCAAGAGTATTACTTTCTCTGGTTGCCTCTCGAACATGCTGCTGCAGAAAACAATCATCCAATAAATCCACAAAAGTCTGACTAGTGTGTGAGTGACCAAACCACAAGTTCCAGTCAATATCTGGGAAGTCAAAATCTCCCATTATAAGACATTCCGATTTACTAGTCCACTCTATTTCTCTGTACAATTGTTCATTGTACTCATTCAAGTCATTTGGCCTATAACACACTCCTACTCTTATTTTTGCTTTCGCAGTGCTTATGTCACACCAAACTGACTCAACAGTGCACTGTTCATCTATATCAACTGGATGCACTTCTTTTGATTTTATGTTTTTCTTAATTAACAGCATAACACCTCCTCCCTTTCTATCCTGTCTATCCTTTCTGTACACATTGTACTCCCCAAATTCCAATTCAGCATTCCTTATATCTGTGTGACACCACGTCTCTGCTATCCCAACAATATCCGCCTTTGATGTCTTGACCAACACTTGAAATTCATCAAATTTATTTACTATACTTCTAGCATTGGTATACATGCAAGCATACATGCTCCTACTCCTATTCCTAGTTACCCTAACACATCCCATATACCCACCTATTTCAGGATGACTGCCATCCATCCCTGAAACCCCCAACACCCCATGCTCCAGGTCGCTACTTATTCTAATAGAAGTTGTGCAAGAATCACCTTCACCTCTGCCTACGGCTACTGTTAAACTATTAGTCCTTGTATGCTCCCAAGCTATCAGTTTTCCGACCCACCTAACACTGCCTCGATAGCATCAGCAAATATTCTTGCACCCTTTCTCTTTAAGTGTATCCCATCCCTGTAGAAGCAGTCTCTCCTGTTAACAAGTACAGTCGAGGCTGAAAAAAATTCTACCCCTTGAGCCTTGCACATTCTTTCCAGGGCCAAATTGATCGACAAGGCTCTCATCATATACTCTCTTCTATCGTGCCCAGACACGATAGAAGGGAGCTTCTATGGCAGCTATGCTATAGAAATCGGCAAACAGAAAAATCCTAGGTAGGGTAATATTTGAAAGTATATTTTATCAATAAACAATCGTGTGGCTGTATTTTCATATAAAAAATGTGTATATTGTCAATGGAATTTAATTCCTAGTGTAGTATAGACTAAAAAACATGCTTTTTTTTTTTTTTTTTTAAATCTCCTGTTTTTCCCTCCTGGTTTTTTTTGAAGAACTCTTGCTTTCCGCTTTTTCTTTTTTTTTTTTTTTTAATAACTTCTAGTTGTTTGCCTGTTTCATCCAAAAAGTCTCTTGTTTTCTTCTGGTTACAATTACTCAATATCCTGCCTTGGTGAAGTCAAAAGTTGGCAGCTATGCTATCAGCATATATATTTTTTTGTCTTTCATTTTTTGTTTAACTTTTGATACTGTTGGATTTTTAAAATGTTTCTGTAAATTACACTAGTATAAACATATCACATTTTTATTAAAGTTTTAAAATTATCACATTGTCAGGTTACATTTAATATTAGTAGTGGCAAATGATGAAAGAAAACAAGCTTTTATAGTATCAGCCAAAAAAAAAAAAACTTTGCATTTCACTTATCCATTCTCTCCAGTAACTTGTCTAGCTCTTCCTTGAATTTTTTTAAGGAATCCACTTCCACAACTGCAGGTGGAAGTTTTTTCCAACAGTCAACCAGGTGGTTGATTGCACACATCCACACATCTATTCTGAAACCAGAATTTGAAAAAACTGGTATCATCTAAGCCCTTAACCAGTAATTATGCACACAGTATTTATTACATTATTTTAAAAATTGCTTTAAAAAAGTATTTATTCAAAGTTATATGATCTTTAGACTATCTTTTCTTAAAATTAATTTCACACAGTATGCTGTCCTATCGATCTGTGGATATAAGAAAAGCATTGCAGCTAGAGGAATTGTTAGCTCGTGAAGAACTTGAGTATCTGATAGAAGAAGAAGTTGCAAAACAGACTATCCGTCAGTGGCTAGACAAGTGTTTACGCCGAATTAAAGCTGTAAGTGTCTCTTTGTGTTATTTTTTCATTTTCGTACAAAAAAATTTCAAATATTGTTTGTGTTTCTTTTCATTCTTTGCAGAAATAATGTTTCTTATACTTGGCTTGTTAGAATCCAAAAACCTAATCATCCTAAATGAAGTGTAATGTTAGAAAACAGGCCTTGCACGTCAGATTGCATATCATCCAAGTTGCTTGCGATTACCAACTAACTGGTTAAAATAAATAAATGATATACACATAAGATAAGAGATAAAATAAGATAAAAGAGTTAAAATACAATAGGATAAAATATAATAAAAGTGTTAAAATACATGGAAGCGTTTGAGACAAAGTGCCTGTTCATCAGCTAGTAGGCAAATGGTGTACTTCAGTATATATTGATGGTTACAATAGCAAAAGTCAGCTGGGCATGATCATGTATCACGAGTCTGGTGTTGGTAGAACAGAATTACGTACATGTGATGACCGCCAGCACTCATGGCACTACAATACAGTACATTCTATAATAAGGTGTAAGTGCACTCCCCTCGTGCGATTCATAGTACTATTATTGGTAGCTATGTGCAGTGCTTCAAGCCATGAGCGCTGGCAGTAATCATGTGAATAGTCGATGATTTCAATATCCCGTCGGGGATCAAGATTGTGCTGCTCGGCGACTCTTCAAACCCAGAGCATTCAAAATTAGCGGTTCGCAGAGCCACCTCATGCTCAGAAACCCGATCTTTCAATCTTCTACCAGACTCACCTACATAACACCCCCCCCACAATCTGGACATGTAATGCGGTATATAGAACCACTCCTTAGAAAAGGAGGAACAGGTGTTTTCACCTTAGAAATAATAGACTGTAATTTCCTCCCCGAAAGTTGCACACATCGTATATGATGGAGATGCAAAATCCTAACAAGACGTTCCGATACGCCCAGATAATAGGGGATGTAGGCAGTCGAGATAAATTCATTGATGTGAGGAGGGTTAGATTGTGTAACAAATTTGTGAGCCTGAAGCTCACATCTATCTAGAACATGAGGTGGATAGCCACAATTTGAAAGCTCTGCCCTAATTTTGGAAATCTCCAATTGCCTGTCACCAGTAGAACTAGAATGCATCCAAGCGCAGGAGAATAAAGTGCAAGCAGTGCTATGCAAATGACCAGGGGCATGCGCAGACCCATAATTGGTAAATTGGCCTGCACACATTGGCTTCCTAAAAACAGAAGTTACCAAATGCAATTCCACGCATTTGACTAACACATACAAAAAAGTAAAAGTATTATCAACCTCTAGTTCAATCGTAAACTGAATGACGGACGACAGGGAATTGAGATATTGCACCAGTTGAAATTCCGATCCCTGGGGGACAATTGCGAATATATCGTCAACATAACGACATCAGAGAGTGATAGGAATAGGTAAGTTCAAGAAAATCTGACTCTCAAGTTCCTCCATGGTGATATGGGCCACAATAGGACTAACAGGGGCACCCATAGCTGTGCCCTGCATTTGGCAAAACAGAGTCATTAAACATGATCATGCACCTCATTAAACACAGATTGAGAGCGGTACAAATATCATCTGTAGAGAGCGAGGTTCTGTCTCCCAGTTTGGTATCCCTCGGGAGGTTTATGAAACTGTGCAAGACTCCCCTGAGAAAGTGTTGGAGAAGTTGGAATCTAAAGTTAATAAACTTGTGCATTCTTGGTTTTTAGCTAATAAGTTTACCAGGAGTGTCCGTTGGAAGCTTCATGCAACAGGTTGTCAACTCCCACAGTTTTATGGACTTCCAAAGATCCATAAACCTGATATTCCTATACGGCCCATGGTTTCTTGTTGTCATACACCTACGTATGAACTTTCTAAATATGTTGCCAAGTTATTAGCACTCCTTGTTGGGAAAACTGTTTACACTGTTTCCAGTAGTACACATTTTCTGCATATTATTAAGGATTTTACTATTTCTGAGAGCAAGATTATGGTCTTATTTGGTGTGGTTTCTCTGTTCATTTCTGTTACTGTACCACAGACTATTGCCTGTGTGAGACATCTTTTGAGCGGGGATACCACATTGGGAGACAGAACCTTGCTCTGTACAGATGATATTTGTACTGCTCTCAATCTGTGTTTAATGAGGGGCATGATCATGTTCAATGATTCTCTGTTTTGCCAAAAACAGGGCACAGCTATGGGTGCCACTGTTTTTGGCAAAAAACAATGGCACCCATAGTTGCAAAGTTCCTCCATGACAATATTGTTTTCAATATCGCCATGGAGGAACTTGAGAGTCAGATTTTCTTGAACTTACTTATTTTTATCACTCTCTGGTGTTGTTATGGTGACGATATCTTCACAATTGTCCCCCAGGAATCGGAATCTCAACTGCTGCAATATCTCAATTCCCTTTTGCCCGTCATTCAGTTTATTATTGAACTAGAGGTTGATAATACTCTTCCTTTTTTTGGATGTGTTAGTCCATTTCATGGATTTACGTTTAGTAACTTCCGTTTTTAGGAAGCCAATGTGCACAGGCCAATTTACCAATTATGGATCTGCACACGTCCCTGGTCATTTTCTCGCACTTTATTCTCCCGCGCTTGGATGTACTCTAATTCGACTGGTGACTGGCAATTAGAGATTTCCAAAATTAGGGCACAGCTTTCAAATTGCGGCTATCCACCTCATGTTCTAGATAGATATGAGCTTCAGGTTCACGAATTTGTTACGCAATCTAACCCTCATCGCATCAATGAATTTATCTCTACCACCTATATCCCCTATTATCCGGGCGTATTGAAATGTCTTGTTAGGATTTTGCGTCTCCATCATATACGATGTGTGCAACTTTTTGCTTATTGGAGGCTTGAAGTGGTGAAACCCATGTTTAGTTTCTAGAGCAAAGTTTCCAGCATCCCCCCCAGCTATACTTCTCCTTCAACCCATGCATGGTACTAAGTACTATAGGTTTGATACTTTTAATTTTATTTTATTTAATTAAATTTAATTTGATATTAAATAATCATAATATTTTATTATGTAATAGTCATAATAAAATACTTACGTATTTTATTATGACTATTACATAATAAAATATTGCTTTTGCTTCTATCGTAAGCAAACTTGTTCTTTGTTTGATTTTCTATCCAAACAGATGACAGCCATTCCATCTCTTCCAGTTCTTTGTGTCTTGATCTAACGGATTTTATTACACTTTGATTTGTTCCTGCTATGAAAGTTGTTTTTATTTTCTCTGCATTCTTTGTAATTCTTGGCGTTGCCTCATTTAGGCCTGTAGCACATGCAATATCACATGGTCTTTCATTTCACTCAAAGCGTTTCACAATTTCTTATTTTTTTTCTCTATCAACAGAGGCGGACTGGCCATAAGCCTTATCGGGGAAACCCCGGTGGGCCGGAGTTTAATAAACGCTAGTATGAGGCCACTACAAATTTTCCCAGGTAAGAATTTTTGACCCAGTCCACCTCTGTTTATCGATATTGTTTTTCTTTTTCTCTCTGAATCTGTAGTGTCTTCACCAGGATGCTTCCTTTTCACACCTTTTAATTATTTTACTCATTTTTAGGGAATAAAGCACAATTACAAAATGAGGAGGCACGCTTGATACACATAAACAAAGCTGTGCGTGTGTAGCCACTGAATAAACAACACCGTAAAGGCAGAGACACACTATTAACACTTCACTAGCTCACATTTTACTAAAGCACACTTCTGGGGGTTACTACCATAAAACAATAAAAACAATTTCATTGCGTTCCTGCTAGTGGAATCTGTTCTAAACGGGTAGTTAACTCTATCTAATTGCATTTGCAATAATACCAATAGCTGGAATTGTAAAACTTCTTGTAAACACAAAGGCGAATCATGCAGAAGCAAATTTGGTTCATGTTATATACGATATCGTTCCCCTATTTATAAATCGTGTATGATCGAATTTGTTTAGTGTAAACACGTGTTATACGAGGACTGACTGTATGTAGAAGCCCCAAAATGAAATGTCAATAATAAGAACTGGCTTGAAATTATATGAATTTGTCCGATTTGCAGATATGACATATGTAGAAGGCCTGATCATGAGTATAATATCTTTGCAAAAACTGATTTAGAATGTTTTGCAACGTGTTGTAAAGGTTTCTAAAAATGGAATCAAGAAATCACTTTACACTTTGTTGAAGTTTTCTGTTGCCAGAGTATTATCTTTATTGCTTCTACATATTTCTTTAAATGAGTTATCATTTCTAGTTCTCATTGCATTACACTAGAATTTTCTGTTCATCTGATTTCACAGAATGTAAGACAAAACTTGGAGAAGCCAGGATGATGTTTAAAATCTCATTCTTTTAATGAAAAGGCCTTAAATAGAAAATACAAATACATTATCAAAGAAATTTTGGTATTTTCTACTCAATTTTAACCATTGCTGTTTTAAAAACTCCACAAACTATGTGAAGTGATCAAGTACCTATATAAAATATTTCTGGTTCATTTATGTTGGATTTTCCCCTTTCAGTACAAGTTTTTAGGTTGTATTGAAAGTGGAATTAATGTTCACATTTGGAACATCCAAAGAAATATGTATTAAATTTTTTTAATGACAGATCCAACTTGCTTAGTATAAAATAAAAATTATCAAACAAATCCAACTCTGTGGAGTTGCCTGTGAATACAGATCAGTGCCTTGTATAAATACAGCTTGAAAATTATTCCAGTATTGTACAGTAAGTTCCATTTGTCTTTTTTACATACTTTGTTCAGACTTTTTCACAGAAAACAGAGAAGTTATGTTTCTCCAGTTGTTTACACTACTGATCTTGAGCTCTGTTCTTAAGTGATGACATATGCTAACTTATCCTTCTTAATTTTAAATTTTTGGCTACTAAATGTGGGAACATAATTGGAAATAAAAATCAAGTTTGTTACTGCAGTTTGAAGAGTGATTCATTACTTTTTCCAGTGGTATCCATATAAGTCCTACACATGTCACTTCATCAGATATAAAGAAATTTAAAACCTCCATAAAGAAAGCAGGCTGCTTTTCTTTATCTATTACTGATGACCCACTATGTATAAACTGTGCTAAACTACTGCCTGCAGAATTTGTGACATTGTTTTAAATCAAGATGTGTCTGGTTTTCTTGAAGATTTTGCAATTTCTAATCTCTGTTTCTCTGTTTCCCTTTGTGTGAACTTTTAGAGAAGCAACATTCAACACCACTGCATTCCACATAAAATGTAGATTTATCTGATGTGAGCCCCTGGCCATTGGCCGTGATGGGACAATTGCAACTTTAATTAAAACTTTACTTAAATCTATATATGTACATTGTATTAATTCAGTTGCAATAAAGATTTTCTCTCTCTCTCTCTCTGTAAATTTTGTATTTATCAGTATCAACTGGCCTTAAACACATTTTTCAGTGATTAGGAAGGCCTAACTTTGGGGAAGGGGATGCCAGAGGTTTATCAAACTCTAATGAGAAACTAAATGACTTTGTGATAACTAAAAGGAAAGTGGAGGAGAAATTGTTGAAGATGGACATAAAAATGGCAACTGGGGTGATTGGAATCTCTCCAATTATATTAAGGGAGGCAGCAAAGGAGGTAAGCAAACCCTTAACCATAATTATGAGACCATCCCTGGATTCAGGGGAGGAACTTATGGACTGAAGATGTGTGAATGTTGCCGACCGGACTAGCCGGGTGGGTAAAGTGCCTGCCTGACAACCCAAAGGTCGTGGGTTCAAATCCTGCCTCGGGCTTGGATCAGAGTAGAAAATACAAAAATGTTGGGAGGTGCATTATGGCCACAGAAGCCGATGTGCCAACAACTAACAAAAAAAAAAACAAAAAAAAAAAAAAATTGTGAATGTATCCCCAATTAATTTTTTTTTTTTTTTTTAATTTTTTTTTTTTATTATTTTTTTAGGAGCATTATGAACTAAGGCCATATTGCTCCAGGGATATGCGGTGGTCATTTCCTGACCTTTCCGCATCCTCCATATTTGGTGGCCACGGGCTCGAACCCCGGTCTAATCAAGAAGCGTGTGCTGCACACTGCTGCTCCTGCTCACCTGGCTACGGAGGCGCCTCCCCAATTCATAAAGAGGTATCAAAAGATGACATGACTAATTGCAGACTTTTTAGCTTAACGTCTGTTCTGAGGAAAATAATGGAATCACATGTTTAAGAAGTAATGCAGAACTGTCTGGACAGGCATCCAATTATAATGTAGTCACAGCATGGATTTGTTAAGGAGTAGTTTTGTCTAACTAATCTGATAGGTTACTGTGATGCAGTGACCAAGGAACTGGATTCAAAAAATAATTTTGGAATCATATACTTGGATTTCAGGAAGGCTTTTGATACTGTTGCACATAAAAGACTGCTATACAAATTGGAGCAATGTGGCATAAAGGGCAAGTTACTACTATGGATAAAGGTATGGTTAAGTGGGAAAAGCAGAGGGTAGTTATCAATGAGGACTGTTCTTCATGAACTAATGTTATTAATGGAGTTCCCCAGGGTTCGGTGCTGTGCCCATTGTTGTTTTCAGTATTTATCAATGATATTGAATAAGGAATATCTGGTTTTGTAAGTTTTCAGTTGATACAAAGGTTAGCAGGGTTGTTAATGATAGTCATCAGGGTGAGCTACTGCAACAAGAGCTAGGAAAATTTAGTCGATGGGCTGGGAAATGGCACTTGAGGTTTAACATTGACAAGTGCAAGGTACTGCATATGGGTAGTAGTAACCCCAGAGTAACTTATCATCTGTGTGGTACTACACTCAGCGAGAGTGTAGTACCACACAGATGCACTGAACCACTACATTAGTGGAGAATGAAAGCCCTGGGGATAATTGTGCAGTCCGACATACTGCCAGGACAACTCACGGTGTTTTGTCAATGATATACAGAAACTTTACTAGCCAGGAAAATGAGGTGATTATTGGTTTGTCTGGAGGCCTCACTTTAGGAAGGATGTAGATTTTCTGGAACAAATGTAGGGTAGGGCAGCTAGACTGGTGAAGAGAACAGGCAGTGCTCTTACCTAGAAAGGCTTCAGTTTTGTAAATTGCAGTGTCTCAAGGCTATATGCACTTGGGGAGATCTGATTGAGGTATTTAAAGCCTTGAAAGCCTTGAGTAAGCTGAATATTAATGGCATTCTTCCATTTGCAGACTACACACATGAGGGGGGAATAAATTCAAGTTAAGGAAGGATGGTTGCAAGACAGATGTGCAAAAGTTTGCCTTCAGTTAGCAGGTGGTTGATTGTTGGAACAGGCTTCCATCTGTTGTGGAAGCAGATGGGTTGAATAAATTCAAGGGAGAACTAGACAAATTCTTGGAGGGTATGGGTAGGTGAGCTGGGGTTTTTTTTTTTTTTTTTCCTGGCTGATGCTATATAAGCTTGCTTTCTTTCATCATTTACTATATTACTATTACTTCTGCTAACTCACTGTCAGTGCAAAATTACCACTAGGCAGTCTATAATATTATCAATCTCTGCAAAATAAAATAAAATAAACAGTTCACTTTATAATAAATAGCATTATCAAATGCTACTAATGGAATAAGTATCCTACAAGCACAAAATAATGCCCTGCCACCCCCCTCAATAATTTTTCACTGAATGAATTTGGACATGTGAATATAAATCATTACCAAACAAGAAATTTCATTATTTCTTTATGAATTTTTTCGTGAGTTTTATGACTAGTATTAGTAGTGGCAAATAAGGCAAAAAAAAGCAAGCTTATAGAGCATCAGCCAAAAAAATACTCACCTCACTCATCCATCCCTTCCAAGAATTTGTATAGTTCTTCCTTGAATTTATTCAAACTACTCACTTCCACAATAAAATATGGAAGTTTATTCCAACAATCAACCATCCTTCCTCAATTTTAATTTACGGCCTCTGATGTGTGTAGTCAAGATTGAGAATGCCATCAACGTTGAGCTTACTCAATTCATTCAAAGGCCTTAAACACATCAATCAGATCTACTCACAGGAGACTAGTCTCCAGATAGTGCAACATGCAGAACTGAAGCCTTTCTTGGTAAGAGTACATATTTGTCCCCTTCACCAATCTCATTGTTCTTTTCGCACTCATTCCAGCAGATCTATATCCTTTCTAAAATGAGGCCTCCAGACCTGTATGCAGTAATCAAGATGTGGCCTGGTATTGCTTTATACAATGGGAAAATCACCTCCTTATTCCTGCTAGTAAAGTTCCTGTATATCATTGACAAAACACCATGAACTGTTCTGGCAGCCTTCTCAAAGAACTTATTATATGACGGCACAAATGCCTACAGGTATTTTTCCTTTTCCACTGCCTTGAGTGTAGTACCACACAGTTGGTATGTTTATCATGGTACCGCATATGGTTGCTACCCATATGCAGTACCATAGGGCACCTCCATAACCGGGTGGGCAGGAGCAGCAGTGCATAGCACACACTTCTTGATTAGACCGGGGTTCAAGCCCATGACCACCAAATACGGAGGATGCGGAAAGGTCAGGGAATGAACACCGCATATCCCGGAGCAGTATGGTCTTAGTTGCTAATGCTCCTAAAAACCAAATAACAAACAAACAACAAAACAGCAGTACCATGTATTTGTCAATGTTAAACACTTTAACTGCCATTTCTCAGCCTGTCTACTTAAATAGCCTGTCTATTTTTTAGATCTTGTTCCAGTAGCTTACCTTGATTACTGTCATTAAGCGACCTGCCAACCATTGTAGCATCTGCAAACTTAGACATTAAGCATGATATATCTTCATCAGTATCATTAGTGAATATCGAAAACAACAGTGGGCCCAGCACTGAACCCAGGGGTTCCACTAAGAACATTAGTCTGCAAAGAACAGTACCCATTAATGACTACTCTCTATCTTCTCCATTCAACCATCCCTTTATAAATAGAGTAACTTGCCCTTAATGTCATATTGCTTCAGTTAGTACAGCAGTCTTTTATGTACAATAGTATCAAAAGGCATCCTGAAATCCAAGTATATAATATCAAAATTATTTTTTTCATTTCATCTTATTCCTTTTTTTATTGTGTCATAGTATGCAATCAGATTGGTCAGACAAAACCACCCCTTAACAAATCCATACTGTGACTGTAGTATAATTGCATTCCTGTCTACATTGTCTTGCGTTACACCTTTAACCAGTGACTCCATCATTTTCCCTTTAACAGACAAGCTAACAGGTCTGTAAATACTCATGTCATCTTTCAATGACCCTTTGTGAATTGGGGATACCTTTGCATGTCTCCAGTTCATAGAGATCTCCCCGAAGTCCAAGAATGGTCTCATAATTATGGCTAAGTTTGCTTACCTTCTTTTCTACCTTACTTTATATAATTGAATAGACTCCATCTACCCTGGTACCTCTTTTTATGTTTAGCTTCAATAATTCTCATCCACTTTCCTTTCGGTTATCACAAAATTATTTAGCTCCCTGTTAGAGTGTGATAAATTGCTGACAACTTACCTAAACAATTCCTCATGTGTGAGTGTAGATGCAAAATACCTCTTCAGTTTGTCAGCAACGTGAGAAGGGTCATCAGCAATTAAACCACTGACATTCAAGTTTCCCAATGTGATTCAACCTCTTCCTTTTCCTGTTAATGTAAACAAAGAAATCTTTTTTGCTGTTCTTTGCCAGAGACTTCTTGTAATCTGCCTTAACTTGCCTAACCTCCTTTGTAACTTGATTACAGACTAGTTTATATCTACCATAGGCATCTAATTACCTGATAATTTATAAGCATTCCACACATTTTTGTTCTCTGCCCCAAGTCTCATTAGTTTATTTGACATACATTTAGGTCTAAGCCTTGAACAGTATTTCTTAGTTGGTATGAAAAGTCTGGTAGCTTCTATGATTATATTACTGATCATTTAAAATTTAAAATTTAAAATTTTCTTTTGGTAACATCATCAGTTGTTCCCACTGTATAGAATTTAAAAACTGTCTGAGACCACTATAGTCACCCTTACAAAAGCAAAAGCTTTTCCTTTGCCCTTAACAATGGTTATGTCTTTAAGTAAATTCCACATCAATACACTGTGATCACTGCCAACCTGTAGGTCTTTTAATGCATATCTTTAATGCTTGAAGAGTTGCTACTGATAACTAGATCAAGGGTACTGCTTCTTGTTGCCTCTCTAACATGCTGCTATAGAAAACAGTCATCCAATAAGTCCACAAAAGTCTTGCTTGTATGTGAGTAACCAACCCACAAATTCCAGTTAACATGTGGAAAGTTAAAATTCTTCCTTATAAGACATTCTGTCTTAGAAGGGGGATTTTAATTATGATTTACTGGCTCACTCTATATTTTTATATACTTGTTTGGTATATATCATTACAGTAATTAGGCCTATAGCATACTCCTACTCTCATTTTCGTTTTCCCAGTCGTTTGGTCTGATAATGCTGGGCCAGTGCAATGCTTAGTCAATATGCAATGCAATGTTGACTCAGCATTGCACTGGCCACCCATATTGACTGGATGCACTGCTTTAGCTTTAATATGCTTCTTAACTAAGAGCATAACCCCCTGTCCTGCCCTCTCTGTCCTTTCTGTCTAAAATTCTGGATACTCTCTGCCAACTGTGGCAGACCAGATGGGATGAGACTACCAAGGTAAAGTCGCTAGGAGGTTCCTTTCTCAGGTACAAAAACTATGTTAACTAGGATAGTTAAATACAAAACTATGTTAACTAGGACTTGCCCAACATCCTTAACCTGTGGAGCTGATGAGGACTGGGCACATGTACAGGGGAGGAGGTTGAAGAAAGATTTGTATTCACCCAGAAGTAGTTGTGATAGAAAGATGAAATTTTTTTTTTGTTTGATACATTGAATTCTCTATAGCAGCCACGCAAATTTTTGTTTCAATCTGGCAATTCATTTTTTTTATTTACACTGAAAGAAGTGAAATGACCCAGTGGATAAAGTGGAATACAAAGCAGTGGTTTGGTTCCGCTTTCTGCAAAAAAAAACACCCAGAACAATCCATGAAGAAATGGTTGCTGTTTATGGAGAAGACTGCCCAGGTTACAATGTTGTTGCACACTGGTATGAAAAATTCAAATGTGGAAGAACTTCTGTGCATGATGAAGAAATTCCAGGAAAGATTTCTCCTGGGATTCCAACTATCTCTTCTGTTACTCCTGGGAAAGAATAACAGAAGAGAATGTTGCAAAAATCGAGGCATTAATCGTGGAAAGTAGTAGTAGTAGTGGCATGTGATGCAAGAAAGCAAATGTATGAGCTTATGCAGCATCAGCCAAAAAAAAAAAAAAAAAATCACACCATTCCCTCCAAATGCCTGTCCAGTTCCTCCTTAAATTTATTCAACCTATCAACTTCCACAACGACAGATGGAAGTTTGTTCCAGCAATTAACCACCCGCTGGCTAAAGGCAAATTTCCGCACATGTATTCTACATCTGTCCTTTCTTAATTTGAATTTATGCCCCCTTAGGTTCGTAATCTGAACAAGTGGAAGGATCCCATCAGAATTCAGCGTGCTGAACCCATTCAAGGCCTTATACACCTCAATCAGATCACCGCGCAGGTGCCTAGTCTCCAGCCACTGCAATTTGCAGAACTTAAGCCTCTCTTGATAAGAGAATCCCTTCATTCCCCTCACCAATCTTGTTGCCCTTCTCTGTACACGCTCAAGTAAATCTACATCCTTCCTAAAATGAGGCCTCCAGACCTGTACGCAGTACTCAAGGCGTGGCTTGACCATTGCCTTATACAGAGGGATAATCACCTCCTTTTCCCTGCTAGCAAAATTCCTATATATCATTGACAAAACCCCATGACCTGCCCTGGCAGCCTGTCTGCATTGCTCAGAAAACTTCATATCTGCCTGCACAATTACTCCCAGGTCTTTTTCATTTTCTACCACCGTAAGTGTAGTACCACACAGTTGGTACGTTTCTCTTGGGTTACTTCTACCCATATGCAGTACTTTGCATTTGTCAAGGTTAAACTTCAGTTGCCACTTCTTAGCCCATCTGCCCAAATTATCTAGATCCTGTTGCAGTAGCACACTGCCATTACTGTCATTAACAACCCTGCCAACCTTTGTATCATCTGCAAACTTCGACACTAAGCCTGATATACCTTCATCAATATCATTGATAAATATACAAAACAACAGTGGACCCAACACCGAACCCTGTGACACTCCACTAATAACATTAGTCCAAGAAAAGCAGCACCCATTGATTACCACCCTCTGTCTTCTCGCACTTAACCATCCTTTTATCCATTGTAGCAACTTACCCTTAATACCATTCTGCTCCAATTTGTACAATAGTCTTCTATGCACAACAGTGTCAAAAGCTTTCCTGAAATCCAAATATATGATATCAAAATTATTCTTTGTATCCAGTTCCTTTGTAACCACATCATAATATCCTATCAAATTTGTCAGACAAGACTTTCCCTTAACAAACCCATGCTGTGTCTGAATTATTGCTGCAGTCTTGTCTAGATGATCCTGCAATGCATCTTTAACCAGCGACTCCATTATTTTACCTGGAACAGAAGTTAAACTAACTGGTCTGTAATTACTCGTGTCACCCTTCGATCCCCCTTTGTGAATTGGGGATACATTTGCACATCTCCAAATGTATCCTCAATTCACAAAGGGGGATCGAAGGGTGACACGAGTAATTACAGACCAGTAACTGTATTAGTGTCAAAGAACTAGCCACAGAGCTCCACATTAGTGCATGGTCTGTAGAGAATATCATCCATCAACAGTTCAAAAAAAGTAATGTGTCTGATAGTTGGGTTCCCAGGTTTCTGACCCCGTACTGGAAGAAAGAAAGAGCACAATATGCACTTGAAATGTTGTTGATGTGCCAGGAAAAGTAAGAGGAGTTTTTTCATGACTTGTCACCATGGATGAAATTTGAATCCATCACTATGATCCCAAAACTAAAGAAAGGTCAAAACAAGAAAAGCATACAAAATCTCCCCCCCCACAAAACAAGTCAAAGTTGCAACCAAGTGCTGCCATTGTGATGCTGTCTAGTTTTTGCGATCAGAATGGTGTAATACTAACAGATTACTTTCACAAGGACTGTACTGGAAGTTGCGTGAACAGCGATCCCGCTGGAAGTTAGCATTTGCGAACCGGTTCCCAAGGCAGTAGGATGGACGAGTATTCAAACATTGAACTGGCCGACATGCACCTCGCGTATGGAGCTGCAGACTGTAACGGGCACGTCGATCTGTGCTTGTACCAGGAACGTTTCATGCACAGGCGTGCTCCTCATCATACGATTTTCACACGTGTGCACAGAAGGTTACGTGAGACTGGTTGTTTCATGAGAGGTGCCATGAATCAAGAGCGAACGACAAGGATGCCAGACAATGAGGAGAATGTCCTACATCTTGCAGAAGGCAATCCGAGTACGAGTACTCGAGCGATAGGCCAACGATTGGGTATTTCCCAATCCACTGTATGGATGATACTGTCAACAAACCAAATGAGTTCATACCATCTGCAACGCGTCCAATCATTGGAGCCTGCAGATTATCCACTCCGGAGGAGTTTTGCTACTTCGTTTCTTCAACAGAAATGGTTCGCAAATGCTGACTTCCAGCGGGATCGCTGTTCACGCGACCTCCCGTTCAACGTCCTCTACCGCATGACGAAGGCATTTCGGACCCTGCAATGCTATGTGATTCCGATTCATCTTTGTGCCCCCTACACCTCCTGCAAGTTTGTCACACTGGTTGTGAATCACCCTGTATATGTTAAATGTAAGTTGTGTGTCTATGTGAATCTGTAAGCAAAATGGATATGATATATAACATGTTTATTGGTACATGAGGATAAACTTTCTGTGGCTATGTTCCAGTGAACATAACCAGAGCAAGTTTAAACATGTAAGCCTATGGGCATAGGCTTACATGTTTAAACTTGCTCTCCAAGTTTAAAAATGGTCGACAGTTAGTATGTTTTGAGAGTTGGTGCTTGGTTGGAGTTCTCACTCACATCCACGCTGTCAGAAGTGAGTGGGAGCTTGTAGATGCAAGGATATGAGAATGGCAAATTTCACTGGTATCTCTCTATCATGGCTGCTGTGATAGATACAAGATTTGAATGAATACAAAATTAGAATGAATGAATGTCCGTGTCCAGCTGCAGCTGTCTGTCACAGCTGCCATGATAGGAGCAAGCATAAGAGAAATGCTAGGGATGAGCAACTGTCCTTGTTTAGCTGGAGCTCTCTGTCACGTCTGCCACAGCTAACTAGCTTAAATGAAACGGTAAGAAGGTATGTATGAATATATATGTATCCCCTTGTTGAATGAATGTGAATGACTGAAATAATTGTTATATGGGTGTATATATATATATATATATATATCCCTGTTATATGTGGGCAAATGTTATATGAACGTTGAACGCAGGGAGATATGTTCACTTAACCTCAAAAAAAAAAAAAAAAAAGTGTCCTGTCCATGTTCAGAGTGTTGTGTCAATTGAATAGGATTAAATGTGTGTCACTGCTGGGCAAATGAGAATGTCAGTTAACTGTCTGAATGTACACTCCGAATATACATAAAAAAAATAAAATATATTAAAATTATTAACTTAAATTCTGCAAGTTAAGACATTCCTAAAATGTGGTATAAATAGAGGGTCATTGTGTAAGCTATGCGATGACTGAATAAATGATTGGTTACCTACCAAAAAGAAAGTGTTTGTGAGAGACAAATAACATGTTTGTATTCAGGAGGATATCATACTATCAGAGTGCAAGGTGATAAATGGAATAAGATAAATGTGGGAGAGGAAGTCATTATAAATGTCAAATTGTCATGTTTCCCTAAATATGTGTCATTAAAAAAAAACGTTCTGTGTATATGTTTGCATGATAGGTGAGTAAATGGCTAGTATACATGTGGTGTCTGATGTGTGTATGATGCCTGTTCTGATAAGCCTCTGCCTGACTTCTGCAGTGGAGGCAACCTAACAAGAAACCTGTTCCCTTGGTGTGGAATCTGCTGACTCTGGCTGTAGCTGGTCAGGCCAGTGTAAAATTTATTTTAATATACCGATAACCATAATGGTGATCTCCCTCCCCAATAGGCTACCCTGACTATGAGTTTATTTCCCTCTAAACCTTCTACTGGCCCTCCCCACCTTTCCCCTATGTTTCACCTGGTGGGCCCTAGCAACTTAAACTCTCCCCTGTTTTTAACAGTCCTTCCCCTGGAGGATGGACTTTCCCCCACAAGGTTATTTTATTATTTATTATTAGCCATATGGTACAAGGAAGCCTGAGGCTTATGCTGCACCAGCCAAAAAAAAAAAAAAAAAAAAAAAAATTTCCCATATTACCCTGAGAGAGAGAGAGAGAGAGAGAGAGAGAGAGAGAGAGAGAGGAAAGTAGAAGGGAATCACCAAGAAAGCAAGAAAGAGAAGAATGCTGATATCCAGCTCAGGTTGCCCCTCTGTTCCCTTAACTTTTGTTTTGTGGAGAGCATTTGCCTTCTGTCCATCTCCTTTACCTTTATCCCAACTTAAACTAACACTCCCGCACTCCTTTTCCAATAAAAACTTCCAGAAATGTTTTTTTTAGGGTCCCTCCCTGGCAAGCATAAGCGGCACCAAGATTCACCCCAGCCAGACACTTTACTTACATCCTATGTCCAGACCACTTCTTTGTGCTGAAGAATGAGCAATGGGAAGGAAGTGGGGGGGGGTAAACTTGGCTCTCCAAGGGCCCACAGCTAAGCAGCTAGAAGAACAACAGCCCAACACTGCACTATGCAGACCACTCAATAAACTTACACTCTCTGGCCTTTACAGAGTTTGTACTGTGACACAGAGTATACTATGTGGAATTGGAGGAGAGACCCAGTGCTATGTCATGTAGCATTAGCATTAGTAGAGGTATATGATACAACAAAGCAAGCTTATACAACACCAGCCAAAAAAAACCTTCCCATTTCACCCATCCATTCCTTCCTTGAATTTATTTCAGCTATCACATCCACAACAACAGATGGAAGTTTGTTCCAGCAATCAACCACCTGCTGGCTAAAGGCAAATTTCCTCACATTGATTCTACAACTGTTTTTCCTCAATTTGAATAATCTGAGCAAGAAGAAGAATCCCATCAGCATTGCACTTGCTCAAACCATTCAAGGTCTTATACATTATATACTATGTCCTTCCTGTATATATTGCACTTCCAATATTCAGATTCATCATACGAGTAACACCATGTCTCTGAAAACTCTACAGTGCCTGCATTTGATGACCTAATCAGTACTTCAAAATTCATCAAATTTATTTACATTGCCCCTAGCATTAGTGTACATGCAAGTATATATGCACCTGTTCTTACTCTTAGTTACCTTAATACAGCTCATGTATTTACTCACATTCTGTGATGACTCACATCAGGGCATGAAATCTCTGACACCTTTCTTCCCAGGCTATTGCATGTTCCAATAGAAGTATTGCAAGAATCACTTTCACCTCTGTCTGTGTCTCTAGTTAATCTATTAGTCTGTGTATCTGCCCAAACTAGCAGTTTTTCGACCCTCCTGTCACTGCCTCGATAGTAACAGCAACTAGCAGATACCTTTTTAAAAAGAAATTTATCAACTCATTTTTATTTGATTTAACTGTATTGATTTACTTCACTTAGATTTCACTTTTGTTCAATGAACTGATCTAAGAATTAAGGAAAGTTTGAGTAAAAGTTCTATTGTGGGTAGTACAAAATTACGAGCTGCTACTTTACTAATGTATAAAATTATAATGATTTAATATTTTATATTAGTATATACCAAATGACCCAAAAGGTACCTACCAAGTTTAAATCTTTATTTCTCCATAGCTATTGAGTACAAAAAATTTATTCAAATGGTATGCAAACCAGATATTCATAGAATTTTTATTTATTGTGTTGCAGGTGGCATGATGATCACAAAATAGCATCATACCATGGAGCAGCAAATATTCATAATTGAGGAATATTTCTGTTTAGCAAAGAGCTCTGAAGCCATCAGGAGAGCCATTCAAAATAAGTTGATGCCAAAGTAGAAGCCAGAGAGGCACACAGTCATTAAACTTGTCTAGAAATTTGGGAGGACAGGATCCATTCTGGACAATTACTCTCATCAATGCTTGTCATCAACCACAAGAACAGGTCTGCAGCATATCCTCAAGTCTAACCTGCATTTGTCTCTTTACAAACATGGCAACCACCTGTTTTTACTCTTAGCTACCCTAATACTTTGCTGATTGGACTTTGCTAATGCTATACTGGGCAAATTTGTGAAGTAAGAAATTGACCTTGCCCTAATTTGATTTTCTGACAAGACACACTTTCATCCTTGATAGATTTGTGAACAAGCAGAACAGGCAAATCTGGATCCCAGAAAATCTGCATGTCATAGGCTCTGCAGGCCTACACCCTGTACTCGTTACTATTTGTTGCACGCTCTCCACTTATGGAATTTATGGCCCAGCAATCATCAAGGAATTGTCGCCTCATTCATCTACAGATGCTTGCTTGAAAACGATTTCATTTCCTTTTGTAGGGTTTCCATGGCTCAGAACTCAGAGGTCATTACTTTATGCAAGATGGACCCAATCCTATCATTTACAGGTGATTTTTGACCTTTTTATTAAACATTTCGGGGAGAATGTCATTACTTTGGACTATCAGAAATACTCTTGAAGTGGCATCAATTGGCTGCCTATTCTCAGATCTCAATCCACGTGACTTCTTTCTATGGGAACGCATCAAAGATAGAGAGTTTACCAAAGCAACCTAAATACCATTGAACAACTGAAATAGCCAATTCAAAATCACATTTTTGATATTTCAACAAAGGTTCTCCAGAGTCATAACAGATTTTAGAGTAAGGCTGAGAAGAATCATCAATGTGGAGGAACCACATCAAACATATTGTCATATAAATTCTGAGCAGTTAATTTGTATACCATTTGAAAAAACTTTGTACTCTCAATAGTTATGGAGAAATAAAAATTTGAACTCAGTAGATCCTTGTTGTTACTAATTATGATTGCTTGATTCTTGTCTAATATTAAATTTTAGGGTGATATTCTTATTTTATCCTTTTTGTTTTTGTTAGCAAAAAGAACAAACCAGTCTTATCAATAGTCTGCGTGCAACAACAGAAGCATTACTTGCAGGGTCTGAAATAATTCCAAATAAACCTATTCCTGCTGAGCCTAAAGAAGAAGCCAAAGAGGATACATCTGCATCTGTTCGCCTACGCAAAAAAGGACCTGCTCCAGGTCGATCTGACAGTATATCTTCTCAGGTAAGAAAGTTTAAAGAATTACATACAACCAAAATATTATTTTTATCATTAGTATGAAATTTTTTGGCAGTATATATGAATGCTCTGCTGAGCAGTGAAATTGCCCATCCTAGAAGGAGTAGACAGATCTGTCTGAAATATTTTTTCATGAATATCTTTTAGATAAAAATATGTAAATGATTAGCTTTTAAGGACAGTTAATGCAGTGACATGGGAGCAGCACAACTGATAATCTTGATTGGTGGCAGGTGTTAGCATTTGTTAGTGTTTGAGCAGCAGTGTGCGTGCAAAAAAAGTTTAACTCTATATCTTGCTGAGAGAATGAGTGCCTTTTAATTAGTAAAAGTGGAGTGCCTTTGACACATGATCAGAGGGTTGGTTACAAGCACCTGAACAAATTTGAATGGAGATGGATTATTAGTTTTTCTCAACCTCAGTAGCCAGCACATGGCATATCACTGTTCATAATGAGTCATGCTACGATAATTGCAGGAAGGTATTAACAATAGCTGTAGGTAGGTCCTCATGCCTAGTACCCAAATTCTGGAGCTCACAGGTGAGCATCATCATCAGATGAACACAGGACGGGTCCATTAGTTGGCTTCTGAGCACATATCCATGACAGATTGCCAGATTTCAAGCCAGTGTTGAAGCTTGGCATGGCCCAAATAAGTAGATGCCTTTAATTAAGACTGAGAGAAGTGTGGCATTTTCTTACCATCCATTGTGCATGGGTAGTGGTATTAGATGTCCACATGAATTTGATGTATGATAATTTAGCAAAAAATAATTTGATGCTTACAACGGTGTGGTGTATGCATGGCAATTCACTATATAAGAATTCAGTAAATGCACAAAAATTCAGTGTGTGATCTCACCAACAAGAATTTACTTCCTACATATTTATTTATTTTTCTTTTTTTATAAATGGTTATTGAAACCTGTACCACTGAAGTAGTGTGGATAAGTTAAGGGTTGGATGGCCAGATTTGGTTGTTTTTGATTTTGCTCCAAAGTATCTAAGGCTGGACAGACAACTTGAGTAGTCGAGACCTGCTAATTTTCATTAAATCAGACAAATGCTAATAATTTATTGTAATTTTTCCTTGTAGAGGATCTGCGATCTCATTATGGATTTAAAATAACTTTCTGGATTTTTTTGAAAAGGGTAGTATAGGCTATTTTTGGAAATTTTAAAGGAATATTATATATTTTATTTTAAGGCAGAAGAATATTCTTACCTTGGGTTTTCTTCAGGAATGGCTGCATCCAGGTGAGATGTAATTCAGAAGGTGTTGAAATTGCATTTATATGGAAGGAGGACAAAAGAAAATGATTTAGGACAAAAGCCAGCTTTTGTCCTAAATCCTTGCATGAGGAGTAATTGTAGGCAAAGGGAGTGATGTCCTGAAGCCTAATGGGAGCTTTTTTTGTAAATACCATCTTCAAAGGAGGGTGAATACGTGTCAAGACCGTCTTTTATAGCCCGGACACATTCCATTGCCATATTTCAAAAACGTGGTGGGGGGGGGGGGTGTTGAGTAGTCGAAAAAGAGTGAAGTAGGGTGAAGGGGAAGAATTTCCCGCCTCACCGTATTACACTTATACTTTAGGAATTTGGAAATTGTAGATTTTTTTTTGGCGAAAAAAAAAAAAAAAAAGGTAGGAAAGGGAAAGAAAGAGGTTTCACTTGGAAATCCGGGAGCATGACTACCCATCACCGTTAGTAGAGGTCCTGGATTGGGGGGGGGGAGGTGTTATGTTCTTTTGCTAAAGTTGAACTTATAGGATATTTTTTTAGGTCCCATTCTTCAGAGATTATTATTGGTCTATGTATGTTGATCTCACTGGTTTCTAACTTAAATTTTGTGTCTTGTTTGTCAATTATTATTGTTTTTGGAAGGAGGGATAATGTCCTGTGTCTAAGTGGTGAGCTACCAATTCAGAACAATTTTTTTTTTTCAT
Organism: Mastigoproctus giganteus; assembly: GCF_048544385.1. Lineage (NCBI taxonomy): Eukaryota > Metazoa > Arthropoda > Arachnida > Uropygi > Thelyphonidae > Mastigoproctus > Mastigoproctus giganteus. The sequence continues at coordinate 59,496,917 of NC_143580.1, forward strand.
TCGGTCTGTTTTTTCTTTGTTATTTGCGGCTACTTTTAAACTGTTTTTGTTTTTGGATTCTTATATGTAGCAATGTTCTCGTGCTGCCTATATATATACAATCGTAATCCGGTGTGCAAGGAATTGCATAAACCACATTTGTTTGCTGATTGAAATCTATTGTTTTTTTGTTGATAGCTAAGCTTTTTAGGTATGTCCATGGTTTTTTGGAGCTGCCAAAGGCTAGATTTACTCTAGAATCTTTGAAGATTTTTTTCAAAGGCTGTTGGCACATTTCAATGTACAGGAGCCCTATCCATTGTTTTTTGGTGCTTCTCATTTTGGTTTTTCTTTACTGTTTCGGCTGTATTTAAGGCACCGCTTATGAGCCATTTTGGATAACCGCAGTTGGAAAATCTGTTCTTAAGTGTTTCAATCTCCTGTTTGTGTTCATCCTCTGTAGATGAATACCTGAAAGTATTGTTGAACTGGGCTATTAGGATTGATTTTTTGTGAGAGAGGGGGCCATAGCTGTCAAAATGTAAATAATTCCCCTTGTTTGTAGGTTTGTGGTATATTTTTGTGTTGATTTTGGTGGCATTTCTTGTTAATGTTAAATTTAGGAAGTTGATCCTGTTGTTTTCTTCATTTTCAGTTGTGAATTGTAGCCAATCATCTACATTATTCAACTCATGGAAAATGGTATTTATGGTGTCTGGTTTGCCTATAAGCAGACAATCATCTACATAACTTTCATAAAATTTAAGGGATGGGGAAGAGTACTTGGAAATGATGTGGTTTTCTTTTTCAGGAGGTAAAATTTGGAGAGATGTCCACTTATGGAACCGCCCATTGGTACCCCATATACTTGTTGGTTAAAATCTCCTTCATGGGTGAAATAATTCGCTGATAACAGTATATTTAGTACGATTGTTATATCCGATTCTTATAAGTGTGGGATCATTACATAATGTGTCTTCAGTGGCCCTCACAGCTTTTTGAGGGTGTACGTTTGTGTATAGTGATTTTATATCAAAGGAATATAATTTGTCATCATCATGTTCTAATTTTATATTTTTGATTGACAAAAATAGGTGTTCCATGTTTTTTATGTGATATTTGGAATAATTCATTAGGCGTTTTAGTATATCAACCATAAATTTTGCTAAGTTTGCTGCTGATGTATTTTTGAAGCTTACTATGGGCCTCAATGGTTTGTCTGGTTTATGCAACTTGTGACTCCAAATAGTAGTAGTAGTAGTGGTGTGATGCAAGAAAACAAGTGTATGAGCTTATGCAGCATCAGCCAAAAAAAAATATATATATGTAGGGTGAACGTGTGCAAATTGTTGGTAATCTTTTCTTGTGTGCAAATTGCTGGTAATCTTTTCTTCAGAGCATAATCTTTTTAGTTCTTTTTCGATTTTTGATCTCATGGTGGGGATAGGATTTTTGCCTAGTTTCTGGTGTGTATTTGTGTCTTGTAGGAGGTTTGCCAATTTGTTGTCTTAATCGGATTTGTTTATTAATACTATTGAGTCACGTTTATCAGCCTTTTGAATGATGATGTTTTCATTTGTGGCTAATTTTTTGATGCATTGAAATTCCTCTTTTGAAAGATTAGGAGAAATATTTGTTTTTTTTGTTTATCACGTTATTTATTTGTTTGATTAGTTTTTTTCCTATTGCTGTGGCTGTATAAGCCTGTTTGGACTTTTATTACATATTCGTTGTATGGGGTCTTTTTTGGGGTCATGCTGTAATTGAGGCCTTTATAGAGAAGCTTGCGTTCATCTTTTGTTAAGCTATAGTTTGGATAGGTTGGTTATGAATTCACTGTTTGCATAATCTATTATGTGCATACCTACAGATAGCGGTCTTTGTGATTTTAAAAGAGAGTTCCATTTTTTCTCATGTCTTGTGGTAAGTATTTCAGTATGAAATTTGATTCTATCCTGTACGTGTAGGAAAAAGTTATTCTATAGGTCCTCTTTAACAAGTGATTTTAGTTGATTTTTTACTCTGTGGATATAGTGTAGAAAGTTTTCCTTTGCTTTGTTTTAGTGGATGCAACCGTTCCTGAAGAAAACCCTAGGTAAGAGTATTCTTCTGCCTTAAAATAAAATATATAATATTCCTTTAAAATTTCCAAAAATAGCCTATACTAACCTTTTCAAAAAAATCTACAGTTTATTTTAAATCTATAATGAGATCGCAGATTCTCTACAAGGAAAAATTACAATAAATTATTAGCCTTTGTCCAATTTTTCGAAAATTAACGGGTCTCGACTACTCAAGTTGTCTGTCCAACCATCTAATAAAGTTTCGAGACTTTAGGACCTCCACATATTTTTTTACTCTATGTCATATATCAAAATTTAGCTATTTGATGTTTCATAACCGCTAAAATGTGTCGGACAAATGCTTCAGTGAATAATCCATTGTTCTATTTCTAAGGCGTACAACCCCCCATTACGTGAGCATTTCAACCTATATGAAGTAACCATAATAAGATATTTCCAACAGAAAACGCACATAGATTTTTTTTAAAAAATGCATACATTCACAGATTATCCCCAAATTTGCACAAATAAAAATACAAGAAAATTATAGAAATTTCAGAAGATAATTCAAAAGGGCTGGCATATCCATAGTAAAATGTGCACTAAAACAAAGGACCTAAGCAAAGGAAAACCTTCTACACTATATCCACATGGCCCCCGAGTGCCAAGTGAGTGACTATAGCGATTTTTGAGTGATTTCCAAGCAATTTTCTTAAAGAGCGGCTGATAATTATAGTGTTGTTATTCATTTTTTTTAAGAGTTATTTAATTTTGCTCTTCTATAGTAAAGAAGCTAGCGTACCTAACATAAAGGAAAGACACCTTTCTTCTCGTACATAGGACTAACTTACTAACACAAATTTTAATACTAACAAATAACTTCACTTTATCACTTGGTCACTGGTGGCACTGCTCCTGCCTCCATGTGGCAGGGCTGGAAACCTCTGAGAAGAAAGCCCCTCTCCCAGGGCTAAAAGAGCAACGATGGACAAAAATAAACAGTCCGCATGTGGATCTTTTGATTCAGATCTAGACAAACATAATCCAGATCATGACAACACAAATATATCCCATGCTAAGAGACAAAAAAAAAGAATTAACGGATAATATCCCTCTTCTCTTTTTAAAACTACACTCCTCCACAGACCAACCATTGAGTAAGCTGTCCCCATTTTTGATACAGAAATGTCTCAAAAATATGCCTTCAAAAATGGTTCGGCGATTAAGATCCAGAGATTTATTAGCTGAAATGACCGAACATAGACATGCCGAGAGACTATTGAAAGTATCTACTTTTGATGGAATTCCCACGAAGGTTGCCCCACATACCACCTTAAATTCCTCTAAAGAGGTAATATCAGAATGGGATCTATTAAATGTATTGGAGGATGTACTTGTGCATGAACTAAGAGATCAAAACATGGTATAAACCAAAAGAATTGTCATAAAAAAAGATGGAAAGCCTGCCCCTACACAGACAGTGATACTAACATTTAAAACACCAAATCTACCTACTTCCATTAAAGCTGGTTATGTTAGATGCCAAGTAAGACCATACATTCCTAATCCAGTCTGGTGCTTTAAGTGCCAAAAATTTGGTCATTCCCAAGCTGTCTGCAAAGGTGTAGCCACTTGTGCTACCTGCGGATCAAAAGAGCATACACATACAAAAACTGAAATGCAAAGTTGTCCTAATTGCCATGGTAACCACTCTGCCTTCTCTAAGGAATGCCCTCAATGGAAAAGAGGAAAGAATATTCAAAAATATAAGATTGAGCAGAAAGTATCATATCAAGAAGCTAAAAAACATTTTGCAGTACCTGCTAAGTCACTTACATATGCTTCAGTTACCCAACGGCTATGCTCAGTAGCAACTCAGACTGACTGCTCAGTCCCTCCAAATATCTCAATATCTGCTTGGGCTAAATCACTCCTGTAACAATACCTCCAGATAAAAAACTTAATGATCAACCAAAAGAACGAGCCACCAGCCCTGAAAGAAGCAATGCAACTAAATTTATATCCGATACCATGGATATTGATGAAAAGGTATATGAAGATGATTCAGTTCTTGAGATTCATCCAGAGGATGGCATTGACACAGGTAGGCCAACCTTCCCAAAAAAAGAAAAAGCAAAAGTAAAAAAGTAAAGTAAAGTGCAGCCATTATCAACCCACTGCAGGATGGAAGCCTCCTCAACAATTCATGCTGAGGGAAATGGACCATAATCTGCCATGCTGGTCCAGTGCGGGTTGGCAGATCGACCATATTCAGCAGTCAGGGGCTTGACCCCCTGTCTACTCAAAGAGCGTGCGCTACTGCACTCCCGCTCCTGACCACTCGGCTACGGAGGCCCCCAAAAGTAGACAGGCGTAGAAAGACAAAAGTAGAAAGCAAAAGTAGACAGGCGCAAACAAAAATATCCACCGTAAGTAACCAAACCCACCAATTAAAACCAAACAATGCACACAGTGATTCAATGGAATTGTCGCGGACTTTGTGCTAATTTATCTACAGAATGGTCCTACGTGAATATAAGCCTGTTGCAGCATGCATACAAGAAACAAACCTGACGAATGCAGTATCTATAACAATCAAACACTTCACTATGTATAGAAAAGATAGAAGCTGCTCTAATGCAGCACATGAAGGAGTAGTGCTGTTAGGGGGAAGCAAAGAATGACATAAGTAATTACAGACCTGTAAGCTTAACTTATGTTCCAGGAAGAATAATGGAGTCACTGGTTAAAGAAGTGATGTAGAAATAATTCTGATATCATATACTTGGATTTTAGGAAAGCTTTTTATACCATTGCCCATAAAAGGCTGCTGTACAAATTGAGCAGTGTGACATAAAGATGAAGTTACTGCTATGGATAAAAGCATGGTTGAGTTGGAGAAGACAGAGAGTAGTTATCAGTGGGCACTGCTCTTCATGGACTGATATTATTAGTGGAGTTCCACAGGTTCAGAGCTGGACCCATTGTTATTTTCTGATTTTCTGAGATGATCTGCCATACAAAATATATCAAGAACTGCACTGTGGTTAATATATTTACTGCTTTTATTTTATCATGCCAAAATTTTTCTTGCATACTGTTATACATTGAATTCTCACAGAATATTCTGAATTGCAATACATTCCAAAGTGCCTTTCAGTGAATTTTCATACACCATATTATCACATACACTGAATTGTCTGCACATAATTATGACTTGTAGTGAATGGCATCATATATAGTCTTTTGTGATAAGTACCAGTTCTGTTTTGGAGTTAGTGACAGGCATATTTGCATTTGGAGATGCACTTGAGAGAACTATCATACACCGTGAATGAGAGAGTACCATGTCTTGCCAATAGCAGAAGGTACTTTAGCAGCACAAGGATCTCAGAATGTCAGTACCATCCTGATTTCCTTGCTTCTGCCATTCATATATTACATCACATCTTGCACAAGAAAGATTATTATACCAATTAATTTTGAAAATTAGTATAACCATCAGTACATGCAACATAATTATTTATTATAATTAAATAAGTGAAATTGGTTTCAGTGTAATGTAAAATACATTAACGTGTTTTCCAGCATGAATTAATGTTATTTTATATTAAATTTATTCCAGGGTGGAAGAAAATTTTTGGCACCTTCGTTATCAGATGGTGCTTCAAGAGCTGAGAAAGAAAGATATCCAGCAAAAAAATGGAATAACAGAACACAAGGTAAGTATGATCCCCCCCCCTTTTTTTTCTTGAAAATAAAGAGATGAAATATGTTTAAGCAAATTACATACTCTCATTAAAAGTCACATTGAGTTTTTGAAAATTTATATGAGGTTTATTCAAATTATCAAGCCTGAAGGAGTTTCAGTGTTAGATAAAATGTAGGATGTAAATTAACTTGTGCAACTATAAGAAAGTTTTTCTAAAAGTGCCTCAGAAGTGATGCCATATCAACAACAACATTGCAGCAGAAGCATGTGTTTACAGGATTTTGTTATTTAAACAAAATGAAAATTAATTATGAAAATTAAATAATCGACAGAACAGCCTTTGATATTTTGATTCAATAATATTAGATAAAAATATCAGAGGTCATATTCTTTTGACATAAATGTACGAAATATATTTTGAATATACTTGTATTATGTTTGATACATCAATTTTTTTCTCGCACTGTGTTATGGTACAAGACAGCGTAATCTTCGAAGTGCATTAATTCACACCTTGTATCTTTAGCACTGTTTCTAAGTCAAAACGAAAGACAGTATAGAGCAAATAAGTTATTGAGGCTGAAGATCAGTATACACAATATGTATGCAAATCCCAGGGGCTCACATCTGGTGAGAATGGGCTTGGCACACCCAGGGTTGCACACTCCTATACTTGCTAACTAGGAGTCTAAAATGATGATGGAAGTGACATTCAAGTCAAGTGGACCCAATTTTGGTGAAGTCCAGACGGTCTGTGACAGCCAAATCCTCTGCTTGCACCTTCATGATGGTGGGACTGTTAGTAATCCTGGGTATAACCTCCATGCCAAGCAAACTATGGGTTGACTGCCCATGTGTGAACCAACGTAAGCAAGGGTTGAGGCATGGCACCCACACTACATGGAGGAATGCTGCCCCTCTGTGTTACCAGGCAATACTAGGTGGTAGATGATTCTCATCAACCGGTGCAACACCACCACTTTATTTATTGAAGGCTTGAAGTGGTGGAACCCATGTTTATTCTTCAGAGTTAAGTTCCGATTAACCCTTCCCTATCTCTTCCATCATGCAATATGACTGATGACTTTTGAGGTTATGTTGAACATCATGGCGAGATCCAATCTTCCTTACATTTTGAGGGTACAGCTCTAAAATGGTGTTCACAGGCCGGCCGGTAGCTAGTACACTGGACCGAACCTATTGGTAACTCTTTAGGAGGCTTCCGGATCAGCTAGTGTATAATCTTGCATATCTACTCTGCCAGATAGCGACTGGAGGGAGTCTGAGTAGTGTGTATGCCGGTTAGCATTGTCGAGGCCGTGTTATGTCAAGGATCTGGGTATATTCTTACCACGTTTTTTGCCATATCCAAAAGTTTCATTACTTCATACAGTATGTGTCCCCCCCACTTTTTCTTACTATTGAATACACTATGAATTGTCAAACTAATACAGTAAGATTATCTGCAAAAAGATCTAAACCTCCCAAACACTTCCTAGTTCATTTCACAAACATGTGTGGTCTCAATTCTAATCTCAACAATGTCCATTTCCACTTGCAGTCTGCCAAATCCCATGTACTTTTTCTGACAGAATCTCAGTTATCGGTTGATTCAACTATTGCTCATCTCAATTGCCCAAATTATTCGCTGTATGATTCCTTTTGCTCCGAGGTGGTACTTGTGCATATGTCTGTTCTGATATTCCCTGTCCGAGACTTGGTATTTTGGAATTTCCTCTTTTCGATCTGCTCTGGCTTAAAATCTCTGTACCTCATTCTGTCAAATTCATCTGTTGTCTTTACCTTTCTCCCAACTCCACTAATCACTCGGAGCTCTTTGACTTCCTCTCTTTGCAACTTGACTTTCTCCAGTCCAACTTTCCTAACAGTAATTTTCCTTGGTGATTTTAATGTTCACAACTCCAGCTGGCTTCTGTTTTCTAGTCACACAGACCCAGCTGGTCGAGATGCTGAGGCTTTTGCAATTACTAATGACCTTGTTCATTTACCTACAAGAATACTGGACAATCCTAACCATACAGCCAATATGCTTGATCTTTTTCTCACAAACAGCCCTTCTAAGTACACATTCGAAGTGAGTGGTCCTTTAGGCACCTCAGATCAAAACTTGGTGATTGTCTCTTCTCCAATGCAGCCTTTATCTCATGGCTATTCCCAACCTCTTGTTGTTTGGCATTACAAGAATGCAAAATGGGATGACCTGCAAGATTTCTTTTCTTCTTTTCCTTGGTTGGATTACTGTTTCAAAACTTCTGATGTCAACATTTGCTCAGATCATGTCAGTGAAATTATTCTTGTAGGAGGAATCCTTTATTCCACACTCCACTTTAAAATCTCATTCTTTATCCAAACGTTGGTTTTCCAATAAATGTGCTAAGGCTGTTCAAGAGAAGAATTGGCTTGTTTCCAATTCTTCAGTTTCATTTTCTGCCTACACCAAAGCTCGCAACAATTGTAAAGTGGCACCTCCGTAGCCAGGTGGGAAGGAGCAGCAGTGCGTAGCACATGTTTCTTGATTAGACCGGGGTTCGAGCCCGTCACCACCAAATACGAAGGATGCGGAAAGGTCAGGAAATGACCACCGCATATCCCGGAGCAATATGGCCTTAGTTGCTAATGCTCCTAAAAAAAACCAAATAACAACAATTGTAAAGCAGTTATTAATCAGTCCAAAATAGATTTTGAACAGGCTAAGAGTAGAAAAATTGCTTCTTGCCCTAATTGTAGCCGAGCATTCTGGTCTCTTGCCGGAGCTATTGGCTGCAACTTTTGCCCATCTCTGCTCCCACCTCTGTCAAAACCAGATGGTTCTGTTGTCACTTCGACCAAGAATAAAGCTGACCTGCTAGCATCCCATTTTTTTTTTTCCAACTCGCGTATTAATGATTTTGGTAAAATACCTCCCACCATTCCTAGCATGCTGCATTCAATGCCTCCTGTGGTCTTCCGTCAAAAGGATGTCAGAAGGATTTTGACAAATCTCAATGCTAAGAAAGCTCCAGGTCCTGATGGTATTTCTCCACTTGCTCTCAAAACCTGTGCTCCTGTTCTTTGCCACTTTTTTTCACTTTCTTATTCTGAAGGTGTTTTTCCTTCTGCTTGGAAATTTGCTCATATACAGCCAGTTCCTAAAAAGGGTGACAAATCAATCCCATCCAGTTATCGTCCCATTGCAATTACTTCTACTCTTTCTAAAGTAATGGAGAAATCAATTAACCACCAACTCTTAAACTACCTAGAAACCTTCTGTCTGATCAACGATCACCAGTATGGATTCCATCAGTGTCGATCCACCAGTGATATTCTGGCTTATGTTACTCATTTATGGACGAATTCAATGGAACAGTTTGGTGAAATACAAGCAGTTGCTCTTGATATCTCAAAGGCTTTTTATTGTGTTTGGTATAAAGGTGTTCTAAACAAGCTTCCATCTTATGGTTTGCCAACTTTTTTTTTTTTTGTAATTGGTTATCCAGTTTTCTCTCTGATTGCTCACTGAGGGTGATGGTAGATGACTTCTCCACTAATGCTGGTGTCCCTCAAGGTTCAGTTCTTTCCCCCACTCTTTTCCTCTTGTATATTAATTACCTCCTCCATTGACTGGAAATCCTATCTCCATAGTTTTGCCGATGATAGCACATTGCATCCCACTTTCCATTTTGAGAAACCTTGCCCTGCTCAATCAGCTTCAACTTCTCAAAAGTCTGCTATCAATTCCTTAAATGCCAATACCCACCCTTTATTGCTCTAACTGCCTGACTGCAATAGGATACTATCCACCAAATACAATGGATGTTACTTATTATGATCACTAAGTGATAAACCATGGAACAAGAATGCAGCTATTCCCCTTTGTTTACTGTTTCAGAGCAGAAATGTGTACATAAAAAGATGGAAGTGGACAGAATGAAAACATTTAAATCAAGAAATATAAAATACTTTCGTCCACTATTTCTTCAAGAAAAGTTATCAGTAAAAATTAAACTATCATAATGTGTGTTTGGAAGTCTATACAAAACATTAAAAACAAAGAAAATAATAAAATCAAGAATTAAAGGGTTAATGCTTTACAGTAAAACAGTCAGATTGGTAGAAGTACTGATACAGTACTTCCTTTTATGGAGTAACTAGCCACACAATGTGTCATAGTTGAAGAACAAATCTGGTTGTTACGTAAACACATCCATTGCACATGCATAAACTGTGATAACAGAAACCGAAGTTCTGATTACAATAAACAACATTTTTTTCTGTGTATTCCTATATGGTTGATTGAGACTTCATAAAAATAATAACATTATCCGAATGAGGACATTATCTGTGATTACAGTAAGTGACATGTGCTGTATCTATGTAAATCCTCATCATTGAAGCATAAAAAAATGAGGGATATCAACATTAAAGTTTCCAGTGTCAAAAATGAAAAGAAAAATAATGAAAGTGAGCTTATATTATAAAAGGTCGCCTGCTTGAGTTTTTTTTGTAGTCTCATGCCCTTTCTTTGTTGAGATTATTATTATCAGAAGTTAACCCGAGGGGCTTACATCTGGTGAGCATGGGCTTGGCTCACCCAGGGTCCTGACCTGGATATCATGATTCTTCTCTTCCTTGGTGATTTCCATCTACTTCTCTCTCTCTCTCTCTCTCTTCTCTCTCTCTCTCTTAGGGTAACTTAGAAATTTTTTTTTTTTTTTTGGCTGGTGTAACAGAAGCCTCAGGCTTCTGTTGAAAGAAATGAAAATTGAAAGAAATGATTTAATTATTGATTGTACAAAACACATTTTTTTTTTTAACTTTTTTCAAGTCCTTCTGCATCATTTGGATATCTGCATTCCCTAGTGGACATTTCTGAACTAGTGATCTGCAGAAGACTCCAAAATTAACTGATATTTTTTAAGAGCCTATCACTTTTAGGTGTTCTACTTTATTTTTAACAATGACATTTCCCATTGTACATTTTACTCTTTCTTTTATAACTCTATTTTATTTATTTGAATTTATTTGTAATATTATTCCATGGAGGATAAATTTTTCCTCCCTCAACAATTATTAATTCTGCAGAAGCAAATTTGTATGAGCTTTGGGTCTCTTTTGTCAAACTGCCTCAAGGTGTCTCAGTGTTATCTCAAAAAATTTTATCCAGTATGTCTCAGGATCAGGGGGACTGAATTTACACATAAGCTAAACAAGCTACAGCTTAGGCCCTCATATTACAAGGGACCTTGCTCCACCTTAAAAATTCTTTTTTAATATTGTCACAGGGAACTTGTGAAAGGCCTCATAGATGTTATAGCTTAGGGTCACAAAAGTTTAAATCCGGCTCTGCTCAGGATGATTCTGCTATATATAAATTCTCTGTGTCTATTTCTGTAGCTTCAGCTTTGCCAACTACTCAATCAATTTCTGCCCTTGATAGCAATATTGCCTCAGGGCTACATACGAGACTTGGCATCACATGTGATTTATGTACTATGTTCGATTGTACTGAAGACAAATATCAAGATGCCTCATCTCTTTAAGGCTCCTCCGTAGCCAGGTGGGAAGGAGCAGCAGTGCGTAGCACACGCTTCTTGATTAGACCGGGGTTCGAGCCCGTCACCACTAAATACGAAGGATGCGGAAAGGTCAGGGAATGACCACCGCATATCCCCGAGCAATATGGCCTTAGTTGCTAATGCTCTTAAAAATCAAATAACTAACTAACTAACTCATCTCTTTTTAGTTATTTCCAAGTTAAGGAAAGGCATAATGAGTTTCCTGGTTTGTCAAGTCCACCGAGTTACTAAAACTTCAGTTAGTGCAAATGTTAGTGCTTGGACAAATGATCTAAACTTGAGACAATTACTACTGCCTTATTCACAGATAATACTGAACAACAAATTTTCGGTCATATCTTAGTATGGGCATGAAAGTAATTTTACTTTATAGATTTTGTCTGCTAAACATGAAAATAGTGCTTAAAATGGCAGATTGGCTCTTGTTTTTGAAAATAATAGTTTTTTTATATTTATACAAGGTATTTTTTATCTATTCGTAGCTAGTAAGATCTAGCTACGAATATATCTGTATTAAACATGGGACTTTTTTGCCTTTTGCTTGTTAGCATTAGCATTAGCATTAGTAGAGGCATATGATGCAAGAAAGCAAGCTTATTCAGCATCAGCCAAAAAAAAAAAAAAAAAAAAAAAACAACCACTACTCCCATTTCACCCCTCCGTTCGTTCGAAATACCTGTCCAGCTGAGCCTTAAATTTATTTAGGCTATCAACTTCAACAACAAGCGATGGAAGTCTATTCCACAAACCAACTGCCCGCTGGCTAAAGGCAAATTTCCGCACATCTATCCGACATCCGTCCTTCCTCAATTTGAATTTATGCCCTCTCAGGTGATTATTCTAAGCAAGAGGAAGAATCCCATCGGCATTGAGCATGCTCAAGCCATTCAAAGCCTTATACACCTCTATCAGATCACCTCGCCGATGCCTAGTCTCCAGGCTCTGTAATTTGCAAAACTTAAGCCTTTCTTCGTAAGAGCAACCCTTTGTTCCATTCACTAATCTTGTTGCCCTTCTCTGTACTCGTTCGAGCAGCTCTACATCCTTCTTGAAATGAGGCCTCCAGACTTGTATACAGTACTCAAGGTGTGGCCTGACCAATGCCTTATACAAGGGAATAATCACATCCTTATCCCTGCTAGAAAAATTCCTGTATATCATTGACAAGACACCATGAGCTACTCTTGCAGCTCGTCTGCACTGCTCAGAGAACTTCATATCTGCCTGCACAATTACCCCCAGGTCCTTTTCATTCTCTACCACTGTCAGCGTAGTACCACAGAGTTGATACGTTGATCTGGGGTTACTGTTTCCCATATGTAGTACTTTACATTTGTCAATGTTAAATTTCATTTGCCACCTCTCAGCCCATCTGCTCAACCTTTCCAGATCCTGTTGCAGCAGCATAGTATCAGTAGTGTCCTTAACAACCCTGCCAACCTTGGTATCGTCTGCAAACTTGGACATTAAGTCTGATACACCATCATCAATATCATTTATAAATACAGAAAACAACAATGGACCCAACACTGAACCCTGAGGAACTCCACTAATAACATTAGTCCACGTTGAGCAGTGTCCATTGATTACCACTCTCTGTCTTCTGCCACTCAACCATCCCTTTATCCATAGCAGCAATTTGCCTCCAATGCCACACTTCTCCAATTTGTGCAGCAGTCTTCCATGCGCAACAGTATCAAAAGCCTTTCTAAGATCCAAATATATAATATCAAAGTTAATCCCTGCATCCAGTTGTTTTGTGACTACATCATAGTATCCAATCAAATTGGTCAGACAAGACCTACCCTTAACAAAACCATGCTGTGTCTGAGCTATAACTGAATTCTTGTCCAGATGATCCTGCAGTGCTTCTTTAACCAGTGCCTCCATTAATTTTCCTGGAACCGAAGTTAAACTAACAGGTCTATAATTACTTGTGTCAGCCTTTGATCCTCCTTTGTGAATTGGGGTTACATTTGCACATCTCCAGTCCATGGGTACCTCCCCTGAGTCCAAAGAAGCTCTCATAATTATGGCTAGGGGTTTGCTTACTTCCTTTGCTGCCTCCTTTAATATAACTGGATAGATCCCATCCACCCCTGGTGCCTTTTTTATGTTTATCCTCAGCAATTTCTCCTCCACTTTCCTCTCAGTTATTAGAAAATAATCTAGCTCACTGCCAATGTTTACTTCACCTACGACATTCCCCTTCCTGAATAACTCCTCATGTGTGAATGTAGATGCAAAATACTCATTTAGATTGTTAGCCACCTGAGCAGGATCCTCAACTGTTGAACCATCAACATCCAGTGGACCAATCTGATTCATCCCTTTCCTTCTTGAGTTTAAATAGGTAAACTGTTTTCTGTTTTTCTTTGCATCCTTTGCCAAGGATTTCTCATAATCTGCCTTTGCCTGCCTAATCTCCTTTGTGACTTGGTTACAGACCAACTTATATCTATCATAGGCTTCCATGTCACCCATTAATTTGTATGTATCCCATGCATTTTTCTTCTCTGCCATATGTCTCATTAGTTCATCTGACAACCATTTAGGCCTGAACCTTGAACAATATTTCTTGGTTGGTATGTAAAGCCTGGTAGCTTCCAAGATTAGTTCCTTGAATGCTTCCCATTTTGAATTTGCTGTTGGTAACATCATCAGTTGGTCCCACTGTATAGAATTTAAATGCTGTCTCAGACCATCATAGTCGCCTTTACGAAAGCAAAAACCCTTCCCTTTGCCTCTGATGGTAGTTACCTCCTTGAGTAAATCCCACTTCAGCACACTGTGATCACTGCCACCCAGTGGTTCCTTTATCTGCAGATTCCTAATGCATGAAGAATCACTACTGATAATCAGATCAAGAGTATTACTCCCTCTAGTTGCCTCCCGAACATGCTGGTGTAGAAAACAATCATCCAATAAATCCACAAAAGCCCTGCTAGTGTGTGAGTGACCAACCCACAAATTCCAGTCAATATCTGGGAAATTAAAATCCCCCATTATAAGACTCTCTGATTTACTGGCCCATTCTATTTCCCTGTACAGTATCTTATTATACTCATCAGAGTCATTAGGCCTATAGCACACTCCTACTCTCAATTTTGATTTACCTATGTTTATGTCACACCAAACTGACTCGACACTGCCCTGTCCATCAATGTCAACTGGCTTCACTTCCTTGGATTTTATGTGTTTTTTAACCAATAGCATAACCCCTCCTCCCCTCCTGTCCTGTCTATCCTTTCTATACACATTGTACTCCCCAAATTCCAGTTCTGCATTCCTTATATCTGTGTGACACCATGTCTCTGATATCCCAACAATATTGTATTCTGCTTCGAGAGCATCCCTTTTCACCATCCAACAATACTCAGCTAACATAGCAGCACTCCATTTGCTTTTGTATGTTTGTTCCATCACTGCAATGTCTTGATGGAAGCACTTACCATGTTCATCACTGATGGCATCATAGTTTAGCAGGAAGAAATCCAGGTGTGAGTGCAAGAAATGCATCTTCAATGACATGTTGCACCCCAGTTTTTCATAAGAAATAATGTGATTTTCCACAAGCTGCCTGTAGTTGCTGGCTTTACATTTCCTAGAAAACCAGTCGAAACATTTCGAAAGATTTCCATGCTGATTTCTCGCTAGGACTAAGGACACATTCAAACTGTTCATCGTTGAAAAGTTGCCTTATTTGTGGACCAATGAAAACGCCTACCTTAAATTTTCTCTGTACTAAGCCTTTAAGGGAATTTCTCTTTCAAGTATGTGAATGCAGGCCCGTTCACTTCCAAAGCCTTCATGAAATTTTTCATGAGCCCCAGTTTGATGTGGAGTGGTGGAAGTAAAACTTTATTTGGATCTACCACAGGTTCAAATGCTGCATTCTACATTCCAGGTGTTAATGATTTTTTTTGA
Organism: Mastigoproctus giganteus; assembly: GCF_048544385.1. Taxonomy (NCBI): domain Eukaryota; kingdom Metazoa; phylum Arthropoda; class Arachnida; order Uropygi; family Thelyphonidae; genus Mastigoproctus; species Mastigoproctus giganteus. The sequence goes on from NC_143580.1 coordinate 59,512,174, forward strand.
GGCCATCTCCTCTTCTCATAGTGCATATCCTTGGCATGACTATCCCACTGGTAGAGAAAGCAACGATACTTAGTGTAACCCTTTTGTAGTCCTAATAAAATGGAAATTACGTTTAAATCACCACATATCTGCCACTCATGCTTCTGATAGTGTACACCTAAGAGGACGTTCTCCATGTCTATGTATGTTTCTTTTTTGTGAACAGCATACGCAAGAGGTATTGAAGGGCAGCATATTTCCATTGTGTAATAAATAGCCTTAAGACTAACCTTAGTAGCATCTATATAAATAGTCACCGTTCTTCGTGAACATGCCTCATGTTCATTGCTGCCATTAGACATCAACATCCTTACAAACAACGAGTTCAACTTCTGTTTGATAGAATTTATCATAGTCTTTATTTCGAGTACGAAATGTTGTCACTTTCACAGAATGATCTAGAAGATTCCATTGTTGTAGCCTTGAGGCCAAAACTTCTACCTTATTCTTCAGCAGTTCGAGATTATTATTATAATTATTATTATTATTATTATTAGCCATATGGTGCAAGGAAGCCTGAGGCTCATGCTGCACCACCAAAAAAAAATATATTTTTTTTAACCCTGAGAGAGAGAGAGAGAGAGAGAGAGAGAGAGAGAGAGAGAGAGAGAGAGAGAGAGAGAGAGAGAACAGGGGTCAGAAGTAGAAGGGAATCGCCAAGAAAAAGAAGAATGATAATATCAAGCTCAGGACCCTGGGTGTGCCATCCCTAATGAGGTCATTAAGCTCAAAGCTCACTTTCTGTGATCTTATGTAGTTCAGAACGATAAAGTTTTGGACAATATGGCGAATCCCTTGATGTACATGGCTGCTGTACTTCTTTGTGCATATCAAGTTGATGTTTATCAGTGTCTTCATCTTCATCAGAGTGTAAAAAAAAACGGTTGGGTGGTTCAGGAATAGATAGTACTTCACCATGAGGTATGCACGTGTTGAGTTTGATGAACAGATAGTGCAGCATATGTATGGAACCCAATTCTTGTCCTGGTCACCTACTTTACACCCAAAGTACAAGAAGTAGGTCTTTTTTATTTGACTTGAGTTAAGCGACGCTTTCTTGAAGATAATGTACTTCTCCACATACATAACAGAAGTCATCCAGCCTATTCAATTATGGGGAATATTAAACTTACACGGCAGTTCTCGGATTCTGCTGGATGTATTTTTGGATTTTGCTTGTCTCGAAGAGCAGATTTTTGTACTGTATGTTTATTTGGATTGACAACTTTCAGTTGACCTATTTTGCCCCAACATCGATATAGTGCTGCTTGCTACTTTAACCAATGGCTGAAGAGGATATCTTTAACCAGAAGGTTACGCATCGTTCACATAAACAGACTTTTTAACATTAGCATTAGCATATGATTCAAAAAAGCAAGCTTATGCAGCATCAGCAAAAAAAAAAAAAAAAACGCTCTCATTTCACCCCTCAGTTCGTTCCAAATACCTGTCCAGCTCAGCCTTAAATTTATTTAAGCTATCAACTTCCACAACAAAGGATGGAAGTCTGTTCCACCAACCAACTACCCGCTGGCTAAAGGCAAACTTCCGCACATCTAGCCTACATTGGTCTTTCCTCAATTTGAATTTATGCCCTCTCAGGTGATTATTCTGAGCAAGAGGAAGTATCCCACAAGCATTGAGCATGCTCAAACCATTCAAGGCTTTATACACTTCAATCAGATCACCTCGCAAGTGCCTAGTCTCCAGACACTGTAATTTGCAAAACTTAAGCCTTTCTTCATAAGACCAACCCTTTGTTTCATTCACTGATCTTGTTGCCCTTCTCTGTACTCTTTCCAACAGCTCTACATCCTTGTTAAAATGATGGCCTCCAGACCTGTATACAATACTCGAGGTGTGGTCTGACCATTGCCTTATACAAGGGAATAATCACCTCCTTATCCCTGCTAGAAAAATTCCTGTATATCATTGACAAGACACCATGAGCTACTCTTACAAACCATCGGAACTGCTTAGAAAACTTCATATCTTCATATTTACCACTGTCAGTGTAGTACCACAGAGTTGATACATTACTCTGGGGTTACTGCTTCCCATATGTAGTACTTTACATTTGTCAATGTTAAACTTCATTTGCCAACTCTCACCCCATCTGCTCAACTTTTCTAGATCCTGTTGCAGCAACGTACTGTTAGTAGTGTCCTGAACAACCCTGCCAACCTTCGTATCATCGGCAAACTTGGACATTAAGCCTGATATACCATCATCAGTATCATTTATAAATACAGAAAACAACAATGGACCCAACACTGAACCCTGAGGGACTTCACTAATAACATTAGTCCACAATGAGCAGCTTTCATTGATTACCACTCTCTGTCTTCTCCCACTCAACCATCCCTTTATCCATAGCAGCAATTTGCCTCCAATGCCATACTGCAACAATTTGTTCAGCAGTCTTCCATGTGCAACAGTTTCAAAAGCCTTTATAAGATCCAATTATATGATATCAAAGTTATTTCCTGCATTCAGTTCCTTCTTGACCATATCATAATATCCAATCAAATTGGTCAGCCAAGACTTTCCCTTAACAAAACCGTGCTGTGTCAGAGCCATAACTGAGGTCTTGTCTAGATTATCCTGCAGTGCTTCTTTAACCAGTGCCGCCATTAATTTTCCTGGAACAGAAGTTAAACTAACAGGTCTATAATTTCTTTTGTCAGCCTTTGATCCCCCTTTGTGAATTGGGATCACATTTGCACATCTCCAGTCTATGGGTACCTCCGCTGAGTCCAAAGAAGCTCTCATAATTATCACTAAGGGTTTGCTTACTTCTTTTGCTGCCTCCTTTAATATAACTGGATAGATCCCATCCACCCCAGATGCCTTTTTTATGTTTATCTTCAACAATTTCTCCTCCACTTGACCCTCAGTTATTACAAGATTATCTATCTTACTGCCAGAGTTGAATACACCTCTGGCATTCCCCTCCCTGAATAACTCCTCATGTGTGAATGTAGATGCAAAATACTCATTTAGTTTGTTAGCCACCTGAGTAGGATCATCAACAGTTGAACCATCAATATCCAGTGGACCAATCTGATTCATCCCTTTCCTTCTAGAGTTTACATAGGAAAAGAACTCTTTGTTGTTTTTCTTTGCATCCTTTGCCAAATATTTCTCATAATCTACCTTTACCTGTCTTTTCTCCTTTGTGACTTGATTACAGACCAGCTTATATCTATCATAGGCTTTCATGTCACCCATTAATTTGTATGCATCCCATGCATTTTTCTTCTCTGCCAAATGTCTCATTAGTTCATCTGACATCCATTTAGCCCTAAACCTTGAACAATATTTCTTATATTTCTAGGTATGTAAAGCCTAGTAGTTTCCAAGATAAATTCTTTGAATGGTTCCCATTTTGAATTTGCTGTTGGTAGCATCATCAGTTGGTCCAATGTGTAGAATTTAAATACTGTCTCAGACCATCGTAGTCGCCTTTACGAAAGAAAAATCCCTTCCCTTTACCCCTGATGGTAGTTACCTCTTTGAGTAAATCCCACTTCAGCACACTGTGATCACTGCCACCTAGTGGTTCCTTTATCTGCAGATTCTTTATGCATGAAGAATCACTACTGATAATCAGATCAAGAGTATTACTCCCTATAGTTGCCTCCTAAACATGCTGATGTAGAAAACAATCATCCAATAAATCCACAAAAGCCTTGCTAGTGTGTGAGTGACCAACCCACAAATTCCAGTCAATATCTGGGAAATTAAAATCCCCCATTATAAAACTCTCTGATTTACTGGCACGCTCTGTTTACCTATACAGTTTCTTATTATACTCATCAGATTCATTAGGCTTATAACACACTTCTACTCTCAATTTTGATCTCCCAATGCTTATGTCACACCAAACTGACTCGACACTGCACTGTCCAGTGATGTCGACTGGCTTCAGTTCCTTGGATTTTATGTGTTTCTTGACTAATAGCATAACCCCTCCTCTCTTCCCATCCTATCTATCCTTTCTGTAGACATTGTACTCCCCCAATTCCAGTTCTGCATTCCTTATATCTGTATGACACCACGTCTCTGATATATTCCAACAGTATCTGCCTTTGATGTTTTGTGCAGTGCCTCAAATTCATTAAATTTATTTACAAAACTCCTACCATTGGTGTACATGCAAGTACACATGCACCAGTTCCTATTCTTAGCTACCCTAACACAACCCATCTCTTTACTTGTACTGCAATGACTCCCAGCAGTCTTTTAAATACCCTGCATCTTGTTTTCCAGGCTGCTGCTCCTTCCAATAGCAGCAGTGCAAGAATCACTTTCACCTCTGCCAGTGGCTACTGTTTATCTATTAGGTCTTGTAATTTCCCCAAGCTATCAGTTTTGCAACCCACCTAACGCTGCCTCGATAGCATCAGCAAATATTTTTGCACCCTTTCTATTTAAGTGTATCCCATCCCTTTAGAAACAGACTCTCCTGTTAACAAGTACAGTCCAGGCTAAAAAAAATTCTACCCCTTGAGCCTTGCACAATCTTTCCAGGGCCGAATTGATTGACAAGGCTCTCATCATATACTCCCTCCTATCGTGTCTGGGCAGAATTGCAGACACTTTCAAATTCAACCCTAATTCATGACTTTTTTTTTTCAAACTTGCCAGTTAACAGGTGACAAAGACTCAGAGGGGGACCCCCTTCTCTTTTCCCATGATTAGGAACAGACTTTGGTCAACTAGACAGTCTACACTCACACAAAACGACCAGGATGCCATCCTGATTGATAACTCTCACGGCAAAGACTATGATGATTGTGAGGAAATGGAGAGCATGGCCTCCCGTCCACGTCCAGAAAGCACTTGTCAAGAAAAGAGCGTTAAAGATGCCAGAAACCTCTGCTCCCACCTCTGAGAAGAGGGAGAGTAATGATGAAGGAGAGGATCCACCTAGCTTACTAAGGAAGGAAATTCCAAACCTAAGAATTATCCAGACTCTGCAGTATAAAATGGAGAGCTGTCTTTACAGCGATAATAGTGGAGTTTCCAGTGCTGCGTGTTTGCATATTACACACTGCTGGGGCTCATTGGAAAAGATGTTGTACAAAGCGATAATTGAAAACGAGCAACTGAAATCAACAAACCAGTGCAACCTCACAATGATGTAGGAGATTAGGAGTAGGAGTAGGAGACCGGCAGAATTACTTAACAAGTACAGGTCACTGCTGAACAAAAGCCTAGAATTAGGGTTGAATTTGAAAGTGTCTGCAATTCTGCCCAGACACGATAGGAGGGAGTATATGATGAGAGCCTTGTCGATCAATTCGGCCCTGGAAAGATTGTGCAAGGCTCAAGGGGTAGAATTTTTTTCAGCCTGGACTGTACTTGTTAACAGGAGAGATTGCTTCTACAGGGATGGGATACACTTAAATAGAAAGGGTGCAAGAATATTTGCTGATGCTATCGAGGCAGTGTTAGGTGGGTCGGAAAACTGCTAGCTTGGGGGGGAGACAAAGACCAATAGATTGACAGTAGCCACTGGCAGAGGTGAAAGAGATTCTTGCACTGCTTCTATTAGAATGAGCAGAAGCCTGAAAAACAAGATGCATGGTATTTCAGAGACTGCTGGGAGCCATTGCGGTACAAGTAAACACATGGGTTGTGTTAGGGTAGCTAAGAATAGAAACAGGTGCAGGTATACTTGTGTGTACACCAATGCTAGGAGTTTAGTAAATAAATTTGATGAATTTGAGGTATTGCTCAAAACATCAAAGGCAGATATTGTTGGGATATCAGAGACGTGGTGTCACACAGATATAAGGGATGCAGAACTGCAATTTGGGGAGTACAACGTCTACAGAAAGGATAGACAGGATAGGAAGGGGGGAGGGGTTATGCTAGTAGTTAAGAAACACATAAAAACCAAGGAAGTGAAGCCAGTCGACATCGCTGGACAGTGCAGTGTTGAGTCAGTTTGGTGTGACATAAGCATTGGGAGATCAAAATTGAGAGTAGGAGTGTGCTATAGGCCTAGTGACTCTGATGAGTATAATAAGGAACTGTACAGGGAAATAGAGTGGGCCAGTAAATCAGAGAGTCTTATAATGGGAGATTTTAATTTCCCAGATATTGACTGGAATTTGGGGGCTGGTTACTCACGCACTAGCAGGGCTTTTGTGGATTTATTGGATGATTGTTTTCTACATCAGCATGTTCGGGAGGCAACTAGAGGGAGTAATACTCTTGATTTGATTATCAGCAGTGATTCTTCATGCATTAAGAATCTGCAGATATAAATGAACCACTCGGTGGCAGTGTGCTGAAGTGGGATTTACTCAAAGAGGTAACTACCATTAGGGGTAAAGGGAAGGGTTATTGCTTCCGTAAAGGCGACTACGATGGACTGAGATAGTATTTAAATTCTATACAGTGGGACCAACTGATGATGTTACCAACAGCAAATTCAAAATGGGAAGCATTCAAAGAACTTATCTTGGAAGCTACTAGGCTTTACATACCAACTAAGAAATATTGTTCAAGGTTTAGGCCAAAATGGATGTCAGATGAACTAATGAGGCATATGGCAGAGAAGGAAAATGCATGGGATACTTACAAATTAACACATGACACAGAAGCCTATGATAGATACAAGTTGATATGCAACCAAGTTACAAAGGAGGTTAGGCAGGCGAAGGCAGATTACGAGAAATCCTTGGCAAGGGATGCAAAGAAAAACAGCAAAGAGTTCTTTACTTATGTAAACTCTAGAAGGAAGGGGATGAATCAGATTGGTCCACTTGATATTGATCGGTCAACTGTTGATGATCCTGCTCAGGTAGCTAACAAACTAAATGAATATTTTGCATCGACATTCACACATGAGGAGTTATTCAGCAAGGGGAATGCCAGAGGTGTATTCAACTCTAGCAGTAAGCTACAGAATCTTGAAATAACTGGGAGTAAAGTGGAGGAGAAACTGTTGAAGATAAACACAAGAAAGGCACCCGGGGTGGATGGGATCTATCCAGTTATATTAAAGGAGGCAGCAAAGGAAGTAAGCAAACCCTTAGCCATAATTATGAGAGCTTCCTTGGACTCAGGGGAGGTACCCATAGATTGGAAATGTGCAAATGTGACCCCAATTCACAAAGGAGGATCAAAGGCTGACACAAGTAATTATAGACCTGTGAGCTTAACTTCTGTTCCAGGAAAATTAATGGAGGCACTGGTTAAAGAAGCACTGCAGGATCATTTAGACAAGACTTCAGTTATAGCTCAGACACAGCATGGTTTTGTTAAGGGGAAGTCTTGCCTGACCAACTTGATTGGATACTATGATGCAGTCACAAAAGAACTGGATGCAGGGAATAACTTTGATATTATATACTTGGATCTTAGAAAGGCTTTTGATACTGTTGCACATGGAAGACTGCTACACAAATTGGAGCAGTGTGACATTGGAGGAAAATTGCTGCTATGGATAAAGGGGTGGTTGAGGGGGAGAAGACAGAGAGTGGTAATCAATGGACACTGCTCATCGTGGACTAATGTTATTAGTGGAGTCTCTCAGGGCTCAGTGTTGGGTCCATTATTGTTTTCTGTATTTATAAATGATATTGATGATGGTATATCAAGCTTAATGTCCAAGTTTACAGACGATACAAAGGTTGGCAGGGTTGTCAAGGACACTACTGACACTATGCTGCTGCAACAGGATCTGGAAAGGTTGAGCAGATGGGCTGAGAGGTGACAAATGAAGTTTAACATTGACAAATGTAAAGTACTACACATGGGAAACAGCAACCCCAGAGCAACGTATCAACTCTGTGGTACTACACTGACAGTGGTAGAGAATGAAAGGGACTTGGGGGTGGTTGTGCAGGCAGATATGAAGTTTTCTGAGCAGTGCAGACGGGCTGCAAGGGTAGCTCATGGAGTATTGTCAATGATATACAGGAATTTTTCCAGCAGGGATAAAGAGGTGATTATTCCATTGTATAAGGCAATGGTCAGGCCATACCTAGAGTGCTGTATACAGGTCTGGAGGCCTCATTTCAAGAAGGATGTAGGGCTGCTGGAACGAGTACAGAGTAGGGCAACAAGATTAGTGAATGGAACAAAGGGGTGCTCTTACGAAGAAAGGCTTAAGTTTTGCAAATTACAGTGTCTGGAGACTAGGCAACAGCGAGGTGATCTGATAGAGGTGTATAAAGCCTTGAATGGTTTAAGCATGCTCAATGCTGATGGGATTCTTTCTCTAGCTCAGAAAAATCACCTGAGAGGGCATAAATTCAAATTGAGGAAAGACAGATGTAGGATAGACGTGCGGAAATTTGCCTTTAGCCAGCAGGTGGTTGGTTGGTGGAACAGACTTCCATCCCTTGTGGTGGAGGTTGATAGTCTAAATAAGTTTAAGGCTCAGCTGGACAGGTATTTTGAACGAACAGAGGGGTGAAGTGGAAGTGGGTTTGTTTTTTTTTTTTTTTTTTGGCTGATGCTGCATAAGCTTGCTTTCTTGCATCAAATGCCTCTACTAATGCTAATGCTAATGACTATAACCAACCCGGCTTTCGAGGCCTTGAACACCATTGCCTCTACCACTCCGGCCCAGGCCCCTTTTGAAGGGGCTCCTCAGATTTTGTCATATGCAGCCGATGTCAAGATGCCCAAGATTCCTGCCCCAGAAGAAAAGATATGCTCATTATAAAGGCAGCAGAGGGTTGTGATATTGGTACAGTGATGGCGTAAAAGACAGTTTTGAAAATCTTAAAACTAAAGTTGGGCAACATAAAAATCAAAAGTGTCCGAAAGATCTACGGCAGGGGTATAATCCTGGAAGCAGCCTCCAAATTAGCACACTGTGGGTGACCACCCAGGTGTGAACCAATGTAAGCAGGGGCTGAGTTGTGGTGCCCACACCACATGGAGGAATGCAGCCCTCTGTGTTACCAGGCAGTACTAGGCAGATGACTCTCAACTGCTGCAATACCACCACTTTGCTTATTGGTGGCTTGAAGTGGTGGAACCCATGTTTAGTCTCCAGAGCTGAGTTCCGGTCAATCCTTCCCCAATCTCTTCCATCATGCTGTATGATTGATGACTTTTGAGGTTATGATGGACATCATAGCGAGATCCAGTCTTCTTTTCATTTCGAGAGTACAGCTCTAAAACGGTGTTCGCAGGCCAGCCACTAGTTAGTACACCAGACCGAACCTATTGGTAACTCTTTAGGAGGCTTCCGGATCAACTAGTGTATAATCTTGCTACCTCTAGTTTGCCAGATAGTGACTGGAGGGAGTCCGAGTAGTGTGTATGCTGAGGGGTAAAGTGTATTTAGGGTCATACGGCACCAGGGGTTTCCCCCATCTCCGAGTTGTTTACATTGTGATGGGTGTGCCAGTTTGCTGGAAATGCCAGAGATTTAAAAGTGTATGGATATTGTTCATGTGTAGTGTTGTGCACCATTGCTCATTCGGTCATTTAGCCGCTGGACCCCTACTGAGGCCCAACGTTGCCACACTTTCGCCCCATGGAGGCAGACCAGGTACACCAGTATTATAATTATTTACTTTGGCAGGTCCTGCCACCTAATTTCCTGAGATTTCAGTGGCTAGGACCTATAAAAAAAAAAAAAAAAAAAAAAAAGTGCACATACATACAAAAATGCATATACATACACATCGATTGGTATAGGTTAGTTTGTGTGGTGAAGGAGCTAGAATGAGAAGCCGAGAGTTTTGGGCAAAATTAATTTTGAAGGTTAAATTTGGATTGTGTGGGACTTTCGCTTGTGTATAGTTAGAGTGGGGGGAGGGAGACTGAAGATTTGGGGTGATACAGTCAGAAATAAGGAGCCGATAGGGAAGGTAGCTGCAGCCTGCAGTGGGGCATGCCCATGCTCCACCAGAAAGAAGAGAAGGGTGGTGTGGGTTGCAGGAGACGGCAAGCGCCTCCCTCCCCCACCAGGGAAGGGCAGTAATAGTGGGCCAAACAAGGGAGCTGACCCAGATCGCCAATAGGGCGTGAACGCTTGTGGCTGAAAAGTGGTCATCTATCATTAGTGGCCTACCATCCAGGGCTAATGGATGTTCAGGCTTTCTTGTCAGGTCCCTACGACTGTGCAGGTTCTTCATCTTTTAGTGAGAATCGCTCGTGGGACTGAGTCCCCTTCCGTGTGTCAGTTGAGAAAGATTTTCATCAGGGTTGAAGGTTCAATCATGTCCATTTGGTGTCTGTGCAGCACGACAGCTGCTTGGTCGTTTGTCTTTATAGATTGGGCAACGCCCCAGCTGTGGGTTAAAAGAGTCAGATCTTTACGATCATTGTGTGTGTGTGGGATGTGTTCTCGTCATAGTGGCGGTCTTTACATGTTCATTTCTGTGCTTTGGTCCCAACCTGGGTGTGTAGAGTCATTTGCACGCTATAGGTTAGACTTGTCTTTGGTAGTAGTGGTTTCTCCGTGGGCCCTATGGCCTGACCCAGAGTGAAAGTCGGGATGTTTGGATTCAGTCACAATGGGGAAATAGGGATTCAAGACTCCTGTTTTTGTTATGCTGGTTATTCCGCAGGTACAAGCAATGAGCTATGTTGGTTCTGGTTGCTCAGGGTTTGCTGGTGCCGGGAGAGTTTGCCGTCTGGCGTAGAGGCTCTGGGCAAATTTAGAGAATAGCTTGTAATTTTCTTCATTCTCCAGTAGATAATGCACCTGGTTTTTGGGGTTGAATTGTATCTGTGTGATCAGGTGTCCACGTAGATCTTCCCAGTGCTCACATTCATGCATTATGTGGTCCCATGTCTTCGGGGAGCCACACGCGCACATGGGATTATCTGTGATGCCAAGGAGGTTCAGTTTGTTACGGATCGCTCCATGTCCTGTGAGGAGGTAAGTAGTGTAGAGTCCGGGGTTGAACCATTGCGGATATTGTGGGTAGACCTGTTGGAGATTAGGTAGAAACTTTCGAGTTATTTCGCCTTTGGTTGAGTCAGTCCAACGTTGCTGCCAGATTGTTTGTAGGTATGTTTCCAGTCTTTTCTTCTCTGCCTTTCTGTTATTTATCGGATCTGTGGTATGGTCTAGATACGTTGTGGCTTTTCCACGCCTGAGTTGCTGCTGCATTCCTGTGCGGATTACTTCCAAGTTGAGAGGCAAGGTTCCAGTGATAACTTGCAGTGCATGTGTCGATACTGTATTGCATGCTCAGGTGATGAGGATCGGTCTGTGTATTATTTCTAATTGTCGACAATTCACCGTGTTGAGGCCTTTTGATACCAGGCACCGGAGGCATATGTAATTGCTGGGATGATGGCTGCCTTGTATAGGAGCGCAAGGGTGCGCCTCTTCAGCCCCCAGTATCGGCGGGGGGACCCTGGCAAGCATGGCTAAGTAATTTTTAATTTTTGTCTGTATATAGTTGAGGTGGGGGTAAACGATCGGTTTCTGTCTAGTATAATTCCATGGTATTTAAGTTCAGTGACAAGCTTAACAGTTCTATCATTGATTTTAATTTGGGGCGGTCTGGTTGGGGTCAGGAAGCCTTTTAGGAGTGTGGATTTCGTCTTGGTTGATGAAATGGTCAGGTGATGTCCCTCCACCCAGACTCAGAGGGTGGTTAGTGCTTCGTTTGGGATGACCTCCATCTGAGCCCTAGAGTTAGCGGCCAGTACCAGGGAGAGATCATCAGCAAACGCCAGTGATTTGACGTTTCCTAGATCCTTGCAGAGGAACTCGTCAAGTACACAGTTCCAAAGGAGGGGGCCCAGTACCGAGCCCTGGGGGCATCCCCGACAGACCCGGCGCTCCACCCTGCAGTAGGGAGCATCTACTAAGATCCTTCTGTTACTTAAGTAGCTCCGCATACAGTCATAGAGATTCATTGGTAATTGGGCTGCTCTGAGTCTTGCAAGGACGCTCGGCCACCATAGAGCATCGAACGCCCCACAAAATCAATCATGATGAGGAGGAAATATTTTAGGTCACAACCCTCTCTCTGCTAAGTCCAGGATATATTCCAGAGCATCAAGGGTAGATCTTCCAGGTTTAAAGCCGAATTGGTTGTTTTCAGTTAAATTTGCTGTGTTATAGTGTTCTACTATCCTCTGTTTGAGCAGTTGTTCAAATACTTTGCTTAGCACCGAAAGTAGGGCTATTGATTCTCGATATGATTCTGGTATCTGTGGCTGTTTGGATGGGTTTTTAAAGTATAAGTTTCACACTGGCCACCTTCCAGTCTGAGGGAAACCAGCCAGAGCTGAGGCAGTGGTTGTACAAGTCTAGGAGGAGGTCAGGGGTATATTCAGCAACTTTCTTTACTATTTCCGGCTCCAGCATGTCCGGACCTGGAGTTCTTTTTTATTTTAATTTTCTTATGGCTGTTTGTAATTCATGGTGAGTGAAGGGCTCTTCCATTCGGATGGTTTGGTAAGCTTCGTTGGCCAGACAAAGTAGCTGTTGTTCAGGAGTATCATTTCCGTTTAGTGGTTTGAAGATGGTATTTAGGATGTTGTTGATTGAATCTTGCCAATTTTTTGTCATAGTGCCTTGTGGGGTGATTGTGGAGGATGTCACTCCCCTCTGGGCAGTTTGTTCATGGTTATGCGATATATTATGCTCCATGGGCCTGAGTTGCCTACAGTAGACACTAGGTGCTCCCAGGACAGCTTCTTCCGCTGCCTGATCATCGCGGTATATGTATTCTTGGCATCCCTGTAATGCTGCCTGAGAAACTCCACTTCAGGTGGGGGCCAGGTCCGTCTAGCTCTCTGGAAGGCTCGTCTCTTTTGGTTCATTTCCCGTCTCAGTACTTCAAGTTCTCGTGACCACCATGGGACTGCTCCCGGCTGTGGGGTCCTTGTCCTGATCGTCTGGTTTGCAGCACTTGTTATGGCATTTGTTATCGTATGTTGTTGGTGATCAGGTGTGCAGTTCAGTAGTTGGTCGGTTTGTAAGTTGTTAGAGCAAATTGTTCCCAATTTGCTCTATCTACTGCATACCTGTTTAGTTTGAGACTAATGACCGGGGCTCGGTGGAGTGATCTTTGCATGTCAAATGTGATAGCTCGGTGGTCAGAAGTGGTCCAGTTCTCTTGAACCTTCCAAGCTGCAATGTGACTGGCAAGAGATCTGGTAGCTATGGTGGCGAGGCCACATTATGTCAAGGATCTGGATATATTCTTACCATGTTTTTTGCTAAATCCAAAAATTTCATTACTTCATACAGAAGTCCCCCCCCCACGCTTTTTCTTACTATTGAATACACCATGAATTGTCAAACTAATACAGTAAGATTATCTGCAAAAAGATCTAAACCTCCCAAACACTTCCTAGTTCATTTCACAAACATGTGTGGTCTCAATTCTAATCTCAACAATGTCCATTTCCACTTGCAGTCTGCCAAATCCCATATACTTTTTCTAACAGAATCTCAGTTATCGGTTGATTCAACTACTGCTCATCTCATTTTCCAAAATTATTCGCTGTATGATTCCTTTCGCCTCAAAGGTGGTACTTGTGCATATGTCTGTTCTGATATTCCCTGTTCGAGACTTGGTATTTTGGAATTTCCTCTTTTCGATCTGCTCTGGCTTAAAATCTCTGTACCTCATTCTGTCAAATTCATCTGTTGTCTCTACCTTTCTCCCAACTCCACTAATCACTTGGAGCTCTTTGACTACCTCTCTTTGCAATTTGGACTTTCTCCAGTCCAACTTTCCTAACAGTGAGGGAATTTTCCTTGGTGATTTTAATGTTCACAACTCCAGCTGGCTTCCGCTTTCTAGTCACACCGACCCAGCTGGTCGAGATGCTGAGGCTTTTGCAATTACTAATGACCTTTCAGAGATTGTTCATTTACGTACAAGAATACCGGACAATCCTAACTATACAGCCAATATGCTTGATCTTTTTCTCACAAACAAGGCGCATTATAGCCTTAGTTGCTAATGCGCCAATAAAATCCAAATCAAAATCAAAATCTCACAAACAACCCTTCTAAGTACACGGGCGAAGTGTCAATGATCAAATATCAATGATTTATCTGCTATTTATCATTTGCTAGTAGAGATAAGGACAATATAATCCCATTATATAAGGCAATTGTTAGATCACACTTGGAATACTGTTCAAGTGTGGAGACTGCACCTACAAAAAAAAAAAAAAAAAAGACTTCAAGCTTCTTGAAAGGGTCCAAAGACTGGTAACTCACCTGGTGAGATCAGCAAAAGGATCTCCTTATGAGGAAAGGCTTCGAATATGTAGGTTGCACAGCTTAGAAACTAGGCACCATAGAGGCAACTTGATTGAAGTGTTTAAGGCTCTGAGAGGCAATAGTAAAATGAATGAGGATGAAATTTTCAGTTATAAATGATTCTAGAACTAGGAATCATAAATTCAAGTTACAGGAAGAGATGTTTAAAATGGATTACAGGAAGTTTTATTTTAGCAGTGAGTTATAAATTATAAGTTACCTTTTTTTTTTTTATGTGAACCCCAAACATGAGAGGTATTAGAACCTATAGTACTTAGTACCGTGCTTGAGTTGGAGGTTGAGAAGATGAAAGAAGATATTTGTTGACATTGGACTTGAACTTCTGTAGATTGTAATTTTCAGGAAATACTTATGAAGGAAGGTTGTTCCAGAAAACGGCAGTTGAATCAATAAATGAGGAAGATGAAAAGTTGGTTCTGTGGGTTTGAAGTTGGACAGTAAATGGATGTTGGCTGGTGGCGGCACGTGTTCGGACTGTTTTGAAAGAGAGAGCGGGAATTATAGAAGCCAATTCAGAAGAACAGTGCCCATGGAAGTATCTGTAGAAGAGGCATGCAGCAGAAACAGTACATCTATGAGAAAGCGAGTGGAGAGACTCTGTTAGAGATGAATCATTAATTAACCTAACTGCCCTCTTCTGAATGGAATCAAGAAGCCTGAGAGAGGTTTTGGGGGCACCACCCCAGATGTGGGAACAATATTCCATGGCAGGGCGGATTTGCGATTTATACAGAGTGAGCAGCTGTTTGGAAGAAAAGTAACGCCGAGAGCGAAAGAGAAAACCAAGTTTTTTAGATGCAGAGGAAGCAATATTTGCAATGTGCTTGTGCCAAGAGAGATTAGAAGTCAGGGTAATCCCCAAAAGAGATATATCATTTTGCCTAGAAATCGGAGTGTCACTAAAGATAAGCATAGGAGCCGAAGAATCCTTTTTGCGAGATATAAGACAAGACTGAGTTTTAGAAGGGTTGAAATCAACTAAGTTGTCTTTGCCCCACTGGAGAATTACCTGAAGATCGGCATTTAAGGAATTGGTAGCAGATTTTCGAGAAGTTGAAACTGATTGAGCAGGACAGCGTTTCTCAAAATGGAATGAGGGCTGATGACCCTCCTATGTGTGTGTCCTGTGGCACAATCTTAACGATCAGACACCTTTTAATTGACTGTCCAGATTTTAGCAATACCTGTTTTACCGCTTTTAATCATCTGACTGAGCCTTATACACTCAGTCAGATTTTATCCGACAATGACAATGTGTCTGCTGTTTTTAGCTTTTTAAAAGCAATAAAGGTTGTTAATCGTATTTAAAATTTATATGTTATTGTTGTTTATTTATGTTTTTAGATCTGGACATGGTGGCCTAATTAATTAAGTCACCGAGATGTTAAATTTTTAGATATTACCTGGTCTTGGCGCATTATAGCCTTAGTTGCTAGTGCGCCAATAAAACCCAAATCAATCAATCAATCAAAATGGAAAGTGGAATGCAGTGTGCTATCATCGGAAAAACTATGGATAGGATTTCCAGTCAATGGAAGAAGGTCATTAATATACAAGAGGAAAAGAGTGGGGGAAAGAACTGAACCTTGGGGGACACAGGCATTAGTGGAGAAGTTAGAAGAGAGAGAGCCATCTACCATCACCCTCAGTGAGCGGTCAGAGAGAAAACTGGATAACCAACAAGAAAAAACAGTTGGCAAACCATAAGATGGAAGCTTGTTTAGAAGACCTTTATGCCAAACACGATCAAAAGCCTTTAAGATGTCAAGAGCAACTACTTGTGTTTTACCGAACCTTTCCATTGAATTAGTCCATAAATGGGTAACATAAGCCAGAATATCACCAGTGGATCAACAATGACGGAATCCATACTGGTGATCGTTGATCAGACGGAAGGTTTCTAGGTAGTTTAAGAGTTAGCGGTTAATTGATTTCTCCATTACTTTAGAAAGAGTAGAAGTAATTGCAATGGGACGATAATTGGATGGGAGGGATTTGTCACCCTTTTTAGGAACTGGCTGGATATGAGCAAATTTCCAAGCAGAAGGAAAAACACCTTTGGAATAAGAAAGTGAAAAAAGGCGGCAAAGAATTAGAGTAAGTTCAGGAGCACAGGTTTTGAGAACAAGTGGAGAAATACCATCAGGACCTGGAGCTTTTTTAGCATCGAGATTCATCAAAATCCTTCTGATATCCTTTGGATGGAAGACCACAGGAGGCATTGAATGGTGGGGAGTGTTTTATCAAGGTCATTAATACATGAGCTGGAAGAAAAATGGGATGCTAGCAGGTCAGCTTTATCCTTGGCTGAAGTGACAACAGAACCATCTGGTTTGGACAGAGGTGGGAGCAGAGATGGGCAAAAGTTGCGGCCAATAGCTTTGGCAAGAGACCAGAATGCTCGGCTACCATTAGGGCAAGAAGCAAGTTTTCTACTCTTAGCCTGTTCAAACTCTAGTTTGGATCAATTAATAACTGCTTTACAATTGTTGCGACCTTTGGTGTAGGCAGAAAATGAAACTGAAGAATTAGAAACAAGCCACTTACGATATGTAACATTCTTCTCTTGAACTGCCTTAGCACATTTATTGGAAAACCAAGGTTTAGATAAAGGATGAGATTTTAAAGTGGAGTGTGGGATAAAGGATTCCATTCCTGCAAGAATAATTTCACTGACACGATCTGAGCAAATGTTGACATCAGAAGTTTTGAAACAGTAATCCGACCATGGAAAAGAAGATAAGAAGTCTTGCAGGTCATCCCATTTTGCATTCTTGTAATGCCAAACAACACGAGGTTGGGAATTGCCACGAGATACATACATGGGTGGTAGAGGCTGACAGTTTGGGGAAATTCAAAAGTCAGCTGGATAGTTACCTACAGGAGGAGGAAAATGTATAGGTTGTCTATTTCCTTTTCTATTATTATTATTTTTATTTTATTTTATTATTATTTTTATTTATTTATTTATGTTTGTTTTTTGTTTTTTTTTTGGCTGGTGCAGCATAAGCCTTAGCCTTCCTTGCACCATATGGCTGTTACTAATACTAATTCAGACCTTTGGGGACTGATGTACAAAATTTTGAGGAATAAGATGTACATGTCTGATGTCTTTGGGACTGTCATTTATAATCATTCAGTACTTCTGGAAGGTCACACTCATCATCCTTCTTTTCTTGCTTTAAAATCTCAGATTCTTTTTCACCTGTTTAATAATGCTTAGACGAAAGTTTATTTCCCAACATTTAGGATCACAAGTGATATAGGCTTGTCACCCACCTTGCAAATTTAGGCTAAATTATGGAATGTGTAATAGCACTAAGAACTTCACAATGTTTTCATTGCTCAAAATCTTGTTTCTCCTCTTCATATGAGTTCAGTTCTGGCAGTCTTGTGAGGATGCCCTCTTTGATTTCATGCTTCATTTAGATGGTTCTAGAGCAAAATACAATTTAGCTCTAAAACTATCTAATGTTCTTGTGGACTTCAAGGATGCATTTGACTCTTTATTTTTTTTTGTTAGATGTTGGTGCATTGTCTTCTGTGGCCATAATGCACCTCCTAAAGTTTTTGCATTTTACTCTGATCCAAGCCCGAGGCGGGATTTGAACCCACGACCTATGGTTTGCCAGGCAGGCACTTTACCCACCTGGCTAGCCCGGTCGGCACATTTGACTCCCTCTAGTGGAACAGAGTTGAAGGGGACACCACTCCGCTTGGTGTCCCCTTCAACTCTGTAACCTTTTCAGGAGCTACTTTTCTGATTGTTTTATCATTGTCAAGTCCAATCACCTACGTATTACCAGACAAATTTTTTGAGGTTGCCCCTGGGCTCTGTTCTGGGGCCTGAAATGCTGTTTTACATGATTGGCTTGCCGTTTATTTGAAAACTGTAAGCTCATGGCATTTGCTGATAACCTGACTTTTTCATGTAGATCTCAAGCCATTATTGAAAACAACTGGGTGCTACTGGATTTAGGTCTTTGATCTCAAGTTAATAAACTTAAAATTAATCCATCCAAGACAAAGATTATGCTTTTCAAATCCAAACTTCAATGACCACCAGAAATAAAAGTTTATGGACAATGTTTACCCATTGTGACTGAAACTAAATATTTATATGTCATTATTGATCACCAACTCAGCTTCTCTCATCTTCATCTAAGTTCTAAAATTAAAATGTTTTGAATTTCTAGGTCTGAATGGGATCAATCAAGGAAAACTCTGCATCTTTCTTATCAGACTGTCTTCTTCCCTCTGGTAACTTATGTTGCTGGAGCATGGTTCCATAGGGCAGGTAATACAAAATTCCACTCAAAATTGAATTTCATTCAGTGGTCTATGTTATTATCTGTTACTCATGTGTGGAGAACCATTTTCATTATTGCCATCCAAGTTATTGTTGGCTGTGTTCCACTCGATCTTCTCCTTATCTATCAGGGTTTGTTTCCACATTAAAAAGATGATTCCTACTGGTATACTTGACATCAAAATTAATTTGCAGGCTGATTCCAAGAATGAGCAAAGTAGATGCTTTGATGAACTGATAAATATCTGGCAGACCAAGTGAGACTCTTCTCCTTTGGGCTCTGCTGTGTGAAAGTTGCCAATGTTACGTCTTCTAAACAAAAAATCAAGAGCTTGGTTTTCATTCACTCTGGAGACATTCTTCTTGATCACGAGGCAGGGGTCACTGAACGAGAAATTGTTTCTTCTCAGTCTCCATATAATCGTTCATGATTTTGCTATCTATGAAGACCTTCAAAGTTAATATTATCTATTTTATAAGTTAATATTATCTATCGACATTCACACATGAGGAGTTATTCAGCAAGGGGAATGCCAGAGGTGTATTCAACTCTAGCAGTAAGCTACAGAATCTTGAAATAACTGGGAGTAAAGTGGAGGAGAAACTGTTGAAGATAAACACAAGAAAGGCACCCGGGGTGGATGGGATCTATCCAGTTATATTAAAGGAGGCAGCAAAGGAAGTAAGCAAACCCTTAGCCATAATTATGAGAGCTTCCTTGGACTCAGGGGAGGTACCCATAGACTGGAAATGTGCAAATGTGACCCCAATTCACAAAGGAGGATCAAAGGCTGACACAAGTAATTATAGACCTGTGAGCTTAACTTCTGTTCCAGGAAAATTAATGGAGGCACTGGTTAAAGAAGCACTGCAGGATCATTTAGACAAGACTTCAGTTATAGCTCAGACACAGCATGGTTTTGTTAAGGGGAAGTCTTGCCTGACCAACTTGATTGGATACTATGATGCAGTCACAAAAGAACTGGATGCAGGGAATAACTTTGATATTATATACTTGGATCTTAGAAAGGCTTTTGATACTGTTGCACATGGAAGACTGCTACACAAATTGGAGCAGTGTGACATTGGAGGCAAATTGCTGCTATGGATAAAGGGGTGGTTGAGGGGGAGAAGACAGAGAGTGGTAATCAATGGACACTGCTCATCGTGGACTAATGTTATTAGTGGAGTCTCTCAGGGCTCAGTGTTGGGTCCATTATTGTTTTCTGTATTTATAAATGATATTGATGATGGTATATCAAGCTTAATGTCCAAGTTTGCAGATGATACAAAGGTTGGCAGGGTTGTCAAGGACACTACTGACACTATGCTGCTGCAACAGGATCTGGAAAGGTTGAGCAGATGGGCTGAGAGGTGGCAAATGAAGTTTAACATTGACAAATGTAAAGTACTACACATGGGAAACAGCAACCCCAGAGCAACGTATCAACTCTGTGGTACTACACTGACAGTGGTAGAGAAGGAAAGGGACTTGGGGGTGGTTGTGCAGGCAGATATGAAGTTCTCTGAGCAGTGCAGACTGCTCAGAGAACTTCATATGGAGTATTGTCAATGATATACAGGAATTTTTCCAGCAGGGATAAGGAGGTGATTATTCCATTGTATAAGGCAATGGTCAGGCCACACCTAGAGTACTGTATACAGGTCTGGAGGCCTCATTTCAAGAAGGATGTAGAGCTGCTGGAACGAGTACAGAGAAGGGCAACAAGATTAGTGAATGGAACAAAGGGGTGCTCTTACGAAGAAAGGCTTAAGTTTTGCAAATTACAGTGTCTGGAGACTAGGCACCAGCGAGGTGATCTGATAGAGGTGTATAAAGCCTTGAATGGTTTAAGCATGCTCAATGCTGATGGGATTCTTCCTCTAGCTCAGAAAAATCACCTGAGAGGGCATAAATTCAAATTGAGGAAAGACAGATGTAGGATAGACGTGCGGAAATTTGCCTTTAGCCAGCGGGTGGTTGGTTGGTGGAACAGACTGCCATCCCTTGTGGTGGAGGTTGATAGCCTAAATAAGTTTAAGGCTCAGCTGGACAGGTATTTTGAACGAACAGAGGGGTGAAGTGGAAGTGGGTTTTTTTTTTTTTTTTTTTTTTGGCTGATGCTGCATAAGCTTGCTTTCTTGCATCAAATGCCTCTACTAATGCTAATGCTATTCCAGAATACACCCCTGCCCAAGAATCTTCAGTGTCAACAAAATCTCCTTTTTTGCTTCAGATGTTTTCAAATGCAGGAGGTGTTTGTATAATACTCAGAATGCTGTAAATAGTGTTAATAATGAATGTTCTGCTGCTTAGGGTTTTTTTTTTTTAACTTCCTTGGATCTTGGATAATTTTGTACAGATGGTGTTGTTTGATGAGTCCCTATACTCCTACTCCCTCTTTTTTCAAGTGCAGATGTCTCTCTAATGAGACAGTATGTACATTACAGCAGAAATGGCCCACCTAGGCACATTATGGCCCTGTTGCCCTTGCACTGTATAGCCTATAAGCAAACAACAACTGGCCCCGCCTTCCTGTGGTAAAGGACAGCTGCTAGTCTGGAGACCCAGCACAACACAACACAACACTATTCACACAAACCTAACACTGATCACATGCTTGGCCTTTTCTACAGTGATCTGTATCTTCACAGCAACACAAGGAAGAGTTTAATCAATATTCTAGATGCTACCCGTACAAAAAAAATACATACATACACATCCTTTCTATACACATTGTACTTCCTATATTTAAATTCTGCATCCCTTACATATGAGTGACACCATGTCTTCAATATTCCTGCAATGTCTGCAAAAATAATTTTGCAGACATTGTAGAGAAAAATTATAAAATTTTTATCAAAAATATCAGAGAAAAATTATAAAATTAAAATCTGATGTTAGCTAAAAATAAATATTGATACATAAAAAACAGGTATTTCTTCAGGGGATTACACCTGATCATGTATCAAAAACTGCATTACTATACAGTTTTATATACAACATTACTATACAGTCAAAAATGCAGTATTTGATACATGATCAGGTGTAGTTCCCTGAAGAAATACCTCATTATGTACCAGTATTTATTTTTAGCTAACATCAGATTTTAATTTAATTTTATAATTTTTCTCCCCCCTTTCCAGGCTTATAACCAAAGTATCCACCCTTATCTGATGCTTGCTATTACTCTATATATTAATCTAATCATTTTTGCTTTACGGTTCCATTCTCTCTAATTGGCTATCCAATTCAGCCTATAATTTTATTTAATTCATTATATCATATAGGATATTCACATTCTTTCTCTCTTTCTCACGCCTTCAATATCTCCAATTTCTGCTATCCTTCTCCTATTAGTTTTGGCATTCTGTGTAATTTATGCCTCCATCTTCACAGTTTTCAATAGATTTTACCTTGTGCATATAAACTTTTGCATCCTTTGCTGCTGCTGCTGCTTTGCAGGTGCAACCATAATATTTTTTATTTTTATCTCTCTATTATTACTTAACTTTTTACCCCATTTTTATCCTTATTACATATATATATATATATATATAACTGACTTTCATTAATTTGTGAAGGGACTAAAGGTTTACCAGATCTAAGTGAAGGAAGTGAACTGTCATCTGTAACTCCAGATGAAGATGAAGGGATTGTACAGCCTTCAATGCCAAAGATGGCTACCATTGTGGCTGAAGTTCACAACTGGTGGAATGCACAATTGAATTATGACAGTGGTTCAGAATGATTCTTTTAAATTATGGTATAAATATTGGGATATGGTTTGAAATATTTTTAAAACTTATTAGTTTTATTGCACAGTTATTTTTTCCAGTGCATTTCAGCATATTAATATAAAATAGAGAGCTGATAAAGGTAATTTTTATGAAGTGTAAAATCAAGTATATATATATATATAATGCCATTTTAAAAAAATAGAAAAACTATATTACTTTTTTTGAAACAGTATATTCTTCTTGCCTAATGGCATAAAAATTTCAATTTTTGTGCCATTTCATTTTATTCAGATTGAAGAAATACTGAACACATGAAAATAAATTCTAGTGTCTATTTCAAGTATGGACTTACAAAGATTTTTATTGAAAAGAGTCACATGAACAAGTATGCTGTTTGCATTGCATTCAGCCCATTATTTCTGGAGAAAAAAGACAAGGAATAGTTTAAAATATGCATTTTAATTTTCTTTATTCTGGTACTATATTAAATTGCAGCAATAAGAACAGTGTTGTATATCCAAATTGAAATCCATCGTGTAGACAACTTTAATAGATATTTTATTTTTTTACATTATCTATTTATTTATTTTTATTATTATTTTTTTGTTGCATAGATTCAACTAGTGTTCCTGAGATAGAGATACATTGTATGTACAAATGTAGTGAATATTCTGATAAAAATCACAATATTTACTTTCTTCATGCAGCCCTTAAAAAATATTTGCTTTCAGAAGTGGTGGTCCATTAGGATTTTGGTTTCACAGTCCTTTAGCATATTGATTTCAAATTGATTTTTAACTAACCATGCAAGTATTTCTTTTTCCTTTTGAACTGACTTTTTATTCTGTTTAAAACAAAGGACTACCTTTGTTTTTAAATACTCATTCCATACTTTAAAAATTATTTAAAATATTTACTTTTCTACTAAAAACATATTTATTTAATGTTTAATAGTAAATGTTTAGTTGAGAAAAATGGAAAAATAACAAAAAAGAAAAAGACTATTGGTTTAAAAATTTCATTATAAAAAATGTAAAAGAATTAGAGTATGTACAAGGGTGAGTCAGGTGCAGGTGATAATTATTTTTAATGAGAAATATTTTTTTTACCAATACAGTGGAATTCTAGTTATAAGAAATTTCAATTATCTGAAATTTTTTTATGAAAGTTCTCTCTCTCTCTCTCTCTCTCTCTCTCTCTCTCTCTCTCTCTCTCTCTCTCTCTCTCTCTCTCTGTTTTTCTTCCTTTCACTCAAAGAAATTGATATATTTAACAGTGTCATTTGTCATTTGAATGAACTCTAATCCTAGTTGCCACCCAGGCTTTTGTCCATATGCTACTAGCTCTCAATTGTGAATTGCAGCTGTAACCATGTTCAATGGGTTAGCATATTAATCAATACAAAACACAACACAACATAAACTCAAATAACAAAACAAAATAAAGGAATGACCATTTGTCCTTGCAGTGGGGACAGCGGCCCCACCCCACCATGAGTTACTGTCCCCACCACAAGGAGATATGTCGCCCTATCTAGCAATCTGTAACTTAATCTGTACAATGCAGACAGGCTGCCACGGCAGGTTATGGGGTTTTATCAATGATATATAGGAATTTTTCTAGCAGGGAAAAGGAGGTGATTGTCCCTCTGTATAAGGTGCCTCCGTAGCCAGGTGGGAAGGAGCAGCAGTGCGTAGCACACGCTTCTTGATTAGACCGGGGTTCGAGCCCGTCACCACCAAATACGGAGGATGCGGAAAGGTCAGGGAATGACCACCGCATATTCCCGGAGCAATATGGCCTTAGTTGCTAATGCTCCTAAAAAAAAACCAAAAAAAAAAAATAATAAAATAACCCTCTGTATAAAGCAATGGTCAGGCCATGCCTTGAGTACTGCGTACAGGTCTGCAGCCCTCATTTTAAGAAGGATGTAGATTTGCTTGAGTGTGTACAGAGAAGGGCAACAAGATTGGTGAGGGGAATGAAGCAATCCTCTTACCAAGAGAGGTTTAAGTTCTGCAAATTGCAATGGCTGGAGACTAGGCTTCCATTTGTTCAGATTACGAACCTAAGGGGGCATAAATTCAAATTAAGGAAAGACAGGTGGAATAGATGTGCAGAAATTTGCCTTTTGCCAGCGAGTGGTTAATTGCTGGAACAAACTTCCATCTGTTGTTGTGGAAGTTGATAGGTTAAATAAATTTAAGGAGGAACTGGACAAACATTTAGAGGGAATGGTTGTGTGAATTTTTTTTTTTTTTTTTGGCTGATGCTGCATAAGCTCATACACTTGCTTTCTTGCATCACATGCCACTATACTACTACACTCTTAATAAATTTGCCAAGCGTGCCAAAAAAATCTTTGTTATTACAAAGCTCCACCAAAGTGGACTGAGAGAGAGAGAGGGAGTGTCCCTCTCTCCAGCCTTCCTTGGCGGTCCAAATATTTTGGACAGTCAAGCATAATATGAAGGCCAGTTTCTGGCTCTCCACAAGATCACAATTCTGAAGTTAGAAGCCCCAGCCAGAACAGTCTCGACCTCAGGCCATGTCTGGTCAGAACACAGCAAGCTGCCAAGCCGAACTGGAGCCATGGCTGCCATCAACTCACTGTCTGAATGGAGGCAATAAAGGCAGACAGCCACCCCCTCTCAAAATTGGTCCATTGATTTTGCCATATGGCCTCTAATTCATCACTGATTCTCCTTTGCTCTGATGTTATATCCAAGACAACGCCTGCCTATCTAACCGGGCATGACCAGATGCTGAAAGCCAGTCGGAGAATGCCCCTCTTCAAGATGAACCTCAAATAGGCACTATCTACCAGCAGGTTGGCCAAAATCTTTCCTGCCAACACACACAGCGCTGTAGCAACTGTTCCACATGCTCTTGTGATGCCGAGAAGAGCAAACCGCTGTGCAGAGAGAAGGATCCAACAAACGTGAGAATGTTCAACTCACCCTCCTCAAGCCCCGGCCTTGTAAGTCAGGATCAGGAAAAAGATGCCATAAAGGAGGGAGAGAGCTCCCCCTTTATGCCTCAATCCACATGGGTAACTCGCTGGAGCTTGGCATACATTTGTTTCACCCTCCCCCACAAGTAATTGGCATGTACCAGAAAAGTCAGTCGCCCTTCAAGGCATACACCAAGATACATGACCTGTCTGCCAACTCGAAGAGAGAAGTCCCCAGAGCAGAAAACAGAGGCTGC
Organism: Mastigoproctus giganteus; assembly: GCF_048544385.1. Classification (NCBI taxonomy): domain Eukaryota; kingdom Metazoa; phylum Arthropoda; class Arachnida; order Uropygi; family Thelyphonidae; genus Mastigoproctus; species Mastigoproctus giganteus. Next base: position 59,537,718 of record NC_143580.1, read on the forward strand.
ATCCGGCTGAGGTGTCCTCTTAGCAACACAACCATAGACCTGTGTACAGAAACCTGTAGCTTATGCAGAGAGGCCCATGATAATAATCGAGCCAGGCAAGCTTCCACTCATTCTTCAAGTTCCCTGTGCGAGTTCCCTCCTCCACAAGAAACACCAAATCATCTGCATTAGCCACGGTGACAGTAATGTCAACATTGTGCTGCACTAGGAACTCAAGAACCCAGTTCCACAGCAGAGGCCCCAGGACCGAGCCCTGTTGGCGGCTCTTTCAACAAATCTAGAGTAACCTGCCTCTGATGGAAGTAATCTTTCAGAAGGCAGTAAATATTACCAGGACAGAGGAATGCCCTAACCCTGTGACTCCCTCACCACAGGCATCAAACACCCCCTGAATATTTAACAGTGTGGCATAGTGTTTTGTGGAAGGTGCCACCAGTGGTTCCCCACATCTGCACCATGGTACTTTGTGAAGAATTACAGAACCTCTCTAAAAGCCAGAAACAAACCTATAATGCTAATAATATAGTAAAATCATGATTCTATTTATATAAAGCTTTATGAATGAAGCAAACTGAGGGTTAGTTTCACAGTTTTCTTAACAATCCAGGCTACTACTAATTTAACAGTCATAATTTCAGCATCAGTTGTACTAAACCAGATTAGACAGAAATTGAAAATGAAGAGAGAGAACACTTTAATGAATATATGCCACATAAACCAAAAGATAGTGAAGCATTTAATGCCCTTCAAATTGCTTCTAGATAGGTCAAATGGCAAGAAGAAATGAACGTTAACCAATTAATTATGCATTGAATAAAATACAGAATCTTGCATTAAAAAAATAAAGAATAAAAAAAAAAAAAGCATATCTTTCAAGCAAAAAAAACATTGGCAGTTATTTTAAAGTTGTATAAGCATGTACACTACATAATGTATAAATCATAAATGAAATTACTGTAATTGTTTTTTTTTTTTTTTTCCCTGCTTCCATTTTATACTGTAAGATTTAAAATCAGTTATCTAAATAAACCAACTGTACAAAATATTCTCAATCCCTATTGTTTCTAATGACTGGAATTAATTCTGCTATAACTGATACTTCATTTTTCAAAAAAAATCTCTGCTCCAGTTTAGGTCAGATGCAAACCAAATCACAAGTTGCAAGTTTTGTACTTTGACACTTCAAGTGTGGCTCTCTAAGAAATGGCACAATTTTGTCCCCAAAACATGTTACCCTGCTTTTTAAAACAGACCTAGCAATTTAAATAGCCCTTAATGAGGAATATTGTATGCAAAAATGACTCCAAAAATTCATCTTCAGTTTTTTTTCCTCCTAATTTACGGTGTTTCTCTGTTATTTTACAATACATTGTAAAAATGCAAGAGTATTTTCTGAATTACAGTATGCCACTTTATTTGTTAATGGGTATATTAAATGAAGTTCAAAAGAAACTATTAATCAGGATTTTGAAATGGCTTTATCTGAAAAGTAAATTTTTATTGTGTATCTGAATTTTATTTAATCAAATTCATGTGTGCATGTTGAAGATTGTCTTGTGCTGCTCTCATGGTTACTGAGGGTGACCGGCGCCTCCGTAGCCAGGTGGGAAGGAGCAGCAGCAGTGCATAGCACACGCTTCTTGATTAGACCGGGGTTCGAGCCTGTCACCACCAAATACGGAGGATGCAGAAAGGTCAGAGAATGACCACCGCATATCCCCGGAGCAATATGGCCTTAGTTGCTAATGCTCCTAAAAACCAAAACAACAACTGAGGGTGACCACTCCTTGTTTAGGCACTTATCCCATCAGTACGCTAGATTTTTAATACACTCCACTCGTAAACATTTTTAGTTGCTGTTGGCACCATTGTTTGATGGTTCCCTTTGCTTCATCGTGTGGAATTGACTTCCTTTCAGATCCATTTTTCAGTCATCCATAAACACGAAACTTTCAAGGTAACAAATCTGAATCAAAGTGAGGAAGCTCAGTCACTTTACATTATTTTTCTCAGTAAATTATTTTCATACTTTACTGAGCCATGTGGAGAAGTGCATTGTTATGTGCCAACCGGGCTAGCCGAGTGGGTAAAGTACCTGCCCGGCAACCCAAAGGTCGCGGGTTCGATTCCCGCCTCGGGCTTGGATCAAAGTACTGCAAAAACCTTGGGAGGTGCAATATGGCCACAGAAGCCGATGCGCCAACAACTACCAAATCAAAAAAAAAAAAAAAAAAAAAAGCATTGTTATGTAATTTAATTGCATAAAGATTACTTACAACTTATTTCAAGGTACAACAGAGAACAAACCTTGGAATAAATTACAAGTAATAATTTGTGGTACTTTGGAATACTTGTATTAAGGTGATTTTATATAATTACACTGATGAATAACAAGGTTTGTGAACAGAAATTTTTTCCAATTTTATTTTATTGTAATGTAACAAAATGACAGCTATTAAACATCTAGATCTCTTGTTTGCGATAACGCATCACAGATAAACTTTGAAGATTTGTGCATAATTTTGTGAGTAAAGTGTGTTTCACTTCTGCAAATGAAATGGCAGTGGAGCAGCTTCTGCCATTTCATTTGTAGAAATAAAACAATCTAGAGGTGGCCAATGTTTCCACTGCATGCTATCACTTGCTCCCTGGTTTAAAATGCCTGTACCATGTTTCACTCACAGTCACTACAAGTCAAGCTTTTTCCTCCTCCTTCACATTGCAGTGAGTGATGTAAGCACAGTCCCAATTGAAAATGTTTGTTTATCATTGAGATATTTGGTGTAGACTTTCCTGTACTGCAATCTGTCATGGACAATGGTGTAGGTAGACTGATATACAGCTCCCTGGCCACATTAGCTGTCATACACCAGTCTGCCCTAATGATGTCTGCCAAGAGATTTTCTTTTGTGAAAACTTTGAACTTATCCTCAGTGAAGTCATTCTATAGAAAGTTGTTTTTTTTGTTTTTTTTTCATTGCACTAATGGTTTGTTCATTCATATTCCTGTGGGCATGGTTGTTGATGGGCATCTTTTCCATGCACTAGTGAATTTCTGCTAGAATTCTGCTGAAAGAAACTGAACACCACATTGTGCTCCATTGGATGCACCCATCACGATGAATGCCATATCATCTCTGTTACTGTGCATCACTCATCATGCATACAAGAGAGACAACATGCCCTATTGTTTAGTAGAAGTGTTAGTACTAAACACCATCAGGGTGAGTAATTTAAATTTTGACAATCAGAATTGCATCTTCACTTGACACACCTTTGTAAATATGATTTCTAAATTAGACGCTATTGTTTTAATATAAAATCAGGAGGTATATTTGTTAAATTTTTTGAATAAAAATGTGGGAAGTAAATGCTTGAAGTGATAAAGAAAACTTCAGTAATATTTCAGAGAACTCAGCTTTTCCTGTAAATAGCCAGCATAAGCCCCCCCACTGCCTTTCAATATGTACAGAAAGAAATCAAGGAGATCTAGTAACTGTGGACCTGAATTACACAATATCTCATGGTTCTATGATTTTAGACTTTTCCTGTCAGTGTGAACTAATAAATCAATTATCAAACATGTATGTTCAAGTTGTGGTTGCTTTATATGGTTTTTATTAAATCAGCAGCATGTGACTAGATTTCACCAAATTGAAATGAAGTCATAGTTTTTAATCTTTCAGCCATCCCCTATATTTTGGGATTTTTATGTGGTTTTCTCTGGCACTTTGTGTGCCAGGCTCAACCCATGCTATGAGAATAACATTTCACACTATAATTCCACCCCAAAAGCTTTCACTGCTGAGGATAATATATGCAGAATTCATCACCTTTTTTGAGTTAATGACACAGATTTATTGCAATCTATACTTAAAAATATAGAGCAGACTTCATCAGCTCACTATACCTTCTTCCAATTACCTGTAGTTTGTAATCATTGCAGCATTGTCTGTTATCACTGTAATTTGAAATTTACAGATGTGATCTGACTACCAGATGCAGTTCCCTTTGCATGGTTCAGCTAAATATGTGTCTGTACAGTAGATGAAAGTAATAGTCATTCAGCTGCAGCAGCATACTAAAATGTTTGTTGCATTGACTCTCTATAGTCAGAATTTTTCCCACCTGAGTCATGCCTTGCTTTTGGATTTTTCAAGCATTACACACCTTTGAGATAATAAGGCCTTGGTCACTCAGTACTCCCCTACTCTCCAAAATCATTATATCTAATGTCATGCACCAGTGGTTAATCTCTCTGCAGCTTGATTATGTCTTTCTTTATCTGCTATCCTGTGGACCTTCTCAAATCCTTCCTGACAAAAGGAGACCTAGAGTCTAGGTCTCCTTTTTATCAGGAAGGATTTGAGATATGTGTAGCTGTTCCACATGACATTGTCTATCCTGCTGTTTAAATGCACATTGTGACAGATGATTCTGACATTTTGGCCAACTTGTGTATATATTTTATATATTGGAATGTTTTTTTGTAAAATTCTGTTCATATTATTCTGTGGCTCCAGAAATGTAATATAATCTCAGAATGGACTGCTCCTGTATAAAGTATTTTTAAGCAAACAGGTTGAATTTAATGGAATTTTAGGTATTTTATCTGACTGGAATTGTATTATAATTTAAATTCATATAAAACTTTTGAATAAACTTTATGGAGAAAGAAATAACTATTTATTATAGAATTCACCACACGAAAAATTTACATAAATGTATTTTTAAACTTGGTTATTTTAAGATGAGGTAGAATTAAAATAATGTGATACTTGCCCACCATATTTTGCAGTAAACCATTGTATGATGATGAACATAAGCTCTGAAATTCATTGTTTTTTAAAATAGTTCTCATTTTAATGATATTGCCTTTTTTTTACAATTTGTATGACTACTAGATTGTTGGATTTGCAAGGTTAAGTACTTGCTTACCCTGAAGAGATAGCAGTAGTATTGAAACAGCTGTAATGGTGATGAGCATTTCTTTAATGAGAAATAATATTTCTTATCAGAGAAGTGATGTCTGTTTGTAGCGTAACACTAGGAAAAGATGAATGGTGCAAATAATTATGTTAGGCAAGACCAAGAAATAATGCATTTAAGTGGTAAATTCAATAAATTGTTCAATTTATTTATTCATTATTAATTTATTCATTATTTATTTATTTATTTATTATTCAATAAATTGTTTCTCAAAGTTTTTTTTTGCTCTGTTAAGGTATTTTTATTTAGAGAGTTTATTCTGCAGTATTTTTAGAAACTAAATTTTTTTGAAGTAACTTGCATGTTAGACATTCCCAAAATGGAAAGGTTCAACAAAATAAATAAAAATTAAATTATACAAAAACTTTTAAAAATCTAGTTTAAAAATTTTGCATGTCTAAATCAAGAAAAAGTAAATTAAATCACATTTCATCTCCCATGATAGGCCATACCTCTACTGTTTCCATCATTATAAATATTGCATAGAATTACTATGCTATGTAATGATTGGGAAAGTAGATAGGTGGAACTCTCCTCCCCCCCAGTATCAGTGCAACTGAATACAGGAATGTTCACTTAAATTAAATTGAGAAGATTTAAGATTTTCTGTGAGGTATGCATATATCATTGATGCTTTATATTTTTTAAAATTGTGGAAACTACCTTTGAATATATAGTTAAATCTCAGACCACCCTGCTGTAGAATGTTGTTGTTCCCAAATCTAAGCATTAGCATTAGTAGGGCATATGATGCAAGCTTATATAGAAAGCAAGCTTATATAGCATCAGCCAAAAAAAAAAACCTTCCCATTTCACCCATCCATTCACTCCAAACCTTTGTCTAGTTCTGCCTTGAACTTATTTAAGTTGTCGACCTCCACTACACAGATGGAAGTTTGTTCCAACTATTAACCACCTGCTGGCTAAAGGTGAATTTCTACACATCTATTCTACAACTGTCTTTCCTCAATTTGAATTTATGCCCCCTCAGGTGAGTAATCTGAGCAAGAGGAAGAATCCCATTAGCATTGAGCTTGCTCAGTCTGTTCAAGGCCTTATGCACTTCAGTTAGATCACCTCACAGGTGCCTAGTCTCCAGAAGCTGGAATTTGCAGAACTTAAGCCTTTCTTGGTAACTCTATGTTTCTCTCACCAATCCCGTTGCCCGTCTCTGTACTTGTTCTAGCAAATCTACCTCTTCCCTAAAATGAAGCTTCCAGACCTGTATATAGTACTAAGGAAGTGTTTCCCCAAAACTAAAACCATTGAAATATTTTATTCTCTCCAAAAGAGGTCAATAAGGTTATTTACTAAACTCCCTTAAATAAACTTGCAACATTTAAAAGTCTGCTGCATATCTTTGATACAGATATATCCATTAGCACATATGGAAATGTCTGCCTCATTACTGCCATTCTGTAGTTCTTCCATATATTCACTTCATTGTTTTTGAAATGTGCCACTATTTCTATCCTTAATAGAACTGCTTTCTTCATTTTCCTTTATTCCTATGTCATTGCATTAATTTACTGAAACATTTTTTCTTTTGTTTTAGCTTCCCATCACTGTTGTATCTGTCATTCATTCATTCTGAGTATTCTTGCATTCTTCCCTCATTTATTTGTCTAAGTTGAATAAATTTAAAGTAAGCTCCAAAAAAGTTTAATATTTTTATTATATAGAAAAATAAAAAAATAAAGTACATGATTTATATGTAAGCCATTAAACATTTTTTCAGGTTTAGGTGGGAATATGAGGTTTGGGGACTAACATATCTTGAAATTGCAGCATCTTAACAAGTGAGGATATTGCAACACATTTGATGACTCATCTAGATATACCAAGATCTGAGTCACCCATTATCTGTAATCAGTCTGAATTAGCATGCATTAAATAGATGTTTTATGTGTTTAATCACATTTAAAAATGAGAAATTTTACTCTGCAGTGAATTGGCATCAAATTTTGTTTGAAATGAGGGAAAAGTGCAGCAGAAACCCATGAAATGTTAAAAACAACTTTTGAAAAGGATGCTGTATTTATGCATCATTTGAAGACTTTTTCAGTTGCTCGCAAAGTTTAAAGAGGGCTGCATGTTCATCAAAGATGATCCTCACTGTGGCCACCCTTCAACTTCAAAAACCAATGATTCAGTTACTTGTGCTCATAATCTGATCAGGAGTGATCGATGTTTAACTATCTGTTAAGTCGCTAGTGAAATCAGTATTTCAAATGGGACACATCCATGAATTTTAATACAAAGTATGGAAATGCAATGCACTTTGGCCAAGTTTTGTTCATTCACACATGTTAGGTTTTTATAAGCATGCTGCTGCTGACCCACACTTTTTCATTTCCATCATTACTGGTGATGAATTGTGGTTATGTGGCCATGACCCAGAAACTATGGCTTAGTTCTCTCAGTGAAAGCCTGTCTTCTCCAAGACCCAAAATAAGATAATCGCAGACTGTGCAGGATAAATTATAAATTTATCCTGCGTAGTCACACACTGAACCAGGAATACCCCAAAACAGTTCTACAGCGATTGCAAAATGCTATTGGGAGGAAATGGCCAGAAAAGTAAGCTTCAGGGAATTAGTGCTCTTATCATGATAGTGACACTGCACACTTGACACTTTCCATTCAAGAATTTCTTGTGGAGCACTCAATCACCTGGTCTTCCCCCATTATCTGTAATTCCCCCCCCCCACCAGATTAAAGGAAATTATTTAGACTGCTATACAGGAACTCTTAGCAATTCCAAAAGAAGCCTATCAGGAATACTTTCAGAAGTTTTGGAAGCATTGGAATTACTGTATACTGGGTAAAGGAGATCCATTCAGATAGCTAATATGCATCATTATTTGTCAGTGTTGAAATTTAACTTTGACAAGTGCAAAGAACTGCATAGGGATTGCAGTAATCCCTGGATAACAGAAGTGGAGAATAATAAGACCTGGGGGGTAATTATGCGGTCAAACATGAAGTGCTCTGCTTAGTTCAGACAGGCTGCTAGGACAGCTCATGGATTGTTTTTGTCAATGATATACAAGGATTTTTCCAGCAGAGATAAAGAGGTGATTATCTATCCTGTTGTTTAATGCATTTGTTAGGCTACATCTCCAGTATTGCACACAGGTATCGAAGCCTCATTTTAAGAAGGAGGAATCTCTTTTAATGGGTACAGAAAATTGCAATCATATTAGTCCAAGATTGTACTCTTACCATGAAAGACAGTAATGTAAATTGCAGTGTTTAAAAGTTAGGCACCTAGGATGAGATCTGATTGGAAGTATTTAAGTTTGGTGACTGATATCTCTTGAAATTGTGGCACCGTAGCAAGTTGTTATGTTGCAACATGTTTAATGACTCATCTAGACATATCAATGTGTGAATTATCCACTTATCTGTAATCATTCTGAATTAACACACATTAAATAGGAGATGTTTTGTGTGTTTAATTGCATTTTAAAATGAGGGATTTTACTCTGCAGTGAATTGGCATCAAATTTTATTTACAATTAGGGAAAAGTGCAACAGAATGGATTGAGTATGCTAAACGCTGATGGTATCCTTACTCTTGCTCAGACAATGCACATAAGAGGCTTATATTTAAATTGAGGAAGGATGCTTATAGGATAGATGTGTAGAAATTTGCTTTTAGCCAGAAGATAGTTGACTGTTGGAACAAACTTCTATGTAGTGTTGTGGAAGTGGGTAGTTTAAATAAATTTAAGGAAGAACTAAACAAATTATTAGAAGGGATAGACAAGTAATAAAAGGTTTTTTTTTTTTTTTTTTTTGTTGGCTGATGCTGTATAAACTTGCTTCCTTGCATCATTTATCATTATTAGTTTTCCAAATATTAGTTTGGTCCCTGAACTTTTTTGATCACACTTCATATTACTAAAAGGTCAAGAAATGCTTAGTAATTAAAAGGAAGTTTAATTAGCATCCAGGTCTTATTAGATAATTAAAAAGGAAAAGGGAAATTTATAAATAGTTATTAAGTATTATACAATATTATTTTGTAATTTATTTTTTAAAATTATTATTTATTAAATTATACGTATTATATATTATTATTGTTGTATGATTAAGTATTGTAAAATTATTAAAATTAATCACACAAGATTTGGAAACTCCTTATTTTTTATCAATGATATATCTGATTAAGAGATATCCTCGGAATTACTGAAAGTTCCTAAACATATAAGCATACAATAGCACTCACCATGAACTCCATTGTTTCCAATCTCCCTAAACTTTGAACTACTTGTTTCCAATCTCCCTAAACTTTGAACTACTTGTTTCCAATCTCCCTAAACTTTGAACTACTTGTTTCTACTACAGCCATGTACTATTCTTGCAAAACATTATAAATTGATGTAGTAATTAGAGATGAAATAATGCTTATTGTTTTTAAACTTACAATGATTTTGGAGGCTGTTTTTGCATGGAATGCAAAAGATGAATATCTTTTTTTTTTTAACAATATGGGCTTCATTTGATCAGTTGACTGATAAAATCACATCAACATGAAAGCTTTCAAAATTTTATACAGGAATATCTCGCACAGCGGCGCGGTTAATTTGTGCCAAAAAAATACTGCGCTATGCGAAACCATGCTGATCGAGGTATTATTAGTATGTATTTTAATGTAATGCGTTCCGACAATTTGATTATATGGGTCAAGTTACAAAAATATATAGGTGTTTGTTTACTATAAATCGATGCACATGAAGTTCTTGCAAAAAAAGAAACTAAAGTGATAAAAATGAAAAATACTAGTAAGTACAGTACAAATGATTTTTATTACAGTACGTACATACCAAGAGAAGATAAGTATGTACTGTATTTTTATTTTGAAAAATAACTGATCAGCTTAATTTTCACAGTTTTTTTCTTCTTTTTATCTGCATACATCTCTTTATAACGTCGAATGTCATTTTGCAACGCCAGCCTTACTTTCATACCTTGTTCGATATTTGGATCTGCTGTCATTATCAATTCACAAACTTAATCTACTTTAGCAATCAATGTTGACAATTCATCAATTGTGAATTCTTTCGTAGATGTAACATTTTCTTCTTCTTCTTCATATAAGCGTTGCTGCTCCATTTTCACAAGTGTTTCATCAGCGAGGTCATTGGAATGAGAGTCATTGCATTGATGCACACTGTCATAATCCAAGGTTTCAAATCCAAGATGATCTTTCCCAAGCTGCACAATGTTTTCAGAAACTGTTTTGATTTGAGATTTGAAACTGATACAATTAACATTGGCACAATTCGGTAAAAGATTTTTTCCAAACAACTGTCATGTTGTTCGCAGTTACTTCAAGCCATGATTCACATATGTTTTCAGTGGCCTTTCGGATATTGTAACGTTTCCAAAATTCACATAAAGGTATGACATTTTCTCCCATTGTTACATTAATGGCTTGTCCAAAGGTATGTCTTAAATAAAAAGCCTTAAATGTGGCAATGATGTCCCATTAGTTGTAACAAAGAAGTTGTATTCGGTGGCAGAAAAATAACATTGACATTTCTGTTCAAGTCCGTAAGATAAGTAGGATGACCTGCCGCATTGTATAATAGTAACAGAATTTTAAAGTCCATGTTATTGTCTTTGCAATAGCGTTTAACTGCAGGGCAAAAATAATTTACAAACCAATCTTCAAAGAGCTGTTTTGTTACCCAGGCTTTCCTATTTGACCACCATATAACAGGTAGTATTTTTTGAAAAGGTTTTTAGAGCCCTTGGATTTTCTGATTTATATATCAGCACAGGCGTTAATTTAAAGTCACTAGTGCATTTCCACCTAATAAAAGGGTTAATCGATCTTTGGCGGCTTTATATCCTGGTTCGGTTGATTCTTTTTCTGCCAAATAAGTGTGTGACAGCATCTTCCAAAATAATCCCGTTTCGTCCACGTTGAAAATTTGTTCATCCTTGTAACCATTATCTTCAATCAGTTTTTTTAGATCATCATGAAATCTTGCAGCTACGTCATTGTCGGCACTGGCACTCTCACCACTAAGTCGAACATTGTGGAACCCCATACATTTTTTAAACCTGTAAAACTAACCACAGCTTGCACAAAAACTTTATTCTTCCTTGCCATTTTCTTTTGTTAGTAGTGAATAGAGACTGCTTGCTTTAGTTTGAATCGTCATCTGACTTAACAGAATTCTTTTCTGGTTACAGTCTTTGATCAATAAAATTCCATTCAAGGGTTAGACCTAAATGGTTGTAAAATGAACTAATGAGACCCGTGGAAGAGAAGAAAAATGCATGAGATGCATATAAATTATCAGGCAACACAGAAACCTATGATATATATAAGCTGGTCTGTAATCAAGTCACAAAGGAGGTTAGGCAGGCGAAGGCAAATTACAAGAGAAATCTTTGGCAAAGGATGCTAAGAAAAACAGCAAGGATTTCTTTACTTATATAAACTCTAAAAGGAAGGGGATGAATCTGATTGGTCCACTTGATATCGATGGTTCGACTGTTGATGATCCTGCTCAGATAGCAAACAAACTGAATGAGTATTTTGCATCTACATTCGCACATGAGGAGTTATTAAGGTTTTAAAATGCCAGAAGGTTATCAAATTGTAGCAGGGTGTTTAATAATTTTGTAATAACTGAGAACAAAGTGGAAGAGGAATTGTTGAAGTTAAACATAAGAAAGGCACCTGGGGTGGATGGGATCTATCCAGTTATATTAAAGGAGATGGCAAAGGAAGTAAGCAAACCCTTAGCCATAATTATGAGAGCATCCTTGGACTCAGGGGAGGTCCTCATGGACTGGAGATGTGAAAATGTGTCCCCAATTCACAAAGGGGGATCAAAGGGTGACACGAGTAATTACAGACCAGTTAGTTTAACTTCTGTTCCGGGTAAAATAATGGAATTACTGGTTAAAGATGCATTGCAGGATCATCTAGACAAGACTGCAGCAATAATTCAGACACAGCATGGGTTTGTTAAGGGAAAGTCTTGTCTGACAAATTTGATTGGTTATTATGATGTGGTTACAAAGGAACTGGATGCAAAAAATAATTTTGATATCATATACTTGGATTTCAGGAAAGCTTTTGACACTGTTGTCCATGGAAGACTACTGTACAGATTGGAGCAGAATGGTATTAAGGGTAAGTTGCTACAATGGATAAAAGGATGGTTGAGTGGGAGAAGACAGAGGGTGGTAATCAATGGGTGCTGCTCTTCGTGGACTAATGTTATTAGTGGAGTTCCACAGGTTCGGTGTTGGGTCCACTGTTGTTTTGTATATTTATCAATGATATTAATGAAGGTATATCAGGCTTAGTATCGAAGTTTGCAGATCATACAAAGGTTGGCAGGGTTGTTAATGACAGTAATGGCAGTGTGCTACTGCAACAGGATCTAGAAAATTTGGGCAGATGGGCTGAGAAGTGGCAACTGAAGTTTAACATTGAAAAATGCAAAGTACTGCATATGGGTAGAAGTAACCCCAGAGAAACGTACCAGCTGTGTGGTACTACACTTAAGGTGGTAGAAAATGAAAAAGCTCTGGGAGTAATTGTGCAGTCAGATATGAAGTTTTCTGAGCAATGCAGACAGTCTGCCAGGGCAGCTCATGGGGTGTTGTCAATGTTATACAGGAATTTTGCTAGCAGGAAAAAGGAGGTGATTGTCCCTCTGTATAAGGCAATGGTCAGGCCACGCCTTGAGTACTGTGTGCAGGTCTGGAGGCCTCATTTTAGGAAGGATATAGATTTGCTTGTGTACAGAGAAGGGCAACAAGATTGGTGAGGGGAATGAAGGGATCCTCTTACCAGGAGAGACTTAAGTTCTGCAAATTGCAGCAGCTGGAGGCTAAGCACCTGCAAGGTGATCTGATTGAGGTGGGTTGGGCATGCTCAATTCTGATGGGATTCTTCCACTTGTTCAGATTACGAACCTAAGGGGGCATAAATTGAAATTGAGGAATGACAGATGTAGAATAGATGTGCGGAAATTTGCCTTTAGCCAGCGGGTGGTTAATTGCTGGAACAAACTTCCATCTGTCGTGGAAGTTGATAGGTTAAATAAATTTAAGGAGGAACTGGACAAATATTTAGAGGGGATTGTTTTTTTTTTTTTTTTTTTGGCTGATGCTGCATAAGCTCATACACTTTCTTTCTTGCATCACATGCTACTACTACATTAACAGACGTTCCATATTATCTATTTCAGAGCTACAATTTTTAACAGTCATTTTTGACATATAAGATGCTGTTGTTAATGCATGTTCTTTTATTTTATCTTTATTCTTTAGAAGTGTTCGTACCGATGATTGTGGCGCACTATGGCCATAGTTGCCGATGCGCCCAATAAATTCCGAAACAAACAAACAAACAACAACCGATGATTGTGATGCACAACTTTCATATTGCTTTATAATTTCTAGTTTATCATCTAGTGTCAACCATTTACATTTAGAAGAACACTCAGCGTCATTACATTTCTTCTTTCCACCCATATTTGCTATAAAGGTGTAACATTTTTAAAAATAATCCTTAATAAAAATACGCAGCGAAAAATATTTGTACAGCTTACGCACAGTCAACGGCCTCACTGCTCGGAATCTAGAGTGATTACTAATGTATTGATGCTAGCAGAGTCCATATATAATGGGAGTTGTGACAAGAGCCAGCATGGCCTTGAAACCATAACACATTGGCCTACATACTGGCATTACAATACATACATACATACATACATACATATCAAATGCATTGGTGCATAACGCAGTTAATTTTTTTTTTCAATTTTTTAAATTTGTAAACTGCACTAGAGCAAAACCCGCGCTGTTCGAACCTGCACTATTCGAGATATTCCTGTATTCTTCTTTTCTCATTGAGCTTATCGCTTGTTGGGTTTAGGATAAATCATCTTTCTCTTTTTGGCCTTCCTCTACTTCATTTACCAATGGGTCTCCAGTTCTTTAACATTTTTGTCCACCTGTCATTGTCCATTCTATCTCTATATTTTCCCCAATTCTTTTTTTTTTTTTTCTATTATATATCTGCTCATTAATAGGTTGTATTTTATATTGTTTCCTGATTTCTGCACTTTTAACTTTTATCACTTAATGTTTCATTTCTGTTGTTTCATTTATTTATTTTTGCTGTTGTACCTTTTGTCAGGTACAACAGCAAAACAGTGCATATTAAAACATGCATCTGTTTTGTCCTATTAAAATTTTAACTTTAGCATCCTGATTAATGCAACACTTCCAAATTATATTATTTAATCCCCCTGATGTTCTACTTGCTTTTAATGATCCATCTTCTTCTACTTCTTGAATTATTTATGAATTATTTATCTGTATTCCTAGGTAGTTAAATTTCATTTCTTGTTCTGTCATTTTCCCTTCTAATTCTAATTTAGCAATTCTTTTGCTATTGCAGTTCTTTGTTTTCCCTATGGATTGGATACTTCCATATTATACTCTTTCACTTTTTTATTAAATTATGTAGCATTCTTTGAAAATCATTTTCATTTTCTGCCATTAGTATTGCATCATCTGCATAGCAGATTATATTTATTTTTTTATTTTGATTCCTTTATTTGCTCTATTTATTTCATTAAATGATTCATCCATCATCAAGATGAAGAAAATAGGAATCATTGAGTCTCTTTGTATTATTCTTTTAGTTATTCCTATTTGCTCTGTATTTCCTTAACTTGTTTTGATTATATATTTATTGTCTGTATATATCTCGGATTACTTCTATTAATTGTTTAGGAAATTTGCAAAGCTTTGAGATTTCTTGTACATCTTTTTATATTTTAACTCTCTAAAAAGCTTTTGATAATCTAAGAAACATATAAAATGGTCTTTATACTCTAATGATTTTCCTCTTATTTGCTTAACCATAACAATTGCATCTATACATGAATCCTTGCTGTTCATCATTGAAAGCATCCTTGGACTCAGGGGAGGTCCCCATGGATTGGAGATGTGCAAATGTGTCCCCAATTCACAGAGAGTGGCATGAATAATTGCAGACCTGTTAGTTTAACTTGCATTCCAGGGAAAATAATGGGGTCACTGGTTAAAGAAGCAATGCAGGATTATCTAGACAAGACTGCAGTTATAGTTCAGTCACAGCATGGATTTGTTAAGGGGAAGTCTTGTCTGACAAATTTGATTAGATACTGTGATGTGGTTGCATATGGAAGACTACTGTACAAATTGGAGCAGTATGGCATTAAGGGCAAGTTGCTACAATGGATAAAAGGATGGTGGTGTGGGAGAAGATAGAGAATGGTAATCAATGGACACTGTTCTTTCTTCGTGGACTAATGTTATTAGTGGAGTCTGCCAGA
Source organism: Mastigoproctus giganteus (assembly GCF_048544385.1). Taxonomy (NCBI): domain Eukaryota; kingdom Metazoa; phylum Arthropoda; class Arachnida; order Uropygi; family Thelyphonidae; genus Mastigoproctus; species Mastigoproctus giganteus. Next base: position 59,553,074 of record NC_143580.1, read on the forward strand.
GTTCGGTGCTGGGCCCATTGTTGTTTTGTATATTTATCAATGATATTGATGAAGGTTGGCAGGTTTGTTAATGACAGTAATGATAGTACACTACTGCAACAGGATCTGGATAAGTTGAGCAAATGGGCTGAGAGGTGGCAACTGAAGTTTAACATTGATAAATGTAAAGTATTGTATTTGGGTAGTAGTAACCCCAGAGTAACATACCAACTTGACTGGTTTGAGCAAGCTCAATGCCGATGGAATTCTTCCTCTTGCTCAGATTACTCACCTCAGGGTATGTAAATTCAAATTGAGGAAAGACAGTTGATGTGTGGAAATTTGCCTTTAGCCTTTAGGTTGATAGTTGTAACAAACTTCCACCTGTTGTAGTGGAGGTCGACAACTTAAATAAGTTCAAGGCAGAACTAGACAAGCATTGGAGTGAATGGATGGGTGAAATGGGAAGGGTTTATTTTATTTTATTTTTTTTATGTGGCTGATGATAGGCACTCTCCAACTTATGTAAGGGTTGCATTCCGAGAACTCTACATAAGTCGGAATTTCCTTAAAGGCTTATGCAGCACTCACAACTATTAACTATGCTTCCTGAATTTGATTGAAGCAAAAAAGAAATGTTCAACGAACATGTAAATTAATTTATTGAATTTTTTTATCTTATGCGTAAGAAAAATTACAAAAGTGCAATTACAAAAATTTCGAAATTATAAAATTACAAAAAAAGGAAGGGACAGACATAACGTCAGCAAGTTTTACCTTTCGAACATCATTGCCAGAATCAACATCTCCAGGATATAAGTACGCCGAGGTTGAGGGCTGTGGAAATTTAGAAGGGGTTTTTTTTAACACATCACAAAATTTCTCTGCTAAAATTTGCTGCAGAATCATCACTAGCAACTTCACTGCATACTTTAATGTTGTGGAAAAGTGCATGATGCTGAACCTACTAAAACCACCTGTTGCTTGCCATGAACTTGGCTTGGGGTTTGCCATACTTATCCTTAATACTGTATCTTCATAAATACTTGTTGCTTTTGCTTGAATGGCCATTTGACTCAGGGGGCACTCACGTCTGAATCTGATTTTTCCACCATATTATTAATAGCTTTTCCATCTTCAACATAGCACCTGAATGCTGTTTTGTGATCACTGTTGATCACAAAACAGCATTCAAAATTATCAACATGCCTTGATCCTTTAGCATGTCCTTTTACCCATGCGCTGTCCTATAAAATAGCATTCACTGTTGAAGCAGTGAGACCTAATTCCCATGCAATAGATGACAAACTTTGTCATGCTTTGTACTTCTTAATAATTTTTTTCTAAATCAATTTTGTTTCGTTTCCAGCATTGCCACCACTTGCACTTTCCGTTGGTTGTTTTTCCCTTCATTGTAACAAGTAGGAATGAAGAGAAGATTCTGAAAATGTATTTATGTTTTTAATATGATTGAAGGTTTCAGGGAACACGTTTCACCATAATAACGTAAAAACCCAAACTATTCCAGTTATCGGTATCATCGCAAATGCAATAAGATTGACTTTACTACCCATTTATAATAGATTGCATTAACAGAAAAGCTCAACAAACCAGAAAGTGCAAATTGTTTTTATTGTTTTATGGTTGTGACCTCCAGAAATGTTTTTTAGAAAAATATCAACAAAGGCATTCAAAATTGATTCTTATAATGGAACATATGATAATGATGAATGGGAAGCGCTCCATTATAAAAATGACCTTTTAGAGAGATAGTTATATAAATAGTGAAAATTTCAACTTCCAAAGTCTTGGAACGAATTGCAAAAAAAAAAAAAAAAAAAAAGTGTTACTGGGTTCACAATTGCGATGTTTTCACGATACCTCCATTTATTCCTGCAAGATGCAAAATACGTTTCCACAATTTTTTTAAGTTTGCACCAGCCGGAAAAAACTTACGTAAAGTTGAATTTCCGTAAGTCAAGTATTACATGAGTCGGGGAGGCCTGTATAAGCTTGCTTTCTTGCATCATGTACCTCTGCTAATGCTATAATTTTATTTAATGTTTCGGATATTTCCTTTGTATACACTTTCAGTGAAGTGTTTAATAAATTCATGCCCCTATAATTTTCTGACAATTGCTTATCTCCTTTTTTTTATATTGGTATTGTATGTTTTTTTGCCAGTCACTTGATACATGTGTTCCCTTTTATTTAAAAATCTGTTTCAGTAATTCTATTAATTCTGTAGTTAACTTTTCTCTTCTATATTTTAGGAACATTAAAAAAAATTTGTGATGCTTGAAAAAAAAATTCTAAAGCAAGTTAGAAGAGTGCTAATTTTCCCTCTTAACAAGCTTGTTATCCTAAAATAAAAAAAAAAGGTGACAGGGATACAAATGTCTTGTAAAAGAAACTTTTTTTTGACCTTTTATATTTATTAAATACAAATTCCATAGTAAAAGTAATATGGCAAGTATTGAATACCACATGCTGCTATTTCATAATCCATTCAATTTTAATGATTACTCTCTTTAAGAAATGGTGGGGGAGAAGGCAAAGACACACTATTGCCAGTCGGTGCATAATTTTATACCACAGAAAGTGGTTATTTTGTTATTGGTTTTTTTTTTTTTTTTTTTTTAGGAGCATTAGCAACTAAGGCTATATTGCTCCGTGATATGCGGTGGTCATTCCCTGACCTTTCCGCATCCTCTGTATTTGGTGGTGACGGGCTCGAACCCCGGTCTAATCAAGAAGCGACTGCTGCTCCTTCCCACCTGGCTATGGAGGCGCCACAGAAAGTGGTATAAACCCATTTTTATACAACTCCAACAAACCCATTGCCCTCTTGAAGTTTGAATGTTTTTGTATGATCCTTGACCCACTTGGGGAAAAAATAATAATAATAATAATAATAGTATGCAGTCAATTTCTTATTGAAAGAGTTGTTAATTGCAGATTGTGGAGAAATTATTTAAATTATTAAATTTAATTTTACATTTTAGGCTCTATCAATAGAACATTTAAAATGATTTCTTGTTTTGGGATATTTCAAAAAAAATATGAGCAGTATAATCATCCATAAGGATGATTATATTGTTTATGTTATAAAAGACTTGCAAATAAAAATGCTCCTTACTTCAAAGAAGCAAAAAATAGCATTTTTTTTTTAATTTTATATAATAAAAAGCAATGTAATATGTAATTTGCTTCATAGTCATTATTATTTCCCTGTAATAACAATTTTAAATGACAATTAACAATTTTAATTGACTTTGTCTCAAAATTTTTGTAAATTTTCTAAGATATGAACTACATGGTGATTAGGTTTAATAATCAAGGGTAGTCACATTTCTGATTTCAGATATGGCTGTCATCACTACATTCAGTGTGGCCCACATATGCAGAAAGGTTGATTAGTATGCCCCAGAACGGTGACTTTTAAACTAATTTTTGTGGTAACTGCATATTTGAGTCAAATTTAAATCTGCCAGAAAGTATAAAAAATATATTTGCTGTTTAGTGGTTATGATGGTTTTTGGAAAGAATATTTATGATATATGAAGAATAGGATTAGTGCATAAATAATAGCTAAGCATAAAGGTTTAAAATGTCACTCACTTGCTAATTAGAATAACATTATTTTATATATTTCCATAATTAAAATGGTTAATCCTTATAGCTATCACATAGACATTGCTATGTTTTGTTAAAAAAAAAAATCATATTTGAAACATAACTAGATCTAATAGAAAATAAAATTCAGGTCTTTGATTTCCTTTCATTATAAAAACAAGCAGATTTCAGATATATATTAATATATTTAAAAAAATACAAGTTAAAATACTCACATGAGAATACAGGTGTGGCATTAAAAAGGTCTTCTTTCAGTGGTTAACAAATTCTCTTTCATTATTCCAAAGATGTGTTTTTTATACTTGTATTTTATATCATATCTAAACTAGATTTTGTTTTTATGCTATTCTGTGAATTTGATGTTTTTGAGTCTAGAGAAATTCCATTTTATTATTATTATTATTATTATTATTATTAGCCTTATGCTGCACCAGCCAAAAAAAAATTCTGAGTTACCCTGAGAGAGAGAGAGAGAGTCAAAAGTAGAAGGGAATCACTAAGAAAGAGAAGAATGGCTCAGGACCCTGGGTGTGCCAACCCCATACTCACCAGATGTGAGCCCCTTTTGAAGCAGTTTCCTTCTGTTTACAAGGATATATAAAATATATTAATAATACTGATTTTTTTTTTTCACTTTGGGTGAATAGATTTATCTTGAAATAAGATTCAGGGTAAATTTTATCACTGCAAGTCCTATGTAGTGTGATACTAAATGCTAAAATAAGGACTGTACCCTGCTAGAGGCAGTTCAATCTCACGTTATATTATTGCTACAAGGTTGTCTACTGTGCTGTGAGGCAGTATGTCAAGCTACCACCCAGACAGACAGACATCATTTTAATGATCATCATGTCTCATGTGTGGATGGGTAGCACTGCTGAGAGAATTATCCAGCACTGCTCATTTTTAGCATTTAGATATTAGCACACTGCACAGGACTTCCCACTTAGGATACTATGGCAAAAATCTCATTTTCAGATATATCTATATCTCCAAAGTAGAAAGAAGCATTTGCTCATAAATTTTGAGCTTTACTGTTTCGACATGTATTGACATCTCGCAAGTGTAAATTCATCAATGCAGTGTTGTATATTGTACTTTCAAGTCCTATCCATCCACCAATGAGATGGCAATGAACATTGGAACAGCTGGGTGGAGTAGTGGCATTTCTTTACTAATGAATAGTGGAATAGTTTTGTATTGATAAGTGCTGTTTATCGGTTGTTCAGCACTAGGACAACATATAGCAATAATACTGTAATGTGAGATAAAATTGCCTCTAGCAAGACACAGTCCTGTAGGTTTTTCCTTCCTGTTTCCCTCAGCACCTCTGTCATAGCACATTCCACTTCTCATCTCAGACTTAAACCTACTTCTTTCAAGAGCAGTTTCATTTTGGGAAACTGCAATTGACAGGGATTGATGATGAGTTGGACAGTTTTGAAAACAACAGGGACCATGTCTTTGTGAAAATGAAAATAACACATGTACACATCTGCCTTTTCTAATCTCCACAAACTGAATGGGCTTGCATGCATGTGTGAACCAATTATTCATTACATATGTCCATGCACATACAAATATCAAACTATTTCAAAATTTCAGAAACTTTTTTTGATTCCATTATGTATATTTAATTCATAGCCAAGTACAGTTATACATTTACTACCCTTTTTATTTGATAATTGGAAACTGCTTTTTTGTCTGTTTTTTGTCCACATCCTTCATCAATGTCATCTAATCACTACTCTAATCGCTACTTATAATTTTATTTGTATTTTCTCTATTATTCTTAATTCATTCATACTATTACTGATTTATTGTTATTCTTGGGGATTTATTTTGGAGCCAAAATTAATCATGATTAATTCTGGCTCAATGCTGCCATGGGGAAATCTACTTATGGATATATAAGTATTTCCACGCCTCTCTTGCTGTTTTAAATGATTTTAACAAGTCAAGAGCATTTTTAATTATGATTTATTCTGCAATTTTCATGTGCATATACTCATTATTTGAAATAGCCATCAGAATTGTATTTCTTTCCTTTTAAATTCAATTTCTTTTTAGTCAGGCCATGTTAGAATTCTGTATCTTCTCTTCTGGAAAGTTTAAAAGCCACCATTTTGGAAATGATCATCAGTTTTCCCTTTCTTCAGCCACTGTAACAAAAGCTGCTTTTAGTCCATTATAATATTCCTTTTAGCTGAATGGGCTGTATAAAAAAAATCTCACTGTCATCACAGTATTCCATATAAAGAATGCTTTTATTATTATTATTATTATTATTAGCCATATGGTGCAAGGAAGCCTGAGGCTTATGCTTCACCAGCCAAAAAAAAAATTTCTGAATTATCCTGAGAGAGAGAGAGAGAGAGAAGTAGAAGGGAATCACCAAGATAGAGAAGAATAATGATATCCAGCTCAGGACCCTGGGTGGTGCCAAGCCCGTACTCACCAGATGTGAGCCCCTGGGGTTACTTTGGATCTACTTACTTTTGGTGTTTTAAATAATTTTTACAAGTCAAGAAGTCAAGAGCATCTTTAATTCTGATTTATTCCGCAATTTTCGTGTGCCCATACTCATTATTTGAAATAACCATTACTCTTCCAGCTCTCTCAGAGGGTTGTAATCTTTTTGACTTTCTTTGTCTTAATAATATGTGAGACTGACAGACAGCTGAAAGTAATGTAATTATATTATTTCCAAATAACTCTCTGTGACAGCGCATATCCAGAGTTCATATGTAATGCAGGAATGATCTCCAAATTTCAATTATTGTATCAGTTCTTTCTTCTACAACAACCAATTGTATGTTTATTTTTAATGTCAGATATTCTCAGTAGGTGGTTTTCATTAATTCTCAAAATTTTTCACTGTACTAAACAAGCATAAATTAGTAAAAAACTTTGCTAAGTCCAATTTATGCAATCACCCTGTTATAGTTTCTTTTTTTTTATCTGGATAAATAAACTGCTCTGCCTTGTGTTTCCTAGTTGTCTGTTTAGTTCGTGTGGAGCGAATTTGTGATGTATCTCTGTGTCTCAGTGTACCTATGTTTAGAGGAAAGAATCAACAGTTCTTCCATCGCCGACCAAGCTAGCCAGGTGGGTAAAGTGCCTGCCTGGCAACCCAAAGGTCGCGGGTTCGAATCCTGCCTCGGGCTTGGATCAGAGTAGTGCAAAAATCTTGGGAGGTGCATTATGGTACAGAAGCTGATGTGCCAGCAACTAACAAAAAAAAAGTTCTTCCATCTGTCATTTACACACGATTTTACAACTTTTAAGTCTTTTTTTTTTTTTTTTTTAATTTCATTTCTTATGGGATACAATTTTTAAAATGCCATATGAATATAAACAAAGAAAACATTCTTTTAAAGATAAATTTCACTTTTTAATTTGAAAATGGCATTCCTTATGATTCTAACTTGAGCAAGTTACCTTGCTGCATGCACCAATGATTTATTGTGCATGGCTAAACATTTGTGTTCTGGAACAAACATGCAGTTTCTTTTTTATATAGAGTATACATTCTTCCCCCTAAACCAACATCTCTTAACTTATGGTATAAGAGTTTGAGTGGTAATACAAGGCACTTATATAAGAAAAGTAATATTAAAACTTTTTCTTGTGAAGCATACTATGAATATAAAAACAATGAAGAGTGACAAGAGCAAATCATTCTGGTTGTCTACTGTCATTTGATATAAGTTTAGAACTGCTGACTTAAACTATAAAATACTAATCTTTAAACTGAAAATTGTGTAATTGCATTGTTATTATCTAATTTTTATGGGTTCCCATATTGTTGCTTGTTTTTATTATTATTATTATTAGCCATATGGTGCAAAGAAGCCTGATGTTTTTGCTGCACCAGTCAAAAAAAAAAAAAAAAAATTTTCTGTGTTACCCTGAGAGAGAGAGAGATAGAAGGGAATCACCAAGAAAGAGAATGATGATATCCAGCTCATATGCTGAAATGAGTCTATGAGGTGTCAGTGCATTGTGTGTATTCTGTGGTTGGTTTACCCATTTTGCTTAATGTAAAACCAAAGTTGGCATGGCATTAAAAAAAATTCTCCAAATGTCACAGGATTCACTCAGGCAATTTCCATGTGGCATATACAAAAAGCATTTGTAACTACTATGCTATTCACAACAATGCTGATTCCCATATGCTGTAATATAGATAAATAATACAAGGATAAGAAAGAGGATTGGGAATGCCAAACCAAATTAGGATAGGGAAAGGATATAATTATACAATGGGTAGAAATGCCACCTCTTGAGGTCTGACCCAGAGTCTTAAGATGACGTTGCTGAGTGGTCAGGAGTGAGAGTGAAGTAGCACACACTCTTTGAGTGGATCGTAGTTCATGCCCGTGACTGCTAATTGCAATTAATGATTCGCCGACCGGGCTAGCCGGGTGGGTAAAGTGCCTGCCTGGCAACCCAAAGGTCGCAGGTTCGATTCCCGCCTCTGGCTTGGATCAAAGTACTGCAAAAACCTTGGGAGGTGCATTATGGCCACAGAAGCCTATGCGCCAACAACTACAAAAAAAAAAAAAAAATTAATGATTCATTGTAAATGCCTTTGATCTGGTGGTCTCACTGGAGTATAAACAAGATATATATATATACAGGGTGTTTCAGTTAAACGTTTCAGAACTTCTAAGAGGGGTAGGGTACATCCTGACAACTCGAAATCATATAGCAATGTGGGGTCGGAAATGCTTTCCTGAAGCGGTGTTGTACACAGAAGCACCATAAAGAAAAGAGACCGTAAGTGAGAAATCGTTTTAATAATACATGAAAAGAAGCAAAAGGTACATGGATTAAAGTAAGTGTTCGAAGTTTCTTCCACGGGCTACAATGCACGCCTCACATCTCTGACGCATGGACATCCGAACATTCTGGAATACTCCAGGCGAATTTCGAATTTCTTCCGCAGCTACTGCGATTCTTGCAACCAGCTCCTCAGCATTGTCAACAGGGGTGTCATAAACTAGCGATTTCATATGACCCCAGAAATAAAAATGAAGACATGATAGGTCGGGTGACCGAGCAGGCCAACGCACGGGACCACCACGTTCGATCCACTGTTGACCAAATGTGACATCCAGGTAGTTACGAACATCTCCGCTATAATGGGCAGGGGCTCCATCGTGTTGGAACCACATTGTCTGTTGCGTCGATGCAGAAATCTGTTCATCTCCCAAAAGTTGTGGCAATACTTGCTGCAGAAAGATCAAGTAGATAGGTCCGGTTAGACGACACGGTAACAGGTAAGGTCCGATGAGGTGATCTCCCATAATACCGGCCCATTCATTGACCGAAAATCGAATCTGTGCTGCACGACGACTTCTGTGTACAATACCGCTTCAGGAAAGTATTTCCGACCCCACATTGCTATATGATTTCGAGTTGTCAGGATGTACCCTACCCCTCTTAGAAGTTCTGAAACGTTTAACTGAAACACCCTGTATATATATACTACATTTGGGTTGGGTTCTGGGTTTTCTTGTCATTTCTCCAGGTCATGAAATAGTATTAAAAAAAATAGTTTCTGAGGTAAATGTGATATTATCGTAAACTGCTTTAAGCTGTATTAACTTAAAAATCATTAAATATTATATCATGTTCCAAAGTATTTTAAGCTAAGACTAATGCCTTAGTTTAAAATACTTTTTTTAAACTAAGCAACAACAACAATCGGGTTATTGCTCAGTACTTCAGTATCGAGCATATATAGCACAGCATTTAAAATGACATTTTATTGCATGGTAAAATAAAAATATTAATTCAAAAAACTTTTTGATTGTCCTAATGTAACTAAAAAATAAATTTTTGAATTGAAATGGAATATTTATGTTAGTAGATCAGAGCACCAGGATAACAAAACTACCTTAATGGTAAACTAAATTCTGTGATGTAAGTTGCACATGTGCAGTAACCACACCAGAACACTTGTTTTATCCAGGAAGTACTTAATATTAACAGAAATATTTTAACACTTAAAGATACTGTGTTCTGCTTATTGCAACAATAGCGTGTACTTCACTTATTTTTGTTTAATTTGCTATTTCGGGATAGATTGAATTTTTCTAAAAGAAGCACATTGCACATCTTTACTGCAGAAATACTCATTAAAATAATATTGCTGCCAAAGAGACTAATATAAATTGTAATATAAAATGCTCACTATATTTGCTCAATACTTCGGTATTGAGCATATATAGCACAACATTTGAAATGACATTTTATTGCATGTTAAAATAAGAAAAAATATTAATTAAAAAAAATTTTGAAGGGCCTAATATGAAGTACCATGTTCTGAAATGTGTCTAAAATAATTTTAGTAGATACACTATGAACCAAGAGTCAGGACAACTTAAAACAAGTTAGTTAATGTATGCAGTGGATTACATTTCAGGTGCATTAGCAAATAGTAATATTTCAATAACAAAAAAAAGAGCAAAAAGCAATGAATTTTATGTGTGAACCTAGAACACTTTAATTTCTACATATCTGCCATATTGCCCATTCATTCCTCCAACCAGCACATGGCAACAAACGTCAAGTCCAGTGCTTTAGCTACAATATAAGTATGTAGATATCCTATGTGATATGTAAGAAAAAAAAAATACTAATTGCCAAATTTCTATTGGTCTGATCCCACTGAAATTTGGAAAGACTCGAAAAAGCTTTCTTCCTCTGGAAGTTAAGTTATTACATGTGGCTGGATAGGCAGATAGACAAGGGGAAAACAATAGATGCATATATGCTAATGTGCCTAAAAAATGCCAATAAAATGCAATTTGTTCATGTCATGTGATGTACAAACATATAAGGAATAAAGACAAATTTGGTTGCTATGGCTTTATATGCATCATTAAAAAAATAGGAGGGTGTTACACACCCTGTTTAATATAACTATGACCAGCATTGGTTGACTTGACCTGACTTAGTTTGTACTATAATTTTTTATAGAATATTTATTAATGTAAGAAAATTTTTAAATGTTGCATTGTACTGTTTGTTGATCTGCTTTGTATATATATATATATGTGGGTGTACATAGTATATATATATAAATCAAGTTGCAGTTATAGAATGTGTAATTTGCCTGTATATTTTTATACTGTACATATGTTTACTAACTTATTATATATATGTATATACAGTACATCAGCAGTTATTATCAGCAAGTAAAATTTTATATGTACTACTTTATAAAACTTGTAATGTATTTCTAGATGTAAAGGATTAGTATGGTGGAATCATATGTAACTGTGCCAATATTTGTCATAATAAAGCTTATTTTTTAAAATGTGTAACCGTGAAGGTAGAGAATTCAATTAAAATTTCTTACATTTATTTTTAAATAGTTAACACTTGACACTGGAATTTGAATGCAGTCAAGTAAGTATGTTTCTACGAAGAGAAAACACTTAAGGATTTTTCTTGAATGTAGTAATGAAAAGAGAAAAAATATTGACCAAGCTATATTTAATTTCTGTTATATTAATACTTGTGTTTGCACTCTACTAAGAAACAGAATTAATCCCTTAATTATCACCATGTATTAAAATAAAACAAAAGTAAAATCCCAAAACAGAAACTTGTGTGTGTGTATGTGTGTGTGTGTGTGTGTGCGTGCGTGCGCGCACGCACGCACGCATTTTTATATATATATATATATATATATATATTTGATAATTGAGAGCTATTAAGTGCTTGATAATTCCTATATTCTATTATATTATAAATCAACAGGGATTACCTTTATTTTAGAAATAGGAAGCTTCTTTTCCAACTCTCCTAGTCCAACTTGTTGGACTAGGAGAGTTGGAAAAGAAGCTTCCTTCCTATTTTCCTTCTTTTTCTATTTTCTTTGGAAGCTTCCTTCCAACTTGTTGGACTAGGAGAGTTGGAAAAGAAGCTTCCTATATCTAAAATAAAGGTAATCCCTGTTGATTTATAATATATATATATAAAATATTACTTACAGGATAAATGGTCAGGAATTACATGTGTCCAAATACAGTACTTCCATATTTTAATTTCCATGAGAAGTAATTGTACACGTATATATTATACCTGTTTATATAGCTGTGTACATAAATGATATATAACATCATTTATGTACATAACTGAAATTTGCAAAGGGACATCATTATACAACTCCTCAAATTGGGAACTGCCTTACTATTAAATCTCGAATAACTATTACTTCCCTCAAAAGTGGTGTTACTATTTATTCTCAATAGAGTGTAATCACCCATATAACTCTGTTTCAGAGCTTGTTTCTTCATCAGTGAGTGGTTAAGTGTAATTTATAAAATAGCCCTTAGTTTATGAGCTATGTTTTAGTCTATGATACTGATGTCCCTTTTGGTGTGACTAATTACACAACTGGCTCATCAGCTTTCAGACTTAGAAGGCCTACTCATTACCAATTGATGAGGATAAAAAATCTTCAAAACAGCCCGATTTGGGTAATGGCAATCTACTCAGAAAAATTAGAGTAGCAATATTCTGTTACTTTTGGGGAAAGTGCTACTTTTTAAAAGTTTAAAAGTAGTGTCCATTTTGCACACTTTGAGTTGATCTTATCTTTAACTATATACATAAATGAAGCTATTCATTAGCTTTACAATTATTATATATTTTAGTGATGGGCATAATCAAATGATTAATAACTGATTACTTGCAAATTAGTCAATTATGAAATCTACAATAAGAAAACTGAAGGGAAAAAAAAAAAAAAAAAATGAGAGTGGAAAAATTCGATTTGATGTTATCAAAACGAGAGAGAAAGCATTTGGAATGGAATTATTTCCCAAGTGATACCAGCACTTTATATCTTTAATTTTGATATAGCATCAGATATACATATAGATATGTAATATCAGTTATTAGTATTAGCAGTGACCACATGGTGCAAGGAAGCCTATGGCTTATGCTGCACCAGCAAAAAAATAAAATAAAAATAATAATAAGAAGAAAAAAATTTAAAAATATATAAATAATTAATAAGAGAAAAGGTAATAGACAACCTATGCGTTTCCCTCCTCTTGTAGGTAAAATTATCCAGCTGACCTTTGAATTTCCCCAAACTGTCAGCCTCTACCACCCATGTAGGTAACTTATTCCAGTAATTTATAACTTATTGGCTGAAATAAAACTTCCTGCAATCCAGTCTAAACATCTCCCCACGTAACTTGAAATTACAGCCCCTAGTTCTAGAATCATTTATAACCTTGAAAATTTCGTCCTCATTCATTTTGCTTATGTATTTATGCCTCTCAGAGCCTTAAACACCTCAATCAAGTCTCCTCTGAGGTGCCTAGTTTCCAAGCTCTGCAACCCACATATTCAAAGTCTTTCCTCATATGGACACCCTTTTGCTGATCTCACCAGGCGAGTTACCTGTCTTTGGACCCTTTCAAAAAGCATAATGTCTTTCTTTAGGTGCAGTCTCCATATTTGATCATATGTAGATCAAATCCTACCATTATTTTATTTATTATTTTTTTTAATTTCTTCAGTTTTCTTGTCATCGATTTCATAATAAACTAATTTGCATATAATCAGTTATTTTGATTGTAACTCAATTATGCCCATCACTATGCATTCTGTAGCATGAAACTCTTAACTTTATATGGATTACAACTTCCATGAGAAGTTAAGTGGTTTTTTTTTTTTTTTTTTTTGGGTAAAATTAAAGTTCTTTATTAACACAGATAACTAATTGTTATTGCAAAAATAATCCAATATTTAAAATCAAATCAAAAAATCTGTATATGTTGGGTTGAATGGTGATGAATACAGAAATTATGAATATACAGTATATATTTTTGATTTATTATTCAACCTCACTAATATCAGGAAGATAATTTTTTTTTTTTTTTTTTTTTTGACAAGTGCTTTGTACAAAACTTCACAGCGAATTTTAAAATGTCTGCAACTCAAAGTCACTTGGCAACAAAAGCTTTTCTTGTTAGCTTCTGCAATTTTTCAAAATTGCAGAAACCAACAATTTTTGTCAAACAGACACTGAAATGAGGAACGAATCCAGTCACTATGTAGTTTAGCAGTTAGATACCTTAGAGGGAAATGAAATGAGATGTATAAGGCCCTGTGGGAGAATTAGTAAAATGAATGAAGAAGGAATTATTTTCACTGGTGAAAATAATTCCTCCTTCACTAAAATTTCCCTAAGGATAACAGTAGACTTGATCTTATGAAGTTTGCTGCTGTGCACCGTGTTGGGAAACAGAATAAGTTGCCTGCAGGGGTAGCCAAGGCAGAGTGTCAAGATTCAAGGAGGAATTGGATAGGCAATTTTTTTCATTTGAAGAGTCGCAAAAATTTGTAATATAAAATGAAAAGACAATAACAGAAGAGCCCACTAATTTGTCAAGTTATTTATCATCTCTCTAACCAGTTATGTATTAACTCTGATTAGTAAAATTGCAAAACTTAATAAAATCTAATAAAACTAATGCTAGCCAAACATAAATTTGTCAATGAGTCATATATTTTGTATTCAGTCTTTTAAATTACATATACACATTAGCATTGGTTTAAGGCAGTGGACAGCTTTCTGCTAATAAAGAGAAGAGTTACAAGACATATTACTTTTCAGATATCATTTGTACAGCTACATCCTTTAATTTGATTACTATGCATAAATAAAACTTGGACACAAAAAAGTTTAAATTAATAGGAAATTAATAATACTGATGTACATTTTGTAAGTTTACATTTAATAAAGCATTATTTAAGATTATATTGCATTTACATCCTTCACTACACTAGTAGTAACTAGTAAGTAAGATTACCGATTTAAAAGTTTTTATTCACCAAAACCTAATGGCTTACAGGTTCTCATATACAATAAATTAATTTTCTGGAATTGTGAAATGACAACTATAAAAAAATGACATTCAAACAAACAATTAGTGCCTATATAATCCCTTTGCTCCCCTTCACTTCAAAACCTGGCTATGCCACTGGGTTCAACTAGACATTAGACAGTATAACCCAACAAGATTCTGTTTCTCGTAACCACCTACAACCTGTAAGGAAACCAACAACACTATGACTGCAAGCAGCAACAAATCACAATCTCTGAAACAGTTACATGTTCTGAATATGGACCTCCATTTCTCTGTCATTCCACCTACCTACCTTAGATTTTGTGGCACAGCTTGACACCAGCTGCAGCAAAGTACAAACTAGATAGTCAACATATATTTTGATGCCAAATATTAGTAGTGAGGAGCACGTGACCCTCAAAGAATTAAGAAATGACTTGTCACTCTATATCAGGAAATTGGATTATAACAACACAGCCCTATCCCTCCTTTGTGACAAAAAAAAAGTGTGTCAGCCTTACAGAAGGAACCAAAAATATCCTGTCACACATGCTCCAGGATGACAAGATTGGTGACATCACTCACAGAGACCTTGAAACCCTAATAGCTCTAAACCTGCATTCCCCAGTGGGAAACTATAACCAAATTACTAAAATTTTTGTCAAATTTCACTCAACAACTTATTCATTATCAAGATCTCCTCAGCCACATCAAGTTGCATTTGGAAGATTGCCCAGCCAGCTTGGATGTATGCAGTGTGAAGCAAAGATTGTGTAATAATAATGTCTGGACAGAGTAATGCTCTAGATTAACCAGTGTTATGAGCAGGAACCTTCGTGTTTTTTGCTATAGCCTTTGTTATTTCTAATTTTCATTAATGATGGCACATTATTTGACATGAAAGTTGCATATCAAAATTTATTCATAGTATTAAGTTGGGGTCATTAACAGAACCAACCAAGATATGTTATTTCAAGATAGGTGAATTATATATATAACTAGTCTCAATAATGGTACTTATGTTCTGAATTGCTGTATTCCAAAGTTAAATGGTCATTTGGGAAGGACAACACACACACACAATGTCTGACAATGAAAAAGATCAAGGCATTGTAATACAGACCAGCATGAAGTTATCTCATTAGTGTAGTAAGGCTGCTATAATAGTGCATGAGGTTTTGTAAATGACAGAGAATTTGCCAGTAGAGATAAAGAGTTAATTATCCTGTCATGCATATCAGTGGTTAGACCTCATTTGAATATGGTTTACAATTCTGAAAGCTTCATTTCAGGAAAGATACTTGAAAAGATGGCAAGATTAATTTGTGATTAATGGTGACTGGCTATAAAGTGCCATTTTGCTATGGCACTGCTACAAAAAATGTAAATACAGTAAGCTCTCTAAAATCTATATACATGTTACAAGAGTGGTTCTGGATTTTAAAATTTTCCAGGATTTTAGAGAGGTATACCTAGTGGTTAAGCAGTATTGCAGAAGCATGCTTCAATGAATATTGAGAACTAACAACTGAACTTATTTATGTCTATTAAAATATAAATAACAGTTCAATTTGTTAGTATTAGCAAGGGCACATGATGCAAGAAAGCAAGCTTATATAGCATCAGCCAAAAAAGAAAAAAAAAAAACCCTTATTTCACCCATCCCCTCGCTCCAAATGTTTGTCGAGTTCTGCCTGCCTTGAATCTATTTAAACTATCAACTTCTACGACAGATGGAAGTTTGTTCAGCAATCAACCACCCGCTGGCTAAAGGCAGACTTCCACACATCTATCCTTCAACCATCTTTCCTCAATTTTAATTTATGCCCTCTCGGGTGATTATTCTGAGCAAGAGGAAGAATCCCATCAGCATTGAGCATGCTCAAATCATTCAAGGCTTTATACACCTCAATCAGATCACCTCGCAGGTGCCTGGTCTCCAGACACTGTAATTTGCAAAACTTGAGCCTTTCTTTGTAAGAGCAAACTTTTGTTCTGTTCACTAATCTTGTTGCCCTTCTCTGTACTCATTCCAACAGCTCTACATCCTTCTTAAAATGAGGCCTCCAGACCTGTATACAGTACTCAAGGTGTAGCCTGACCATTGCCTTATACAAGGGGATAATCACCTCCTTATCCCTGCTAGAAAAATTCCTGTATATCATTGGCAAGACACTATGAGCTACTCTTGTAGACTGTCTGCACTGCTCAGAAAACTTCACATATTTCCCTCACAATTACCCCCAGATCCTTTTCATTCTCTACCACTGTCAGTGTGCTACCAGAGTTGATACGTCACTCTGGGATTACTGCTTCCCATATGTAGTACTTTACATTTGTCAATGTTAAACTTCATTTGCCACCTCTCAGGCTATCTGCTCAACTTTTCTAGATCCTGTTGCAGCAGTGTACTGTCATTAGTGTCATTAACAACCCTCATTAAACATTAAAAAGTGGGACCAACCTTCGTATCGTCTGCAAACTTATGGTAACTAAGAGTAAGAACAAATGCATGTACACTAATGCTAGAAGTAGAGTAAATAAATTTTATGAATTTGAAGTACTGATTAAGTCATAAAGTAGGTTTGTAGGGATGTTAGAGACATGGTGTCATTCAGACATAAGAGATGCATAATTTGAATATGGGGAGTGCAGTGTGCACAGTTGGTGGACAGTAGAGTTATGTTCTTAGTTAAGATGTATATTAAATTTAAGGCAATGCACCCAGTCAGCATGGGTGGCCAGTGCAATTTTGCATCTATATCCATGCATGAGTTCTTTAGATAGGAGAATTCCAGAAGTTCATCAAAATCTAGCAGGGAGCTAAATGATTTTGTAATAACTGAGAGGAAAGTGGAGGAAAAATTGTTTAAGTTTAACATAAAAGCGGTGCATGGTGTGAATAGAATCTATCCAATTATATTAAGAAGGCAGCAAAGGAGATAAGCAAACTCTTAGCCATAATTATGAGAATGTCTTTGGATTCAGGAGAGGTCTCTATGAATTGGAGATGTGCAAATGTATCTCCAGTTCACAAAGGGTGGGATTAAACAGTGACAAGCAATTACAGGCCTGTTAGTTTAACATCTGTTCCTGGGAAAACAAAATGGAGTGTCTGGTTAAAGAAGTAATGCAAGATCATCCAGACAGGAATGCAATCATACATCAGTCGCAGCAGGGATTTGTTAAGGGGCAATCTTGTCTGACCAATCTGATTGGATAATGATACAGTAACAAAGGAACTGGATGAAAAAATAATTTTGATATCATATACTTGGATTTCAGGAAAGCTTTTGATACCATTGGTCATAAAAGACTGCTGTAAAAATTGGAGAAGTGTTGCATTAAGGGTACGTTACTGCTCTGGATAAAGGGACAGTTGAGTGGGAGAAGACAGAGAATGATTATTATTATTGGATACTGCTGTTTGGACTAAAGTTATTTGTGGTGTCTCCCAACATTCAATGCTGGGCCCATCGTTGTTTTGTATATTCATCAATGATATTGATGATGGTATCTGAGGCTTAATGTCTAAGTTTACAGATGATACAAAAGTTGGCAGGGTGGTTATTGACAGTAATCAGGGTAAGCTACTGCAACAAGATCTAAACAAATTAGGCAGATGGGCTGAGAAAGAGCAGTTGAAGTTTAACATTGACAAATGCAAGGTACTGTATATATGGGTGGCAGCAATATCAGATTAATGCATCAGCTGTGTGAAAAAGACCTGAGGAAATTGTGCAGTCAGATATGAAGTTCTCTGAGTAATGCAGACAGCCTGCCAGGGCAGCTCATGGGGTTTTGTCTGTGATAAACAGGAGTTTTACTAGCAGGTATAAGGAAGTGATTATCCCATTGTATAAGGCAATGGTTAGGCTGCATCTTGAGTACTTCACAGGTCATTTTAGGAAGGATGTAGTTCGTCTGGAACAGGTGCACAGAAGGGCAAAGTGATTAATGAAAGGGACAAAAGGTCCATCTTGCCAAGACAGGCTTCAGGTCTGCAAATTGCGGCATCTGGAGGCTAGGCACCTGTGAGGTGATCTAATTAAGGTGTTTAAGGCTCTGAATGGATTGAGCAAGCTCAGTGCCAATTGCATTCTTCATCTTGCTCATACTTAACACACAAAGGGACATAAATTCAAATTGAGGAAGGATGGTTGCTGGATAGATGTGTGGAGGTTTGCCTTCTGCTAGCAGGTGGTTGATTGTTGAAACAAACTTCCATTTGCGTTTGTGGAAAATTTGAATAAATTGAAGGAAGAACTAGAAAAATTATCAGATGGGATGGACAGGTCATGTGGGTGGGTTTTGTTTTTTTTTTTTTTTTGTTGTTGTTGTTGCTTTATAAGCTTGTTTTCTTGCATCATTAAAAAAGTAGGCCCCTCTACCAATACACTGTTATCACTGCTACCTAGTCATTCCTTTAGCTGGAGATTACTAATACCCACTCTTTTTGATAATCAAATCAAGAGTATTGCTGGTGTATAAACAGGCATCCAATGAACCCAGAAAAGTATTGCTGTTGTTGTGAGTGACCAACCTACAACTTTATCCATTATAATTCCATCATTATTAGTCATTCTGATTGAGTGGCCCACCCAGTTTGTCTGTATAGTTTTTCATTATACTTATCCCAATAATTAAGCCTATAACACACTCCTCATTTTTGTTTTATTACACAAAACTAACTCAACATTGCACTGGCCACCCATATCAACTGGGTGCACTGCCTCAAATTTTATGTTATTCTTAACCAAGAGCATAACCCTTCTGCTGTACTTTCTGTACTCATCAAATTCAAACTCCATGTCCTTCATATGTGAGTGCACCAAGTCTACATTTGATTTAATCAGTACTTCAAATTCATCAGATTTGTTTGCTTTATTCCTAGCACTGGTGTACATGTATGCTTCTGTTTTTAATAATTCTAACAGCTTATATATGCCTGACTTCTGCTTGTGTCTGCTGTTAATATATTAGTCAGGTATCCCTTCCAAGCTATCAGTTTTCCAAACTACCTAACACTGCCTCAATAACATCAGCAATACTAGGGAAACTTGTATGTATGTTTGTTGATAGTAAATTTAATGAATTCCACTGGATTTTCTATGCATTTTGAACTATTTGCAATAGCAAGATTTAAGGGACAAAATAGCCGTACTAATTTCTTCTCTAAATAGTATTTTTTATACTATTTTGCTTATAAAAGCACCCTTTTATACATGGATTCTTAAAGACAAATGCAGTTATCAATACAAGTGCTGGATTGCTTTCTTAATTTTTCTAAATTAAAATTTTTTTTGTAAAATATGCCAGATTTTAATGAATTCTAGGTTGTTGTAAAGTTCCAAATTTTAGAGTTTACTATACTTCTCTGCATTTATTACAGATTTATATTTATTTTGTATCTATAACCAATGCTATAAACAATTAAACATTATACAGTAAGTTGCTTTTGCATAGGCCTGACATAGCCAAGTGGTCAAGAGCAAGAGTGCAGTAGCACACACTCTTTTAGTGGACCGAGGTTCAAACCCATGCCTGCTAAATATGATTATTGATTGTATTTATCATTTATTGTAAACTCCTCTGACCTGTTGGTCGTGCAGAGTATAAACAAGAACATAAGTGACACCTACCTAATGCCTCGTCAGGCCACCTTCTGCCCATAATACAACATATATATATATATATATCTTGGCATGGACCCCACAGTATTGCAGGTTATTCTGTGGTAGTGCTACCTGCACATTGCACAATGTGTCCAATAATGCCTGCACATTGTCAGGTCATAGCATTGAATGCCATCTACAGTAGGTCCCAAACATGCTCGATTGGGTAAGTTGAGCAGCTGTGGGAAGATGGAGAATCCATTGTCATGTTCCTGAAACCAGTTAGCAATCTGCTGGGCCTTATGGCATGTTGTCTTGTTGATAGATGCCTGAGTTGTCTGGAGTCAATGGTTAAAACTGAACCATGAGGTCGAAATCTGTCTCCTAGTCTGATGAATCTTGTTTCCAATTCTGACATGCTGATGGGTATATCCCCATTTGGAGAAAGCAACATGAGGCTATGGCACCTGAATGCACTATTAGTGTTATGGTTTGGGGACTTTTCATAGCCTCATGTTGCTCTCTCCAAATGTGGATACCCATCAGCATGTCAGAATTGAAAACAAGATTAGTCAGACCAGGAAACAGATTTCCACCTCATGGTTCAGTGTTGCTGCTGACATGCCCGTGCAAGGAAGTTTCTTGTGTCTCACAGTGAGCATGGGTACCTATGACAACCATCAACTGCCATAGCCAAGTATATGAGTTAATATCTGGCACATAGTCCATGTGTCGTACTGTTCCTATGTTGTACTGATTAGCTGGGCCACTGTGCTGCAAAGCTGCCAAGTTAAAATATGAAACTCACAATGGGCATCAACTACATGACTGTCCCACATGTGACTTTTAGTTGGCTGTTTGACAGCTGTTGAGCCATTCACAGTAGACTTGTGGCACCACAAGATGGAAGCACTTAACCACATTGGCTGTTGTTGAGATACTGGCACATGCACAACTACATTCCTAAACAAGGGGGTGTTGCTAATGCAAAGCCAACTCACTAACTACATGAAGGAGATCAAGAAATACACTGGCAAGTTCCTGAGAGTCATCAGGAAGAACTGGGGCAAACCTTAAAGCTGTACTATAAGTGCATCTTCCTCCCAATTACTACCTACGAGGCTGGCACACAGGGCCATAGTGGTGACTACACAGCAGTAAAACGACAACTAGACCAAGCTCAATATGCCATTCTCCTTATGACCTCTAGAGTCTGCAGAACAGTTTGTACTCCTGTGCTGCAGATCCCATCTGGCAAATTACCACTTCACCTCACCTCAATGTGGCACAAAAGACGGAACCCCGCATGCAGCAGTAATGACATAATTCTGGACTTCAATAATACTATCTAAGAGAAGAAAAGAATTGGATGTGAACTGATAATCATCTGGCAGACTGCCTGGGCTGCCAACGCACTGGATAGAACCACCCATAATTACATGCCTACAGTACAGGAACACTCTAAACAGCTTAAAAATGGTTCATACCAAATCTATTTTCGACTTTCTTACTAACTGGACACAGAAGCCTGAATGTCAAACTCCTCACATTGGGGCTAGCACAAACCCCTGACTGCACCTGTGGAATGCCAGAGACAGCTCACCACATTACTTTTACCTGTTCAATCTACCAGGACCTGCAAAGGCCTCTTCAAATTCTCACAGAGGTATATGCACAGGAACAGGCACCGCTATTCCTACAAAGGAAAACTTTGTAGCTTTCAACTTTGAGGAAAGTGTTTTTAGGTGACAACGGCTGATGGGGCAACCAAACTGGGACTCCACCCAGACATGACCTGCCTGTGGGCTCCACCTATATCTTAGGGGAACTCCAAACAGAATGAACCCACAGATAATGACAAACAAACTCGGAAGACATTTCAGATCGTGCCTGCTGACCCCCATGATGAGGTGGGATTGCATAAGCTGAGTGGGAATCAGGCCTCGGACTAGTAGGCTTGCTAACCCTTTGAGGGTAGGATTTCAACCCCTTCAGGTACCCACCATGAAGTGGATCTGCTGACCCGTTTTCGGGGTGGGATCAACCCACTGTCCTCAAATATTTTGTCTGGCTTTCACAATTTCTCTCTTCCTGTTCTAGGGGATGCCTGTTACTTTCATTCCCTCTCGCTCTACTCTTTCCCCA
Organism: Mastigoproctus giganteus; assembly: GCF_048544385.1. NCBI lineage: Eukaryota > Metazoa > Arthropoda > Arachnida > Uropygi > Thelyphonidae > Mastigoproctus > Mastigoproctus giganteus. Next base: position 59,575,332 of record NC_143580.1, read on the forward strand.
CCCACACTTCTCCCACTATCTACCCTCTACTTTCAACACCGCTCGGCACCCACAGATACTGTGGATGCCAGTAAGAGCCACTGATAGTACAAAAATGTGTGCCTCCACGTGGCTAGGGATGGCAGCCAAGGGGCACCCAACCAGGTGTTGGGCAGCCCCTGTCTGCTAAGCACTTGCTTGCTGGCTTACAACAGAACATTTCCAAACATTACACTTTCAAAAACCTACACTATGCACACACAGACATATGGCCAGCTTGGGCTTAGCCCAGTATAGAAGACTCAGCGGCACATGGGAAAAACTCTGGAGACCACCACACAAAAATTCAGACATATTGAAAACAAAGTAGTTGCCACTATAAAATTGGCTTTCATTGCACCCATATAACAAATAACCTATGCATGTGCACATGATTATTTGACTTCTCTACTGGCTATGGACGGATAAGTTGAACCACAGCAAAACACTCTGGTTTCTAGGTTTGCATGCATTTGTTAGTGTTTATTTGCAATAAATAAAGCCAGTGTCATGTTTTGGGCAATGCTCTGCTGGGGTACCCTGGGTCCAGACATTCATATGCCAGGCACTCTGACGTCTACCACCTACCTAAACATCATTTCTGACCAGGTACCCTTTCGTGGCAAGTCTTCCCCCCCCCCGGTGGTGCTTTCTTTCAGCTGGTTTGCAGAACATGAGGAAGACTTCCAGGTATTGCCCTGGCCTCCAAATTCCCCAGACATCGATCCCATCTAGCATCTGTAGTTTGTATTGGAACAGCAACTCTGATCTGCAGCATCTCAACCACGGACCTTACAGGAGTTAAAAGGATCTGCTGGTTAAGTGTTGGTACCAGATACTACAAGACACATTTAGAAATATTGTAGCATCCATGCCTCGCCAGGTATGCTCTTTTGGCTGCACCTGGAGGACCAACATCATATTAGGTAGGTGGTCATGTTTTGGCTCATTGGTGTATTGTATTACATTACCTGCATATAATAATATTTGCATGTGCTCGTAGATGGCAATAATTTAGTATTAGTAATGGCTACATGGTGCAAAGAAGCCTATGGCTTTTGCTGCACCAGCCAAAAAAAATAAAATAATAAATAAATAAGAGAATTTAAAAATATATAATTAACAAGAAAGGAAATGGACAACCTATGCATTTCCCTCCACTCTTAATTATCCAGCTGACCTTTGAATTTCCCCAAACTGTCAGCCTCTACCACCCATGTAGGTAACTTATTCCAGCAATTTATAATTCGCTGGCTAAAATAAAACTTTGTACAATCCAGTCTAAACAACTTCCCTCCCCATTACTTGAAATTATAGCCCCTTGTTCTACAATCATTTATAACCATGAAAATTTCATCCTCAATTCATTTTTCTTATGCCTCTCAGAGCCTTAAACACCACAATCAAGTCCCCTCTAAGATCCTAGTTTCCAACCCATATATTCAAAGTCTTTCCTCACATGGACGCCCTTTTGGCGATCTCACCAAGCCAAGCAAGTTATTATTTTATTATCAGCCATATGGTGCAACATAAGCCTGAGGCTTATGCTGCACCAGCCAAAAAAAAAAACTATACCCGAGTTACCCCGGGGGGGGGGGGGGGGGGGTGTGAGAGAGAGAGAGAGAAAGGAATCACCAGAAGGAATTACTTAATGTTGGGGAGGGTTAACGACGTTCAACCTTGTCTCTCTGACTTCCACCTCTCAGTAATGGAAAAGTAGTTTTAGTGTTAGTATACAGGGTGTCTCAAAAATATTGCTACAAACGTTTGGGGGAGGTACGTAACATCTAAAGGAATGTGAATCGCATAGGAACCCATAACTGGAAACGTCACGGGAAAGCAGTAGCAGATGCACAAGAAGCAGAAATGACACAAGACAGTAATTAGTGGCAAACATTTATTTGACATAATATTAACAATGGAGTACGAGATGGATGCATTTCATGATGTTACAACAGATGCTCAAAGGTTCCACCATGAGGCGCGATGCATGCGTGACACCGACGCAGCATGGATTGGCGGATACGGTCGAACACACCTGGAATTTCTTTGACAGTAGCAGCAGCGCAGACAAGTCTCGCCACGAGATCCATTTCCATCTCCACAAGCGATTCATACATGATAGACTTGAGGGCCCCCACAGAAATAAATCAAGGTTCGATAAATCCGGTGAGTGTGGGGGCCAGGCAAAGAGTCGAAAACAGCCAATCAATTAATCTAGGGGAGGTAGGTAAATGCCTGTTCAAATGGTCACGAATACAACTTCCATAATGGGCAGGGGCCCCCGTAATGTTGAAACCAAACGTTGCATCTCACATTTGCTGGAACATCGTCAAGTAACCCTGGTAGAATTTCTGTTCAAGAAAGATCCGATATTTAGCAGAATTCATGCAGGATGGTAAAAGGTATGGGCCGACTAAGCAGTCACCAACCATACCTGCCCACACATTTATTGCGAAGCGACGTTGTGCCGCATACCATGTGAGCCATCTGCTAATCCATACACTACGTGCATGTCTGCCAGCTCACAGTTCACATATCGATGCATGCTCTACATGCGGCGACTACTGATTGAATGAGTAAACCAGAAATTTTCCCTCTTGCGAACAGCACTGTGTACCGACTTACGGTGACGTTTCCGGTTATGGGTTCCTATGTGATTCACATTCCTTTAGATGTTACCTACCTCCCCTAAACATTTGTACCAATATTTTTGAGACACTATATACACTGAAAGGACAGAATTCATGATACCTGGTTCCTGGGCAGTGCAATGCCATCATCTCTCTCGATAGTGGACAAATCCCTTGGCAGATATATAGGTGCACTACATCACTGCATTCTTGTAGATGGTAATTTGAGGTCAGTATGGATAAACATCGATGAGTTAACCAACTTTGAAGGAGGGATGATAGTGAGTGCCCGATGCATGGGTCACTATATCGTGGAGATGGTAGAGAAATTGCATTATCCCCATTTGACCCACCATATCAAGAATGTATCAGCAATATGCCATTTCCAGAATAACATCTCATTGTGAACTGCTGTGAGCAGAGAAAAGTAGTGGATGAACATGTCTCCCATTGTTTCAGCCAACCAGAGAGCGACAGTGGCACAAATCACTGCCGACTTCAACGAGAGGCCAGATGCATCTCCACGAAGACCATCAGGCAATCATTAGCCACAATACGTAATGGGAGCCACCAACCCACCAGTCCCATTGCTAACACCACGACACAGGATTCTAAGCCTCAACTGGGCAAAAGAACATCAGCACAAGACCTTGAAGACAGGTCTCCTGGTCTGATGAACCCCGTTTCCAGTTATTTCAAGAAGACGGATGCATATCTCGTGGAAACCACACAAAACTATACACCCATCATGTCAACAATGAACTGTTCAGGCAGGCGGACAGTCAATAATGGTCCGGAATGGGTTCAACTAGCACAAGTTGGGACCGCTGGTATGTCTAGATGCATCCCTGAGTGGTCCAGATTACGTGTCCATCCTTGTAGACCATCTGCATTCCTCCATGGTCATCATGAACCCACAAGGCAATGGACTCTTCCAGCACCTCCCTATACAGCTGTGGTGACTAGAACATGGTTCGAAGTGCATTCCACAGATTTTACCACCATGAAATGGCCTCCCCATTCACTGGACATGAACCCTGTAGAGCATTTTTGGGATGCTGTGGATAGGTCCATTCGAGCTTTGGAATGTGATGGAATTATGGACAGCGGTGCAGCAAGCATGCACGGATGGAAATACCTGTGGAACGCTTTCGTGAACTAGTGGATTCAGTGCCTCATCATGTGACTGCCCTTAGCCGGGCAAAAGGTGGGCCTACCCATTACTAGGTAGGTGTCCCGTGATTTCTGTCCACTCAGTGAATCGTTTATCTGTGTACATACTGCATGTTTGTTTCTTTTGTGTTTTGCTTAGCACTGTACTGTTAAAATGTTTAAGCAGAAACATGAGTCTGAGTCACCCTAAAAATTTCTGCTACATGAGTGGACAGCTTACAATAAAACTGCAGAGGAAGAAATCCACAGTATTAAGAAATGTGCATAATCACACTTCAAAGAGAATATCTGCGAGTCTTGCAGACCAAATGCACATTTGGTCCTTGAGGCTGTTGCATACATTCTCTCAGGTATGCCAAGTTGTGCTTGCTACCTGGGAGTCTAAAACAATGATGGAACTGATATTTGGGAGACACTCAAGTCCAGTGGACCTAATTGCGGCAGTCTGGTCAGTCTGTGACAGCCACATCCTCTGCTTGCAACTTCACAATGGTGGGACTGTTAGTAACCCTTGGTATAAATCTTATGTGCAAGTCCTGAAATACGGCACCTAGCACAGTCAAGCCACCCAGGTGCAAACCAACGTAAGCAGGAGTCGAGGTGTGGTGCCACACCACATGGAGGAATGCCGCCCCTCAGTGTACCAGGCCATACTAGGTGGTAGATGACTCTCATCAACTGGTGGAATACTACCACTTTGCTTACCAGAGGCTTGAAGTGATGGAACCCATGTTTAGTCTGCACAGCATCTCTCCATCCTGCAATATGGTTGATGTCTTTTGAGGTTATGATGGATATCATGACAAGATCCAATCTTCCTTGCATTTCAAGGGCACAGCTCTAAAACAATGTTCACAGGCCAGCTGCTAGATAGTCCACCAGATTGAACCTATTGGTAACTCTCTAAGCTTCTGGATCAGCCATTGTATAATCTCACTGCCTCTACTCTGCCAGATGGTGAATGCAGGGAGTCCAAGTAGTGTGTATGTGGTGGAGGGTGGCATTGTTGAGGCCACTTTATGTCAAGGAGCTAGGTATATTCTTAACATGTGTATGCCAAAAATTTCATTACTTCATGTAGCATGTCCCTCCCCCACCTTTTCTTACTACTGAATACATCATGAATTGTCAAACAATAGAACAAACTTATCTGCAAAAAGATCTAAACCTCCCAAACATTTCCTCGTTCATTTCACAAATATACATAGTCCATGTTCTAATCTCAATGATGTTCATTTCCACTTAGTCTGACAAACACCATGTACCTTTTCTCACAGAATCCCAGTTATTGGCCAATTCAACCACTGCTCATCTGAGTTGTCCAAATTATTCGCTGTATGATTCCTTTTGCTTCAAAGGTGGTTCTTGTGCATATGTCTGTTGATATTTCCTGCTAGAGACAGTAATTTGGAATCTCCTCTGGCTTAAAATCTCTCTACCACATTCTGTCAAATTCATGTTGCCTCTATCGTTCTCCCAACTCCACTAATCACCTGGATCTTTGAAACTTGACTTTCTCCGGTCCAACTTTCCTAACACAGGCAATTTTGCTTGGTGATTTGAATGTTAACTCCAGCTGGCTTCCATTTTCTAGTCACACTGACCCAGCTGGTCGAGATGCTGAGGCCTCCGCAATTACTAATGACCTCTTACATATTGTTCATTTACCTACCAGAATACCAAACAATCCTAACCATTGCAGCCAACATGCTTGATCTTCTTCTCACAAACAACCCTTCTAAGTACATGTGAAGATGAGTGGCCATCTGGGCACCTCAAATTACAACTTGGTGATGGGCTCTTCTCCAATGGAGCCTTTCTCTTGGGGCCATTCTCAACCTTGTGTTGTTTGACATTACAAGAATTCATAATGGGATGATATCCAAGATTTCATTTTCTTGATCAGACTACTGTTTCAAATCTTCTGATGTTAACATTTGCTCAGATCATGTCAGTGAAATTATTCTTGTAGGAATGAAATCCTTTATTGCACACTCCACCTCAAAATCTCTTTATCTAAAGCTTGGGTTTCCAATAAATGTGCTAAGACTGTTCAAGAGAAGAATGTTGTATATCGTAATTGGCTTGTTTTCAAATTTTCAGGTTAATTTTCTGCCTTCACCAAGTTTGCAACAATCGTAAAGCAGTTATTAATCAGTCCAAAGTAGATTTTGAACAGGCTGAGACTAGAAAACTTGCTTCTTGTTGAAATAGTAGCTAAGCATTCTGGTCTTTTGCCAAAGCTATTGGCTGCAACTTCTGCCCATCTGTGTTAAAACCAAATAGTTCTATTGCCACTTCTGCCAAAGATAAAGCTGAGCTGCTAACATCCTATTTTACTTTCAGCTCGTGTATTGATGATCTTGGTAAACCACCTCCCACCATTCCCAGTACACCCATTGGATGTCTCCTGTGGTCGTCCATCAAAAGGATGTCAGAAGGATTTTGATTAATCTTGATGCTAAGAAAGCTCTAGATCCTGATGGTATTTCTCCACTTGTTCTCAAAATCTGTGCTTCTGAACTTACTCCTGTACTGTCGCCTTTTTTTCACTTTCTTATTCCAAAGGTGTTTTGCATTCTGCTTGGAAAATTACTCATATCCAGCCAGTTCTTAACAAATCCCTCCCATCCAATTACACTAGCCAACAAAAATTTTTTTTCATACCTCCGCAATGAAAATGATTCTGGAGGAAATAAGTGCTGATTCCGAAAATCAACATTAAAAGTCTCTATCACATCTACATCAGTCTATATTTAATTACTAACGTTCAATATTAAAATAAAAGGATATACACAGTGCACCAATTAAATAACAAGTCTGCATGCAGTGTTTAGTATTAATGCAAGAGGCCAAAATAGTACATGATTAGATCCACTAGATTGTGCTCTTTCCAACAAGTGCAAGTTGAAACTTATCCGGTCAGTAGTTTATGATTTATGATGGAAAGAGTAATAGTACTTTTATGTATGTAGTCAGAAAATTGAAAATGGAGCAAAGAGCATTTATCAAATTTTATTGTAAATTGGGAAAAAGTGCTACAGAAACTTTTGATTTAAAAGGTTTATGCTGATGAATGTTTGTCTCGCCCAAGAACGTTTGACTAGTTTTCTCGTTTTCATAAAGGATGCGGTTAGAGGATGATCAATGAAAAGGAGATGAAAAATCAGACAATGCACCCACACATTCTACAGTGAACATCAAGTAATTTTTGGCAAAAAAATCAATTCCAGTCATTGAACACCCCCCCCCCCCCACACACACACACATATATATATATTTACTGGATTTGGCTCCTGCAGATTACTTTTTGTTCCCCAAAATGAAAACAGCCAAGAAAGGAATGCACTACAGGACAATAGAGGACATCCAGGCTGCAGTGACCAACCAGCTGAAAGCGGCGCCAGAAGAAAAGTTCCAGAAGTGTTTTCAAAACAAAACTTGTATAAAAGATGTAAACAGTGTGTACACATTGGAGGTAGTGATTACTTCAAAAATATATAACCTTACTTTGCCATTAGTGTTATTCTTTTTTTTTTTTTTTTTTTTTGTAGTAGTAGCAGCATCAGTCACACTGCATATACATATAATTCAAATTTGTAATACAAGTGTAAAAAATTGTTTTGTAAATTGTAAATTGTTGCATCAGAATTTAGGTAAAATTCTGCTTATGTTTCTGATTTGCTTATGTAACAGTAACACTAGAGTAACTTATCAACTGTGTGGTACTACACTCAGAGTAGTAGAGAATGAAAAAAAAAACCTTTGGGTAATTGTGCAGTCAGACATGAAATTCTCTGAGCACTGCAGACACGCTGCCAGGAAAGCTCATGGAGTTTTGTCAATTATATACAGCAACTTTTCTAGCAGGGATAAGGAGGTGATTTTGTCTAAGGCCATGGTTAGGCCACATCTTGAGTTTTGTATACAGGTCTGGAACCCTCACTTTAAGGATGTAGATTGCTGGAATAGATGCAGAGAAGTGCAACAAGACTAGTAAAGGGAACAAAAGGGTGCTCTTACCTAGAAAGACTTCAGTTCTGCAAATTGTAGCATCTGGTAATTAGACACCTGCAAGGAAATCTGATAGATATGTTTAAAGTCTTGAATGGACTGAATAAGCTGAATGTTAATGGCATTCTTCCAGTTACTGAGACTACACATACGAGGGGGCATAAATTAAAGTTGAGGAAGGACGGTTGCTGTTGTTGGTTTTTTTTTTTTTTTAAGGAGCATTAGCAACTAAGGCCATATTGCTCCGGGGATATGTGGTGATCATTCTCTGACCTTTCCGCATCCTCCGTATTTGGTGGTCACGGGCTCGAATCCCGGGCTAATCAAGACGCGTGTGCTATGCACTGCCACTCCTGCCCACCTGGCTACGGAGGCGCCATTCGAAGGACGGTTGCAGAATAGATGTCAGCCAACAGGTGGTTGATTGTTAGACTAGGCTTCCATCTGTTGTCGTTGTGGAAGTGGATGGGTTGAATAAATTCAAGGAAGAACTAGACAAATTCTTGGAGGGTACAGATGGGTGAAATGAGTGTTTTTTTTTTTGTTTTTTTTTGCTGATGCTATATACAGTAAGTGTTTTCTTGCATCCGTTGCCATATATTTCTGATATCCCTGTTTAACCTAAATTTGACTACTTCCTCAGGGTTACATTCAACAATAGCTCTAACACAATACATGGGCAGAGATTTTACCTGATACAAGAAGGGAATCTCTCTGTAATTGCCACATTCAGCTTTACTGTCCTTTTTTTATATATTTCTGTAATTAATGCCTTGCTCTAACCCTCTAAAAGCTGCCAGTCAAAAACAATTCTTACTAGTTCAATGTAATTGCTGCACTATTTTCCCTCTGGCTTTCAGCATTTCAGGTTTAATTATATCTGCACCTTCTGCCTTTTCACATCTGATATTTCTCACAGCTTTTTCTACTTCAAAAATTGAGGGAAAGTGTCCCCAATTTCCCACACTTCAATCTTTCTCTTCTCTTAGTCTTCGGTTCCTTCATTTATCAATTCATCAAAAATATTTACTCCTTGATTCTAAAATATCCTCCTCATTTTTTACTTCACTCATCATTTTTGTTTAATTAGCTATAGATTTTTAACAAAACACCAAAACATTTTCCCATCTTTATGATACTTCTTTTCCATGTCTTTTCCAAAAATCTTCCAAAGGTTTTTCTTTAACCTTTTTCACACATTTAGTCGTTTTGGTGTACCTTTCATGTTTGGAGTAGTCATCCTTAAAAAAAAAAAAAAAAAAAAAAAAAAAAAAAAATTTACAATTTGGTATCTACAACTGAGAATTTTGTGTGTGTGCATGCATGTGTATGTTTCAGCTAAAAGTCAACAAATTGAAATATATTTTACTTCTATATAACAAATGAAGTCATGGTACAAAATCCAAAAATTGAGAGATAATTGCTGAAATGAAAAAAGAAGAAAAGTGATTTTGAACATTGACAAAGTATTTATTCTTAAAATTTAAAACAATTTTCTCTTTATATAATATGAAAAATAATATTTTTATTAAATATCACCTGGTTATTTCAAAAGGACACATTGTACTGTGTGATCACAGTACATCAAACACTATAATGCTTTGGCATAAACATACTCCCTCTACAAAAGTGACCTAAAGCACACAGCTCACAAGACCTCTACATAATATTTACATTTGTGACTGGCATATAAAGACTTGTTTTGTTAGTATAGAGGGATACATAAGATAAAATATTTCAGCTGAAATGACCTCCTCAGACTAGACCGATTTCATATCTCGTATTTTCTCAGAGCTAACTAAATCTGGAACGTAAGACTCCAGTGGAAATATTTATGTGCTGTTGGGAAATTTTATGCCACCATTAAGTCTCTTGCTATTCCTCTGAAATTATTCAATTCACTTTTATATGAATTTAAAACAGTGTGTAAACATAACTAATTTTTACATGACTCTACCAAAAATATTTAGAGTCAATGTAAAAGAAGTGTCTCTGCTCATCAAAACTTTTTTCCACTTCAGTAAAAAAAAGTGCTTTCCATTTCCTATTCAGATGAAAAACCATATCCTTCAATGGATAATAATCAAACTATTTCAAGTTCCACTGTACTCTTTGTTGATTTTTAATGCATATATTAGTTTAAAAGAAAACCTTTTTTTGCTGCACATTATCACTACCTGTACAACGGGCATGGTTTCACCCATAATATATTTCCTCCCATGACCACAAAAGGCAATTAATCATTTTTTTCCCTATGGTAAACTAAAATGAATGAATAAATATATGAATAAATAAATACTCAATTATAATTTAAAATTTAAAGGTAACCACTCAAAGCAATGCATCATTGGCAGTACCTTGTTCACATTAAAATGGAAATTCCAAGATAACAATTAATTATCTATGCTCTACTAATGGGTATTCTTCTTAAATCTTCATCATAAAGATACTAATTTTAATTTGCTCTCTAATTTGTCAATTTCATTTTCAATTTGTCCATATAGTTCTTTTTGGTGAACTGTATTTTCCTTCATAAATGCATCAACAGTATTTTTTATGTGTTTGTCTACCATATGAAAGTCACTCAAAACATGAAGATTTCTGCTTATCTGATGTTGAAGGTTTTGAATCTGAAGTGCCAATTTCTTTTCATTCTTCTGAAAATCCCTATTAAAAAAAATTTTAAAAAGATTTCAAGACTTACTATAATTTCTGAATATATTATCACATTAATACATAATATAAATTATAAAATATCAAAATGTATGCATAAAAAAATCAATCTGCATTCATGTCCACAGACTGAAACATAAAATGTACCAATCAAAGGTATTAGTAATAGTATTAACAAAGGCAAGTTATGCACCTTATGGTTGCCAAACTCATTAATCCTGCTCATTTAAATCTGGTGAATGAAATCATTAGTGGGTGAGGATAACTATAGATTAAAAGCCATTGACATAATTAGCGTGCAGTTCATGTTCTAAGGCCAAGTATTATACACAGTTTTATAATAGACTTTGGCACAAATGCAATTGGTAACAAAGAGTACAAGTTTTCTTATACAATAGTATTTATACTAGAAATGATAAAATATGCACCAGCACTGGAGTAGATGAAAGTTATTTTGGTGCTCCCTCCAAACCAAAAAAATTATACGCAAAGGGAAGAAGGAAAAATTAATTAAAATGGGCAAGAATAAACAATTTTCATGGGCTTGCTACAAAATGGCCATAGATGGAAAAAAGGTGAAAAGATGTATGCTGCATGATAAAATTATTTATGAAAATACAGGGTGTGGTATTAAATAACGAGACTCCATGCACAGCCAATCACTACACACCAAGTGCCATCTGGGAAACAAATGCACAACGGTTGACCTTGAACCTTTCCCTAGTTGTATGCTAAGTCATGTTCCAACACACTCATTTCTTTGCAGTGAGGCAGGTTTTCATTACCTTGTGTTTTTGCAGTTTGCGGGGAAAAATGACAGACAAAAATCGAACAACGAATCAACCTCAATTTTTTAACAGAAATAAAGAAAATGCCAACTGAAAGTTATGAATTGGTACATCAAGTTTATAGGGAAGATACTATGTCAAGAGCTTGCACGTTTGAATGGCATTAAGGATTTTTAGAAGGAAGAGAGAATGTGGAAGACAACTAATGATGGCGCCTCTGTAGCCAGGTGGGAAGGAGCAGCAGTGCGTAGCACACGCTTCTTGATTAGACCAGGGTTCAAGCCCATCACCACCAAATACGGAGGATGCAGAAAGGTCGGAATGACCACCGCATTTCCCGGAGCAATATGGCCTTAGTTGCTAATGCTCCTAAAAATCAAATAACAAACAAACACACAAACAACTAATGACCAGGCCATCTGGTATCGACGAAAATGTGGACCTGGTAGTGACACTGATTAGAAGTGATTGTCGTTTAAGAATTAGAATGGGCATATCAGAACAAAGACACAGTTAGACAAATTTTAACTGAAAATTTAGGCATGAGAAAAGTGCGTGCCAAGAAGGTGTCAAAAATTTTGAATGAAGATCAAACAATGAGAAGACTCCAAGTTTGTGAAGCTGCATTGAAAAAAAAAACTGAAGATCCACACTTTCTGAGTACCATAATTACTTGTGTTGAGAGTTGACTGTTCCAGTACAACCCAGAAACTAAAAGACAGTCGATGCAATGGAAGACAAAACAATCCCCCAGACCAAAAAAAAAAAAAAGCAAGAATATCAAAATCAAAAATGAAAACCATTCTTCTTGTTTTCTTCAATATTAAAGGAATTATTATGGCTGAATACATTCCACCATATCAGACTGTCAATCAAACATACTACATTGAAGTTCTGACAAAGCTGTGTGAAAAAATTCAAAGGAAGACTTGAATTGTGGAAGGATGGTCAGATGTTCCATCAAGACAATGCTCTGGCACACCACATGCTCTCTCTGTTTTTCAGTTTCCAGCCAAAAAAGAAATCACTGTGTGTGGGAACATGCACCCTACTTGCCAGACCTAGGTCTTTGACTTTTTTATCTTCCCTAAAATGAAAGCGTACTTAAGGGAACCTATTTTCAGCCCATTGAAGACATTCAGTAAAAATCAACCAAAGTATTAAAAGGGTTTACAGAAGACAGTTTCCAGAAATGTTTCTGTGGTTGGAAGAAACATATATGGAACTGTGTGTGTGTGTGTGTAAGCCCAAGGCAATTATTTTGAAAGGGATAACTTTTTTTAACGTTTAATGTGCAAAATATTTCGTTATATCATTTTATTGCAACAGTCTCATTATTTAATAGCCACACCTTGTAATTATCAAAAGGATGAAATTCCATGTAGAATTTTTGTTTGTATTCATCATAATGAACAGAGTGGAAAGATGACCTAAAAATAAAACAAGCTTTTCTAGTTTATGCCAGTTCAGGTATCAGCACGACAAAAGCAAAAAAAAAAAAAAAAAAAAAAAAATGTCGATTGCAAAACTAAAAAGTTAATCTATGTATGCAATGCATTACCATTCAGAGTATGTCAGATTTTTATTTCTTAAATTAATTGGATTTTTTCTTTCCTGTGATTAATAGAAGAGAAACATAACTAATTATCTTGTTACAAATTAATTACTAATTAACTAATAATATATAAAAGTAATGTAATTTTTTCACTTCAGATTCTTGTTACATTGGGAAGAATTTTTTTTACATTCTTCCCAATGTAACAGTCACTCTGCATTTTGTAATACTTTGTAATCAACCACATGTGAAATGCAACACTTATTTTTAGCTACATGATTTAATACATTAAACAATCATGTTTATAAACTTTATTTCTAAGTAAACTGCACTGTGAAAGTAAACTTTCATAATGCAGTTTACTTAATTCATCCTGGATTTTAATAAAAATTGAAATACAACACAATTTAACTTTTCTGCCATAATAAAATATAATATAAACATAATAAGCAACATACTTCGTAAACTAGGTTTAGATTTCAAAAACAAGCAAAAAAGCAATGAATTTCATGCATGATCTAGGAGCATATCATTTTTGCTTATCCACCATATTGTCTATTCATTCTTCCATTCAGTGCATGGCAACAAATGCAGGGTGTCCTGGCTAGAGGTATCCAAAAATACGCACATATATCTCAGGATCTATAAGGTGTATTAAAATAATTTTTTTGTTATTATACAGAGTAACTCACCAAGTTTTTATGAAGGTTGGTAAAGTTCAATGTGGGCACCTTTTTGTAGCTCGACAGATGTCAAAACAATACTCAAGCTCTTGCCAAGTGTTTTCCAGCATCTGAGGAATTACTAGAGCAACTGCTTCAATGATATGCTGTTTCAAATCCCAAACTTTTGCATGGGGCTTTATTAAAGACTTGTACACAGTCTTTAATAAAGCTTCATGCAAAAAGTCCAATGGAATCGTATCAGGAGATCTAGGTGGCCAGGCAGTTGGGCCTCCTCTTCCAATCTAAAGTCCAGGAAAAGGCTTGTTCAAAAATGTGGTAACATATTCGATGGAAATGTAGTGGAGCACCATCTTGCTGAAACCTGAGGGAATCTGTGGAACAGCAAAGATTTGTAGCCTGTCAAGGTAAGTGTGTCCCATCACTGTGGACTCTATGCCACGAACTTGGCTTGGGGTTTGCCGTACTAATCGTTATCTTCATAAACACTTCTTGCTTGAATGGCCGTTAGATTCAGGGGCACTTGCTTCTGAATCTGATTTTCCATCCATATTATTAATAGCTTTTCCATCTTCGATATAGCACCCTATTTTGTGATCACTGTTGGGGCAGACTGGCCCGTGTGAAATACATTGATCCTTTAAAATGTTCTTTTATACACGCACTGTCCCTTAAAATAGTATTCACTGTTGAAGCAGCGAGACCCAATTCTGTGCAACAGATGACAAACTTCGTCCTGCTTCGTACTTCTTAATTAATCATCTTCATTTCTAAATCAATTTTGTTTTTGTTTCCCAGCACTGCCAGCACTTGCACTTTCCGTTGGTCACTTTCCCTACATCATTGTAATAAGTAAATAGGAATGAAGAGAAGATTGTGAAAATTTATTTATGTTTTTTATATGATTGAAGATTTCAGTGAAGGGGAATACATTTCACCATAATAACATAAAAACCCACACAATTCCAGTTATCGGGATTATTGCAAATGTAATAAGATCAACTTTACTACACATTTATAATTAGATGCACTAACAGAAAAGCCCAGTAAACCGGAAAGTGCAAATTGTTTTTATTGTTTTAGGGTAGTGACCTCCAGAAATGAGTTTCAGAAAAATATCACAAAAATATTCCATTATAAAAATGATCTTTTAGAGAGATAAATAGCTTAGTTACGTAGCGAAAATTTCAACTTCCGAGGCCTTGGAATGAATTACAAAAAAAAACAATGTGTTATTGGGTTCACATTATGATATTTTCCCGATACCTCCATTTATTCCTACATGATGCAAAATAAGTTTCCAAGATTTTTTTAAGTTTGCACTGGCCGGAAAAAAAAAAAACTTACGTAAAGTCGAATTTCCGTAAGTCGAGTATTATGTAAGTCGGGAGTGGCTGTATAGCTGTAATAAAACACTTTAGAAAAGTCTAGCATGATTGTTCAGTTAGCCATCAAGCTAACTTTGTTCTGCAGATTTTTCATTTTCAGAAAGTACACACAATAATGGTAGGGTACCCTTCTTCAATTTTGATAGAAACTGAGGTTTAGCTAATATCTAAAGATTATTAAATGCAAATATAAATAAATATTTATTTCTAAGTAAAATAAATGTACAACTGTTCTAACTTGTACTGCCACTAGCCAGAAGTCTAGAAATACCACCCTCCCATCAATAAATTAGTGAAGGCTGCCTTCTCTGTCAATTGCAGTCATTAAAGCCCCAACAAGAAACAAATACAGAGATACATCAAGAATTTCACATAAGTTTATGGAAGATAAACTGATCAGGTGTACAACATAATAACAGCTTTACAGCAAATTTCGTCGTTTATATTAATGATTTCCAAACTTTATTGATACTGACACACTACATACATGCCAAAAATAATTTGACACCCACCCCAAACCAAAATTTTGAAATTACAATATGCAACAGTACATAGCTTCCTGATTCAGGCTAGAAACATGTACCTAAGAGCAAGAAAGATGAAAGATGTATAGTAGTAAACAAGGCTTAAACAAGACAATCTAATATTAGCCATTAGTTATTAGTTTTCACAGAAAAAGAATGTGTCTAAAGATCACCTAGTGCCAAGTATGAAGCACATGAAGATTACACATGTAAATTTTTAATGTATAATTTAATTTAAAGGTTTTGAAAATAATTGTATTTTAATCAATCAATCAATCACATCCACATATGCAGTGAAAGAAAATCAGAGTGAAAACAATGCTGATAAGATGACAAAAAATTGGCAATACTCTTTGGAACACAATGAGACACCTTGGGATGTTGGTGCACCCACTTTGGAAACTGGTATACAATATATAAAATAAAAAAAGGGGGGAAGAAGCAGATATATCAGTTGCACAAGGTGATTCATTTATTTATTTCATTTCTTGATGGTTTATTTCAATTATTGAAACATTTATGATTTCGTTGGTTTTTTCCAATGGACATTCATTTATTAGCTTAGTTTATTCATTCACATCAGAACATTATACTGATCTGAATCAATTAAATAAAAGAAATGAAAATAAACTTAGTAAACTGTAACCTTAGTCTGGTGCCAGCTGCTTATCTACTGAACAAGCTTTGCTACAAACAAATGTTAATTTCGCGCGCGCACAAAATCTGGTTTTTGGGATGATGTATTGGTTATTCCAAAATCCACCAAGCATCGACTTTTAAGCATAAAATAATGCAAACTTGAATAAAAATTGGAAGAAAACTAAACTTATTGGGAAACCAAAACACTCAATTATTTGGAAACTTCCAACTAAATCAGAAGAGTTTGCAAATATGTGTCTCTATATATTCTCAAGCAAGATTATCTGAATAAAAAAAAAAAATAAGTGGCAAATAAGGATATGATAAATGCACTATAAAAAGAATTGGAATGAATTTTGAAAAAAAAAACTTATAACTTTACAAAACTTCACTTTTAATAATAAAAAAGTGGAAGTCACACTTTCATTATTAAAACTTCAAACCTAACTAATCTTCAGGAGGCAACCCAGCTCAATTCATTTGGTATGCAAAACTATAATAGAAGACATACTAGCTCAAGACATTAGGAGAGTAGAGTATGTACGTAACAGGGAGATTGGAATACAAATTTTTCCAATATTTGAAAACTGATGTTAAGGTTTTTCTTTTTGTAGGTGGCATACTTGTGTTTGTTGTGTTTTTTTTTTTTTTTAGGAGCATTAGCAACTAAGGCCATATTGCTCCAGGATATGCAGTGGTCATTCCTTAACCTTTCCGCATCCTCCGTATTTGGTGGTGACGGGCTCGAACCCCGGTCTAATCAAGAAGCGTGTGCTACGCACTGCTGCCCCTTCCCACCTGGCTACGGAGGCGCCTACAGGTGGCATACATATACTTCGATAGAGATTTTGCTAATAGAGCATTTTTCACATATCTTTTCCTGCTGTCTATAAAATACTAATTAGCACCATCTAGTTATCATTTGCCTTTTCTTTATTTAAACCCTCTCTTTCACGTGCATTCACTTTTATCATCAACTGAGAGTGATACTAAAAGCTGACGTTCCAGGAAGAAAAGGTATGTGAAAAATGCCATGTTAGCAAAATCTTTATCAAAGCGCATATTGCCACCTTTTACAGAAACCTACACCTTAACATCAATTCTCAAATATTGGATGAATTTATATTCCATTATCCCTGTTGTGTATATTTGCTCCTAATGCTTTGACATTAATATTTTAATGTCCTTCATATAGGAGTTTTACCATTGGTCACTAATTTGAAGAGCTCTGTATTCAAGTCTCTTCACAGACTGGAGTAATTTCTAAAGGCCTTGTCAATCTTCTGTCCTTAGGTGGAGAGAGTAAGGTTCCCTCCCCCTTAACACATTTCCTGCCCAAATGCAAAGCTTACACCCAAACAAATTGTGATTTTTGTGCCTCAATGCAGATATGCATCCATTCAATTGTGGTCGTTAAATCAGCACTGTAAAAGCAAAAGCCCACAAATGAACAACTGAGTGATACTAGAACACTGACTGAACCATGGACTATTGCACTGCATTATGGCTAAGATTTTCTCAGCATCATCAGCGCTGCCTAGAGAGCACTATAAAAATTGTATACTCGGTTCATAGTTTCATATGTTCTTTGCTTCTGTTGAAGTTATTTTCTTTTGTTTAGTATTTTTGATTTGCTTACGTTGAAGTCATTTTATTTCATTTAGTATTTTTTTCTTTGCTTATGTTGAAGTTATTTTATCTACTTTAGTATTTTCCACAAGAATAAAAGGTAAAATTTTTTGAGGATTATTGCTTGCTGAATTTTAATTGTGAAAAATCAAAACATCATCCTTGGTGTGGCATTACTGCTTGCTGAATTGTGAAAAATCAAAACATCATCCTTGGTGTGGCAACTGATAAAATTGTGTAAAAAGTGTTTTCCTATAAAAGTTTACCCTGAGGAATGGAAAGGAAGGGATGGACAGTATGCTGAAGCTGATGACAAATCAGCTCTTTATAATGTCATCTGATACTGAAATAGAATTTTATTCAAGTGATGCAGATTCTGAATCTTGTTCAAATGCATCTGTTCGTGTTAGAACACTACACATGACAGCTGCTGGTGTTACTCAGTGATGATGCTTCACAGACGAAATCCATTTACTGAAAATGCATTGCCTACTTGTTCCAGCACCCAAGAGAAGTGCCACAAGAGAAGCATCCCAAGACAGACATAAAGATCCCTCACAGATATAAAAGGCAGTGAACATGTTAAAGTTATTTAAGGTTTCTTGCCCTGAAAAACATGCAAATCGGTATAGAATACACTCTAAATGCACATTACACTGTCTGCATTTTGAGAGAATACTTAGGAGGTATACTTGTTCCAGTATCCCAATCAAATATCACATTCACAATATTTTAATGCATTCTATAACCTTTTTTGAAGAACCACTATATAAAAGGCATGCAACTTTTTTAAAAAAAATGGAGATAATTTTAACATATAGAAATATTAACCCTATTTCAGCGAAGGTAAAGAAAGCCAACACAAAAACCACGGGAAACTTTTAGCAGTCAAACGTGTTTCCCAGTACCGCTGCCTTCTCCCTGCATTCTCAGTAAACAGATGGAGCGTGTTATCGGTAATAACAGCAGAAGCCGATAACGATGTATTTAGTTTTTTTCTCATTATTAAAAGCAGATTATTGGAGTTCGAGAATGTAATGCCTTCGCGGCTGAAATTTACTTAAAAGGTACACCCTCCAGACTGCCTCAGTCTTAGGTTGTTTATCCCCCCCCACTTCTTCCTGCTGTTTTAACCCGATAGGAAAATAACTTCTACTGCAAATACCGATAACATGCACCATCTGTAGAAATCATTTTTGTATCGGGTTAAAACATTGGGAAGGGGGGGATAAACATCCTAAGATTGAGGCAGTCTCGAGGGTATACCCATAAGTAAATTTCATCCCACTCATGAACTCCAATAATCTGCTTTTAATAATAAGAAAAAACTAATCAATACATTGTTATCGACTTCTACTGCCAATACCGATAGCATGCACCATCCGTTTACCGAGAATGCAGGGAGAAGCTGTGGTACTGGGGAAATCTTTTCACCAGTAACAGTTTCCCGTGGTTCTTGTGTTGGCTTTCTTTACCTTAGCCAATATTTCATTTTAGTTCATTCTGTAAAAAAATTCAACCTTTGGATAATTATAAATTTAAAGACTGCTATTATTTAGACTAAGATGCATTTAGGGCTAAAGCCTCAAGCTGCAAGCAAATTTAGACTATGTATATATTAAGTACAATAGCATCATTAATACACAGCCATTTCTGAATAAACAGAATATTTATAAAGCAACATCGTTTTAAGTTATATCTCATATTGTGAATACCTTCACGAGTTGCCATGATATTGCACTACTTCGAATAAGTAACCCTTCACCTAAGTTGAAGACTAATGTTACTTATTCTCAAATGCATCACAGCCTAAAAAAAATTTGCAACTTGTGAAATGTTTGCCGAACTCTCTGGAACAGAACATGATCTAGCCAAGGAGAATGTCTTTGTGTGTGTGCCAGGTGCAGAGAGTGTCTAGAAATTAGGCATCAACTCAGAGTTCTACTGGGCATCTATGAGAGCTTGAAGTGTAGGGTAGATGCCCTCGAAGAAATTAATATGAGGGGCCCGTCAAGCTCTCAGCTGCCCAACTCAACACCAGAGCTCACTCCAGGGCATCAGGCAATACAGCGGCAATCTCCAAGGCAGAATGCGCTGGTCCCAATGGAACTAGTTATTGCTGGTGACTACTGTCAGGGAGACGGGGAATATATTGTGTAAAAAGGTTATATGGAACAGGACCAGGGTATGTCTGCCAGGGGCAAAAGTTGACGTTGTAAAGCATATGTCATCTTTTAAGGGCACAAAAGGTGATATTGTTGTACACATTGACACCAATGACATTAAGAGTAGGAGATCTGCAGATTTACTTAACAAGTACAGGTCAATGTTGCAAAAAAGTCGTGAATTAGGGTTAAATTTGAAAGTGTCTGCAATTCTGCCCAGACACGACAGGAGGGAGTACATGATGAGAGCCTTGTCAATCAATTTGGCCCGGAGGAAATGTGCAAGGCTCAAGGGGTAAAATTTTTTTTCAGCCTAGTCTGTGCTTGTTAACAGGAGAGACTGCTTCTACAGGGATGGGATACACTTAAATAGAAAGGGTGCAAGAATATTTGCTGATGCTATCGAGGCAGTGTTAGGTGGGTTGGAAAACTGCTAGCTTGGGGGGGGAGATTCACAAACTAAAAGGTTAAAGGTAACCGCAGGCAGAGGTGAAGGTGATTCTTGCACACTACTTATTACAATAAGTAGCGACCTGGAGCGAGGGGTGCTGGGGGTTTCAGGGACTGATGGCAATCATCGTGAAACAGGTGGGTATATGGGATGTGTTAGGGTAACTAATAATAAGAACAGGAACATGTATACTTGCATGTATACCAATGCCAGAAGTATAGTAAATAAATTTGATGAATTTGAAGTGTTGGTCAAGACATTAAAGGTGGATATTGTTGGGATAGCAGAGACGTGGTGTCACACAGATATAAGGATTGCAGAACTGGAATTTGGGGAATACAATGTGTACAGAAAGGATAGACAGGATAGGAAGGGAGGAGGTGTTATGCTGTTAATTAAGAAAAACATAAAATCAAAAGAAGTGCATCCAGTTGATATAGATCAGGCATGTCAAACATGTGGCCCTTGGGCCGCATGCGGCCCTTTGCAAGCACACCTGCGGCCCGCACAAAGGACACTGTAGCAATTCGCAAAATCTGTTAATTGAAGTAATTTAGAATTCTGAATATCATGCACGGCTGCCTTAAAACAAGAATTATAGGTGTAGGTACCTGGTCCTGATCCGAATTCCACGGCCCACAAGTAGAAAAGGTTCCTCTCTCTCTCGTAAAGGTAAACCGCTCAGCCTGAGTGAGAGAGTGGAACCAACGGGCATGAGGTAAAAACTCATTTATCTTGCTCGTAACAATACATAAGCTGGCCTAAATTTCGTTTCAGTTTTTTAACTGGTGATTTTATTTTTAATTTAATTTTATTATTTTTCAGATTGCACATCATCTTTAAAAATGGCTAGTGCTTCTCCAGCTAAGAGAAAAAGGAAACTGAACAAAGAAGGGCGAGTGTTTCAAGAAAAATGGGAATTGCAGTATTTTTGCACAACGGTGAATGGAAAGTTACATTGTTTAATTTGCAACAAAAGCATTTCCACACCAAAAGAGTACAACTTGAAAAGACATTATGAAATGAACCATCAATCTTACAATAAATATGAAGGCCCAATGTGTGTATCTCAAGACTCAAGGAATTGAAGGCTAACGTGAGACAGCAACAGACTTGTTTTACGAAAATTGAGAAAGGGAATATCGCTTCCGTTACTGCAAGCTATGAACTCAGCCGAATGATCGCCATAAGTGGGAAATCTTACAGTGAAGGAGATTTCGTAGAGCAATGCCTTGTAAAAACGGCTCAAATTGTGTGTCCAGAGAAAGCACACTTATTCAAAGATATTTCATTAACCAGGAACACTGTTGCTGAACGGACTGATGAAATGTCAAGTGATTTGAAACAACAGTTGAAGGCCCACATCATCAAGATTTGAACATTTTTCTATTGCTATTGATGAGATGGTTGACATCACTGGAATAGCACAACTTACAGTTTTCATCAGGGCTTGTGACAGTGAATTTAATATTTATGAAGAACTGATTGAACTGATCCCCATGCATGACACTACAACAAGCCAGGACATCTTTGAGAAAGTTGAGCAGGTTCTGCATGACTATGGTTTGGATTTGAGTAAACTTGCTTGCTTATCTACTGACGGTGCTGCGAATATGGTTGGCAGACATAATGGTGTTGCTGCCATGTTACGAACAAAAATAGAAAACTCGCATCCAGATTCATCATTTGTACATTTTCACTGCATTATTCATCAGCAAAATTTGTGTTCAAAGATTGTAAAATTGGATCATGTGCTTAGTTTGGTCACAAAGACAGTGAACTATATCAGAGGCCATGCTCTCAACCACTGTCAATTCAGCCAGTTGTTGGAAGATATGAATAATCAGTTACGAATGTTCCATTCTACACAGAAGTCCGCTGGTTGTCATGTCACAAAGTGCTGAAAAGATTTTATTTGTTGAGACAAGAAATAATTATGTTTTTGGAGATGAAAGGTCAAAACATGGATGAAATAAAAGATGAAAGTTGGCTCCAGGATCTGGCTTTTGCTGTGGACATTACTGCACAATTAACTGATCTTAATTTGAAATTGCAAGTTAAAAACAAACTCATCACTCAGTTGTATGATGACATCAAGTGCTTCATTACAAAACTAAGCTTATGGAAGTCACAGTTGTCAAATGAAAATTTAGTTCATTTTCCTAAGTGCAAAGAGCTGAAAAACACTGCCAATACTGAGTCTGTACTTAGCTTCACTAAGTATGACAGTCACCTGGAATTGTTTTCAAAAGAATTTCAAGAAATATTTCATGATTTCTCATCTTCTGAACACCACTTTGCATTATTCTCAGCACCATTCACCTTTGATGTTGCCAAGGCAGAAGAAAGACTGCAGATGGAACTATTAGAAATGTAGTCGGATTCTACACTCAGAGCAAAGTATCTTGAAGTGTGGATACCTCGTTTCTTTTCATACCTTCCTGAAAAGTTTAAAAACTTCAGAAAGTTTGCCACAAGGATTATAGTAATGTTCGGTTCTACCTATGTGGGTGAACAGTTATTTTCCTTCATGAAATCAACAAAAACTTCTCAGAGAACAAGACTGACTGATCAACACCTCTCATCTCTGATGAAAGTCGGAACTGCACAGACACTTCAGCCAGACATATCAAAAATTGTCATTAAAACAAGGTGTCAAACCTCAGGACAAAACACTAAAAATAGTCGTAAATAAATGTTCATTTTGAACTGTTGTAATTTTTGTACAATGTATTTGTTGCTGTTGCATACAAGTCTATGTTGCCGTTTAAAATTTCTTTTTTTTTTTTTTTTTGTTAAACTACTTCATTACTTTGCATTCATGAATGTGGCTAGCCGCTAAACCATTTGTATGCACACTGTATGTTTCTAAGTTTAAGTAATAAAAATATTCTGCAATAATTTTTATTAAATGATTTCGATTAGTTGTCATGTGTGGCCCTCATGACAACACAAATGTGACCCATATGGCCCTCGGGGGACCCTCAGTTTGACATGTCTGATATAGATGAACAGTACACTGTTGAGTCAGTTTGGTGTGACATAAGCACTGCGAAAGCAAAAATAAGAGTAGGAGTGTGTTATAGGCCTAATGACTCGAATGAGCACAATGAACAATTGTACAGAGAAATAGAGTGGGCTAGTAAATCAGAATGTCTTATAATGGGGGATTTTAACTTCCCAGATATTGACTGGAACTTGTGGGTTGGTCACTCACACACTAGTCAGACTTTTGTGGATTTATTGGATGATTGTTTTCTGCAGCAGCATGTTCGAAAGGCAACCAGAGAAAGTAATACTCTTGATCTGGTTATCAGCAGTGATTATTCATGTATTAAGAACTTGCAGATAAAGGAACCACTAGGTGGCAGTGATCACAGTGTACTGATGTGGGATTTACTTAAAGATATAATTACCATCAGGGGTAAAGGAAAGGGTTTTTGCTTTCGTAAAGGTGAGTACAGTGGTCTCAGACAGTTTTTAAATTCTGTACAGTGGGATCAACTGACGATGTTACCAACGGTAAATTCTAAGTAGGAAGCATTCAAGGAATTAATCGTGGATGCTACTAAAAGTTTCATACCTATTAAGAAATATTGTTCAAAGTTCAGGCCTAAATGGTTAGGCCTGAACTTTGAACAAATGTTCAAAATCAAATGAACTAATGAGACTCGTGACAGAGAAGAAAAATGCATGGGATGCATATAAATTATCAGGCAACACAGAAACCTATGATATATATAAGCTGGTCTGTAATCAAGTCACAAAGGAGGTTAGGCAGGCGAAGGCAAATTACAAGAGAAATCTTTGGCAAAGGATGCTAAGAAAAACAGCAAGGATTTCTTTACTTATATAAACTCTAAAAGGAAGGAGATGAATCTGATTGGTCCACTTGATATTGATGGTTCAACTGTTGATGATCCTGCTCAGATAGCAAACAAACTGAATGAGTATTTTGCATCTACATTCGCACATGAGGAGTTATTAAGGTTTTAAAATGCCAGAAGGTTATCAAATTGTAGCAGGGTGCTTAATGATTTTGTAATAACTGAGAGCAAAGTGGAGGAGAAATTGTTGAAGTTAAACATAAGAAAGGCACCTGGGGTGGATGAGATCTATTCAGTTACATTAAAGGAGGCGGCAAAGCAACTAAGCAAACTCTCAGCCATAATTATGAGAGCATCCTTGGACTCGGGGGAGGTCCCCACAGACTGGAGATGTGCAAATGTGTCCCCAATTCACAAAGGGGGATCGAAGGGTGACACGAGTAATATTACATACCAGTTAGTTTAACTTCTGTTCCGGGTAAAATAATGGAGTCACTGGTTAAAGATGCATTACAGGATCATCTAGACAAGACTCCAGCAATAATTCAGACACAGCATGGGTTTGTTAAGGAAAACTCTTGTCTGACAAATTTGATAGGATATTATGATGTGGTTACAAAGGAACTGGATGCAAAAAATAATTTTGATATCATATACTTGAATTTCAAGAAAGCTTTTGACACTGTTGCACATGGAAGACTATTGTACAAATTGGAGCAGAATGGTATTAAGGGTAAGTTGCTACAATGGATAAAAGGATGGTTAAATGGGAGACGACAGAGGGTGGTAATCAATGGGTGCTGCCCTTCGTGGACTAATGTTATTAGAGGTGTCCCACAGGGTTCGGTGTTAGGTCCACTGTTGTTTTGTATATTTATCAATGATATTGATGAAGGTATATCAGGCTTAGTGTTGAAGTTTGCAGATGATACAAAGGTTGGCAGGGTTGTTAATGACAGTAATGGCAGTGTGCTACTGCAACAGGATCTGGATAATTTGGGCAGATGGGCTAAGAAGTGGCAACTGAAGTTTAACCTTGACAAATGCAAAGTACTGCATATGGGTAGAAGTAACCCCAGAGAAACATACCAACTGTGTGGTACTACACTTAAGGTGGTAGAAAATGAAAAAGACCTGGGAGTAATTGTGCAGTCAGATATGAAGTTTCCTGAGCAATGCAGACAGGCTGCCAGGGCAGGTCATGGGGTTTTGTCAATGATATATAGGAATTTTGCTAGCAGGGAGAAGGAGGTGATTGTCCTTCTGTATAAGGCAATGGTCAGGCCGCGCCTTGAGTACTACATACCGGTCTAAATTGTAGATTTGCTTGAACGTGTACAGAGAAGGGCAACAAGATTGGTGAGGGGAATGAAGGGATCCTCTTACCAAGAGAGGCATAAGTTCTGCAAATTGCAGTGGCTGGAGACTAGGTACCTGCACGGTGATCTGATTGAAGTGTATAAGGCCTTGAATGGGTTGAGCATGCTGAATTCTGATGCGATCCTTCCACTTGTTCAGATTACAAACCTAAGGGGGCATAAATTCAAATTAAGAAAAGACAGATGTAGAATAGATGTACGAAAATTTGCCTTTAGCCAGCGGGTGGTTAATTGCTGGAACAAACTTCCATCTGTCATTGTGGAAGTTGATAGGTTGAATAAATTTAAGGAGGAACTGGACAGGCATTTGGAGGGAATGGTGTGATTTTTTTTTTTTTTTTTTTTTTTTTTGGCTCTGCATATGCTCATACACTTGCTTTCTTGCATCACATTCCACTACTACTATTTTCAGATAGGTACCACCACCCAGAATGGAATGCACAGTTTCAGGGCTATTTGGCCCTTCTTCGGTGGGTGGGTAAGTTATGAATACAATTATGAAGTATAACTCGACAATATGAGATATGCCTGATGGTGTATGATGTCATTAGTCTTCTCCTTAGGTGAAGCGTTACTTATTCGAAGTAGTGCAATATCATGGCAACTCGTTGTGAAGGTATTCACAATATGAGATATAACTTAAAATGATGCCGCTTTATAAATATTCTGTTTATTCAGAAATGGCTGTGTATTAATGATGCTATCGCACTTAATATATACATAGACTGATATAATTTAATTGGATTACTAACCTGATAATTTTGTCTTTCATATGAATTGCTTTCTGAAGTTCAGAAACCATTTCATGCAATTTCTGTTGGTTGTATTCTAAATCTTTTTTCTGTTCTTTGTTATGAGAATGGCACAACATACGCACAAATTCTCCCTGAGAGGAAAAAAACAAAACTTAATAACAAAATACCTAGAATACCTGTCATATTATTACTTACCAAAAGCATTCATTGTAATTTATTTGAAATCTTTAAAATGAAATAGATGAATCACATATCTCTTAAATTTTTTTTTAAAAAATTCCTGTTTCTTAATATTCTTACCTTTAAACATTCTGTGAGTTTAATTAAACTGTCACATTTCTTTTGAATATCACTTGCTTTTCTCTCTGAAATATGATGACAGTTACATCCAATCCTCATTTCCTGTCAAGCAAAATTATAATATAGCTTAAACATAAAATAGAATAAGTAAAATGATAGAAATTAGTCAAGTGTTACGAAATACTTAGCAGACACTAAATTGCACAAAGCAGCAGCAACAGAAATCACTAGAATCTAAATGTTAAAAAAAAGTATTTTAACTGAAGGCAAGAAATGAAAATAATATCAGCAGAAGCAAAATGAAAGCAAAACAAAAGTAAACTGTAGGGCATACAAAAAGTTTTGTAAAGAAAGATAAATAACACATATTATATAAATAATAAGGTTAATACAAAAGCAATACACAAAAGCAGTAAACTTAAAATTAATTTATTTTTTAACATAAATTACATTAAAAACTTTCAACGTAGTCTTCTTCAAGCCTTATAGCTGCTTGTCAATGTTGACATAATTTTTAAATACCATTTACTTGTCTGCTGAAGCTAAGTTGTTTGAGGCTTGTGCCACAGCCACACTCAACACTTCTAAAGATAGAAATCTTTTTCCATGCAATAGTTCCTTGAGCTTGGAATAGATCTTAATTATAAGGACTAATATCAAGTCTATAAGGAGGATGAGTAGTTCTTTCCACTTTTAATTGGTGAACTGTACAGACTGTGATATAAGGTCTTAACATTGTCATGGAGTATGAGCTGGCATAGATTCTAACATCTGTGGCCACTTCTGATGAATTTTTGGGTATAATTTTTGACAAAGAACTGTTGCATGGTAGTCTCCAGTCACTGATTTCTAAGTGGCACATAATCAGTGGCAATACTGCCCTCATAATCATAGGCCATGATGACCATTTGTTTTCGCTTTGTTGCCGGTGACATTTAGAAGAGCATGGTGAAGATGGATGCTTCCACTAAGCTGATTATGACTTCAGTATCCAAGTCTCATCAATGGCAACAATGCATTTTAAAAACTTTTCACCTTCTTATCAGTAATATGCAAATAACTGAATAGCAATAACTTTATGCTTAGTTCATTTTGTTCATCTGAGAGCAAATGTGGGATCCACTGGGTGGTAAAAAAACTGAAAAAATTTATAGTGGTAGACATAAATAAATTGGTCAAATTGCATCACCCTCTTAAAGTATTTCCACTCAATATTTCCTTAACTAACTCCCTTTATAGGTAAAATTATGTCATCTCAAAACACGATTACATTATCCAAAAAATTTGGGAAGCATTAGTTGAGGCATCCGATGCAAGAAAGCAAGCTTATGCAGAATCAGCCAAAAAAAAAAAAAAAAACAAAGAACCTCCCATTTGACCCATCCATTCACTCTAAATGCCTGTCTAGCTCAGCCTTGAATTTAAGCCATCAACTTCTACAATGACAGATAGGAGTTTATTCCAGCAATCAACTATTCACGGGCAAAAGGCAAATTTCCACATATCGATTATACAACTGTCTTTCCTCAATTTGAATCAATGTCTCCTGAGGCAATTAATCTGAGCAAGAGGACGAATCCCATCAACACTGAGCTTGCTCAACCCATTCAAGGCCTTATACACCTCAATCAGATCACCTTGCGGGTGTCTATTCTCTAGGTGCTGCAATTTGCAGCACTTAAGCCTTTCTTAGTAAGAGCACCTCTTTGTTCCCCTCACTAATCTTGTTGTCCTTCTTTGTACTTGTTCTAGCAACTCTACATCCTTCCTAAAATGAAGCCTCCAGATCTGTACACAGTACTCTAGGCATGACCTGACCATTGCCTTGTATAATGGGATAATCACCTCCCTGTCCCTGCTAGCAAAGTTCCTATATATCATTGACAAGACTCCATGACTTGCCCTGGCAGCCCGTCTACACTGTTCAGCAAACTTCATATTTGACTGCACAATTACCCCCAGGTCTTTTTCACTTTCCACTTCCCTGAGTATAGTACCACACAGTTGGTACGTTTCTCTTGGTTTACTGCTGCCCATATGCAGTGCTTTGCATTTCTCAATCCTAACTTCAGTTGCCACTTCTCACCCCATTTGCCCAACTTATCTAGATCCAGTTGCAGTAGCATACTGTCTTCACTGTCATTAACAATGACAGTATCATCTGCAAACTTGGACATCAGCCTGATATATACCTTCATCAATATCACTGATGACTACACAAAACAGCAATGGGCCCTGCACTGGACCCTGGGGAATTCCACTAACAACATTAGTCCACGAAGAGCAGTGCCCATTGATTACCACTCTCTGTCATCTCCCACTCAACTATCCGT
Source organism: Mastigoproctus giganteus (assembly GCF_048544385.1). Taxonomy (NCBI): domain Eukaryota; kingdom Metazoa; phylum Arthropoda; class Arachnida; order Uropygi; family Thelyphonidae; genus Mastigoproctus; species Mastigoproctus giganteus. The sequence continues at coordinate 59,604,259 of NC_143580.1, forward strand.
TTATCCATTGTAGCAACTTGCAATTAATGCCATACCGCTCCAATTTGTACAGCAGTCTTCCATGTACAACAATATCAAAAGTTTTCCTGAAATCCAAGTATATGATATCAGCATTATTTTTTACATCCAGTTCCTTTGTGACCACATAGTATACAATCAAATTGGTCAGACATGACCTCCCTCTAACATACCCATGCTGTGTCTTAACTATTACTGCACTCATGTCTAGAAGATCCTGCAATGCTGCTTTAACCAGTGACTCCATTATTTTCCCTGGAACACAAGTTAAGCTAACAGGTCTATAGTTACTTGTGTCACCTTTTGAACCCCCTTTGTGAATTGGGGATACATTTGCACACCTCCGGTCCATGAGGACCTCCCCTGAATCCAAGGAAGCTTTCATAATTTTGGCTAAGGGTTTGCTTACTGCCTTCCTTAATATAACTGGATAGATCCCATCCACCCCAGGTGCCTTCCTTCTGTTTTACTTCAACGAGTTCTCCTCCACTTTGCTCTCAGTTATTACAAAATCACTTAGCTTCTTATTAGAGTTTGGTAAACTTCTGGCATTCTCCTCCTTGAATAACTCCTTATGTGTGAATGCAGATGCAAAATACTCATTCAGTTTATCAGCTACCTGAGCATGACTGTCAATAGTCAAACCATCTATGTTAAGTGGACCAATCTGATTAATCCCTTTCCTTCTAGATTTTACATAAATAAAGAACTCTTTGCTGTTTTTCTTTACATCCTTTGCCAAGGATTTATCATAATCTGCCTTCGCCTGCCTAACCTCCTTTGTAACTTGATTACAGACTACCTTATATCTTCCATAGGCTTCTGTGTCATGGGATAATTCATATGCATCCCATGCATTTTGATTCTCTGCCACGAGCATCATTAATTCATCTGATATCCATTTAGGCCTAAACTGTGAAAAATATTTCTTGGTATGAAAAGCCTAATAGCCTCCAACATTAACCTCCAACAATAACCTCAACATTAGTCTCAACAGTGAATTCCCATTTAGAATTCACCGTTGGTAACATCATCAATTGATCCCACTGTATAGAATTTAAAAAAATCTCTGAGACCACTGTAATCCTTTACGAAAGCAAAAGCCCTTCTCTTTACTCTTGATGGTAGTTACATCTTTAAGTAAATCCCACATTATACTGTGATCACTGTCACCCAGTGGTTCCTTTATCTGCAAATTCTTAATGCATGAATAATCACTGCTGATAATCAGATCAAGAGTATTACTCCCTCTGGTTGCCTCTCAAACATGGTGTTGTAGAAATCAGTCATCCAATAAATTCACAAAAGTCTTTTAGCGTGCGAGTGACCAACCCACAAGTTCCAGTCAATGTCTGGAAAGTTAAAATCCCCCATTACAAGACATTCTGATTTTCTGGCCTACTCTATTTCTCCGCACAATTGCTCATTATATTCATCAGATTCATTAGGCCTACAACACACCTGCTCTCATTTTCCCTTTCCCAGTGTTTATGTCACACCACACTGACTGAACACTGCATTGTCCACCAATGTCAATTGGATGCACTTTTTAGATTTTTTGTGTTTCTTAACTAACAGCATAACCCCTCCTCCCTTCCTGTCCTGTCTATCATTTCTGTACACATTGTACTCCCCAAATTCCTATTCTGCACTGCTTATATCTGTGTGACACCACGTCTCTGATATCGCAACGATACCAGTCTTGATCAGCACTTCAAACTCATCAAATTTATTAACTATACTTCTAGTATTCATGTATCTGCAAGTATACATGCACCTGTTCCTTACCCTAAAACAGTCCAAGTATTTACTTGTTCCACTATGACTCCTACCAGTCCTGAAAATCCCCAGCACCTTGCTTTGCAAGCTGCTGCTCATTCTAATAGAAGCAATGCAAGAATCACTTATGCCTCTGCCTGCGGCCACAGTTAATCTTTTAGTCTGTGTATCTCCCCAAGCTAGCAGTTTTATATATTACAGTGGTGCATCATCTTGTTCATAAATATACCCACCCACCTGCTGCTATCTGCCTTCACTTTCTAATAAGCAGTGGTATGGCATACACTCAGTTAACTCCAAAGAAAAACATACTTATTGCTCAATGATAGGGAGGGCTTCTCTAGTCGACATATAGCTGCAAAAGTTGGCTGTGACGTCTAGTGTGTCAAGATTATTTAAAAAGAAACGTGAGACCAGAGATGTACAAAGAAAAATTTGGAACCTGACTGAAATACAGCACCTGGTATACTACAGGTGACCACCCAGGAGTGAACCAATGTAAGAAGGGGTTGAGATGTGACATCCACACATTAGGAATGCTGCCCCCTTATGTTACCAAATAATACTAGGTGGTAGATGACTCTCATCAACCAGCGAAATACCACCCTTTGCTTATTGTAGGCGTGAAGTGGTAAAACCCATGTTTAGTCTCCAGAGAAAGGCTCCAGAACCACTTCACCCCCCCATCTCTTTCATCACATAGTATGATTGATATCTTTTGAGGTTATGATGGGCATGGCATTATGGTGAGATCCAATCTTCCTTACATTTCAAGCATACAAGGATTAATCTAAAATGGTGTTCATAGGCTAGCTATTAGATAGTCCACTAGACCAAACCTATTGTTAACTCTCTAGAAGGCAACTTGATCAGCTAGTGTATAATCTTGCTGCCTCTGCTCTGCCAGACAGCGGCTGGAGGGAATTTAAGTAGTGTATGTGGAGGGCTTTGTTGAGGCTACATTATGTCAAGGAGCTAGGTATATTCTTGCTGTTTGTACACTATATCCAAAAATTCCATCACTTGATACAACATGTCCTCCTCTCCTTTTATTTCTACTGAATATATCATAAATAGTCAGACTATTAGAACAAAGATTTGCGAAAAGATCTAAACCTCCCAAACACGTTCTCGTTCATTTCACAAATATACATAGTCTCAGTTCTAATCTCAATAATGAACATTTTTACTTAGTCTGCCAAGTCCACTTACTTTTTCAGCCAGAAGCCTAATTACTGGTTGAGTCATCTCAGTTGTTCTAATTATTCGCTGAACAAATCCTTTCGCTTCAAAGGTGGTACTTATACATATGTCTTGCTTTGCTATTCCCTGTCCGTGATCATTTGGAATCATCTTTGGGTTAAAATCTCTCTACCACATTCTGTCCAATTCATCTGTTACCTCTATCATTCTCCTAACTCCACTATTCACTTGGAACTCTAACTTCCTTCTTTGAAACTTGAATTTCTCCAGTCTAACTTTCCTAACAGCGAGGTAATTTTGCTTGGTGATTTTAATGTTCACAACTCCAGCTGGCTTCCGTTTCCTAGTCACACAGACCCAGCTGGTTACAATGCTGAGGCTTTTGTAATTAAAAATTAATAACACAGCCAACACTCCTGATCTTTATCACACAAACAACCCTTCCCAGTACACGGTCAAAGCAAGTGGTCCTCTAGGCACCTCATATCACAAGTTGGTGATGGGCCTTTCTCCAATGGAGACTTTCTCTCATGGTCATTCTCAACTACGTATTGTTTGGCACTACAAGAATACAAAATACAGAAAGATTTCTATTCTTTTGGTTGGATTACAGTTTTAAATCTTCTGATGTCAATGTTTGCTCACATATCTGAAATCCTTTATCTAAACCTTGGTTTTCCAATAAATGTGTTAAGGCCCTTCAAGATAAGAATGTGCATATTGCAACTGGCTTGTTTCCAAATCTCCGAATCCATTTCTGCCTACACCAGGGAAGTCAAACTCATTTGAGAAATGGGCCATTTTCCGTATTAGTGTAACTTACGCGGGCCGCACACAACCTACAAACCTTGCCATTGCTAAGCCTAAAGACACTTTTTAATTGCTCAGTTATTGCTTGTTGCTGATTGATACTCACAGCTGAAAATTATATTAAAGGAGGCAGCAAAGGAAGTAAGCGAACCCTTAGCCATAATTATGAGAGCTTCTTTGGACTAAGGGGAGGTACCCATGGACTGGAGATAAGCAAATGTGACTCCAATTCACAAAGGAGGATCAAAGGGCGACACAAATAATTATAGACCTGTTAGTTTAACTTCTGTTCCAGGAAAATTAATGGAGGGACTGGTTAAAGAAGTACTGCAGGATCATCTAGACAAGACTTCAGTTATAGCTTGGACACAGCATGGTTTTGTTAAGGGGAAAGTCTTGCCTGACCAATCTGATTGGATACTATGATGTAGTCACAAAGGAACTGGATGCAGGGAATAACTTTGATATCATATATATGGATCTTAGAAAGGCTTTTGATACTGTTGCACACAGAAGACTGCTGAACAATTTGGAGCAGTGTGGCATTGGAGGCAAATTGCTGCTATGGATAAAGGGATGATTGAGTGGGAGAAGACAGCATTAGCATTAAAAGATAGCATTAGAAGACAGAGAGTGGTAAACAATGGACACTGCTAGCATGGACTAATGTTATTAGTGGAGTCCCTCAGGGTTCAGTGTTGGGTCCATTGTTGTTTTCTGTATAAATGATAGATGATGGTATATCAAGCTTAATGTCCGAGTTTGCAGACGATACAAAGGTTGGCAGGGTTATTAAGGATACTAACGACAGTACGTTGCTGCAACAGGATCTAGAAAAGTTGAGCAGATGGGCTGAGAGGTGACAGTTTAACATTAACAAATGTAAAGTACTACATATGGGAAGCAGTAACCCCCAGAGTGATGTATCAACTCTGTGGTACTGCACTGACAGTGGTAGAGAACGAAAAGGACCTGGGGGTAATTGTGCAGGCAGATATGAAGTTTTCTGAGCAGTGCAGACGGTCTGCAAGAGTAGCTCATAGTGTCTTGTCCATGATATACAGGAATTTTTCTATACAGAGATAAGGAGGTGATTATCCCCTTGTATAAGGCAATTGTCAGGCCACACCTTGAGTACTGTATACAAGTCTGGAGGCCTCATTTTAAGAAGGATGTAGAGCTGTTAGAACAAGTACAGAGAAGGGCAACAAGATTAGTGAATGGAACAAAGGGTTGCTCTTACGAAGAAAGGCTTAAATTTTGCAAATTATAGTGTCTGGAGACTAGGCACCTGCGAGGTGATCTGATTGAGGTGTATAAAGCCTTGAATGGTTTGAGCATGCTCAATGCTGACGGGATTCTTCCTATTGCTCAGAATAATCACCTGAGAGGGCATAAATTCAAATTGAGGAAATACAGGTGTAGGATAGATGTGTGAAAGTTTGCCTTTAGCCAGCGGGTAGTTGGTTGGTGGAACAGACTTCCATCCTTTGTTGTGGAAGTTGATAGCCTAAATAAATTTAAGGCTGAGCTGGAAAGGTATTTGGAACGAACGGAGGGGTGAAATGGGAGTGGTTTTTTTTTTTGGCTGATGCTGCATAAGCTTGCTTTCTTGCATCATATGCCTCTACTAATGCTAATACACAAATAACTAATTGAAAGAAAATTAGTCTGAATAAACAATGAAACAAATAATGTAAAACCAGTTTATTTCAGATAATACAATATTTCAATGAGGGAATATACATGAAATTAGGTAATCTAGGTCTTTTTGTCAGATACTTTACTCCATATGCTTGCAACCAGCTTCATAAAAAAAACCTCTTTAGTACATTGTGGCAAGACCTGCTGGCTCACTCAATTCCCAATAAACCTCTGTGTAGTATGGCAGCCCTTCTAATTCACTTTCCAAGTCCTTAAAAAGGAGAGAAAACTGGCAGTGATTCAGTCCTCTGGACTGGATTAAGTTCACAGTTTTGGCCACAGTCTTGAGCACATAGTCCATTTTCAGTATTTTCGAACAGGGAACCTGCTGATGAATAATTCAGTGGAAAGATAGGAAATTTTTGCTTGTCCGAATACTCATCCTTCAGTTTTGCTTCTAGTGTTGAATCAAATCCTTTGACTCTGCCTGTCGTTGCTGGAGAGCCATCGATAGTCACAGCCACGAGTCTCTTGAGAGGAAGCTTGTATTTCTCCAGAATGCTCCATACAGCATCACAAATGTCTTCCCCAGTAGTAGTTCCATGGACGGCAGTCATTTCCAAAAACTCTTCAGTTACTTTCAAATTGTCATCGCAGGCTTGAAGAAACAGTACAACCTGCGCCACGTCTTGAATATTGTTACTTCCATCAAGTGCAATTGAAAAACATTGAAACATTGTGGATGCTTCCTGCAGTTGTTCACGCAAGTTGTCTGATATCTCTGTTATCCTTTCAGCCACTGTGTTTCTTGACAACAAAATTTCTTGGAACACTTTCACATTTCTGGGACAGACATTTTCAGCCACTTTTATCATGCATTCCTTAAGCACAGAGCCTTCACTGAAAGGTTTAGAATGTTTTGTCAGGAAATAGCTGATTTCATAACTGACTTTCGCTACCAATTCACTGCCTTCGTTAATTTTTGTAATTAAATTCTGCTGTCTTTGAAGTGAGTTCTTGATATCCTTTAGTTTTTCTTCTCTTAATTTACCCATGAAACAGGAAAACTTTTCTTTGTGAAATGTATCATAGTGTTGTTTAACATTGTACTCTTTGATGACACTAATCAATTCATTGTGAATAATACACACAATTTTACCTTTTACCTCTGTACAAAAGTAACTCAATTTCCATTTTTCTTGGAATTGTCTCCCTTCATCAACAACCTTTCTTTTTCTGATTGGCTTGGAAAGGAACATCATGTCAGAATCAAGTGTATATAAGAGTCACAACCATGGGCGCCGGCAGGATATTTTGCAAGATAGTGCATGTGGGAATAAATTTTTTGTTCACCAAATTTTTGAATACATGAAATATCTTAATTAAGTCATTACATGAGGCTCTTGATCCATCATGCATGGTATCAAAAGTGCAGGCAAGTGGAAGTGGTTGTATGGTGTGGGGCATGTTTCACTGGCAGGAACTTGGACCACTTGTGCATGTGGAACAACATATCAGTGGTCTAAGCTATCGTAAAATGCTTGCTGACTGTGTACACCCCGCTATGTTACACTTTTTCCCGAATGGCAATGGTGTCTTCCAAGATGACAGCGGCGAGCACCTGTTGTGCAGGAATGGTTTGAGGAACACAGTTCTGACTTCCAGCATATCGATTAGCCTCCGAACTCAACCGATATCAATCCCATGCCTTTCCATAGTGTCCCTTGTTGGACACTATGGAAAGGCATATCAGGCATCTGGATACACCAATCATCTCCATACATGCATTGCTGACCGCATTACACACAGCTTGGTTGGCCATACCTCCCGAACACTTCCAACATCTTGTTGAATCAATGCCACGTCAGATAGCTACTGTACTGAGGGTAAAAGGAGGACCTACAAAGTATTAGGTAGGTGGTCATAATTCAGTGATCACTCAGTGTATAAATATATGAATAAATGAAATATATAGGAATATATGAATAAATATATGGATATATGAATATACAGTGGATTCCGGTTATTTGGGCCACCGGTTAATCAGGGCAGCCATTTATTTGGGGCAAATCTTAAAAAACAGAAACCAATCAAGAAATTAGCCAGGGTTTACTTCGCTTAATTGGGACAGCATGCCATTTAATTGGGGCAGGAGACCGCAGCACTGGAGATTACCCTATGATTGTCTTCGACGGTACCACGTGGTTCAGTCAAAATTCTGGAAGTCATAACCATAAAACAATAAGCGGTCACCTGTTTATTGGACTTTTCTGTTAGTGAAATCTATCATAAATGGAGAGTAAACTCGATCTTACTGAATTTGCGATAATACCGACAGCTGGAATTCTGTGGGTTATTATGGTGAAACATGTTTACACTTCCATGAAATCTTCAATCATATAAAAAAATTAATTTTCAGATCTTCTCTTCATTCCTATTTTTAAAGCTATGTAACTCATTACTCCATTCCCACTTGAGCGTATCGTGTTACTTGCAATTTGTGTGTGCCATGTTCTTTGTTATTGATTGCTTATCTTTTTACTGTTTTAAATTATAATCCCCAGCCCCAAATGTCAGTGAACAGAAATGTCAACTAGTTAGTATGTACATATCACAGTACGTATTAATTATTCCGATTATCACGTATATTCTTCCGATTTTCAAGTATCATTTAATTTTTTAATTGGTAAGGTAATAAAGGATAAATTTTTGCTTAATATATCTTTGTTTTTATAGCCTATGGATAATATTCCTCCTATTTTTGCTAATTAGAATCGCTGTTCAATAGAATTAAAATTCTATTCACAAACATGATCACAATGACCGGCACTTACTACACATCGTATAGTGAATGGTACTTTACTATGGTGAGTTCGTCGTAATGTGATTTGATTGTACAGTGAACTAATTGTAAAGGGGGGGGTGTACATTGTATTTTTAACTATTTATGTGAAACTTCAGATAATTGGGGCAGCCGCTTAATTGGGCCAAAATGCACTAGTCCTGATGTGTCCCAAATAACCAGAATGGACTGTATATAAATGAACACTAGGGGGCTTTGTCCCCTGCTTGCTTGCTTTGCTTGCCCACACCCAACACATGCTTTTCTACGTAAAATGATTAACACGGAGTAAATCAAATCTTTTCTACGTAAAAAACACACCTGTCGATACACACTGATCGATATCTAATCAGGAAATGACTTATGTAATTATTTACCTGTGCCCTTGTAGTGCACAACATTTTCAAAGTCGAATAAATATCACTATTTATTAATTTACCTGTGCATTTGTAATGCGCTGCATTCTCAAGATCAAATAAATATCACTATTTATTAATTTACCTGTGCATTTGTAGTGCGCAGCATTCTCAAGGTCGAATAAATATCACTATATAAATATTTACCTGCATTTGCAAAGAGGTCTTTTCCTTCAGGTTCCATAATGCATGAGGAATATTGTTGCATCCGAAAGAGCAGGACTAAAATATTTACAAACTATACCAATATTTTAATTATTTGCAAAATATACAATATTCATTAATATACAAAACACATTACAATGGAACATCAAATGTTAGATAGTGAAGCATGTGCACAAGGTTGGTGAACATTATGGAGGCAGTTGTCAATAATTAATTGCATTTGCAGTGACATAATTGCCTCGCCCTCTTCTCCCATTGGCTAGAATTAATATCACTAGGAGGAAAACTTTTTTAATGTATAGAGAGATATATAAATATATATAAATGAACGTATATATACATATTATGGCAATCCTTGCACAACACAGTACTCATATAACACTGTTTCGGTCTAACAGAGTTAGAATTGTGGCAACCTCGCATAACATGCCATTTTTCAGCTTTTGTGCGGGGAAAAACTCTGCTATTATGTTTGATGTAATTTTTCAATATTTCCATTCTGTTTTGTGAATCCCCGCTTTTGGCTCACTAATCATTATGCAAAAAAAAAAAAAAAAGAAAAAAAAAAAAAAAGAAAGAAAAAAAATATATATATTGGGAAATCCCCATCTTAGGTTCTGTGCTATTGAACTTGTGGAAAAATCTAGATTTCAAAGTTTATTACTATTGGATAATGTGCCAGGCCATCCAAAAGATTTAAATCATCTAAATGTTGAAGTAATGTTCCTACCACCTAGTACAACTTCTTTAATTAGATCAAAGCCTTTGAAACTCATTACATCAGAAAATCGTTACAATGGATTTTGAAAAAAAATTATTCCGAATTGAATTGATGGAAAATTGAAGTGATGGAGACATAGAAACATATTTCAATTGTGGACTGTATCGGAATCGTAGCTTTATTGCAAGAAGAAGTAAAACTGTCAACATTAAATGGGTGTTGACAAAATGTATGGTCAGAGTCAGTTAATCCAGTAAATATGGTCAAACTGACAGAAAATGGAATCTGTGCAATAGTAGAACTTGCTAAGTTGGTAGGAGGGAAAGGTTTTGATGATATGACTAATGATACCCTCGTGGGTAGCACAGTTGGTAGAATCGCCATCATCCCCACATGGATGGAAAAGACCTAAGTTCGAATGTCGTCGATGACGGGAGGAATTTTTATGGGTCTTTTTCGGAAGTGGATGAGTTAGTCGGTCTTAGGCGAGAGTAGCATGTTTTTTCCTCTGGGAAACTTGGATTTTTCATCTAGAAAAATAGAAAATTGACCTCAGAACGCACAGAGCAGCATAGCCTTAGTTGTAGATGCTCAAAAAAAAAAAAAAAAAAAAAAAAGATTACTACTGAAGACTTTCAAGAATTACTGTTAGAAAAAGAGAATGGCAAAGTGGACTAGGTGGAAATGGCATTGGAGGCAAATCAAATCAATTCAGATGATAGTGTAGATGAAAATTCTGAACTTCCAAATTTTACACTAAAAAGTATACAGAGAGGCATAAAAATTAGCCAAGCAATTAAAATCTGATTTTTTGAATTCAGATTTTTCGACTGAAAGGAGCCCAAAGTTCAAAAGGGAGCTTCAAAAACGTTTAGTTCCATACGATGAAATTACAAAGATCTATCAAGCAAAAGCAAACAAACCCAGATTAATGATTCTTTAAAGAGAGCGGAAGATACAAAAAATCTAAAATGGTGTATTTTTCTCAGTTTTGTTAACGAAATGATGTATTTTTGTTAGCTCTTGGAACATAACTCCCCTTTTTTGTACTGATTCTTAGTCCTGTATAACAGTGTTTTTGCACTACATGAGATTTTATAGAACCTAACTACCATGTTATATGAGGGTTACATGTAATACATATGTGCATACTCATGAAACAGTTAAGTAATACAGTAAGTACTACTATGTCAGCAAACTTAAGCATGTAAAGCATTTTATACAGGCACAAATTTCCATTAAGAATTACCTTCAGCCAATAATGATTTACTCTATATTTAATTATTACTGATAGAAGTTTTAATAGTCCTTCAAAAGTTATTAAATTTTATAAATTTAATTCCAAATTAAGTGAGGATTTTAAAAGTATGGCTGATGCATCTGTCTTTTCACTTACCTTTAAACTTTCTGCAAGTTTAACTAACTCGTCATACTTTTGTTTAATTTCATTACTTTGCCTTACTGAAATACAATGCCAACTGCCTTTATCAATTTCCTTCAAAAAAAAAAAAAAAAATCAAAGCAGATAAAGATTAAAAATTTAAAAAAATAAATAAATAAATAATAATTTCTGCATGAACTGTAATTTAAGGCATGTCACTATACTCTAGTGCAAAACTAAATAAATGTATTTTGTTAAATAACTATACAGCTAGTTGTTCTTGGGAATATTTACTACATCAGTTACTCAGAGCACAGTCCATCCACACACCAAACTGCTGTATGATGAACTGTCATATACCCAATTGAAATGATCCCACTGTCATTAACCACCCTGCCAAACTTTTTATCATCTGCAAATTTAAACATTAAGCCCGATATGCATTCGTCAATACATTAATACTTAAAAAGCAATGAGCCCAACAATGAACCATAGGGTACTCCACATGGGGTAGTCCAAGAAGAGCAGTAACTTGCCCCTAATGCCAAAATGCTCCAATCTGAACAGCACTCATATGCGGAATAGTATCAAAAGCTTTTCTGAAATCAAAGTATATGACGTCAAATTATTTTTTGCATCCAGTTCAGTTGTTAATGCATCATAGTATCAAATCAGATTGGTCAGACAAGATTGCTCCTTAACAAATCCATGCTGTAACTACCATATACATTACATATTTCTACTCTGCATCTATCTTTACTGAAGAGAGATTCTTCATGCTGAGAAGAGGCCGTGCAAATGAGGCTGAGTCATATGAAATCAGTGATTTCGAAATTACAGATGGACTATTTATTAGAAAAACTTTCGAGCATAAAGGCAAGTAAGGCTCCTGGAGTTGACGGCATAAACCCAGTAATTTTGAGGGAGGGCACCAGGGAGTGTATTAAACCACTGAAGTTAATTATGAGGGCATCTTTGGACTTGGGAGAGATTTTTTTTGGATTGGACAGGTGTCAATGTATCACCACATAAAGGTGGTTCTAGGAGCTTGTAATTTGATATACTTCTGGTATCACCATCCCTAAAAAATTCCTCATGCATAAACATATATGCAAAATTTTGATTCTATTTGTCAGCAATTTGAACAGGATCATCAACAGTTAAACCATTCATATCTAGCAGACCAATGGGATCATCCCTTTCCTTCTAGTGTTTACATAAAGTGTTTATTAGCCCCATAGCCAATCATAAAATTCTGCTCTATTACTATATAGTAATTTTTATAACAAATTTAACTCACGACATAAACAGAATTAATTAATCTTAATTAATTTTTATTGTACGTAAAGACACCATACAATATACCCATCACTGCATGCTGCCAGGGGTCTCACATGGATAAGTTAAGTGTCATTTACTCAGTAATTTACACTTTGTATTTATAAAATTAATTGTACATCATGTCTTTCTCAGGATTTTTCTCTATCTTGAAGCATGTTTATTAAATTCATTGTTTTATTATAAACTATGAAATTAATGTTCTCTTTTGGTTTTGAATGGATTAATAATAATGCACTTCACACAACAGGCTACTCTGAACTGCTTCTTATCACAAATTTTGATATGATGACTTCCTCAAATGTTAAGATACTGAGAGAATATGTGGCTCGTTCTGAGCATAAGAAATAAAACATGAACAATTCATTTTTTTTTTTCTTTTCATGACTTAGAATAGGATTTCAATTTTTTTATTAAAGGTGGCTTTCTGATGATGTTACAGCAATTTTCTTTTGCTGAAACTATAGGAGGCATCTGGAAAGTCTTGTTATGCCTGTGTAAATGTTACTCCTGTGTTTTGTACTTATGGTAATGAAAGTATATATTATAAATATATATTGTATACATAATTTAATAACATTGCACTGGTTTATAGATACTTATTAAAAAGTTTATTCGTGTATCCAGTGGATCTATATGCAAACCACTGTTCTCACTACACAATGATTTTACACCAGGTTCAGTCTGATATGCTCTGCATCTTAAGTGTTACAAATTTAAAACATCCTTTACAGCTTCCTTTTATGGAATCGTAACATTTTTGATGAACTTTTTTTTCTTTATGAATCACCATAATGCATTGTCACAACAAGAGATTTGGGCTTTTCAGAGGCCATTTTATTGGGCCGAGAAAGTTGCTCTCCCAATCAATCAATCAGATGGACTATTTATTAGAAATTTAAACATTCATGAATTGTCAAGAAATACTGGGGAGGCACTTAATCATGCTGCACCTTAAAAAACAAAGTCCAATAATATGCTTACTACTAAGCAGACTACATCACAACATGTGGCAGTTTATGTTCCAACTCTTCCACGAAATGAAGATTATCCTTCATCTAAAAAATGTTGTTGTGTGAAAGAGAGCTTTGGTAAATTGAACATTCATTGCTAAAAATGACTTTACCTTGTTTTGGTATGGTGCGAAACACTATTATCATTTCCTCAATGCAATTCTCCTCTGATCCAAGTATGTATCAAATGTATATATAGATCTTTTGGATGTAATGAGGTCAATAGCAATGCATCTTCAAGTCAGTCTTCAAAGATGTGCAATGCTGACTGTGGCATACTAAATTCAGCAGAACATTTGCTGATGGATTTATAGGGAGACTTTAAACCAGACTCCACCAACATCTTTGCACATCTCCCCTTGAAGGTCTGCCAGTCCTGTTCTGAGTTGGTCTTTTAACTGATTCTGTGGCAAAGGACTTCTTTTCCCATCTTTGAAGAGTCATTCTGGGAAGAGGTTCATGATCAAATCTTTTTCAAAATGTTTTTCATATTGCTTCTATAGGCATACCTAGCCTCTTGCTTGTGAACTCAAGTAGCAGCCATAGTTCATTCTAAGGAATAGTTGTTTATATAACAAATCAACTTTCTGAAATACACAAAAACAAAATGTTAATTATAAACAAACTAAAACAAAAATAAGCAAAAACAAGTTAATTATTAAGTGGCATTACATAATTAAATAGGACATAATCACAACAATGGAGTAGCATTTACATAGGTTTAACAAGACTTTCAGGACACCCTGTGGAATTTGGGTTCCCTCTTCATTGCATGCTTACTCTCTGACTTTCCTCTTCCAAGCTACACTCTGCTACATTCATTTAAAACTTGGGAAAAAAAGTTTCTGAGTTAACACATCTCTGGTAAATCAATCTGTTACACAAAAGCCATCTTATGCATACAAGAGTTTTAGTATCTTCATAGTCTCTTTACTATGAGGAATTTGAAACTTCTACAGGCTTTCTTTTTCTTTAAGCACCTATCTCCAAGAAATATGGCCATTAAGAATTTCATCTAATTTGACTGGCAAACTTCTTTCAGTTTTTTCTGCAGTTAATATTGATATATTGGCTATATAAAATGTACACTAATGATCTTGTGGCCTAAAATAACAGCAGCATTGTGCACACAATATGTTATGCACTGTTTGATCAGTTTCTTCTCATGTTCAAAATCTGCAAGCATTTGAATCCATGCAATGAATGTAATCACAACATATCACCTATATTGTGTCTGGTAGAATCATCTAAGAGAGATGATCTAACAAGGCAGGTACAGAAAATACAGTACTCACAACACTTCTGTTGTATTTTATAATTGTAATTATGATAATGGACAAATCTTTGCAATTGATATAGTTGCAAAGATTTATCCCATTGTTGCCAACAGTTTAAAGAGAAATCCATTCTGAACATACTGCACTTCTCCAGAAGTTATATCAGATGTAATTTCATTCAAAGTGACTGATTCTTGTTGCTTTTGACCTGCCACAACCATATTTCTTTGTCACTTCCAACTTCTGAAGCATTTTCCCAAATATGGAAGCTAATTTTCTACTAGTCATAGAAAGATTACATTCTACAAAAAATGTGTAAAGAGAGAGTTTGTACAGCAACCAAATAAGCATTTCCACTTTCAAGAAAAAAAATTATTTATTTTTTGTTGCCTTCTTCATACTGTATGTTGCCAACATGTTTTACCCACTTCAAATGGCTATTAATATTATTTTTTCCACCGCCACTATTCTGAAGGAAACTTTCAGCTTCCTTCAGAATAGTGAATGGTGGAAAATGTTATATCAACACAAACCAAAATTAAACCTACTTTCCAGTTCCTTTTTCCAAAATTAAACCTACTTCTTTTTTCAGGATGCATATACATACTGAAACTCTTGAAAATATTATTTAACCACTGAGTGTATTGTTGTTTTGGTTTGAATTAAGCAATGCAAAAACAACTGTAACTCCTCTATTCACAAGAACAAAAACCAACTTCAAATGAAAGAAATTAAAATACGTAGATTCAAAATATGTCTAAGGGAATCATTTATTCAAGCTGCAACAAGCAAGAAACTGCAAACTAATACAAGTTTAGTAACAACACCATGGCAAAATATACCCCAGGCTAGTTGTAAAAACTGGTATCTTCATGGAAACTAATTTAACGTGAACAAAAACCAGAGAAAACATCACTTTGCAGATGCAGAACTTCTGGATGAAACAAACAAAAACCAACTGGAGAGGCAATCACAAGTGCTGAGTGCATGATCGAAATTAAATCCAAAACCAAACAGGCAGGCACAAACAGTAGTGAACATTGCATCACAAAGCTCACAAATGTTTGTGCAGTTGGTTTTGGCTTTCTCTGGTTCAACCAGAAAAATTTTCCAGTTTTAATTCACCTAAAATTATAGTTTTTTTGACATTTTCAGTATCTTTCAAACACTTTGAGGTAAAAAATTATATCAGTGAATCTAACCTGCAGATTTTATTTATTTATTTTACTGAGAGTATTATCAATACTCACATTGGCCCATCTTCATTTTGTCTAGAATGCCTCTAAACAAACCTGTAACCACTGGCCTGTTTCTTTGTATTTGTTGCCTCACTATATTGTATGGAATCCTGATCAATAGCTAATAAACAGAATTAATAATAAATATCAAATTATATGAATCATTACTTCAATATACAGTAGAACTGCCCAGAAAAATATATCAGAAATTTGACTGAAGTGGGAGTTACATGATTGGCATACAATGTTTTTTTTCAGTTTGTTTTCAAAACTGAAGTAATACACTCAGTCAGAGAATTGAAGTTATTCTAATCAGTATCAATAGTGGCTACAATGCAAGAAAGCTACTTATGCAGCATCACACACACACACACACACACACACACACACACACACACACACACACACACACACACCATACCCACCTCATCTGTTCAACCACCTCTAATAATATCTAATTTTTCTTTAAATTTATTCCAACTCCACAACACCTGATGGAAGTTTGTCCCAACAATCAATCATTGTCGGGCTAAAAGCTTGTTTGTTTGTTTGTTATTTGGAGCATTAGCAACTAAGAGCATATTGCTCCGGGAATATGCGGTGGTCATTCCCTGACCTTTCCGTATTTGGTGGTGACGGGCTCGAACCCCAGTCTAATCAAGAAGCATGTGCTATGCACTGCTGCTCCTTCCCACCTGGCTACGGAGGCGCCGGGGGCTAAAAGCGAATTTTTTCACATCTATCCCTACAATCAAACTTTTTCAATTTATGTGCCTTTATGTCATATGAGCAAGTGTTGGATGCTATCTGTATTTAATTTACGCAATCCATTTAAGGCCACAAATGTTCAATCAGGTCTCCTTGTAGATGCAGTTTCCAGGCACTATAATTTGCAGAACTAAGGTCTTTCTTGGAAAGCATAACCTTTTGTATCAATGACTAATCTTGGTACTCTTCTCTGCAGCTGTCTAACAGTATCCACATCTTTCCTAAAACAAGGCTTCTAGACCTATGCAATACTCAGGATTCAGCCTAACCATTGCCTTATACAGTGGGATAATTATAGAGAACTTGCTTCTTGTCCAAATGGTAGTCGAGCAGTCTGGTCTCTTGCCAAAGCTATTGGTTGCAACTTTTGCCCATCTCTATTC
This sequence comes from Mastigoproctus giganteus, assembly GCF_048544385.1. Taxonomy (NCBI): domain Eukaryota; kingdom Metazoa; phylum Arthropoda; class Arachnida; order Uropygi; family Thelyphonidae; genus Mastigoproctus; species Mastigoproctus giganteus. Next base: position 59,621,255 of record NC_143580.1, read on the forward strand.
CCACCTCTATCAAAACCAGATGGTTCTATTGCCACTTCAGCCAAAGATAAAGCAACCTGCTAGCATCCTGCTTTTCTTCCAACTCATGTGTACTGATGATCTTGGTAAATCACCTACTACAATTCTGAGTACACTCCATTCAATGCTTCCTGTAATCTTCCATCAAAAGAATGTCAGAAGGATTTTGAACAATCTCTATGCTAAGAAAGCTCCAGGCCCTGATGGTATTTCTCCACTTGTTCTCAAAACCTGTGCTCCTGAACTTACTCCTGTGCTGTGTCGCTTTTTTCACTTTCTAATTCTAAAGGTGTTTCCCCTTCTGCATCTAATCATTGCCTTATACAGTGGGATAATCATATTGTAGGAGTAATATGAGCTGAAATATGGTCACATCCAGCCAGTTCCTAAAAAGAGTGACAAATCCCTCCCATCCAATTATCGTCCCATTGCAATTACTTTTACTGTTTCAAAAGTAATGGAGAAATCAATTAACCTCCAACTCAAACTTTCTAGAAACCTTCCATCTGATCAATGATTGCCAGTATGGATTCCTTCAGTGTCGATCCACTGGTGATATTCTAGCTTGTTACCCATCTATGGACAAATTCAATGGAAACGTTTGGTGAAACTCAAGCAGTTGCTCTTGTCATTTCAAAGGACTTTGATTGTGTTTGGCATATATGTCTTCTAAATAAGCTTCCATCTTATGGTTTGCCAACTGTTTTTTATAATTGGGAATCCAGTTTTCTCTCTGACCGCTCACTGAAGGTGATGGTAGATGGCTCTGTCTTCTAACTTCTCCACTAATGCTAATATCTATATAATATCAGTGTAGATACACCATAGATAACTCTTAAGAAACTACGATCATTGTGCTCTTCCTTCACAACGAGTTGCCATGGTATTGCACTACCTTGAATAAGTAATGCTTCACTAATAGAGAAGACTATTGTTACCTATTCTCGAATATTAATGAGTGAGTGAATATTAGTGGTAAGCCAATAGTCTTCAAAGCTACTGGCTTATCATCGATGGGTGGGCAGGTATCCTGGTATTGCAGACATGACAACCCAGTTGTGAAGATAATCACAAAATATGAGAGATGCCATTAGGTTTATATGATAATATTTAAAAATAGCTAAATGTAACAAGGATAATACGTTAAGAGTAAGAGTTTAATATCTATATAATATGGTAGTTGCATTGAGTTTAACTTATACAATATCGGTGTAGATACACCATACATAACTCTTAAGAAACTATGAAGGTAGTGTGGGGGGGGCATCATTTGCTCTGTATCTCATATAGTGCTCTTCCTTCAAAACAGTACTCACTGAGAATAAGTAACTTCACAACGGTTTGTTAGTTATTTGGTTTTTAGGAGCATTAGCAACTAAGGCCATATATTGCTCCGGGAATATGCGGTGGTCATTCCCTGACCTTTCCGCATCCTCCATATTTGGTGATGACGGGCTCGAACCCCGGTCTAATCAAGAAGTGTGTGCTACGCACTGCTGCTCCTTCCCACCTGGCTACGGAACTTCACAACAGTACTCACTGAGAATAAGTAAGTTTTCTCTATTAGTGAAGCGTTACTTATTCGAGGTATTGCAAGTATTGTAATACCATGTTAACTCGTTGTGAAGGAAGAGCACAATATGAGATACAGAGCAAATGATGCCCCCCCCACATTACCATCGTAGTTTCTTAAGAGTTATGTATGATGTATCTACACCGATATTATACAGATATTAAACTTTTACTCTTAACACATTATGCCTTGTTGCATTTAGTTATTTTTAACTAATGCTAATGTTCCCCAACATTCATTTCTTTATCCCACTCTTTTACTCTTGTACATTAATGATCTTCTTCCATTGACCGGAAATCCTATCCGTAGTTTTGATGATAGCACATTGCACTTTCGGGTTTGAGAAAGCTTACCCTGCACAAACAGCTTCAATTTCTCAAATATCCACTACCAATTGCTTAAATTCTGATCTCCAGGTAAATCTCTAGTTGGGCAAAGATAACTTAGTTGATTTAAATGTTTCTAAAACTCAGTCCTATCATATCTCACAAAAAGATTCTTCTGCTCCTGTGCTCATCTTCGATTACACTCTTATTTCCACGCAAGATCATATATCTCTGTTGGGGATTACCTGACTTCTAATCTCTCTTGGCACAATCACATTACAAATATTGCTTCCTCTGCATCTAAAAAACTGGGTTTTCTCTTTAGCTTTACTTTTCTTCCAAACAGATATTCACTCTGTACAAATTGCAAATCCACCCTACTATGGAATATTGTTCCCACATCTGGGGCAGTGCCCCCGAAACCTCTCTCAGGCTTCTAGATTCCATTCAAAAGAGAGCAGTTAGGTTAATTAATGACTCATCTCTAACAGTCTCTATACTCTGTCTCATAGACATTCTGTTTCTGCTGCATGCCTTTTCTATAGATACTTCCATGGGCATTGTTGTTCTGAATTGGCTTCTATAATTCCAGCTCACTCTCTCTCTCTGTGTCTCCCCTCTCTCAAAACAGTCCGAACACATGCCACAATCAGTCAACATTCCTTTACCGTCCAACTTCAAACTCACAGAACAAACTTTTCTTCTTCCTCATTGAAATTTCGTTTCCAGGAACAACCTTCCTTCATACATATCTCCTGAAAATTACAATCTACAGAAATTCATGTCAACACGTATCTTCTCAACGTTCAGCCCATGCACAGTAGTAAGTACTATAGATTCTAATGCTTCTCGTGTTTGGGGTTTCGTAAAAAAAATCATATCCTCGTCTCTACTGGAAAAATTCCTGTATATTATTGGTAAAACTCTTTGAGCTATCCTAGCAGCCTGTACTACTCAGAAAACTTCATGTCTCATTATACAATTAAACTGATTAAGTTAAATGAAATGTTAAAAAACAATAAACATGAAGATGTTTATTGTTTTGTTAATGCTAAAATTATTTAAAATTGTTTTAAAATTGTTAAAATTGTTTTTTTAATGTTTGTTAATGTTAAAAAAAAAATAAACATGCCAATTCTTAGTCTTTACCATGTATTATGTCTGCATATGTTCAAGGGCTGTTCTGCACATTATGCAGGCTGAAAAACAGAATAACTCAGGGTGCCTGAGATCAACAACTGAAGAGGCTTTTAAGATCAAGCCCACAACTGAAGAGGCTTTTAAGAATCGCTTCAGTCTCTAACAGAATGTATACCCAGATCTCTTTAAAGTCAAGTTGGTAAACCCATATACTATCATGGACCTTGTGGAAAGCTACCTATATACAACCAAGGTTATCTATAGGTAGCTTGCTACAAGTATTGTGTTTGTTCTATAACAACATGGACATACATTTTTTATTAAAAATCTTTGTCTAAACAAAATGAATGACGGGCTAAGAGCTCCCATTGATAAAACTAAATGATATTTAATTGCTCAAAAGAGTTGGACATATCTAATTATAAGGTCATCAAACTTTGTATTAATGACTATCCTGAAAATATCTTTCAACTTTTACTGAGGCATTAAGGACAAGACATCTTTGCCCACTATAAGTGGCCCCCTCCACTATAATCTTGTCCAAATTTTGAGGGAAAAATATATTTGTGTTATTAAAAGACTCTAAAGGGAACCTTTCAACGAATGCTTTAAGCCAACACATCAGTAAATACTGCTTATATTATATACTTGTGTAAAGTTGTTAACCACTTAAGAGTTTTAGCTATAATGCTCACTTACTTTTTCACCTCAGTATCACTTTTACATACAAAAACCAACACTTGACTTTCAAAACACTTGAATTTTATGCACAGAATTGGACATTCCAACCCAACATGGAATTTGTAAAAATTCAAATAACTACTATTTCTTGTCCTACAGTGGAACCTTGATTATACATGCCTTGATCAACTGTGCAGTTCCTAATTTTTTTTTTTTTTATGGTATTTAACTTTTTTACTTTTCAGCATCATTATTTATTTATTATTATATTTCTTCTTAGATGCTAGTGAATAGTTGAATGCCAGCTTACTAAAAAGGGCAAAACAATAGAAATCCCTGTATTTATCTGTATTTAGAAAAGAAATACAGCAGACTCTCGATTTACCAGGATCAGATTAACTGGGATATTTGGAGAGTTAAATTCCCCATGATAAGACATTGATTTACCAACCCACTCTGTTCATACAGTTGTTTGTTATACTCGTCTTACAATGAGCAATTAAAACAATACACCCAAGTGACAATGGAAACCTATGTCAATTGGTACAGAAAGGACTTATCTGTCCTTTCTGTACCCATTGAACTCACCATGTTCAAATTCCACATCCTCGATACAGAGCGGCACCACACTTCTGATATTCTACATCTTCATTCGATGAATTTGCATAGTTCAAATTAATATATATTTTTTTTTTTTAAACAGCATCAGTGTATTTTCTAGCCACAGAAAATACTCTTTGCATCTCATCTCAATACAAAAAAAAGTTTCCCCTGTTATCTCATGCAGGCCATGTTGAAAAAAATTTTATCTAATGAGCTTTGTGAAATCTTTCTAGGGCCAGATGAGTTGACAAGGCTCTCATCGTGTATTTTAATCTATACTTCTGTTTATACTCTGGCACGACAACCAAGCCAGTAGAGTTTACAATAAATCGTCAATACAAATATTTATCGTATTTAGTAGTCACGGGCTTGAACCCCGGTCCACTCAAGGAATGCGTGCTGTGCACTCTCGCTCCTGACCACTGGGCTATTTCTTCCTATAATGCATACCTGAACAAAACCAGACACTTCAAATTTGAAAGTGTTATTCCAGACGCTTTCAAATTTAGCACTAACTTGTTCAATGAAATAATGATATGAAGTAGTTTCAGGTTTATGGTTTTATTGCTGCATCAGCAACACAGGCTATTAGGTGCCAAGGAATGTTATAAAAGTTTAAAATAAGTTCTGATTACCTCGTCAAAAGGTTACATAAAAGTAAAAGGCAGTATGTATATAAATTATTAATATGTATAAAAATGTATAAATATTTATAAATATTATATAAATCATTGCGTAAGAATTTAAAAACAGCTGAATATGTCATCTTCGAATAAAATCGGACTGAGTGTATAAGGCTCAGTCAGATAGTTAAAAGCAGTAAAATGTGTATCATTAAATACTGTACAGTCAATTAAAATATGTCTAAGATATAAAACAGTGTCAAAGAAATCACACATTCTTTGAGCATAAAAAGTCTGTAATATGCACAAAGAATCAGAATATATAACAAACTTGATATTTGCATGTTCTGACATGATCCAAGGCTAACTCTATAACATGCAGCTCCGCATTGTATATGCTGCATTCAAGAAGAATCTGCTCATAAATAGTAATTTTTGGAAAGACAGCAGCAGATCCTACACACACAATTCCGACTTCAAGCTGTCTGTGTAAACTGGCAAGACGTCAGAATGTTCAGCTCGGTGTGCTAAATAGAGCTGCAAGTAGACAGATAAGAGTATTGTATTCTACCCAATTCGTAAGGAAAAAGTCACGTGCTGGAACGCGAGCAAGCCAAGGTGGAAGGGTTTGCCTTGGTGTTTGGGCAAACTTGTCTACCATGATAGATATGCAAATCTTGGTAGAGCACTTGGACAAAAATACTGAAAGAGCAGTCTGACAGGCACTATATAAATTTCCCCATCATAATTCAAAAATGGATGTCCACATAGGATGGTCCAGCAGGGATTTCAGTTCTAAAGCATACTAGAGGGAACTGTTTATGTTAAAGCAATAATGGTGACTCACTTGCTTCCACATATAGACAGGAGCTGTTTGAAATGCTCCATTACAGATAGCCTGATGACGGATGAGATCCAGCCATTTAAAGTACACTGTTTCTGACAGATGTGCATACCTGGAACCTGTATGCTATTTAGATCATACAAGTGCATTAGATGCATAGTAAGGTGAATCTGTCTACATCCCAAGAAGTAGCAGAGAGAGCTCAGAGAATATTCAAGCCTCTTGTGCATTTTATGAGTTGACAGATAGGTTTGAGAAAGATAGACTTTTTATCAAATATGAGTCCCAAGAATTTTGTGTCTAACACTATAATGGAATAGCATTTTGCCCAAGCCACAATTCAGGTTCAGGATGAAGATTACACTTATGACAAAAATGTATATAAATGACCTTTTGCAGTGAGAACCTGAATCCATTAGCCAGCACCCAGGAATTAAGTTGGAGGAAGTTGTTTTGTGATGGAATTTACTTTGATGGCAAAAAGCCTAAAACTTAACAGATCCTGCAGTACTCCCTCCTCTAGGCAAAAGGGACAAGGCTGTGGATCCTACAAAAACTCAAAAAGCCTGATTGGATAAAAAAATTTTAATAAAAACAGGGAGGTGCCCTCTAAGGCTGAGGCTATACAGGTCTTTTAAAATGTCAAATCTCCAAGCTGTATCATACACTTTTTCTATATCAAAGAATGCTGTAACCAGATGTTCTAGTCTTAGGAAAGCATCCTGGATGGATGTTTCATCTAATTAAATGGTCCAGAGTGGACCTGTTTTTTCAAAAGCCACTGCATACTGGAGAGTAGGTCATATGATTCTAAATACCATATATAAGACTAGCATTGACCACTCTCTCCAGGATCTTGGACATACTTCTGCCAGGCATCCAGAAACTGCAATTCAAGAAAAATTGTATTATACAGAAAGAGCAGGTGATCTACAGATTTTTGAGAAAGGTGCTTAATCATTTCATACTTGTCAAACTAATAGAGCAAGCTTATCTGCGAAAAGATCTAAACCTCCCAAACACTTCCTAATTCATTTCACAAATATACGTGGTCTCAATTCTAATCTCAACGATATCCATTTCCACTTGCAGTCTGCCAAACCCCATGTACTTTTTCTGACAGAATCTCAGTTATCGGTTGATTCAACTACTGCTCATCTCAGATGCCCAAATTATTCGCTGTATGATTCCTTTCGCCTCAAAGGTGGTACTTGTGCATATGTCCATTCTGATATTACCTGTCAGAGACTTGGTAATTTGGAATCTCCTCTCTTCAATCTTCTCTGGCTTAAAATCTCTCTACCTCATTGTGTCAAATTCATCTGTTGTCTCTACCGTTCTCCCAACTCCACTAATCACTTGGAGCTCTTTGACTTCCTTTCTTTGCAACTTGACTCTCTCCACCCAACTTTCCTAACAGTGAGGTAATTTTCCTTGGTAACTTTAATGTTCACAACTCCAGCTGGCTTCCGTTTTCTAGTCACACTGACCCAGCTGGTCAAGATGATGAGGCTTTTGCAATTACTAATGACCTTGAACAGGTTGTTCATTTACATACAAGAATACTGGACAATCCTAATCACACAGCCAACACGCTTGATCTTTTTCTCACAAACAACCCTTCTAAGTACACGGTCGAAGTTAGAGGTCCTTTAGCCACTTCAGATCACAACTTGGTGATTGTCTCTTCTCCAATGAAGCCTTTATCTCATGGCTATTCCCAACCTCGTGTTGTTTGGCATTACAAGAATGCAAAATGGGATGACCTGCGAGATTTCTTTTCTTCTTTTCCTTGGTCAGATTACTGTTTCAAAACTTCTGATGTCAACATTTGCTCAGATCGTGTCAGTGAAAAATATTCTTGCAGGAATGGAATCCTTTATCCCACACTCCTCTTTAAAATCTCATCCTTTATCTAAACCTTGGTTTTCCAATAAATGTGCTAAGGCTGTTCAAGAGAAGAATGTTGCATATCGTGATTGGCTTGTTTCTAATTCTTCAGTTTCATTTTCTGCCTCCACCAAAGCTCGCAACAATTGTAAAGCAGTTATTAATCAGTCCAAACTAGAGTTTGAACAGGCTAAGAGTAGAAAACTTGCTTCTTGCCCTAATGGTTTGTTATTTGTTATTTGGTTTTTAGGAGCATTAGCAACTAAGGCCATATTGCTCCGAGGATATGCGGCGGTCATTCCCTAACCTTTCCGCATCCTCTGTATTTGGTAGTCACAGGCTCGAACCCCGATCTAATCAAGAAGCGTGTGCTACACACTGCTGCTCCTGCCCACTTGGCTGCAGAGGTGCCACCCTAATGGTAGCCAAGCATTCTGGTCTCTTGCCAAAGCTATTGGCCGCAACTTTTGCTCATCTCTGCTCCCACCTCTGTCCAAACCAGATGGTTCTGTTGTCACTTCAGTCAAGGATAAAGCTGACCTGCTAGAATCCCATTTTTCTTCCAACTCATGTATTAATGATCTTGGTAAAACACCTCCCACCATTACCAACATGCTCCATTCAATACATCCTGTGGTCTTCCGTAAAAAGGATGTCAGAAGGATTTTGATGAATCTTGATGCTAAGAAAGCTCCAGGTCCCGATGGTATTTCTCCACTTGTTCTCAAAACCTGTGCTCCTGAACTTACTCTTTGCTGCCTTTTTTTCACTTTCTTATTCCAAAGGTGTTTTTCCTTCTGCTTGGAAATTTGCTCATATCCAGCCAGTTCCTAAAAAGGGTGACAAATCCCTCCCATCCAATTATCATCCCATTGTAATTACTTCTACTCTTTCTAAAGTAATGGAGAAATCCATTAACCGCCAACTCTTAAACTACCTAGAAACCTTCCGTCTGATCAACGATCGCCAGTGTCAATCCACTGGTGATATTCTGGATTATGTTACCCATTTATGGACTAATTCAATGGAAAGGTTCAGTGAAACACAAGTAGTTGCTCTTGATATCTCAAAGGCTTTCGATCGTGTTTGGCATAAATGTCTTCTAAACAAACTTTCATCTTATGGTTTGCCATCTGTTTTTTGTAACTGGTTATCCAGTTTTCTCTCTGATCGCGAACTGAAGGTGATGGTAGATGGCTCTCTGTCTTCTAACTTCTCCACTAATGCCGGTGTCCCCCAAGGTTCAGTTCTTTCCCCCACTCTTTTCCTCTTGTATATTAATGACCTTCTTCCATTGACTGGAAATCCCATCCATAGTTTTGCAGATGATAGCACATTGCATTCCACTTTCCATTTTGAGAAAGCTTGCCCTGCTCAATCAGCTTCAATTTCTCGAAAATCTGCTACCAATTCCTTAAATGCAGATCTTCAAGGAATTCTTCAGTGGGGCAAAGACAACTTAGTTGATTTCAATCCTTCTAAAACTCAGTCTTGTCTTATATCTCGCAAAAAGGATTCTTCTGCTCCTACGATTATTTTTGGTGACACTCCGATTTCTAGGGAAAAACGGTACTTCTCTTTTGGGGATTACTCTGACTTCTAATCTCTTGGCACAAGCACATTACAAATATTGCTTCCTTTGCATCTAAAAAGCTTGGTTTTCTCTTTCGCTCTCAGCATTACTTTTCTTCCAAACTCTGTAAAAATTCCAAACTCTGTTTATTCATTGTTCACTCTGTAAAAATCGCAAATCCGCCCTGCAATGGAATATTGTTCCCACATCTGGGGTGGTGCCCCTAAAACCTCTCTCAGGCTTCTTGATTCCATTCAGAAGAGGGCAGTTAGGTTAATTAAAGATTCATCTCTAACAGAGTCCCTCCACTTGCTGTCTCATAGACGTACTGTTTCTGCTGCATGCCTCTTCTACAGATATTTCCATGGGCACTGTTCTTCTGAGTTGGCTTCTATAATTCCTGCTCTCTCTTTCAAAACAGTCCAAACAGGTGCAGCCATCAGCCAGCATCCATTTACTGTCCAACTTCAAACTCACAGAACCAACTTTTCATCTTCCTTGTTTTTTCATTCAACTGCCATTTTCTGGAACAACCTTCCTTCATATGTATTTCCTGAAAATTACAGTCTACAGAAGTTCAAGTCCAATAGCAACAAATATCTCCTTTTATCTTCTCAACCTCCAACCCAAGCACAGTACTAAGTACTATAGGTTCTAATACCTCTCGTGTTCGGGGTTTACATAAAAGAAGAAAAAAAAAAATCATTTCATAATGAATGCCATCTGGTCCAACAGAAATTGCCTTAGAAAGGGTTAGAGCTCTTTTCGGCGCCTGTATAGTGAACAGCTGATTGTAAGGATAAAGGCCCTTTAATGTGAAGTTAAAAGTCTGTTTTTCAGTTTTATGACCAGGAACTCTGCAGAATATGATATTGCAAAAATGTTTCCCTAAGAGCTGTTACAGTTGGCTCTGCAATGCTGCATCTATTATACTGTAGGACTGATGAAGGGCAAGATGTACATTTTCCCTTCATTTTCCAGAGATTTTATCCCAGACCACCTTGGTGCTGGTTGATTGGGTAACATTAGTATTAGCATTAGCATTAGTAGAGGCATTTGATGCAAGAAAGCAAGCTTATGCAGCATCAGCCAAAAAAAAAAAAAAAAACACTTCCACTTCACCCCTCTGTTCGTTCAAAATACCGGTCCAGCTCAGCCTTAAACTTATTTAGGCTATCAACTTCCACGACAAGGGATGGAAGTCTGTTCCACCAACCAACCACCCTCTGGCTAAAGGCAAATTTCCGCACGTCTATCCTACATCTGTCTTTCCTCAATTTGAATTTATGCCCTCTCAGGTGATTATTCTGAGCGAGAGGAAGAATCCCATCAGCATTGAGCATGCTCAAACCATTCAAGGCTTTATACACCTCTATCAGATCACCTCGCTGGTGCCTAGTCTCCAGACACTGTAATTTGCAAAATTTAAGCCTTTCTTCATAAGAGCACCCCTTTGTTCCATTCACTAATCTTGTTGCCCTTCTCTGTACTCGTTCCAGCAGCTCTACATCCTTCTTGAAATGAGGCCTCCAGACCTGTATACAGTACTCTAGGTGTGGCCTGACCATTGCCTTATACAAGGGAATAATCACCTCCTTATCCCTGCTAGAAAAATTTCTATATATCATTGACAATACACCATGAGCTACTCTTGCAGCCCGTCTGCACTGCTCAGAGAACTTCATATCTGCCTACACAACCACCTCCAGGTCCCTTTCATTCTCTACCACTGTCAGTGTAGTACCACAGAGTTGATACGTTGCTCTGGGGTTGCTGTTTCCCCATGTATAGTACTTTACATTTGTAAATGTTAAACTTCATTTGCCACCTCTCAGCCCATCTGCTCAACCTTTCCAGATCCTGTTGCAGCAGCATAGTGTTTAGTAGTGTCCTTGACAACCCTGCCTACCTTTGTATCGTCTGCAAACTTCAACATTAAGCTTGATATACCCTCATCAATATCATTTATGAAAACAGAAAACAATAATGGACCCAGCCCTGAGGGACTCCACTAATAACATTAGTCCACGACGAGCAGTGTCCATTGATTACCACTCTCTGTCTTCTCCCCCTCAGCCACCCCTTTATCCACAGCAGCAATTTGCCTCCAATGCCACACTGCTCCAATTTGTGCAGCAATCTTCCATGTGCAACAGTATCAAAAGCCTTTCTAAGATCCAAGTATATAATATCAAAGTTATTCCCTGCATCCAGTTCTTTTGTGACTGCATCATAGTATCCAATAAAATTGGTCAGGCAATGAGGTAACAATGAGGTAAAATGAATTTACAATTCCTTTTGACTCTGATGGTAAATGTAGTGTGCTTTGGCTTGTGCAAGTTTAAATGCTATTAGACTGGCCATGGTAGGATATCATCAGAATATACCCCAAGCAATAGTTTTGAGCCTTTTTGTTGCTGTGAATTCAGCATTCCACCATGGTTTGGGAAATGATGGAAACTAGGTAGATGTTTTCAGAATGGCAGTTGCAGCTGCATGAACAACAATATTTTCTGTAATGTACATCACTGCATCACCATTAGGCTCCCAACTGACTGTAGTGATGTTAAACTCTGCCAGATGTTGAAAGGCATTCTAGTTAGCCTGATCAATCTTCCATTGCAGTAACCTAAAAGGTAGATGTGGTCTCTCACTAAATAGGGTAGCTACCACAGGAAAGTGATCACTTCCATACACGTTTTCCACTACATCCCAAGTGAAGAAAGGAGAGAAGGGGAGCAAATAGAAAGGTTAATGGCAGAAAACATAAGGGTAGGCATATGGAAAAAGGTTTTAGTTCCCACATAGAAGAGAGAGAGAGATCATTGTCAGTGAGCATATGCTCTGTGACAATACCTCTTCCATTAATGTCTGCACTACCTTACACTATGTCCATTGAAATCCATGAGAAGTAAGACGGGGGAAGGAAACTGCAAAATAAGATCATCAAGATCTGTCTGGGGATGTCAATCCCAGGTGGCAAATAGATGGAGCAGAGTGTTATTAAAAACCCTACTGTAAAGTGACTTGCTACTCCTAAGTTGGTGGTAAGCAGTATAGTTTGTAATGGAATCTAGTTGCCACAAGGATAGCAACTTCTCCATGGGCAAATCAATCTCCAGATCTATCCTTATGTATAATTGTAATATTATGCAAGGAACGATTTCCATTTGCCTTCAGGTATGTCCCTCCTGTAAGCAAAAGCAAACCGGTTCACACTTTTGCGTCAATATTTCGTCAGAATCCATGACAATTCTACTGTGGGAATTTAGCCATTATTTATGCTTGGTGGATCTGAGTCAGCTTCTGAATTGCCATGGCCTTGTTTGTCTCAGCCTTGGAGTTATCATTTTTGGAGAAGTATGGATGCTGTCCTGTGTCCACTTCTCCCTCTGCACAGAGTTCAAAGATTGACTCATCTGGTACCTCCCTCACCTCAACATACATATTTTCTTGTGTTTCATGTGGCATTTCAAGTTTTTTTGGCTTTTTACTGCTGCTTTGTTTTTTAACTGATGGAGTATGGGGAGGTGCAGTTATGGGAGTAGCAGCTGACTGGTCTTTCTGTGTGGGTTTTTGTGAGGTTAATAGCATGCAATGGAAGTAAATGATGCTTCAGATGGGACAGTCATTTCAGTTTGAATTACGATAGAACATCTCTCTGCTACTTTTTGAGCATATAAAGGTTTGTTGGTGTTTGCCAATTTCACTGCTTTTCTTGCCTCCTTGTATTATATGTTCAGCTCTGCCTTAAATTTCTGTATTTCTTTTTCTTTCTTCCAGCTTTGGCATGCTTGTGAGCATGCAGGGTGCTCTCCTCGGCAGTTAATGCAGGTGGATTTTGTAGCTAAACATGATGTTATTTTCGTGGGCCTTTGCAGAACACACTGAGTGCATGCAAGGGCTCCACAACAGGCCATTTATGAGTGTCCATATGTCTGGCACTTAAAACTTTCCAATGTGTCCATACACTGGAAAGTTAAGATAGCTAGCTCTGATGTCATTAGGATAAGTTGGTGAATTAAACATAAGGATGAGATGATATGAAGCATCATCAGATCACCTATGCTTCATATTATTAGCACCTACATGTACAACACTATCACCTTCTGTGCCCTTAAAAGATGACAACTGTTCTTTAGCATTAGCATTAGTAGAGGCATTTGATGCAAGAAAGCAAGCTTATGCAGCATCAGCCAAAAAAAAAAAAATAAATAATAAAGTAAAAAAAATAAATAAAAAATAACCACTTCCACTTCACCCCTCTGTTCGTTCGAAATAGCTGTCCAGCTGAGCCTTAAACTTATTTAGGCTATCAACTTCCACGACAAGGGATGGAAGTCTGTTCCACCTACCAACCACCCGCTGGCTAAAGGCAAATTTCCGCACATCTATCCAACATCTGTCTTTCCTCAATTTGAACTTACGCCCTCTCAGGTGATTACTCTGAGCAAGAGGAAGAATCCCATCAGCATTGAGCATGCTCAAACCATTCAAGGCTTTGTAAACCTCTATCAGATCACCTCGCTGGTGCCTAGTCTCCAGACACTGTAATTTGCAAAACTTAAGCCTTTCTTCGTAAGAGCACATCTTTGTTCCATTCACTAATCTTGTTGCTCTTCTCTGTACTCGTTCAAGCAGCTCTACATCCTTCTTGAAATGAGGCCTCCAGGCCTGTATACAGTACTCTAGGTGTAGCCTGACCATTGCCTTATACAAGGGAATAATCACCTCCTTATCCCTGCTAGAAAAATTCCTATATATCATTGACAATACACCATGAGCTACTCTTGCAGCCTGTCTGCACTGCTCAGAGAACTTCATATCTGCCTGCACAACCACCCCCAGGTCCCTTTTATTCTCTACCACCATCAGTGTAGTACCACAGAGTTCATACATTGCTCTGGGGTTGCTGTTTCCCATATGTAGTACTTTACATTTGTCAATGTTAAATTTCATTTGCCACCTCTCAGCCCATCTGCTCAACCTTTCCAGATCCTGTTGCAGCAGCATAGTGTCAGTAGTGTCCTTGACAACCCTGCCAACCTTCGTATCGTCTGCAAACTTGGACATTAAGCTTGATATACCATCATCAATATCATTTATAAATACAGAGAACAATAAAGGACCCAATACTGAACCCTGAGGGACTCCACTAATAACATTAGTCCACGATGAGCAGTGTCCATTGATTACCACTCTCTGTCTTCTCCCCCTCAACCACCCCTTTATCCATAGCAGCAATTTGCCTCCAATGCCACACTGCTCCAATTTGTGCAGCAGTCTTCCATGTGCAACAGTATCAAAAGCCTTTCTAAGATCCAAGTATATAATATCAAAGTTATTCCCTGCATCCAGTTCTTTTGTGACTGCATCATAGTATCCAATCAAATTGGTCAGGCAAGACTTCCCCTTAACAAAACCATACTGTGTCCAAGCTATAACTGAAGTCTTGTCTAGATGATCCTGCAGTGCTTCTTTAACCAGTGCCTCCATTAATTTTCCAGGAACAGAAGTTAAACTCACAGGTCTATAATTACTTGTGACAGACTTTGATCCTCCCTTGTGAATTGGGGTCACATTTGCACATCTCCAGTCCATGGGTACCTCCCTGAGTCCAAGGAAGCTCTCATAATTATGGCTAAGGGTTTGCTTACTTCCTTTGCTGCCTCCTTTAATATAACTGGATAGATCCCATCCACCCCAGGTGCCTTTCTTGTGTTTATCTTCAACAATTTCTCCTCCACTTTACTCTCAGTTATTACAAGATTCTCTAGCTTACTGCTAGAGTTGAATACACCTCTGGCATTCCCCTCACTGAATAACTCCTCATATGTGAATGTCGATGCAAAATATTCATTTAGTTTGTTAGCTACCTGAGCAGGGTCATCAACAGTTGACCCATCAATATCAAGTGGACCAATCTGGTTCAATCCCTTCCTTCTAGAGTTTACATAAGTAAAGAACTCTTTGCTGTGTTTCTTCGCATCCCTTGCCAAGGATCTCTCGTAATCTGCCTTCGCCTGCCTAACCTCCTTTGTAACTTGGTTACAGATCAACTTGTATCTATCATAGGCTTCTGTGTCACGTGTTAATTTGTATGTATCCCATGCATTGTTCTTCTCTGCCATATGCCTCATTAGTTCATCTGACATCCATTTAGGCCTAAACCTTGAACAATATTTCTTAGTTGGTATGTAAAGCCTAGTAGCTTGAAAGATAAGTTCTTTGAATGCTTCCCATTTTGAATTTGCTGTTGGTAACATCATCAGTTGATCCCACTGTATAGAATTTAAATACTGTCTCAGTCCATCGTGGTCGCCTTTACGAAAGCAATACCCCTTCCCTTTACCCCTAATGGTAGTTACCTCTTTGAGTAACTCCCACTTCAGAACACTGTGATCACTGCCACCTAGTGGTTCATTTATCTGCAGATTCTTAATGCATGAAGAATCACTACTGATAATCAAATCAAGAGTATTACTCCCTCTAGTTGCCTCCCGAACATGCCGATGTAGAAAACAATCATCCAATAAATCCACAAAAGGCTTGCTAGTGTGTGAGTGACCAGCCCCCAAATTCCAGTCAATATCTGGGAAATTAAAATCCCCCATTATAAGTCTCTCTGATTTACTGGCCCACTCTATTTCTCTGTACAGTTTCTTATTATACTCATCAGAGTCATTAGGCCTATAGCACACTCCTTCTTTACAATATCATAAATTTTTGCCCCTAGCAGACACCCTGGTACTATTCCATCTATCCTTTTTGATAATATATTTCCTGTTTCCCTGACAATGAAGCTGCCAGAACCAGTTGCTTCCTGTGGGACTAGCACCTTCTGCCTTTAATGAACCCATTGTGTGCTGTCTGATGCATGAGAGTAGGCTCTAGTGTTATTTGTAATTTAATTAATTTTTCTCATCAGATACTAAGGGTTTAAAATTTGGTAAAATGATGTTGATTTCAAAAACTGATGCCAGAAAAGCAACTAATCTAAATGCATCAATTTTTGACCTTGTCTGCAAAGTAATTGAATGCATAGTAGAAATCTATGGGTCTGTGAGAGAGGAATCAGTCTTTTGAGTAAAAAAAGTGCAATAAAATTAATAAAAAAAGCATCTAATTTCTCAAAAGAAAGATAAAATTACTTAAAAAACAATGCTAAATATTTTGATGGATCATAAATTAATTTAATTTGAACAGAAACCATCAGACTTCAAAAAAAAAAAAAAGTTAGTGAAATTCTTTGTCATCCCTGCTCACGTTGTCCCTTAAACAGTCCTTGCAGTACATTGATTATTTTACTAGACAACCAACTCTCAAATTGTTTACAAAGGATACTGGAACTATAAAAAATAATCAGTAACTTTATTTCTGCAGATTTTATAATAATGAACTTCGCTAGTCAAAGAATTTTGAGCTCCTGAGAATGGATAAGTTATTGAAAAATTTTGCCGTTTTATTGACCTAAACAGCATATTAAATGGTATTCTATAAACAGCTTTATAGTTCTAGTCACATTCATTAATTTATTTTTAAATTTAGTTGGATATTTTGTAAGGTACTACTTAATAACACAGAACCTTTGTATCGGTGATTTGGTGCCAATAACATACAGTATCTAATAACTTTGTACTATAGTGCATGGTAGGAGAATTCTAGTCTCTTAATTGTAGTAAATGTGTATCTCGAAAGTTCGAATCATATAGGCTGGCATTAACAGATAATTTTATTAGCTATTATAATTAACTCATAACTTTATGAGTGTAACAGTATAGCGTAAACTTGATAACATAACACACATAATGTAAACTCGATAACGTAATATATACGAAGTACTACCCAAATGTTCCCGAAATTTGAATGTTGTGGGGAAAACTACGTCTAGTACGGACTTGTGGTGCTAGGTAACACTGCATGCATCCTTTGTGAATTAGTGTGCCACGTGGCGTTGGGTTAGATAGAGTCATTGAATATTTATGCGCAGTTCTTTGGCGGTGTGTTTCACGTAGTCTGCAATTGTTGCGATGGCTGATGTGAAAGAGCAACATGCTTGCATCAAGTTTTGTTTCCTTCTTAACGATATAGCAGCAGAAACCCATAAGTTCAAACAAGCTTTTAGTGATGATGCTTTAGGCCAGATGCAGACCTACTACTGGTTTAACCATTTTAAAAATGGCCGAATGTCAGTTGATGATGACGATCGCTCTGGACGTTCATCATCGAACACCACCCCAGAAAATTTAACAAAAGTTCGGGCAATGATCCGTGAAGACCGCAGGCGGACTATTCACAACATTTGTGGCATTGTAGGACTATTGTATGGCACGTGTCAGCAGATTTTGTCAGACAAGTTGAACATGAGAAGGATTGCGGCAAAGTTCATGCCACAGTTACTGAGTGAAGACCAAAAGCAGCATCGCATGGAAGTTAGCAGGGATCTTCAAGAACAGGCCACATGTGATCAAAACTTTCTTTCTATGGTCGTCACTGGTGATGAGAGTTGGATATATGGGTATGACCTAGAAACCAAGCAAAAATCATCCTAGTGGAAGAGCCCATCTTCGTCCTGACCGAAGATGACCCCAATCCTATATATAATTGACAAGAGATGTCTGTACTGCTCAGAAAACTTCATATCTGACTGCACAATTACCCCCAGGTCTTTTTCATTCTCTACCACCCTCAGTGTAGTACCACACAGTTGGTACATTTCTCTGAGGTTACTGTTACCCAAATGTAGTACTTTGTATTTGTCAATGTTAAACTTCAGTTTCTGCTTCTCAGCCCACCTGCCCACCTTTTCTAAATCCTGTTGCAGTAGAAAATGTCATTACTATCATTAACAATCCTGCCAACCTTGGTATCATCTGCAAACTTGGACATTAAGCCTGATATACCTTTATCAATATCACTGATAAATATACAAAACAGCAACGGCCCAACCTGAGGCACTTCACTAATAACATTAGTCCACGAAGAGCAGTGTCCATTGATTACCACTCTGTCTTCTCCCACTCCACCATCCTTTTATCCATTGTAGCAAATTATCCTTAATGCCATACTGCTCCAATTTGTACAGTAGTCTTCCATGCTCAACAGTGTCAAAGCTTTCCAGAAATCCAAATATATGATATCAAAATAATTTTTTGTATCCAGTTCCTTTGTGACCACATCATACTATCCAATCAAATTGGTCAGACAAGACTTTCCCTTAACAACCCATGCTCTGTCTGAATTATTACTGCAGTTTTGTCTAGATGATCCTGCAATGCTTCTTTAACCAGTGATTCCATTATTTTGCCTGTAAGTTAAACCAACAGGTCGGTAATTACTGATGCCACTGTTTGATCCTCCTTTGTGAATTGGGGAGACATTTGCACATCTCCAGTTAGTGAGGATCTCTCCTGAGTCACAGGACTGCACTCATAATTATGGCCAAGGGCCTGCTTACTTCCTTTGTTGTCTCCTTTAATATAACTGGATAGATTATATGCACCCCAGGTGCCTTTCTTATGTTAACTTCAACAATGTCTCCTCCACTTTGCTCTCAGTTATTAAAAAAAACATTTAGCTACCTGTTACAGTTTAATAAGCTTCTGTCCTCTACTTCCCTACAGAATTCCTCATGTGTGAATATAGATGCAAAATACTCATTCAGTTTGTCAGCTGTATGAGCAGGATCATCACCTCCAGTTAACCCTCTGACATCAAATGGCCCAATGTGATTTAATCCCTTCCTTCTACTGTTAGTATAAGCAGAGAAGTCTCTGCTGTTTTTATTTGCATCCTTTTCTAAAGATTTCTCATAATCTGCCTTCGCTCACCTAACCTCCTTTGTGACTTGATTACAGACTATATCTACCATAGGCTTCTGTGCCGCATGAAAATTTATATGAATCCCATGCATTTTTTTTTCTCTGCCATATTGTGCAAGGAGGATAGGTGAAATAGGACCAGGGTATGTCTACCAGGGGCAAAAGTTGATAAACGTAGAGTAGATATCATCCTTTAAAGTAGATATCATCCTTGTTGTACATATTTGCACTAATGACATTAAGAGTAGATCTGAGGACTTAAGAAGTACGGGAGAATGTTGAGAAAAAGTCACGTTAGGATTACATTCGAAAGTATACAAAATTCTGCCCAGACACAATAGGAGAGAGTACATGATAGGAGCACTGTCAATTAATTCATCCCTGGAGAAAATGTTCAAGGCTCATTGGGTAAAATTTTCCTCAGTGTGGTTTTTGCTTGTTAACAGGAGAGACTGCTTCTACGGGGATGTGATACGCTTAAATAAAAAGAGTGCAAGAATACTTGCTGATGCTATTGAGGCAATATCAACAGGACGGAAAAATGGGTAACTTGGGGGATACACAGATTAACAACAGCCACAGACAGAAGCGAAACTGATTCTTGTATTGCTTCCATTGGAACATGCAGCAGCCTAGAAATCAAGATACCAGGAATTTCAAGGACTGCTGTGAGTAATCATGGAACAAGGAAATACATGGGCTAAGTTTGGGTAACTAAGAGAAAGAAAAGATGCATGTATACTTGCATTTACACCAATGCTAGCAGGAGCATAGTATATAAATTTGATGAATTTGAAATGCTGGTCAAGTCATCAAATGCAGATATTATGGGGATATCGGAAAAGTGATGTCACTGAGATATAAAGGATGCAGAATTTGAATATGGGGAGTATACACAAAGGACATAGTGTATAACGTTTACTGTCTTGTGGCACCCCCCCAACTCCGCTTATTATACTGTGTTGCAGTACAAACTCTATAAAGGCCAAAGATAGGACGACTTATTGTGTAGTCCGCAAGAATACAGAAAGAACGGAAGGGGGAAGACTTGTAGTTAAGAAACACATAAAAATCTCAGGCAGTGCATCCAGTTGACATGGGTATCTGGTGCAATGTCAGTTTGGTGTGACATAAGCACTGGGAAAACAATAATGAGAATAGGAGTATGTTATAGGCAGAATGACGATGATGAGCAGAACAAACACCCATACAGAGGAACGTAGTTTCTTGTACAGTTGTAATTGTACAGAGAAATGCAGATATTGACAGGAACTTGTGGTTGGTCACTAGCACACTAGCAAAACTTTAATGGATATATATGGGATGAGTTTAAGGCTTGAGCAAACGTAGTGCTGATGGGATTCTTCCTCTTGTTCAGACTATGCACATTTGAGGGCATAAATTCAAATTGAGGAAGGATGGTTGCAGAATAGATGTACAGAAGTTTGCTTTCAGCCAAAGGGTGATTGATTGTTGGAACAAGCTGCCATCCATTGTTGTGGAGAGGATAGGTTGAATAAAAAGAACTAGACAAACTGTTGGAGGGGATGAATAGGTGAAATGCGATTTTTTTTTATTTTGGCTGATTCTGGATAAGCTTGCTTTCTGCTTCATTTGCCACTATTAATACTAACACTAACTCATGCAAATGAATACAGTAAAACTTGAACACAGAATAATTTTGGGCATCGCTAAATTAATACAAATCACATTAAAAAATACATATAAATTTATTTAACATATACAATATATCTTTTTTATTTTAATAACCTACATTTTCAGATTTGGAATTCATTACATGTTGCACTGTTAGCTTTTCCTTATCTTTCTCTAAAATTTCAATTTGTTGATTCAGGATATTTACCTATAGGAAACAACAACCCAGAAATTATAAAAAACTTTTCTGATTTCTAAAATTGTTAAACAAAGAAAATCTTCATTGTATTATAATTACAGGAAAACTCTTAAGAATGTAACTTATAATTATGTATCTGCAGCTCAATAATAACATCAATTTTTTTTACGTTAAAAACGTTTTTACTGGAGTTATTCCAAAAAATTTTGGAATAACTCCAGTAAAAAGTTATTCGAAATACCGTCATGCGAAAAGAGTTAAGGACGTGACATCACCTTCAGCTTCCTCCAGAAGCGAATTGTTGTACCTTGTATTGTTGGAATCATACTTGTATGATAACAACAATAATTTATCTTCTACTGGACCAAATTTAATGAAATTTAGCACGGAGCCTCATCTTAGCTCTATACTAGAGGAAAAACTTTTAAACCTTTGAAAAATTCAGTAGTTTTTCCAGGATAGTGGAAAATATGAACATGTGATCAAGGAAATTTTCCTACATTATCACGTAATAAACAAGATAATGTGTACGTATAGCATATCGTTGGAAAGCTAAGGAATTTAGAAACAGAAATATTAAGGTTTTAAGATAAAAAATTTTTTCGGAAACTGGGAAATGAGTTAATTCGAAAACGCATCTGATTTCAAGTCACCTGGTGTTTTGAGATTGAATGTAATTTTTTTCTTTACAATTAAACTCTGAGGCCAGAAAAGAGGTCCACACATTTATGAAAACATTCTTCAACTTGGACATGTCATCAGATCTTTCAATAAATACTACACTTAATGGAACAACTATAGATGGTGTATTTAGTTGTGAACTAAAATCTCTTCAATGTAAAAATTATATATCCTATAATAGTTTCAGTAAACGATATGTAATTATTATTAATAAAATAAAAACATCGTTATATTATTCGGCATTGTTATATTTAAGAGTCATCGCAGGCATTTTTAATGCCTGCCAATGACTCTTAAATGTAAAACGCGTTAAATATACTAGCGGCAGGACACACATACCCGGTACAGAATTTTTACGTTGAAGAGTCATCGGCAGGCAATAAAAATGTTTTAATTTTCAGATATTAATAAAATTCATGGATAATAATACAGGAAAGACCCATTTTACAGCAGGGTTAGGTTCCAGCAAAACAGGGTCGTAAAATGAAAAGTCGTAAAACAAGACCAAATTATAATGTAATTCCCAAAATTTTCCCAAGTATGTACTAATATTTCTGTTCTTCACAAATAATTAAATATTTTAAACATTTAATGCACATGTTTTATTCATACTTATACATAATAAAATAAAATAAAATTTTAACTTACTTTGGTCCTGTGGAGTCGTCGCTTGAGTACGTATTTACTTCACTGATATTTTATGTGACAATAGCGTAATGGGACAACATTAATGGAAGGTTCCTGGTTGAGGGTCATCGGGTCCTGAGGGTTCGTTTCCCTTCTTTGTCAAGAACTGTAGTATTGATGCCTGGTGTAACTTCCTACTTCTTTCTTCCAAGATGTTATATTAGGGCTTCAACATCATGTTGACACCTCTTTGGATGCCATGGCTACATTCCCAATCAGGATCATTATCACAAAATTCATCAAATGCACTATGAATTTTGGCAAGAGCACTCTGAATATGTTTTGTTTTTAATGTTCTGATTGGCTCCAACTCTTCCACTCCATCTGGTGTGTCAGCCTCATGTTGAAGTTGCACAGTCAGTTTCTCCAATTCCTCAATTGAAAGTGGCTCACCATGACTCTCCAGAAACTGGTCAACATCATTTGGATTAACGATGTCAATGCCAACATCGTTAGCCATGCGAGAAACATCTTTAGCCACTTCCGAACCCGGCTCAATCTTTACAAAATCGATCACTGCTTCAGGGCACAATTTACACCAGACTCCATTCGTGCAGGACTGTGAGACTTCCTCCCAGGCAGAATCAATGTTTGTGATGACATTCAGGATATTATATGACTTCCAGTAGTGCCTCACAGTTATATCAGACTGCACAGCCTCAACAATCCCTTTGAAAGTCATACGCAAATAATATGCCTTAAAGGTCGAAATTACACCTTGGTCCATTGGTTGCAAAAGTGAAGTTGTGTTGGGAGGCAAATGTACAAACAACCTCAACTTCCAAATGGTCATTTTGGATTTCTTGGAGGCTAGCTGAGTGTCCTGGGGCATTGTCCAGCACCAACATGACTTTGGGAGGCAAGCCATTTGCTACACAAAACTGGACAAAAGTAAGAGGTGTACCATTCACTAAAAATTGTCTGAGTCACTCACGCCTTTTTGTTAGAGCACCAAAATACAGGAAGTCATGTCTTCACCATGCCCTTCATTACACGAGGCATCTGTGAATGGTACACCAACATCGGTTTGAGTTTAAATGTTCCCGATGCAATGTCAACCAATCTTTTGCAACCTTGAAACCAGGGGAAGACCTCTCCTCACAGGCGATGTACGTCCTACTTGGTAATTTTTTCCAATAAAGCCCCGTTTTGTCCACATTAAAAACTAAATCAGAGTGATAGTTGCCTTCGTCTATTAAGCATTTAAATTCGGAAGGATACTCTTCCGCCACTGCAATGTCAGCACTTAGCAGCCTCACCAGACACTTTTACATTATGAATTTTTGAAAGATTTTTAAACTGATGAAACTACCCTTTTCTGGCCATAAATGTTTCAGTGCTACCAGACTCCTCACATATTTAATCAAATAACAACTTCACCTTGTCCAGAATTACCACCTGTGTAACAGGAATGTTATTTTGGTTCATATCGTCAACCCACAATACTAACAATTTTTCAATTTTTTCCATTGTCTCACTACGTGAATAAGTTGTTCTGGAGGATGACACACTTGTTATCCCTGTGTGTGTGTGTGTGTGTGTGTGTGTGTGTGTGTGTGTGTGTGTGTGTGTGTGTGTGTGCTTTATTTTATCAACATTGTTCATAATCGTTGATACAGTAGAAGGTGCTAAACTCAACGACTTGCACATATCCGACCGATGCTCACCAGACTCCATGTGATGAATCACGTCCATTTTCTCCTTAATTGTGTATTTAATGCTCTTTTTTGGCACCCCAGCATGGACACTGCCTTACGCTTAGAGCTCGTGGTTACACAAAAATTATTATTATTAATGAGAAACAGCACTATAACACTGGGTAACCCATTAACAATTGAGGAAAAATTCACAAAGAAACCATCATGGCGCACTAAACGTAAACAACTCTTGGCATCACTATCATTCCACCCACAATGCACCATGAAAAACAAAAGAAATGCCTAGTGCGTGTTTGGACTCACAGGCATTGCTGTGATGTGCTACTGAGATGCGATTTTTTTATTATTTTCAATTTTTTCAGGTAATAGTTTGAAACAGTCGTTAATGTGAAAAGTCATAAAATGGACCATTGTAAAACAGAACCTACCTGTATAACGTTTTTTATTAAAACTGATTTTTAACATATCCTGAGGTCTTCGTATAATGAGGTTTTATAATAAAAGATAATTTCCTTTTAAGGTAGTTTACATCACATATACTTTTGGACTAACTGAAAAGAAGGTACTGTATAACAATTTGGCACTAAAAAAAATAACAAAAACAAAGGTAAGGTTTTTAATACTTTATCACATTATATGCAATCCAATGAGATACTTATAGTTGCTGCTTGATCTCTTTTACTTGCTAACGGCATTACAGTTCAAGTTTGAAATCTTTTGTCAAATAATATGTGATAAAAGATATTACTTTACAAGTAATATCTTTTATACACTAATATTTTATTTAAATAGCTATGAAGAGTCATGTATTAGTATTCAAATGGCAGAATGACACAAAAGGAAGCAAAACATATATAGGATTTTCTGTCAAAAAAAAAAAAAAAACCTAAATGCCCCTAGTTTTATACTTTATCTACATACCTCTTCAAAGTACAGACAGAGCTCACTCCTGTGCATCAGGCAAAACAGAGGCAATCTCCAAGGCAGAATGTGCTGGTCCCAAAGGAACTAGTTATTGTTGGTGCCTCTATTGTCGAGATGGGAAATATACTATGCAAGGACAGGTGGAACAGGACCAGAGTATGTCTGCCAGATGCAAAAGTTGATGACGTTGTGCAGATATCTTTTAAGGGCAAAAAGGTGATGTTTTGTACATGTTGGAACTAATGACATTAAGAGTAAGAGATCTGCAGATTTACTCAACAAGTACAGGTCAGTGTTGAAAAAAAAGTTGCGAGTTACGGTTGAACTTTTGTCTGCAATTCTGCCCAGACACGATAGGAGAGAGAATATGATGAGAGCCTTGTCAATCAATTCGGCCCTGGAGAGACTGTGCAAGGCTCAAGGGGTAGAATTTTTTTCAGCCTGGTCTGTGATTGTTGACAGGAGCGACTGCTTCTACAGGGATGGGGTACACTTAAATAGAAAGGGGACAAGAATATTTGCTGATGCGATTGAGGCAGTGTTAGGTGGGTCTGAAAACAGCTGGCTTGGGGAATATACAGACTAAAAGGTTTAAAGTGGCCACAGGCAGAGGCAAAAGTTATTCTTGCACTGTTTCTATTAGAATGAGCAGCAGCCCGGAAAACAAGGTAATGGAGATTTCCAGGACAGCTAGGAGTCATAGTGGAACAAGAAAATACATGGGCTGTGTTAGGGTAACTAAGAGTTGGAACAGTTGCATGTATACCAATGCTAGGAGTTTAGTTAATAAATTTGATGAGCTTGAAGTGCTAGCCAAGACATGAAAGGCAGATATTGTTGGGATATCAGAGACATGGTGTCACACAGATATAAGCAGTGCAGAATTCGAATTTAGGAAATACAATGTGGACAGGACAGGAAGGGAGGAGGGGTTATGCTGTTAGTTAAGAAACATAAAATCTAAGGAAGCGCATCCACAATTGATTTTGGTGGATAATGCTGTGTTGAGTCTGTTTAGTGTGAAATAAGCACTGGGAAAGGAAAAATGAGAGTAGGTGTGTGTGTTATAGGCCTAATGAATCTGATGAGTATAATCAGCAACTGTGCAGAGAAATAGAGTGGGCTCGTAAATCAGAATGTCTTATAATGGGGGGATTTTAAATTTCCAGATTTTGACAGAAACTTGTGGGGTTGGTCACTCGCACACTAACAAGGCTTTTGTGGATTTATTGAATGATTGTTTTCTACAGCAACACGTTCGAGAGGCAACCAGAGAGAGTAATACTCTTGATCTGATAATCAGCAATGATTATTCATGCATTAAGAATTTGCAGATAAAGGAACCACTGGAGGACAGTGATCACAATGTATTGATGTGGGAATTAATTAAAGATGTAACTACCATCAAGACTAAAGGGAAGGGCTTTTGTTTTCGTAAAAGTGACTACAGAGGTCTCAGACAGTTTTTAAATTCTGTACAGTGGGATCAACTGATGATGTTACCAACATTGAATTCTAACTGGGAAGCCTTCAGAGACTTAATTTTGGAGACTACTAAGCTTTTCATTCCAACTAAGAAATACTGTTCAAGGTTTAGCCCTAAATGATTGTCAGATGAATTAATGAGGCTCGTGGCAGAGAAGAAGAATGTATGGGATGCATATAAAGTATCAGGTTACACAGAAGCCTATGGCAGGTATAAACCAGTCTGTAATCAAGTCACAAAGCAGGTTAGGAAGGCGAAGGCAGATTACGAGAAATCTTTGGCAAAAGGATGCAAAGAAAAATAGCAAAGAGTTCTTTAGTTATATAAACTGTAGAGGAAAGGGATAAATCAGGTTGGACGACTTAACATAGATGGTTTTACTATTGATGATCATGCTCAGCTAGCTGATAAACTGAATGAGTATTTTGCATGTACATTCACACATGAGGAGTTATTCAATGAGGGGAGTGCCAGAAGTTTATCAAATGCTAACAGGGAGCTAAGTGATTTTGTAATAACTGAGAGCAAAGTGGAGGAGAAATTGTTGAAGTTAAATATAAGGAAGGCACCTGGGGTGGACAGGATCTATCCAGTTTTATTCAAGGAGGAAGCAAAGGAAAGTAAGAAAACCATTAGCCATAATTATGAGAGCTTCCTTGGACTGGAGGTGTGCAAATGTATCACCAATTCACAAAGGGGGTTCAAAACAGGTGCAGGTATACTTGCGTGTACACCAATGCTAGGAGTTTAGTAAATAAATTTGATGAATTTGAGGTATTGCTCAAAACATCGAAGGCAGATATTGTTGGGATATCAGAGACGTGGTGTCACACAGATATAAGGGATGCAGAACTGCAATTTGGGGAGTACAACGTCTACAGAAACGATAGACAGGATAGGAAGGGGGGAGGGGTTATGCTATTAGTTAAGAAACACATAAAAACCAAGGAAGTGAAGCCAGTCGACATCGCTGGACAGTGCAGTGTGGAGTCAGTTTGGTGTGACATAAACATTGGGAGATCAAAATTGAGAGTAGGAGTGTGCTATAGGCCTAATGATTCTGATGAGTATAATAAGGAACTGTACAGGGAAATAGAGTGGGCCAGTAAATCAGAGTGTCTTATAATGGGAGATTTTAATTTCCCAGATATTGACTGGAATTTGGGGGCTGGTTACTCACACACTAGCAGGGCTTTTGTGGATTTATTGGATGATTGTTTTCTACATCAGCATGTTCGGGAGGCAACTAGAGGGAATAATACTCTTGATTTGATTATCAGCAGTGATTCTTCATGCATTAAGAATCTGCAGATAAATGAACCACTAGGTGGCAGTGATCACAGTGTGCTGAAGTGGGATTTACTCAAAGAGGTAACTACCATTAGGGGTAAAGGGAAGGGTTATTGCTTCCGTAAAGGCGACTACGATGGACTGAGACAGTATTTAAATTCTATACAGTGGGACCAACTGATGATGTTACCAACAGCAAATTCAAAATGGGAAGCATTCAAAGAACTTATCTTGGAAGCTACTAGGCTTTACATACCAACTAAGAAATATTGTTCAAGGTTTAGGCCAAAATGGATGTCAGATGAACTAATGAGGCATATGGCAGAGAAGAAAAATGCATGGGATACATACAAATTAACACATGACACAGAAGCCTATGATAGATACAAGTTGATATGCAACCAAGTTACAAAGGAGGTTAGGCAGGCGAAGGCAGATTACGAGAAATCCTTGGCAAGGGATGCAAAGAGTTCTTTACTTATGTAAACTCTAGAAGGAAGGGGATGAATCAGATTGGTCCACTTGATATTGATGGGTCAAGTGTTGATGATCCTGCTCAGGTAGCCAACAAACTAAATGAATATTTTGCATCGACATTCACACATGAGGAGTTATTCAGTGAGGGGAATGCCAGAGGTGTATTCAACTCTAGCAGTAAGCTACAGAATCTTGAAATAACTGGGAGTAAAGTGGAGGAGAAACTGTTGAAGATAAACACAAGAAAGGCACCCGGGGTGGATGGGATCTATCCAGTTATATTAAAGGAGGCAGCAAAGGAAGTAAGCAAACCCTTAGCCATAATTATGAGAGCTTCCTTGGACTCAGGGGAGGTACCCATAGACTGGAAATGTGCAAATGTGACCCCAATTCACAAAGGAGGATCAAAGGCTGACAAGTAATTATAGACCTGTGAGTTTAACTTCTGTTCCTGGAAAATTAATGGAGGCACTGGTTAAAGAAGCACTGCAGGATTATTTAGACAAGACTTCAGTTATAGCTCAGACACAGCATGGTTTTGTTAAGGGGAAGTCTTGCCTGACCAACTTGATTGGATACTATGATGCAGTCACAAAAGAACTGGATGCAGGGAATAACTTTGATATTATATACTTGGATCTTAGAAAGGCTTTTGATACTGTTGCACATGGAAGACTGCTACACAAATTGGAGCAGTGTGACATTGGAGGCAAATTGCTGCTATGGATAAAGGGGTGGTTGAGGGGGAGAAGACAGAGAGTGGTAATCAATGGACACTGCTCATCGTGGACTGATGTTATTAGTGGAGTCCCTCAGGGCTCAGTGTTGGGTCCATTATTGTTTTCTGTATTTATAAATGATATTGATGATGGTATATCGGGCTTAATGTCCAAGTTTGCAGACGATACAAAGGTTGGCAGGGTTGTCAAGGACACTACTGACACTATGCTGCTGCAACAGGATCTGGAAAGGTTGAGCAGATGGGCTGAGAGGTGGCAAATGAAGTTTAACATTGACAAATGTAAAGTAATCGGGCTTAATGTCCAAGTTTGCAGACGATACAAAGGTTGGCAGGGTTGTCAAGGACACTACTGACACTATGCTGCTGCAACAGGATCTGGAAAGGTTGAGCAGATGGGCTGAGAGGTGGCAAATGAAGTTTAACATTGACAAATGTAAAGTACTACACATGGGAAACAGCAACCCCAGAGCAACGTATCAACTCTGTGGTACTACACTGACAGTGGTAGAGAAGGAAAGGGACTTGGGGGTGGTTGTGCAGGCAGATATGAAGTTCTCTGAGCAGTGCAGACGGGCTGCAAGAGTAGCTCATGGAGTATTGTCAATGATATACAGGAATTTTTCCAGCAGGGATAAGGAGGTGATTATTCCATTGTATAAGGCGATGGTCAGGCCACACCTAGAGTACTGTATACAGGTCTGGAGGCCTCATTTCAAGAAGGATGTAGAGCTGCTGGAACGAGTACAGAGAAGGGCAACAAGATTAGTGAATGGAACAAAGGGGTGCTCTTACGAAGAAAGGCTTAAGTTTTGCAAATTACAGTGTCTGGAGACTAGGCACCAGCGAGGTGATCTGATAGAGGTGTATAAAGCCTTGAATGGTTTAAGCATGCTCAATGCTGATGGGATTCTTCCTCTAGCTCAGAAAAATCACCTGAGAGGGCATAAATTCAAATTGAGGAAAGACAGATGTAGGATAGACGTGCGGAAATTTGCCTTTAGCCAGCGGGTGGTTGGTTGGTGGAACAGACTTCCATCCCTTGTGGTGGAGGTTGATAGCCTAAATAAGTTTAAGGCTCAGCTGGACAGGTATTTTGAATGAACAGAGGAGTGAAGTGGAAGTGGGTTTTTTTTTTTTTTTTTGCCTGATGCTGCATAAGCTTGCTTTCTTGCATCAAATGCCTCTACTAATGCTAATGATAATGCTAAAAGGTGACAAGTAACTACAGTCCTGTTAGTTTACTTGTGTTCAGGGGAAAATAATGGAATCACTGGTTAAAGAAGCATTGCAGGATCATCTAGACAAGACTGCAGTTATAGTTAAGACACAGCATGGGTTTGTTAAAGGGAGGTCCTGTCTGACCAATTTGATTGGATACTATGATGTGGTCACAAAGGAACTGAATGCCAATAATAATTTTGATATTGTATACTTGGATTTCAGGAAGGCTTTTGATACTGTTGCACATGGAAGACTGCTGTACAAATTGGAGAGGTATGGCATTAAGAGTAAGTTGCTACAATGGATAAAAGGATGGTTGAGTGGGAGACAACAGAGTGATAATCAATGGACACTGCTCTTCATGGACAAATGTTATTAGTGAAGTTCCTCAGGGTTCGGTGTTGGGCCCATTGTTGTTTTGTATATTTATCAATGATATTGATGAAGGTATATCAGGTATAATATCTAAGTTTGCAGATGATACAAAGTTGGCAGGGTTGTTAACGACAGTAAAGATAGTATGCTACTCCAACTGGATCTAGATATTTGGGCAAATGGGCTGAGAAATGGAAGCGAAGTTTAACATTAACAAATGCAAAGTACTGCATATGGGTAGCAATAACTGAAGAGTAATGTACTTTCCACTTCCCTGAGTGTAGTACCATACTACACTCAGGGAAGTGGAAAGTGAAAAAGACCTGGGGATAATTGTGCAGTCAAATATGAAGTTTGCTGAGCAGTGCCGATGGGCTGCCAGTGCAGGTCATCGAATCTTGTCAATAATATATAGGAATTTTGCTAGCAGGGACAGGGAGGTGATTATCCGGTTATACAAGGCAATGGTCAGGCTACACCTAGAGTTCTGTACACAGGTCTGGAAGCTTCATTTTAGGAAGGATGTAGAGTGCTAGAACGAGTACAAAGTAGGCAACAAGATTGGTAGGGGAACAAAGGGGTGCTCTTACCAACAAAGGCTTAAGTTCTTTTCTTTTTTTTTTTTTTTTTTTTAGGAGCATTAGCAACTAAGGCCATATTGCTCCAGGATATGCGGTGGTCATTCTCTGACCTTTCCGCATCCTCCGTATTTGGTGGCGACGGGCTCGAACCCCGGTCTAATCAAGAAGCGTGTGCTACGAACTGCTGCTCCTTCCCACCTGGCTACAGAGGCGCCTGGCTTAAGTTCTGCAAATTGCAGTGCCTGGAGAGTAGGCACCTGCAAGGTGATCTGATTGAGGCCTTGAATGGTATAAGGCCTTGAATGGGTTGAGCAAGCTGAATGCTAATGGGATTCTTCCTCTTGCTCAGACTAAGAACCTGAGGGGGCACAGTTTCAAATTGAGGAAAGTTAGTTGTAGAATAGATGTGCGGAAATTTGCCTTTAGCCCGTGGGTAGCTGATTGGTGTAATAGGCGTCCATCTTTTGTTGTGGAAGCTAATAGCCTAAATAAATTTAAGACTGAGCTGGACAGGCATTTGGAACAAATGGAGAGGTGAAATGGGAGGTTTTTTTTTTTTTTTTTTGGCTGATGCTGCATAAGCTCGCTTTCTTGCATCGTATGCCTCTACTAATGCTAATGCTAAATATTTATTTAATCTTATATGTACAGCACTCTGGTAACAAGCATTAGTTGAGAAAATGGTAGATCCTTGTTAACACTGAATTTGTCTTGATTAAATTTTCAGATAATATACAAGAATGATTGTTCCAAACAACGAAGTGGAAGTAATCGGGTGAAGAAGAAACGTTAGTTCAGTGAGTGTGCAGCTACATAAACTGTAAAAATATGATCACTAGTTGATGCACATGTTCAAATTAGTTTAGAAAAGATGGAATTACAGGTTATACATCAAACAGTGCCCATTGGAAATATTTGTAAAAATGGCATGTGGCAGAAACAATATCTGTATGATAGAGAGTATAGAGGCGGGCCTCGATTAACGCGATTAATTCGTCCTGCGAGTGCATTGCGCAAAACGGAAACGCGTTAATCGAATATAATAACCAATAGGAAAAATTATAATTGGTCCTTGACCTTCTGGCATGTCCATGAATGTTCTGGAATGTCCAAACTGAATCTCTAGTGTCCACGAGATATTGTTTTGCCCACCTCAAGCACTGTGTTCTCTTCCACTTAATCAATAAAAGTAATGAAAGTATTTATTTTTTCTGGGCCAATGGGCATCCAAGTCTTTCCTGACAGTCTGCTTTGGACTCCATTGGTATCCAGAGTGATCATGACTGCTCATGATCACTCTGGATGCCAATGATCCCAATCATATAACCCCAGGGACTCGCATCTGGTGAGTATGGGCTTGGCACACCCAGGGTCCTGAGCTGGATATCATCATTCTTCTCTTTCTTGGTGATTCCCTTCTATTCTATTCTAACACACTCACTCTCTCTCGCTCTCTCCCGGGGTAATTCAGAAATTTTTTTTTTGCTGGTGCAGCATAAGCCTCAGGCTTCCTTGCCTTGCACCATATAGCTAATAATAATAACTGTAGAGATGTGAGAAGGCAGTCCTTTAGACGAACGTGCTTCAGTAATATGTCACATGCTGCTTATGATAATGCTCTTCTTTGGCTGTATCCTTTGACTCTGTAAAATTTTCTACTGCCCATACATTTCTGCAGAAAATGTAAAACAGTTTGCTTGTTTAAATCCAATTCAGTCTTCTAAGGATTTCCTGTCACAACCTCAACTATGGCACTTTTTTCTTTTACATAGCATTAATTCCACCCCTTTCTCCTTATTTAGTAACTAATTCTTATAGATGCTGATATACCACTGATTACACAGTGCTGGGTAGTCTGCCGCCTATTGTCAATGGAATATATATTCATGTAGTCAAGTTGTGTACAAAACTACTAACAGAATGGTCAATTTTATGCAAACAAATGGGTACCAATGAAAATATGAGATTAAAGAAAGTACAAGAAGATATAGGAAGGTTACACTGCCTCAAGAGGGCAATGCAATAATTTTTTTGTTACTGTATAATCCAGTAACACTCATCCCTAAATTATAAGTAACAGGGAAAGTTGTAATACCTTTAATTTTTAGACTGGCCATACCTCTCTCTTACTTGCTTGTAAAGTAGCTGATAAAGAATCAATCTCTTTTTCCTTTCCTCTAAGGATATCCTTTAGTTCACTGACTTGTTTTTGCCATTCTTCCTTCTTTTTGCTTACAGCTAGGTCAACTTCTTTCATCAACAACAATAATTCTTTCTCACATGATGATTCAATGCCAGGCATTGTAGGCAAACTAGAAGATAACAACTCTATTATATCTCTTAATATAGCTGACAAGATTGTTATATTACTGATAAACAGGAGTAATTAGACAGAAATGTTATAAAAATATCATAATAAAATCAAATTATGTAAATTATAACAGTATTTCAGTAAACTTATTTTAGAGCTCATAATTATTCTAAATCATATACTTATTTGCAAACTGCCTTTTTTTTTTAATTTCATTATTTAAAAAATAATAAATCCTGAAGCCCTGAAATTTTTTGTATTAAACTGTTTGGAACTTCGGAATTTTTTGTGTAATCTGTATGATATGGCTTCATTTAAGACCTTTAACAAGAAAACCAGAAAAATATCTAGCTTTATGTAGTAACTTGGCAGTACTTTGGGGGCATCTGACAGATGCCTCTCCAAAACAATAATCCTGCATTAACTGTTAATCAATGATTAAAAATACAGGCAATTTTACTTGATATGGTTTTTGAAATAATTTTTACAGTTGTCTCAAAGTAACTGAGCATGAGAACCAGTCAGGCTCCTTGCCACTCCCCTTTGTAACTGGGCATGGCTTACACTACCAAGTTTATAATTTCACAATGTAGTATTTGTTTACGATTCAAGGTTACTTCCATTTCTTCTCCCACTACTTCTACAAATATCTGCAGTCTTATGCGAGTTTTTTTGCAAAATTTGTTACTGTTTTCACATAAGAAAGATCAGAATAGGAAACATGACATTCACTCACACAATGTCTACTACTCTGTGAGTAGCAAAGCACATAATTTTCAAAATTTGCATGCTTCACAGAATGCCAAATTTTAAATAAACCTGAAAATGGAAGTAACTAATAATACAAATTATATATTCAGAGGTGCATGTTTGAAATTTCACATGCTTAATGGTCTTTTAAATGGTAGAGTCCAATACATTGGTGTTTATATATCATGACTGAAGTGGTTTTTTTTTCTGGTTTTTTTTTGTCTCGGCAGAATTAATTTTTCAGTTTTTTTTTTAAATAAAAGGTGCAAAAAACATAGTATTTTTTAAATATTTGCATTTTATTAAAAAAATAAAAAGTAACATACAAGTACTGTATTATAATCCATTAAGAACAGTTGAAATAATTTCTGAAAATTTCTTTTTAATTTCCAGAAATTAGTCACTTGTCAGGTGACCTACAAAAATACATGCCCTACCATTAATATCTGAACACCCTTGACCCTTGTTAGTGGCGATATCCTACCCATGCAGCATGTGTCAGACAACCATAAATATGTTTATAGTCCTTCGACAAGAAAGTAGCACGACTGTGAGTGCACGATGCTGCAATCAGTGAAGTTAAGACTTTCAGCACAGAATGGCAATGGGGTGCCACATAAGTAATCAGCCTGTACATAACATTTCAATAGAACTGAAGATCCTTATGTTAACAATTTGTGATGTGATTTGCAAATGGAAGCAAGGTGGTGCTGAAACTGTTAAGAAACAACCTGGAAACCTACCAAACTGATGGAATGTGACAGGAGAGCCTTATAGAGAATTGTCCAATTAGAAGACAGAGTGACACTGTTGTATACATGGGACATCAGTGAGATGATGGGACATGTCAGCACCAGCAAGTGCACTGGATGCTGCATGATATGATTACCATGGTGAAGCAGCATTCACAAGGTGCTAATCACCCCAACAAATGCTATATGCCACCTAGCTTGGTGAAAGGCCTGCCATTCTTGGACTGTAGACCATATTGGAAAGCTATACATGGGTGTTGCATATGCCCATAGAAAGCTGAATGCCAGACTGTTTTGTCCAGATAACGAAGATTTATGGAAGTCTGGGTTGTTTTTCATGATTTGGCCTGGGACCAGTGGCTGTTTTGGACAAAACGACAAATGATGAAATACATCTAAATATCCTGGACAATAATGAGTTACCTACATTGTCAGAAAGTCGTTTATATACCTGTATCAGCAGGACAGCACATGTCATACTGCTTGTGTTGTGGACTGGTTTGTGGACATGAGTATTCAGAAAGTTGGACTGGCCTCAATCCTACAGAGAACCTCTGCAATTGATTGGATCATTACGAGAGACTGCCCAATAAACAGAGCTGAATTAATTACCACTTTGAAAGCCAAATGGAAAACATATCGCAACAGATTTACAAGAAACTGGTAGAGTGCCCCACAGAGACTAAGACTGTCAAAGGCTAAACCATACATTATTAGTTTTTCTGTAAATAAAGGTTATTTGTAGAGAGCAGGTATCTGGAATTAATTGTAGGGCAATGTATATTTGCATGTGTACATTTGAGATTTCACGCACAACATTCCTTAAAACTGGAAAATAGGGAGGCTAACTTCATGTTTATATATTATAAATGAAAGTTTTTTTGGAATTTTCAGCAGAATTAATTTTTTTTTTTTTTTTGAAAATAAAAAGTGTAAAAAAAACAAAGCAATCTTTGAATTTTTATTTAAAAACAAAAAAAAGTTACATACGATAAGTATTGCAATCCATTAACAAAAAAATAAAAAAAAAAGATGAAATTTTAGTACTGTCCAAGCAGAATTCAAAAAAAATGTGAAACCTTAACCAGAAATAGAAATTAAAAAGAAAAATGGTACCTGTCAGGTGACTGCAACCTCATTTCTACTTTTGGGAGCACCACCACTGGTGTAGTAGTAGTGGCATGTGATGCAAGAAAGCAAGTGTATGAGCTTATGCAGCATCAGCCAAAAAAAAAAAAAAAAAAAAATTCACACAACCATTCCCTCTAAATGTTTGTCTAGTTCCTCCTTAAATTTATTTAACCTATTAACTTTCACAACGACAGATGGAAGTTTGTTCCAGCACCCGCTGGCTACAGGTAACTTTCCACACATCCATTCTACATCTTTCATTAATTTGAATTTATGCCCCCTTAGGTTCGTAATCTGAACAAGTGGAAGAATCTCATCAGAATTCAGTGTGCTCAACCCATTCAAGGCTTTATACACCTCAATCAGATCACTGCACAGGTGCCTAGTCTCCAGCCATTGCAATTTGCAGAACTGAAGTCTCTCTTAGTAAGAGGATCCCTTCATTCCCCTCACCAATCTTGTTGCCCTTCCCTGTACACCTCAAGCAAATCTACATCCTTCCTAAAATGAGGCCTCCAGAGCTGTACACAGTACTCAAGACGTGGCCTGACCATTGCCTTATACAAAGTGACAATTACCTCTTTTCCCTACTAGCAAAATTCCTATATATCATTGATAAAACCCCATGACCTGCCCTGGCAGCCTGTCTGCATTGCTCAGAAAACTTCATATCTAATATCTTCATAGATTAATATGTAAACATGACGTAATAATTATCGGTGCCAGAAAAAGAGAGAAATACATACAGCAAAATTAGTCAACACCAGAACAGGTAACCTGGCAGCATAAGAACATATAACACGGCATATCATACATCACTAAAAACCACTTAACACAAAAATTTATCTATCACTAGTGTAGGAATGATTTCATGGAACCTTGTTCTATCCAGTCCAACCTATGAAAGAATCGCTCCAGAAAAGGGACAAAATTATAATTTCCACCAACACTGCTTCTAGACCTATCAAACAGTTCCCGAATGCTCTAGGGAAGAAATATCCTACAAGCCCAGTGGAGGCTAAGAAGGTTAGAGCCACACCCAGTGGGCATCCCTCTACACCTTATAACACAAATTTAGATCACGTAGAATAGCATCAGACAGAAAACTATAAATTGTGTCCCACCCCCACAATCTTTAATAACCATGCCAAACCAACCATCAATCCTCATTACCCTGCATGTAGTTTTAAAACTACATTGTTTAAAATTACCTAGTTGATTATTCTCATTTTATTCAATTAAAAATGCCTACAACAAACCTGGTTTTTATCATATAGCAATCTGGGTAAACTGTTGGTAAATTTAAGGTGTATACTCACAAATAATTTACAGTCCCAAGGTTTGTACCAATTAGACAGGTTATACTAAGATTATATAAATATATATACACATATATATTTATATAAGCAAGAAGGCAAGAATAAAATAATTAGGCTAATAACCAAACAGCTAGGTATGTGTACCTTGAGTGCTAATAAAGCACAAACACCCAAAGGGAGAAAATTTTCAAATATCAACATACAAATTGGTATATACAAATATAAACAATATGCTCCCATAAATACATTTGTGTATTTATCTGCTTACAGACAAATTGGCATTACAATTAGTAGAGTTATACAATGCAAGAAAGCAAGCTTATACAGCATCAGTCAAATTCCTATATATCACTGACAAGACCCAATGAACTGCTCTGGCAGCCTATCTGCACTACTCCGAAAACTTCATATTTGATTACACAATTATCCCCCAGCTCTTTTTCATTTTCTACCACCCTGAGTATAGTACCACACAGTTGGTACAATTCTCTGGGGTTACTGCTACCCATATGCAGTACTTTGCATTTCATCATCATCATCAGCCATTTTCATCCACTGCAGGATGAAGGCCTCTCCAGCATCTTTCCAGTTCCTTCTGTTTTGAGCACTGGCCATCCATTTACTACCCACAAACTCATGAATTTCATCTATCCCACTCCGCCTTTGCCTTCTAGGATTTCTTCTAGCTCCTCTTGGATACAATTCTGTTACTTTTTTAGTCCATCTGTCATCATGTCTTTGAGCTATGTGTCCTGCCCAAGACCATTTTAGTTCTTTAGTTTTGATAAGAATGCCCTTTACTTGAGTTTGCTGCCTAATCCGTGTGTTTCTCTTCTTATCTAACAGTCTGATTCCCAATATAATTCATTCCATTCTTCGCTGTGTAATTCTCAGCTTCTCTTCCATTCTTTTGGCGAGTGCACAAGTTTCACTTCCATAAGTCATGGTGGGGAGTATACATTGGTTCATTATTTTACGTTTCAGACAAACTGGGATATTGCTCTTCAGTATGTGACTATATTTCCTGAATGCTATCCATCCAAAATTTATTCTTCTCTTGACTTCCAGCCATTTATCATTATTACAGCTAATAACTCGTCCCAGATAAGTATATGACTCCACCTTTTCGATTACTGCTCCTTCAATCATTATTTCCCTTTCTGTGACATACTTGTTCATCATTACTTTTGTTTTAGCCATATTCATCTTTAGTCCAAAATCCTTACTAACTGTGCATAACTGATTAAGATTTTCCTCTAATTCTTTGGGATCGTGGCTTATGACCACAATGTCACCTGCAAATCGTAAATGGTTTAGGTACTATCCGTTCACATTGACTCCTTTCTGCGACCAGTCTAATCTTCTGAAAGCTTCCTCAAGGGCAGCAGTAAACAGCTTTGGAGATATTGTGTCTCCTTGTCGAACTCCTTTCTCGATTTTAAATTTCCTACTGTCTTTGTCTAGTCTAATAAAGGAGGTAGCACTCTCATATATTTTCTTCAAAATCATAATATGTGGGGTATCTATGCCTTGTATTTCCAGTGCCCGAAACATTGCCTTATGTTGTATGGAGTCAAATGCCTTTTCATAATCCACAAATGCCAGGCATAATGGTGTTTTATATTCATTTGCTTTCTCCATTAGCTGTCATATTACGTGAAGGTGATCCATAGTTCAGAATCCTGTCCTAAAGCCAGCTTGCTCTTTCGGTTGATTCTCATCAAGTATTCTTTCTAATCTGTTAGTAATGACCTTTGTGAACAACTTGTAGATGTGGGATAACAAGCTAACTGGTCTATAATTTCAAATTTCTGATTTATCTCCTTTCTTATTATGCAGCAAAACTATGATTGCATTATTCCACTGCTTAGGCGTCACACCTTTTCTAATGCACTTTGTGAAGAGCCTTGCCAATTTTTGTGTTATGTCTCTTCCTCCCAATTTTAACAACTCTACAGTAACTTCATCTTCCCCTGGGGCTTTCTGATTCTTCATTTTCTTCAATGCATGTTCTACCTCATCATGAAGAATATCGGGTATGTCGTATGTGTTGCTACTTTGCAATCCATCTTACTCACTGCTTGCATCATTCCCTCGCTCCTTGTATAGTTCTCTATTGTAGTCTTCTGCTATTTGAATTATGTCCTCTCTGCTGTTTATAAGTACACCATTGCTATTCTTCAGTTTCAGTATCATTTGTCTTTCTGTATTACTGCTCATGGCTGCTGATTTAAATCCTTTGTTTTCCCCTTAATGCTTGTTCTACTTTTCTTGTGTTAAATCTTCTTATGTCCTCTCTGAGTCTCTTTCTAATGGCTTTACATAGCTCAGTATACTCAATTTTCTCCCTGTCAGTGTTTTTCTTGCTCTTCATTTGTCGTCTTCAGTTCATCATGACAAGTGTTTCTTGACTAATTTTTTCTTCTTTGGATTTCTTTTTCCCTATAGGTTTCTTGGGCTTTATCACTTTCAGAAAGTTGTAATATTCCTTGTCAATATCTTGGTCCTGAGCAGTCTGCAGAAGCTCAAACTTGTTCTTAAGTTCCAGTACATACTGCTTTTTCTCCTCTTCTGTTATCTCAAAGACCGTTATATTATTTCCTTAAGTCAGTTTTTTCCTTTCCTACATCTATATCAAGTGTACATCTTACCATTCTGTGATCACTTCCAACATTTACTTTATTCAGGACGGTAACATCATTCACAATATATCTTCTGTTATTGAGGATGAAGTCTATTTCATTAGTTGTTAATCCATTTGGACTCTTCCATGTCCACTTTCTGTTCACCCTTTTCTTGAAAAAAGTATTCATTACTGACAGTCCTTGAGATTCTGCAAATTCCACAAGTCTTTCACCAATTCCAAAATTTCCTATAGTTCCCCTTTCTGTTCTGTTTTGTCTTTTTCCAACCTTAGCATTGAAGTCCCCCATAATAATAGTGTAATGGGTTTTCTGCTCATACTGTCATTAACATCTAGAAGACACTCAATTTCGATGTATATTTCTTCAACCTCTTCATCATCATGGCTCGATGTTGGTGCATAAATCATTATAACCTTTAGCTTGTATCTCTTAGAAATCTTGAGTATTAGTATTAACACCCTTGGTGATGTGCTTTTGAATTCCAAAATGTTGTTTTTAAAATCTTTATGGACCAGAAACCCAACTCCACCTTCACTCCTTTCACTGTTTCCATTGGTGTACAGCAGATTTCCACTTGATAAACTTATAAGTGATTCATTTCTTCTTCTTGTTTTAGCCAAACCTATGATATTCCAATTCACATTTTCTAATTCCTTTTCCAGCTGTAATATCGTGTCTTCACCGATGAGTGATCTTACATTATAACAGGCCAAGTTCAGTTTCCGTGCATGGCAGCCTGGTCGTACCCAGAGATTCTCAGCACCCTCTGCTTCCACTCTGATCCTCTTGCTGCCGTAAGAGGGGGAGTGAAAGCTGCTGGGGACTGAGGGCCATTTGTTTTGTCGTGCTGTCATATGCTGGAGGGTTTGGTCTTTTCCTCTTCACGCTGACCAGGCGTCTTGAAGAGAACCACTCTACAAGTTCACTGCCACCTAAGTGACGTAACAGGGCTTACCATCGAGAAGGTGTGCATGAGTGGATTTTAGGGAAGCAGGCCAACCGGACTTCTCCTAAATCTTCTGTAATAGAGAGATATTGGATCCATCAGTGTTTTAGGCTGAGTGTCTGATAATACACATGATACCTGTTCCCCTCTAAGCCCCTACTTTGCATTTATCAATGTTAAACTTCAGCTGCCACTTCTCAACCCATCTGCCCAACTTTTCTAGGTCTTGTTGCAGTAGCATACTGTCATTAACAACCGTGCCAACCTTTGTATCATCTGCAAACTTGGACATTAAGCCTGATATACCTTCATCAATATCACTGATAAATATACAAAACAACAATGGTCCCAACACTGAACCTTGGGGACTCCAATAATAACATTAGTCCATGGAGAGCAGTGTCCATTGATTGCCACTCTCTGCCTTCCCCATTCAACCACGCTGATATCCATTTTAGAACTTGCCCTTAATTCCATATTGCTCCAATTTGTACAGCAACTTTCCATGTGCAACAGTATCTAAAGCTTTCCTGAAATCCAATTACATGGTATCAAAATTATTTTTTGCATCCAGTTCCTTTGTGCACATCATAGTATCCAATCAAATTGGTCAGATAACACTTCCCCTTAACAAACCCATTCTGTGTCTGAAGTACAATTACGGTCTTGTCTAAATGATCCAACAATGCTTCTTTAACCAATGCCTCCATTATTTTCCCCAGACCAGAAGTTAAACTAACATGTCTGAAATTACTCGTGTTACCCTTGGTGAATTGGGATACGTTTGCACATCTCCAGTCCATGGGGCCTCTCATAATTATAGCTAAGGGTTTGCTTACTTACTTTGACACCTCCTTTAATATAACTGGATAGATCCCGTCCACCTCAGGTGCCTTTCTGCAGTGGCATAACTAGGGGAGGGCCAAGGGGGCTGTCAGCCCTCTTCGGCAGTTTTCACGTGAGACAATTTTATTTTTCAACAATTCTTTTATTTACGTTAACTTAGTAATTTTTATTACTTAATTAACAGAAAAGCAAGAAAAATAACATTTCAGAATGTCGGAATTAAAGTTTTACTTCAAAAATAAACAGTGTTTTAATTTATTTCCCTATATGTCGTTCTGACTTTTTGTAGTAATTTTGTTGTGTATTGAGAAGGGTGGCAAACTCAGGGACCGCCCCGGGCGGCAAAAGCTCCAGCTACAGTACAGCCTTACTGTTTAACTTCAACAATTTCTCCTCCACTTTTCTCTCAGTTATTAAAAAATCATTAAGGTCCCTGTTATAATTTAATAAGCTTCTATCCTCCACTTTCCTACAGAATTCCTCATGTGTGAATGTAGATGTAATATCCTCATTGTATGTTCATATATATATTTTTTAACTTTCTTGCCATTTTACAGCTTCTTAGCTGATAAACACATTTCTGTGGGATACCCCACATGTGCTAAAATCAAGTTCTCACAGGTTAAGCAAAAAATTTGAAATAAAATCTGCAGCACACAAACTTTATTCTTTTTTTGTTGTTGTTATCATTCAACATTAGGACTAACTTACAGAATAATCGTATGTTCATATATATTTACAGCCTCGATAGCGTCTGCAAGAATATTTGCTGATGCTATAAAGGCAGTGTTAGGTGGATCGGAAAACTTCTAGCTTGGGAGAATACAAGGACTAATAGACTAGCAATAGCCACTGGCAGAGGTGAAAGTGATTCTTCCACTGCTTCTATTGGAATGAGTCACAGCCTGGAAAACAAGATGCAGGCTATTTCAGAGACTGCTGGGAGTCACTGGGGTACAAGTAAACACATGGATTGTGTTAGGGTAGCTAAGAATAGGAACAGGTGCACGTATACACCAATGCTAGGAGTTTGGTAAATAAATTTGATGAATTTGAGGTGTTGGTCAAAACATCAAAGGCAGATATTGTTGGGATATCAGAGACATGGTGTTGTTGTTGTTATTTGGTTTTTAGGAGCATTAGCAACTAAGGCCATATTGCTCCGGGGACATATTGCATATGTCCAAGTTTGCAGATGATATAAAGGTTGGCAGGGTTGTTAAGGACACTAA
Source organism: Mastigoproctus giganteus (assembly GCF_048544385.1). Taxonomy (NCBI): domain Eukaryota; kingdom Metazoa; phylum Arthropoda; class Arachnida; order Uropygi; family Thelyphonidae; genus Mastigoproctus; species Mastigoproctus giganteus. The sequence goes on from NC_143580.1 coordinate 59,664,256, forward strand.
TGACAGTATGCTGCTGCAACTGGATTGTTGTTGTTATTTGATTTTTTAGGAGCATTAGCAACTAATGCCATATTGCTCCGGGGATATGCGGTGATCATTCCCTGACCTTTCCACATCCTCCGTATTTGGTGATCAAAGGTTCGAACCCCGGTCTAATCAAGAAGCGTGTGCTACGCACTGCTGCTCCTGCCCACCTGGCTACAGAGGCGCCCTGCAACAGGATCTAGAAAAGTTGAGCAAATGGGCTGAGAGGTGGCAAATGAAGTTTAACATGGACAAATGTAAAGTGCTGCATATGGGAAGCAGTAACCCCAGAGTAATGTATCAATTCTGTGGTATTACACTGACAGTGGTAGAGAATGAAAAGGACCTGAGGGTAATTGTGCAGGCAGATATGAAGTTTTCTGAGCAGTGAAGACGGTCTGCAAGAGTAGCTCATGGTGTCTTGTCAATGATATACAGGAATTTTTCTAGCAGGAATAAGGAGGTGATTATCCCCTTGTATAAAGCAATGGTTAGGCCACACCTTAAATAATGTATATAGGTCTGGAGGCCTCATTTTAAGAAGGATGTAGAGCTGTTGGAACGAGTACAGAGAAGGGCAACAAGATTAGTGAATGGAACAAAGGGTTGCTCTCATGAAGAAAAGCTTATATTTTGCAAATTACAGTGTCTGGAGACTAGGCACCTGCAAGGTGATCTGATTTTTTTTTTTTTTTTTTTTATGAAAACCCCAAACACGAAAGGTATCAAAACCTATAGTACTTAGTACTGTGCATGGGTTGAAGGAGAAGTATGGGGGGGAGGGGAAGGCTGGAAACTTTGCTCTAGAGACTAAACATGGGTTTCGTCACTTCAGGCCTCCAATAAGCAAAGTGGTGGGATCTGATTGAGGTGTATAAAGCCTTGAATGGTTTGAGCATGCTCGATGCTGATGGGATTCTTCCTCTTGTTCAGAATAATCAACTGAGAGGGCATAAATTCAAATTGAGGAAAGATAGTTGTAGGATAGATCTGCTGAAGTTTGCCTTTAGCCAGCGGAGAGTTGATTGGTGGAACAGACTTCCAGCTTTTGTTGTGGAATTGATAGCCTAAATAAATTTATGGCTGAGCTGGACGGGTATTTGGAATGAACGGAATGGTGATATGGGTGCATTTTTTTTTTTTTTTTTTTTGGCTGATGCTGCATAAGCTTGCTTTCTTGCATTGTATGCCTCTACTAATGCCAATTTGTCACTTTCTGTTACTTCCTAATATAGAATATGGTTTGGGGTAAAAATTACTTAACAAATCTTGAAAATAGTAAACAGCACAACTTCAAAACGGGCACCCACAGCCTTCCCCACAATTCACTGAACTTCAAGAAGCTACATATATATAAATAAATGCAGAGTAGGAGGCTGATAAACACGTTTGTGAGGTACCCCACGCCTGTGCCAAAAATTCAAGTTTTCACGTGTGCTCCCTGGTTAAACAATAATTTTGAAATGAAAGGAAAATAAGTTTTGCTAGTAGCGAAGTTTGGTATTTCACCATTTCAAAAAAATCCTGCCTTTATGGTCTCACAAACATGTCTCCCAATCCCCGTAAATGATAGTTACCCCGATGGTATCCCCGTAAACGATACCATCCCCTGTAGCCTTACTACCAACTGGCAACAAACAGAACGTAAGCCTTTTACAAAAAGTAACAAAAGTGCAGAGTGGAGGGGAAATCTATCAAAAGCATTTAAACCATATTAATGGATCATGATCATTATATAGCATCTGTAATCCATTAAAGTACTATAGAATACTACATTAATGTGGAGGGCTATTTGGATAGTGACCCATTATTTTGAAAAGTGGTTAACAGTACAGCAGATCGCAATTTCTTTAAATACATAAAATATATTCGGAGGTGATCACTCCGCGCCATCACCAATGATATTTCAAAACAAAACACAATCTTGGTTTAATAGCGTTATTGCAACATCACATTACTTCTTATGGTTGTGCGGTAGGTAAGCTAAAAGAATTTCAGGCTCACCTCACATAATTGCAAAATATTGAATCTGCCGCCATATCAATAAAAGTACCAATAACATTATGATATTAAATAAACAGAAATGATAAAAGCGCGCACATTTCGACTGTAATTCACAGAGCGGACACTTTCTCAGTTACTCGCAGCGCCCTCACTTTCAGGACATGAAACTAACACGGCAATCTGTGGCCATCAAAATTCACTGAGTAATAAGCCGCATGCCCAACGCTAATAAAGTTGCTACCACTTGGTGCTTCTGTGTCTCGAGATCTAGCGTTCCTTGAACGTAGAAAGTTTAAGTAGTCTTTTTTTTTTTACTATTGTTATAATTATTTTTTTATTTTTATAATTATCTGTCATGTACAGAAATAAGTGTTTCGTGTGCGATAAATCTAAAGTTCGATTGTACCGATTTCCGAAAGAACATTTAAAGATAATTTTTCAGAATTGATAGAACCTGGAAATATTTAATAACTAATTCAAAATTATTATTTTAATTTATATGGATAGTGTATTGATATTAATCGAAGTAATAGTTTATGAAATAATTAAATTATGGTAATCCTGCACTTTAGTGTCGTGAGTCACGGTCAGCCATCCGGTCACCGCAGCTCGGAACTGTCGTGAATCGTATTACGACGGGCAGTTCCGACTTGACTGAGCATGCGCAACACTCACTCTATCTCCCGATTGCTGCTGAGAGTGTCTGCCAGTCACGTGCTGGGAATTGTCACAGGGCATGCGCGACACTAACCGTACAAAGGGTACTAGGAAAGTTTTGCAATACGGCTTTGTTTATTTAATTTTTTCAAAGTAATTTCCTCTATATTCAATACACCTCTCCATCCTCCGAAACCAATCTTTAAACCAGTTCTGCCAAGTTTCACTAGGGAGTAAAGCACACTCGTTGTCCCACATGCGGGAACAGTGCAAAGTCGCAGGGAGCAAGGTCTGAACTGTAGGGAGGGTGCTCGAGAAGTTTCAGTCCTGTCGTGGTCAAATATTCGGTGCAGGCTTTGGCGCGGTGAGCTGGAGCATTTTCGTGATGGAGGTACCAGGTGTCCATTCTTGACTTTGGCCGCAGGTTCTTCATAGATCCAATGACTTTAGGCAGGCATTGTTCAGTATACCACTTAGCTGTGACTGTCTTCTGCGTGTCCAAAACGACACGTTCCACAATTCCACTCGATTTGAAAAATACAGCTATCATTTTCTTCTTTACAGATCGGGATTTTCTGACAATTACGGGTGTGTCGTCATCATCAAAGACCCAAACTTTGTTTTGAGCCTTGGTCGGCAGATCGTAATAGTACAGCCAAGTCTCGTCACCTGTCACGATTTTGTTCACACACCGAGATTGTCCCTTATCAAACTTTTTTAACATCTCCCGGCACCAAGTCACACGACGTGTCATCTGCTCTTCAGTCAGTTGATGCGGCACCCAGAGAGAATAACTAATGAATAACTGAGCCCATCTACTTGGCGCGGCGGCTACTATGCACGTATGAACATGTCTCAACATGCAGCAACAAGCAGCTTCCTGTGATTCATTGTTGCGTCATATTGCAAAACTTTCCTAGTACCCTTTGTATCTGCCGGTCCATACATTTTAACAGAGAAGTTCCGACTTCACTGAGCATACGCGACACTAACTATATCTGTTGGTCTGTGCTGCGAATTGTCACGGAGCATGCGCGCCACTCACTCACTATACACTGGCAATGTACTACGTACGCGCAGTATTTTATTTTTGTTTTTTCTTTTTCAGAAAGAATAAAAAACAATTTTCTGACTACATAAAAGAATTTGATTTTTTTTTTGTGATTGTGCTACACAATCACAAGGGGCATCTCCCTGAAAGGTTCCTCTCCTGATGGAGATTGCCGTGGTTGTGATGTTTTCGAACTTAATGGTGGTACTCCATTTCGCCATCGTTTCTCCTAGGACATTTGTAACTATCTGATTGACTTTGTAGATGTTCAGGGCCTCTATTAGCCAGCTATAAGGCACGGAGTTGAAGGCCCTGCAGTAATCGATGTAGGCTGTGTACATTTTACAGCGCTTCTTGTAGGCTTGCTCCATAACCACTGCATCTATGGTTAATTGCTGCTTTCATTCTTTGCTCAGCCGTGTGCATCCTTTCTGCTGTTCGGCCATTATGCTCTGGCTCTCCAAGTGTTCTGATATCTTCCTGGTTTTGCAGCTTGTATCTTCGTCTTTAGGCTTTAGACATGTAATTCCTTGAGTGGGAAACTTTGGGATTGTCTCTAGGTGCCTTAACATTCGGGTCAACTGCTCTGCTAGGTGTTTGTGTGTGCAAATGAGCTTCTTGTACCAATAGTTGTGGACGTTATCTATTCCTGGAGTTCGCCAGTTGTGAGAGTTCTTGATCGTCTGTTTTTCTTCTCCTTCCCGAATTTCCCACCCTCTCGTTTCTTCTACGTCCTTGACTATCTTGCATTTTAGTTCTATCTTGCGTTTTAGTTCTATCCAGGTGGCTGGGCTATTATGTCTTACTTCCCTGCTCCACATGTTTCCCCAGAACTCCTCAATCGTCTTCTTCTTGGGTTGTCCGTTCCCTTCTTTCCCATCTTGTCTGAGATTCCTGTAGCAGCCTCTTTGGCCCTCATCGAAGATTCGCTTTTTTATTTGCCTCTGAGAGCTCTCTTTCTATCAGCGTAGTCTCTTGCTGAGTACAAGGAGATTCTGCTTCAATCTGTCCAAGTACTCTCCTGTTATCTGATTTTTAGTCTCCTGTCCTGTTTGCTGTGTACACTGTCGCTCTTGAGGATGCTGTTCACTTTTCCAATTAATTTCTTACTCTTACTGTCACGTTGGTACTGGGTCAAATTGGCCTATCTTGACTGTTAATTCTTCTATCGTCTGCTGAAGTCCTCTTTCCCCAGCTGGTGGTTCCTTCTGTTTTCGGTTCGTTTGCTGCTGGTCTCTCGTTTCTCTTCCATTAATCCTCGTGGCTGCTAATGCAGCACAATACATGGCTGTGTTGATGGCCTCCAGTGTTGCTACATTGCTGTCGATATTATGTAAGCATTCAGGTGGTTTGTGACTCCACAAGGTTCTATTCGGCCTCTGCTTCGGTATCACATGAGTCTTTGTGGAGGTCCATTCCTTCGAGTTCTGTTAGAGCCTTCTTCCACTCGTCATCTATTATGCATTTCATAACCTTGTCTCTTTCCACTTCAGTTGCTGTGGGTTTCATTTCTTCTTGCTCTTCCTCCTCTGGTTTGGTGGTGGCATGTTCTTCCTCCTCTGGTTCCGCATTCTTTATTCTTTGTAGTTGATCGCTCACGACCTTGATTTTTTCCAAATTTCCAGGAGCTATCAGGTTCTTCGTGATGATGGTCCTTCTCTGATTCGCTGTTCGGTGACCTAAATTTCTGGTTGTTATTATTATTATTATAGCTCTTATATTATTTCTCCCTGATTGGGGGTTCCACTTCGTAACGGGTATTGTTACCAAGTACATAGGGTGGTTGTTGGTATGCCTGGCGTTATTGTTAGTCGAGGAGCTCTCTGACTATCCGACAGGCGTTCAGGATTGCGACTTTCTGGAGTTCCTTCTAGTTGTTCGCTGGGAGAAGACCTATTGCTGCTAGGCTGTTATGTAGGGACTTTGGCACCATACCTGGTTGACACGATGATCGGGATGGTCGTTACTTGTTGCATATGCCACATCTCTTTTATCTCCTGTCTTAGGTTCGTGTACTTCCTGATTTTTCCTCATGGATTTTCTTCAGGTTGCCAGTGTTGGGTACCGCTATATCAATCAGATAGGTAGCCTTTTCCTTCGTATCCACAAGGGATAAGAAGGAACGATGCCAACTAGCCTCAGAAATAATCCAACACATCACTGCGGGGTGTAGGGTGATCACTCAGACTGAGTACACTCATAGACACGACCAGGTAGCCAGGATAATACATTAGAATCTAGCAAGGAAATACCAGTTGATCGAAGAAAGTGTACCGTACTACAAGTAGAATCCCCAGGCAGTACTAGAACCCCAACCCACAAGCTGTACTGGGACCCTGCCTTAATAACGGATAGGACAATTCCGCACTACATACCGGACATAACAGTATAAACTATTTTATTCATTATAGGCCACCCGACTAATTAAATTCATCTATCGTGCTGTGTTATATGTTTGTTAATTGCAAGTTCTATGGTCGATTTGTCTGTTTACTGGAAGAAAAACTTTGTGGGGGAAAACCTTGCTATCTACGCCTGAGACCGACTAACTCAACCACGGAGTGAAAAAAGTCCAATAAAGATCCTCGCGTCATCGACGGGATTCGAACCCGGCCTTTTCCACCCGGTGTGGGGAGAACGGTGGCAATACCACATGTGCTACCCACGAACACACACAACGATATACTGTGGTGCCATAGCAGCGACTGATATTAATAGAAAAGAAATGAGAGACTGAAACAAAAAGCAGCAGAAGTGCCACTAAGTAGGGAAAGACGACTTCAGCAGAAGATAGAGAATTAAGATTAAAGATAGGCCAATTGACCCAGTACCAATGGATCATTTGGCCTATCTTGACTCTTAATGGCCCGTTGGTACTCGGTCAATTGGAGTAAGAAATTTATTGAAAAAGTGAAGAGAATCCTCATGACACACAGCACCCACAGCAAACATGAGACAAAAATAAAATAAAAAACCTGGACACACTGAAACAGATCCTTCTCGCGCTAATCAAGAGACTACGACGATACAAAGATAGCTCCCAGAGGAAAATAAATAACCGAACCTTCGATGAGAACCAAAAAGCATTCTATAGGAGACTCGGGAAGAGGGGAATGATGAAAACGGATCACAAGAGCAGAAGGCAATCGAGAAGTTCTGGGGAAAGCATATGAAGCAGTTTACTAAGTATGCAAAGGAGCTTTTTGTCCGACGCAGGACATTAATTGCCATCCACAGAGAGCACTAGCATGGACCTTACTGATGCATGCCACGGATTGACTATATGACTAAACTGATCGGAAATCGACAAAATGACCTGACATAAATGCCCAAAAAAATAAATACTTCTAATGAGAGTCAACTTAAAAATGACAACACCCGACTTACAAACCTCGACTTGAAACTGCACCTTGAAAATAACACTTACTGGACAGCATAGTGTAGGGACCCATTGGTAACCGACATGTACTACTATCAAATTACTGACTAGAAACAATGACAGTGAAATCAAACTGTTAGCTGACAGACACTGACATGGACTTTTTAAATGTACGCCATGGAACTGACTATATGGCTATACTCTAAACTGACCAGAAACTGACAAACTATTTGGAGGAACTGACAAAATAATGAAGCTTCCAATCAGAGACACAGGAAATTTAAACCAATGGACTTGAAAACCCTAGACTTAAAATTGCAGCCTGAGAATAACAACACCTACCGGATGGATCAATACCCTCAGGACCCACTGAGAATTTGCATATACTGCTACCAATTACTGTCTTGAAATAATTAGAGTGAAATCAAACTGTTCGCTGACGACCTTACCTTTGTTGACCTGGAGCGATCTTACAAGGACAGATGTGTCGTACTTCGGTCGGGAGCCGGCACAGCCACTGAAGATGCACCATGTTGTCCTTGAGAAATGGAAAATTAGACCATCAACTCCTAACTGTGACTTAGTTCTATTAGAAGCAATTAAACTAGAACTGACCTCTCCAGACAATGGCCATTGATAAGGCAAGGAAGACTCAAGAAACACCCGGAGGAGGCAAAATAACACTAAATGCAAGCCTTCTGAATGTACTTCTTGTCTGGGATAATGGATACATTATCTGACAGGGATTGTTGACATTGGCGACCTCAACGGTGCGCTCTAGCCCAGTTCACTTTTAATCTCCATCCCTTCCCCTCCCTGCTCCCCTCTTTTCTCCTGGTGGTGCTTCGGCAATCAAATATTTCCAACAACCTACACAACAGCTTAAGGTTATATCTGAGGATGTTGGCACTCCTCAGAGTGCGGGATTTAAAAGTTATTGCAAACCCAAAATGGGTAGGATATACTACTGGCACCTATCTAGGTGCGGGACCGCTGGCACAGACCACAGTGCTGGATCTACAGGCACTATGCCATTGGCAATTACAAATGGGGCATTTACAAATGGTGTGCAGTGATATAGACTATAAAATTTATATCATTCTACCTCATAGTATGAGGCCTTTGCCCTTAAATATTTTATAGTCACTGCACGCAATCAGGCATCTCTCATATTGTGAAATTATACTTCATAACTGGGTTGTCACTATTGCAACACCATGGTACCTGTCGTACCCACAGGAGAAGCCAACAAGTTTTGAAACGGTGTCGTCTGGGTGGTGGTATCCGCTGGAAATAAGTAACAGTAACCTTCTTCATTGGTGAAGTGTTACTTATTCGAGGTAGTACAATACCATGGCAACTCGTTGTGAATATGAGATATGAGATATAACCAAAACGATGCCAATTTAATTGATTAATTTAACTACTTTGTTAGATGGCTACGTTAAAAATGTGCTTTTGCACTAACCTATATGTTAGTCAATCTACCTTGTAGCATGAGGCCTTTACCCTTAAATATTTTATAGTCAATATCATAACGAGAGCGTTCTCTTTGAAATTTCCCCCTTTAGTCTCTTAAATAATTAGCATTAGCATTACATTAGGATTAGTAGAGGCATATGATGCAAGAAAGCAAGCTTATACAGCATCAGCCAAAAAAAAAAAAAAAAACACTCCCATTTCAGCCCTCCGTTCGTTCGAAATACCTGTCCAGCTGAGCCTTAATTTATTTATGCTATCAACTTCCACAACAAGGGATGGAAGTAAGTCTGTTCCACCAACCAACTACCCTCTGGCTAAAGGCAAATTTCTGCACATCTATCCTACTTCTGTCTTTCCTCAATTTGAATTTATGCCCTCTCAGGTGATTATTCAGAGCAAGAGGAAGAATCCCGTCAGCATTGAGCATGCTCAAACCATTCAAGGCTTTATACACCACTGTCAGATCACCTCCCCGGTGCCTAGTCTCCAGACACTATAATTTGCAAAACTTAAGCTTTCTTTGTAAGAGCAACCCTTTGTTCCATTCACTAATCTTGTTGCCCTTCTCTGTACTCGCTCCAGCAGCTCTACATTCTTCTTGAAATGAGGCCTCCAGACCTGAATACAGTACTCAAGTTGTGGCCCGACCATTGCCACAAGGGAATAATCACCTCCTTATCCCATCTAGAAAAATTCCTATATATCATGAACAAGACACTATGAGCTACTCTTGCAGACCGTCTGCACTGCTCAGAAAACTTCATATCTGCTTACACAAATACCCCCAGGTCCTTTTCGTTCTCTACCACTGTCAGTGTAGTACCACAGAGTTGATACGTTGCTCTGGGGTTACTGTTTCCCATATTTGGTATTTTACATTTGTCAATGTTAAACTTCATTTGTCACCTCTCAGCCCATCTGCTCAACCTTTCCAGATCCTGTTGCAGCAGCATACTGTCAGTAGCGTCCTTAACAATCCTGCCAACCTTTGTATCGTCTTCAAACTTGGACATTAAGCTTGATATACCATCATAAATATCATTTATAAATACAGAAAACAATAATCGAACCCTGAGGGACTCCACTAATAACATTAGTCCACGATCAGCAGTGTCCATTGATACCACTCTCTGTCTTCTCCCCCTCAACCATCCCTTTATCCATAGCAGCAATTTGCCTCCAATGGCGCACTGCTCCAATTTGTGCAGCAGTCTTCCATGTGCAACAGTATCAAAAGCCTTTCTAATAATGTTAGCTACATATATTATTAATTTAAATCAGAAACTTTATTAAAAGTTTCATAAAAGTTGTGAAACCAACTATAGCTGTGAGTTATTTTTTTTAGAATATCATCTACCGTTCTCCAAATATATTCAGTGGTAATTAAAATAGCGAGATAAAAAAAAAATAAAAAAATAATAAAAACGATGGAAAACTGAGTATGTCGTACTCATTCCACCTTTAATGCAGAAATAGGTTTTACGTTGGTTTAATGAATCGGTTTGGTGCTATGAATATGCTGATTAGCTGATATTTTTATTTACTGAGTTTTTTTGTTAAAAATTTAAGTAGTATTATATTAGCATTAAGTATTTAAATAGTTATTCCCATGAAGTTTGGAGTCCTAACCTTCTTACAACTTCCTTAAACATTGCTGGTGACACCATGTGTGAAATAGAAACATGCTTAATTCGAGAGCAAGAGCTGTCGAATTTCCATTTATTTCGGAAACCAGGTATTGTAATAAATATTTATATAATAAAAGTGCAAGTAATTAGTTGAACTGTAAGAATTATGTAATATTGTATATTTGAAGTGACTGTCATATGATGATCAAACGTGTTAAGTTTAGTGTTTTAATTTTGAGTTATTAGAGTTGTTCAAAATATTTCCTTATGTATTTAAGACATTCTGAATGAAATAGAATGCAGTGATTTTCGTTATAGTTGTGGATAATTATTGATTGGTTCTTTCCCAGGCATTTTCTCCACGTATTTCAACACTTTATATAGTTATTACAATTTACAAGTAATAAAATCAGAGAAATAAAATAAGTGTACTGAGGCTGATTGGAAGCCGTGTTTGTATTTGATTGTAGATTCCTGTTTGTTTTTTTCTTTCGCCTATTTTATTATTATTTTCTTTTTTTGTCCCCCGAATATGAGATAGGATGCAGAGACAGTTTGGAAAAGCAAGTGTACATCAAACTGTGGGGGATATCACAAAAAGATGAGGCCCAATACAGTGATTCCATTGGCAATGAGTTTTGGCCTGTTTTAATTACCAGAAAATTAATATTTTCATGTAAAAATATTAAATAGCATGTCATAAAGGAATGTTATATAATTCAGGAACAAAATATAAATATTAATCTTCTGTCACTCATGCCTTCTGTTGGCATCTTTGAGATGCCGATTTTTGTTTTTAATTTAAAAAAAATTAATTTTTATCTTTTTTACTGATTTGGTGTATTAATTATGATTTGCTAAAGTCAGTTAAAAATATTGAAAGAAAATAAACAAGAGAAACCAATATAATAATAATGTTTTTGTGGTATTTCTTAAAATTTTACAAGGTTGTTTTTCCCTTGAACTGAAATACAGAAGCCATAGCTATTGTCATTGTGGCTCTCATAAAATGCAGCTTCTAAGGAAATGCAAAAATAAAGCTCAAACTGTTCTAGTATGCTGGAGCTGCAGGTGCTTCATTCCTTAGACTGAATCATTTTTTATCTTTTTTTTGTCTGTCTGATGTTATTTTCTATGTCTTATAATTTTATTTAAAATGAAAAACATATTTACAAGATTTACAAACACAAAACAAATAAGTATTTTTGCAGTAAAAAAAAAAATATATTTTTAGCCATAGATTTTATTTGTTGTTATAATTACAGTAATTTTTATTAGTAGTAGTATTATTATTACTAGCCATATAGTGCAAGGAAGCCTGAGGCTTACACTGCACCAGCTTAAAAAAAATTTCCAAAATTACCCAGAGAGAGAGAAGTAGAAGGGAATTGCCAAGAAGAGAAGAATGATGATATCCAGATCAGAACCCTGGGTGTGCCAAGCCCATACTCACCAGATGTGAACCCCTGTGGTTAATTTTATTACAAATCAAATGGCTGTGTTAAAGAAAGGAATTTGTTTCAATGAAATAAGCATTAGTCAGATTGCTATGATGCATGTCATTCAAATTGTTGACATTCAAATCCAGTTCTTTTTCATTTGGTATTCAAATCCAGTTCTTCATTCTGCATTCAAATTTGACTACTTCATTGAATTTTTCCACTCTTCATTCACATTCAACCACTTCGTTGAATTTTTCCACTCTTCATTCATATTCGACCACTTCTTTGAATTGTTCCACTCTTCATTCACATTCGACCACTTCTTTGAATTTTTCCACTCTTCATTCACATTCGACCATTTCGTTGAATTTTTCCACTCTCATTCACATTCGACCACTTCAGTTCAAATATACACATTTATGCTACTCCAGTGTTCTGTACTTATAGTAATAAAAGTATATGGAAGAAAAAACGCCAAAATATGAATTGTATACATAATTTGACAAAGTGGTACTAGTTTATAGATGATTATGAACAAGTTTATCATGTATTCAGTGTATCTGTATGCAAACCATCATTCTCACTACACAGAATGATTTTATGTCTGGTTTAGTGTGATATGCTCCTCTGCATCTTAATTGTTATGTTCTAAAGCATCATTTACAGCTTCCTTTAGTCTTTCATTGGAATCATAATAATTTATCCGCCCCCCCAGGTGGCAGATGACACTCATCAATTTTTGTGCAGTTTCACCACTTTGCTTATTGGAAACTTGAAATGCTGAAACCCTTGTTTAGTCACCAGAGCAAAGTTTCTGGCATCCCCCCTCCCTATCTCCTTCAACCCATGCATGGTACTAAATACTATAGGTTTTGATATCTTTTGTGTTTGGGGTTTTCATAAAAAAAAAAAAAAATCTATATAAATGCCTCCAAGGCTATCTCACACAAAGAACTGTTGTAGTTTGAGCCCCCTTCTGCCAGTGACTTACCAAGTTCTCTGTGGCTGCCCACAGGGCTCAGTTCTTGTTCCCACGTTATGGAACATAATCCTTGACGAATTCCTGAACAAAGACCTTGGCAATGTCTGCACTTGGGCGTATGCCATGACTTAGTCCTGATGCTGGCCACTAACAGGAGGGCTCAGCTGGAGGCTTCTGCCAACGGGGCCTTGACCACCCTGCAGGACTGAGCCAACCACAATCCTCTCCATTTTGCTAACAGACTTGTTCCATTCTTCTGAGAGGATCACTTGCTCCAACAAGACCTCCACAAATAAAAATTCAGGGCACTACAATTAAACTAGAGAATCAGATGAAATATCTAGGTGTCCTAGACAAGAACTTAAGCTTCCTTCCTCATCTCACCTACATCCAGAAGAAATTAAAGGATTATTTGGCCCTGGTGGCCCTGTAGCATGCCAGGAGTGGGGCTTGAAGAAAAGAATCCTCTCACTATTCTACAAGGCAGTGTTCATCCCTACCATCACCATACACTTTTGGCATATGGTTTCACAGAGCTACTATAGTTGCCAATAAAAAGAAGCTGGAAACTATTCAACAATCTATTTTGCTTACCATTACCCGAGCCTGCTGCACCATCAGCACACATGCCCTGCAAATGCTGGTGGGCATCCTACTCTTGGACCTTGGTGGAAGAGCATACCGCAGTCATTCACTGTTGTATGCTCTTCCACCTGAGCAAAGGAAACTATCACCTGCATGGGCTTTACCACTGACCCTCTCAACAATCACAGCATGGAAAAGAAATGACTGCTCACCTTCCTACAGCAGGCTTGGCAAACGAGATGGACCGAATCCACGAAAGGCTCAATAACCTGGAAATTCATTCCTCACATTCATAAGACGTACCCCAGGTCACTGGCATGGTTCTTTCCTTGCCTCCTGACTACATACTTACTAATTGGTCATGGCTCCATCAGAGCAAAACTCACCTCCCTTGGAATAATAGACAACCCTCTCTGGCATTGTGGTCTCCAGGAGTTCTGGGACCACTTATATTTGATTTTTGATTGTCCCCTGGATGAGGACCTCCAATGTATACTCATCTCACAGGTTCATTACCTCCCCAAAGACAGGACCTCTTTGCCAAACGCAAAACTTTCCCAGTTAACCAGTCAACGGTTGCCTCTCATTTTAAAAACTGATCTACAATGGGTAAAATTGTTGTTTCTTTGATTTTCTTCCAGATCCTTCTAATTACAGTCCCTCTTTGACATCTAGCAACAGTCAGCCATCATGTTGACATTCCGTCTTCCCTGGTACCTCACCTCCAAGTCTTTAATATTCTGGTGAAATCGCTCTGTTCTTCACTAACGCCTCCTAGATTTTCTGGGAAGTAGTCGATGTGGGAGAGCAAAAAAATGTACCTTGACTTGCAGCCCAATTTCTTTTTCAACATATTTTCAGCTGTATTCTTGTAGTCTGGATCCTTGTTGTTCCCTAAGAAGTTCTCAACAACAGATCTGAAGCTAATCTATGCCTGTTTTTCTCTTTTATTCATAGTTCCCTCAATATCTCAGGCCCTCATCAGTTTTCGAATTTGAGGTCGAACAAAAATACCTTGTTTTAGCTTCTCTTGAGTGATCAATGGGAATTTAGTACGAAGGTAGTTGAAGAAAGAGCTCTCCTGAGGTAAATCTTTCACAAAACTGTTTCATCAAACCCAGTTTAGATGTGCATGAATGGAAGGGGGACAGTTTTGGGGTCTACCAGTGGCTTATGAACTATGTTCTTTGAATCAGGAAACAAACTGCCCCTCTTTTGCCACACCTGATACCCCAGTGCTTATTCCTTGCCTGACTGTCCTACTCACACAAAAAGCAAGGCATTTTTGTGTAGCCAGAATGCTGTCCAAGTAACATGCCTATCACTTTATAGTCAGCACAGACCAACCACACATGTTCTTCATACTTAATATTTATCAACAACTTATTCAAGTTCTCATATGGTTCTTTCAAATGCACATAGTCAGCTACTGGAATTGACCCATATTTATTTCCATTGTAGAAGAAACATACCTTTCGAGATCATTCTTAGCATTAGTAGAAGCATTTGATGCAAGAAAGCAAGCTTATGCAGCATCAGCCAAAAATTAAAAAAATAAAAATAATAATAAATAACCACTTCCACTTCACCCCTCTGTTCGTTCGAAATACCTGTCCAGCTGAGCCTTAAACTTATTTAGGCTATCAACTTCCACAACAAGGGATGGAAGTCTATTCCGCCAACCAACCACCCGCTGGCTAAAGGCAAATTTCCTCACATCTATCCTACATCTGTCTTTTCTCAATTTGAATTTATGCCCTCTCAGGTGATTATTCTGAGCAAGAGGAAGAATCCCATCAGCATTGAGCATGCTCAAACCATTCAAGGCTTTATACACCTCTATCAGATCACCTCGCTGGTGCCTAGCCCCCAGACACTGTAATTTGCAAAACTTAAGCCTTTCTTCTTTAATGTGTCAATAAAAAGTCTTCACTGTGTAGGGTTGTAACCAATTCCTAAATAGTTCATTGTCATTTATATTACTGCAGAAAACCATAGAATCATTCTCAGAAAAGTAGGGGGCTATTTCTCGTTCTCTGTGTTTGTATTATCCGAAAAACATCCTAGAAGCATGCTTTTTGACTTAAGTCTAGAATCAATAAGGAGTTCTGCAGGTTCCTTTGGTAAATTTAAATCTCATACCAGATCATTGAGTTCGTGCTGTGAAAACAGTTGAAGGCTGGATTCAATGTGTCCAGGTGTGTAGACTTCAGTTTCATCTTCAGAAGCCTCAGCACTCTCTCTGTTGCTACATTCTCCAATATAAGTGGAGGGCATGGAATTGGCAGATTATATCCATATGGGAATGATCTAATGGCAGATGGAATATTAGGATACACAGTGCTCTCCTCTACTCTACATTAACTAAGCAAAAGTCATCACAGTGGTTTGTAGGCTCTTGCCAAACCATGGGAATTGCAAATGGCATAGCTTTCTTTTTACCATTTTTTCCACAATCTCAGTGTAGGTTCAACACAGGTTCAGCAAACTTTGTGGAATCCATTGTTTATCTTGGTCACAGAGTTTCACTCCAAAATAAGCTCAATATGCATTTTTTACAAATTCTGTAATATACTGTCTTTGCTTGAGGACTTCAGAACTTCCACAAATAAGACAAAGTAAGTTCAGATTGTTTAAACGCTTGCATGAAGACATTTTACTCACTTTTCAGCACAAGTTTGACACAATAGCTTCAAAAATAAACTGAGCTTATGCTGATAAAACACTGATGCTTGGAGCTCTCAAGGTCAAACGACTAAAAGCCGTGTTGCCAACATGCAAAGATTTAGTTCACAGATTCCCAGCATTTACTCATAACTAATACATTCAGTAATACAACTCATGATATCAACTTAAGTGATTGGGAAAGAAGCGGTATGTGATAGAAAAAAAAAACTAATAACATTTCTGAAATCCACATAGAAAACTTAGTTAAAAACTGCCATTAGTTTACAAACATCGAAAATCATGCCAAGTAGTGTAATCAGTTCAAATGAAAATCTTTGTAGAAGGGGAACATAAAAAGCAATAATTGGGTTGATAATCCAAAATCTTTCCAAGAATGGCAGTTTTCTTTCAATCAAATTAAACAATGTGCTTTCTGTAGCAATCTGCCAATGAGCATGCAAAAAAGTATAACCACAAATGACAAAAGGTTATCTTTACTTTGCCAATTTTTTTTTGGAAAAAAAGCAAGAAATAGTTTAAAATATGGAATTTTAAAATTCTTAATTTTGACAGTACATCGTAGCAGTAGTAGCAGTGGCATTTGATGCAAGAAAGCAAGTGTATGAGCTTATGCAGCATCAGCCAAAAAAAAAAAAAAAAAAAATCACACCATTCCCTCCAAATGCCTGTCCAGTTCCTCCGTAAATTTATTCAGCCTATCAACTTCCACAACGACAGATGGAAGTTTGTTTCAGCAATTAACCACCCGCTGGCTAAAGGCAAATTTCCGCACATCTAATCTACATCTGTCTTTTCTTAATTTGAATTTATGCCCCCCTTAGGTTCGTAATCTGAACAAGTGGAAGGATCCCATCAGAATTCAGCATGCTCAACCCATTCAAGGCCTTATATACCTTGTATAATAAGATCAGAATATATTAGTAGAGATAACAGTCTTGCTATCAAAAAAACAGCTAAAAATAAGGGCTTGTGAGTAGCTGTGTGTTTTTTTTCACTGACATGGTGCTATAAAGAATTTGACCAAACTTTTTCCAATTAATGATGAAAATTGAAAATGAATATTAATACTGGATGCATTCTGAAATTCTCATTTATTTTCTTGATAATAGATATTTAAATCACAGCAGCAAGCAGCAATGGAGGGCATCTCTGAAAAAACATAGACTGCACTTGAAATGACCAAACTCACCAGTGATAATGTAGTACCTCAAGAAATGTAGGCATTTAAAACTTTCTCTTTTTTGATGACCCTGTAGAGTATCAAATAGAATGTCAAACATGTTTTTTTTTTTTTTTTGTAATAATCCTTCATGCGTTTTAATTATATCCAATATGATAAAGAAAGTCATTACATTTTGTAAAAGTTTCATAAACCAGTTAAATTATTTTCCCCTTTATCTAAACATTTTTGTAAGTACTGGTTGATTCTAAATCAAAGAAATTTAATACTGTAAGTATAAATTAGTCTCGTATAGTTGTCAGAGATGAGAATGGGTTTGAGGGAGGTTATACAGGCTTAGGTAAAGTATGAAATGCATTTGGCTAAAATTTTAAGAATTACAGTAATCACATTAATGCTGTTCACTGACAGCATTACCGCCATTGATGATATTAGAAAATGTCTGATAAGCTAAATAATTTTTGCATTGACATTTTCATTATGTTAATGTTACTGGGTTATCATATATACAATTTAATGTCCCAGATGAACTGTCCATTTGGCAGTAGTTTCAGCATGTTTTGCCAATACGTGTATATTTTATTTCAACATAATTCCTTTTGTTAAAGATAATACTGAAAGTAGCAATCCCTAACTTAGAAGAAAATATGACAAAATGCACAACTGAGCTCCTTTCTATATGAGAAGCATGGGAAGAGGTGTATTAAGAATTGTACCTCGCTGACTTAAATATATGTCAGAATCTCTAGACGCACCAGTGATGTTCTGTTAACATAGTCTAGAGAAGCATATCATTTACATTGGGTTTTGGGGTACAGGGGGCCCCTGTACCTCAAAATCGGATAATGAATACTCTACTCCCTGGTAATCAAGTATTCATTATCAGAGTATCACAGTTATGAGGTTGCAAATAATATATAAAAACGAAAACAAAAAATATAATAGTATCTATGTACTTTGTTTCAAATTACATTGAAGCACTCCAATACACACTTGACTATTTCTGCCCTGCTCTTCCTGCGAGTGTCCTGGTGACTCAACAACTCCTACCCATGGTCAATTTCTTGTTTACTGTTGCTTGTAGTAGACTTTACTGATATTTTCAATAATTTTTACGTTAAGTGAATTCTTAGTTTTTCTTATTTTTATTAACCATGTGTTCAAGTCAAAATGCTAATGATAAAACATCACAAAAAAAAAAGACAGAGTAAAAGTTAAAGTTTAGATATTAAATTAGAAGTTATACGTCATAAAAGAAGTGGAAAACAAGTAATCATTATTGCACGTTCCCTTGAGATCCAGAAACAACAATGCACACCATCCTAAATAATGAAGGAGATATCGAAACAAGAGCAGAGGATATGATTTGGCATTCTGAGGTTAAATTGATGAAAAAGGAGTGTACTATTAAATGTTATGGAAAGACAACTAGTGACCTGGATAGAAGACCTGTATCAACAATGCACCCCTGTAAACTGAGCGCTCATACAAGAAAAGTCCTTAAGCTTATATGAGAATAACACACATTATGAAAATTTGGTCCCCAGTTTAAGTGGATTTGTTTTAAGTGGAATTTTCTGGAACAAGTTATCCTCAGATAACAAGGACCCCCGTATATAAAGAATACTAAAAAAGTATATTAGTAAAGAAATTTGGGATTAAATGTTTAGATAGCAATCTGTTTATTTTTCTATTAAAAATAATTGTTACTGATTTTGACTTGCACATTAAGTATTGAAATTTTCTTCAGTTTTACTTATTTATTTATTTATTTATTATTTTTTTTCAGCCCTGAAAAAGAACGCGGTCGCCTTTTATTTTCTTTAAAAAATACAGTGGAAGGTTTGTTAGCTAACTGTTCAACCAATGTATGGAATACTTATGGTGGTCTTTCACGATTATGCACTGATGTTGAGAATATACTCAACCATGGTTTACGTACTTCAGAGGTTAGAAATTTTAAAATCTTTTGTTCATGTCTATAAGTGAAATAAATAATTTGTGCGCTAAAAAAATAGGAAGTAAGAAAATTTTATTGTTTTTAGTACTTAATTTTTTTAGAAATTTGATCGGTGTAACTATATCCGAACAAGTCAGTTTCTGATTTGGGTATCATCTAAAATTTAGGTGTACAATGAAATTGCAGACATATTAATAGCAAAAGTGATATTAAAAAAAAAAACATGTTATGTTGTTCAGTTTTATTTCATTTAGTATAAAAATTAAATTTGAATATCCATTCATGGTTAACCATTTTATTGTATTAGACAAAAATACTTATGTCCACATGATGCTTGACAGCAGTAAGGGCAACCTGTGTGAAAGAATGGCTACTTCAACCTTAGTTTGTTATAGTGGTTCACTCAGCCTAATTGAACCAGTCCAGGAAACAAGAAGAAAATAGAGAAAAAGGCAACGATGAATAAAGTTATGTTATGATGAGGTTGAGAAAATCAATTAGGTCAAATGGTAATATCTGATTTCACCATTTGAACTATTTTACCATAGTTCAAAATGGTGATATCAGATATGCTGCTGCCACAGTTCAATATGAGAGATCAGGGCCAAGCATTTTTTTTAAACAAGCTTTTATTTGTTATGTAATTTTTCCTAGAATTCAAAAATATCTCTGAAGTTCTTACTGAAAGTGAATACAGTAGATTAGCAGTTATCTGCATACCAATCATCTAAAAATTCAATTGTCCAAAATTTTTTGGCTTTTGTTTTCCCCTCCTAATTTCGCCCAAAGGAACTTAGCAGTTTGCACAGACACATCAGACTTCTTGTATTTTTAATATACATGTTGCTCTTTAAGTTTTTATTTGTATTGTCTCTCAACTTGAATTTGCATAGTCCCACAACTTTAACTGAATTGTATACAAAGAAAACAGATTTTCTCTGTACAATTCAATTTCTGTCTGTAATAAATTCTTTGGACATTTCAATAGCAATACACAACTAAAGAGACAAAGTGCACATTAGCTATATGATTATCACTCAGTGGTTATCACTTTTTTTTTGGCAGATGAGAAATTAGTTTCACCATTAATTATACTAATTTTAATCAAACAAACCTGAAAATGAAAGACATTATGTACCTATTATGAATATACCTCATTAAAACATTACTAGCTGTTGGCGAAGTGTTTAATGAAGTTCATGTTGCCACTATATGTGCCAAATCACAAGAGGAATTCAATACAATCCAATTGATGGATTTGAAGAAAATATAGAATCTTGTAACAGAAAGACCAGTATCTTTCAAGCAGAAAAACACCGGCAATTATTTTAACATGATATAAGTATGTACAATGTGTAATGCTTAAATCATAAATGAAAATTACTGTAATTTTCTCCCATTAACTTTTTTTTCTTATTTTTCTTTTATACTCTAGATAGACTGCATTTAAAATCAATTATGAAGAAATAAACTATTTGAAACACCCTCATTCCTGGTGGTTTTGGATAATCAGGATTCTGCTGTATTTACAACGATCACGTTAGAAGTTTCCTGTATCTGTTCAGTACATGCAACAAACAAGCAATCAGTAGAAACAAAATGCCACAACAACCCACATTTGTGTTCTACTCATCACAATTTCAGACAGATGGCAGTCAATTACTGAATTATGATTCTTTAGAATTAATTATTGGTATGGGGGGGGAGGGGTGTTGCATCTTGTCAGTGGTAAGTGGCACCACGTTCCAGCAGTTCAGGTTGTTTTAATGCAGTGAATATATGTAATTTTACATATAACAGGCATAATATGCCACATTAATGGTGGCATAGTGTGGTCATTATTTGCTCATTGTTTTTTTTAAACTATAGATGGCAGCGTCATATGTGAAGTTGTTTGTTCATTACTTTTTTGTAATGTATTAGGATTGTCTGATGATGCATAATTCAGTAATTGACTGCCATCTGGCAGTCAGTTACTGAATTATGATTCTTTAGAATTAACAAGGGCATGTTTTCCTGAAGAAAGTGGTCCCTGTGGGTGCCCTGGTCTATATTTTATTCATTGTGGTTGTGGAACTCTTTGTTGGGTGTGAGAGTATATCTTCTCCTTTGATGGGGAGGTGTCTTAGTTTGTTCTTTAATTTTATGATTTAATTTTATTTTGAATATTAAGATATATTGGTAATTTGGCAGCAGATTGCACCCTTGCCAAGTGTAACTGATGCATTAGTATGTTATATTAATTCCATGGGTTGATAGTGTTTCTTTCTTTATGATGACCTGGAGATCACAACCATGTTCTTTAATAACTTCTATAGGGGCCAAAAAGAAAACACTAAACTATGTAACAAATACAGCAAGTGCCAGCAGTTTCAAGGAACATAGTATATAGGAACTTCATTTAATTCGAAATGAAATAAAATTAAACAAAATAAAATAAATAAGATAAAGCAGAATTCACCTTTAGCAGTACAAAAGCACAATCCCCAACCCAAGGAGATATGTTCACACGTACCAAAGAATGAGTGCCATTTTTATAAAAAATAGATATTTAATTAAATAAAGGAACTGGCAACTCACAAGTGCTATCTCTTTAAAGGGACATCAGTTCTTGTGAACTCGAAAAAAGGATTACATTTCAGCCATTGACTGCTGTACAGCAAAATGTCAATAGATGTCTATGTGATCCAAAGCAAACAGCCTAACAAAAAGAACTCAGAATTATAAAGTATGTTATCACAATCTATAGTTTAAATAAGCAAACATAACAGATAAACTGCAAATTTAAAATCTTAACTCAGTCAGCCAGTTTAAACTAAATGCAAATTAATGTTGGACTAAATCACAATAAGCAGATTTTAACATAACTTAATTAAAATGAAATAATTCAGTAAATTGAAACACAATGAAGAAAGGCAGACTATAGCCAGTGTAGCTTATGCACCATTTAACACACACACACACACACACACACACACACACACACACACACACACACACACACACACACACACACACACACACACAATGAAGAAACCAAGTTGTGATGATGAACATTCAAACAAAAAAAAAAGTGGGACAGAAGGAAAAATAGAAATCAAAGAAGGGGGGAGAACAACAGCTGTAACAAATTATTTTTGACACAGGTAACACAGTCCATTATATAATGGACTGTGTTACACCTGTGTCAAAAATAATTTTACTGTATGGACCAATGTGGTAATATCAGTAAGATTTATGTACAAGAAAACACTAAATAATTTTGAGGGTTTTTTTTTTTTATCCTTTGTTTTGTTTGGATTGTAGGGACATCCATTGACATTTTGCTGGATAGTCAGCGACTGAAATACAATTGTTCACAAGCACTGATCTTCCTTTGAAGGGGTAGAGGCTCTGAGTTTTTGATTCCTTTATTTAATTATTATATATTTATTATAAAAGTGGTACTTGTTCTTTGGTGACGGGCAGGGGATTGTGCATTTGTACTGCTGAAGATGAATGTTGCTTTGTCCTTTCTTTTCTTATTTTATTTTATTTAATTTTGAATATAGGTGGATTGGTACATGAGAGCAGAATTGCAACTTTCCAAGTTCAATCTTAACTGCAGCATAAATTTGCTATATTTGTTACACAGTTTAGTGTTTTCTTTTTCACAAGCCTTCATAACCACATTCTGTCTTCTGAATGCTATTATAGCTGTTAGAGATAATGTCAGTCTCTGTTCTTATATTCTTATAAGTAGATGAGCTCTAGTTGCTTATGTGCAAATGCGCAGTTTGTGACTAGCTTATTGGTTTGCTTAAATGAAATGAAAATATCTGGCTGTTTTACATCAGAGCATTAGCCCTTTTATAATTCTTGATTATTTTGATATTTTCTTTAATTGTTTTTAGTAGTTTGTATGGATTTCTGGAAATGTGACAGTTTCATTTTTATTGATGACTTTCTCAAAGAAATAGTGGACAATCAGATTAAAGTGTTTTATATTTTGCTTGATTTTTAATGCTTTCTTTCTGTCCACTTCCACCTTTTTATATACAAATTTCCACTCTGCATCAATAAATGGGTGCTGAACAGCTGCATTCTTGTTTCATCAGTTATTGTTATCAATTATGAGTTGCAAAATGGCAGCAATTGTATATGGGATTTGGCAGCCATATTTTTTCTTGAGTTCTAACAAAATCGGTGATGTAAATTGAATGCCAAAACTATGCTGAAGGAATACAAAAATTTACATTAATGTTACTGTAAAAAATTTAAATTAATAATTTTTAAAGCATTTTCAACGTCAGCAAGTTTGTACGAGTCGTAGACACAAATGAATTGCTGCTAATATCCCATGTGCAAAAGTCAGTCTTATGAATGTCATCTGAAAAGACATTGGACAAGATGTGAATTTAAAAACATTTCATAAGCAACGACAAAAACTTTAGAATGATGCTATAGAACATACAAGGGAGCATCAAAAATTGAGTGCCATAGTGTGACACCTTTGCAGACAGCAGGTATGATCCTTCTTTTAATACTGTATGGAAAAAGCCTGATATAAAATCCCATAATTTTAAGAGGCAGAATTTTTCTGGGGTTTTTTCCCTCACTTTGGCTGTGTTACCTGATCTTTGGTGTGTGCTCCCTCCCTTTCTAAAATGCTGGTTTTCCACCCAGGCAAACTAAAAATAAAATGCGGACAGTTAGAATATGGAATACACTGGTGGATCATGGCCTTAGTTGCTTTTATGCAAAAACAAAACAAACAAGCCACAGCAGTCTTGATATGTTATTTGCTATGCCCTAGACATGAGAAATTTTGAACATATATTGAACATGCCAATACATTTATTTTATCCTATAAAACATTTAATTATTTTATGAGATAAAATATAAAAGATGGCCAAATGTCTGCAATTTACAGCCCTGCCCACAGTAATGAGGATATGTATATTTTGACTGATGTAATGTGGTACACATTACTGTCACTTTGAGTATGAGATAAACAGTTGTTGCAACAAGGATTCTTTATTCTTCTAGTGCATCTTTTCTTTGGTCTTCCTACCTTTCTTTTCTGTTTTGATTTCATTTTTAAATTGTTTCTATTCCCTTATGTTTGTTCTACATATTCCAAACATTATAGTTTTAATGCTGGTATCCATTTTCTTATGTCCTATATATTTACATGGTTTTCAGATTTGAGTTCCTTATTTTATCCAGTTTGGTTTTTCTGTAATTTTTCTTAAATATGGTGAGTGCAATTTAAACAGAAAAGACAAACAGGATAAGGAGAAGTTAGGCCCTTAGCTAAGAGGTACATAATTCTAAAACAATACATCTGATTGATATGAGTTGACAGTGTAATGTTGAGTCATTGTAGTGCATAAGCACTGGGAAAACAAAACTGAAGTGTAACAAACAACTATATAGACAAATAGTGTGGACCAATAAATCAGAATATCTTGTCATGAGAGAGTTTAACTTTCCAGGTAAAGGAATGACCAAGTGGCAGTAATCCCACATCAATACACTATGATGAATTGAAGTGTGATTTATTTAAAGATATAACTATTATTAATGGTAAAGGGATTTTGCTTTTGCAAAGGTAAATGCAGTGGCCTTAGTTTTTAAATTCTTTTCAGTGGTACTAATTGATGTTGTTATCAAATGCTAAATGCTAAATGTGAAGTGTTCAGGGAAGTAATCATACATGCTACTAAGCTTTTTATACCAAGTATAAATTGATGTCAGATGAACTGATGAGATTTAGTGACAGAGGGAAAAAATGCAGATGATTATAAATTACAGTAGAATGTGGTTATCTGGAATAATTTGAAAAGCTGATCTTTCTTTTTTTTTTCTTTTTTTTTTATTAACAGTAGTACAGTAAGCGCCGGTTGTAGTGATCACGTTTGCAAATCGAATTTTGATTCTAATAAGCGAAAGATTGAGTTTACTACCCATTTATAACAGATTGTACAAACAACAAGCCCAATAAACAGAAAACTCAAAATTGTTTTTA
This sequence comes from Mastigoproctus giganteus, assembly GCF_048544385.1. Taxonomy (NCBI): domain Eukaryota; kingdom Metazoa; phylum Arthropoda; class Arachnida; order Uropygi; family Thelyphonidae; genus Mastigoproctus; species Mastigoproctus giganteus. Next base: position 59,689,328 of record NC_143580.1, read on the forward strand.
TTGTTTTATGGTTGTGCCCTCTAGAATTCTATGTGACCTTCAGAAATGTGCTGCAGAAAAATATCACAGAGACTACTGGGTTTTCTCGGAAACCACGAGTGAATTTCAGATTAGTTTAGCTCCAGATTCGGTACGAATAATATCTGCCCAAAACTCTGATTTTATTATTTTTCTCAATTTTTTAAGATAAAATGTGAACGAAAAGAAAATGCATAGTTTTAACCTTGCAAGAAAAAATAGAAATTATTAATAGAATTAGAAAAGGTGAAAATTTAGGGAATCTCTCCAAAGATTTTAATGTAGAGACTTCAACAATTTACAACATCAAGAAAATTCCCATTGCTATAACAGAATTTGTGTCGATTATGGATAGTGAAGGAGGATCTAGCAGGAAAAAGACTGTCGAAACTCGAAAATGCTGCTTTAACTAAAGAGTGCACTTTATTTGTGGTTTCTTCAGAAGTGAAGTTTAGGTGAACCAGTGTCTGGTCCAATGTTGTATGAAAATGCATTGGATTTTAATCGAAAATTAAGAGGTAATGAATATTTTAAGGCAAGCACAGGTTGGCTGAAAAACTGTAAACTGAGACACTGTGTACACGAACTAGATATTCAATGCGAGAAACTTTCTGCAGACAAATCGGCAGCAGTGTCATTGTAAGTTTGCTTCAGTTATAGCAAATTACGAGAAAGAAAAAGTTTATAACGTTGATGGAGATAGGATTATTATGGAAAGCATTACCGAGAAAAACCCTAGCCACTAAAAGAGAAATGCCCTCACCCGGTTTTAAGATGAGAAAAGAGCGAGTTACAATTGCTATGTGTGCAAATGCTACTGAGATTGCTCTTTATCAGTAAGTCGAAAAAACCGAGAGCATTTAAAAATCTTTCTCATTTTCCTGTTTTGTATAAAAATGCCTGGATGGATGTTTCTGTTTTCCGAGATTGGTTTATAATTTTTTTAAATTTAATTAAACTTAATTATTTAATTTAATGGTAAGGTAAGATTAAATTTATTTAATCTTACCTTACCATTTGGCTATCCAGAAGAGGTCTAACTTCAGTTATTCCGGATAACTGATGCTCTACTGTATCAAGAGACATAGAGGCCAACAGTAAGTATAAAGTAGTCTGTAGTCAAGTTACTGAAGGTTGGTCAAGCATAGTAAGGCAGATTCAGATCTTTGGCTACTTTTCTATTTAAAGAAAAGTAGCAAATAGTTTGCTTACGATAACACTTGAAGGAAAGGTTGTTGTTGTTTGTTTGGTTTTTAGGAGCATTAGCAACTAAGGCCATATTGCTCCAGGATATGCGGTGGTCATTCCCTGACCTTTCCGCATCCTCCGTATTTGGTGGTGACGGGCTTGAACCCCAGTCTAATCAAGAAGCGTGTGCTATGCACTGCTGCTCCTTCCCACCTAGCTACGGAGGCGCCTTTGAAGGAAAGGGGTGAACCATATTGGTCCACTGTATATGAATGGCATAACTATTGATAATTCTCTACAGAGTGCTGAGAAACTGAATAAATAGCTTGCATCTACATTTGCATGTGAAGTTTTTGAGGAATGGAATATCAGATGTATATCTGATTTTTTCAGGGAGTTAAATCATTTTATGATAATGAAAGGAAGTTGAATTGAAAGAAATTGTCGAAGCTAAAAGTATATAAGGTACTTAGGGCTGATTGAATCTATCCAATTGTATTAACAGAGGCAGCAAAAGAATTAAGGTTGAGTTTTGAACTCCTTTCCCTTATTTTATAGCAGAAATTGATGTCAAAGGTAAATGTTCTGCTTATGCTCTGCTATGACTACCAGGTCAGAGGACTTTTTACAATAAATCATGAATACAATTGTTAACCATATTCAGTAGTCATGTGGGTTTAAATCATAGTCTGCTCAAATAGCATGTGCTACTGCACTCGCACTCCTAACCACTCAGCTACGTTGAAACCACCTATATAGATGCATATGCGGGCTGATCTTTCCCATCATTAAGCTCCTGCTTTCTGTTTTTAATTTTACTTCGGGTTCAGTGTGATGTGAGCTTTACTTTCAGTCTTATTCTCTGTTCAGTACACTAAAGAAGATTCATGTAGGGATTGTGACATTTAGTTTATATTTCCTCTTTAGTTAGTTACCATTAAGTCAAATTATTGACTTTGTGCTGAGTAATATTTTATTTATTTTTTAATCTTAATTACAGCAAGTACAATTGCCATCTTTTCACACCGTTTGGTAAAGTCCTGTGTTCGGTTTTCATCTTGACATCAGGAACTTTCATGGGCATTTTTATGCATGTTTGTATATACATCAATGAGCCAAAACATTATGACCAGCGAGTCGTTATGCAAATCGAGGAAATTGCAGGTGAACTACGGCACGTGCGTGGGTCGGGACACGGTTTAAAAAAACTTCCGATACTGAGCTCCGTTAATCAGTGTTACTCTTCTTCTTCAGATAGGAAAGGCAGCAGACTTAAGTGGGTTTGACAAATGCCAAATTGTGAAGGCCAGACGACTGGATCAGAGCATATCCGAAATGGCATGGCTGGTGGGATGCTCACAGTCGGCAGTGGTTGGTACCTACTGAAAGTCCAAGGAGAGAAAATCCACAAACTGCCGATAGTTGGACGACCACAGCTCAATGTTGCTTGAGGTGAGCGAAGGCTCTCCCAGATGGTATGTGGCAACAGGGTGACTGTGGCACAACTCTCCAGTAATTGGAATGCTGGTGATGTGTTACAACACACAGTACATGGAACCCTGCTGAAAATGGGACTGTGTAGCTGTAGGCTGCTCTGAGTGCCCATGCTAACCACTGTTCACCAGTGACAGTACCTACAATGGGCACCTGAGCATCGAAACTGGACTTTGAGTGATTGGAAGAAGGTTGTCTGGTCCGATGAATCATGTTTCCTGTTGCACCATGTAGACGGCCGGGTACGTGTGCATCGTTTACCGGAAGTGATGGTGCCTGGATACACTTTGGGATGAAAATAAGCTGGTGGTGGTGGTGTCATGCTTTGGGTGATGTTCTGCTGGGATACCCTGGGTCCAGTCATCCATGTGCTGGGCACTCTGATGTCTACCACCTACCTAAACATCATTGCTGACCAGGTACACCCTTTCGTGGCAGTGGTCTTCCCCTCTGGCAGTGCTGTCTTTCAGCAGGATGATGCATCATGCCACACTGCCCGGATTGTTCGAGACTGGTTTGCAGAACATGAGGAAGATTTCCAGGTATTGCTCTGGCCTCCATCAAGCATCTGCAGTTTGTTGGAACAGCAACTTCGATCTGCAGCATCTCAACCACGGACCTTACAGGAGTTAAAGGACCTTGATGGTTACGTGTTGGTACCAGATACCACAACACATTTAGAAATCTTGTAGCATCCATGCCTTGCCAGGTACAAGCTGTTTTGGCTGCATGTGGAGGACCAACATCATATTAGGTAGGTGGTCATAATGTTTTGGCTCACTGGTGTATGTATAATGTGCCTATTGTCTTCACAATGTCCATCCATTCACATGGAAGTATTCTACTGCTAGTGGATGGATTTTCATGAAATTTTGTTTTGATCTTTCAGAAAGATTTGTTGAACCTTTCCAAATTTCATTAAAATCAGACCAATAAATCATATAGGCTATTGAGGAGGCTTCCATCCTGCAGAGGTTGATAATGGCTGCAGTTTACCTTTTTTTTTTATACTACATGTTGTAGCTGACACTGCATGTTGCATTTATTGTTTTGGCTGGTTGAAGGAACAAATGGGCAATGTGGCAAGTGTGCAGAAACAAAATTTTCATGGTTTGTGCACAAGTTGTCGGTGTGTGTGTGTGTGTGTGTTGTTGGTGGGGTGTGTGTGTGCGTTTTTTTTGTAATAAATCACAAATTATTAGTATTTACTAACATGCCTGAAATGGAATGCATTGCATACATTACCTTTTTTTTTTTTTTCACACACTGACTGAGTCAGTCAGCCTTTCAGACAAGGGGACATATAATTTTTTTCTTTAATCCTGGTACCTCTGCATTTTCATCCTGCAAACAAGCAAACCAACCATAGAATACATGAGATTTACACAGAATATTTTCTCTCTCTCTCTCTCCATGGTTGATTCACATAAATTTCTGGGTATTATTCTAGATCATAAATTAAACTTTCAGAAACATGTCTTGCACATCCATGATAAAATTAAAATAGTTGAGTATACTTCCATACCTGTCTGTCTGTCTGTCACATCAATCCTAGGGTACTAAACACCATATCCTTCCACTTTAGTAAAAAGTGGTGTTTGTTCTGATTTGTACCTATGGCTCTGGCACCTGGTTTTGGTATACTAAGAAGGTTGCTATCTAAGAGAAACTCTTTTCTATCCAAAGATATCTGCTCTTAATGATGAGCTATTCCTGTTGCACTTTCCTGACAGCTGTGCTACAGATTTTAAATGGTTATCAAGGATTTTGTTATTATCTTAGACATGCCATTTCTGTTGACTTATTAGACATTGCTCTTAATATCCACTGCAATCCTAAAACTGAAAAGACTCTTAGTTGGACCAGCCTATTCCAACCCTGGCAAGATCGGTGGTCTTCTTCTAAAGGTCTGGTCACAAGAAAGTTTATTCCATCTATATCCTTTGCCTTACACATCTGTTCTGAAATGGCTGTGTCCAAGTCTCCAAACTCTTTTTCTTCTAACTGGCTATTGTTCCCTTCACACTAAACTTACTATGTTTAATCTATCTGATTCTCCCCTTTGTAACTGTGACAGCCCAGGAGACTGGCAGTATATTCTCTTCACCTGTCCATATTACTTGGATCTTTGTTAGCTTCTGTTTGCTGTGTGGCAACTTTTCTCTTGGCAATGATGGTTTTTTTTTTTTTTTTTAGGGAGCATTAAGAACTAAGGCCATATTGCTGCAGGATATGCAGTGGTCATTCCCTTTCCACGTCTTCCGTATTTGGTGGTGACAGGTTCGAACCCCGGTCAAATCAAGAAGCATGTGCTACGCACTGCTGCTTCTTCCCACCTGGCTACGGAGGCGCCGTCCTGGTAATGAATTATCTCTCTTGGGTTCAAAAGAAATTTTATCTTCTGCAAGATTTCTCACATAAAGTCTTCACCAGATGTGGATAACTCACCACTAGTGCTTTGGTTCCTGGAACTACTCCTATTCTGGCTCCATCTTCAGTCCAGGCCATCACCTCCATCGTCTCCATTTTGTGATACCACCATCTTCAGCTCAAGTAACCATCTTCACCACCACCTTTGACCAGACAGTTCCTAATCATACTTTTAGAATGCTGAACGATCACTGTGTTTTCCCGTCTTCTTTGTCCTGCTGGTATCAGGCTGGTCCTGAAGTGGGATCATCTGCTTGCACAGTTTGTCCTCTGTGGAATCTTTATCTCTTTCCTTTATCCCTGTTTAATTCTTGTCTTTTTCTTTTGTCCATCTGTCAATTGCTTACTTTTTATTCTTCCTTTTTCTGCCATTCTTTCCCCTATTGTGTTTTGTCCTTGCTGGCACCAGCCTTGCACTATGTGGGATTTTTTTTTCTTTTGGTAGTTTTCTATCAATTCCTTATTTTTTTTTTATTTTTAGTTTCTTTTATTTTTATCATTTTTATTACTTTCACTTTATTTTTTTATTTTATTTGCTCATTCTTTGAATGGTTTGGACATTCAGTACATGACACCTGAGGTTTACTACAGTTTGTGACCAGTTGTGGCCTGACTTATGGCTTAGATGGGTACCAGGATGCACCTTCCTGGTTCTTGTTGCTTCCTTGTAGCAAAGTGGCCATCATCATCATCAGTCATTTTCAATCCACTGCAGGATGGCCTCTCCAGCAACTTTCCAGTTCCTTCTGTTTTGTGCAATGGCAATCCATTTACTACCCACAAAGTCATGAATTTCATCTATCCATCTCTGCCGTTGTCTTCCAGGTTTCCTGCTAGCTCCTCTTGGGTACCATTCTGTTATTTTCTTAGTCCATCTGTCATGGTGTCTTCGAGCTACGTGTCCTGCCCAACACCATTTTAGTTCTTTAGTTTTAATAAGAATGTCCTTTACTTGAGTTTGCTGCCTAATCCATGAGTTTCTCTTTTTATCTAACACTCTGATTCGCAATATAATTCGTTCCATTCTTTGTTGTGTAGTTCTTAGCTTCTCTTCCATTCTTTTGGTGAGTGCACAAGTTTCACTTCCATAAGTCATGGTGGGGAGTATACATTGGTTCATTATTTTACGTTTCAGACAAACTGGGATATTGCTCCTCAGTCTGTGACTATATTTCCTGAATGCTATCCATCCAAAATTTGTTCTTCTCTTGACTTCCAGCCATTTATCATTATTACAGCTGATGACTTATCCCAGATAAGTATGACTCCACCTTTTAAATTGCTGCTCCTTTAATCATTATGTCCCTTTCTGTGGCATACTTGTTCATCATTACTTTTGTTTTAGCCATATTCATCTTTAGTCCCAAATTCTTACTAATTGTACATAACTGATTAAGATTTTCCTCTAATTCTTTGGGATCATGGCTTATGAACACAATTTCATCTGCAAATCATAAATGGTTTAGGTACTCTCCATTCACATTGACTCCTTTCTGCAGCCAGTCTAATCTTCTGAAAGCTTCCTCAAGGGCAGCAGTAAACAACTTTGGAGATAGTGTCTTCTTGTCGAACTCCTTTCTCAATTTTAAATTTGCTACTGTCTTTGTCTAGTCTAATAAAGGAGGTAGCGTTCTCATATATTTTCTTCAAAATCATAATATATGGGGTATCTATGCCTTGTCTTTCCAGTGCCTGAAACATTGCCTTATGCTGTGAAGTCAAATGCCTTTTCATAATCCACAAATTCCAGGCATAATGGTGTTTTTTATTCATTTTTTTTCTCCATTAGCTGTAATATTACGTGAAGGTGATCCATAGTTGAGAAACCGTCCTAAAGCCAGCTTTCTCTTTCAGTTGATTCTCATCTAAGTATTCTTTCTAATCTGTTAGTAATGACCCTTGTGAACAACTTGTAGATGTGGAATAACAAGCTAATTGGTCTATAATTTCCAATTTCTGATTTATCTCCTTTCTTATGCAGCAAAACTTTCATTGCATTTTTCCACTCCTTAGGTGTCACACCTTTTCTAATGCATTTTGTGAAGGTTCTTGCCAGTTTTTGTGTTGTCTCTTCCTCCCAATTTTAACAACTCTACAATAACTTCATCTTCCCCCTGGGCTTTCTGATTCTTCATTTTCTTCAACACATGTTCTACCTCATCAGGAAGAATATCGGATATGTCGTATGTGTTACTAATTTGCGATCCATCTTCCCCACTGCTGGCATCATTCACTCGCTCCTTGTATAATTCTCTATAGTAGTCTTCTTCTATTTGAGTTATGCCTTCTCTGCTGTTTATAAGTACACCATTGCTATTCTTCAGTTTCAGTATCATTTGTTTTTCTGTATTACTGCTCATGGCTGCTGATTTAAGTCCTTTGTTTTCCCTTAATGCTTGTTCTACTTTTCTTGTGTTAAATCTTCTTATGTCCTCTCAGAGTCTCTTTCTAATGGCTTTGCATAACTCAGCGTACCCAATTTTCTCCTTGTCAGTGTTTATCTTGCTCTTCATTTGTCGCCTTCGGTTCATCACGACAAGTGTTTCTTGACTAATATTTTCTTTTTTGGATTTCTTTTTACCTATAGGTTTCTTGGGCTTTATCACTTTCAGAAAGTTGTAATATTCCTTTTCGATATCTTGGTCCTGAACAGTCTGCAGAAGCTCAAACTTGTTTTTAAGTTCCAGTATACTGCTTTTTCTCCTTTTCTGTTATCTCAAAGACCTTCGTATTATTTACTCAAGTCAGTTTTTTACTTTCTTTTCTTATATCATCTATATCAAGTGTGCTTCTTATCATTCTGTGATCACGTCCAACATTTACCTTGTTTAGGACAGTAACATCATTCACAATATATCTTCTGTTAGTGAGGATGAAGTCGATTTCATTAGTTGTTGATCCATTTGGTCTCTTCCATGTCCACTTTCTGTTCACCCTTTTCTTGAAAAATATATTCATTACTGACAATCCTCGAGACTCTACATATTCCAGAAGTCTTTCACCTTTTTCATTTCTTTCACCAATTCCAAAATTTCCTATAGTTCCTCTTTCTGTGCTGTTTTGTCTTTTTCCAACCTTAGCATTGAAGTCCCCCATAATGATAGTGTAGTGGGTTTTCTGCTCATCTAGAAGACTCAGTTTCGGTGTACATTTCATCAACCTCTTCATCATCATGGCTCGATGTTGGTGCATAAATTATTATAACCTTTACTTTGTACCTCTTAGAAATCCTGAGTATTAGTCTTGACACCCTTGGTGATGTACTTTTTAATTCCAAATTGTTGTTTTTTATATCTTTATGGACCAGAAAGCCAACTCCACCGTTGCTCCTTTCACTGTTTCGATTGGTGTACAGCAGATTTCCACTTGATAAACTTATAAGTGATTCATTTCTTCTTCTTGTTTCAGCCAAACTGATTATATTTCAATTCACATTTTCTAATTCCTTTTCCAACTCTAATATCCTGTCTTCACTGATGAGCGATCTTACGTTGTAACAGGCCAAGTTTAGTTTCCGTGCACGGCAGCCTGGTCATACCCAGAGGTTCTTAGCACCCTCTGCTTCCACTCTGATCCTCTCACTGCCGTAAGAGGAGGAGGGAAAGCCACTGGGGACTGAGGGCCATTTGTTTTGTCATGCTGTCATGTGCTGGAAGGTTTGGTCTTTTCCTCTTCACGCTGATCAGGCACCTTGAAGAGAACCACTCTACACATTTGTTGCCACCTAAGTGACGTAACAGGGCTTACCATTGAGAAGGTGTGCATGAGTGGATTTTAGGGAGGCAGACCAACCGGACTTCTCCTAAAACTTCTGTAATAGAAAGATATTGGATCCATCAGTGTTTTAGACTGTGTCTGATAACACACAGAATACCTGTTCCCCTCTAAGCCCCTCTAAGCCCCTCTAAGAATACCTGTTCCCCTCTAAGCAAAGTGGCCAGAAACAACTAAACAACATAACAACACATAGCAATGCGCACATTTCTCACCATTCTGAAGTGTTTCTGTATCATCAAAGTGTACCGTGGTAAACTAGCATTTGGGAACTGCCCTACAGAAGGTGCTATACGTCTACATATCTATTCTGACGCTTGATTGTAGTCTTGCATAGGTCCAAATTAAGAATATTTTATTAAATTTTTTGCACATCAGTAATAATGTATAAGTTAGCTTTAAAATAAATTAATCAATAATATTAATATTTATTGTGTATAATACATAAAAAAAAAAAAATTAAATTTCAAAAAAAAGAAAAAACATATTCATAATATAAATAATTTAACAAATATTTTGTTAACTTGCTGTGTGGAAACAGGACATTAACAGTTCCCAGATTCAACAGTATTTTTTTAGAAATTCAGTTGCAGAAAACTCCTTCACTTACTGTCATTTTGGCAGGGATGGTAAGAATTAAATCCCTCCTCTTCTTTTTTGTAGAGGGGACTTGACAAAAACTGAATGAAATTTACCCTAAAATGTTTCCTGCCATATCAACCCAAATAACACCATTGTATTACTTAATTGGCCAAAATTACAATAGCCATTCACAATATGGGGGTGGGGTGCATTCATCTTTATCCCCCCCACCAAATTTCCAGCCCCAATTTCAAATACTCATTACTTTTTTCCTTAATTATATACTCCATTATTTTATATCTTGATACCTCACATTTTTATATCCTTGGACTTGGCAACATCATGGCCTAAGTTCCTCATGTGCCATAAAATTTCAAATAAAATCTTTTTATCTATATGGATATGAAGGCATATACTTTGTAAAAATAATTTTAATAAACATTTAAAAATTAAAATGCAGATAATTTTATGACTATGAGCTACTTAAATTAAAGAATCATTTTGGATTTCCTACAAGGAATGGAATCATAAAGTTACTGAGTTGCAATTTTTAGGAAATTTTTAATGATACTCTACTATCAGTTTTATGCTGAAAGAGTTCAATTTCTTCTTTATAATCAGAAGTGTAGTATGGCCTCAGATACAAATGCACTATTTAATAATAACAACAATATAATTTGGAAATAATCGATAACCAGAGATAATTTGGAAATCAAAAAAAAAAAAAAAAAAAAAAAAAGAAGACATAGTACTACATTTCATGCCTGGCAAATGTGATATTGAAAGAGGACTAAAAACACTGATAATTTAGCAAACAATATTATGTTATAAAAAAACTAATAAAAATGGTTACTTTGAGAGTTAATATATTAATTTTTGGTATTATTGTATTACATTACTTACATTCAAAAACTATAGCCACATCTGATCTGCAAAATTACTGAAACCTAGCCAGCATTGCAGGGTACCTGACCAAATGCAGGACTCTGTTTCATGGCCTTGGTTACCCTGGTACTAAATCAAGCAAAACTGTTATTTACTGACATTTGTTTTTTTTTCTTCATTTTTAGTAATATTTTAGTTACAACCTAAAATTTCATTGTTTTTTTATATCTAAATATGGCTTCCTTTGGTATAATACAGGGCACTGAAAGGTAGTTTATCTTTTATTTTTTTTAAAGCATGCTAGTAAAAGAAACTGCAATTATCCTAGAAAATAACATTGTACTATTTATTATTTTAATTCTTTGTAGTTCATTTGTAAACTACTTGCCTTCTGCACTACCATTGTCTTAGTCACTGTCTTTAGTCTTCTCTGAAGACGGTGACTTCATTCACTGATGAAGTTAAGGCTTCACATTGAATTAATTTGCACTACTATTTCACCTGAAACATGTGCAAATATACTTCATTCTGTAGAATGTTGTTTTAAAAGATGTACAGCAATAGCATCTAATGCTGACATTTTGAATATTTAAACTATATGCTATACATTTTGAACAAATTTAAGTTATATGCTGTATAATATTCTGATGTCATAAATTCATTACGTATTATTGAACTGCTCTCTAGGTAACTGGAGAGGACATTTTTTTTTTTACCATTATATACAAATGGGTGATGTATTTTGCACAAAATTTTTTTATTATATGGTAGTTTTAAATCATGCAAATAAAAAGAAATTATTGTATTGATATTTCATAATATTTTAAATAGTTTATTGCTCTCCTTTTATGTAGTATTACCATTTATTGATTTCAGCCTAATTTTGTAGTGTGATAAACTAATTGGTATATGGTTTGGCTAAGCAAGGTAAATGGTATTTTAACACAGGGCATTTGTGATTACTGGAGGTTTCTTTGTGGACTTCGTTGGCTCAGGCCTACACTAGCACCAGCTGTTCTGTCAGATAAAAACTACACCAAGAGGAGCCCTCAACAGAAAAGTGCCATGGGTCGTATGTGGCTAAAGCGAAGCCTACAGGAACATACACTCTCAACCCAACTAGATACTCTCACAGTGGATAATGATCACTTATCATCCTGCTATCTTGGTGAGTGTGGTGTACTCTTTCACATTGGTAATATAATTTAGTTTTTCTCACGTAAAACTTAATCAGGTGCTTCAATACAATAAGTGTCATTGATATTTGTATATTATTTCAGCCTTCTCCCCAGAAGGCGCCTCCGTAGCCAGGTGGGCAGGAGCAGCATTGCGTAGCACACGCTTCTTGATTAGACTGGGGTTCAAGCCCATGCCCACCAAATACGGAGGATGCGGAAAGGTCACGAAATGATCACTGCATATCTCCGGAGCAATATGGCCTTAGTTGCTAATGCTCCTAAAAAAAACCAAATAACAACAATCTCCCCAGAACATTTTGCCAGCTAGATGGCATTATGAAATAGCCGGGTGGGGAAGTGTAATACTTTGGAATATTATAAAATTTTCTGTAATTTATAAATGTGACTTAAGTGATCTAGAGCAAAAATTAATTGCATAATTTAACATTATATTGATTTAATGATATTTGAGCAACAAACATTGAAAAAATTTAATATTGGCTAGTGTTATATTTTTTAACTGAAAAATGAAAATTCCAACACATATGCATAAACACACTAAATTTAACAAATAAGGTACTTATTTAAGGAATAGAATGTTTTAATAACAAATTTAAAAAAAACCATTTTATTAGAATTTAATGTAAAAAAATAATAATGAAAAATATTTAAATCCTTATTTTTTTCCATAAATCCAGAGTAATAACTATTAAAAAGCTTAACAAGCCCATACTGTGTCTGAACTATTACTGCCGTCTTGTCTAGATTATCCTGTAATTCATCTTAACCAGTGACTCCATCATTTTTCCCTTGGAACAGAAGTTAAACTAAGTGGTCTATAATTACTCATGTCTCCCTTAGATCCCCCTTTGTGAATTGGGGATACATTTGCACGTCTCCAGTCCATGGGGACTTGCCTTGATTCCAAGGATGCTCTCATAATTATGGCTAAGGGTTTGCTTACTTCCTTTGCCGCCTCCTTTAATATAACTGGATAGATCCTATCCACCCCCAGGTGCCTCTATGTTTAACTTCAACAATTTCTCCTCCACTTTGCTCTCAATTATTACAAAATCGTTAAGCACCTGTTACAGTTTGATAAACTTCTGCCATTTTCTTCCCTTAACTCCTGTGTGAATTTAGATGCAAAATACTCATTCAGATTATCATCAAGAGTCGAACCATTGTATCAAGTGGACCAATCTGGTTCATCCCCTTCCTTCTAGAGTATACATAACTAAAGAAGTCCATGCTGTTTTTCTTAGCATCCTTTGCCCAAGATTTCTCGTAATCTGCCTTCGCTTGCCTAACCTTCTTTGTGACTTGATTATAGACTTGCAAATTTATATCTGTCATAGGCTTCTATGTCGCCTGATAATTTATATGCATCCCATGCATTTTCCTTCTCTGCCACGGTGTCATAAGTTCATCTGACAACAGTTTAGGCCTAAAACCTTGAACTGTATTTCTTAATCAGTATGAAAAGCCTAGTAGCTTCCACAATTACTTCCTTGCATGCTTCCCATTTAGAATTAGCTGCTGGTAACATCATCAGTTGGCCCCACTGTATACAATTTAAAAACTCTGAGGCCACTGTAGTCGCCTTTTATGAAAGTAAAAATCCTTCCCTTTACCCCTGATGGTAGTATTATCTTTAAGTAAATCCCACATCGTACACTGTGATCACTGCCACCTAGTGGTTCTTTTATCTGCAGATTCTTAATGCATGAAGAATCACTGCTGATAATCAGATCAAGAGTATTATTCCCTCTGGTTGTCTCTCAATCATGCTGCTGTAGAAAACAATCATCCAAAAAATCACAAAAGTCTTGCAAGTGACCAACCCACAAATTCCAGTCAATATCTAAGAAGTTAAAATCCAGCATTATTAGACAATCTGATTTACTGGCACACTATTTCTCTGTATAGTTGTTTGTTGTATGCATCAGAATTATTAGGCCTATAACACACCCCTACTCTCATTTTTGCTTTCCCAGTGTTTACATCACACCAAACTGACTCAGCATTGCACTGACCAACTGTCAACTGGATGTGCTTTTTTAGATTTTGTGTTTCTTAACTAACAGCATAACCCCTCCTCCCTTCCTATTTTGTCTATCCTTTCTGTACACATTGTACTTCCCAAATTCCAATTCTGCACAGCTTATATCTGTGTGATGCCATGTCTCTGATATCTCAACAATATCTGCCTTTGATGTCTTGACCAGCATTTCAAATTCATCAAATTTATTTACTGTACTCCTAGCATTGGTGTACATGTAAGTATACAGGCAAGTATTTTTTTACTTAGTTACCTAACACAGCCCATGTATTTATTTGTCCTGTGATGACTCCCACCAGTCCCTGAAATCCCCAGCACCCCACCCTCCAATCAAATAGCAGTGCAACAATCACTTGCACCTCTGCCTGTGGCTACTGTTAATATTTTAGTCTGTGAATCCTCCCCCCCACCCAGCTAGCAGTTTTCCAACCCACCTAACACTGCCTCGATAGCATCAGCAAATATTCTTGCACTCTTTCTATTTAAGTTTATCCCATCCCTGTAGAAGCAGTTGCCCCTGTTAACAAGCACAGACCATGCTGAAAAAAATTCTATCTCATGAGCCTTGCATAATCCCTCCAGGGCTGGGCAGAATTGTAGACACTTCCAAATTTAACCCTAACTCGTGACTTTTTTTCAATGTTGACCTATACTTGTTAAATAAGACTGCAGATCTGCTCTTAATGTCATTAGTGCCAATGTGTACAACAATATCACCCTTTGTGCCCTTAAAAGTTACTACTCTACAACATCATCAACTTTTGCCCCTGGCAGACATACCCTGGTCCTATTCTACCTATCCTTTTTACACAATATATTTTCAGGCTCCCTGAGAATGGAGTCACTGACAATAACTATATCCTCAGGGACCAGCACATTCCGCCTTGGAGATTGCCGCTGTGTAGCCTGATGCACAAGAGGGAGCTCTGGCGTTGAGTTGAGTTGAGACGATGTTACCAACAGTAAATTCTAAGTGGGAAGCATTCAAGGAATTAATCGTGGATGCTACTAAAAGTTTCATACCTATTAAGAAATATTGTTCAAGGTTTAGGCCTAAATGGTTATCAAATGAACTAATGAGACTCGTAACAGAGAAGAAAAATGCATGGGATGCATATAAATTATCAAGTGACTCAGAAGCCTATGGCAGATATAAGCTAGTCTGTAATCAGGTCATAAAGGAGGTTAGGCTGGCGAAGGCAGATTATGAGAAATCCCTGGAAAAAGATGCTAAGAAAAACAGCAAGGATTTCTTTACTAATATAAACTCTAAAAGGAAGGGGATGAATCTAATTGGTCCACTTGACATCGATGGTTCGACTGTTGATGAACCTGCTCAGATAGCAAACAAACTGAATGAGTATTTTGCATCTACATTCACACATGAGGAATTATTAAGGTTTGAAAATGGCAGAAGGTTATCAAATTGTAGCAGGTTACTTAATGATTTTGTAATAACTGAAAGCAAAGTGGAGGAGAAATTGTTGAAGTTAAACATAAGAAAAGCACCTGGGGTGGATGGGATATATCCAGTTATATTAAAGGAGGCGGCAAACCCTTAGCCATAATTATGAGAGCATCCTTGGACTCAGGGGAGGTTCCCACTGACTGGAGATGTGCAAGGTATCCCCAATTCACAAAGGGGGGATCGAAGGGTGACATGAGTAATTACAGATCAGTTAGTGTAACTTCTGTTCCGGGTAAAATAATGGAGTCACTGGTTAAAGATGCATTGCAGGATCATCTAGACAAGACTGCAGCAATAATTCAGACACAGCATGGGTTTGTTAAGGGAAAGTCTTGTCTGACAAATTTGATAGGATATTATGATGTGGTTACAAAGGAACTGGATGCAAAAAATAATTTTGATATCATATATTTGGATTTCAGGAAAGCTTTTGACACTGTTGCGCATGGAAGACTATTGTACAAATTGGAGCAGAATGGTATTAAGGGTAAGTTGCTACAATGGATAAAAGGATGGTTAAGTGGGAGAAGACAGTGGGTGGTAATCAATGGATGCTGCTCTTCTTGGACTAATGTTATTAGTGGAGTCCCATAGGGTTCGGTGTTAGATCCACTGTTGTTTTGTATATTTATCAATGATATTGATGAAGGTATATCAGGCTTAATGTCGAAGTTTGCAGATGATACAAAGGTTGGCAGGGTTGTTAATGACAGTAATGGCAGTGTGCTACTGCAACAGGATCTAGATAATTTGAGCAGATGGGCTAAGAAGTGGCAACTGAAGTTTAACCTTGACAAATGCAAAGTACTACATATGGGTAGAAGTAACCCCAGAGAAACGTACCAACTGTGTGGTACTACACTTAAGGTGGTAGAAAATGAAAAAGACCTGGGAGTAATTGTGCAGTCAGATATGAAGTTTTCTGAGCAATGCAGACAGGCTGCCAGGGCAGGTCATGGGGTTTTGTCAATGATATATAGGAATTTTGCTAGCAGGGAGAAGGAGGTGATTGTCCCTCTGTATAAGGCAATGGTCAGGCCACGCCTTGAGTACTGCGTACAGGTCTGGAGGCCTCATTTTAGGAAGAATGTAGATTTACTTGAGCGTGTACAGAGAAGGGCAATAAGATTGGTGAGGGGAATGAAGGGATCATCTTACCAAGAGAGGCTTAAGTTCTGCAAATTGCAGTGGCTGCAGACTAGGCACCTGCGCGGTGATCTGATTGAGGTGTATAAGGCCTTGAATGGGTTGAGCACGCTGAATTCTGATGTGATCCTTCCACTTATTCAGATTACGAACCTAAGGGGCATAAATTCAAATTAAGAAAAGACAGATGTAGAATAGATGTGCGGAAATTTTCCTTTATCCAGCAGGTGGTTAATTGCTGGAACAAACTTCCATCTGTCGTTGCGGAAGTTGATACGTTGAATAAATTTAAGGAGGAACTGGACAGGCATTTGGAGGGAATGGTGTGATATTTTTTTTTTTTTTTTTTTTTTGGCTGATGCTGCATAAGCTCATACACTTGCTTTCTTGCATCACATGCCACTACTACTACTACTACTTTAATACCTTCGAGGGCATCCCATTAGACCGCTGATTTGGTGCCTAATTTCTTGACACTCTCTGCACTTCTTTAGTGCAGACACAGAGACATACTCCTTGGCTAGATCATATCCTGTTCCAGAATAATCTGCAAACATTTCACAAGCTGCACATTTTTTGAGGCTGTGATGCGTTGGAGAACCCGACCCCTTGGTTTTCCCCCAAGCCACAGCACTCCTGCTACATTTTGCTCGTTGCTTTGCTGCTCTAGTGGTTATATGAATGTTTAAAAATTCTAAAGATCCTAAAGATCAAAAAGCTATAGTGTATTCTCTGTGCCACATGATGAAAACTTGCCAATTCCCAATCTGTCTTTTTAGAGAAGGTTCTTCAGAAATAGATGATGCACCTGGTGAACAGGATAATTGGGATTGCCCCTTAGAAGCCTGTTCAAGTCAAGTTCCATATTTCCCTAATCAGCAAGAATTGGATGCCTTAGTTGGGAACTTGGGTCTAACCAAATCCAGCACCAAGCTTTTGACATCTCTTTTTAAAAGAGTGGAATTTGCTGGATCTTAGCTGAGCTGCAAGAATTTCACTTATGGGAAAAGCCATATATATATATATATATGAACAGTAATAATTTCTTGAAGTAGTGGACAGTAATAGTAACTGTATATGAATGGAAGTGTATTAATTAAAGTAGGATATGAACCAACACCTTCAAGTGTTAAGCTGTTAAAGAAGAGTGTTGTTGTTGAAAGTATAATAAAGGAAAAGCAATTTTGACAAAGTAATAAGTTTAGAAGTTCATTATGCAAGGTACTGACCTCTAAGAAGGGAAGGAAATTAAAAGCTTAAAGAAGGAAGTATAAAAGGCTGAAGAAATATAAAAAGTGCTAATGATTTGATTAATGTAATGATATATACTAATTATGAAAAAAGTACAGAATACCATCATTGACATGCATCGCTGGTATTCTTCCAATGTAAATATTGTGCAAATTTTTCTATATATTGGTTAGAACACTGCTGATAATAAAAAGCAGTACTTATGCAAGGCTTGAGATGAAAGTTTATAAGTACAGGTGACCACCACTTAACACTGATAATGCGTTCCGGAAAAACAGAGCGCTAAGTGAATCTGCGCTAAGCGAGCGCCGCATTCCCATAAGGTAACATATGTATTTGTGAGTTGCGGTCGGTGCCATAGGATATTTCCTAATCAATAATAAAGGGTAGGGAAAAGATGCACAAATGTCGGTCAAAATATTTAATATTCAAATATTTGTACATATAAATATTCTGCATTACGTACATATATAATTATGTGGTAACTACTTACATATCAAAATTAAACTTAAAATCATGAATTTAATTGATCTAAATTGATTTAATTTAATTATGAATTTAATTAAGAAAAATGTGTCGATTTTGGGTTGAACTTTGCCCTCTTCCAAATAAACTAAAAGGGGTATTAATTTTAAATCCCCCTCCCGTGTTTCCACCCAACAATAAAGTCAACCGATCCTTCGCCGCTTTAAAACCTGGCATGTTATTTTCTTCTTTCAATATGAAACTTCTTTTAGGCATTCGTTTCCACAAAAGTCCTGCTTCACCTATGTTGTTGAGAAGTATAACATGCAATACCTCTCTTCAATAATTTTAACAAGTTCTTTTTTGAAAGTTTCGGCTCCTTGATCTGCACTTGAGGCCTCTCCGTGGATTTTAAATCTATTCAACCAGCCCTTACTAGTTTTAAATGGTTCCAATTTTTTTTTTTTTTTTTTAGGTGAGTTTTCTTTTGATCATCATATAGGTTAATCTCTCTCTCTTTTTTACTATTTATAATATTTAACTTAACTGAATTCTGCATTGGATATTATCTTCAATAAAATTAGTCTTTCCATTTCAATCCTAGTAGCCCTAGTTGCTTGCAGTGGAACAGCTATCTTTCCCACTGCTAAAATTAATTCTTTATTTTTTCATAATTGTTCTTACAGTTAAACTTGCAAGTCTTAAATTATGGCACACATCCGCTTGTCTTTGACCGGATCGATTCGCTTCAAAACGTCTAAAATTTAATTTTCAAATTCAGTAGTATTTTTCTTACATTTATAGTCTTCGTACTGCGCCCAGACGTTGTTGCTTTTTCATTCTTCAAAAATGTAACTGCGTTGGTTGTATTAATTATGATACAATGTTCAAGTAAACTGTTCTTTACACACGATGTCTAATACTGTACTGAGTGATGACTAAAAAAAAATTTTCTGTTTATACTCCGGGACGACCAAACGGTCAGAGGAGTTCACAAGATAGACAGAATACAAGAAACAGCACTGTATTCAGTAGACACGGGCTTGAACCCCGGTCACTCAAGGCATGTGTACTTATGCACCTGCGCGCCTGACCACTAGGCTACGGCGGCCTCTAGACTTCGGATAAATGCATATAACACAAATATTAAAAGCAATATACGTGATCATTTTTTAAAATGTTGATCTCGGAACTACGTAACAAATCACTGTACTGCAATTAAATTAGTCCGCGAGAGAATTTCACTGAGCGTGGGAATATTTCTCAAGTCGGTGTGGGAAATGTTTTAACAGTATTTTTAAATTCATTTTCATGCTATCGACTCCATCAAATGAAACGATTTCATTAAATATGCCAAAAATGCTATCTGTAAAAGAGCGTTATAGTGATCTGTGACAGCGTTATAGTCAGATACGGGTTATAATATAAGAACAGCGTTATAGTGAATCGGGGGCCTGCTGTAGTTTATTAATACTGGGAAGAAAGCAAAGTAAAATGGAAATTCATAGCAAACTTTGTTAGGGGATCACAACTATGATGACCCAGCAGGGCCATAATGTTTTGTATATTTCTGCCAATGCAAGTAGATGAAAAGAAAAAAATGAAGAAACCAAACGTAGCGAAAATAGCTATCTATCAATAGAAAAAGTACCATATAAAACTGTACAGAGTAGCAGTTATAACTTAACCTATCTAAGCAATGCAAAAACTAAACTGGAGTCAAGTTAGAGATTTTATGTAATTCATGAATGTACAAATAAAATGGAAAGCAAATTTATTTTCATGTAATTTACTGAGAAGCCTATTTATAGCATTATTAAAAAGAATTTCATTCCTACAGATTCTCAGTTTTTAGCATTACTGCTTCTACTCTATTCTTTGCCTTCTTTACCATTACTGATTGTCATAGTTTTTTTCCCTTCATGCATTATACATATAGACTGGTCCTTTACGACACCACTATATCATTTATTTGGAATTTAATGTAATTAATAATGTACTAAAAAGGGTTTAGGGCTGAAAGCCTCAGATGGCAGGAAATTTACTAAATGAACAAGTTAGTGTAAGGCATCATTTTAATTTGTAGTAAATCACCAAAGTAGGTGAAATGGCATCGTTTTTGTTACCTCTCATATTGTGAACACCTTCACAATGAGTTGCCTGTCATTGCACTACCTCAAATAAGTAATGCTTCCCCAGCAGAGAGGACTAATATTATTTATTCTTGGTGGATACCACTACCACCACCCAGATGGCACTGTTTTGAAATTTGTTGGCATCTATCTGTGGGCAGGTAGGTACCCTAGTGATACAGCAAGTAGCAACCCAGTTATGAAGTTTTAACTCCATAATATGAGAGATTTACTAAACCAATAGGTTAATGCAAAGCATCATTTTAGTTTGTATAAATCACCAAAGTAGGTGAAGCGGCATTGTTTTTGTTACATCTCATATTGTGAATGCCTTCACAACGAGTTGCCTGTTATTGCACTACCTTGAATAAACAATGCTTCCCCATTAGAGATGACTAATGCTATTTGTTCTCAGCTTGTTTGGTTCTCATCAGTGGCAAGTAGGTACCCCAGTGATACAATGAGTGACAACCTAGTTATGAAGCTCAACTCCATAGTATGAGAGATGCCAGACAATGTGTGATAATAAAGTACTAAAAAGGGTTTAGGGCTGAAAGCCTCAGACTATGGGAAATTTACAAGACAAACAAGTTAGTGCAGAGCATCATTTCTCATATTACAGAGTTAAACTTCATAACTGGTTGCCACTCATTGTATCACTGGAGTTTTTATTGGAAGAGGAGTGTGGGGGGGTAATAGTGTGAGTTTGGAGAAAAGGTGAAGGTAAAGATGGTGGATGATGTCCACCAGGACATCTTCCTTCCTTCCTACCCACCGATGAGAGGCCAACAAGCTTGCTTTGAAATGGTGCCATCTGGGTGGTGATATCCACCAAGAATGAGTAACATTAGTGTTCTCTACTCGCGAAGCATTGCTTATTCGAGGTAGTGCAATAAATATCATTGTGAAGATATTCACAATATGAGATGTAACAAAAAATACCATTTTGTCTACTTTGGTGATTTACCACAAACTAAAATGATTCTTTACACTAACTTGTTCATCTGTAATTAATTACATTTGCTATTTACATTTTAATATTTGATCTGTTAATATATCAACATGCAGTCCATAGTGTTTGTGGCCATTTTTTGTCCCATCCATATTCTAAAATCATAGTATTTTGTCTTGTATTGTTTGATTTTCTTAATTTTTTTCTTTTGATCTACACTGGTGTTCAAAGAAAGTGCATCACTTAAGAATTTTACAATTCTAACCCTTTTCCGTGATGGTATGTTACATTAATGACTAGCATCACAAATAGAAGTATAAACAAAAGATATTTATTAATAGTTAAGGTAAAGCTAAGTAATATTTGACAGGTGCTCTCAAAATATTCCAAAATGAGCATTTGTAACCTTTATACAACAGTTTTGGTAAACACAACAATTTTGGTTGATACGTTATCAGAAGCCCTCAATTTGCTTCAGTTTATCATTTTAAATGGAAAACAAAATGAAAAGTTCAGCAGGTGCAAACTAATATTTAGTTGAACTGCCTCTGGCCCTGATGACAGCAGCACACCCTCGAAGCATTGACAAGATCAATTTCTGAAGATAATCAACCGATAGTTCATGGTTCCAAACACAAATTATGGCTTCCTGAAGTTCACAAAGGGTATTTGGTTTCTTTCTGGCAACTGCAGATTCCACATGATGCCAACAGTTCTCTATAGGATTCAGATTTGATCGGACTGTTTCCTGTCCAGCTAAGAGTTGGACAGGAAACAGTCCGTAATGGACTGTTCTTCAAACCATTTTTTCACCTGTAACAAATGTAAACACATTACTGTCGAACCTCTAATGCAGAAATGAAGCTGAAGTAACCACAAAAGTGCCTACTTACATTTTTCGCTCAATGACAAGGAGCAGAGTCATCCTGAAAGATGCAGTTACTTGGCAGGTTGAAATGGTCTCTAATGGTTAGCAGCAGTTTCCAATATAGCCAGGTATCCATCAGCATTCATGAAACCTTTTATAAACTGCAGGTGACCTACTCAACGATACGAAATGCAGCCCCATATCATTTGGCTGGTAGGGAATTTTACTGTAGACACCATACAGTCTGGATGGTATTCTTCACCACGTCTACAACGAATCGTTTGTCTCCCATCAGATCCATGCAGGTTGAATTTCTTCTTATCTGAGAAAATAACTGACTTCCAAGTCCATTATAAGTCCATTTTTGAAGAGGCATCTTCTAACTGTTACTGCACTTGCTACCACTCCTGTATGTTCTTCCCATTCTCTTTTCAGCTCAGACGAAGAAGCTTTACAGTTTTTAAGGCATAAGCGCTTCAAAACACAGTCCTGTTTTGGCGTAGAGACTCGTTTGTGTCTGGTTCCTTTTTTCCTATCAGCAGAACCAGTATTCTTAAGTTTGGAAGGAAATCTACCTACTGTCGACTGATTACAAGGCACTATAAGCAATATGACGGGAAGAACATGCTCATGTAAAGCAACAATAGCACTCTTTTTTTTCGTGGCGTCAACTTCACGTAACTGGCCATCCTGACAGAAGCAAGGAATGACTGCAACTCTTGCAGAGCGTGCTTATATAGTTGAAAGTAACTGCTGATGCAATATCATGTCATCACCTACGCTTGTCAATCTGATCTGATGCAATCTGTAAGAAATATTGCTATATACTTACGTTATTCGGACGACAATTATAATTTTAAGGGGTGATGCACTTTCTTTGAACTCCAGTGTACTTGCATTGGCAGAAATGTACAAAGGCCCCAATTATGGCCCCAATGGTTCATCGTTGTGACCTCCTGATGAAGTTTGCTATGTTGTTCCATTTTACTTTGCAACTGTAACATTTGTAACTATATATATATATATATATCAGTGCCGATATTCTGTATTACATATATATTATATGTGTGTGTGTGTGTGTGTGTGTGTGTGTGTATATATATATATATATATATATATATATATATAATCAGTATTACATCATTACATTAAACAAATCATTAGCATTTATATATTCTTTCAACCTTTTATATTTTCCTTTCTTACACTTGCACTTTCATTTCCCTTGTTTTTATAGGCCAGCATTTTTCATTTCATGACTTAGGTGAGGATAACAAGGTTCCCCCCCCCCCCCAGAAACGTGGGGTTTTTCTACAGCAAAAAGGCAAATCAACCAGAGAACACTTGCAGTTTATAGACATAATACACACAGGTAGATGAGGTAATTTTCAGGTGTTCCTAATATGACAGTTTTTTTTTGTCTAACCATTTCTGTGTGCTGTTTTACATACCAACTTATAACTGCTGCATGCTTCAGTCTTTTCATCTTTCTGTGACGTGTTCTCCTTTTTTCCTGATTAAATGAGTCAGCATAAGGAAGACACCTTTGATGGGAGGGGACTTGAAAGCTGAGGTGTATACCATAAATACATAAATTTAATTAATACTTAGGAAATTATGGCAGTTTTTCTGTATTAAATAAGCCACAGGTCAGGACATTTAGGAATTGTGAAACTATTTTCAAGTATGACAGCTTGAGCTAAGGACTGTATAGGGATTGTACAGGGCAACCAAAATGTCAATGATATGAATACTTTGAATTCTAATGTAAAAATTCAAGATTCCATTTGGACCTAGAGCCAAATAATCATACACAGAATTGATTTTTGAAATATTGATTTGTAACATACTGAGATGAAGGCACTGGAAATGGGAGATTTGTCAAATATGTTTTCCATTAGGGTAACAAGTCAATTCAAGAAACAAGTTTATTGTACTAAGCTTTTCTTGTAGACTAGGTCATGAGGTCGTGGTTGTTTTATGAGGTAAAGGTTAACATGGTAAATAAAAACAAACAGATGTATATCATTTTACCATAAAGTTAATAGACAAAAAAAAAATTATTTTTTGTTTGTGTGGAATTAAATGCATTAAATGAGCCAGTATTATTGTGAGGGTTGGTATTTTGAGGTATGACACCTTATAAATAACATTGTTTCTGAAGAAGGTATAAGCCCAAGCTTCCATACTATGCTTGGTTGAGGCTGCCTGCTAGATAAGGAAGAGCTAATAAACTCAACTTGTCACTGCAGTGACATGAAATTTTTATTGAATAATGGATTGGCCTTTTTTAAATTTTTTTATTATTATTATTTTATTTATTTATTATTATTTTTTGGGTGATACTATTCAATAAAAAACAGTATTAGCAATTTTTGGTTGACTGGTGGATAATGTCATAAAGTGTGCATGAGCCCAGACTTGTCACTGGTGGCACACAACACCCCCAAGATAGAGAAGCAATATAAATGCCTTCTATGCAATATAATGCAGAGAAGCATTTATTGCATGATAATATTTTATCATGGTATAGATAAACAATTCTGATATTTTGCACATAGAAATTGTTAACCATTCCAACTCCTTAGTTTATCCTTCTTTCCATTTTTCCAGACTGCCTTTCACTCATCGCCGTTTTACTCCTCTTAATTCTTCTAAAATTTCAGTTTCATCTCTAATCATGAAAATTACCCAAATACATTAGATGCACATAGTTTAGTTCCATTTTAAATATCCATGGTAACAGTACTTTAAAAGAAGGTGAGAAAACACTTTGTATATATTTTTATCGTAATAATAAAATTTGAAAAAAACTTACTTTTGGAGGTTGCAGGTTTTTTATAGGTTTATCTGAAAATCATGTCATGTTGCTGTATGCTGATAATTTTTGCCTATTTCAGAGAATGCCTACCTTCGCACTGAACCTTACGTTAAAGCTCTCCTTATATGTTTGAAAGCAGTAGATTTAAATCGCCCTGCACTTTTAGCTGAACTGGATCCTGCCCTAGTAAGTATGCAAGTACATTTTCTTTCTCCTTCTCTTTTGCAACAGTCACCAGAAAGGTTTGCCTCTTAATTTTTATTTCATATAATTAAAAGATGTGTAAAAATTATGCCGTACAGTGGTGATAAAAAAAAAAATGCATCACTTGCAAAATTCATCGAATTTGTGTGAAATTTGGCAGTATATTGTATATTTTTTTTGTAATAGCATTACCCTATTGCATCATCCATTTCTAGCAAGCTCTCTAAGATGATGTCATTTGCCATACGTGATTGCATCTCCTTAGTGGCAGTATAAATACGGTGCATATACCATGAGCCCACTATTCTCTGCTATTGCAATGGCTAAGTTTTTGCAATTAACACCACATAAGAAAAGTGTTCCTGCTGCATTGAACAGCAGGAACACTTCTCATTCTGCAGAGGGACATTCTATGCATGAAAAAGCTAAAAGGATTCCCTGTAATCAGTCAACGGTGGCATGTTTATTATGCAAATTATCAGACACTTGAGCAGTCTAAACAGAAAAAAAGAAAGTGGATGTCCATAAATATCTTCTGCAGTGCAGGACAGATTTCTGATCTGTCTCTGTGTTTGAAAGAGAAGATCCTTATTGACAGCTCTCAAAACAGCATGAGGGAGGAACAAGAGTACATAAACTGATGTGGAGGATGTATCAAAAAACATAAGATTTTTTTTTTTACAAAATTTTTGAAGTTTTTTCATTTATTTTTTAAAATTCTGATTTGATTAGAACTAATTAATATTTAAAAGCATTTATGTCCAAAATTTTTATAAATTTTAAAAATTCCCAAAAATAAACTAACTCCACAGAGCCA
Source organism: Mastigoproctus giganteus (assembly GCF_048544385.1). NCBI lineage: Eukaryota > Metazoa > Arthropoda > Arachnida > Uropygi > Thelyphonidae > Mastigoproctus > Mastigoproctus giganteus. The sequence goes on from NC_143580.1 coordinate 59,715,063, forward strand.
GTCCTTAGTGGAAAAAGTCACTTGCTAAATCTGCATCTTTTCTGAAAGCTTATTCCTTAAAGAGTTACAGGGCCAAAATGATGATAGATTGATATGTTAGGGCATCTGCAGTCCATCCAAATATTGTACGGACTTTGGTTTGTTCACAATTAGGCATGTATGTATATGTCAAGAAGGTGTAAGTTTAAATGTTTCTGTTACCAAAAAAATTTGTTGAAAATGTCAGTTTTTAATCACACATCAATAAGTTAAGTTTTAACATCAGATACAACTGTAAATCTTCAAAACTGACATGGAATTCTCTGGTACTGCACCAGTATATCGATTGCACCAGTATATCTATTTATATTATATTGCATATGGCGATGAGAGAGAAAAAGACAAAAGAGAAAGCATTAATTTCTTTTATAATGGGTTGATTTTCAAGTGCTCAAATGTCTTGGCTGATTTCTGTGCAGTAGGAAATTTCATAATTTTTATTATAAAAAAACAGAGAAGGAAAAAGTTTTTTTTTTTTTTTTTTTTTTTTTTCAAATTCCAGACTTTGGCCTTGAAATTAAATTTCACTGATATAACATTTTAATTTTTTTTTTAGGAGCATTAGCAACTAAGGCCATATTGCTCCGGGCATATGTGGTGGTCATTCCCTGACCTTTCCGTATTTGGTGGTCACGGGCTCGAACCCCGGTCTAATCAAGAAGCTTGTGCTACGCATTGCTGCTCCTGGCTACAGAGGCACCCCAACATTTTAATATATATATATATTTTTTATATTAAATTACAGACATGGGATTGTTTGTCAGTATAGTATGCGCTGAAATATTAGCACCTGGTTTCTGGCTTTGATTATCTGTTAGGCATCATTAATTATTAGTATTAGTAACGGCCGCATGGTGCAAGAAAGCCTATGGCTTGTGCTGCACCAGCCAAAAAAAAAAAAAAAAAATCCGAACAAAACAATGATAAAAACAAAAAAAAAAAGGAAATTAAACCTATCATCCTATGCGCTTCCCTTACCCGAAAGTACTATCCAGATGACCTTTGAATTTCCCCAAACTGTCGGCCTCTACTACCCATGAAGGCAACTTATTCCAGTAAAACTTATATTGTGAATAATCAAGTTAGAGACTTTGCCCTCTTCAGAAATGTCGAGTCAAAGTTTTGTTTATAACAATGGCCTTGCTGTCTTTATTTGGCTGTCAAGAGCATTTACAGTTTCATCAGAAAGAGGAGATCTGATCAGAGTTTTTGTTTTTCACATCTGGATGATTATCTTCTCACATTGAGTATTACTATGGGAAATTGTAAGAGTCAAGCATATCAAGTTGAGATAATTTGTTATATTTAAAGTTTCATTGTGCACTCCTTAGTTCCTCAAAAAAGAACCACTGTGCATCATTTCTTTCTTTTTCTTCTATAATGGCTTTTGATAGGTTTATACACTGCAATCACTGTATTTCTTTATCTTCAGTGATACGAAGTCCATATTATTGGAGATCTTTAAAGATAAAGATCTGCAATCAGCAAATGTTAATGGGCTGTGGAATCAATTGATTCTAAAACCTTCCCAAAAACTATTAGTGAATATCTTGAAAATTTAGTGTTGATCAGTCTCTTCCTTCTCGATAACATCTAAACGTCTGAAACATACTTCCATTTATATATGGAGTATAAATATTGCATTTTGCCCAGTCATTTGTAAACATTAATAAGAATTCCAAAGTGAACTGTTACTTGCTAATGTTATCTTTGTTAAATGATTTATTAGATATAAAGAAGACTACTTGTTCAGTTGTGTCCACAAATGTTCTATCATACTGAGTACACATGCAGATCCATATTACATTGCACGCTACCATAAAACAACAACACAGTGACTGCCCTTATTGTGTACAAATTTGCCATCCATAAACAACTGCTGGAATTCAAGAACATGGCCTTCCTCTGATGGAAATCAATGAATATTTGCAACTTGTGAAGCTAAAAATTTTCATTTTTTTATATCATTATATAAGAAGCTGAAGCAGTGTTTCTTGGTCACAACAACAAACTGTGTATCTCTACTGGATCTAGAAAATCCAATAGCTCTTCAGGCTTGTCCTGAAAATTATATATAAAAAAATTAAGCAGTTACTTATTAGTGCTTGTTATGTTGCACAATAACATTAGAAATGAAAATTTTTTTGAGAAATCTGCTGGCAATCTTTCTCCTAATGTTATTTTTCATTGAAGTGCAAGCCTTCTCTATCAGTAAATCTTCTGCACCAGCTGATATGTGCTTTGAATTTTCAAGGTAAAACCAAACAGTTGACAATTTTTGATGACTTTACCTGAATAATTTCCTGACTGATAAGAATACCTCTTTTGTCAGTTTCTGGATGCATGCCATGTTTAAGTCTTCTGAAAGCCTTGCATGTGGAAACTGCTACTACAGTTTATCTTTTGTAAGAAACCAACATTGTGCATTTGATTCATTAATCCCAGTCTTCCTAGAAGCTTTTCTGTTACTGGTTATTCCATATGCTGCATGCAGCTATTTTGATCTGGGCATCATGCGCACATACACCACTGCAGTAATGCATCTTTCATTTACAAACTTGTTAAAAACACATTTCTGTTGTCTAACTATTGTAATAAAAAAAGAAATGCATACATGCGATACTTATTCTGCTTTTACTTGAATGCCAAACTCACTGTGAAATCTGTATATGTAGAATACAGAATACCCAAAAAATGTGGTAAATAAATTCGGAGGCAAGAAACTACTGATTCCAGAAATGCCAAAATGTGAATCTCTCACGACACAATATAACCAAAATTTGTTGTATTAGAATACACTGTCATTTGAAATTTCACATGTAACATATCAGAACAACTCAGAGTAAGCAAGATTCATGTTGCTCCACATTACTTAAAACTCGTTCATTTAAATTTTTGGTTTGATAAGAGTCTCTAATAATATCAGAAAATTGGGTGCGATACATTTCTGTTAGAACTCTGCTAGATGCTAGCATGATTTTGATTGAGCTTGCATTTATGTAATGCTTAATTGAAGAAGCTAAAGCAATATTGCTTGGTCATAACAACAAACTGTGCATCTCTACTGGATCTATAAAATCCAATAGCTCTTAATTTGCATGCGTGCATGCGTGTGTGTGTGAGATTAATAAAGAAAATAGTGAAAAAACAGAAATAAGAAAAAAATCAGAATAGCAAATATTGGTGGATGCAAAGCAATATATACCACTGTTGCAAAAACATAATGTAAATATAATTGAAAAATGTGCCAGCCATATAGCAAGCCTAAGTGACAAATAGAAATTAAATTAGTACATACCACAGCAATAAACTGAGAAGGGGTGGGGAATAAATCAAGATAAAGGATGTTGCTCCCCCACTCCTAATCTAATTTAGAAGAAAGGCCAATTAATAATGCCAAATAATGTAACTTTAAAAAAGCCAGTTAAATTGAATTTAGTGGTGCCCTCCTGCAATAGCAGCACTAGGTCCAAATTAGAGAAATATCACTGCAAATGGAAAGCAGAAAACCAATCACAACAACGTGAACACTGGGTGAAACAGACATAACATGAATAGATCAACCATTGCATCTAGCTTGTCAGAAGGCCACAAATCCAAGAACTGCTGGGGAATTACTGCATTTCGAACATTAAAGAAATCGGCATCGCAGAATTGATCGTAACACTGGTCAATCCGCCAATTCAATAGATTTTAATATGGGTGACCCTTATGCAGTGAAAAATTATACTAAAACAGATCAGAGCACTTGCATAACAACACAAAAAATATTTAGTAGCCTAAAAATATGTGTGCCAGGGCCCCAGACTACTTTACTTGGGCATTGCATATGTGCTTGAGTGCTGAGCATTCAAGTGTATTAAACAGATATGTAAATAAATAAATAATCTTTATTATAGGTTTGGAGCATTCACGAAAGATTGTATAGAACAAGATATCTTCTAATTAGGAAACAAGTAACATGCGTGTGTGTGTGTGTGTGTACACAACTGACATTTACTTCCACTGAAAAAATGCTATGTTTTTCTGTAACATCTGTGAGAAGTGACTATATGATAATTATGTAATTTTTTTTTACCATCTGATGATCCCTTGCTGTTGAATATGATCACCAGACAATAAACTGCACTATATTGCTGTTCTGTATTGTAATTTTAATTTTAGGTTAACAGTGATAGTTCTCAGAAAGATTGAACTTTCTTAAAATGATATACCTATTTGCTGCAGTTTTTGACTAATCCTTTATTATTCGGTTGGGTATTGTAAGAAGTGATGCACAAACATTACAGTATTTGACAAATAATAGTTTAAATTTTATCTAAATTTATACGTTTTAAATTTTTTAATCAAAAATTTTTAAATGTCAAAGCAAAACAAGAAAGGATTTATGCATGAAAAAACAAAATGTTAAATATAACCTGATTCAGCTCACTTTAGATATCTTCTTGAGGAAGGACAGTTAATTTAATCAATTTTTTTTTTTTTTTTTTTCATTTCAACATCATATACTGTATTTTATATATTATATACAGGGTGTACATATTTTTTATAATTGTTATTAACTTTCAAGTACATTTGAAAGTATACCTAATGCAGGTACATGTAATTTTACCTGTACTTGCATTAGGTATACTTTCAAATTAATATACTATGTATGATTTATAAAATTTATGATTACTATAAATAAAATAAGTTTTTTGCGAACTTTATTTTTACGAACAAAATTATAATTGAACCTACTGTGTATAGAGATATAAATCAAGATTTTAAGGGGGGGGGGTGAAGTTGGTCCAATTTTAATGAAATTTGGGTGATGTTGCAGGTCCAGATATTTATATTTGAATCCTTTAGAAAGGATTCAAATATAAAGTTTTCTTCAAAATTCGACCACTGGTAGTGGATTTGTGTGTGGATGGATAGATATGGAAGACAATAGGTACTTTACACATTTATGAATGCACCTGAAAGGATTTTAATTCAACTTAAAATGAGGCATTTACTATATATATGGGTTGAAAAAGACTTGGTTATTTATGGAGAATTTTTCAAGTAAGATTTGCTAAAAATTGCATCAATTGCAAAGCAAGATACCACGAGTTGCCTTAGTACTGCAATTGAACTTTAAATGAAAGAGAAGTATATTGCTATATATTTGAAATGCATTACCCTGTTCTAGTGTACACTGCTGTTTATTAAACTGAGGCTGTCACCGACCCACACTCAATAATGTTTGTATTTCTCATGTTCTTGAAACTTTTGCTATAAATTTGCTTAATTTAAAGTGAAGCCTAAAAAGTTGTATCTGACTAAATAATTCTCATTTTATGTAGGTGTAATTTATACCATTTTAAATGTTGGGAAGGCTTTAAATAAAATGAAACACCAATTATCACAAAGTTGAGAAATCATCATCATCATCATCATACAAATCTATAAATACCTAGTGGGTGAGTACCTGTCATTATGGTAGTACAAATAACACCGTATGGCTATTAGTTTTCCATTCACTGTCTCTTCGTGCTGTCCTATTTTTTCCCGTTAGACCTTTAGCCCTAATCAAAATAAGCCCTCCTTCCTCTAATGCTTACTTGAAATACTAATTAAGTCATCAAATTTGGATGGATATCAGAGACATTGTGTCACTCAGACATAAGTGATGCAGAATTTGAAAGTTGGGAGTACAATGTGTAAAAAAGGACAGACAAGACAGGAGGCAAGGGATATGCTCATAGTTAAGAAGCAGTTTGAATCTAAGGTGTTAGGCCTTCCTCTTAATCTCTCTCTCTAATCCAGTTACTATTAAATTCTGTTTTTGCATATTTGTTTAGCTAATCTCCCTTCTCCCATCCTTTCTGCATGTCAATACTGATTTAAGTTTTCTTCATTGATTGGATATTTTTATCCAGGATTTTTCCTTCTTTCTCTCTCTCTCTCTCTGGCTAATTTTCATTTTGCTCTGAACTAGCTTCTTGCATTACTTATTCTATTGTTTGAAACAAGCATTGAAAATCAGGTTGATTATACAAATTCATTTCTTAAATTTGCTGGTTATGTTACTCCAACTGAAATAAAATGATATTAGCCATTCCAAACGAAAACTTACTAAAGCAATAACTTGCACTGACATAAAATTGAATGCTAAAGTTTCAGCTACCCAAGTTACCTTCATTAGCATCTTAAAACTGGTACAGCCTGATGCTACTTAAATACTACTCCTCTACTCTGCCCTGTGCCATTGTATTCATCTATCACACAACTTATCTCTGTCCCAACCCTCCTCCCTGTCTGTTTTGCTTACATTCTATCATATAGCATAAATTTAATATTAAATTTTCCCATATGGGATGTATGGATACTCCCTCTGCTCAGTTCATAATGTATTCCAAATTTCTTTCTGATTAGCATTCCTTCTAACCATTTACAGTATTACTACCTGTGTTCCTTCCCTAAAATCTGGAATGTGCTGCAATTGCAGAATGATCGCACAGTCTGTTCTGTTGCATCGTTGTGTTCCTATATTCTGCCCTCCAGATATCTCGATTCTCAGTGTAATTCTATATCTTAACACTGAATGGGGTGGAATTTTTCTCAGTGTGGTCTGTACTTGTTAACAGGAGAGACTGCTTCTACAGGAATGGGATACATTTAAATAGAAAGGGTGCAAGAATATTTGCTGATGCTCTCAAGGCAGTATTAGGCAGGTTGGAAAACTGCTAGTCTGGGGCAATGCACAGACTAATAGGTTAACAGAAGCTGCGGGCAGAGATGAAAGTGATTCTTGCACTGCTTGTATTGGAGCATCAAGGCTTGCTGAGAGTTCTCATGGAACACGCAAATACATGGTCTGTGTTAGGATAACTAAGAGTAACAGCAGGTGCATGTATACTTGCATATACACTAATGCTAGGAGCATAGTAAATAAATTTTGAAGAATTTGAAATACTAATTAAGTCATCAAATTTGGATGGATATCAGAGACATTGTGTCACTCAGACATAAGTGATGCAGAATTTGAAAGTTGGGAGTACAATGTGTAAAAAAGGACAGACAAGACAGGAGGCAAGGGGATATGCTCATAGTTAAGAAGCAGTTTGAATCTAAGGCTGTGTATCCAGCCAGCATTAGTGGCCAGTGCAATGTTGAGTCAATTTGGTGTAACTTAAGCACTGAGAAAAAATAAATAAAAGGAAAGTAGGAGTGTTTATAGGCCTAACGACTGTAAATATAACAAGCAACTATTCAGAGAAATAGACTAGGCCTGTAAGGAGGTGATTATTCCATCACACAAGGCTCCCATTGGTTAGGCTGCATCTTGACTACTGCATAGAAGTCCGGTGGCCTCATTTTAGGAAGGATGTAGATCTGCTGGAACAGGTACAGAGAAGGCAACAAGATTGGTAAAGGGACCAAAAGGGTGGTTTTACCAAGAAAGGCTTCAATTCTGAAAATTGCAGCATCTGAAGACTTAGGCACGTGTGTGTGTGTGTGTGTGTGTGTGTGTGTGTGTGTGTGTGTGTGTGTGTGTGTGTGTGTGTGTGTGTGTGTGTGTGTGTGTGGTAATCTGATTGAGGTGTTTAAGGCTTTGAATGCATTGATGCTGCTGGCATTTTTCCTCAAATTCAAACTGAGGAAGGATGGTTGCAGTATATATGTGTGGGACTTTTCTTTCAGCCAGCAGGTGGTTGATTGCTGGAATAAACTTCCATCTGTTGTGGAAGTGGGTAATTTGAATAAATTCAAAGAACTAGACAAATTATTAGAGGGGGATGGACAGGTGATGTGGGAAGGTTTTTTTTTTTTTTTTTTTTTGGTGATGCTTTATATGCTTTCTTTCTTGCATAATTTGCAACTAGTAATACTAAAATCATAGGTGAGTATGGCAGGTAGGGACCATAGTGATGGCATACTTCACAAGAAATCCTTGGATGGAAGTGTCATAGGGATTGGAGGTGTCATGATGCAAATCCAGTTTCCTGAAGCCTCCCCCTTTTTTTATCTTAACATTTTGCAATCACCATAGAACTGTTTTATAGTATTCTTGGTTCACTTTGAATGTGAATGGACACTACCTTGTGAATCAAAACATATGATAAACATGATCTTTACATTTGATTGAAATTGTCTTTCTTTATTGGATCTTGGAGAAGATGGAACCTTCATCGAGAAGTCTGGGGCTTTGGCTGGACATGGTCATAAACATACATCCGCTACTCTTCACCAGCAATGATGAAAGAAAGAGGGTTTTGGTCATTGGCAGCAGAATGTGGACTGAGTTTCTACCATGACAATTTGCCATTCTTTGTGATCATTAGTGAGTGTGCAGTGTCCAGACTTGACAGAAATACATTGCATTTTCAAATTCCCATAAGAAATGCAGATTTCACTATCAACTTTGCAGATGGTTAAATTGATTACTTCTGATCAGATCATGCACATGAGCAATTGAATCATTGCTTTTTGAAGTTGAAGGGTGGACAAGCAGCCCTCTAAACTTTTCAGGCACATTGAAAGTGATTCACAAAGTTGATCTTCTTGTAAAGTTCTTAGCAAATTTATGGATTTCTGTTGCACTTTTCTCTAATCGGAAACAAAATTTGTGCATATTTGCAATAAAGTGAAATCGGTCATTTTAAAATGTGACAAAACACATAAAATGCCTTCTGTTCAATGTGGCTGGCTGTAGATAAATAATCAAACAAGTTGACTTTATTACAAATTGCAGCTGTCTACGATGCCATAATTTCAAGTTACAAAGTCAGTCCCTGAGCTTTTTTGATCACACCCTGTACGAGCACTTTTCAGAGTTGCCAAATTTTAAAAGTACAAGAAGCAGTCACTATCGAGTGGCACTGACTAATGTCCAATCCAATTCATGAGCCAAAAGAAGTTTTGAAAGAAGATGAATGAATTCTTCAAGAAAAAGGAATTCTGGATTGCAAACTTCTGATGGAAGCAATCTTAAACAAGCAAAATAAGCTGATAACTCTAGGCATGTTATCAGCCTGTGTTCGTGTTCCTCTCTTCCGGCTTAATAAAACAGGTTTTCTTTTAATTTTTATGCCAACCTTTGAAAATCTGAATATAGCTTTTCAATCCAACATATGTCGCATCCACTTATTGAGGTTTCTCTCCTAGATATGTCAAAGAATGTTATGTGAAAATTTGTTATACCAGTAGCTTTTAAATCTTCCCTCCATAACCTAAATTTACAAGGTTATGAAGGGTTTATAATAAGGGGAACATCTGTTCTTTTGTTCAGTGAGAAAGTACTTCATTGCTGCATGGGACTAAATGGCACACAAGTTCCCATCGAAAAATTATGTTCTTATAAATCCCAAAATATTACAAATTTCATTAAATATGAAATTTTTTTTGTGGAATAAGACTCCAGAACTTATTGATGTCATTAAAGATAAAGAAATAGATCAAGCAAAGATGTATTAAGGCATCAGTTCTCACTGTTATGTCTCATTGTTTTGCCTTCATATATTTTACTATCTCTTTTTTTTTTTTTTTTTTTTGTTAGCGCATCAGCTTCTGTGGCCGTAATGCACCTCCCAAAGTTCTTGCATTTTACTGTGATCCAAGCCCAGGGCAGGATTCGAACCTGCGACCTTTGGGTTGCCAAGCAGGCACTTGCAGTCGGCTACTATCTCCTCTCAGAGCCTTATAAAACTAAATCAGGTCCACTCTAAGGTGCCTGGTTGCCAAGCTCTGTAGCCCACATTCACAGACTTTCCTCATAAAAGTGCCCTTTTGAAGATCACACCAAATGGGCTCATCTTTGGACTCTTTTGAGAAGTTCAATGTCTTTTTTTTTTTTTTTTTTTTTAAAGTATGGTGTTCATACTTGAACACGGCATTCTAAGTGTGGTCTTACAGTTGCCATTACACTTGTCACAAAACTTCAAGTCCTACCATATCATAACTCCGAAATCCCTTTCTTCCTCTATATATTTCCTCATATATTTATGGTACACTATTTAAATATGGTACGCTATTTAAAATATATTTTTAGTGAAATACGTTATCAATACATGTGATGAAAGTTGAAATTACCAACAATATCTCCTGTTGGATAAGAATGAGTTCTGTGTAGAATATTGTCCTGGTAATTTATTGACCTGGAAATTGCTGATCTTTCTAGAATCATTTTATGCTTCCATTGAGTAAGCAAGCACGTTTTGGATCATTTCATTGCATCTATATTTGGTTCTGAAGAGTTTCCATTAGGTTTGTCACTTTACTTGTAGAAGGAGCTAGGAGTTAACCATTTTTAAGCATAAAGTAAAAAAAACGTTTCTTCCAAGATTTTATTTCTACTTAAATTTTAAAGTAATAACCATTCTATACACAACTTCACAGCAGTTGTGCTATAGTGATTTTTTTTGCCAAACAGAAACTTGTGTACCAGTATACTTCGCTAACTCATAACTATTATTATTATTATTATTAAAAGCCTTTACTGCCAAAAAATAATTAACAAATAGAAAAACATTTACACAACAGGAATCCTTTTACAAAACTATGCAACTTACAAAACATAAATATTATTCTTCCACACTGACATTCAGCAACAACACTATATTGCTCCAGTACTCAGGATTTAGGTCCCTCAAATGAGAATCTGTTACAAAAAAGTTAATTAGATCAAAAGTAGCAAGTATTGTTTGCACTTCTTGAGTCTGTGAAATGGTAACCAAAGTACAGGATTAGCATGTATAGCCAGTTTTGTGGAATCCTCCCTACTAAAAGGTTGAGGGAACACAGACTGTCATCTCTACAAGAAATGAAGTTGATTAGCTTCTTTAAAGCAGTAATCCTCCATACAGTCCTGAGATCAATTAAGTCTAGATTCCACAGTATAACTGTTCTTGAAGAAACAACATTAAATAATATTATTTTAAAAACTTATTTTTTAAAAAGTTTTAAATTTTGTTTTTAGGAGCTATATATTGCGTAAATTTTATAATTATTCCACTTACCATGCATTTTTGGGATTGAACAATTTAATTTTTGGAACATGTTCTCTTGTTATACCACTGTCTATTGGAAAATTATTCCTGATTTATGAACTTGTGCTTTACACACCACTTTTCAGGAATGCTCAGCATTATACACTTAATAAATTAAGAAATAAATAGATTAAAGAACCCAAAAAATATGTTGCATCTTTTTTGTGAATACACTGCATATTTAAATGAATTAAGTAACTAAAAGAATAATTTTAGCGTATTGATGTCCACAACATGAAAAGGGCTGTACGCTTATGCCTTAAATTATTTGAAGTTCAAAATGCTTTTATTAAGACTACAAACTTAAATTCAATGAACAGATTTCAATGTTAGACTTTATGAAATTAAATTAGACAAGATTTGATTAAAGGTATCTAAACATGGCTGCAGAAAATGTTCTTGTAATTCTGTTCTCGTTGGTTGATTGCTTGGCAGTTATATTATATATTTGTTTGTTAAAAGCATTTTAGGGCTAAAGCCTCAGGTTGCATAGAAGTTAACCAATATGCAAGTTAGTGCAAATGCATCATTTTAGTATGCAGCAAACTACTAAAGTAGCTAAGAATTGGCATCATTTAAGTATATCTCATATTGTGAATACCTTCACAAGTTGCCATGATATTGCACTACCTTGAATAAATAACTCTTCACCAATGGAGAAGACTATTGTTACTTATTCTATGCAGATACCACCACCCAGATGGCATTGTTTCGAAGCTTATTGGCGTCTCATCAGTGGGTGGGCAGGTACCCTGGTGTTGCAACGATGACAATCCAATTATGAAGTATAACTCCACGATATGAGAGATGCCTGGTGGGTGTGCAAGTAGATTAAACTTAAAAGCATTTTAGGGCTAAAGCCTCAGATTGCATAGAAGTTAACTAACGTACAAGTTAGTGCATTATTTTAGTACGCAAACTACTAAAGTAGCTAAGAATTGGCATCATTTAAGTATATCTCATATTGTGAATACCTTCACAATGAGTTGATATTGCACTACCTCGAATAAGTAATGCTTCACCAATGGAGAAGACTATTGTTACATATTGTGGAGTTATTCTTCATAACTTGATTGTCATCATTACGACTCCAGGATACCTGCCCACCCACCGATGAGAAGCCAGTAAGCTTCGAATCAGTGCTGTCTGAGTGGTGGTATCCTCCAAAAATAAGTAACAATAGTCTTCTCTGTTGGTGAACATTTACTTATTTAAGGTAGTGCAATATCATGGCAACTTGTTGTGAAGGTATTCACAATATGAGATATTTAAATGATGCCAATTCTTAGCTACTTTAGTAGTTTGCTGCTTACTAAAATGATGCATTTGCACTAACTTTTACATATTTGTTTGTTGTAACTAGTAATTGGGAAATATACGGAGAACAAAGCTGCCAGAGCCAATATTGTGTATTTGATGTATATATATTATATGAAATGTTTAATATGCAGGCCATACTTTCAGGATTGATTTGGGACCTGGAAACAATGCAGATGTTTATACAGAGCAATGACCATTTGAATTTTAAAACATGGTTCTAGAGTTTTTAGTGTTGCCAATACTAAAAATAATTTTTAAAAAAATAATAAAAATAAGCAAACAAGCATGTAATATGAATAAAAATTTTAGTATGTGTCTGTTTATTATTTTTGTCATTGAAAACTCCATAGCCTTTTTTTTTTTTTTTAATTGAAACAGTCATAGCTCAGTAACCATTTGAATTGGATACATGATTATATAAATGTTTTTCTGTTGTTTTCAAGTAATTTGATTCTGAAAGTATGGCTCAGCTGTCGGTGATTAGTAAAAACCAGTCGGAGACCAAAATCATACCGCACATTGTTGTCAAGCAGTCAGTTAATGAAAAATGAGTTAAGGGAAAAAATTTTTTATTCATCTTTGACACCTTATTTATTTGCATCTGGCCAGAAATTTTGGCCAACTAAGTGGTTAATAGTGCTGTTTTAACTTATTAGCATTTTAATAAGTTCTTATGGTAAAAAAACTTAAGTAATATTTTTCTTTGTTTTTGACTTTAAGGTTTTGAAACAAGTGGATTATTCTGTATTTGCCATGAGAAACCAGAAAGATTGTTTATCTACAAGAATGCATCAGCAAGTCACTTCAGATGAAAGATTTATTAAAGCAAAAGATATAGGTACCACTACTAATAGTAGTTTCTCAGCAACTGGAACAATTAAATCTCCCAAACATCTCAGGAAATTTCAATCTGGCAGAAAATTACATGTTTTTAGGAAGAATTTTATTGTAAATAAAAATGGCAAGTACAATAGGAGGAAACATAGTAAAGTTAAGCCTAGATTTTTGTCATCAGCTTTTTCATTGGCTAAACAACTCAAAGATAAGTATTCTAAAGGTTATAAAGATAGCCCTGTCTTTTTAATGCAGAAGTGGAAAAAAACAAGTAATGAGTTCTACACTGGGCTTTTAAAGAAACCTGTCATGTCTTCAAGTGCACAGCAGATTAGTTTTTCAAGTTTAAAAGCAATTGCTGGCAGGACATCCCAAATGTATGTAAGTGATCAAATTTTTAATAATCCCTTCTTTACACCTCTTTCTAATGAAGATGTGGATAAACAGCTTTCACTGCAATCTGAAGATGGTGTACCTTCAAGTACAAATTGTTTAGAAAAACTTTACAGTAGTAGTTATCCAGATCTGAGAAAGGTGTTGCCTTCTTTAGAAAGAACTAAAAGTGATAATATAAGTATGGTGTTACTTGATGAATTGAGATGGCAGAATTCAGATTTATCAGCTAGTTTTGAGAATTTGTTAGTTTTAAGGAATAAAAAGGATAAGTTTTCAGTGTCCGAATCTAAAAGCTGTAATAAATTTAGCACCTGCCCATTTAGGGCAGATCCAAAAGTCAACAGATTATCTATTGAACAAGTAGGTAAATTAAAAGAGCCACCATGTGAGCATCCATCCACTGTTTTATGTGAAGACTTCATGATATATAATAATGAAGATGGTACATCCAATGTAAGTAATGAGAAAAGTGCAAGTTTATCATGGAAAGCCCAGCATATAAGATCAAGATCTGATGTGCCTCATGTCTCCCATTCTTTATTGTATGCAGAAAAAGAAGTTAATGATATCCGGTCACTAACACCACCTCCACCATTGTCTTCCTCTTTACCAAATATGAGTGAAAGACAGAAGAAAACAAGTCTTCTTGATGGTGGTAAGTAATTATTATTACTACCACTTTTTTTTTTTTTTAACTCAGGGGTCCTCAACCTTTTCAGTTCACAGAGTACCATGTAATCATTTAGAATATCAAGCATACATCAGATTGTTTTTAGAATACCAGGTAGATACCCCTGTATTTTTGCCAAGACAAGGAATAATTATCAGTAGAAAAAAAATTTTGTTCATCTTTGTAACCTTATTACAAAAAATATTTCAATGCAGTTGATGAAAACAAAAATTTTTAAAATATTAAGTCTCAGAATCTGGTGCATGTAGTGTGGCTGGTGAATATCACTGGGGAATTCCATTCTTGTGATCAGGGAAAGAGAATGATTTCCTTTCTTTCCTTTAAAGAACTTGATTCTTTTTTTTTAAACCAGAAAATTGGAGTTTTAAGTGATATTTCAGATTTTTGTCATAGTTTTTGTATATTCTTATATTTTTTATTTTTTCTCATTCTTTATCTTATTTTTATTTATATTTTGATTTCTTTAACATAACAGAGACCTTTCATTTTAAGAAACAAAATGAAAGTTTGCATGTCAAAATGAATCTGGTATGTATAGCTTGCATGTCATAATGAATCTGGAACTATAAGCACAATCTTAGCCAACATAGAAGAGCACCCTAAGCACATAAGTGCTCTTCTATAATGCCTAAACAGTGCTTACGAGTAACAGATTGGGGACTCCTGCTTTAACAGTTATTGAAAATTTATTATATCATTGTCGTACTTTTGCTTGTTTAATTAAATTTTTAAAATTTCATATAATGTCTCTAATAAATTGCATTTGAACTTATTAAGAATTTGGAAACACAAGAATTTTAGTGATTATATATATATATATATATATATATATATATATATATATATATATATATATATATGATTCAATGAAATTACTAATGTCTTATTTTTGCTGCCTACGTCGGCAGCGAAAATCGTAGGAATTCCAATAGTCCAGGTCTCTGTAAGCCACAACAATAGTCCAGGTCTCTTTCATGCATGCAAACATAATTCTTTCCCTATGTATAAGAATTGCTACAATATGCAATAGCATCAGCCTATTTTCAGACAACATTAAAATACTCTACAATAAATTACTACAAAATAAATTCCCGGCTACTTTCCTGTGCCACCACTTCACAAAAGCATTTAACATTATTAAATTTAAAAATATTACAGACTACGACCTAGTTCTAAACATCAATGTCAGTAGACTAACCTCCTTTACTTTCTGGCTTGTACATATTGTATAGTTTCATACCCCCTTGACTCTGTCATGTCTCACAGTGTGGAAAGCTCGTGCCCACGGATTGTCTGTTGATGGGGGTATTATGTTTCTCGTCTTGCCATACTTTTTGTGTATTCTTATATTTTTTTATTTTTTATCTCATTCTTTATCTTATTTTTATTTATAGTTTGATTTCTTTAACATTGCCACTATTAATTTAAACACAAGGCAATTGTCCAGGGGGCCATCTGTGGTATAGGCTTGCAACCCCGGACTGCCAAGCCCTACTTTATTCACTTCCATTTCAGTTACTTTTAGCCGTTCTTTTTACTACATTTTATTTCTCATGAACAATTAGGCTGGCCGAAAGCAATATCAAGATGCTATTTCTCTACTATCCTTACTTGTTTCTTCTATTACAAAGTTTGGTGTCTTTTCCACACTACTTTTTTAGTTTTTGTTTCTCCCTCTGCTGGCTTTTTGCCTCATCTGTTTAATTGCTCACTCCCCCGTCACACGGGTACAGCACTGGATTACGATTTTATGCCTTCCCATCCCCTTACACGGGGATACTTCAATTGACACACACACACATATATATATATATATATATATATGTGTGTGTGTGTCAATTGACACACATATATTGACAATGTCTTCCGGTCCATACAGACAGTAAGTTCTCTTGTTTTTGCCCCATCTCTTAGATATTTTTGAGTTTAAATTTTATACTTTTCTTTCCACAGGTTTTTATTTATCATTATTATTTTTATTTTTTATTTTATAATTTATTTATTATTTTATTCTTCCTTCTGGTCTCTGTCGGGTCATCTATGTTGTATACGTATACCATTTACGTGTACAACATAACAGAGACCTGGACTATTGTTGTGACTCTTATGATTTTTGCTGCCGACCCTTTTGAAGTTGTAGTTAAAGTCCTAGGACCCACAGCTTTTGGTTCTTACAATTATTATGCCCTTATTACTTGAATTTTATATTTATTTCAGGTATATTGATTTTTTACTTACAGGTTCTCCCTATTCTTCCATGGTTACTGCACCTTATAGCTGAACTCCCCTACCATATGCACAAATATACTGATTTTTACCTTTTTTGTCTCTCTCTCTCTATATATATATATATATATAATTTTTTTTTTTTTTTTTTTTAATTATTATTTATGGTTCCTTTGTTCTGATCATAATATGAGATTGCCAGTGAGTTAAATGAGTGGTACACAAATTGTGGGTAGTAGAACATATTTTATTCAAAAAAAAAAAATTTTTTTTTTTTTTTTTTTTTAAGAATGCAATCTTTAAATAATATGGTTCACTAACATCATAGTTTGTTATGTCATAGGTTGAATTATGCTTTCTGGGCTGGGGGAGAGGACAGCTAGAAATAGGGGACATAAATTCAAGTTACGGGGGGAAATGTTTAGATTGGACTGCAGGAAGTTTTATTTTAGCCATCGAGTTATAAATTACTGGAATAAGTTGCCTTCATGGGTGGTAGAGGCCGATAGTTTGGGGAAATTCAAAGGTCATCTGTATAGTACTTTCGGGTAAGGGAAGCGCATAGGATGATAGGTTTAATTTCCTTTTTTTTTTTATTCTTTTTTTTTTTATTCTTTTTTTTTTTTTTTTTTTTTTCTTTTTTTTTTTGGCTGGTGCAGCATAAGCCATAGGCTTTCTTGCACCATGCGGCCATTACTAATACTAAAAGCAAATCATCCATAAAAAAACTATATACTACTGTAACCTACAATGATGTACACTAAAACATCAAATGAAATGCTGATTATTCAACTTCATAATGTGTGTGAGTACAGATTTTTCACAACATTCCAACTATAGAATCTTATTTTTTTATTATTTTTTTTTTCAAATACAAATGGATGAATATTGTCATGCCAATGTTTGCAAAAATGATTATTTATAAATTTTCTAACCTTTGTTTAGAGTAATCAGCAAATGCATTGTCAGCCTAATGTTCATATAAAAACTAAACTTGACAATTTTTGAATTTTCTAGTCATCTAAAAGCTGTTAATCCTGTAGGCCCCATAATGCTAATAAATCTCAACACTATAAAAACTGTTGAGAACAGCAAGTTTACATGCAGTCACACAATTCCAAATTTGTCTCAGTTCCAAAAAAATTTATACTGTAAGTTATCTGCTGCCCACTTTGAAGGTAGAGTGCAGTAAAGACTTTTGCGGTGCAAAATAAAATCTCTACTTTTCAACTGGTAAAGGATAAAGCTGCAAAATCTTCTTTTCTGTAATCATGGAAGAGTAAGTTGAATAGTAAAATTGTGTGGAGAATAAACTGATAATGCAAAATTCAGAACAAAAAAAAAAAAAAAAAAAACATGGTAGCCACAAGTTTCATTTGGTTGACCCAGTTGTAATTATAATTTGGGAAAACAGGGTTGCATGTGTAAACTCGCACATTGGAAATTACTTAGGAAACAATTTACATTTTAAGCCATAGATCATAAAAACAAGTAAATTTATTCACAATCCAGCAACATACATTAATTTAGTTCAACAAGGGCATCCATCCTTTTAGAGTCTAAAACAAGTACAATGCTGAAGGTCATAGGACACAGGGGCTCTTGCGACCTGCTGCCAACATAATCAGCTCCTTACCACTAATTAGGAATTTTTCAAAGAAAGGTTTTATTTTTGTTTATCTGTATTTCTATTCAAGTTTAATTATTTAGATGTAATAATTAAATACAAAAATATAACACTTATTATATGATAATGACATTCTCATTATGTGGTTGTAATAATATTAAATATTGAGGAAGATACATAAAATAACATGTAAAAGTGATTCAGAAAATTGAATATTAGTATTAACAGATATTTCACAAAAGTCATAGTGAAACTGTTTTATGGGGGGGGGGGGACATTTTATAAAAAATGTTCATATTGCAAATAAAATTGAATATGTTGATTTTAAAGAAACTTAGAACACAAAAAATATGCTTTATAAACAACAAATTTTAATTATTAACTATAAATTCTTCATATGTGGACAGTCTCCTCCCACAACTGTATTATTGTATTGTCCATTTCTCTTAGAGGATAAAAATATTTTTTTAATTCTTCTTAAAAATTAGCAAATTTAACAACAGTATCAAAGCAGCTACTGCTTTAATCTGATTTAATTTTTGCTTCTTTAGTACCTTTTGCATTAGCAGATCTTTACTCTTGAACTGCTATTCCTCTCTCTGCTTCCATTACCCTATAATATCTAGCTTTATCTTCTTCCAGCCACGTGCTTTTAACTCCAAAATTATAATATCTTTTTTGCTACTGTTGTATGAACATTTTTGCATTTTTTATCTTTTGATTTTAATCTTCCATTTAAATTAATAAAAACATCATTTAATAGTTCTTTCCATGCACTTAATGTTGTATTATACTTTTTTATTCCACCTTACAGCCAATTTACAAATGACATGTTTCATGATTTTAATTTTTAATAATGATAATAATATTTAATAGTTATAATTTTTAATACTGATCATTATATTTTCATATCTTTTGGCCCACTCATTGTCAGAATTCCAAAAAATATATACACTCTTCAATTGTTCCCTTCAATACGACATCTACAGCTGAGTGACTCCCTGATTCACACATTGTATGTAGTCTGTGGTTTTGGGAGTTAAGAAAAAGCTCTTGATATTGCCATCATTGCTTGATAAAATAACAGCAGAAGGATGTGCCAGTGTGTAATATAACAATGTGTGTTTAATTTTAAATTTTTAATAGTTTTACTTATTTTACTGTGAATGAAAAAGGGTGATTGTTTATTATCCTCCTGCCAGTATTTACGAAATTGCCACTCTAGCATCTAAAGGTTGGTTTGGTTTTGGTTTTTTTTTTTAGGAGCATTAGCAACTAAGGCCATATTGCTCTGGGGATATGCAGTGGTCATTCCCTGACCTTTCCGCATCCTCTGTATTTGGTGGCTCACGGGCTCGAACCCCGGTCTAATCAAGAAACATGTGCTACGCACTGCTGCTCCTGCCCACCTGGCTACGGAGGTGCCTACATCTAAAGGTGTGCGTGCGTGTGTGTGTGTGCGCGCGCTCGCGCATATTCTGTAGCACAGAGCAGAACAAAAAGTAAAATAAAATGACAAGTTGTAGTTAAACTAGGTTTAATGTTAAATACATATGATAAACAGTAAAAACAGACTATGTTAGGTTAGGTACATACAGTAACCAGTAATACAAAAAGATTTCGTGCTTTATGTTGCCCTTCATCAGTTAACCATTGGATTTAAAGTTTTGCAAATGTAGAACTTAAGAGTGCGATGGCAGTCATGCATAGTGAACTGCGTGATGCAACAACTAACTGTTGGAAGTTGAGGTCTGTGGTTATGACGTATGGGAACGTTGCCACCGTTTATCAGTCATGAGAATGGTTGCTTCAATAATAGGATGACTGACATCCTCTGTTTCTGTTGACAGAAGTATTAGAGCATGTGATGTGCAGTGACTCCAACCAGGCGCAGCATCAGTAATGGTGGGACCGATCGACAACCATGACATCGCGGCATGGGTCAATGTCGTGTTGGGTTGACCAGAAGTGCTCAGCAATGACTGAGTGTTCTGTGTCCACTAAGCGAATAGCTCTTTCCTGTTCTGAAATAAGTTTGCCAAGCCTTTTCCAGTTTCCCCGATGTAGCAGCTAGTGCAATCACGGCAAGAAATGCAGTAGATTAGTCCACTCTGTAGTAAAGTGGGTACTGGTGTTTTCACTTTGGAGATGAGGGATCGCAATTTCCTGCCTGGGAGCTGTGCGCATTTTATCCAATGAGATTTCAGGAACCTAGAAACCTGATGTGAAAGGTTTGGGTACTATGTGATAAAGGCACTTGTGGCAGAGTCATTACCTTGAATGGTCCTGTTGGTTGCTGCGCAGTCATGGGCTTGTAGGTCGCACCTATCTAGGGTACTGGTGGGATAGTCACATCTTGTAAGATCTGTCTTAACCCTAGCAATCTCGGTGCATCTCTCTCATCTGTAGAACTAGAGTGGGTCCAGGCATGAATTAACAAAGCCCACGTAGTGCCTGGACAATGGCTGCGCGTGTGTGCTAACCAGTAGTTGGTAAATGGCCAGTACACATTGGTTTGTGATAGACTGTTGTGCACAGGTGTGTGTGTGCCCTCACGTCGGACCAGGGTGTCCAAGTATGGTAGGGTATTGCCCGACTCTAGTTCAATAGTGAATTTTATGAAGGGTAATAGAGAGTTAAGGTGGTATCCGAGTCGGTTGTCTGAATCTCTGGAAATAACTACAAACACATCATCCATGTAGCAACACCAAAAGGTAATGGGATCTGGTATATTCGTAAACACACGACTCTACAATTCTTCCATTGTGATGTTTGCTGTGACTGAACTAACTGGGGAACCCATGACCGTGCCGTGCACCTGATGGTAAATGGAGTCATTGAACAGTGATTGTGCCACCAGTTAAGCACAGTCTGAGAGCGGTAGAAATATCATCTGAAGTTAGTTGGGTTCTGTTGCTAAGGGACTGATCACTATCCAAAAGTTCCTTGGTGCAAGGATGGCAAGCTCAACAGGGATGGAAGTAAATAGGGACACTACATCGAACGAGGCCATGACTTGATCATCCGAGATGGATAGGGCTGGGATCAGTTCTATAAATTCACCACTGTCGGAAATGGTCTTCTGCACTCAGGCTTCCCTTTATTCATAGTATTTATCAGTGGGCACTGCTCTTCTTGGACTAACATTAGTGGACTTCCTCAGGGTTGAGTGCTGGATCCTTTCTTATTTTCGATATTTATTAGCAATATTGATGACGGCATATGAAGAGAAGACTAATGTCAGATATTGCAAATGATATGAAGGATAGTAGGGTGGGTTGTGAAAGAAATCGGGGTATAATGCTACAACAAGAGCTAAAAAAATTAGCCAGATGAGCTGAGAAGTGGCAATTGAGGTTTAACATAGAAAAATGCAAGTTACTGCATATGAAGAGCAATTATCTCATAGCATACCATTTCGTTGGTGCCACACTCAAGGTCACCATACAGATATCTTATAAACTAGTGGAGAAACACTAAGATCTGGGGTAATTATACAGTCTGACACGAAGTTCTCTGAGTAGCATAGACAGACTGCTAGGATAGCTTACGAAGTTCTATCAATGATATACAAGAATTTTTCCACCAGGTGCAAGGAGGTGATTCTGTTGTATAAGGCAGTGATTAGCCTGCATCTTGAGTACTTCATACAGGTCCTGAAACTTCATTTTAGGAAGGATATGAATCTGCTGGAACAGGCACAAAGAAGAGCAACAAACGTCTGGAAACTGGGCACCTGTGAGGAGACATGATTGAAGTGTTTAAGGCCTTAAATGGATTGAGCGAATTATTCATAAATTCAGACGGCATCTTGCTCAAGAGCTCATGAGCCTACCTTGCTTGAGAGCCATCTTAAAGATAGCTCTTGCTCAGATGACACACATGGAGATGTCAATTTAAATTGAAAAAGGATGATTATAGGATAGATGGGCAAAAATTTGCTTTCAGCCAGAGAATGATTGCTCACTGGAGCAATCTGGAGTTATGGAGGTGGGTAGTTCAAAAATTATTAGAGGGGATGGACTTGTGCGTGTGTGTTGGCTGATGCCATATAAGCATGCTTCCCTGCATCATTTGTTTCTACTAATACTCATGATATTAACTGATTGTTGTACCTTTGTTTTGAATGCAGTTGGTTCAAATGGATAGACTGAAAAAATTTAAAGAAAAATTTATACCATTTGGTTCCTGACACCTGTCATTGATATTGTTCCAGGTATGATAGGCTAGGGCTTTTTTCCTGGGAGACTAAAATTATGATGGAACAGATAATTCAGTCTTATTTGTGAATCAAGTGGACTGAATTTTGGTGAGATCCAGTTGTTCTGGAATAGCCATATTCTCTGTTTGTACCTTCATGTTAGTGGGACTATTAGTAACCCTTGGTATATAACCCATATGCAAGGCATGAAACATTACACCTAGTGTGAACTAATGTGAGTGAGGGGATGTGTGGCAGCCATATCACACAAGAGAAATGTCATCCCTTTGTCACTAGGCTGTATTAGGTGCTAGATGACTCATTGTTTGCTTCGCCATCACTCTGCTTATTGAAGGTGTGAAGTGGTGAAACTCATGTTTAGTCTCCAGAGATAAGCTCCAGCAACTCCCTTCACTTCTATTATGTAATACTAGCGATATCTTATGAGGTTATGTAGGCATTGGGGCAAGATTCAGTGTTCCTTGCATTTCGAGAGTAGACTTCTAAAAGTGTATTTGCTGGCTCACTGCTAGATACTCCACTGGAATTAGCCTGTTGGTAATGCTCTAAGGAGGCAGCTAGATCAGCTAGTGTATAATCTGGCTGCCTGTATTCTAACAGGCAGCCAGATCAAAAAGAGGAATAGAGATCAGAAACAGGTAGTGAATGAAGGGGACCCGAGAAGTGTGTATGAGGGAGGGGCCATTTTTGAGGCCATGTTACGTCAAGGAGCTATCTATTGAATGCATCATGAATAGTCAAGAATAATAAAACAAACTTATCAGTGAAAAGAACCAAAGCTCCCAAAAACTTCCTCATTCATATCAAAAATATATGTGGTCTCAGTTCTAATCTCAGAGATATCCATGTCCGCTTACAGTATCTGTTAAGTCCCACTTTTTTTTTTTTTTTGACAGACTCGCTTATCCCAATCTCAATTATACTACTCATCTCAGTTGCCTTAGCTATTCACTGTACGATTCCCTTTGCTTCAAAGTGATATTTGTGCATAATTCCCATCTGATATTCCTTGTCCGTACTTCTTAATTTAGAATCTCCTCTTTTTGATCTCTGGTTTAAATCCCTCTGCTCCAATTTTTAAAATTCATCTGCTTCTATTGTTCATCCTTTGACTTCTCTTTCTTTGAAACTCCACCTTCTCCAGTCTAATTTTCCTTGGTGACTTTAATGTTTACAACTCCAATTGACTTCAGGTTCCTAGTTTCACACGCACACCCCCACTGGTTGAGATGCCAAGGCTTTTGCCATTACCAGTGACCACACACAGTTTGTTTTGTTACTTTACCTACTCAGAATACCTCAGTTAGATCTTTCAAAGACTGACTGTTGTTTGGGGATTCCCGACTTTGCATAATGGTCCAGCTGGACTGCAGACATTTTGGAGATCATTATAATGTGATGGTCTATTAGTGTAAAACAATTATGTGATGTCCAACATAGTTTTGTTGGATCCTGAGGACTTCTGTGATCTTAAGTAATGTGAATGCCCATTAATGTTAAATATCTTAGATGTGATTAACCAAATAGGCTATGTTGTTATGACTTGTGTGAGCAAAGATAATAGTGACCTACGTCCTTGTGGCAGGAATGGTAATTGGTGGTGTGGGATGTTATGTCCCCACCCTCCCCACAAGGCCAAAGTTCAACTCACTAGTAAATCTCTTATTTTCATATGTTTAAGTTCACCAAAAAAGTGATAGTCTGTTTATTATTTAAATAACCAACTGACACTCTTCTGGTTAAGAACATATAAGCAGATGAGCTCTAGGTGGCATATGTGCAAAAGCACAGGTGGCATCTAGTTCACTGGTTAACTTAAATGACAAATGACTTAGAATAACCAAACAATCCTAATCACATGTCTAACATTCTTGATTTTTTTTCAAAGTGGTCAGTGTTACATGGTCAGTGTTTGTGGTTTCCTAGGCACTTCTGATCACAACTTGGTAATGGTCTTTTCTCTCTCTCTCTCTCTCTCTCTCTCTCTCTCTCTCTCTCTCTCTCTCTCTCTCTCTCTCTCTCTCTCTTATTTCCATTCTCACCCTTGTACTGAATGGCAATACAAGATTGCCTAATGCGATGAGCTGAATAATTTATATTCTTCATTTCCTTGGTTGGATTACTATTTTAAATCTCCTGATCCCAATGTTTGTTCAGGTCATGTCAATGAAAATATTCTTGTATGGTAAAAGATAATCTTTTATTCTGCATTCCATCCTACAATCTTGTCCCTTTATAAACTTTGGTTTTTTCTGATAAGTGGGCCAAACCTGTTCAAGATAAAAGTGTTGCTTATTGCAATTAGCTTGCATCCAAAACTCCAGGTTCATTTTCTGCTTACCCAAGCTCACAACAACAATTGTAAAGCAGTTATTAGTCAGTCAAAACTATTTTGAACAGGATAATAATAAGAGCAAACGTGTTTCCCATCCAAATGGTAGTCAAGCATCCTGATGTCTTGCCAGGGCTGTTGGCCAAAACTTCTGTCCATCAAAACTCTGTTACTGACTGATGGTTCTGTTTTGCCCTCAGCTAAAGATAAAGCTGACTTCCTAGTATATTTTTTCTTCTAACTCTTATATTGGCAATCTTGGTAAACCAACTACTCTCATGTCCAACATACTCCACTCTGAGGCACACTATAGCCCCAGCAGCTCATGCACCATTAAACCCCCATCACACATACTCCACTCAGTGCCGCTCATGGTCTTCCATTAGAAAGATATTTAGGAGAATTCTCAGAAATCATGATGACAGGAAGCTACAGGTTTCAAGGATATTTCTCATTTGTTTTAGACCTGTGCTCCCGAACTGGCTCCTGTTCAGTCCTGCTTTTTTTTTTTTTTTTTTTTCACTTTTTTATTCCACTTGAATTTTTCCTTTTTTGTTTAGAATTTGCTTATTTCCAGCCAGTTCCTGAAAAGGGTTTTGATTATGTTTTAAGATATTAAGATTTTGATTGTTTGACATAAAAGTCTTAAATAAGCTCTCAACTTATGGTGGTAGTAGTGGCATGTAATGCAAAAAAGCAAGTTTATGAGCTTATGCAGCATCAGCCAAAAAAAAAAATTTACAAAACAATTCCCTCTAAATGTTTGTCCAATTCCTCCTTAAATTTATTTAACCTATCAACTTCCACAGCGACAGGTGGAAGTTTGTTCCAGCAATTAATCACTCGCTGGCTAAAGGCAAATTTCCGCACATCTATTCTACATCTTTCCTTCCTCAATTTGAATTTATGCCCCCTTAGATTCGTAATCTGAACAAGTGGAAGAATCCCATCAGAATTCAGCGTGCTAAACCCATTGAAGGCCTTATACACCTCAATCAGAATACCTCGCAGGTGCCTAGTCTCCAGCTGCTGCAATTTGCAGAACTTAAACCTCTCTTGGTAAGAGGATCCCTTCATTTCCCTCACCAGTCTTGTTGCCGTTCTCTGTACATGCTCAAGCAAATCTACATCCGTCCTAAAATGAGGTCTCCAGACCTGTATGCAGTACTCAAGGCATGGCCTGACCATTGCCTTATACAGAGGGACAGTCACCTCCTTTTCCCTGCTATCAAAATTCCTATATATCATTGGCGCCTCCGTAGCCAGGTGGGAAGGAGCAACACTGCATAGCACACGCTTCTTGATTAGACCGGGGTTCGAGCCCGTCACCACCAAATACGGAGGATGCGGAAAGGTCAGGGAATGACCACCGCATATTCCCGGAGCAATATGGCCTTAGTTGCTAATGCTCCTAAAAATCAAACAACAACAACGATCCTATATATCATTGACAAAATCCCATGACCTGCCCTGGGAGCCTGTCTGCATTGCTCAGAAAACTTCATATCTTACTGCACAATTACTCCCAGGTCTTTCATTTTCTACCACCTTGAGTTTAATACCACACGGTTTTTTACGTTTGTCTGGGGTTACTTCTACCCATATGCATTACTTTGCATTTGTGAATGTTAAACTTCAGTTGCCACTTCTCAGCCCATCTGCCCAAATTTTCTAAATCCTGTTGCAGTAGCACACTGCCATTACTGTCATTAACAACCCTGCCAACCTTTGTATCATCTGTAAACTTTGACACTAAGCCTTATATACCTTCATCAGTATCATTGATAAATATACAAAACAGTGGACCCAACATCGAACCCTGTAGGACTTCACTAATAACATTAGTCCACGAAGAGCAGCACCCATTGATTACCACCCCTCTGTCTTCTCCCACTCAACTGTCCTTTTATCCATTGTAGCAACTTACCCTTAATACCATTCTGCTCCAACTTGTACAGTAGTCTTCCATGTGCAACAGTATCAAAAGCTTTCCTGAAATCTAAGTATATGATATCAAAATTATTTTTTGCATCCAATTCCTTTGTAACCACATCATAATATCCAATCAGATTTGTCAGACAGACTTTCCCTTAACAAACCCATGGTGTGTCTGAATTATTGCTGCAGTCATGTCTAGATCATGTCTAGATGCATCTTTAACCAATGACTCCATTATTTTACCCGGAACAGAAGTTAAACTAACTGGCCTGTAATTACTCATGTCATTTGTCACCCTTCGATTTGTCACCCTTCGATCCCCCTTTGTGAATTGGGGATACATTTGCACATCTCTAGTCCGTAGGGACCTCCCCTGAATCCAAGGATGCTCTCATAATTATGACCAAGGGTTTGCTTACTTCCTTTGCAGGTGCCTCCGTAGCCCAGGTGGGCAGGAGCAGCAGTGTGTAGCACACACTTCTTGATTAGACTGTGGTTCGAGCCCATGACCACCAAATACTGAGGATGCGGAAAGGTCAGGGAATGACCACAGCATATCCCCGAAGCAATGTGGCCTTAGTTGCTAATGCTCTTAAAAACCAAATAACAAAAAACAAACTTCCTTTGCTGTCTCCTTTAATATAAGTGGATAGATCCCATCCACCCCAGGTGCCTTTCTTATGTTTAACTTCAGCAATTTCTGCTCTACTTTGTTCTCAGTTATTACAAAATCATTAAGCACCCTGCTACAATTTGATAACCTTCTGGCATTTTCAAACCTTAATAACTCCATGTGTGAATGTAGATGCCAAATACTCATTCAGTTTGTTTGCTATCTGAGCGGGATCATCAACAGTTAAACTATCGATATCAAGTGGACCAATCAGATTCATCCCCTTCCTTTTAGAGTTTGTATGAGTAAAGAAATCCTTGCTGTTTTTCTTAGCATCCTTTGCCAAAGATTTCTTGTAATTTGCCTTCGCCTGCCTATCCTCCTTTGTGACTTGATTACAGACTAGCTTATATCTGCCATAGACTTCTGTGTCTGATGTGGGATTTACTTAAAGATATAATTACTATCATGGGTAAAGGAAAGGGTTTTTGCTTCCGTAAACGTGACTACAGTGGTCTCAGACAGTTTTTAAATTCTGTACAGTGGGATCAACTGATGATGTTTCTTGTAATCTGCCTTCACCTTCCTAACCTGCTTTGTGACTTGATTACAGACTAGCTTATATCTGCCATAGGCTTAATCAAGGCTGTAATCAAGTCACAAAAAGGACGTCAGGCAAGCAAAGGCAGATTACAAGAAATATTTGGCAAAGGATGCTAAGAAACACAGCAAGGATTTCTATACTTATATAAACTCTAAAAGGAAGGGGATGAATCTGATTGGTCTGCCAACTTTTTCCTAAATTGTGTATCCAGTTTTCTCTCTGAATGCTCGCCAAGGGTGATAATTCCTTCACTAACATTAGTGTGTGCCCAGAGGTTCAGTTCCTTGTCTCATTCTTTTACTCTCTGTATCAGGTGGATTTCAGATTTTACTCTCTGAAATCCACTGACTAGTTTTTTTGATGGTAGCACACTACAATTCCACCTTCCAGTTTGAGAATTCTTGATCTGCACAAACAGCCTCAACTTCTTGAATATCCACCAGCTTTAATGCTGATCTCCAGGTGATTCTCCACTGGGGTAAAGAAAACTTAGTTAAGTTTAATGCTTCTTTTTTTTTTTTTTTTTTTTAATCTTTGACACTGAGATTTCTATACATCACACATCTCTAGTAGGGATTAACCTGACTTCTGATCTCTCTCTCTCTCTCTCTCTCTCTCTCTCGGTATAAGCAATATTTGTTTAGTTTTCTTCTAAACAACAACTCACTGTAGAAATCTCAAATTTGCTCTATCACGGAATACTGTTCCCATATCTGGGGCAGTGCCGCTAAAACCTTTCTCAGGTTAATTAATGACCCATCTCTTATAAGTTTAAAAGAATATCCAGTAATAAATTAATGTTGTCATTAGCTTTCTCCACTCTGTCGCATAGTATACATTCTAATTCTTCTGCTTGACTCCTTTTTTTTTCTGAATTGGCATCCTTAATCTCCCATTTTCTTCCAAACACATGCTTCAAACAGCCAGCATCCATTCACTGTCCAACTGCAAACTTACAGAACCAACTTTTCCTCTTATCTCTTCTACTTCCCTTTTCTAGAGAAACCTTCTTCACATTTATTTCTTGAAGACTTCAATCTACAAAAATTCAAGTCTGTCGGAAGTATCTTCTGTCTTTTCAGCATTCAAGCAGTACGCAGTATTAAGTATTGCAGGTTCATATATCTTTTATGTTTTTGGCTTTTCATTAAAAAAATATATATACATGTATTTGAAGGAATATGCAATTGAAGTGGCTAAAAAGCTTTTGGGAGGGTGGGCATGCCATATAAACTTGTTTCCTTTCACCATTTTTCTAATACTGTTATCTCATATGTGTTTTCTAAACTTTCATCAGTGTTATTCAACTCATTGAGAATGCTATCAGTTATTTTGGGTGTTTCTGCTTTGAATTACATTGTTAGTATTTTAATTGAAAGAAATGGCACTTAAGAATAAATCCTTTCTCATTTTCCATTAATTAAAAAGATCTCAGCCACATGGCACAATGTGTTTCCTGTGATTTGCACCTTGATATATTATGTCATTATAGATGTAGGTTAAAATAATATCTATAATCAAATGTCATTAGCTATTAATTTTATTTATAAAGCTAAACCGTCATTGTTAAGATTAGCTGCCACAGCAGATGACACTTTCTATGAGTGAACATTAGTATGTAAAGACTTCATATCAAATGATTGAAATATGTTCCCTGTGTAATTTTATATATCTAATTAAGGAATTGCATGTTCAGTATTTTTTGTGTGTTTCTTATTGATTGATTCATTAGTCTTTATGATATTTACTATAACTCTTGCTATATTTGCAGTTATTGTATTACTGAAACACTCTTGCTCTGTCTGGTTTGTGCAGCTACTAACTTGAAATAGATATGGATAGTTGTGGTATGACCCAATGATCAGCATGCCAATTTGCTATTGATTTTGCCTTCAGATTTCATACATGGAGAATAATATCATTGAATTATCATGCTCTACGTAGAAGCATCTTGCTGATAATCATGAGTGCAAATTTATTTTCTCTTCTCCGAGTGGAATTCTTAGATGGGGAAATAAAACTTCACTTATTTATTTTTCATAGTTATGTGTAATTCACTTTATTAAAATTCATTGTAAAACTATTAGCATGTTGCTGTACTTGACTGTGTAAATCATTTTTCCTTTTCTAGATAGCCGTATTGTAGTGCCAACTGAATGTTTTTTTCCTATACCACAGCAAGGACAAAGTCTTACCAGTTTTCTGTCTTCAAAGGACTTCCTTTCATGTGCAGAACTTGACAAGGTCAGCTAAACATGTTAAACTTGTTTTTCACATAATGTGTAATTTCACTTTATTTTCAGACATATGTTATACAGTGTACTCAATTTTGGACATTGTATTTACTGGTATAATTTTCTTCATAATCGAGTTACCAAAACTGTAGTATCAGGAGTGCTAGACCTGTTGAAGATACTAGTAGAGGCTTGTAACTGTTCTGATATAATGCTGCCAATGTGACTTTTGAATTTCTCATTAAATTCAAGTAGGAGGGCTTGTTTCTTTAAGGATTATATTGGACATTTTGATACAGCTGCCACTTCTAATAACCCTGTAGCTGATACTCCAGAGCAAATGATTCTCAACCAAGCCCCCTCGACATGGGCACCTGTATGTGATGGGGGGGCCTTCAAGTGATGCTGCCAGGGATAACAGATTAGCATCACCGGGATCCATTGGCCATACCTTGGTTCTGGGGTTATGTCATTGGAAACTGGTGTGTGTGCAGCCATGCACAACCTGTGGAAACTTGTCAAGAGAGATCCTGGTAGGTGATGGGCCCAACCCTTATACACCACTTTGGCTCCTGGTTTGACAAGATGGGAAGTTTGGACCAGCCCAACTGGGATCAATCAGCAGGTGGTTCTTACTGCTGCAGGCAACTACATTTCAATAGGTCTCCTTCCCTTTGGTCCTGGGACAGGGTTAAGGCTTCTTGGAAGTGTGGATATGATGTTCTAAGCGAACTTGGTGTCCCATTTGCATACACTACCTACTAGTTCATGAATGGGCATCCCTGTTTAAGGCTCTGTGGTGGGTGAGGTGTTTAGGGCATCAGAAACTTTATTTTATTCTTATGAGCAATTTAAATCCCTCTTCTTCTTCTGGGGCTTCAAAAAGGTCCCTGCCTAATCATTTTGACATGGTGACCTAAATAATTAGGTCAGTGAAAGTTTAAATTTTTATAAAACACCTGGTTTTGGCACATTATAGCCTTAGTTGCTAATGTGCAAATAAAACCCAACAACCAACCAACCAGCCTAATCATTCAGTTGATACTGACAATACTTCCTCAAAAAGACCTAGAACTGAGGATACAACCCAATGTCACCACTTTTTTCCTCATTCTTCAATTCAACTGGAGAGCAGGCAATCAGGAAAATGTCACCCTTCTTCATCCAGAAAGAATTAAAAGTATTGACAGGATCCCCAAAATCTGTGAAAAGGCTGTGATCTGGAGATCTTTTAGTTGACGCATCATGTGCCAAACATGCCCAGTATGTTCTGGAGGCCACATCAACAGGGGAATTACTTGTCATTATAATTCTCCATAAAACTCTGAACTCCTCATGTGGTGCATTATCATAGTGAGATCTTTTTTGTGTCTCTGAATAAGAGATCTGCTCTGAATTTAAAGATCAAAGTGTGACAACTATCAAGCGAATATTGATGTGCAAGGATGGGAATATCATTCCTGCATGAGTTCTTATCCTTCCATTCAACATCCCCATGGACTCCAGTTTCCCTCAAGACAGGCTATTTAAGTAAGGATTTACATTCCAAATCCACTGAGATCTTTTAAATTCCAAAAAGTACAGCCTCTCATGGCTTCTCTGTCTTGTCTTGATGTGGTGCCAAAGACGCTGAGAGCAAGAAATGTTCAGATTTCCAAGCCAATTTGTACAGATTGCGAGAGAGAGAGAGAGAGAGAGAGAGAGAGAGAGAGCACCCTGCATATTCTCGAGTATGCTAGCAGTGAAAAGAGAAAAATTCAAAAACTAAAATTCAAAAACTTCAGTCACAAAAACAAGTGTAAAAGTGAAGGAGGTGGATGCTGGACAGCATCCATATGTCCCCCAAAAAAGCAGGGGCGTTCCTAGGGTATGTTGAACCTGAGTGCCAATCGCAATTTGGTGCTCGGGTGCCAATTGAAAATTTCTGTCCCCTTTAAAATTTTCTTGATGTGTGTATGTTAAGTTTCAGGTGCCCCTTAAATGTTGGCACCCGGGTGCAGTGCACCCTCAGGACGGCCTGCCCCTGCCAAAAAAGATAAACCGAAATCTGAGAAAACAGCCCTCAGCCCTTCAGAAGTCCGCAGACAGATCCAGCAATGGTAACATTTAAATTCTTACAGTGGAATTGCTGTGGATTTCATAGAAATGGTGGTAACATCAAATCCTTCCTGTGTAAGTATGAGCCAACTTGCTTTTTCTTGCAGGCACCTCCATAGCCAGGTGGGAAGGAGCAGCAGTGCGTAACACACGCTTCTTGATTAGACCGGATTAAAAGTATTGGCCCGTCACCACCAAATACGGAGGATGCAGAAAGGTCAGGGAATGACCACCGCATATCCCGGAGCAATATGGCCTTAGTTGCTAATGCAATTGCTTTTTCCTGCAGGAGACTTATTTTAAAGGTAAATGAGAACCCTTCCTTGCATAATTGTTCAATTATCCAGAAGGGCAGAATCAGGGATGGCCCTGTTCCCCAAAGGAGTTGCCATCCTTGTAGATGACCATACCCCTTTTTAAGCTGTGCCACTTATCTCCAGTATAGAAGCGGTAGTAACTCGCATTACAGTAGAGTTCCTTGTAACTATTTGTTCCATCTGTTTACCACCTGGGAATGACATCTACTAAGCAGACCTTAATGATCTCATTAAGCAATTGCCTCCCCCTTTTTCTTATACAAGGGGGATCCTAATGGATATTGTACTCTTTGGGATAGTGCAGATGTGACTGGGAGAGCTCAAATTGTAGAGCAGCATTTCTCAACTGATGGTATGTGGAAAAAGATTTGCCATCCTTGTAGATGACAAGGATGGTTGAGTTTTGTTTTTTTTTTTTTTTTTTTTAATTTATGAAATTATGAAAAATAAAACATTAAAAATGTCCCCCTCTAAAGGTAAATGATTACATGTTTTATCTATCTTTTTTTCAATCTAATAGGAGTTCACAAAGTGTGTTGATTTTCAAATATTTTTATCAATCTCCAAGTGGATAGCTATATATTTCTCAGTAAACTTAAAATCACGACAGTCTTATCTCGCATTGTTTTCTATTCCTTCCCAGAAAGCTCGCTTACATGGCAGTGTTGCTGTCAGTATGCATTGTTACTTTAGTAAGTTACCGTGCAGCATTGAGGATTTAGAAATGGTCTGTGTAAGTATTTAGTAAAATGACTGCAAATGAAATATTTAAAAAATTGGACAATTTTATGACAGAACACAATATTCTTTGGAAGAATTGCATTGGCATGTATACTGATGGAGCTCTGGCTTTAACAGCAATGTTGTAGCTACAATAAAGAAGCTTCTTCTGAAGCTAAGTTCACTCACTGCAGTATTCACAGTGAAGCCTTGTTTGCAAAAGCAATACCAGGAGAACTGAAAACTGTTTTCGATCAGTCAGTTAAGATTGTTAATTTTTTTAAATCCTGTGCACTAAATTTGCAAATGTTCAAAATTTTATGCCAAGAGATGGGGAGTGACCATGAAAAACTATTACTGCATAGCAAAGTTAGATGTTTGTCCAGAGGTAAAGTTTTAAATCGTTTTTTTTTTTTTAATTTAATCGAAAATGCGAGTTTTCCTTTGCAATTCAAAATGTGAATTAAAATACTTTCTTTGATGAATAATGGTTGGCTAGATTAGCATATTTAGCTGATATTTTTGGAAGACTTAATGATCTGAATTAAACTTTACAAGGACCAGATGTGACTGTTTTCACTGTTAGTGACAAAATAAATGCAACAATAAAAAAACTTGAGTTAATCATCAAAGACGGATAGAAAGATCTTAAGTTTCCTACCAACTTTAGAAAATTTTTTTGGAGAAAATAATTTAACATTGAGACATGAATTAAATAAAGTCATTGTTTTCAGTTAATACATAATTTCAAATTGTATTTCCCAGAAGATTATGAAAAATAAAACTGGATCAGGAATCCATTTTCTTCAGATTATGTACCAGAATATCTTTTTTCTGAAGAAAAAGAGCTACTTTTAGAAATTTCTTGTAACAGATATTTAATGAATTTCAAAAACAACACTTTAATCAACTTTTCGATTAAGCATAAGAAAGATTTTAAAGAAATTTCGGAAGGAGCAATAAAAATTTTTAATGCCGTTTTGTTTGACATTTATGTGAAACAGGGTTTTCTTTTATGCTGTATTAAAAAAACAAATGTAGAACAAGATTCACTTTGGAGCCAGATTTATGTTTGAAATTAAGTAATATAGAACCAGATAAAAAGAAACTAATTACTGTCAAACAAGCTCAAGTGTCACATTAAGTCAATTATTTTTGTTAAATTTTGTTCAACTTCTCCCGATTTATTGAATTTAATTGTTATTGATTACAATTAAATCACCATGTTAAGTATTTTATAGTTTATTTTGTATTTTGTTTAATATTTATTTAGTTTGTTCAATTTTTGTATTAAAATGAAATAAAAATATTTCTAACATAGCCTTATTCTTGCCTTTTCTTCTTAATACAAATTCATAGTTTAATGAGTGGTACTGAACTTTTTCAATTTTGGTTTTGATGGTACAAGTATTTAAAAAAAAAAAAGTTGAATTGCTGTTGTAGACCATATTCTTGAAAATAATGATCTTGCCCTGTTAAATGTGGTCGCTAATAGTTTTCTCCATGTGCCTACCTATGCATTTACTGCCTGATCTCTCTCTCTTTCTCTCTGCTCACATCCCTGTTTGTACATGGGAGGTTGAAGAAAACCGTTATGGTAGTGATCGCTTCCCCCTGATATCCGCCCTTTGCAATTGGACACCATGTCTACTGTTGAGTATACCACAGAGAAAATTTTATCAGGCTGACTGGAATGACTTCAGAATCGGAAGGAATCTTGGATCTGTTTGGAATCTTCCATCATCCAAGCTGCTCAGCCCAAAGTAATCTGGGACAAAATCCAGAAAATGAAAGGCAGATACACATCACAGCCTTCATTGATTGGAATATAATCGATATAATTGCATGTCTAACTGCAATTGTGAATATGGAGACATTTGCTAACGTGTCTGCCAGAAACACTTCACCCCCACAGTTTCTGGCCCTCCAATAAAAATCTGAAAACCAGCAAGTGGGAACTGAAAGAGGTGCTTTCATCTATCCAAGATGAGTGCTGTTGAGCCACACATCCATTACTAGATGATTAAACATCTTTCATCAGAATGTATGGGTAACTTGCTCTGTCTCTATAACAGAGTCCATCTTGATGAGGAGTTTTCAGGCTCCTGGCTTAAGGCAATCATCACTGCATTCCTGAAGCCAGGAAAGAATCCAAAAATCTGCCTACCATTTTGCCAAGAGGAGGGAGTTCCACAAGGATCAGTTCTAAATGTTACATTTTTTGCTATCAAAGTCAATTCTATTACTGAACAATTTCCTCCAACTGTAAACAGTGCTCTCTTTGTTGATGACTTCAGCAACATTGAGGGTCATCGAAAGAATTCCTGGGACTTATATTTGATAACAAATTTACTTTTCTGTGACACATCTGTCAACTATGTACAAAGTGCATGATTGGTGTGTATTTGCTATGGGCCATATCCTCCAATAAGTGGGGTGCAGATAATTGCACATTACTTAAACTCTATCATTCCCTGTGTGTTCTAAACTAGATTATGGGTCCCAAGTGTATGCATCGGCTAGATACAGCATACTGTAATGGTCAAACCATTACAGTATGCCATTCATTTTAGGTAGTAGGTATAATTATTCAGGTAGGTAACATCTAAAGGAATATGAATTGCATAGGAACCCATAACCGGAAACGTCACGGGAAAGTAGTAGCAGAGGCACAAGAAGCAGAAATGACACAAGACAGTAATTAGTGGCAAACATTTATTTGACATAATATTAACAATGGAGTAAGAGATGGATGCATTTCATGATGTTACAACAGATGCTTGAAGGTTTCACCATGAGACGCGATGCATGCGTGACACCGACGCAGCATGGATTGGCGGACACAGTCGAACACACCTGGAGTATCTTTGACAGTAGCAGCAGCACAGATGAGTCTCGCCACGAGATCCATCTCCGTCTCCACAGGCAATTCATGCGTGATAGATTTGAGGGGCCCCCCACAGAAAGAAATCAAGGCTCGACAAATCAGGTGAGCGTGGGGGCCAGGCAACTGGTCCACCCCAGCCAATCCATCGACGCCCAAAACACCTGTTCAAATGGTCACGAACACACCTCCATAATGGGCAGGCGCCCCCGTCATGTTGAAACCAAATGTTGCATCTTACATTTGCTGGAACATCGTCATGTAACCCTGGTAGAACTTGTTCAAGAAAGATCCGATATTTAGTGGAGTTCATGCGGGATGGTAACAGGTATGGGCCGACTAAGCTGTCACCGACCATACCTGCCCACACATTTATTGCGAAGCGATGTTGTGCCGCATGGGGGCACACACCATGTGAGCCCCTCTGCTAATCCATACACTAGGTGCATGTCTGCCAGCTCACAATTTGTATATCGATGCG
Source organism: Mastigoproctus giganteus (assembly GCF_048544385.1). NCBI lineage: Eukaryota > Metazoa > Arthropoda > Arachnida > Uropygi > Thelyphonidae > Mastigoproctus > Mastigoproctus giganteus. The sequence goes on from NC_143580.1 coordinate 59,751,653, forward strand.
TGCTCTTCGTGCAGCAACTGACTACTGCATGAATGAGTAAACCAGAAATTTTCCCTCTCGCGAACTGATGAACAGCGCCGTGTACTGACTTACGGTGATGTTTCCGGTTATGGGTTCCTATGTGATTCACATTCCTTTAGATGTTACCTACCTTCCTAAACGTTTGTACCAATATTTTTGAGACACCCTGTATATCAAAGCAACTGAACTGTCCTTGTTTCTTTGACAAAAGCACTTGTCATTGCAGTACATCTTTAAACTAAAATTCCTGCCAGAACACTCCATGTGGCTGTTAACCATCCCTTTATATTTTTGTCCAAGACATACTAAGAGAATTGAGCGGCATGATAGATAATGTTTCTGAGTCATCAAGGCAACTACTTCCATCCTAGCATGCTCAAATACCACCATGCAACTTTTCTATTAAAAACTGGGTTAAGGCCACCACCCCACCTTCTGTTTACCAACAACTATGCTGCTCACTCTGCTGAATACTCTGACTTCTTGCCTGTCTTCACTAATGGCTCAGAATCATCTGTCAGATCTGCTGCCATGTTCCCAGCTTACTCTATATCTGAGTGGATTCCTGATGAATGCAGGATATACATCAGAATAGTATTCTATAGAAATAGCTTTGGACCACATGAAAACCCCGAATTACCAAAGGTCTTTGGTGTATATACTCTGAATATACTATAAATTCCAGTCAACATCTGGAAAGTTAAAATCCCCCATTATAGGACATTCTGATTTACTGGCCCACTCTATTTTTCTGTATAATTATTTGGTATGCTGATCAATGTCATTAGGCTTATAGCACATGACTACTCTCATTTTTGTTTTCTCACTGCTTATATCATGCACTGGCCACCCATATCAGCAGGATACACTACCTTAGATTTAATATGCTTCTTAACTAAGAGCATACCCCGTCCTGTCCCATCTGCCCTTCCTTCCCGTATATATTTTACTTGCCAAATTCAAATCCAGCATTGCTTATGTCTGAGTGACCATATCTCCGATATCCCTACAATGTTTGCATTTGATGACTTAATCAGTATTTCAAATTCATCAGATGTATTTACAATGATCCTAGCATTAGTGTACATGCAAGCATACTTGCACCTGTTCTAGTTACCCTAACACATTCCATGTATTTACTTTTTTTGAAGACCCTCAGCAAGGTCTTCAGTTTATCAGTTTTCTGACCTGCCTATCACTGCTCCAATAGCATCAACAAATATTCTTGCACCCCTTCTATTTAAGTGTATTCCATCCCTGAAAAAATAGTCCCCCCAAGCACAGACCACGCTTAGAAAATTCTACCCCATGAGCCTTGTACAATATCTCCAGGACCGAATTGATTGACAAGGTTCTCATGATATACTTCCTCCTGTTGTGTCTGGGCAGAATTGCAGGAACTTTCAAATTTAACCCTAACTTGTGGCTTTTTTTTTCAACATTGACCTGTACTTGTGAGTGATACAAGTCGCTCACAAGTACAGACATCCACAAATTCCAGTCAACATCTGGAAAGTTAAAATCCCCCATTATAGGACATTCGGATTTACAGAATGATTCTGACATTCTGTTAAGTAAGTCCACAGATCTCCTTCTCTTAATGTCATTAGTCCCAACGTCTGCAACAATATCACCCTTTGGGCCCTTAAAAGATGATATCTGCTCTACATGTCATCAGCTTTTGCCCCTGGCAGACATACCCTGGTCCTATTCCACCTATCCTTTTGCACAATATATTTCCCATTTTCCTGATGATAGAGTTACTGACAATAACTACTCCTGTGGGACCAGTGCATTCTGCCTTGGGGATTGCAACTGTGTTGTTTGATGCACAAATGTGAGCTTTGGTATTGAGTTGGGTAGCTGAGAGCTTGATGGGCTCATTTTCTTTGAGGGCATCTACTCTATTCTTCAAGCTCTCAAAAATACCCTTCAGAATGCTGAGTTGGAGTTCAGACTCTGTACTGAACGCACCCACAAAGGCATCCCCATTGCTTTCATTTCCTGTTCTAGAAAGTTTGCAAACTTTGCACAAGTAGCACATTTCATTAGACTATGATTTATAGGAGAATTGCCCCCTTCGGTTCTACTCCTAGCCACACCACTTCCGCTACTTTGATCCCATCGCTCTGCTGTATAGTCTGGGGCGTGATTTCTCTTTAAATTCAGTTTAATTTGACAATACTGCACTAAGCTAATATATACCTACTACCTGAAAGCAATAATATGTATTATGCTAATATGTATTATGCTATCAAGTTTACATTATATGTTATTCTATACCATTATGTTCATATATTTTTAAATTAGTTATAGCCTTGCTGGAAGTAAAGTTTCTTAGCTAAAAACAAAAAAAATATGAGGGGGAACAGGTATTCTGTATGTTATCAGACACTCGGTCTAAAACACCGATGGATCCAATATCTTTCTATTACAGAAGATTTAGAAGTCCGGTTGGCCTGCCTCCCTAAAATCCACGCATGCTCATCTTCTCAGTGGTAAGCCCTGTTACGTCACTTAGGTGGCAATGAATGTATAGAGTGGTTCTCTTCAAGATGCCTGGTCAGTGTTAAGAGGAAAAGACCAAACTCTCCAGCACATGACAGCATGATGAAACAAATGGCCCTCAGTCCTTAGCGGCTTTAACCTCCCCCCTCTTACGGCAGCAAGAGGATCAGAGTGGAAGCAGAGGGTGCTAAGAATCTCTGGGTACGACCAGGCTGCCATGCACGGAAACTGAACTTGGCCTGTTATGACGTAAGATCGCTCGTCGTTGAAGACAGGATAGGATATTAGAGCTGGAAAAGGAATTAGAAAATGTGAATTGGAATTTAATCAGTTTGGCTGAAACAAGAAGAAGAAATGAATCACTTATAAGTTTATCAAGTGGAAATCTGCTGTACACCAATCGAAACAGTGAAGGAAGCGAAGGTGGAGTTGGCTTTCCAGTCCGTAAAGATATAAAAAAACAACATTTTGGAATTCAAAAGTACATCACCAAGGGTGTCAAGACTAATACTCAGGATTTCTAAGAGATACAAGCTAAAGGTTATAATGATTTGTGCACCAACATCGAGCCATGATGATGAAGAGGTTGAAGAAATGTACACCGAAATTGAGTCTCCTAGATGAGCAGAAAACCCACTACACTATCATTATGCGGGACTTCAATGCTAAGGTTAGAAAAAGACAAAACAGCACAGAAAGAGAAGCTATAGGAAATTTTGGAATTGGTGAAAGAAATGAAAGAGGTGAAAGACTTGTGGAATTTGCAGAATCTCGAGGATTGTCAGTAATGAATACTTTTTTTCAAGAAAAGAATGAACAGAAAGTGGACATGGAAGAGTCCAAATGGATTAACAACTAATGAAATCGACTTCGTCCTCACTAACAGAAGATATATCATGAATGATGTTACTGCCCTGAATAAGGTAAATGTTGGAAGTGATCACAGAATGGTAAGATGCACACTTGATATAGATATAAGAAAAGAAAGGAAATAACTGACTAGAGTAAATAATACAATTGAGATAACAGAAGAGGAGAAAGGCGCTATGTACTGAAACTTAAGAACAAGTTTGAGCTTCTGCAGACTGCTCAAGACCAAGTTATCAACGAGGAATATTGTGAAAGTGATAAAGCCCAAGAAACCTATAGATAAAAAGAAATCCAAAGAAGAAAATATTAGTCAAGAAACACTTGTCATGATAATCCAAGGCGACAAATGAAGAGCAAGATAAACACTGACAAGGAGAAAATTGAGTATACTGAGTTATGCAAAGCTATTAGAAAGAGTGAGGATGAAGTCGATTTCATTAGTTGTTAATCCATTTGGACTCTTCCATGTCCACTTTCTGTTCATTCTTTTCTTGAAAAAAAGTATTCATTACTGACAATCCTCGAGATTCTGCAAATTCCACAAGTCTTTCACCTCTTTCATTTCTTTCACCAATTCCAAAATTACTCAGAGGACATAAGAAGATTTAACACAAGAAAAGTAGAACAAGCATTAAGGGAAAACAAAGTACTTAAATCAGCAGCCATGAGCAGTAATACAGAAAGACAAATGATACTGAAACTGAGGAATAGCAATGGTGTACTTATAAACAGCAGAGAAGGCATAACTCAAATAGCAGAAGACTACTATAGAGAATTATACAAGGAGCGAGGGAATGATACCAGCAGTGAGGAAGATGGATCGCAAATTAGTAACACATACGACATATCCGATATTCTTCCTGATGAGGTAGAACATGCATTGAAGAAAATGAAGAATCAGAAAGCCCCGGAGGAAGATGAAATTACTGTAGAGTTGTTAAAATTGGGAGGAAGAGACATGACACAAAACTGGCAAGACTCTTCACAAAATGCATTAGAAAAGGTGTGATGCTTAACGAGTGGAATAATGCAATCATAGTTTTGCTTAAGAAAGGAGATAAATCAGAAATTGGAAATTAAAGACCAATTAGCTTGTTATCCCACATCTACAAGTTGTTCACAAGGGTCATTACTAACAGATTAGAAAGAATACTTAGATGAGAATCAACTGAAAGAGCAAGCTGGCTTTAGGATGGTTTCCCAACTATGGATCACCTTCATATAATAATATCACAGCTAATGGAGAAAGAAAATGAATATAAAACACCATTATGCCTGGCATTTGTGGATTATGAAAAGGAATTTGACTCTATACAGCATAAGGCAATGTTGGGCATTGGAAAGACAAGGCATAGATACCCCATATATTATGATTTTGAAAAAAATATGAGAACGTTACCTCCTTTATTAGACTAGAGAAAGACAGTAGCAAATTTAAAATTGAGAAATTAGTTTGACAAGAAGACAGTATCTCCAAAGTTGTTTACTGCTGCCCTTGAAGCTTTCAGAAGATTAGAATGGTTGCAGAAAGGAGTCAATGTGAATGGAGAGTACCTAAACCATTTACAATTTTCAGATGACATTGTGGTCATAAGCCATGATCCCAAAAAATTAGAGGAAAATCTTAATCAGTTATGCACAATTAGTAAGGATTATGGCTAAAACAAAAGTAATGAACAAGTATGCCACAAAAAGGGACATAATGATTGAAGGAGTGTAATTGAAAAGGTGGAGTCATATACTTATCTGGGACAAGTTATTAGCTGTAATAATGATAAATGACTGGAAGTCAAGAGAAGAATAAATTTTGGATGGATAGCATTCAGGAAATATAGTCACATACTGAGGAGCAATATCCCAGTTTGTCTGAAATAAAAAAATGAACCAATGTATACTCTCCACCATGACTTAAGGAAGTGGAACTTGGGCACTCACCAAAAGAATGGAAGAGAAGCTGAGAACTGCACGGCGAAGAATGGAAAGAATTATATTGGAAATCAGACTGTTAGTTAAGAAGAGAAACTTGTGAATTAGGCAGCAAACTCAAGTAAAGGACATTCTTATCAAAACTAAGAACTAAAATGGTGTTGGGCAGGACACATAGCTCGAACACATGACAGATGAGGACTATGAAAATAACAGAATGGTACCCAGGAGGAGTTAGAAGAAAACCTGGAAGACAACGGCGGAGATGAATAGATGAAATTCACGAGTTTGTGGGTAGTAAATGGATCGCCATTGCACAAAACAGAAGGAACTGGAAAGTTGCTGGAGAGGCCTTCATCCTGCAGTGGAGGGAAAATGGCTGATGATGATGAAGTGATCAGATCCTTCAAGCTTCTTATTTATCACAATTAAAACCATACAATTCCATTACCATGTACTACACTTCTAGTTAACATGCTACAGTATTAGCACTAAATCACCGATGCAAAAGCTCTACAAATATTGTCATAACTTATAAAATTTGTAGCTAAATTTAAAAATAAGCTTATGAACGTGGGAATTTTAAACTATTTATTGAACGCAATATATGTTAAGTCAAAAAAATGGAAAAATTTTCCAAAAACTTATCTGTTCCCACGATCTCAAAATTATTTGTCTGTACAGTTCACCCTTGAATCAAAAATCATTGTGATATGGATGAATATAATGCTTGCACACATCTCAAGAATTCTTGTTTGTGGCCGTACAAAAGCTGATAATTGGTAAGATGTGTCACAAATAATGATACTTTCAATGAATGAGGAGGTAATGCTATGGAAACAAGTTGAAACAACTTCAATGGGTGGGGGGTGTTAGGGTAATTAACTATACAAGAATACTTACTCTAACCATAACTAACAATAAGTTAGTGGTGTTTCTATAAAATGAGTAAATCTGAACTCCTGAATAGGACATTAATACATAATAGAGCTAATGAAAATATAGTTTTGCCTAGAGTTTTTCTGTGTTATGTATAATATATCTAGGAAGGTTAGGCAAGAAAGAAAGAAGTGAGTGGAGTGGGGTCATGCTTTTTATAAAAACCTTTCCAGATTCAGATCTTATATACACCAGCATGGAATCTGCATGGTATGATGTAGTTAAATGCAAAACAAAATGAGAATGGTGATATGCTACAGACCAGAAGAGTGTGAAGATTGTGATGAAAGACTCTTCATGCAGGTGCAGCGGGCAAGCTGCAAATGGCTTATGGGAGATTTCAGTTTATCCCTTATTGAATGGACCATACACTGGTGAAGGAACTAACCATGGGTGACAAAATTTTAAATAAATTAGATGATTATTATTTGTATCAGCATGTTAGAGAAAATGCTAGGGGGATAAGAACATTTTAGATTTGATCATTAACCATGAACTAGGTGACATCATAAGGCTAATAACCAGGCACCATTATCAGCAAGTGATCATGCAGTCCTTAGTTGGAAGATGAAAAAAGAGGTTGTAGTTGTTAAAGGCATTGGGTTTAATTTCAGAAAAGGGGACTGTGACAATTTAAGATGTTACTTGGCCTCCATCAACCCTTCTTATTTATTAGCCCTTCTGCAGATAGCAGAAGGGTTAATAAATAAGAATTGTGGACTGTTTAAAACAATATTCGCAGGAACCACAAATGCATATGTACCATTAAGAAAATATAGCATTTGAAGGATGTTGAGATGGATGAGGTACATAGCTGACCAATCAAATAGAGTAGGAAAAGAGGACATGGGAAAATAATTACAGAGTAATGAAAAGTACTGAATACTGTAGTAGCTATAAGTTGATATTTATAAAATTTTCATTCTGAAAATTATTTCCCATTTGAGCTCGACAGTAAATACCATGTATACCATCAGAGCTGCTCTAAAAAAAAAATCTTCAGTTTTGTTCAGAAGGGAATGGTCAGCTTTATCCTGTTATAGACTGCCTAGTGCTGGCAGTCAGTTTATATTCCTGTGTGCATTCTTTCAAATCAACATCTGTGTAATTCTGTCACTTTGTTTTATATTGGTTAGAAGTGAGATTAAGCTGTCATTCAGCCACTTCAATTTCAAACTTATTGTACTTTTTTTTTTTTTCTCTCTATTTGTTTGTTATATTCCAATTGTTCAGAACACCCTCTCTCCTAAGTAAGGCCTAAATTACAGCCTACAAAAACTCAGGTGCAACAGTAACAAATTACTGTGGAGTCTAGAGTAGTAAGCAGGATTGGGTTTTTTTTTTTTTTTTTTTTGACATAAGAATAAGGGACCATTTGCTGTGCCTCCCTAAGATGATTAGCATATTTATCACAACCAGTTTACTATCACTTATATTTTTGCATGAGGATGTGTGAATTTTTGTGTAGGCAGTGAAGTCACTGTTTTAAGTAATGAAAGTTAACATCAAAGAATAATAAATTTAAATATTATTGTTGATATATAATATGATCCACTCCCGTGGATCGATGCTTTATCACGACGGGAAGGTTTGTGCATGTCAGTGAAGCTGCAAACTGTCATTGGGAGTGTATACTCCTAGCAGGGTCATCCAAGAACAGTTCAAAGCTGAAACACCAGGCTAAATCAATCCGAAATCTGCCAACCTGCACTGGACCAGCATGGTAGATTATAGTCCATTCCCTCAATGTGGCTTTACAGAAAAATAAACGTCCCCTATTCCCCAAAGGCTTGCAAGCTAATACTTATGGCAGTGAGAAGACCATCTCAGAGGCAGTAGGTGCTAAGAATCACCAGACTCAATCAGGCTGCTTTTGTACTTTAGACATTGGAACACTAAACGTTTGGTCTGTGAGTAAAGACTCGCACCTAGAACTATTAAAGAGCTTTTGTTGATCAGAACCCAATTCCACCATGGTGTGGTGGAATTGGGTTCTGATCAACAAAAGACTAACCGATTCAACCATAAAAGTATTACCGAAAGAATTGCTTGCTGTGCTATTAAGCTAAATAGTTACTATTCTCTTCAAATTATTAAAACTTATGCTGCTACAATTTGCCATAGTGATAACGAAGTTTAAGAATTTTATGAAGATGTATTGTACCTTTAAAAACAGGATGATTACCACTATAAAATTGTAATGGGAGATTTCATTGTTAGAATTGGTAAGATCCAAAATGAGGAAAGATCTGTCAGCCACATGGAACAGGAAATAGTGGCCATCTATGAATTGAATTTGCGGAAGAACAAAATTCATTCCTCCACAAATTCATGAATTCCTTCTTCAAGAAAAAGACCCAATGAAAATGGATGTGGAAGAGCCCACTTGGAAATACTAGTGAAATCAACTTCATACTAACAAACAATAAAACAATATTCACTGACTGCTCATTCTTGAACCATTTTAATGTTGGATGTGACATTCGGTTACTGAGAGCAAAAATCATAATTGCAAGACAGAACAAAAGAATTGGTCAAGTCAGCTCAAGTGAAGAAGATCTACACTAACCAAACTATTGAAAAATTGTCAACACTTTGAACTGGAACTGTCCAATGGTTTTCATGTGCTGCAAGACCTTCCTGACACAGATAATTCAACGAATAATGACAAAGTCATTGAGACTATTGTAAACACTGCTTATGCCCTTGCATCTACTGTAAAAACCAACAAGAATATCAAAAACAGTTACCATGATGAAGCAACAAGAAATGAAGCAAAGTGGTAACATAAGAAACAAAGTAGAATATGTTTAAACGTGCAAGGTCATAAGAAAGTACATAAAAGAAATGTACAAGTTCAATGTTGACCTTGAAGAAAATCAAGGTCTAAAGAAATGAAAAATGATTACACACAAGAGCCAAATGTTTGCTTTGAAGCTTCAGGATGGTGCAACAATAAAAAAAATACTAAAACGAATGAAGAATTTTATTCAAATCTTCATAAGGATAAAGGACAACACCAGATGCAGAAGCTGTACCAGAAATTTTGGTAGAAGATGCTATAAAATCAATGAAAAATGGCAAAGTTGGAGGCCAGCTGAACTATTTTCAAAATGTCTTTTACTTAAAGTACCTGTAGCATGAAAAAATGCAGAAGCCATACTACTGCACAGTAAAGGTGACAAGACTGAATTAAAAAACTACTGACCAATAAGCCTATTGCCAGTTGTCTACAAGGTTTTCACAAAGATACTTTCAAGAAGAATAGGCACAATACTTGATGCAGAACCCAAAGAACAGGCAGGTTTCAGAAACAGCTTCAGTACAGTGGAACACATCCAAACAGTGCAGGAAGTTATAGACAAACACAATGAATACAATATTCCATTATGTGTAGCCTTCATCAATCATGAAAAAGTATTTGATCGTGTAACAAAACAAGCAATAATCAATTCCCTAATTAACCAAGGTGTAGACGAAGCTTATGTTAATATTTTCCAATCAATAAATGAAAAGGTGACTGCATCAATATGGGTCAACAATTATAAAGTTCAGATCAACATAGAAAAAGGCATCTGACAAGGAGAAACAATCTTCCAAAAACTATTTTCTGCCTGTTACGAAGAAATTTTTGCAAGCTAAATTAAGAATGATAAAGGACTCGAGATATATGGAGATTACCTGAATCATGATTTGCAGATGATCAGATGATGCCATCCTCTTTGTCAAAGCATAGAAGAACTGCAGCATGAAAGCAAGAAGTTTGATTTGAAGGTGGTAAAACTTTAGAATGGGGTCCCCTTTTCAAAATGGCGGCGAGGAGAAGAGGGGGAAAGCAGTGATTGATGGGTTTGTGACTTCGCCCACTCACTGCATTCCCCCTCTTCTTCTCGCCTGTATTAGGCCGATGTCACGTGACAAATCAATGCGCTGGAGCTGAAAACGAAGAAAAGTGAAGGAAGGAAACAAAGGTCCGTGAAGTTAACCGTAGTTCGTCGGCATGATTCAGCCTAAAATGGTTAGTGGCATCCTTCATAGCAGTCAGTGGCATCATTTGTAGCACTCTTCAGAGAACTGATCATGTGATTTGCCATGTGACACGACTCCCCTATAACACCCAAGGAGAACTGGGAGGGATGAATTCAGTAGGCAGAGCATTTAGCCGTCAATCAGTGCATTCATGGACAGTCTGGAAGGGACACACTTTTCTAAAGATCAGCCAAATTTTTTGTTCAATATAACCTTCCTGTCCTAACATATGATTCTGAAACATGGACAACTGAATGCCAAAGCTTTACAAAGTCTGAGGGTCACACAGAGAACTATGGAGTGCCAAATTTTGAACATAATCAAAATGGACTGAAAAACATTTGTGTATCCCCAATTCACAAAGGGGGATCGAAGGGTGACACGAATAATTACAGACCAGTTAGTTTAACTTCTGTTCCGGGTAAAATAATGGAGTCGCTGGTTAAAGATGCATTGCAGGATCATCTAGACAAGACTGCAGCAATAATTCAGACACAGCATGGGTTTGTTAAGGGAAAGTCTTGTCTGACAAATTTAATAGGATATTATGATGTGGTTACAAAGGAACTGGATGCAAAAAATAATTTTGATATCATATATTTGGATTTCAGGAAAGCTTTTGACACTGTTGCGCATGGAAGACTATTGTACAAATTGGAGCAGAATGGTATTAAGGGTAAGTTGCTACAATGGATAAAAGGATGGTTAAATGGGAGAAGACAGAGGGTGGTAATCAATGGGTGCTGCTCTTCTTGGACTAATGTTATTAGTGGAGTCCCACAGGGTTCGGTGTTAGGTCCACTGTTGTTTTGTATATTTATCAGTGATATTGATGAAGGTATATCAGGCTTAATGTCAAAGTTTGCAGATGATACAAAGGTTGGCAGGGTTGTTAATGACAGTAATGGCAGTGTGCTACTGCAACAGGATCTAGATAATTTGGGCAGATGGGCTAAGAAGTGGCAACTGAAGTTTAACCTTGACAAATGCAAAGTACTGCATATGGGTAGAAGTAACCCCGGAGAAACGTACCAACTGTGTGGTACTACACTTAAGGTGGTAGAAAATGAAAAAGACCTGGGAGTAATTGTGCAGTCAGATATGAAGTTCTCTGAGCAATGTAGACAGGCTGCCAGGGCAGGTCATGGGGTTTTGTCAATGATATATAGGAATTTTGCTAGCAGGGAAAAGGAGGTGATTATCCCTCTGTATAAGGCAATGGTCAGGCCAAGCCTTGAGTACTGCGTACAGGTCTGGAGGCCTCATTTTGGGAAGGATGTAGATTTACTTGAGCGTGTACAGAGAAGGGCAACAAGATTGGTGAGGGGAATGAAGGGATCCTCTTACCAAGAGAGGCTTAAGTTCTGCAAATTGCAGTGGCTGGAGACTAGGCACCTGCGCGGTGATCTGATTGAGGTGTATAGGCCTTGAATGGGTTGAGCACGCTGAATTCTGATGTGATCCTTCCACTTGTTCAGATTACAAACCTAAGGGGGCATAAATTCAAATTAAGAAAAGACAGATGTAGAATAGATGTGCGGAAATTTGCCTTTAGCCAGCGGGTGGTTAATTGCTGGAACAAACTTCCATCTGTCGTTGTGGAAGTTAATAGGTTGAATAAATTTAAGGAGGAACTGGACAGGCATTTGGAGGGAATGGTGTGTTTTTTTTTTTTTTTTTTGGCTGATGCTGCATAAGCTCATACATTTGCTTTCTTGCATCACATGCCACTGCTACTACTACTACTGCATGTGGATGGATTTGCCAACAAACCAAGGTCTGTGACATTGAAAGAACAAAGCACTTAAAATGGAAATGGGCATGTCACATCGAGAAGAACTAATGATAGATAGACCAAACAAATTTTGGAATGGATACCACATGACTCTAAACACTCAAGAAAAAAGACAAAAGATGAGGTGGATCAATGAAATAGTGAAATTTGTTGGTGTACAATGGTAGCAAAAAGTACAAGACTGCAATTGCTGGAAACATGTTGAGGAGGCCTTCACCCTGCAGTGGATTGACAATGGTTGATGATGATATATGATATAATATAAAAATTTATTTAATACAAAAATAGTATAAGATTCGTTATTATTTCTGTTCTGAAAGGAAGTTTTTCTTCCCTTCATTAATATTTTAAATGGAACTGTGCTAGTCCCCCCCCCTTTTTGTATCTCACAAGAGTTGTGATTCACTGTTTGTCCTGTACCTGGTTTAGAGAACTAATGTTCAGTTCTCTAACCCCCCAGAGGGGAAAATTACCATAACAGACAGTTATTTCACCTGTTCTTTTAATTGTATATATGTATGTATCAGTGACCTTTCTTCCATTGACTTGAAATAAGTACTTTATAAATCCTTGACATAAATACTATTATAGTGTGCTGCATGCCCCTTAATTGACAAATTTTAACTTTCAGAAACTATCAAAACTTGCAGAATACTACCAGCACCTATGTAGATGTGATTGTTGAATCAGTCTTCATTTTTTGGCAGATACCATCATGACCTCAGTGCTTATAAATTAACCTGTGCCTTATTTCTCACAAAACAGAATTCCCAGTCCAAAGTGCATCAATTTCATTGCATATCTTACCAATTCTGTGCTGTGGTCAGCAATATAACTGTACCAGTTTATTATTATTATTAGCCATATGATGCAAGGAAGCCTGCGACTTATGCTGCTTCAGCCAAAAAAAGTTCCCAAGTTACTCTGAGAGAGAGAGAGAGAGAGAGAGAGAGAGAGAGAGAGAGAGAGAGAGAGAGAGAGAGAGAGAGAGAGAGAGAGAGAGAGAGAGAGAGAGAGAGAGAGAGAGAGAGAGAGAGAGAGAGAATATGCACACAAGGGCAGAAGTAGAAAGGAATCACCAAGAAAGAGAAAAATTGATAATATCCAGCTCAGGATTCTGGGTTTGCCAAGCTCATACTTACCAGATGTGAGCCACTGGGATTGTTTCACAATTGAACATTTATGCAGTTTAATTGGAAGATGTAAGCACTGGAACAAATACATCTTAACAAACCATAAAGAAATGAGACTGATTTTGTAATAACCATGACTATATTGTATATATCAGTGAAAAAAAAAACCTCCAACTTATATAACATACATTATCAGCTGGACACAGTGCATCTGCTTATAAGTTCCTTATGTCTGACTTTGCTCTCTCTCTCTCTCTCTCTCTCTCTCTCTCTCTCTCTCTCTCTCTCTCTCTCTCTCTCTCACACACACACACACACACAGCTTTTTGCAAAATTTTATGTCAATTCCTTTCTCTGAAAAACAATTGTGCATTTTTATAGAAAAGGAAAAACCTTTGCTCTATTAGAATGCAATAAAGGAATTAAATTTTTGTATGTATATTGTTACTATATGGGGAAACATGTTAGAATATGTTTCTTCAAGCAAAATGCTCACTCAACCTGGAGAAGCCACCCACTAAATTAGTACTTCATAATTTGGGCCTCATAGGTATCCTCTATGGCAGTTATCCAAAATGGTTACAAAAACTTGTACTCTCTTGAACCTTGTTTATGTATTTGTATATGATTTTGATTGTTGCAACTTATGTTTCAGTGAAACAGGATTTAATCTAAAATATAAGCATGAAGACTTTTTCTTGATGAAAAGTTTTTGGTACAAAAATTTCATGATACTGATTGCTTAATGTGTGCTTCTTTAATTAAGGAAAATGCACATTTCTGCATATCAGAAGCCCTGATTTCTGCAATTGAACAAATGAAATGCAACCAAGCATTACAACGTTTAGATGAAGAAGATGGAGAAGATCATGATGAAATGAGTGAAGATAGTGGAAAGCAAAAAGTTCGAATTAGATGGAGGGAAAGGCGCTTCAAGGTAAATATAGGTTTCTCTCATTTAGTTTTCAGAAAGATGCTAGTGTTTTTAGAAAATAATGTTACTCTCCTGAGAGAACACTATTGTTTCTCAGTGTGACAGGCCCTCGTGGGTAGCAAAAAAATTGGTATAATCACCATCATGTCTACACCAGGTGGAAAACAACCGAGTTTGAATCCCATTAATGATGCAAGTAATTTTTATGGGTTTTTGTCATTTGCTGGACAAAAAAACCCAATTTTTTTTTTTTTTTTTTTTTTTTTTTTTTGTCCAGCAAATAGCAAATTGACCACAGAACACTTAGTTTACAGACATTATGTATGTCTCAGTATGGCCTAAATTGCTGATGCACCTAAACCCTACAACATCACCTTGTAACAGTGATGAACTTGATCTTATCCTCTCTAGAAACTACTACATCTATCCATGACTGGACCCAAAATTGCAAATATCTTTTTTAATTAAATAACTTCACTATGGAGATGATTCCGTTATTCATTTAAAACTTGAACACATTGTTGTGATTGATTTCAGAACTATTTAGTTACATCATCAAATTATTTTAAACAAACAAAATTGTTTCTAGTCTTTATTTAAATATGCTCTAATCTAATATGTCTACCTTCCTGTCCCTGCTAGCAAAATCCCTATTTATCATTGACAAGACTCCATAACCTGCCCTGGCACCCCGTCTGCTCTGCTTAGCAAACTTCATATTTGACTGCACAATTACCCCCAGGTCTTTTTCACTTTCCACTTCCCTGAGTGTAGTACCACACAGTTGGTACGTTTCTCTTTGGTTATTGCTACCCATATGCAGTACTTTGCATTTATCAATGTTAAACTTCAGTTGCCACTTCTCAGCCCATTTGCCCAACTTATCTAGATCCAATTGGAGTAGCATACTGTCATTACTGTCGTTAGCAACCGTGCCAGCCTTTGTATCATCTGCAAACTTTGACATTAAACTTGATATACCTTCATCAATATCATTGATAAATATACAAAACAACAATGAGCCTAACACCAAACCCTGGGGAACTTCACTAATAACATTTGTCCACGAAGAGCAGTGTCCATTGATTACCACTCTCTGTCATCTCCCACTCAACCATCCCTTTATCCATTGTGGCAACTTACCCTTAATACCATACCTCTCCAATTTGTACAGTAGTCTTCCACGTGCAATAGTATCAAAAGCTTTACTTCAATCCAAGTATATGATATCAAAATTATTTTTGGCATTCAGTTCCTTTGTGACCACATCACAGTATCCAATCAAATTGGTCAGACAAGATCTCCCTTTAACAAACCTATGCTGTACCTTAACTATTACTGCAATCTTGTCTAGATGATCCCGCAATGCTCCTTTAACCAGTGACTCCATTATTTTCCCCGGAACACAAGTTAAACTAAGATGTCTATAGTTACTTATGTCACTATTTGAATCTGTTTTGTGAATTGGTGATAATTTGTACATCTCCAGTCCAAGGAGACCTCCCTGAGTCAAAGGAAGCTCACATAATTATGGCTAAGGGTTTGCTTACTTCCTTTGCTGCCTCCTTTAATATAACTGGATAGATCCTGCCCACCCCAGGTGCCTTCCTTACGTTTAACTTCAACAATTTCTCCTCTACTTTGCTCTCAGTTATTACAAAATCACTTAGCTCCCTGTTAGTTTGATAAACTTCTGGCATTCCCCTCATTGAATAACTCCTCGTGTGAACGTAGATGCAAAATACTCATTCTGTTTATCAGCTACATGAGCATGATCATCAATAGTCAACCCATCTGTTAAGTGGTCCAATCTGATTCAACCCTTTCCTTCTAGAGTTTACATAAGTAAAGAACTCTTTGCTATTTTTCTTTGCATCCTTTGCCAAAGATTTCTTGTAATGTACCTTTGCCTGTCTAACCTCCTTTGTGACTTGATTACAGACAACCTTATATCTACCATGGGCTTCTGTGTCACCTGATAATTTATATGCATCCCATACATTCTTCTTCTCTGCCATGAGCCTCATTAATTCATCTGGTATCCATTTAGGCCTGAACCTTGAACAGTATTTCTTAGTTGGAATGAAAAGCCTAGTAGCCTCCGAGATTAAGTCCCTGAAGGCTTCCCATTTAGAATTCAACATTGGTAACATCATCAGTTGATCCCACTGTACAGAATTTAAAAACTGTCCAAGACCCCTGTAGTCACTTTTACGAAAGCAAAAGTCCTTCCCTTTAGCCTTGATAGTAGTTACATCCTTAAGTAAAATCCCATATCAGTACATTGTGATCATTGTCACTCAGTGGTTCCTTTATCTACAAATTCTTAATCCAAGAATAATCACTGCTGATAATCAGATCAAGAGTATTACTCACTCTGGTTGCCTCTTGAACATGCTGTAGCAAACATTCATCCAATAAATCCAAAATAGCCTTGCGAGTGACCAACTCACAAGTTCCAGTCAATATGTGGAATGTTAAAATCCCCCATTATATATGATATTCTGCTTTACTGGCCCACTCTATTTCTCTGCACAATTGCTCATGATACTCATCAGATTCATTTGGCCTATAACACACACCTACTCTCATTTTTGCTTTCCCAGTGATTGTCACACCAAACTGACTCAACATTGCATTGTCCACCAACATCAATTGGATGCACTTCCTTAGATTTTGTTTCTTAACTAACAGCATAACCCCTCCTTCCTTTCTGTACACATTGTACTCTCCAAATTCCAACTCTGCACTGTTTATGTCTGTGTGACATCATGTCTCTGATATCCCAACAATGTCTGCCTTTGATGATTAGCACTTCAAGCTCATCAAATTTATCACTATAATCCTAGCATTGGTGTACATACAAGTATAACTGTTTCTACTCTTAGTTACCCTAACACAACCCATGTATTTATTTGTCCCACTACGACTCCCAACAGTCCTGGAAATCTCCATTCCCTTGCTTTCCATTCCAATAGAAGCAGTGCAAGAATCACTTTTGCTTCTGCCTGCAGCCACTGTTAACCTTTTTAGTGTGTGTGTCCCACCAAGCTAGCAGTTTTCTGACCCACCTAACACTGCCTCAATAGCTTCAGCAAATATTCTTGCACCCTTTCTATTTAAGTGTACCCATCCCTGTAGAAGCAGTCTCTCCTGTCAACAAGCACAGACCATGCTGAAAAAATTCTACCCCTTGAGCCTTGCACAATCTCTCCAGGGCCAAATTGATCGATAAGGCTCTCATCATATACTCCCTCCTATCGTGTCTGGGCAGAATTGCAGACACTTACACGTTCAAACCTAATTCGCAACTTTTTCAACATTGACCTGTACTTGTTAAGTAAATCAGCAGATCTCTCACGCTTAATGTCATTAGTTCCAACGTGTACAACAATATTACCTTTTGTGCCCTTAAAAAATTGAAGAGGATAGCAAATTTAACTAACTTGCTTGGATGCAAGTATTTATTGATGAGGTGTTTAAGTGCAGAGTTTCACCCAGTAATTTACACATTTCTCGTTGAACTGTCTCAGAAGGCTCTTTTGATCTCTAACATTCCAGAAAAACACTTATACCCATCTGTATTTTCCCATCTGATTGTTTTGCTTTAGCCTTTATAATTGTGTGACCTGCTGCATCATACAACATTGATATAGATGTGCTATTTAGATTTTTAATTTTCAAGAATGTATACATTGTAAAAACAGATGTGTTGGTTAACTGAATAATAAATATATTATGTCTTTATATCATGAAGAATGAATTTTTTGTTTTTGTAAGCTGCAGAGCTACAGCATTTAGAGGTACCTGAAGGTTGTACGTATAGTAGTTAATGGCAATAAAGAAATAATAATAAAAAAAATTACTTATATACCTTTGATTAGATTTTTTTTTTTTCTCCACAATTTTTTCTTATCCATTATTTTTAATATGGCCTTACCATTTCTTCTATCTATTATTTCCATTATTTATTTATTTATTTTTTAAATCTCTTTTCTGATTATTTTAATTTTTGATCAGATCTTTATTTCTTATTCAGGTTTCATCCCCGTGGGTTCAAATAGGCTTTAAAATTGTGTTATGAACAGGCAGTTTTGTCTTTTGGGTAATTTTGCTTGCCATAAATGAATTTAACTCATTTGTAACCTCCTTTAGCTATTCTATTGTTTATTTCCTTGTCTAATTCCATCTTCATTAATGATTGTTCCTAGATTACCATAATTACTATTCTAAATTTCTGTTAGTTAGCCTGCAGTCTAGTTTTCTTGTCACACTCAACTTTCATAACTTTCAATTTTGTGTAACTAATTTCATGTGATATTCTCTGTAACCTTATCTTTTTTTTTTTTTTTTTTTTTCGAGTTCATTGAAAATTTGCAAGCTACTATTTAACAGCATGTGCATAACTGCATATAATAATGATCCAATTTTTCCATCTCCCACACTAGGCAACTTTGTTAGTACCATTTAATTTATTAAATGGTCTATGAAAATAATTAACAAGATATGGTGATTAGATACAGCCTTGCCTTACTCCAAGTTTAACCTTAAATCATTTTACAGTGCATCCTTTAAAAATTGCTACAGATTTTCTGTTTTTGTGCAAACTTTATCTCCCCCTCCATATTTCTTCCCCTTAAATCTTCAATGCCATTATTGGTAGAGGAGATTTCTAGGTATCCCATGATACGCTGCTTTTTTTTTTTTTGTTTAAGATTAATAAATCTTTCAATATAGATTTTTTTGTTATATTACTATCACATTTCTATAACTTGTCATGGTGTGAATAATTGAGCCTGGCATTTCTTGTTTGTCTCAAAACTTGACTGCTCTTCCCCCAGATTACATTCAACAGTACAGTCAGTCCTCATATAGCACGATAATTGTGTTCCTAGAAACCCTCGTGCAATGCAAAATCATGCAATATAAACAACAGTCCCTATGGGAAAAATAGGGTTAGGTGCCGACCACCCAAGATTGAACACACATTTCAAAAACATTACCAAACACAATAAATAATAATAAAATACATAAGTATTTTATTACGACTATTACGTAATAAAATATTGCTAATGCTTTTGTTTCTATCGTAAGCGAACTTAATTTTTGTTTGATTTTCTATCCAAACAGATGACAGCTGTTCCGTATCTTCCAATTCTTTGTATCTTAATCTAATGGATTTTAATTACACTTTGAGTTGTTCCTGCTATGAAAGTTGTTTTTATTTTCTCTGCATTCTTTGTAATTCATGGCGTCCTCATTTAGTCTGTAGCACGTGCAATATCACATGGTCTTTCATTTCGCTCAAAGCATTTTACAATTTCATATTTTTTCTCAATCGACAGAGGAGGACTGGCCCATAAGCCTTACCGGGAAAATCCCGGTGGGCTGGAGACCGTAAACCATAGTATGAGGCCAGTATAAATTTTCCTGGGTAAGAATTTTTGACCCAGTCCGCCTCTGTTTATCGATATGCTTTTCTTTTTCTCTCTGAATCTGCAGTGTCTTCACTAGGACACTTCCTTTTCACACCTTTTAAGTATTTTACTCATTTTTAGGGAATAAAGCACAATTACAAACCGAGGAGGCACGCTTGTGATACACAAAGCTGCGCACAAGTAACAACTGAATAAACAACACCGTAAAGGCAGAGATACACTATTAACACCTCACATTTTACTAAAGCACATTTCTAAGGGTTACTACCATAAAACAGTAAAAACAATTTCCAGTTGCGTTTCTGCTAGTGGAATCTGTTATAAACTGGTAGTAAACTCGATCTAATTGCATTTGCGATTATTCCGATAGCTGGAATTGTGTTGGTTTTTACATTATTATGGTGAAATGTGTTTCCCCTTCACTGATGTAAAAAACATAAATACATTTTCAGAGGCCGACCGGGCTAGCCGAGTGGGTAAAGTACCTGCCCGGCAACCCAAAGGTCGCAGGTTCGATTCCCGCCTCGGGCTTGGATCAAAGTACTGCAAAAACCTTGGGAGGTGCAATATGGCCACAGAAGCCGATGCGCCAACAACTACCAAATCAAAAAAAAAAAAAAAAATTTTCAGAATCTTCTCTTCATTCCTATCGTGTTGTGTTCAGTTGGGGTGATTCTGCGTTCGACTGCCATTTCTTGTAAACACAAAGGCGAATCTTGCATAAGCGAATTCGGTTTGTGTTATATAAGATATCGTTCCCCTATTTATAAATTGTGTATGATCGAATTCGTGTAGTGTAAACATGTTATACGAGGACTGACTGTACTTCTAACCCTCTTCAATGAGATACTTGTATAACTTTACCTAGTACACTGTGGAGTGAAATTCTTCTGTAATTTCCATATCCAAGTTTATTTCCATTTTTACGTCTTGATATAATTAATGCCCTGGTTCAATCTTTCGGAACTTGTCATTCAGCATTATTGACCTTTTGGGTAATGTAACGTTACCTACGTAACAACACTGTTTTTCCTTCAGCTTTCAGCATTTTAAATCTAATTACATTACGCTGCTGCCTTTCCATGCTCGATATTTTCTGTGAACTGAGAACAAAGCAACCGAAACTGGTATCAGTTTCGGTTGCTTTGTTCCAACATGATGATAAGGTTGTAACTTATAATTTATTCAGCTTAGTTGACTTAGTTCTATATTGTCAGCCCATCCTTGTTTGTTCAGCAGCCATATAGCTGGACACCTAATACCAGGTTATGCCATGAGAAGGTGAGGTGGTGGCATCGCATCTGGATCCCATTTCGTTCCTCCTATACTCCTTACTAACTCTTGACTATATCATTTTCATCATTTGCACAATCTTTCACAATGTAATTTCCATGAATGGCTGTGCTGGTACTTTGCAATTCGCAATACAGGGGGCCCTCGGTTTACATCAGGGTTGAGTTCCTGGAGATTCCAGCATATATCAAATCGACGTAAATTAAACTTGAATTATAATTTATTTCAGTGGGATGCATTCCAAGTGTACAAAAATTGAGACTCACGAAATAATACAAAAATTTTAATATTTAATTTAACATAAACATTATATACATGCATTTAAATTACATTTATTCCTTAATAAATTATACAGTAAATAAGCAGACATCACTGACAAGAGGAAAGCCCTGGTTGTGGATCATCAGGGTTGACTGAATCATCTTGCCATCTTTGGATCAGTTGGAGGCTCTTCAGATTTCTTTTTAAAATAAGAAAGGATTGTTTGCATTGCTTGACGGCCATTCCTTCTGCAGAACATAGTAGTAAGGCTGCAGTGCTGCATTAATTTCTCTTTTAATAGAACAGTTCTGTTTCCAGTCAGAATCAATGTCACTTATCAATCCCAGCCAGAATTTCCTGCAAGTCATGGGTTTTTATAGACCATAAAATGGGCTCTTCTTGTTCTTCCTACCTCTGTTCCTGAGTCAACTGTGCACGCAAATCTTCCAGTTCCTCATTTGTAAGAGGCTGAGAATGGCTCTCCAACAACTCAGTCACATCGTCAGGCTCAACATTGTCAAGCCCTATCTCCTGAGCAATTGCAGTGATTTTATTTGCAATCTGTGGCACATCCTCAAATTTCCTGAAATTATGTAGTACACACTTCCTGCCCAGTCCATTCATACAAGTTGATGTGACCTCTTTCCAAGCAGCATCGATGTCGTTGATGCCATTCAGGATGTAGGACGTCTAATAATCTTTGACAGACATGTTTCCAGTTGTCCATTTCCCATAACATCTCCCTAAATATCTGCCAAAGGTAGTAGGCTTTAAAATTTATGAAGCCCTGGTTTTTTGGTTGTTAAAGGGAGGTGGTATATTCGTGGAATGATATGGGTCACCTTTATATCCACAGTTGTCTTCCTCTCTCCAGTGGTTGGTGGATGTCCTGGGACATTGTCCAACAGCAACAGCACTCTCCTTGGATAATTGTTCTCATCACAGTGATGTACCATTGGACAAAAATTATCTGTATACCAATTTTTGAAGACATCTAGTGTTACCCAAGCCCTTCTGTTTGAAGTCCAAATGATTGATAAATATGCTTTAATGTGACCCCCTTAATCACACTCAGTGTTTTAGAGTGATAGACAAGCAGCGGCTTCGGTTTTACAGTTTCTGAAACATTTCCATAAAGAAGAAGAGTTAAACAGTCCTTGGCAGGTTTAAATCCAGGAGCACTTTCTCTTCACATGAGATGAAAGTTCTTGAAGGCATCTTCTTCCAATAATGGCTGGTCTTATCCACATTGAAAACAAGATCAGGCGGTTATTCATCTTCCTCTGAGTCGCTTGATGTGCTCAGGATATGGTGCTTCTTCATCAACACTGGCAGCCTCACCCTTTAATTTTATATTGTAAATTTGAGTTCACTGCTTCAAATTAGCGAAACAGCCTTTGCTTGCTATTGAAAGTTTTGTTGCCACCTTCCTTTTCTTTTATTTCATCAGTCAAACTCTTCACCTTGTCACAGATTTCTTTGTCATTTCTTTGCTTTGTCACACTGTGTGATAGCAATGTTGCTTTCATTTAACTCGTCAACCCACAGTGAGTTCCATATTTTTTTTTCAATCACAAGACCATGCGAGTATCTAAGAGTTGTAGCAGTTTTCCTTCTTACAGTTTCCATGGTCTTTTTAATTTTATCAGCATTTTCATGATTGTTGTTACAGCAGTAGAAGGACAATTTGTAACTATCTACAAACAGTAGGACATAATTGCCCACCCTCCATTCTTCTGATAACTTCCATCTTTTCGTCTAATGTTCGTCTTTTGTTCACCTTTTCGTCTAACAATTTGCATGGTCTTTTATCCATATTTTCCCTGGCAGTTGCACTTCCACTCTTACTACTTAAAGAACAAATTTATAAAAAACTCTATGGCACAATATTAAAGTACACAGATAATTGGAAACAGTATTCAACTTCACAAATCAAATTTTAAAATAAATTCACTGATAAGTAAAGAGCCACTACCAAATGCAACATTGTATAGAGAATGAGCATTATACAAATGTATTCCCAATGCAGCTTTGCCATTAATACATGCCCTGTAGCACTGCAGGGACTTTTTTTTGGTGACGGCACAGAATACAATTTTTGGGGAAAACCAAGGAAATTATTAGAAATTATTCAAATCGACATAAATCAAACTGTCATAAATTGAGGGCCCACTGTACTATTAAAAACGCATATTTTTGCCATTCATAATTCTAAAAAAAATTGCATTTTTTTCCATTCATACAGTAAAATCTCGTTAATACAAACTCAGTTTATACAAAGTACTCATTTATATGAAGCACATACCATCCTCTATGAAAGGATAGGCTTTTCTATGTAAATATATTCGTTTATTACAAAATTCGGTTAATATGTATTTTTCACAAGTTCGTTTTCACCTTGTGAAAAATAAATATTGTTATTTTGTATGTTTAATACAAATCTTAGCACCGCTGTCTGATTACTGCCTCTATTATTGCCTCTAGCCACAAAAGTTTGCTGCTTCCCGAAGGATGGCACTGACTTGTTCGAAATTACTTTTGTCTAAACAAATCCAGTTTATGGTATCTACAACATTCTGAAGTACACTCTGTAAAAACGTCATTGAGTAGGATGAGCTGTTAAATTAACAAAAGAATAAAAACAGTTTTTCTAAGTTGTTTACATACACTCCCTCACTTTCCACTGAAATATAAGGGGAGTTGCCATTGTTACACCACTTCAAAGAGTCTTTTGCTACGGTATACAGTAATATAATTTTTGTGCCATTTTATCTGAGCTGATGTCTTTTTTGAAACTTGTGTCTTTAAATTAATTTAAAATTTGTTTATATTAAATCTCATCTAGCAGTGTTATGATGACAAAATGTAAATGGACAGAATTCAGTCTGGAAATTAAACTGAAAATTATACAAGAGCCTGATAAGGATGGATTGAAGTAAAACGGACGTTGCAAAGGAACACAACATCCCTTTACCAACTTTATTTACATTACTGAAAAACTGAAAAAAAACTTGAAGTATGTGACACTGGAGCAGCAAGAAAAACAGGAAACAAATTGTAGTGCCAAACATGAGGAGCTTGAAACAAAACTTTTCGAGTAGTACCAACAAATGTGTGTGCATCTAATTTGCCAATGTCAGGTCCAATTTTGCAAGAAAAGGCAAATTATATAGCTCAGCAACATAGAAATAGTCACTTCAAATGTAGTAGTGGCTGGCTCCAAATATTTAAAAACAGGAATAACTTATTTTCGCAAAATGTTTGCAGTGAGTCTGAATTAGTCAACAAAGAAAAGGCTCCAGACTGGTTGTGTTCTGTACGGTCCATTCTTGAAAAATATGAGGTAAAGAATATTTTTAATCTTGACGAGAGACTGGTTTATTTTATAATTTACTGCCAAACAAAACATTTGCTGTTCTAGGAGACTCTTGTTGTGATGGACAATTAAGTAAACAAAGACTAACTGTTCTCTTATGCTGCAATTCAGATGGCAGTACAAAACTATGCCCACTTGCGATTGGTAAGTTTCCAAGCCAAGATGTTTTAAAGAAGATAACCGACTTCCCTGTGATTATGAGGTCAATAGAAGCACTTGGCTTACAGTCAAAATTTTTCAGTCTTGATTATCAAAAGTGGTCAGAATGGCTTCAGAAAAAAGGAACATTTTGATGATTCTAGATCGTGGCACAGCACATGCCGTCGGCAGTGCTGTAGTTGTAAAATTAGCAGAAGGTATACTCTATGAACGTTACAAAAAGCAGAGAGTATATTGTGCATATTAATCGAATTCCAAAGGGTATACAGCATATATCCGTAAGTAAAGACTCGCTGTTCTCTTATGCTGGTCACTTTAAAACGCTATTCACCTTAAAAAAATCCAGAGGGTATACAGTATATACTCACGTATATCCTCCACTACATCCCTCTCTGTCGGGACACAAGTTGACAAATATATGGCAGTTGTTTTTGCCATCCCAATACCACCAGTTTTATGCAGGCACTGGATCAAGGCATTTAAAATTGTCAGGTGTCAAACCTGACAATACATTTAAATTCAAAGGGTAAAAAATGTGTTGGTGGAAAAAAAAATAATAAAACCTCGCTTGACAGTGCTCATATGTGCAAATATGACAGGAACTGATAAAATAAAAAAAACTGTTGTTATCGGAAAATCGTTGAAACCTTGGTGTTTCAAAAACTTAAGGAAACTTCTTGTGAATTACACTGCAAACAAGAAAGCATGGATTACTTCAGATATTTTTCGTAAATGATTGGAATGGGGAGCTATTCAAAAAAAAAAAGAAAAATATTTTATTGTTAGTTGATAACTGTTCTGCACATTCCCAGATTCAAAATTTGTCCAACATTAAGCTAGTGTTTCTGCCTCCCAATGCAACATCAATTTTACAACCAATGGACATAGGTATAATCAAGAGTTTTAAAGGATTTTATAAAAAATTTCTAGTTCTACATCTGATCAGTCAAAGAGAACAGAAACTTACCGAGTCTATATCGATATTGGATGCTATAAATTTATTGAATGATGTGTGGAACAACGTTACTTCGACAACCATATTGAATTGCTTCAAGAAATTGAAATTAAATTCAAATGAAATTTCAATTGTAGATGAAGAAGATGGAAATGAAGAAAACAACTTACCATTATCAGAATGGTTACTGCATAACAATATTGTAGGTTTTAATACAGATAGCATCGCTGAATTTGTGTAAGTCGATGACAACTTATTAACTAGTGGTCTTCCAATAGAGAGTGACATTGTAGATGCTGTGCTCAACAAAGATGATAATGATGATGGTAAAGACGATGATGATTTGATAACAATTGAAAGTGAATCAAAATCAGTGCCCACAAGCTCAAGGTGCAATGGACACAGTAGTCATTTTTTTTAAGGAACTTAGGCAAATAATGAGACTTTTAATGCGTTGAATGTTTTAAGGGGAAACTTAAGAAATGTCTAAGTGAAAACTTTAAAACAAACATCAATTTTAAGATTTATAAATAAAGACTGATTGAAATCATGTTTATCATTAAATAGTATTGTTTTTAATTACAGAGAAATAAATTGTGTTTAGTATTAAGTGTATGGTTTCAAAATTACAGACAAATATATTGTTTAGTTTTTTGAATCTGTTTTTATAAAGTTATTGAGAATTTAAAAAAAATAGGTAGATTTAACTCATCACTGATATAAAGTGTTTGTTTAATGGCCCCAGGGGTTTCCCTATCTTCGCTATCACTAATTTAGCGAGCAATGGTTATAACGAGGAAATTTTGTCAGTTCCCTGATGCTCATTATAACCAAGTTCAACTGCAGTTAATGGTTTATATGTCTCCTTTTGTATTAAGATTGTAATTATTTTTACTGTGATACTAAAATATTGTATATATCAAGATATATACTGTACAATATTTTCATTTCTGTTAATTGTTTTTCTCTTAGTTTATCTTACAAATAAAATCTTTAGAAAAATGTGTTATTCCTATTACCATATTGTTAGACAAAGTGTTTGCTTTTATTATTTTTTAAATTTAAATCAATTTATTTTTGATATTATTATTTATTATTATTCTTAGATATATAGTATGCACCAAAAATAAATAAAACTGTACAATTTTGACACTTTTGGAGGACCTCATTACTACAAACCTCACAATTACAAAACGTGAAAATTTAGGTCCCTTGAACTTTGTATTAATGAGATTCATCTGTAATAGTATTTTGATGTCATTTATTACTTAGAAAAAATTAATTCATTTAAGCTATATTAATATTTATAAAATATTTATACTAATCTTTGATGCAAATATTTTCTTAAATAATTTTTGAATTTTTTTCCCTCATCAGAAATACAGATGTAAAAGCATTGCTATTCTTAGTGATGGAAAAACTGATAGTGAGTATCCATTATTACGTATATGCCTGAAAAAAATATATGTAACCGGAAGATATTTTGAGAGATTTATGCAGTACTGTTTTTTGTTTATCAAATTTTCTCCATTTCCGCATGATTTCAGCCGTTTGTGTTTGCTTTTTAATTTTTACTTTAATTTATAGATCTTGATTTTTTTTTTTTTATAAAATTAATTTTTTCGTTGTACATTCTGGAAATTCTACTGTTAGTATTAATTCGATTAATTAATATTATAGAAGTAGAAATGCATGTTTAGCTAATGCATGTTTTGAATCTACTGTCTTTCTACCCTTTTATGTAAGGAAATATATGACATTTGAATAATTACTTCTTAAACATTAATAGTGAAATTTGAGAATAAAGGCAGTTAAAAATACTTGTATGAAATGTAAACTATAGGTTAAAAATTTTATAGGGATGGGATAGTAGGAAAAAAATATTGAAATAGAAATCTTTAACCTTTTTGCGGTGTATTTAGATACTTAATCCTGCTTGCAAAAGATGAATTTTCCACGCAAAAATGACATTTCTGATTTGATCTTGTTTATCAATTTCCATGTGAAAATTAAAAAAAGTGGTTTCCATATCTAGCATTGACACTTTGGACATGCTGAAAAATTTTATGCAGGCAAGTGTATAGAGTATACCACAATAGGAAAGCATGCATCTGATTTTCTATGCCAAACGTTTCCAGCTATAAAACACAATCATCAAGCAAATTTAAAGAAAGATATAATATGAATTTCCAAAAGTTATTTTTCTTGACCGCATGCCTTTTGTGCTCAGTGAACAATGAATGCACACCAGTGAATAGAGAAGTATGTATTTCCTTTATGTGCGCAAGGCAATGTCAACTTTGTTGTGATACTGTAATAAATGAAATTTCTTACAGTATCACAACAAACTCCTTATTCCATGTAAGTGAATTTATAATTCCAGTTTTCTTAAGTTTGCATTAGCATTAACAAGGGCACATGATGCAAGAAAGCAAGCTTATATAGCATAAGCCAAAAAAAAAACCGCTTCTCATTTCACCCATTCACTCACTCCAAATGTTTGTCCAGTTCTGCCTTGAATCTGTTTAAGCTATCTACTTCTACAACAACAGATGGAAGTTTGTTCAAGCAATCAACCACC
This sequence comes from Mastigoproctus giganteus, assembly GCF_048544385.1. Classification (NCBI taxonomy): domain Eukaryota; kingdom Metazoa; phylum Arthropoda; class Arachnida; order Uropygi; family Thelyphonidae; genus Mastigoproctus; species Mastigoproctus giganteus. Next base: position 59,779,871 of record NC_143580.1, read on the forward strand.
TTCTAGCTTAAAGGCAAACTTCCACACATCTACCTTACAACTGTCTTTCCTCAATTTGAATTTATGCCCTCTCAGGTGATTATTCTGAGCAAGAGGAAGAATCCCATCAGCATCGAGCATGCTCAAACTATTCAAGGCTTTATATACCTCTATCAGATCACCCCGCAGGTGCCTAGTTTCCAGACACTGTAATTTGCAAAACTTAAGCCTTTCTTTGTAAGAACAACCCTTTGTTCCATTCACTAATCTTGTTGCTCTTCTCTGTACTTGTTCCACCAGTTCTATGTCCTTCTTAAAATGAGGCCTCCAGACCTGTATGCAGTACTCAAGGGGATAATCACCTTATACAAGGGGATAATCACCTCCTTATCCCTGCTAGAAAAATTCCTGTACATCATTGACAATACACCATGAACTACCCTTGCAGACCGTCTGCACTGCTCAGAAAACTTCATATCTGCCTGCACAATTACCCCCAGGTCCTTTTCACTCTCTACCATTATCAGTGTAGTACCACAGAGTTGATACGTTACTCTGGGGTTACTGCTTCCCATATGCAGTACTTTACATTTGTCAACGTTAAACTTCAGTTGCCACCTCTCAGTCCATCTGCTCAACTTTTCTAGATCCTGTTGCAGTAGCATACTATCATTAGTGTCATTAACAACCCTGCTGACCTTTGTATCATCTGCAAACTTGAACATTAAGCCTGATATACTATCATTAATATTATTAATGAATACAGAAAACAACAATGGCCCAACACTGAATCCTGGGGAACTCCACTAATAACATTAGTCCACGAAGAGCAGTGTCCATTGATTACCACTCTGTCTTCTCCCACTCAACCAACCCTTTATCCATAGCAGCAATTTGCCTCCAATGCCGCACTGCTCAAATTTGTGCAACAGTATCAAAAGCCTTTCTAAGATTCAAATATATGATATCAGAATTATTATTTACATCCAGTTCTTTTGTGACAACATTATAGTATCCAATCAAATTGGTCAGACAAGACTTCCCTTTAACAAACCCATGCTGTGTCTGAGCTGTATCTGAAGTCTTGTCTAGATGATCTTTCAATGCTTCTTTAACCAGTGCCTTCATTAATTTCCCTGGAACAGAAGTTAAACTAACAGGTCTGTAATTACCTGTGTCTCCCTTTGATCCTCCTTTGTGGATTGGGGTCACATTTGCACATTTTCAGTCCATGGGTACCTTCCCTGAAGGAAGCTCTCATAATTATGGCTAAGGGATTGCTTACTTCTTTTGCTACCTCCTTTAATATAACTGGATAGATTCCATCCACCCCAGGTGCCTTTCTTATGCTTATCTTCAATAATTTCTCCACCACTTTATTCTCAGTTATTACAAGATTATCTAGCTTACTGCCAGAGTTTAATACACCTCTGGCATTCCCCTCCCTGAATAACTCCTCATGTGTGAATGTAGATGCAGAATATTCATTTAGTGTGTTAGCTACCTGAGCAGGATCATCAACAGTTGAACAATCGATATTAAGTGGTCCCATCTGATTCATCCCCCTTCCTTCTAGAGTTTACACAAGTAAAGAACTCTTTGCTGTTTTTCTTTGCATCCTTTGTCAAAGATTTCTCGTAATCTGCCTTTGCCTGCCTAACCTCCTTTATGACTTGGTTACAGACCAGCTTATATCTATCATAGGCTTCTGAGTCACCTGTTAATTTATATGTGGCGCCTCCGTAGCCAGGTGGGAAGGAGCAGCAGTGCGTAGCACACGCTTCTTGATTAGACCGGGGTTCAAGCCCGTCACCACCAAATACAGAGGATGCGGAAAGGTCAGGGAATGACCACTGCATATCCCCGGAGCAATATGGCCTTAGTTGCTAATGCTCCTAAAAACCAAATAACAAACAAACAATTTATATGTATTTTTCTTCTCTGCCACATGTGTAATTAGTTCATCTGACATCCATTTAATCCTAAATCTTGAACAATATTTCTTAGTTGGTATGAAAAGCCTTGTAGCTTCCAAGATTATTTCTTTGAATGCTTCCCATTTTGATTTTGCTGTTGGTAATATTATCAATTGGTCCCACCATATAGAATTTAAATACTGTCTCAGACCACTGTAGTCACCTTTACAAAAGCAAAGGCCCTTCCTTCTCCCTTGATGGTAGTTATCTCTTTGAGTAAATTCCACTTCAGCACACTGTGATCACTGCCACCTAGTGGTTCCTTTATCTGCAGATTCTTAATGCATGAAGAATCATTACTAATAATCAGATCAAGAGTATTTACACCCTCTAGTTGCCTCCCGAACATGCTGCTGTAAAAAACAATCATCCAATAAATCTACAATAGCCTTGCTAGTTTGCGAGTGACCAACTCAAGTTCCAGTCAATATCTGGAGAGTTAAAATCCATCATTATAAGACATTCTGATTTACTGGCCCACTCTCTTTCTCTGCACAATTGCTCATTATAATCATCAGATTCATTAGGCCTATAACACACAACTACTCTCATTTTTCCTTTCGCAGTGCATATGTCACACCAAACAGACTCAACATTGCATTGTCCACCAACATCAATTGGATGCACTTCCTTAGATTTTGTGTTTCTTAACTAACAGCATAACCCCTCCTCTCTTCCTGTCCTGTCTATCCTTTCTGTACATATTATACTCCCCAAATTCCAATTCTTCACTGCTTATGTCTGTGTGACACTGTCTCTAATATTCCAACAATATCTGCCTTTGATGTCTTGACTAGCACTTCAAGATCATCAGATTTATTAACTATACTCCTAACATTGGTATATATGCATGATGGACCACTCACAAATTATGAATGGTCCATGATGTCTGCAGTCATGAAATGTATAGTTTGTGATACTATGTTACTCATTGCTGTAAGGTTTATTTTATTTATTTTTTTTTACTATTCTTTGCATTTTGTTACAGTTTCACAGAATGATTTGTAATTTTATTACTTTGATGTCAGTAATTTTTACGCCGATCTCCAGGTAATTCTCCAGTAGGGCAAAGACAACTTAGTTGATTTCAATCCTTCTAAAACTCAGTCTTGTCTTATATCTCACAAAAAGGATTCTTCAGCTCCTGTGCTTATCTTTTGGGGATTACCCTGACTTCTAATCTTTCTTGGCACAAGCACATTACAAATATTGCTTCCTCTGCATCTAAAAAACTTGGTTTTCTGTTTCACTCTCGGCATTACTTTTCTTCCAAACAGCTGTTCACTCTGTACAAATCACAAATTTGCCCTACCATGGAACATTGTTCCCACATCTGGGGTGGTGTCCCCCAAAACCTCTCTCAGGCTTCTAGATTCAATTCAGAAGAGGGCAATTAGGTTAATTAATGACTCATCTCTAACAGAATCTCTCCATTCACTGTCTCATAGATGTACTGTTTCTGTTGCATGCCTTTTCTACAGATACTTCCATGGATACTGTTCTTCTGAATTGGCTTCTATAATTCCCACTCTCTCTTTCAAAACAATCCGAACATGTGCACCCACCAGCCAACATCCATTTACTGTCCAACTTTTCACATTCACATAACCAACCTTTCATCTTCCTCATTTATTCATTCAACTGCAGTTTTCTGGAACAACCTTCCTTCATATGTATTTCCAGAAAATTGCAATCTACAGAAGATCAAGTCTAATGTCAACAAATATCTTCTCTCGTCTTCTCAACCTCCAACCCAAGCAAGATGCCTCCATAGCCAGGTGGGCAGGGGCAGCAGTGCGTAGCACATGCTTCTTGATTAGACCGGGTTCAATCCCATGACCACCAAATATGGAGGATGCGGAAAGGTCAGAGAATGACCACCGCATATCCCCGGAACAATATGGCCTTAGTTGCTAATGCTCCTAAAAACCAAATAACAAACAAACAAACGAACTAACCCAAACACAGTACTAAGTACTATAGGGTCTAATACCTCTCGTGTTTGCGGTTTCATAAAAAAAAAAAAAAAAGCAGCATTCTGACAGCCAAATTAAGTGATATTGAAAGGTATTGTAATACAAACAAAGCACAAGAAAGCTGAAGAACCCTTTAGTTTTCAATATTAGAGAGTATTACCATTCAATAAATTTGGCAGTATAGAAGGTCAAAGGCAGAAAGCAGCATAGCATTTTTCATAGTTGTGTAAGGGGCAGATTCAGGTTTTATTGGACCTGAAGCTTATACAATTTTTGGGGCCCTCTTTAAGAAAAAGAATACAAAATCTCTTTGTATTTTTTTTTATTAAAGTTAAGTACAGTCCAACAAGAAATTCTCTAAGCAGTGCTAAAAGGCTGCTAGAAGAGCTCACTAGAACTTTGCTAACATTGACATAGAGGTGATCATGGAAGTATCTACTGAAAAGGCATGCAACAGAAATAGAATGTCTATGAGACACACACACAGTGGAGAGACTTTGTTAGAGATGGGTCATTAATTAATCTACCTGTCCTCTTTTGAATGAAGTCCAGAAGCATGAGGGAAGTTTTGGGGGCACTGGACCAGATGTGGGAACAATATTCAATGGTAGGGCAGATTTGAGATTTGTCCAGAGGGAGAGCAACTGTTTGGAAGAAAGCCCTCCTAAGATCCAAGAGTAAAAGCTCAGAAAACTTCATATCTGACTGCATAATTACCCCCAGGTCTTTTTCATTTTCTACCACCCTGAATGTAGTACCACACAGTTGATACATTACTTTGGGGTTACTGCTACCCATATGCAGTACTTTACATTTGTCAATGTTAAACTTCAGTTGCCACCTCTCAGCCCATCTGCTCAACTTTTCTAGATCCTGTTGCGGTAGCTTACTGTCATTAGTGTCATTAACAACCCTGCCAACCTTTGTATCATCTGCAAACTTTGACATTAAGCCTGATATACCTTCATTAATATCGTTGATAAATACAGAAAACAACAATGGGCATAACACCGAACGCTGGGGGACTCCACTAATAACATTAGTCCACGAAGAGCAGTGTCCATTGATTACCACTCTCTGTCTTCTCCCACTTAACCATCTCTTTATCCATAGCAGAAATTTGCCACTAATGTCACACTGCTCCAATTTTACAGCAGTCTTCCATGTGCAACAGTATCAAAAGCCCTCCTAAGATCCAAGTACAGGAACTCCTCGACTTGCGTTAATACTCAACTTACAGAAATTCGACTTTACATAAGTTTCTGCTGGCTGGTGCAAACTTAAAAAAATCATAGAAACGTATTTTGCATCCCTTAGGAATAAGTGAAGGTACTGTGAAAATATCGTAATGTGAACCCAATAACACTTTTTTTTTTTTTTTTTTTTTTTTTTTTTTTTTTTGTAATTCAGGATTTCAACTTCCAAGTCCTTGGAAGTTAAAAATGTTGCTATATAACTAAGTTTTTATCTCTCTAAAAGGCCATATTTATAATGGAAATTGCTGTACCCTCTCATCGTTATCATATGTTCCCATTATAAGAATAAATTTTGAACGCTTTTGTGATATTTTCTAAAGGACGTTTCTGGAGACCAAAACACAGTATACACTTTCCGGTTTATTGGGCTTTTTTGTTAGCGCATCTAATTATAAATAGGTAATAAACCCAATCTTATTGCATTTATGATAATACCAATAACTGCAGTTGTGTGGGTTTTTATGCTGTTATGGTGAAATTTGTTCCTTTCACTGAAATATTCAATCATATAAAAAAACATATTTTCAGAAACTTCTCTTCATTCCTATTTATGTATTACAATGATGAAGGGAAAGCGACCAATAAAAAGTGCAAGTTGTGGTAGTTCCAGCAAACGAAACAAAATTCATTTAGAAATGAAGATGAAAATGATTAAGAAGTACGAAGCAGCACAAAGTTTGTCATCTAATGCAAGGGAATTAGATCTCACTGTTTCAACAGTGAATACTATTTTAAAGGGCAGTGCGCTTATAAAAGAACATGTCAAAGGATCAACGCACTTAAGGTCAACACTGTTCAGGTGCTGTATCGAAGATGGAACAGCTATTAATAATATGGATGGAAAATCAGATTCAGAAGCTAGTGCCTCTGAGTCTAATGACAATTCAAGCAAAAGCAACAAGTATTTATAAAGATACTGCAAACCCTAACCCAAGTTCGTGGCAAGCAACGGGTGGTTTAATAAGTCCAAGCATCGCGCTGGTTTCCACAGTGTTAAAGTATGCAGTGAAGTCGCCAGTACCGATTCTGCAGTTGCAGAGAAATTTTGTAATGTGTTAGAAAAAATTATCGATGAAGGTGGCTGTCCGATGCAGCAAAATTTTAACATTGACGAGCCTTCTCTGTATTGGAAAAAAAATGCCGGATCGAACATACATTTGCCAAAGAGGAAAATACAATGCCAGGTTTCAAGGCGTCAAAAGATAGGGCCATACTCTTGCTTGGGGCTAATGCAGCAAGAGATTACAGTTCAAAACCACTGCTTGTGTACAATTCTGTAACTCCTCATGCATTTAAGGGCATCAATAAAGACACCCTATCCATGCATTTCTGATCAAACCAGAGAGCATGAATAACAATATCTCTCTCTTTGAGGATTGGTTTAAATGCTGCTTCATTCCCGAGGTTGAAAAATATTGTAAATACAACGACGTTCCTTTCAAGATTTTGCTTCTATTAGATAATGCTCCTGGACATGCTACACATCCAGATTTCAATTCAAATGTGAGGGTCATATTTCTGTCGCCAAACATGACTTCACTCATCCAACCTATGGATCAGGGTGTTATTTCGAATTTAAAAGCATATTATTTAGACACAACATTTGTTCGGGCATTGTCTGCAGTAGACAGTGAGAAAATTTTACGTTAAGAGCCTTTTGGAAAGATTACAATACTTACCACACCATCTTAAACATTAATAAAGCCTGGGCAGAAATTACTAAAAGTTGTTTGAATGGTGCAAAAAATATGCCCACAGCACATAAAAGGCTTCAAAGGATTTGAAAAAGATGAATCATACAAAGAGGTTATAGATAAGATTGTAAAGGTTGCAGAGCTACTTCAGTTGGAGGTTGATGCCAATGACGTGGAGGAGTTAATAGGGGAAGAAGAGAAGGAATTTATCTAACGAACTTATTGACTTGTAGGCAGCAATAGTGAAAGAAGAAAATGCTGATGAAGTTCAAGATGAACCAAATGAGGAGCTGAGATGCTTAATCATCAGAGAGAGAGAGAGAGAGAGAGAGATCGCAATGGCATTTCATGAAATTGCATCAGCAATGGCAAGGTTTGGGAAGATGGACCCTGACAGTGAACGATTCTTAAAAGTTAACAGAGGGGTGAATGATATGCTTGTTTGCTACAAAGAAATCTCTGATGAAAAGAAAAAAGCCACCGTCCAGTCATCCATTAATATGTTCTTTAGTAAGGGGAGTGGCAGACCCCCTTCTAAATCTCCACAGCCCTCAACCTCAGCAGCGGCGTACTTATCAGCTGAAGATGTCGATTTTGGCAACGATGCTCGAGAGGTAAAAATTATTGATGGTTATGCCTGTCTCCTCTTTTTTTGTAATTTTATAATTTTCAAATTTTTTTAAATTGCACACTTTTGTAATTTTTCCTGCACACGAGATAAAAAAAATTGAATAAATACAATAAATAATTCTATTTACATGTTCGTCGAACATTTCTTTTTTGATTCAATCAATTCAGCAAGCACAGTTTGCGAGTGCTGTACAAGCATGGGGGAAATTCCGACTTACGTAAAATCTGACTTACGTAGCTGTGGGATGCAACCCTTACATAAGTCGGGGAGTTCCTGTATATTATATAAAAATTTATTCTTTGCATCCAGTTCCTTTGTGACCACATCATAGTATCCAATCAAATTGGTCAGACTTTCCCTTAACAAACCCATGCTATGTCCGAGCTATAACTAAAGTCTTGTCTAGATGATCCTGCAGTGCTTCTTTAACCAGTGCCCCCATTAATTTCCTCGGAACAGAAGTTATATGCATTTATATGCACATAACGTTTGATTGATTATCTTTATTTGAATATTAGGAAAGTATGTGAATAATAATAATAATGTGTATTAAACACAAAAAAATACTATATTATTTCCAAACATTTGGCAATCCAAACACTTGCCAAACATTTGGCAAGGAGCAAACAAGGTTATGAAATATGTAAGAAAATTATAAAAGGAAAGAATAATAATAGATGTGTGTGCAGAGATGGTTTTACCTTGAAGCTAATAAAGCTTAAGCTTCAGGGCCCTTTCAAGGGCATGGGAGGGGCCAATCAGTATGTTCACATGGTCATGTTTTTGTAAAATTTTCAAAAGTAAGATATTTTAACCACAATTGGTTAACCGCTGTCTCTTTCCACTGTGACTTCTCCTTGTGGTATTGGAGTGGCCACCAACTTTGATGGCCACTCCAAGAGTACAAAATTTCTTTGTATTCTTTTTCTTAGAGTTGGTGGCCACTCAAATGCCACCTGACATGAGGGAAATTTAAATTTTAGAACTAGTGACAATATTGACGACAAGAGAAGGAAAATAAGGACAACGAAGGTAAACCTTCTGAGTGAGAAATGGTGGCAGCTTTTGAAACTTCATCATTAGCATTAGTAGAGGCATATGATGCAAGAAAGCAAGCTTATTCAGCATCAGCAAAAAAAAAAAAAAAAAACCCACTCCCATTTCACCCCTCCGTTCGTTCGAAATACCTGTCCAGTTGAGCTTTAAATTTGTTTAGGCTATCAACTTCAACAAGTGATGGAAGTCGGTTCCACCAACCAACCACCCGCTGGCCAAAGGCAAATTTCCGCACATCTATCCGACATCCGTCCTTCCTCAATTTGAATTTATGCCCTCTGAGGTGATTATTCTGAGCAAGATGAAGAATCCCATTGGCATTGAGCATGCTCAAACCATTCAAAGCCTTATACACCTCTATCAGATCACCTCGCCGGTGCCTAGTCTCCAGACTCTGCAATTTGCAAAACTTAAGCCTTTCTTCGTAAGAGCAACCCTTTGTTCCATTTACTAATCTTGTTGCCCTTCTCTGTACCTGTTCCAGCAGCTCTACATCCTTCTTGAAATGAGGCCTCCAGACCTGTATACAGTACTCAAGATGTGGCCTAACCATTGCCTTATACAAGGGAATAATCACCTCCTTATTCCTGCTAGAAAAATTCTTGTGTATCATTGACAAGACACCATGAGCTACTCTTGCAGCTTGTCTGCACTGCTCAGAGAACTTCATATCTGCCTGCACAATTACCCCCAGGTCCTTTTCATTCTCCACCACTGTCAGTGTAGTACCGCAGAGTTGATACGTTGCTCTGGGGTTACTGTTTCCCATATGTAGTACTTTACATTTGTCAATGTTAAACTTCATTTGCCACCTCTCAGCCCATCTGTTCAACCTTTCCAGATCCTGTTGGAGGGCGCTGAATCTCTTTAAAAGTTATAGCTATCAGTTACAGGCTCCGCAAAAACGATAAGTGTTTACCTGTTATTTACATGATTGTTATTTTATATTGTACTTAATACGTAGTCATATAGTTATAGTTACGCTGGTTATTTTTTATTTTTAATTTAGATAAAGAGTTTTTGTGGATTTTACTTACGATAGGTAAAACCGTTATTTCGTTCCATTTTTGTAGCCATTGTTTTTGGATATAGTGGTAGGGAATTCAAATTTATTAATTGAGGTAGCTAGGTAGCTCTAACGCATAATTATATAGTAATACGCTTCACTGTTTCTATTTAATAGTTTCTATTCAAATACTACTGACATTTAATTTATTGATTTTATTAATTTAAACTACCATGCCCCAAACTAGAGCAGCAAAGCAACGGGCACAAAGTGGCACGAGTGCTGTGACTCGGGGGAGAACTGAGGGGGGCAATTCTCCAACACATCACAGCCTAAAGAAATGTGCAACTTGTGAAATGTTTGCCGAACTCTCTGGAACGGAACATAATATTGCCATGGGGGATGTCTTTGTGTGTGCGCGATGCAAGGAGTGTAAGGAAATCAGGCGACAACTCAGCGTTGTTATGGGCCTATATGAGAGTTTGAGAGACAGGGTGGATGCCCTCGAAAGATCTAAATTGAGGGGCCCATCAGGCTCTCAGCTGCCCACATCAACGCCAGAGCTTGCACTTGGTCATCACGCAACACAGCGGCAACCCCTAAGGCAGAATGCGCTGGTCCCACAGGAACTAGTTGTTGTTGGTGACTTTATTGTCAGGGAAACGGGGAACATCCTTTGTAAAAAGGATAGGTGGAACAGGACCAGGGTATGTCTGCCAGGGGCAAGGGTTGATGACGTTGTAGAGCAGATATCATCTTTCAAGGGCACAAAAGGTGATATAGTTGTACACGTTGGCACTAATGATATTAAGAGTAGGAGACCGGCGGAATTACTCAACAAGTACAGGTCACTGTTGAAAAAAAGCCGTGAAATAGGGTTGAATTTGAAAGTGTCTGCAATTCTGCCCAGACACGATAGGAGGGAGTATATGATGAGAGCCTTGTCGATCAATTCGGCCCTGGAAAGATTGTGCAAGGCTCAAGGGGTAGAATTTTTTTCAGCCTGGGCTGTACTTGTTAACAGGAGAGATTGCTTCTACAGGGATGGGATACACTTAAATAGAAAGGGTGCAAGAATATTTGCTGATGCTATCGAGGCAGTGTTAGGTGGGTCGGAAAACTGCTAGTTTGGGGGGATACAAAGACTAATAGTTTAACAGTAACCGCAGGCAGAGGTGAAGGTGATTCTTGCACAACTTCTATTAGAATAAGAAGCGACCTGGAGCGAGGGGTGTTGGGGGTTTCAGGGACGGATGGCAGTCATCATGGAATAGTTGGGTATATGGGATGTGTTAGGGTAACAAGGAATAGGCATAGGAGCATGTATGCTTGCATGTATACCAATGCTAGAAGTATAGTAAATAAATTTGATGAATTTGAAGTGTTGGTCAAGACATCAAAGGCGGATATTGTTGGGATAGCAGAGACGTGGTGTCACAAAGATATAAGGAATGCAGAACTGGAATTTGGGGAGTACAATGTGTACAGAAAGGATAGACAAGACAGAAAGGGAGGGGGTGTTATGCTGTTAATTAAGAAAAGCATAAAATCAAAGGAAGTGCACCCAGTTAATATAGATGAACAGTGCTCTGTTGAGTCAGTTTGGTGCGAGATAAGCACTGCGAAAGGAAAAATAAGGGTAGGAGTGTGTTATAGGCCTAATGACTTGAATGAGTACAATGAACAATTGTACAGAGAAATAGAGTGGGCCAGTAAATCTGAATGTCTTATAATGGGGGATTTTAACTTCCCAGATATTGACTGGAACTTATGGGTTGGTCACTCACACACCAGTCAGACTTTTGTGGATTTATTGGATGATTGTTTTCTGCAGCAGCATGTTCGAGAGGCAACCAGAGAAAGTAACACTCTTGATCTGGTTATCAGCAGTGATCATTCGTGTATTAAGAATTTGCAGATAAAGGAACCACTAGGTGGCAGTGATCACAGTGTGCTGAAGTGGGATTTACTCAAAGAGGTAACTACCGTCAGGGGTAAAGGAAAGGGTTTTTGCTTCCGTAAAGGGGAGTACAGTGGTCTCAGACAGTTTTTAAATTCTGTACAGTGGGATCAACTGACGATGTTACCAACAGTAAATTCTAAGTGGGAAGCATTCAAGGAATTAATCGTGGAAGCTACTAGACTTTATATACCGATTAAGAAATATCGTTCAAGGTTTAGGCCTAAATGGTTATCAAATGAACTAATGAGACTCGTGACAGAGAAGAAAAATGCATGGGATGCATATAAATTATCAGGTGACGCAGAAGCCTGTGGCAGATATAAGCTAGTCTGTAATCAGGTCACAAAGGAGGTTCGGCAGGCGAAGGCGGATTACGAGAAATCTTTGGCAAAGGATGCTAAGAAAAACAGCAAGGATTTCTTTACTTATATAAACTCTAAAAGGAAGGGGATAAATATGATTGGTCCACTTGACATCGATGGTTCGACTGTTGATGATCCTGCTCAGATAGCAAACAAACTGAATGAGTATTTTGCATCTACATTCACACGTGAGGAATTATTACAGTTTGAAAATGGAAGAAGGTTATCAAATTGTAGCAGTGTGCTTAATGATTTTGTAATAACTGAGAGCAAAGTGGAGGAGAAATTGTTGAAGTTAAACATAAGAAAGGCACCTGGGGTGGATGGGATCTATCCAGGTATTTTAAAAGAGGCGGCAAAGCAACTAAGCAAACCCTTAGCCATAATTATGAGAGCATCCTTGGACTCAGGGGAGGTTCCCACGGACTGGAGATGTGCAAATGTGTCCCCAATTCACAAAGGTGGATCGAAGGGTGACACGAGTAATTACAGACCAGTTAGTTTAACTTCTGTTCCGGGTAAAATAATGGAGTCACTCGTTAAAGATGCATTGCAGGATCATCTAGACAAGACTGCAGCAATAATTCAAACACAGCATGGGTTTGTTAAGGGAAAGTCTTGTCTGACAAATTTGATTGGTTATTATGATGTGGTCACAAAGGAACTGGATGCAAAAAATAATTTTGATATCATATACTTGGATTTCAGGAAAGCTTTTGACACTGTTGCGCATGGAAGACTACTGTACAAATTGGAGCAGAATGGTATTAAGGGTAAGTTGCTACAATGGATAAAAGGATGGTTAAGTGGGAGAAGACAGAGGGTGGTAATCAATGGGTGCTGCTCTTCGTGGACTAATGTTATTAGTGGAGTCCCACAGGGTTCGGTGTTGGGTCCACTGTTGTTTTGTGTATTTATCAATGATATTGATGAAGGTATATTGGGCTTAATGTCGAAGTTTGCAGATGACACAAAGGTTGGCAGGGTTGTTAATGACAGTAATGGCAGTGTGCTACTGCAACAGGATCTAGATAATTTGAGCAGATGGGCTAAGAAGTGGCAACTGAAGTTCAACCTTGACAAATGCAAAGTACTGCATATGGGTAGAAGTAACCCCAGAGAAACGTACCAACTGTGTGGTACTACACTTAAGGTGGTAGAAAATGAAAAAGACCTGGGAGTAATTGTGCAGTCAGATATGAAGTTTTCTGAGCAATGCAGACAGGCTGCTAGGGCGGGTCATGGGGTTTTGTCAATGATATATAGGAATTTTGCTAGCAGGGAAAAGGAGGTGATTGTCCCTCTGTATAAGGCAATGGTCAGGCCACGCCTTGAGTACTGCGTACAGGTCTGGAGGCCTCATTTTAGGAAGGATGTAGATTTGCTTGAGCGTGTACAGAGAAGAGCAACACGATTGGTGAGGGGAATGAAGGGATCCTCTTACCAAGAGAGGCTTAAGTTCTGCAAATTGCAGTGGCTGGAGACTAGGCACCTGCGCGGTGATCTGATTGAGGTCTATAAGGCCTTGAATGGGTTGAGCACGCTGAATTCTGATGGGATCCTCCCACTTGTTCAGACTACGAACCTACGGGGACATAAGTTCAAATTAAGAAAGGACAGATGTAGAATAGATGTGCGGAAATTTGCCTTTAGCCAGCGGGTGGTTAATTGCTGGAACAAACTTCCATCTGTCGTTGTGGAAGTTGATAGGTTAAATAAATTTAAGGAGGAACTGGACAGGCAATTGGAGGGTATGGTGTGATTTTTTTTTTTTTTTTTTTTTTTTGGCTGATGCTGCATAAGCTCCTACACTTGCTTTCTTGCATCATGTGCCACTACTACTACTACTACTACTGTTGCAGCAGCATAGCGTCAGTAGTGTCCTTAACGACCCTGCCAACCTTTGTATCATCTGCAAACTTGGACATTAAACTTGATATCCCATCATCAATATCATTCATAAACACCGAAAACAACAACGGACCCAACACCGAACCTTGAGGAACTCCACTAATAACATTAGTCCACGTTGAGCAGTGTACATTGATTACCACTCTCTGTCTTCTGCCACTCAACCATCCCCTTATCCATAGCAGCAATTTGCCTCCAATGCCACACTGCTCCAATTTGTGCAGCAGTCTTCCATGTGCAACAGTATCGAAAGCCTTTCTAAGATCCAAATATATAATATCAAAGTTATTCCCTGCATCCAGTTCTTTTGTGACTACATCATAGTATCCAATCAAATTGGTCAGGCAAGACCTGCCCTTAACAAAACCATGCTGCGTCTGAGCTATAACAGAATTCTTGTCTAGATGATCCTGCAGTGCTTCTTTAACCAGTGCCTCCATTAATTTACCTGGAACAGAAGTTAAACTAACAGGTCTATAATTACTTGTGTCAGCCTTTGATCCTCCTTTGTGAATTGGGGTTACATTTGCACATCTCCAGTCTATGGGTACCTCCCCTGAGTCCAAAGAAGCTCTCATAATTATGGCTAGGGGTTTGCATACTTCCTTTGCTGCCTCCTTTAATATAACTGGATAGATCCCATCCACCCCAGGTGCCTTTTTTATGTTTATCCTCAACAATCTCTCCTCCACTTTCCTCTCAGTTATTACAAAATCATCCAGCTCATTGCCAATGTTTACTTTACCTACATCATTCTCCTTCCCTCATGCGTGAATGTAGATGCAAAATACTCGTTTAGATTGTTAGCCACCTGAGCAGGATCCTCAACTGTTGAACCATCAATATCCAGTGGACCAATCTGATTCATCCCTTTCCTTCTCAAGTTCAAGTATGTAAAGAACTCTTTTCTGTTTTTCTTTGCATCCTTTGCCAAGGATTTTTCGTAGTCTGCCTTTGCCTGCCTAATCTCCTTTGTGACTTGGTTACAGACCAACTTATATCTATCATAGGCTTCCATGTCACCCATTAATTTGTATGTATCCCATGCATTTTTCTTCTCTGCCACATGTCTCATTAGTTCATCTGACAACCATTTAGGCCTAAACCTTGAACAATATTTCTTAGTTGGTATGTAAAGCCTGGTAGCCTCCAAGATTAGTTCCTTGAATGCTTCCCATTTTGAGTTTGCTGTTGGTAACATCATCAGTTGGTCCCACTGTACAGAATTTAAATACTGTCTCAGACCATCATAGTCTCCTTTACGAAAACAAAAACCCTTCCCTTTACCTCTGATGGTAGTTACCTCTTTGAGTAAATCCCACTTCAACACACTGTGATCACTGCCACCTAGTGGTTCATTTATCTGCAGGTTCTTAATGCATGAAGAATCACTACTGATAATCAGATCAAGAGTATTGCTCCCTCTTGTTGCCTCACGAACATGCTGATGTAGAAAACAATCATCCAATAAATCCACAAAAGCCTTGCTAGTGTGCGAGTGACCAACCCACAAATTCCAGTCAATATCTGGGAAATTAAAATCCCCCATTATAAGACTCTCTGATTTACTGGCCCACTCTATTTCCCTGTACAATATCTTATTATACTCATCAGAGTCATTAGGCCTATAGCACACTCCTACTCCCAATTTTGATTTCCCTATGCTTATGTCACACCAAACTGACTCGACACTGCCCTGTCCATCGATGTCAACTGGCTTCACTTCCTTGGACTTTGTGTTTCTTAATTAATAGCATAACCCCTCCTCCCCTCCTGTCCTGTCTATCCTTTCTATACACATTGTATTCCCCAAATTCCAGTTCTGCATTACTTATATCTGTGTGACACCACGTCTCTGATATCCCAACAATATCTGCCTTTGATGTTTTGAGCAATACCTCAAATTCATCAAATTTATTTACCAAACTCCTAGCATTGGTGTACACGCAGGTATACATGCACCTGTTTCTATTCTTAGCTACCCTAACACAACCCATGTGTTTACTTGTACCGCAATGACTACCAGCAGTCTCTGAAATATCCTGCATCTTGTTTTTCAGACTTCTGCTCATTTCAATAGAAGCAGTGCAAGAATCACTTCCACCTCTGCCAGTGGCTACTGTTAATCTATTAGTCCTTGTATCCCCCCCAACTAGCAGTTTTCTGACCCACCTAACACTGCCTCGACAGCATCAGCAAAAATTCTTGCACCCTTTCTATTTAAGTGTATCCCATCCCTGTAGAAGCAATCTCTCCTGTTAACAAGTACAGTCCAGGCTGAAAAAAATTCTACCCCTTGAGCCTTGCACAATCCCTCCAGGGCCGAATTGATCGACAAGGCTCTCATCATATATTGTTGTTTTCTGTATTTATCAATGATATTGATGAAGGTATATCAGGGTTAATGTCTAAGTTTGCAGACAATATGGAGGTTGACAGTGTTGTTAATGACAGTAAAGATAGTATGCTACTGCAACATGATCCGGAAAAGTTGAGCAGATAAGCTGAGAGGTGGCAGCTGGGGTTTAAAATTGGCAAATGTAAAGTACTGCATGTGGGTAGCAGTAACTCCAGAATAACATATCAAGTGGGTGGTACTACACTCAGGGTAGTGGAGAATGAATAGGACCTGGGGGTAATTGTGCAGTCAGATATGAAGTTTTCTGAGCAGCAGTGCAAAAAGCTGCAAGAGTAGCTCATGGTGTACAGGAATTTTGCTAGCAGGCATAAAGAGGTGATAATCCCCTTGTATAAGGTAATGGTGAGGCCACACCTTGAGTACCATATACAGTTCTGGAGGCCTCATTTTAGGAAAGATTTAGAGCTGCTGGACAAGTAAGAGAAGGGCAATGAGATTAGTTAGTGGAACAAAGGGTTGCTGTTACACCAAGAAAGGCTTAAGCTCTGCAAATTCCAGCTTCTGGAGACTAGGCATCTGCGAGGTGATCTAATTGAGGTGTATAAGGTGAATCCCATTAGTGATCTAATTGAGATCACTAATGGGATTCACCATTAGCAAGCTCAATGCTAATGGGATTCTTCCTTTTGCTCAAATTAATCATCTGAGGGGACTCTAATGCATTAAGGGCTTAAGCCTCCAGCTGCGAAAGAGATTAGACTGTGTATTTTAGTGCAATTGCATCATTTATACACAGCTAATTATAGATTAGCAAATTTGCAATAGCGGCATCGTTTAAGTTACATCTCATATTGTGAATACCTTCACAACGAGTTGCCATGACATTGCTAATCTATAATTAGCCATGTATAAATGATGCAATTGCACTAGAATACACATAGTCTAATCTCTTTTGCAGCTTGAGGCTTAAGCCCTTAGTGCATTAGTCTTAACTTATATCATACACCATCAGGCATCTCTCATATTGTGGAAATATACTTCACAACTGTTTTGTCATCATTACATCACTTGGGTACCTATCCACCCACCAAAGAAGGGCCAAGTAGCCCTGAAACGGTGCCGTCTGGGTGGTGATATCCACTGAGAATAAGTAACAACAGTCTTCTCCTCGGGTGAAGCGTTACTTATTCGAGGTAGTGCAATGTTATGGCAACTCATCATTATTCACAATGAGATGTAACTTAAACGATGCCGCTGTTGCAAATTTGCTAATCTATAATTAGCTGTGTATAAATGATGCAATTGCACTAAAATACACATAGTCCATCTGAGGGGGGAACATAAATACACATTGAGGAAAGGCCATTGTAGAATAGATGTGCGGAAATTTCCCTTTAGCCAGCAGGTGGTTGATAGTTGGAACAACCTTACGTAGTGGAGGTCAGCAACTTAAATAAGTTCAAGGCAGAACTAGACAAACATTTGGAGTGAATGGATCAGTGAAATGGGAATTGTTGTTTTTTGTTTTGTTTTTTTTTTTTTTTTTTTTTTTGGCTGATGCTATATAAGCTTGCCTTCTTGCATCATATGCCTCTACTAATGCTATATAGTTATTTTTAAGACAAACTGAAATTTGCGCATTAGGCATTATTGTGAAGGATCTCACGGTATGCAATATAATAATGATGCCTAATGTTTAATACTAACTTCAGTTTGTATTAAAATTTCAACTATGTTGTAATGATGAAATTGTGCTAACTATGTAATAGTTTGAGGCTTTCTGTCCTAAAATTTTATTAGCCGAACAAGTACACCTTTTGGCATCTCTCATATTGCATAAATCAGTCACAATTGGGTCATCAGCTGTTATACCTCTCTGTTACCTTCTCCCCACTACCACCACTAGTCAGGGACCAAATAGCTTTGAAAAGTGGCATCTGGGTGGTGTTACTTAACTGAGAATAAATAACAGTAGAGGAAGCCAACTCATAAAGATTTCCCAATAGAAGATGTTATAATAATGATGCCTAATGTACAAACTTCAATTTGTCTTAAAGCAACTGTATGGTAATTAATGAAGTAAATAGTAAATTTTTTTGTTTATTTTTTAGCAACTAGTCCAAGTGTTTCATCACCATTCAGTTCATCACATTCTTCAGGCTCTGGTCCAGGTAACATGTTATTATTACTTTTACAATATATACTTAATTTTTGTATGCATATAATGAAGGACATAAACCTGAAGAGTTTTAGGTTTATGTCCTGTTATTATTAACAGGTACACCGCTGTTATTACAGCTGTGTATATGCTAATTCCCCAAGCTGAGTTGGGCAGCTATTCCACCTCTTTGAACTAGCAAATACCTTTCTTCAAGAAATTGTCCTGCTTTTTCAGGAAACCACTTCCTTCACAGATCTGATGTGAAACATTTTCCATTAAGCACCTTATAAACAGAACAGACGTGAAATACTTATTGAACAAACTGGACTGATTGAAGGATGATCAAAATCTCCTAGCTGAAATGTTGAATCGCAAAATTTGGTCTTTTATAAAACAGTTTCACTCTGTTTTTTTCCCCTCCATTTTAATTTTCCTAAATTTTTAGGAATCTCTCTCTCTCTCTCTCTCTCTCTCTCTCTCTCTCTCTCTCTCTCTCTCTCTCTCTCTCTCTCTCTCTCAACTCAGGCTTGATATCACTGGTTTAGTTTACATCATCATAAGTTCTTTATATAAGCATTGATTCTTGGAAGGGGAAATCGAATGGCAAGTACTTAGGAATTACTTAATTACTTTTAGAGTTAGTTATCTTGCTTTGATTGACTATATATTTCTGTTTTTTAAATGGAAACTAATAAAAACAGTTTTTCATTTTATCAGGTGCATTTGGCTTGCAGCCATATAATTTTATGGTGTAACTCTCTGAACAGACATTGAGTTTATTACAGATGTGAGAGTTAAAAGGCATATTGTAGGTGCTCACACTATTTTCTGTGACTTTCTTCAGTAAGATCCCATTTGTCAGAGAATAGACAAATTTTTAAAGGCCTCAGTCTGGGCTGTGCAATTAGCCATTATCAGGTGGAGGGAGTGCAGTTCTCCCTGTGAGCTATTCCAAGTTTTAAACCTGTAAGACATGTAGATCAGCCCCTGAACACATTGCTTACAGGTGCCTCCGTAGCCTTTGAAGGAATATATATATTCCTTCAAAGTTAACAAAGTTAATATCTAAACTTTGTCTCACTTGCATGTGTTGTGTTAGTTCCAATTTATGCATGCCATGTGCTTTGTTATTGATTGACGCTTATCTTTTTTACTGTTTTAAATTTTACTACCAAAAAAAAAAAAAAAATGTCAGTGAACAGAAAGAGAATGAATTTGAGTGTAAAAGATAAGTTACGAATTATAGAAATGTACGATGAATTAAACTTAGGCAATATGTCTCAAAGTGAAGCGGTAGTAAAATTAGGAGTGCCTCAGTCATCTTTATGAAAATTGTTAAAATCACATCACACATTAAACACTAATGTAATTAGTGAAACCAGAAAAAGGAAGCGTGAAGGGAAATGCCAAACAATAGATGAAGCTTTGTTTGTTTGGTTCAAACAGGCCAGCTCATTTAATGCAGCAATCAATCTTAGCATTCGTCTTCAAAAAGCTAATGATTTTGCTGAAAAACTACATGAAGAGTTTAAGGCAACGGACGGATGACTGACAAGATGGAAGGAGAGGCATAATATTGTTTACAAAAAACTTCACAGAGAAAAACAGGATTCCAATAGTTCTGCAGCTGACACCTGGTTGAAAACCTCTTGGCAAACTGTGTTAAGCACTTATAATCCTGAAGACATTTTTAATACAGATGAAACAGGGATGTACTACAGGGCTACCCAAGACCATTGCATGATTTTTAAAAATTCCTCTGCATCTGCAGGAAAGAAAATCAAGGACAGGATTACAGTTCTTTTAACATGCAGCATGACGGGAACAATCAAGATGAAGCTGTTAGTTATCGGCAAGATTAAATCGCCTAGATTCTTTAAAGGAGTAAAACAGCTGCCTGTTGAATATGCCAATAATACCAATGCTTGGATGACAGCTTCTTTATTTGGAGATCATCTTCATAAATGGGATTTGGAATTGCATAAGAAAAACAAAAAAAATTGCATTGGTTTTGGACAGCTGCCCAGCTCATCCAAAGTTGACTTTTTCAAAAACATTGAATTGGTTTTTCTACCTTCAAATACCACATCACTGATTCAACCTCTCAACCAGGGAATAATAAAAACCTTTAAGACCTTTTATAAATCGGATATGAGGCGACAAATCATCCAGTCTATAGATGAAGGTTTGGGAATATCATCCGATATCGCAAAGCAGATAACTGTTCTATCAGATCTCAATTAACAAAATAGAGCTGTGGATGTCTCGAAATGGCTACCACTTATCAGCACAAAAATCAAACTATTCATTTCTGTAAAAAGCATAAGATCCACCCTGACTCTGAATTACAACTTAAAAATTTTACAATACCTCTTTCCAATAGTATCAGATTTCTTTGTCTAATCCTGGACAATAAATTAAACTTCATACAGCACATCACATATTTGAGAACCATTTGCTTAAAAAATTAAATATCCTCAGAGTACTATCTTCATCAAAATTAAATATCCTCAGAGTACTATCTTTATCAAAATTAAATATCCTCAGAGTACTATCATCATTACAATGTGTATTATGCACTGCATAATACACATTGTAATACACTGTACATAAACATTTTTATCCAAACAGGCTTCTCATTGTCTGTGTTGATTGAAGGTATGCATGGTAGTAGAAGCTTGTTGGAAATGCCTTTGAAATATAACTTTTCTTTATTTGTTAGAACAAAAAAGTTCTGTATTTCTTAGTTAATGAAAAAATGGTTGCAATATAAAGCACACTGTTATACCTTTCATTTCTCTGTAATGAACATGGACCTAATAATCTAATTCTAAGACAAAGAAAAAAAAAAAGATAATTCTGAGTTGATTTCTTTGAAGGAACCATTTGTAGTAAATGACTCTGGCCGTGGGATCTTTGGCTGTAAAATCTGCGCTACTGCTGGTTTGTATTAGCATTAGCATTAGTAGAGGCATTTGGTGCAAGAAAGCAAGCTTATGCAGCATCAGCCAAAAAAAAAAACCCACTTCCACTTCACCCCTCTGTTTGTTCGAAATACCTGTCCAGCTGAGCCTTAAACTTATTTAGGCTCTCAACCTCCACCACAAGGGATGGAAGTCTGTTCCACCAACCAACCACCCGCTGGCTAAAGGCAAATTTCCTCACGTCTATCCTACATCTGTCTTTCCTCAATTTGAATTTATGCCCTCTCAGGTGTTTTTTCTGAGCTAGAGGAAGAATCCCATCAGCATTGAACATGCTTAAACCATTCAAGGCTTTATACACCTCTATCAGATCACCTCGCTGGTGCCTAGTCTCCAGACACTGTAATTTGCAAAACTTAAGCCTTTCTTCGTAAGAGCACCCCTTTGTTCCATTCACTAATCTTGTTGCCCATCTCTGTACTCGTTCCAGCAGCTCTACATCCTTCTTGAAATGAGGCCTCCAGACCTGTATACAGTACTCTAGGTGTTGCCTGACCATTGCCTTATACAATGGAATAATCACCTCCTTATCCCTTCTGGAAAAATTCCTGTATATCATTGACAATACTCCATGATCTACTCTTGCAGCCCGTCTGCACTGCTCAGAGAACTTCATATCTGCCTGCACAACCACCCCCAAGTCCCTTTCATTCTCTACCACTGTCAGTGTAGTACCACAGAGTTGATACGTTGCTCTGGGGTTGCTGTTTCCCATGTGTAGTACTTTACATTTGTCAATGTTAAACTTCATTTGCCACCTCTCAGCCCATCTGCTCAACCTTTCCAGATCCTGTTGCAGCAGCATAGTGTCAGTAGTGTCCTTGACAACCCTGCCAACCTTTGTATCATCTGCAAACTTGGACATTAAGCTTGATATACCATCATCAATATCATTTATAAATACAGAAAACAATAATGGACCCAACACTGAGCCCTGAGGGACTCCACTAATAACATTAGTCCACGATGAGAAGTGTCCATTGAAAATTGTGGCCCTACAATCAATGTCCATTGATTGTAGGGCCACAATTTTAACAGTTTTGTTGCCATTCCAACAGTACTTTTCAAAACTTTGTGCAGAGGATGCTACTCACCAGTCCCACTTTGTTTTACTGTCCAGTTATACACTTTTGGTTCAGTTTACTTACTAAGTCATGGATGGAATGTTTATACCATGAAAGTTCCTCAATTCCTCCAGACACTTCTTAGCAGAATTATACTGCGTGTAATAGTTAAACCTGAACACTCGGTGCTCTGGTGTGATGTTATCTGTACCTCCCATGGAGATAAGCCTGTGTAAAACTGATCAGACACGGCTGTAGTAGTGAGGGATCATGTGTTGATCTCTTCACATCTCTTTCTCTCTTCAGCTTTGTATTGCTGGAGTTGACTACATTGAACTCAAGAAGCCGCTGTGCAAAAATACTGACATTCAGTATACATTGTTCTTTCAGATTTGGGAGAGAGAGGGTTAAAAAAACACCTCCCTGTAGTTTGACAAAAGTATAAACAAACATACTCTAATACTGTAGTGGTTGTCTAGCAGTAAAGAACCAACCTAAGCACAGGGCATAGAAAGCAAATTTTTGTAAGTCTTATTTTTAAATAAGCACAATTTACTTATTTAAGAATAAAATTATTAAAAAAGTTTACAATTCTTAAAAGTAAAATTTCATTGAACACAGACTCTATGCTTTATAAATGATTGTTCTACTTAAATACAAAAAAGTGATTATTTATCCTTCACTTATACCTTTCTGTCGTTATTATTAAGAAATTTTATTGTGTTTGATTTTATTACAGATATTAGTGAAACTGAAGGAGAAGTAGATGATTTGGAACTGTCTGGTAAGTAATAACCAACATATTTTCAAAATTTTATATATACAAATCTTAAACAAAAAACAATGCTTGGAAGAATTAATTTTTGAATCAAAACATTCACTAATTGTAACCTTTGATTAATTTCAGGATTTTGGAAATTGGATATCATATTATTCTATATATACCTCTTATTTAAAACATTTTTTAAAAACCTTGGGCCAAATTGTACATGGCTTAAACAAAACAAAGATGAGCTTTCACTGATGTTACTAAAGCGAGACAAACTTGGGTTTCCTTACTGAAATTTAGATTTTAAAAAAATCTATTATGAATTCACACTGTAGATTTATTCCAAAAAAATTGCCAAAATAAATAATTTTAAACTTGCAACTAATTTAATTGTTCTATGTGTCAATGAGAAACTATACAGGGTGTCTCAAAAGTATTGGTACAAACGTTTAGGGGAGGTAGGTAACATCTAAAGGAATGTGAATAGCATAGGAACCCATAACCGGAAATGTCACGGGAAAGTAGTAGCAGAGGCACAAGAAGCAGAAATGACACAAGACAGTAATTAGTGGCAAACATTTATTTGACATAATATTAACAATGGAGTACGAGATGAATGCATTTCATGATGTTACAACAGATGCTGGAAGGTTCCACCGTGAGCTGCGATGCATGCGTGACACCGACGCAGCATGGATTGGCGGACACAGTCGAACACGCCTGGAGTTTCTTTGACAGTAGCAGCAGCGCAGACGAGTCTCACCACGAGATCCATTTCCGTCTCCACAGGCAATTCATAAATGATAGATTTGAGGGCCCCCCCACAGAAAGAAATCAAGACTCGACAAATCAGGTGAGCATGGGGCCAGGCAACGGGTCCACCACGGCCAATCCATCGACGCCCAAAACGCCTGTTCATAATGGGCAGGTGCCCCATCATGTTGAAACCAAATGTTGCGTTTCACATTTGCTGGAACATCGTCAAGTAACCCTGGTAGAACTTGTTTAAGAAAGATCCGATATTTAGCGGAGTTCATGCGGGATGGTAACAGGTATGGGCCAACTAAGCAGTCACCAACCATACCTGACAACACATTTATGGCAAAGCGATTTTGTGCCGCATGGGGGCACACAACGTTTGGGTTGTCGTGAGCCCACATATGAGCATTGTGCTAATTGAATAAGCCTCATCCGTGAACAAAACATAGGCTGGAAAATTCAAGTCTTGAACACTTTCTTGGAGAAACCACTGCGCAAAAGCCACACGTGCAGGATGATCTTGGGGGAGCAGTAACCCAACCCTTTGGAGATGAAAGGGGTGTAAGGAATCATCGTGCCAGACATGCTGTACACTGCAACGAGACACTCCTAAGGCAGAGGCAACGGCACGTGTGCTAATAGTAGGATTATTCTGGACAGCATTCAACACACTTCCTTCCATGGTGGAAGTTCGCGTCGAACCTGGTCTGCCCGCACTACTCCTGTTACCTCTAAATGACCCATAATCGCACAAATTTTGATGCACACGCACAAACAAACGGTGATCCGGTACATCTGTCTGGGAAGCATTCGCCATATATGGCAATTGTTGTAAAAAGGACTGTGATAATTAATGTGGTTATAATGACAGAAAGTTGTCTTTTTTGTCTTAATCATTGCCATTTTAATGGTTATTGTGAGACAACTGTTAGCAATGCTGGTGACATCCACATGATGCTATATAAAACTCTTTGAGCAGCTCTTTCAAATCACATAAACATTATTCATATATCAGCTCTAGTAATTGCACTTAATCATTTGTAATGTGGTCAATAATTTATAGACATCCTGTATCTCTTAATTGGCATAAAAAGCCTAGTAGCTGCTATGATTACATCTCTGAATGATGCCCATGTAGAATTTGCTGTTGGTAACTTCATCAGTTGGTCCCACTGCATACATTTTAAAAACTCTCTAAGACAACTGTAGGCACTTTTACAAAAGCCCTTGCCCTTGACAGTAGTTACAGCT
This sequence comes from Mastigoproctus giganteus, assembly GCF_048544385.1. Lineage (NCBI taxonomy): Eukaryota > Metazoa > Arthropoda > Arachnida > Uropygi > Thelyphonidae > Mastigoproctus > Mastigoproctus giganteus. Next base: position 59,805,028 of record NC_143580.1, read on the forward strand.
TTAATTAAATCCACATCAATACACTGTAATCACCACCCCTATGGTCTTTTACTGCAGTTTCTTAATGCATGAGCAGATGAGCAGAAAACCCACTACACTATTATTATGGGGGACTTCAATGCTAAGGTTGGAAAAAGTCAAAACAGCGCAGAAAGAGGAACTATAGGAAATTTTGGAATTGGTGAAAGAAATAAAAGAGGTGAAAGACGTGGAATTTGCAGAATCTCAAGGAATGTCAGTAATGAACACTTTTTTCAAGAAAAGGGTGAACAGAAAGTGGACATGGAAGAGTCCAAATGGATTAACAACTAATGAAATCGACTTCATCCTCACTAACAGAAGATATATTGTGAATGATGTTACCGTCCTGAATAAGGTAAATGTTGGAAGTGATCACAGAATGGTAAGATGTACACTTGATATAGATGTAGGAAAGGAAAGGAAAAAACTGACTCGAGTAAATAATACAAAGGTCTTTGAAATAACAGAGGAGGAGAAAAAGCAGTATGTACTGGAACTTAAGAACAAGTTTGAGCTTCTGCAGACTGCTCAGGACCAAGATATCGACGAGGAATATTACAACTTTCTGAAAGTGATAAAGCCCAAGAAACCTATAGGGAAACAGAAATCCAAAGAAGAAAAAATTAGTCAAGAAACACTTGTCATGATGAACCAAAGACGACAAATGAAGAGCAAGAAAAACACTAACAGGGAGAAAATTGAGTATACTGAGTTATGCAAAGCCATTAGAAAGAGACTCAGAGAGGACATAAGAAGATTTAACACAAGAAAAGTAGAACAAGCATTAAGGGAAAACAAAAGATTTAAATCAGCAGCCATGAGCAGGAACACAAAGATAAATGATACTAAAACTGAAGAATAGCGACGGTGTACTTATAAACAGCAGAGAAGGCATAATTCAAATAGCAGAAGACTATATAAAGAATTATACAAGGAGCGAGGGAATGATACCAGCAGTGGGGAAGATGGATTGCAAAGTAGCAACACATACGACATACCCGATATTCTTCCTGATGAGGTAGAACATGCATTGAAGAAAATGAAGAATCGGAAAGCCCCGGGTGAAGATGAAGTTACTGTAGAGTTGTTAAAATTGGGAGGAAGAGACATAACACAAAAACTGGCAAGGCTCTTCACAAAGTGCATTAGAAAAGGTGTGATGCCTATGCAGTGGAATAATGCAATCATAGTTTTGCTGCATAAGAAAGGAGATAAATCAGAAATTGGAAATTATAGACCAATTAGCTTGTTATCCCATATCTACAAGTTGTTCACAAGGGTCATTACTAACAGATTAGAAAGAATACTTGATGAGAATCAACCGAAAGAGCAAGCTGGCTTTAGGACAGGATTCTCAACTATGGATCACCTTCACGTAATATCACAGCTAATGGAGAAAGCAAATGAATATAAAACACCATTATGCCTGGCATTCGTTGATTATGAAAAGGCATTTGACTCCATACAGCATAAGGCAATGTTTCGGGCACTGGAAAGACAAGGCATAGATACTCCATATATTATGATTTTGAAGAAAATATATGAGAGTGCTACATCCTTTATTAGACTAGACAAAGACAGTAGCAAATTTAAAATCGAGAAAGGAGTTCGACAAGGAGACACAATATCTCTGAAGCTGTTTACTGCTGCCCTTGAGGAAGCTTTCAGAAGATTAGACTAGTCGCAGAAAGGAGTCAATGTGAACGGAGAGTACCTAAACCATTTACGATTTGCAGATGACATTGTGGTCATAAGCCACGATCCCAAAGAATTAGAGGAAAATCTTAATCAGTTATGCACAGTTAGTAAGGATTTTGGACTAAAGATGAATATGGCTAAAACAAAAGTAATGATGAATAAGTATGCCACGAAAAGGGAAATAATGATTGAAGGAGCAGTAACTGAAAAGGTGGAGTCATATACTTATCTGGGACAAGTTATTAGCTGTAATAATGATAAATGGCTGGAAGTCAAGAGAAGAATAAATTTTGGATGGATAGCATTCAGGAAATATAGTCACATACTGAAGATCAATATCTCAGTTTATCTGAAATGTAAAATAATGAATCAATGTATACTCCCCACCATGACTTATGGAAGTGAAACTTGAGCACTCACCAAAAGAATGGAAGAGAAGCTGAGAACTACACAGCGAAGAATGGAACAAATTATATTGGGAATCAGACTGTTAGATAAGAAGAGAAACACGTGGATTAGGCAGCAAACTCAAGTAAAGGACATTCTTATCAAAACTAAAGAACTAAAATGGTCTTGGGCAGGACACATAGCTCGAAGACATGATGACAGATGGACTAAGAAAATAACAGAATGGTACCCAAGAGGAGCTAGAAGAAAACCTGGAAGACAAAGGCGGAGATGGATAGATGAAATTCATGAGTTTTTGGGTAGTAAATGGATGGCCAGTGCTCAAAACAGAAGGAACTGGAAAGTTGCTGGAGAGGCCTTCATCCTGCAGTGGACTGAAAATGGCTGATGATGATGATGAATGCATGACGGGTCACTGCTGATAATCAGATGAGATCATTGCTTTCTCTCGTTTACTTCTCTAACATGCTGGAGTAGAAAACAGTCATCCAGTAAATCTACAAACTTCTTGTTACTATGTGAACGACCAACCCACTTCCAGTCAGTATCCGAAAGTTAAAATCCCCCATTTTAAGATATTCTGATTTCCTGATCCACTCTTAAATGTCTGTTCAGTTGCTTGTATTTGATGAAACCCACCTTAACCACCAGCTTGACATATAGAAGTTATGTAAGTAAATGGAGTTGCAGTGAAATTAAAAGGGATCATTAACTAAAGCATGGGAATCCCAGTGTAAAAGTGCACCCTTCACCATTGTTTCTTGAACGGTAATTCCATTACCATTGAAAAAACGGGCGCCTCCGTAGCCAGGTGGGCAGGAGCAGCAGTGCGTAGCACATGCTTCTTGATTAGACCGGGGTTCGAGCCCGCGAGCCACCAAAATACGGAGGATGCGGAAAGGTCAGGGAATGACCACCGCATATCCCCGGAGCAATATGGCCTTAGTTGCGAATGCTCCTAAAAACCAAATAACAACAACAACCATTGAAAAAACAGAGTCAAACAGCTGATGTAAATGAACATCATCAGTTGGGTTAAAGTCAGAAAAATAAGTTGCTTATTTGAAGAGAATGTTTTTGGTTCCATGATACTTTGATATGCTAATTTGCACATGAATCTAAAAACTTTGTGGTTTAGCTGCCATACTTGTGAGAAATCAACAGAGGTAAACATATGTTAAAAATATAGAAGGTTGAATTTTGTTGAAACCATTCACTAGCTAAATTTTCTTATGGTAATTATAATTTGTAACTTGACTTCTAACTGTAATCAATTCTGAATTTCTTGAGGGTGATGGGAAACACTGTACATTTTGGCTTTACTCTTAAAGTTTAAATGTTGCTGATAGCTTTTACAATGGGGATTCTTTTTTTTTTTTTTTTTTTTTACCCACTTCTGTTCAGCATCAGTTTTTCTCAAATTTTTTCACAAAAAAATGTAAAACAATGACTGCCATTAAATTGGGAATTTTTAAAAATATTCCCTGAATTTGTGTATGAAATTTCATTATTAATCATCAGGTGATCAAGTGTACTAGTCTCTTGCATAAAATATGTGGAACAGTTAAAAAAATATATATTAGATATATTGTAACATTAAACTATTTTCTCTGTAGTTACAGATCTTGCAAATTTAAATTTGATATAACAGTGTGCTTCAATAAGTACAGTAATATGAGTATTTAATAAGATATGTGCCAAAGATTTTTCCATGTATTATAAAATCTGGCAAAGGTAACATGACACATTTGTTTTGTGTACTGTATGTTGATTTTTTTCAGTTTCAAGTATTGGATTATATGGCAATTTGGACATTAGGGTTACCAGATATTTGCAAACAAATATGAATAATGTGCAGTGCATAGGAAAGAATATGAACATAGATGTAGTTTCAAATTGAAGGTGATAGTGCCAAATGCTTATTCATATTGTTTATCATAGAATGTACTCTACTCTTCTTCTGAGCTATTGCTGGTCATGCAGACACATTGCTCAGAAATATTTTTAATGATAAGTGAAATAGAAAATTTTAATTTATGTCCACTATTGTATATGTGCAATAAGAAAAAATAGCATGCATTGTTAATGGAATTGTACTGAGAGAAGAGAGGCTTAGAAAAATGTGTAATTTTCAAGTAACAAAAAAATTATCAAATCATAAAGTTTTTTTTCTCAGCACCCAATATTGTACTTAATACAGTATTCTATATTGGGCATAATGTTTTTGACCAACCTGAAATTAGTATTAGCAGTGGCAAAATAATGCAAGGAAGCAAGCTTGTGCAGCATCAAAAAAAAAAAAAAAAAAAAAACCCTAGCCATTTCATTTATCCATCCTTTCTAATTATTCAAACTACCCACTTTGACAACACCAGATGGAACTTTGTCTGAACCATCAATTACTTTCTGGCTGAGTGCATACTTTTGCTCTTCTAGCCTGCAACTATTCTTTTTCAATTTCAATTTATGTCCTCTTTTGTGTATCACCATAGATGTGCTATGAAATAGTAACCTGCAGGAATCTCCAAATAAAATGGATAAAGATTACAGAGAATCTGGCATGAAAATTAGTTACCCCAAAACAAAAGTTATGAAAGTTCAAGTGACAAGGAGAATTTTGATTGTGGACTAAATAACCAAAAACTGAAAAAAATATTTTGCATATCTAGGAACAATCTTTAATGAAGCTGGAAGATTAGACAAGGAAATAAATGATAGTTTCACTCCAAATGAAATTAACTCCAGTTAATTTCATTTGGAGTGAAAGAGAAATTAGACAGAAGACAAAATTAGCTCTTTATAGTTTTCATGCCTCTTTTAAAGATTTTTCCAACTGCTTTCTAAGAAATATTGGAATTAATTAAAAAATTAGAATCTTCATTTTGTCAATTCTCTGCCTACTGAAGGGACGGTAACAGCATTGAAATGACTGAGTATTGACCATCACATTATAAATAAATGACAATAATACCATATTCTGTTTTTTGTAGTATTCAGGCATAAACATTTAGGTGGAGTATATTACTTTCTGCATATATAAAAATTCCTTTTAACTGCATTTAAATTTTAGCAAATAAGAGTTATGCTAATTAATTCTTTTAAGGTGTTGATATTATTTTCTAATTTCTTTAGAAGCCAGTGAATCAAAATTAAATTCTCTAAAAGCAAGTGGATTGTCATTATCAATGGCATCTCTGTATTCAGGTATAGATACTTTTTTGCATTATATATGTTGATACTGTGTACATTTAAGTTCATATTATTCATGGAGATAATAACTTTGCCATTTTTGGGTAGAAGCAGAGCTACAGAAAGTTCCAGTTGCCATCATTCCAGTTGCTGAAAGATTTCCTAAAAGGTATTTAATAGAATTTATTTTACTATTAAGTAATAATTGATTGTTTAAATTATTGAGTTAAACATTACATGGAGGGAATATTGACAAATAAAAAGAATAAAGTAGTTTATTCCATTTGTTTCAATAAACAAAGTTTAAAATTTGTTTATTTAGACATACTAAATAGGGACAGAACAAAATCCTGAACTAGCACATTGAAAACAAAATTGAATTGATAATAGGTGTATTTCTGAATCTACATTGGGATTCTGTCTTCAAGCCAAGGATGCGGAATACTTTTGTAATGCAGAAGAAAGGCAAAAAATTGTATTCTATAAATACATCATCACACTACATGAATTGTCAGTTACTTTGGTTTATTGAATTCTAAATAAGGGAAGCTTATTAACACCTAGTACATTTAACTCTCCAAACTGTTGTGTAATAGGGTATGTTTATAAAAATCAATTTTAGATATCATCATCAGACTGATGAATGCAGTTGGTCATGCCAAAGTTGAACTTAGACTAGAAAGAATGTATATTTTTACAAAATATCTCCAAGTAGTTGGCTATGCTATCCAGAGAAACTCTGCCTAAAGTTGCAAAACAGTCACCCAGGAGCATACAAAAGCATTTTCACTTGCAAAAAAGCAAGCATATTGCATTAGTAAAGGCATATGTTGCAAGAAAGCAAGCTTATGCAGCATCAGCCAAAAAAAAAAAACTTCCACTTCACCCCTCCATTCGTTCGAAATACTTGTCCAGCTGAGCCTTAAATTTATTTAGGCTATCAACTTCCACAACAAAGGATGGAAGTCTGTTCCACCAACTAACTACCTGCTGGCTAAAGGCAAATTTCCACACATCTATCATACATCTGTCTTTCCTCAATTTGAATTTATGCCCTCTCAGGTGATTATTCTGAGCAAGAGGCAGAATCCCATCAGCATTGAGCATGCTCAAACTATTTAAGGCTTTATACACCTCTGTCAGATCACCTCGCTGGTGCCTAGTCTCCAGACACTGTAATTTGCAAAACTTAAGCCTTTCTTCGTAAGAGCAACCCTTTGTTCCATTCACTAATCTTGTTGCCCTTCTCTGTACTCGTTCCAGCAGCTCTATATCCTTCTTGAAATGAGGCCTCCAGACCTGTATACAGTACTCAAGGTGTGGCCTGACCATTGCCTTATACAAGGGAATAATCACCTCCCTATCTCTGCTAGAAAAATTCCTGTATATCATTGATAAGACACCATGAGCTACTCTTGCAGCCCGTCTGCACTGCTCAGAGAACTTCATATCTACCTGCACAATTAACCCCAGGTCCTTTTCATTCTCTACCACTGTCATACCACAGAGTTGATACGTTGCTCTGGGGTTGCTGTTTCCCATATGTAGTACTTTACATTTGTCAATGTTAAACTTCATTTGCCACCTCTCAGCCCATCTGCCCAACCTTTCCAGATCCTGTTGCAGCAGCATACTGTCAGTAGTGTCCTTAACAACCCTGCCAACCTTTGTATTGTCTGCAAACTTGGACACTAAGCTTGATATACCATCATGAATATTATTTATAAATACAGAAAACAGTAATGGACCCAACACCGAACCCTGAGGGACTCCACTAATAACATTAGTCCACGATGAGCAGTGTCCATTGATTACCACTCTCTATCTTCTCCCCCTCAACCACCCCTTTATCCACAGCAGCAATTTGCCTCCAATGCCACACTGCTCCAATTTGTGCAGCAGTCTTCCATATGCAACAGTATCAAAAACCTTTCTAAGATCCAAGTATATAATAATATAAAAGTTATTCCCTGCATCCAGTTCTTTTGTGACCATCATAGTATCCAATCAAATTCGTCAGGCAAGACTTCCCCTTAACAAAACCATGCTGTGTCCGAGTTATAACTGAAGTCGTGTCTAGATGATCCTGCAGTGCTTCTTTAACCAGTGCCTCCAGTAATTTTCCTGGAACAGAAGTTACTCACAAGTCTATTAAGGGCTTTACTAGACGAGCACTTGAGGTGGTTAACCACCTCAGGACATCGCAGTGGAAGCCATCAGGAGCAAACTTCCAGAGAAGTGGCGCACAAAGAACTGAGTCCTTCATCATGACAATGCACTGGCCCACACATCTCTCACTGTGGCATAGCTTTTGGCATCCAAAAACATGACAGTCGGCTCCCTTATTCACCAGACTTAGCCCCCTACGACTTCTTCCTCTTCCCAAGAATGAAAATCAAGCTGAAGGGCTGAAGATTTGACAGTTTAAAGGATATCCAAACCGAATCACGATCGGTGCTAAACACTATGACGAAGGAGGGCTTTCAGGATGCATTCAAATCATGCGTGAAGTGCTGGGATCGGTGTTTACGCTCTCAAGGGGACTGCTTCAAAGGTGACTGTGGTGAATAAGACCCAGGGTGAGTCTAATTTATTTTATAAATACATTTTGGGAACTTTTGGGTAGCACCTCATGTTTGCAGGTCAATTTGCATGTTCTGTGGGCTGGAAACCCCAGAATAACTCACCAGGAAAACTGTGACCTCTGTCTGAGTTCAGGTAACTACAGTCTCAATTGAAGAGAACTTCAGAAATTCTTCCGGTTGCTGATGAGAATTGGACTGATACCTTTCCACACGAGGGCAGATGGTGATGATCATGCCGACTAAGTTACCGCAGAGGATTCATTTTTCCACATTATAACAAATCTGCTACTTATTTGAGCATCACTACATAGCATTCTTGAAGCTATTCATTAACGGCCTTCTTGACTGTTTCATTCTCTGCTCCCAGTGTCCTTTTTATCAGTGCCATTTAAGAAAATCAGGAACAGCCTCAGTGCCGATCCCTGAGGAAACCCACTTCTAACCCCAGCCCATTTTGAAGATTAATGATTAATTGCAACCTTTGCTTCTTGTAATCTGTAGTAGTAATGGCATGTGATGCAAGAAAGCAAGTGTTATGAGCTTATGCAGAAACAGCCAAAAAAAAAAAAAAATCACACTATTCCTTCCAAATGCCTGTCCAGTTCCTCCTTAAATTTATTTAACCTATCAACTTCCACAACGACAGATGGAAGTTTGTTTCAGCAATTAACCACCTGCTGGCTAAAGGCAAACTTCTGCACATCTAATCTACATCTGTCTTTTCTTAATTTGAATTTATGCCCCCTTAGGTTCGTAATCTGAACAAGTGGAAGGATCACATCAGAATTCAGTGTGCTCAACCCATTCAAGGCCTATACACCTCAATCAGATCACCGCGCAGGTGCCTAGTCTCCAGCCACTGCAATTTGCAGAACTTAAGCCTCTCTTGGTAAGAGGATCCCTTCATTCCCCTCACCAATCTTGTTTCCCTTCTCTGTACACGCTCAAGCAAATCTACATCCTTCCTAAAATGAGACCTGTATGCAGTACTCAAGGCGTGGCCTGACCATTGCCTTATACAGAGGGACAATCACCTCCTTTTCCCTGCTAGCAAAATTCCTATATATCATTGACAAAACCCCATGACCTGCCGTGGCAGCATGTCTGCATTGCTCAGAAAACTTCATATCTGACTGCACAATTACACCCAGGTCTTTTGCATTTCTACAACCTTAAGTGTAGTACCACACAGTTGGTATGTTTCTATGGGGTTATTTCTACCCATATGCAGTACTTTGCATTTGTCAAGGTTAAACTTCAGTTGCCACTTCTTAGCCCATCTGCCCAAATTTTCTAGATCCTGTTGCAGTAGCACACTGCCATTACTGTCACTAACAACCCTGCCAACCATTGTATCATCTGCAAACTTCGACACAAAGCCTGATATACCTTCATCAATATCATTGATAAATATACAAAACAACAGTAGACCCAACACCGAACCCTGTGGGACTCCACTAATAACATTAGTCCATGAAGAGCACCCACTGATTACCACCGTTTTAGTCTGTGAATCCCCCAAGCTAGCAGTTTTCCGATCCATCTAACACTGCCTCGATAGCATCAGCAAATATTCTTGCACCCTTTCTATTTAAGTGTATCCCATCCCTGTAGAAGCAGTCTCTCCTGGTAACAAGTACAGACCACGCTGAAAAAAATTCTACCCCTTGAGCCTTGCACATTCCCTCCAGAGCCGAACTGATTGATAAGGCTCTCATTATGTACTCCCTCCTATCGTGTCTGGGCAGAATTGCAGACACTTTCAAATTTAACCCTGACTCACGACTTTTTTGCAACATTAATCTGCACTTGTTAAGTAAATCTGCAGATCTCCTACTCTTAATGTCATTGGTGCCAATGTGTACAACAATATCACCTTTTGTGCCCTTAAAAGATGATATATGCTGTCTAAGGATTTAACTCATTTGAGTATTTAACTTTTTTGGGATGTGCCATGTGTTGTTGTTGTTTTATTTAGAATGTTACAAACAAATGTCACTTTTATAGAAGTTTTGAACAAAGTTCTATAAAATTTTGATTTTTGTTTAAAAATTATCCACAGAGACTGTAAAAGTGATTGTTGAAGCAGACAGTGAAAACGTTTTATCAAGAGATAGGACATTTAAGCAGTAGAATTCTTGAGACAGATGTGATATTAAGGATAATGCAGGTTGTGGGAAACTGCATACCGATAGATGAACTTGGCTTCTGCCATATAAACATTATTTGAGCCATTCATGAAATAAAAATTGAAGACATGCTCAAGTTCGAATATTGTATGGTAGTTGCATCCATCATGTCTGGTATTTTAAACAGGTAAAGACTATGCAACTTCGTTGTTACCACATTTTTAACAGCAGATCAGATGAAAATAAGAGTTGAACTTTCAAAAGAAATTTTTTTTAGAAGAAGAGCGTCATCAGTTATGGCCAGCTGAATTAGCTCAAAAGTTATTCACATACAAAATTTTAGCGGATTGCAATGAAGATACCTTTACGCTTTGCATTTCTTCCCTATGGACATATTTTCATACCAAATTATGAAACCCATCTGTTTAAAAGTTAGCATTAGTAGAGGCATTTGATGCAAGAAAGCAAGCTTATGCAGCATCAGCCAAAAAAATAAATAATAAATAAATAAATAAAAAATAACCACTTCCACTTCACCCCTCTGTTCGTTCGAAATACCTGTCCAGCTGAGCCTTAATGTTAGTAATATTCAGGTCCCAGCTTGTGATTAAAGCTTGAAGTCTAATGTTAAATGGTTTATTGAGCCATGGTTTACTTTCATAAGTGTATCTCCATTTTGGCATGAAGAGATATTGCCACATGGGATGATGTGGGAGACTGCTGATTTTGGGCTACATAATTAGCATTAGCATTAGTAGAGGCATTTGATGCAAGAAAGCAAGCTTATGCAGCATCAGCCAAAAAAAAAAAAAAATTACAGCAGTAGGTGCAGTACATTCAGATCGACTGTGCTTTCTTAGAAAAATCTACCCAGTAAAGTTTCACAATTAAAACGACTTCCTCTAAAAATTTAATGAATAAACTCAAATAAAATGAATATTGTTAAACTATTCCAATTAATGACAAAAAACAAAACAAATAAAAAAAAAAAAAAATTTTGTATTAGCAATGGCCGTATAGTGCAAAGAAGACTATGGCTTATGCTGCACCAACCAAAAAAAATTAAATAAATAAAATAAAGTAATAATAATAAGAAGAAAATTTAAAAAAAATTTATAAGAGAAAAGGAAATAGACAACCTATGCATTTACCTCCTCCTCCCGGAGATTTTTATCCAGCTGACCTTTGAATATTCCCAAACTGTCTAAACATTTCCCCCATGTAACTTGAAATTATGGCCCCTAGTTCTAGAATCATTTATAACCGCGAAAATTTCGTCCTCATTCATTTTACTTATACCTCTCACAGCCTTAAACATCTCAATCAAGTCTCCTTTGAGGTGCCTAGTTTCCAAGCTCTGCAACCCACATATTCGAAGGCTTTTCTCATATGGATGCCCTTTTGCCGATCAAACCAGGCGAGTTACCCATCTTTGAACCCTTTCAAGAAGCACAATGTCTTTCTTAGGTGCAGTCTCCATACTTAAACACTGTATTCCAAGTGTTGTCTAACAATAGCCTTATATAATGGATTATGACATACTTATCTCTACTAACAATTGTTCAATAAATCATTAATAGGACACCATGGACCTTTCTTGCAACCTGTCTACAATTTGTTCATAATTAGGGATTTCTAAAAACAATAGTGACAGAAAGTAAAATGTGTTGTTATCTATGAAATGTAGACAAAACATCAGTCCTCTGACGAAGTTTCCTGTTTGTACCAGGAAGAAGAAAATTTGGATTTACAAGTCTAAATGTAAAGTTATGTTAGAATTATTTTTTGAGTATAAAAACACTGTATGTCATTATGAATTTATAACGGGAGTTCATACTGTTAATGCTTCAAATTAACCAGCTTAATCGTTAAAAACTTGAAAGATTCAATCAGAAGGGAAAAACCTGATGCTGGTGAGGAAAAATTGGAAATTATTCCATGACAGTTTTCATGATCATTGTGCAATAATTTTTAAATAACTTTCCAAATGACCTGTAACTGCTTTACATTTTCTTTATTCATTTGACCTTGTAACATATGATTTTTAATTTCTTTCTCAAATTAAAGAACTCATTAAAGAGATGGCAGCTAAAAAAAATGCAGTCATGGAGCTTGGCCTTTGATGAAAAAAATTTACTAACAGCCTTATAAAACTGGAACTTATTTGATCCTAGCTTTTTATATTGAAGAATATATATTTATCTTCAGGGTTTTTAATTGTTAAAAACTTGATTACATTTAAATTGGTAATTATATTTCCCCCAGAATATTTTGCTTCTACAACAAAATCTTAAGCTTGAAATTAGTAAATAAAACTTGGTTTACTTGGTTCAAGGGACCAGAATACTTCCATTTCAGTTTAAAGAGGCTAAAATTATCCATACAGGTTCAAGTGTGAATGGAATTAAATCAAGACCCTGTCTTTATTTAATTTCATTTATTGTGGAAATGGCACTCTTCTTTTGGGTATGAATGTGTGCCTCCTTGGGCAGTCCAAGGAGACACACATGTAGTTGTACTGCTGAGGGTATATCTACATTCACACATGAGGAGTTATTCAGGAAGGGGAATGCCAGAGGTGAAGTAACCTCTGGCAGTGAGCTAGATGATTTTGTAATAACTGAGAGGAAAGTGGGGAAGAAATTGTTGAGGATAAACAGGAAAAAGGCACCCGGGGTGGATGGGATCTATCCAGTTATATTAAAGGAAGTAAGCAAACCCTTAGCCATAATTATGAAAGCTTCTTTGGACTCAGGGGAGGTACCCATAGACTGGAGATGTGCAAATGTGACCCCAATTCACAAAGGAGGATCAAAGGCTGACACAAGTAATTATAGACATGTGAGTTTAACTTCGGTTCCAGAAAAATTAATGAAGGCACTGGTTGAAGAAGCACTGCAGGATCATCTAGACAAGACTTCAGTTATAGCTCGGACACAGCATGGTTTTGTTAAGGGAAAGTCTTGCCTGACCAATTTGATCGGATACTATGATGCAGTCACAAAAGAACTGGATGCAGGAAATAACTTTGATATTATATATTTGCATCTTAGAAAGGCTTTTGATACTGTTGCACATGGAAGACTGCTGCACAAATTGGAGCAGTGTGGCATTGGAGGCAAATTGCTGCTATGGATAAAGGGATGGTTGAGGGGGAGAAGACAGAGAGTGGTAATCAATGGACACTGCTCATCGTGGACTAATGTTATTATTGGAGTCCCTCTGGGTTCAGTGTTGGGTCCATTATCGTTTTCTGTATTTATAAATGATATTGATGATGGTATATCAAGCTTAATGTCCAAATTTGCAGACGATACAAAGGTTGGCAGGGTTGTTAAGAACACTACTGACGCTATGCTGCTGCAACAGGATCTGGAAAGGTTGAGCAGATGGGCAAATGAAGTTTAACATTGACGAATGTAAAGTACTACATATGGGGAAACAGTAACCCCAGAGCAACGTATCAACTCTGTGGTACTACACTGACAGTGGTAGAGAATGAAAAGGACCTGGGGGTAATTGTGCAGGCAGATATGAAGTTCTCTGAGCAGTGCAGACAGGTGCAAGAGTAGCTCATGGTGTCTTGTCAATGATATACAGGAATTTTTCTAGCAGAGATAAGGAGGTGATTATTCCCTTGTATAAGGCAATTGTCAGGCCACACCATGAGTACTGTATACAGGTCTGGAGGCCTCATTTCAAGAAGGATGTAGAGCTGTTGGAACGAGTACAGAATAGGGCAACAAGATTAGTGAATGGAACGAAGGATTGCTCTTACGAAGAAAGGCTTAAGTTTTGCAAATTACAGTGTCTGGAGACTAGGCACCGGTGAGGGGATCTGATAGAAGTGTATAAAGCCTTGAATGGTTTGAGCATGCTCAATGCTGATGGGATTCTTCCTCTTGCTCAGAATTAATCACCTGAGAGGGCATAAATTCAAATTGAGGAAAGACAGATGTAGGATAGATGTGCAGAAATTTACCTTTAGCCAGCGGGTAGTTGGTTGGTGGAACAGACTTCCATCCCTTGTTGTGGAAGTTGATAGACTAAATAAATTTAAGGCTCCGCTGGACAGGTATTTCGAACGAAGGGAAGGGTGAAATGGGAGTGGGTTTTTTTTTTTTTTTTTTTTTGGCTGATGCTGCATAAGCTTGCTTTCTTGCATCAATATGCCTCTACTAATACTAATTCTTCTTTCTTGTGATTCCTTTCTACTTCTGTCTCTCACACAGGGTAATTCAGAATTTTTTTTTTTTTTTTTTTTTTTGGTTGGTACAGAATAAGCCTTAGGCTTCCTTGCACCATATAGATGATAATAATTATAAAATTACCTTGGTAACATAATCACATATAACAATTTCTATTTAAAGCACAACATGTTTGAATGCTGTTCATTCATATCAGAGAATACCTTATTCTGAATCAGAGACAGAATTTTTGGGCCCATATGCAAAAACAATTGAAAGGCCTCTCCCCATTTTTATTAACATAAAATGCCAATGGCTTATTTGTATAAAAATGTTATTTATAATGTACATTTAAAGTATATATTTTTATAATATATACTTAAAAATGATACTTAGTACACTTAAATACTTAAAAATGATGCTTAATACACTTAAATACTTATAATATATACTTAATAAAAAAAAATTTGCAGGAGAGCCCCCTTCCACCCCTTCTTCTTTTCTCTCCTACTTGATTTTGCCATAGCTTCACCAAATTTTTTGGCACATCAGTTAAATTTGTGATATTACACACTATTTAATTTAAAGCTAGTCTCTTCAGAAGCTTTATACTTCATTATTTGATTCTAAATCATTCTTGGGTTTTGCCTGTTATTTTGGCTTTCTAAATTTAAGTAATGTTCATGGTCATTACACCTTTACAGTTTTTTTCCTTTGGTACTGTTACTTTTTAAGTTTGTGTATATAAATTTAGAGATAAAAGTAATGAAGTGAAAAGAGAAAAAAGAGTGTGAAGAAAAATAGAAAAGAAATAAAGGAGTATGATAATAATAAATTATAAATGCAAAAGCGTATATAAAAAATATAATTATAAATGTTACTAATGACACCACAGTTATGCATTATGCGACAATGAGTCAACCATCAAGATTGCAAATAAAGATGGCAGTATCCTATTTTTCTTTTTTCTCTCCCTTTTCTTATTATTTTCATTTTTTTATTTGTGTGTGTGTGTGTGTGTGTGTGTGTGTGTGTGTGTGTGTGTGTGTGTGTGTGTGTGTGTGTGTGTGTGTGTGTGTGTGTGTGTGTGTGTGTTAGAAATACACAAGGAGTTACCTTTTATTCAGTCAGTAGGATTTCTTCTTTACCAATTCTCCTTATGCGAATAAATTATGAAATGATACATTAAAACCAGATTACATAATTTAAAACTCAATGTGTTCCTCACTGTTGACACGCAGGCAGTCCAATACTCCAGGATCACAGTGGTGAACCCAAACCCGACCCCAGAAATATCAAAACCCCCATGCAACCTTTAGTGAAGGAAGACATTTTGTCATAAACGCGAATTTGAAATACGAAAGAAATACTATTAAATTGAGATAAAAGTACGACAAAACAATAAATTTAAAATGCACTAAAAATTCCTCCCTTAAGCGGACTAAAACTTTTCGACAAGTGTCGTGTTCACAGGGTGGAATGAGACTAACAGACCGTGTGTGTTCGGAATCTTATAAATATTTATATTATTATATCTTATAAATATGTATCAATAAATGTGAAAGTTGGAGTGAAGATGTGAGTGAAAGTTACACAAGATGCAAAAAGCTAGAAGGAAAAGGATAGCAGAAATATGAGCAAATGTAGGTGTTAAAAGGGAAAAGAATGTGAATATCCTATAAGTTATGATGAATTAGGTAAAATTATAGGCTGAATTATAAAGCCAATTAGAGAGAAGTGACCTGTAAAGTAAAAATGATAAATAAATTAAAGTGACAAATAAATAAAAGTAATGGGAGCTAGCATCAGATAAGGGTGGATAAATTTAGCTATATTCAAAAGGGTGTAGAGCAGATATGCAATAAAGTCTGATGTTAGCAAAAGTAAATATTGATACATGATCAGGTATTTCTTCAGGGGACTACACCTGATCATGCATCAAGGATTGCATTTCTATACTTGTCATTAATGTGAAAGGGAAGAAATTTAATAATAAATTGAGTAGAATCGAAAGTGTTATACCTCTCACAAAGTATGGACAAGGTCCATACATTGTACATACTTCACTCCAACTTTCACATTTATTAATACATAGATATATGTACTTATGCATCCTTTGCTGCTGCTTTGCGCACTCTGGTGCATCTGTAATATTAAATTTATTTTATTTATATATATATATATATATAATGGTGTTTTTTTTTTTTTTTTTTTTTTAGCTCATCAGATCAGTGTAATAATTTATCAGCTGAAGCAGTAGCTCTTTGTCTTTTAAAAAAATTTTCAGAGAAACAACTTCCAAAAGCTTCTGAATTGGAATGGCTGGTCTCAGAACAGGATGCTCCTCAAAGGGTAAGGGAAAATATTTGGACAGTTCGTGGACAATTTCTGGTTTGCATACTTTTCTGAATATATTAAACAGTTATCCAGTACATGAAAAGGCAATGAGTAATATTCAATTATTTTGTAATTAGAGTTTGTTATTTGAAGCATTAGCAACTAAGGCCATATTGCTCCAGCGATATGCGGTGGTCATTCCCTGACCTTTCTGCATCCTCCTTATTTGGTGGTCACTGCCTCGAACCCCAGTCTAACCAAGAAGCGTGTGCTACGCACTGCTCCTCCTGCCCACCTGGCTACGGAGGCGCCAGTGTAATTAGAGTAATTATTATTTCAGTTATGAAATACTGTGAAGTCCTGGACAATATTTTTAGTTATTAGGCTAGTGATTAATCATTTATTTTATCTTTTTGTTATGCACTTTATGAAGGTGTATTGTTTTTTTTGTTTTTTTTTTCCTGTGTTTTTAAATAATAATGGGAAAGTTTGTGGAATGCATAAATATTCAATAGCTTATACTCCTTTAATTAAAAAAATGAAGAAAATTACTTTAATATAACCTTAAAATACATTTACTGGATTTTATAATAACCTACATGATTTTTCCATTGCATTTTGTGATATACATTAATTATAGAGGGTGTTCACAAACCTCCTTTGCAAAACAAACATAAAAATCATGGGAATATCTTTTATTTACTAACTGTAAAATATGTGTGCTGCAGTAGATGGCTGCGTAATCACAAAACTAATTGTGCAAAATCTACCAGCCCCACGAAAGTGCTTTGCTTACTATGGTTCAATGAGATGCAGTCTACCCTTGCTGTTATGCTTAAATTTCGAACACCCTTTTAAAAAGAAGCCACCAAGTAGACCTCCAGTTCTGCAATAGTTTGGAAAATTCATAGAGGACACCTGTTTGTGCAAACGTTAACATTAGTAGAGGCATATGGTGCAAGAAAGCAAGCTTATACAACATCAGCCACAAAAAAAAAAAAAAAAAAAATCCCATTTCATACATCTATTTGCTTTACAAGTTTGTCCAGTTCTTGAAGTTATTTAAGCTATAAACTTACATGACAGATGGAAGTTTGTTCCAGCAATCAACTACCCGCTGGCTAAAGGCAAATTTCCGCACATCTATTCTACAACTTTTTTTCCTCAATTTGAATTTATGCTACTCAGGTTCGTAATCTGAGCAAAAAGAAGAATCCTGTCAGCATTGAGCCTGCTCAAACTATTCAAGGCCTTATATAGCCCAGTCAGATCACCTTGTAGGTGCCTAGTCTGCAGACTCTGCAATTTGCAGAACTTAAGCCTTTCTTGGTAAGTGCAACCTTTTGTGCCATTCACCAGTCTCATTGTCCTTCTCTGTAATCATTCCAGTAGCTCTACATAGTTCTTAAAATGAGGCCTCCAGACCTGTATGCAGTACTCAAGGTGTGACCTGACCATTGCCTTATACAAAGGGATAATCACCTCCTTTTCTCTACTAGCAAAATTCCTGTTTATCACTGACAAGGTTCGATGACCTGCTCTGGCTGCCTGTTTGCACTGATCAGAAAACTTCATATTTGACTGCACAATTACCCCCAGGTCTTTTTCATTCTCTACCACCTTGAGGGTAGTACCACACAGTTGGTTTGTTTCTCTTGGGTTACTGCTACCCATGTGTAGTACTTTGCATTTGTCAATGTTAAACTTCAGTTGCCAAATCTCAGCCCATCTGCCCAAGTTTTCTAGATCCTGTTACAGTAGCATACTGTCATTATTGTCATTAACAATCCTGCAAACTTGGACATTAAGCCTGATATACCTTCATATACTTGTAGACACCTTCATGCCTGCCACTGATGTAGTAGCCAAACAAAAGTCAGTGAGAGTGCAGTGAAGCTAGCTTAAGGAAGTTTTATTAACTTTCGTTTATGAATTTTCCATACCATTGTGGAAATGTAGGTCTGCTTGGTGGCCTCTTTTTAAAACATGCTTGAAATTTACACGTAACAGTGGCAGTGCTTGATTATAATCGGGCACCGTATTCATTGCTAATAGCCAGCACTTATCTGTTGGAGAGGAACGAGAAACAAATATAGCTGGGAGCTCGTCGTGGACTTACGTATCTCCTGAGATGTCAAGTGATGCACCCTCGATGGATTCCCAGAAAAGAATAGTCAAGTGCAGACTGCTCTGGTTGAAAGTGGTCTAGTTTAATTGGCAGACTATTGTCAGGGAAATGGGTAGCATTTTTTTTTTTTTTTTTTTTAAATAAAGTTAGGTGGTCCAGAACTAGTGTGCTTGCCAGGAGCAAAAATTGATGATGTTGCCAGCAGATTGTCAGATTTTAAGGGAGGTAAAGAGAGAGAGAGAATCATTATTCATGTGGAGACTAATTAAACGTGCACAATTTGACCATCTGTTGGATAAATATAGGGCTATTCTGAAAAAATGTTGCGAGTTAGATCAGAATGTGTATTTGTCTACAATTCTGCCCAGACATGATAGGAAGGATTACATGCTGAAAGCCTTGTGGATAAACTTGAGGGAATCTGCAATGCTCAAGGTGGAAAATTTTTATCAGCATGGCCCGCATTTACAGGTAGAAGGAATCTGTTTTGTAGAGATGATATTAATTTGAACAAAGGTGGATGCAAGAATTTTTCAAGTATCATTGAGGATACCCTAAGGGTTCAGGGAAACTGCTAGTTGGGGGGGGGGATAATTTAATCTGCATTTATTTGATGATATGAGCCAAAGTAATGCTTGCACTCACCTCATGAATCCTTGTTTGTTGATAAGGTGTTCTGAGAGTAACAATGTTTCAAATGAAGGGAAAGATAAAGGGATACAAAACTAAATAACTTCAAGGGGTGTGTCTGGGTGGTAAACTATAGAAGATTACTTAGACTCAATTGTGTCTACAGTAATGTTAGGAATATTGCCAATAAAATGCCTGAATTTGAACTCCTGGTTAGGACAACTAATGCTGATATTATTAGCCATACAGTGCAAGGAAGCCTGAGGCTTGTGCTGCACTGGCCAAAAAAAATTTCCGAGTTACCCTGAAAGAGTGTGTGTGAGAGAGAGAGAGAGAGAGAGAGAGAAGGGAATCTCCAAGAAAGAGAAGAATGATGATATCCAGCTCAGGACCCTGGGTGTGCCAAGCGCATGCTCACCAGATGTGAGCCCCTGAGGTTGTATATAATAGGGCTAACATAAATATAATGCCACTCAGAAATTGGTGATGATGAGTTCCACTACAGTAAGTATAATATATTTAAGGGAGATGAAAGGGGTGGACGGGTCATGCTTCTTATCAAAAGCAGCCTGAGTGCCAAGAGATTTTGCTAAGTCTGAAGTTACGTCTGCCAGCATAGAATATGTGTGGTAAGTGTAAAGTGTAAAGTGTATTCGTGTCAAACGGCACCAGGGGTTTTCCCCCATCTCCGCGTAGTATACATTGTCATGTGAAACAGAACACTGTTGAGGCCAGAGATTTAAAAGTGTGTGGATATTGTACATGTGTACTGTTGTGTACCGTTGTTCATCTGGTCATTTAGCCGCTGGACCCCTACTGAGGCCCAACGTTGCCCACACTTGGCCCCGTGGAGGCAGACCAGGTACACCAGTTTTACAATTATTTACTCTGGCAGGCCCTGCCACCTAATTTCCTGAGATTTCAGTGGCTAGGACCTATGTAAAAAAAAAAAAAAAAAAAAAAAAAATGGGGTAGACGCTAGAGGTTTAGGTAAGGCCGAGATAGGTTTTAAATGAAGGTTAGGTTAATTTTTTACATTGAAATTTAGCAGCATGCAGTGGGACATTCACGGTCGGTTGATAAAGGTATAGTGGGGGAAGACTGAAGATTGGGGGGAACAGATAGAAGTATGGGAACGAAAGAGAAGGCGATCCCAGGAGTGTCAGTGGAGCAAGCCCCACCAGGGAGGAAAGGGGGGGGGGGACAGAGGCCTATCTCTTCCCCTTCCCTGCCTAGGGATGGGGTTTTAAAAGTGAACTGGGCAAAGGTGCCCAGTTTAGAACGCCAGGCGACGTGCTGAAGCAGAGCTGCTGTGGTCATGTGGTCCAGTCGTTGCGTCGCACATGGAGGAAGAGTCCCGTCCAGAGAGAGAGATCATTGTCTAGTAGGAGTCCGCATAGATGGTGACGGATCGTCTATCATTTGCAATGGATGTTCAATCCTAGGAGACAGGGAGAGTGAGGTCCCACCATAACAGCCATAGTCTGGTTCAGTTTGGATGCTCATCTGCAGGGAGCCCTGGGCTAATGGCGTGCATTATTGATTGCAATTTGTGTTCTCCTTCTTGCAAATAAGTCTTGTGCAAATTTGGCGAGCGCACTATATTCATCGAAGCTGTCCAGGAGATGGTGTTCCTGGTCCTGAGGTAAGTAAGTTAGTCTGGTGATTAAGATTCCGCGTAGGTCGTCGTACAGTGGACATTGGTGCATCAAATGTTGCCAGCTCTCGCGTTCCCCACATGGACAATGTGGGTCCTCCACAAGCCGAAAGGCTGCAAGTTTTTCATTGAAAGGGCCGTGACCCGTCAGGAGGTAAGTGGAGTGCAGTCCTGGGTGGAGCCAAGGCGGTGATTTAGGGTACGCTTTGTGTATTTCCGGAAAAAATTTCCTTGTCACTTCTCCTTTGGTACTGTTTGTCCAGCGGGTTTGCCACTCTTGCTTTAGATGCCCTAATAATCGGGTTTTTTCTGTCTTTCTGTCATTTGTAAGTTCGATGGTGTACCCCATGAATGTGACGGGCATCCCTTTAGATAGGTAGTATGACAGGCCACACCTGACAATCTCCAGGTCCAGCGGGAGAACCCCCGCCAGCACCTGGAGCGCATGCGTACTGACAGTCCTGCATGCGCGGGTTATTGTTAGAAGGATTGATCTCTGGATTGAATCAAGAATTCTTTTATTTACGGCCATGGCTGTCTTGTGGAACCAGATTGGAGCAGCATATGAGATTGCTGGTATAAATGTAGCCTTATAGTAGAGAGAGAGTGTTCGCTTTTTCAGGCCCCAGTCACGCCTTGTAACACGGGCTACCAGTGCAGAGTAGTTTCTAATTTTTATTCTTAGTTGCTTGAGATGAGGTTGGAAGGAGAGATTGTTGTCAAGGATGACACCTAGATATTTCATTTGGGTGGTAAACTTTATCGTTTTTCCTTTTATTTTAATTTGCGGGGGTCTTCTGATATTTAATGATCCTTTGAGAAGGATCGACGTTGTTTTTGTCGGTTCAATTTGTAGGAAGTTTTCTTCCGCCCATTGTTGTAGGATCTCTAGGGCATGGTTTGCCTGTATCTCCAGTTGGGCCCTGGAGTCTGCAGCCACCATCAGTGCAAGGTCATCTGCGAAGGCTTGACACTTTACTTCCCCCAAGTTGGTGTCAAGGAAGTCGTCGAAGACTATATTCCAAAGCAGGGGGCCAAGAACGGACCCCTGCGGGCATCCTCTATGGATATTTCTTGTTATCCTTTGGAAGGGCGCTATGACTTCAATTCTTCTTTGGGACAGGTAAGCTTTGATAGTATTGTAAAGGTTTATGGGCGTATGAGCTTTGCGGAGTCTGCCAAGGACGCTTGGCCACCAGAGAGAGTCAAACGCCCTAGCAAAATCCACAGCGATCACCAGGAAATATTTACTTTGGCATGAATTGGCAGTATTTATAAGGTTCCTGATGGCTTCGATTGTTGACAGTCCCGGCCTGAAGCCATATTGGTTTGCTGCCTCTAGGTTTGCTATGGAGTAATACTGTTGAATCCGCTTGTATAAAAGTCTTTCATAGAGCTTGCTCAAGACCGACAGCAAAGCAATGGGCCGATAGGAGGTCAGAAGAGTTGGGTTTCTGTTAGGATTTTTTAGGATTAATTTTGTATTGGCAATTTTCCAGTCCTTGGGGAAGTACCCCTGTTTCAGACAACAGTTATAGAGTCGAAGTAGGAGTCCTGGTGTTAAATCCACAACACGCTTAATGATTTCCGGTTCAAGCATATCCTTGCCCGGGCATTTTCTAGTTTTTATCTGCGCAGCAGCGCTCTGAAGCTCTTCCTGTGTGAACGGCTGTTCCTGGTTGTCAGTGGCGTAGTCATCGTTTTCTTTACAAAGCCTGCATTGTGCTTGGGACTGCGGGTAAACCTGCTCCTTGAAGATCGAGTTGAGGATGTTTTCAATCGACTGCTCCCACGATGTTGTAAGCAGTCCCTGCGGTGTTCTGGTAGTAGTAAGGATTTCCCCCCTGGGGAGTTTGTTGGTGGTAACTTTATATACCACCCCCCAGGGATCTGTGTTTCCCATGTTGGAGACGAGTTGCTCCCAGGAGTTTCGTTTGCTTCTTCTGATCGAGTCCGTATACAAGTTTCTGGCAGCCTTGTAGCGCTGTCTCATGACTTCTACTTCAGCTTCTGGCCAAGAGCGCCGGGCTCTTTGAAATTCTTTCCTGCGCATGATGACCTCCTTCCGCAGTGACTGCAGATCCCGATTCCACCAAGGCACTGCCCCTGGGGATGGAATTTTCTTCTTAATTGCTATCTTGCTGACTTTGGTGATGAGTTCCGTAATCTTTCGTTGAAGGAGGTCCGGATCCTCTTCCAGCATCAGGTCCTGCTCTCCAGCATTTACTGCTGTGAGGAGCTTCTCAGCAAACAGATTCCAGTCTGCCTTGTTTATTGCATATCGGTTGTCCAGTTGTCTTGGAATCTGAGTTCTGGTTAGTGTCCTAGAGATTTTCAGCGTGATGACACGGTGATCGGAGGTTGTCCAGGAGTTTTCTACCCTCCAGTCAGAGACGTGGGCGGCCGTGTTGGTGGACGCAAGTGAGATATCAATTGTTGCTTCCCACAGTGTATTGCAAAAGGTGGGGAGTTGGTGCGGCTGGTTGAGTATGGCTAGGGGTGACCCCGCAAGGAAGTTTTCCAAGAGCTGGCCATTATTTGTTCCTCTTCTATCTTCGGTTGCACTATGCCAGGCAGGCGAGCGGCAATTGACATCTGCTCCGACGATGATTTTCTGGTTTGGAAGGACATCCAAGAGGTGTTGAAGGTAGTTTATGGCAAAAGTGATTTCTACCCCCGGTCTACAATATAAGGAGACCACATAGAAGGAACCTATGGGTGTGATTACGTGGGCGCAAGCTGCCCAGGTCGTACATAACTGTGTCACTTTGGTGGCTGTTATATTAGGATTCCTGATGAGCACCGCCGCCCAGGGAGTGTCTTCATCACACTGAATGGTCTTGTAAGTCAAAGGGTACCCCTTTACCTTTTTTGCGTTGGAATATGGCTCTTGGACAATAATTATATCGGCATTTTCCTCGTCGGCCTTCACTCTGAGCTGGTCAGCCACTGCTCTGGCCCGCTGTGCGTTGTGCTGAAAGATTTTGATTTCCGTGGTATTGAATTGTTTTGGCCTAGTTCCCATAATCGGTCCTGCTCTGGTACATACTCTTGGCTTTTATATACGACGGGCACTTAGGATCTCTTATGGAATGATTGCTATTCATTTTCGCTGCCTTGCAGTTCGCACAGACGGGTTCTTTGGACTTGTTTGGGCAGCTATTAAAGTTGTGCCCTTTGTCGGAGCAGTGGCCGCATGTTGTTGTTGTTTGAACACAGGTGTGGGAAGTGTGGCCGAACCTGCAGCATTTAAAGCATTTGGGAACGATCACATGTTCCCTGAAGCGGTGACAGCTCCACTCGATGTATATTCTCGTTTGGGTTTTTATCGCTTGCCAGGCCTCCGGGGAGAACTCCACAATCCAGTTATTGGCGTTTCTGTCTTTAGGCTTGGTCGCATATTTTGGAATTACTGACCTTTGCGGGTTTTGGTCGGGGAGCCGATCCCGAAGGTTCCTTGTAAAGATTTCCTCTGTTAGTTGTTGTGGGGTAATATTTTTTCCAACGTCAAAAATAATGGCAGTTGGTCCCCTTCTCTTTGGCAGCTCTGCAGTTAAGCCTAAAGTCGCGATTTTAGGATTCCCTATTATTCCTTGTATTTCTTCTCTCGTCTCAGTTTCTATCGCTATTCCCGTACTTCTAATCTTCCTTATTGACTTGATTCGTGTTGTCTTGAAGTCGTCTTTCATTGATTCCATTACTTTAGTTTTAATTTCCTCACTGGTGGTTGCTGGTTCACTCTCCTTCGGTCTTAGGATGATCAAATTTGGCCGCTGGACAGGTAGTTTCTTTTTTGTTTGCGCTACATCTGCCGAGGGAGAGGGAGCGGCGGGTGTCCTCAGCGCAGCAGAGTAAGAGAGAGAGCGCTGTGGCATTTGCTTTTCTCTCCCTTCCATGAAAGCTTCAAGCTTAGCTTTCGCCCTTTCTTGTTGGAGGTGTTCGTTCATTGCGATGGTTTCCAGTTTGTTCCAAAGGATTACTATGTCTCCTCTGACGGCCGTAGTGATCCTATTGTAGTTGTCTTTCATTATATTTTCCAGCTTGGTTCGAAGTATCGAGACCTGATCCAACACAGTATTTTTGTCAGTAGTGGGAGCTGGGAGAGGGTGAGCTGGAGTAGCAGGGGAGGCCTGCACATATCCGTCCAAGGATTCATTTGCAGCAGACGGGACACGGAGAACTGGAGTGGCAGTTTTTAAGCTAGAGGAGATAGCTGCAGTAGTCGAGTGAGCTGGTGTTGCGGGTGGGAGCTGAAAAACTGGAGTTGATGCAGGTGGAGCATTAGCAAGGGACTCCAGGATGGACGCAGCCACTGGTGTGGACATGATAAAGTCCAATTCACCCGTGAAGGACTGGTCCGGTTGAGTAGCACAAGGGCTGCTGTTTCTCTGTCTTGTCAAGGGATTATTAGTAAGTTCTCCTAGGTTAGTAACAGCTTCAGAATGGCTTCGTTTATCGAGCTCGGTGGAATACACCTGGCTGTTACTGACATGACGCCTTCTACTATTCTGCAGTGGACAAGGTGGCGTCAAGTGGGAGTCAAGCAGCAGTTTGGGAGGGGAATCCACGGCTGAGTGGGAAGGGATCCCTTGCCCATTCGCCGGCTTTTTTTCTCGGCAGCAGCATGCAATGAATTTCGCGCGAGCTGCGCTTGATAATTTTTTCAGGCTTATATAAGAGAGACCCGAGCAGCTCTGGCAAATTTGGAATTTGCATTTGGAGCATTTGATGTATGCACCTTTGTTTTCTTCGTTGGTTTCTTTTTTGCAAATTCTGCAGATATTTGCATTTTTAAAACTATTCGCCCCTTCCATAATAAACAAAACAACTGTACGTGAAGACTACGATTTGGTAGTCACACAAAACTTAAGCCTGTTAGTCACTGCAGCAAAACAAAGCTTTCTCCAATTGTGAACGGGACCTCCTGCTGTAGGGTATTGCCGCAGGCAGGGAGGTGACACGAAACGGAGAGAGAGCGAAGGGAAAATGTTATTGGTCAGCAAAGCTAGTGTCCACTAACTGCAAATTATGCTATACAGTACAAGAATAACTACAAGCTAGCGTCCATCTTGAAGAAGTGCATTGTCTGTCCCAAGCCAAAAGGAGAAATATACAAAATACTTAACTTTTGCTGGAGCAACGCAGCTGAAACTTCATACACGAGTAGACGGGCGTTCATCGATGGTTACTGGATCACTTGAATGGTTGAGCATTTAATATAATTCACTTAAGTTACTGTTTATTAAGAGCGCTAAACACACACGGTATACTAATAGGCGCCACCTGGAGGTGTGTGAATATGTGTGGTGTGAGATAGTTGGAAGCAAAGGAACAATTAGAATGGGAGTAATCTATACACCAGATTGTGAAAAATATGACGAGTTTCTTTACGTGCAGATAGAATGGGCAAACAAGCGTAAGCGTCTTATTATGGGTGACTTTAATCTGCCCCAGATTGATTGGAATAAGTGGGAGGGAAACTCATGATAAAGGAAACTTTTTTTTAAATAAACTAGATGATTATTATTTGTACCAGCATGTTAGAGAAAGCACTAGGGGTAAGAATATTCTTTACCTCATCATTATCAGATGATGAGAAGAATATTCAAATCAGATGACATCACAGGGCTTAAAGTACAGGAACCATTGTCAGGAACTGATCATGCAATTGTCAGTTGGAAGATAAAGAAAGATGTTGCAGTAGGTAAAGGCATGGGTTTTTAACTTCATAAGAGGGGACTTTGACAGTTTAAGGTGCTATATAGCATCTGTGAGCTAGACAGATTGCCATAGGATGGTGAATACATTTGAATTATGAAATACCTTTAAAACAAAAATCACAGAACCCACGAACTCATACATACCTTTAACAAAATATTGCAGGACGAGGATGCCAAAATGAATGACTGCAAAGCTGGGTAGTCAAATAGAGCAGAAAAGATAGCACGGGATGGTTACAGAGCAATGAAAAAATACCAAAGCCTACAACAGGTACAAATTGATCTTCAATAGTATCACAAATAAGATCATGTAGGCCAATATTTCATATGAGAAAGCATTGGCTAAGAGAGCAAAGAATGGGGACAAGGATTTTTCATGTATGTTATACAGGTTGTTTTAAAATGATGGTCAATAATTTAAAGGTGAAAAGTACAAACTAAAATAAGCAAAAACGTCCCAGTGAACATTGGGCTGCAAATGAACAGTTTTCAAGATAATGTACATTTTCTGTTAAGATCTGCCACTGACTATGGTAGCACTAGCTTAGCAAAAAACTGTGAAACCTTTGCTAAGGGTGGTTTTATTAAACATAAGATAATACATGTTTAATTTTTGGTTTCAACACCACAGGATTTTACAGATGTTACATGTTACAAGATATTCTTTCTAGTTACAGGATATTTTACTTTTTCTGACAGAATTTTAGTTATCAGTTGATTCGACCACTGCTCATCTCAGTTGCCCAAATTATTCACTGTACGATTCCTTTTGCCTCAAAGGTAGTACATGTGCATATGTCCCCGATATTCCCTGTCATAGACTTGGTAATTTTGAATCTCCTCTTTCCAATCTTCTCTGGCTTAAAATCTCTCTACCTCATTCTGTCAAATTTATCTGTTGTCTCTATTCTCCCAACTCCACTAATCACTTGGAATTCTTTGACTTCATCTCTTTGCAACTTGACTTTCTCCAGTCCAACTTTCCTAACAGTGAGGTAATTTTCCTTGGTGATTTTAATGTTCACAATTCCAGCTGGCTTCCATTTTCTAGTCACACAGACTTGGCTGGTCAAGATGCTGAGGCTTTTGCAATTTCAAATGACCTTGCACAGATTATTCATTTACCTACTAGAATACCGGACAATCGTAACCATACAGCTAACATGCTTGATCTTTTTCTCACAAAAACCCTTCTAAATACACAGTTGAAGTGAGTGGTTCTTTAGGCACAACTTGGTGATTGTCTCTTCTCCAGTGGAACCTTTATCTCATGGCTATTTCCAACCTTGTCTTGTTTGAGATTACAAGAATGCAAAATGTGATGATCTGCAAGATTTCTTTCTTCGTTTCCTTGGTCAGACTACTGTTTCAAAACTTCTGATGTCAATATTTGCTCAGATCTGCCAGTGAAATTATTCTGTAGGAATGGAATCCTTTATTCCACACTCCACTTTAAAATCTTGTCATTTTTCCAATAAATGTGCTAAGGCTGTTCAAGAAAAAAATGTTACATATCATAATTGGCTTGTTTCCAATTCTTCAGTTTCATTTTCTGCCTACACCAGAACTTGCAACAATTGTAAAGCAGTTATTAATCAGTCAAAACTAGATTTTGAACAGGCTAAGAGTAGAAAACTTACTTCTTGCTCTAATGGTAGCCGAGCATTCTGGTCTCTAGCCAAAGCTATTGGTCACAACTTTTGCCCATCTCTGCTCCCACCTCTGTCAAAACTAAATGGTTCTATTGTCACTTCAGCCAAGGATAAAGGTGACCTGCTAGCATCATTTTTCTTCCAACTCATGTATAATCTATCTTGGTAAAACACCTCCCACCATTCCCGGCACGCTCCATTCAATGCCTCCTGTAGTTCTCCGTCAAAGGGATGTCAGAAGGATTTTGACGAATCTTGATGCTAAGAAAGCTCCAGGTCCTGATGGTATTTCTCCTCTTGTTCTCAAAACCTGTTCTCCTGAACTTACTTCTGTTCTTTGCCGCCTTTTTTCACTTTCTTATTTCAAAAGTGTTTTTCCTTCTGCTTGGAAATTTGGTCATATCTAGCCAGTTCCTAAAAAGAGTGAAAAATCACTCCCATCCAATTATCGTTCCATTGCAATTACTTCTTCTCTTTCTAAAGTAATGGAGAAATCAAATCAATTAACCACCAACTCTTAACACGTTTGCTGCCGGTCACGAGTCAGCATGTTATCGTCAATAGAGCGGCATAGAAGGAAGAGACGGTCGCCAGAAGCCGACTGTGTTTCCATAACGAAAAAGCTTGAAATTGCTAATAAGGGATTGTTAGGTATACCCTATCAATATTCAAGTGTCATATATGCAGTTTCCAAAAGACTTTGAGATTCACGAGCCAGTGCGTGATAGGAACTGGTCAAATTTGGCTGTAAATGCCGCATCACACGCTGGCGCGTAATACAAAAACATAATAATATAGTATGTAAATAATAAAACAAAAAACATGGTAACATTAAGAAATACGTATTAATTCATACCAAACCAATACAGATTACAAATACTATGTGTAAAAATGTTACTTATGTATAATGTTCGCACAATCTAAGCAATAGCCGGGTGATCCTTCACAAACACTGCAGATATAGATTGTATCCTTACGTTTCCTCTTCAGAATAGCAACGTTTGCATTGCTTCCTCAATATCTTTCCACCTTTTCTTTCTTCCCACAGTTTGAGCACATGTTCCAGTTCAGGTACATCATGCACAGTATGAGGAAGATCAGATGGCTGTTTCAATAAAGAACTGATCACTGATAAACGGAAGTCATAAAGTTGCATCTTGTTATGTGAATATTTAGTATAGATGTGGTGTGCATTCATCATTATTAGTTGCAAAATATGCATAAATATTTTTGTAGGCCACCTAATGGTTTTCCTTTCGCAAGGATAATAGGCAAGCATTTGATCTTGCTTGTCAACGCCTGACATAAACCTATTATATTCAATTATAGGCAATAGTTTTGATTTCAGTTCGCCTCGTTTGTTCTGCATTTCTACCATATCATTTTGGTATTCTGTAGATATGTAACTGACATCTCTTCTGTCCTTCCACTTAGCAATCATTATACCACGGGCACACCTTGATAAAGTTTCCCCTTTCTTCGGCTTTTTTTCTCGAATCTCTTTCGGAAATGTTTTCCTATTACTTCTGATTGTCCCAGTATAATGGGTTTGTCTGTTAGCGAGACACTTAGCGAGTTCGTAGCTATTATAATAATTGTCCATAAATATGCTATGCCCGACATCTAACATCCCATCAAGTTAGTTCATGATGACTTTTCCACCAGAATCATCTCCAACATACCAGTATATACTTGAAATTTGATAACCATGCGAGTAGGCGTTGCGATCATATATAACTTGATGCCATACTTATGATGTTTGTTTTGAATGTACCGTCGAAAAACAAGCCACATTTTTGGACTGTTTTGAAAGAGAGAGCAAGAATAATAGAAGCCAATTTGGAATTTTTGAAAGTGAAAGAGTAGAAGTAGGGAACAGTTGTTATTGTTATTTGGTTGTTTTTTAGGAGCATTAGCAACTATGGCCATATTGCTCCGGGGATATGCGTTGGTCATTCCCTGATCTTTCCACATCCTCCGTATTTGGTGGTCACGAGCTCGAACCCCAGTCTAATCAAAAAGCATGTGCTACGCACTGCTGCTCCTGCCCACCTGGCTACTGGCTACAGAGGCGCCGTGGGAACAGTATTCCATGGTAGGGTGGATTTGTGATTTGTACAGAGTGAACTGCTGTTTGGAAGAAAAGTAACGCCGAGAGCAGAAGAGAAAACCAAGTTTTTTCGATGCAGAGGAAGCAAAATTTGTAATGTGCTTGTGTCAAGAGAGATTAGAAGTCAGGGTAATCCCCAAAAGAGAGATATCATCTTGCCTAGAAAGCGGAGTGTCACCAAAGATAAGCATAGGAGCAGAAGAATCCTTTTTGCGAGATATAAGGCAGGACTCAGTTTTAGAAGGATTGAAATCAACTAAGTTGTCTTTGCCCCACTGGTGAATTACCTGGAGATCGGCATTTAAGGAATTGTTAGCAGATCTTCGAGAAGTGAAGCTGAATGAGCAGGGCAAGGTTTCTCAAACTGGAAAGTTGATTGCAATGTGCTAGCATTGGAAAAACTATGGATAGGATTTCCGGTCAATGGAAGAAGGTCATTAATATACAACAGAAAAAGAGTGGGGGGGGAGAACTGAACCTTGGGGAACACCAACATTAGTGGAGAAGTTAGACAGACAGCCATCTACCATCACCCTTAGTTAGCGGTCAGAGAGAAAACTGGATAACCAGTTACAAAAAACAGTTGGAAAACCATAAGATGGAAGCTTGTTTAGAAGACCTTTATGCCAAACATGATCGAAAGCCTTTGAGATGTCAAGAGCAACTGCTTGTGTTTCACTGAACTTTTCCATCTTTTCCATTGAATAACATAATCCAGAATATCACTAGTGAATCGACACTGGTGGAATCCATACTGGTGATCATTGATCAGACTGAAGGTTTCTAGATAGTTTAAGAGTTGGCGGTTAATTGATTTCTCCATTACTTTAGAAAGAGTAGAAGTAATTGGATGGGAGGGATTTTTCACCCTTTTTAGGAACTTGCTGGATATGAGCAAATTTCCAAGCAGAAGG
This sequence comes from Mastigoproctus giganteus, assembly GCF_048544385.1. NCBI lineage: Eukaryota > Metazoa > Arthropoda > Arachnida > Uropygi > Thelyphonidae > Mastigoproctus > Mastigoproctus giganteus. Next base: position 59,836,393 of record NC_143580.1, read on the forward strand.
AAAAATACCTTTGGAATAAGAAAGTGAAAAAAGGCGGCAAAGAATAGGAGTAAGTTCAGGAGCACAGGTTTTGAGAACAAATGGAGAAATTCCATCAGGTCCTGGAGCTTTCTTAGCATCAAGATTCATCAAAATCCTTCTGACATCCCTTTGACGGAAAACTACAGGAGGCATTGAATGGAGCGTGCTGGGAATGATGGGAGGTGTTTTACCAAGATGAATTATACATGAGTTGGAAGAAAAATGATGCTAGCAGGTCAGCTTTATCCTTGGTTGAAGTGATAAGAGAACCGTCTGGTTTTGACAGAGGTGGGAGTAGAGAAGAGAAAAGTTGCAGCCAAAAGCTTTGACAAGAAACCAGAATGCTTGGCTACCATTGGGGCAAGAAACAAGTTTTTTACTCTTATCTTGTTCAAAATCTAGTTTGAACTCATTATTAACTGCTTTAAAATTGTTCCGAGCTGTAGTGTAGGCAGAAAATGAAACCAAAGAATTGGAAACAAACCAGTTACAATATGCAACGTTCTTCTCTTGAACAGTGTTAGCATATTTATTGGAAAACCCAAGGTTTGGAAAAATGATGAGATTTTAAGGTGAAGTGTGGAATAAAGGATTCCATTCCTACAAGAATAATTTCACTGACATGATCTGAGCAAATGTTGACATCAGAAGTTTTGAAACAGTAGTCCGATCAAGGAAAACAAGAAAAGAAATCTCGCAGGTCATCCCATTTTGCATTCTTGTAATCTCAAACAAGACAAGGTTGTGAATAGCCACGAGATAAAGGTTCCATTAAAGAAGAGACAATCACCAAGTTGTGACTGAGGTGCCTAAACAACCACTCACTTTGACCGTGTACTTAGAAGGGTTGTTTGTGAGAAAATGATCAAGCGTTGGCTGTATGATTACGATTGTCCAGTATTCTGGTAAGTAAATGAATAATCTGTGTGAGGCCATTAGTAATTGCAAAAGGCTCAGCATCTCGACCAGCTGGAGTTGTGAACATTAAAATCACCAAGGAAAATTACCTTACCGTTAGGAAAGTTGCACTGGAGAAAGTCAAATTGCAAAGAGAGGAAGTCAAACAATTCCAAGTGATTAGTGGAGTTGGGAGAACAGTAGAGACAAAAGATGAATATGGCAGAATGAGTAGAGAGATTTTAAGCCAGAGAAGGTCAAAGAGAGGAGATTCCAAATTACCAAGTCTCTGACAGGGTATATTGGAACCGACATATGCACAGGTCCCGCATTTGAGGCGAAAGGAATCGTACAGCAAATAATTTGGGCAACTGAGATGAGCAGTGTCAGAAAAAGTATATGAGGTTTGGCAGACTGTAAGTGGAAATGGACATAATTGAGATTAGAACTGAGACCACATATATTTGTGAAATGAACTAAGAAGTTTTTAGGAGGGTTAGACATTTTCGCAGAAAAGTTTGCTCTGTTAGTTTGACAATTCATGTTGTATTCAATAGGACATGCTGTATGACGTAATGAAATTTTTGGATATTGCTTACACATGGCAATAATATACCCAGATCTTTACATAACGTGGCCTCAACAATGCCCCCCCCTCTTCTATTTACCTTCCAATTTAAACTTCTCCTAATAATATAATTAAAAACATATGTATTTAATAGTTTCCCCCCTTATCTTTTTAATTCTGTTAACACAGTGTCTCCAGTAGTCTCTCATGTGTAACAATCTGCTTCACGCAAAAAGTATGTAAATCTTCATGCCAACAAGGTTGGGAAGAAATAATTAATGTAAACTTAACATTTAAATATCTAAATTATTCTTATAATTAAGCAACACCTTATTGTAACCCACCCAAAAAATTTTATAGCATTTGATAACTTAACTCAGTAACAAAATTTATAACATTTAAATAACATATAAGAGTGCTGTGTTATTTCTAAATAAAAGGATGGTTTATCTCAGGCTTGTAGAGTTCAGTGGTAGGAAATAAAAGTTTATAATGCCGGGAGAGATTAAAATTTCATAAAGCATTAACTTTCTAGAAGCATTTTCAAAAATAGGACCAATAAGTATAACAAACATAAATGCTTCTTTTTCACAGCACTGCAGATACCCAAGAAGATCATTTCACAGACACATTCTCCACATTTCAGAAAATTAGGAAATTACCAAGGTTAGCAAAAGTCAGAAAACGTGTATATTTTTGATCAAATATTAGGGAAAATCATGATTTTTGGTGCAGTATCAGAGAAAATAATGAAATTTAATTTTTAAGTTATGGCATTAAAATGTCTGAAAAAGTGATGAGCATCTGCTTGTTTTAACAGTGTTTTCATCATCATCATCAGCCATTTTCAATCCACTGCAGGATGAAGGCCTCTCCAGCAACTTTCCAGTTCTTTCTGCTTTGAGCACTGGCCATCCATTTACTACTCAAAAACTCATGAATTTCATCTATCCATCTCCGCCTTTGTCTTCCAGGTTTTCTTCTAGCTCCTCTTGGGTACCATTCTGTTATTTTCTTAGTCCATCTGTCATCATGTCTTCGAGCTATGTGTCCTGCCCAAGACCATTTTAGTTCTTTATTCTTAATAAAACAGTGTTTTATTAAGAATAATTATAAATAGAAATGTAATTGAAGTATTAAAAGATGTATTATTGTAATTTTTGTTGGATTTTAGGTGCATCATTGACTTACCTATTGCACTATTGTGTATTATCAGTACAGATGCATATTTAAAGGGCAATTTGAATGTTGTGCAGGCTAAAAAACCCAGAATGTCTTAAAGGGAAGACATTTGTGCCCCAACAGGATTAGTTTGAGGCACAAATTGTATATGTGTATAAAGCTTTAAAAAAGTTACGTAAATTAATGCTTATGACACATTTACTTTTCCTTGGTTGACGCGACACTGATATAAATTTAAATTGAGAAAAGATGGTTGAAGAACAGATGTATGTAAATTTGCATTTCAGCCAAAGCCATTAATTGTTGGAATAAACTGTCATCTGGCATTGCGGAAGTGGGTAGTTTGACTAAATTTTAGGAAGATTTGGAGAAAATATTAGTAATAATTTTTTGGCCGGTGCTGTTTAAGCTTTTCTTGCATGCATAATGTTGATAATACTAATATATGAGCTAATGTTTTTTAATGGGCGAGAACAAGCGTACCAAGTTATATTTTGAGAAGGAACCCTCGAGTGAAAGCTAATTCTTCATGTACAGTGATAAAATTAAATGTAATAGTAAATGATTTAATGCATTTACTTTTGCTCCTGGCACAATTTTATTGCAGTGATAACTTTCGTTTTGATCTGTAACAGCATTTGGTTGTAAAAAGACATGGTAATATGCCATCATGAAAGTAATTTTAGCTGACATTTATTGATTATGATATTGATGAAATTACTTATGAATTATAAAAGCACAGTTAACCTTTGGCTTTATTTTTGTGTTAGACAGACCAGACCAGACTAAGCTCAATCATTATATTGACTGTCTCAATGTTTTTATAAGTTATATAAGCCCTTTTATGAATATATGTTAAATCAGTAAAACATCCCTTTATAAAATGTTGGCTTATATATTTTTTTTTCTGCTTTGAAATTTTCATTTTGTTGTTTTGCTGTGTTATCAGTATATTATACACTGTGCTACCACTTTATTAGGTACAGAACAGACTAAGCTCAATCTTAATGACTCCTGGCACAATTTTATTGCAGTGCACACAAATAGTTTGTCCCACGATGTTGCAAGTCACATGACCATAGTTGTGGATATAAATGCAGCAGAACAACCTTTCTAGTATCAGTTAAGCGTATAAACCATAGCAAGAACGTGGCATGGTAGTAGGTGCAAGATGTGCTGGACAAAGCATCTCTGAAATGGCAGTTCTCCTGTTGTTGTTCTCCATAAAATGTTGGCTTATATATTTTTTTTCTGCTTTGAAATTTTCATTTTGTTGTTTTGCTGTGTTATCAGTATATTATACACTGTGCTACCACTTTATTAGTTACAGACCAGACTAAGCTCAATCTTAATGACTCCTGGCACAATTTTATTGCAGTGCACACAAATAGTTTGTCTCACAATGTTGCAAGTCACATGACCACAGTTGTGGATATAAATGCAGCAGAACAACCTTTCTAGTATCAGTTAAGCATATAAACCATAGCAAGAACGTGGCATGGTAATAGGTGCAAGATGTGCTGGACAAAGCCTCTCTGAAATGGCAGTTCTCCTGAACTTTTTCCACAGTTTCAAGGATGTGTCAAGACTGGTGCAATGAACAGAAAACATTCTCTCAACGGCACTCCTGTGGAAGAAAATAGCTTGTTGATGAGAGAGGTCAGAGGAGGATGGCTAGAATTGTGCAAGCAAACAGACAGGCCACAATGTCACACATCACGTCAGAATACAACCTTGGTGCGCAGAACAAAATATTGCAATGGACCACTAGTCGCACTTTGTCGCGAATGGTCTACAACAGTCGATGGCCACATTGCATACCTTTGTTATGAATGAAGAGCAAGAGAGCATACCTCCTGTGGGCACAGCAACACCAGCACTGGACTATTGAGGATTGAAAAACAGTTGCTTGGTCTGACGAGTCAAAGTTCCTGGTACAGCATGTTGATGGAAGGCTCAGAATTTGGCGAAAACATGGATCCATGGCCCCGTCATGTCTGACGACTACTGTGCAAGGTGGTGGGGCAGTGTTATGGTGTGAGGAATGTTTTCTTGGCACACATTGGGTCCATTGATACCCATAGATTCACGTTTGAATGCCACATTGTACCTAAATATCGTTGCTGACCAAGTGCATCCGTTCATGTTGACAGTTTATCCTCAGTCAGATGGTTACTTCCAACAGGATAATGCACTGGTGCACAAAGCCCAAATCACTATGGAATGGTTCCAGGAACATGACAATGACTTTTCTTTGCTGCAGTGGTCTGCAGATCTCAATCCTATTGAACATCTTTGGGATGAGCTGGAAGGGGTTGTTCGCTGCAGGCTACACCTCCATTGAATCTCAAGGAACTGCATGGTACTCCATTCCTGCACAATGTTTTCAGCATCTTGTTCAATCCATGCCTAGACGAATTCAGGCTGTTTTGAAGGCTAAAGGAGGCTCAACACGCTACTAGGTAGGTGTACCTAATAAAGTGGCAGCACAGTGTATATTTGAATGGTAAACATTAAAGTGTTTTACATATACAGGGTATATCACAACTTCATCACTTCAGAAGGTGATTCTTGAAGTCATTCCAAGTGAATATTGCATCAAGAAGGATTCAATTCTCAACAGTTACTGAGCTATGGGTATTTGAAATGTAGCTTGTGTACAAATTCAGAGAGCAAGCATTTTCATAAATTACTTCTGTGTTGTGACAGAGTTAATTTATGAAAATGTCATTTACATTTTCCACTTAAAAATAGGCAGATACAAATTTTGCACATAGATTTTGTAACAGTAATGGCAACCTTTGAGGATATTAGTGATGAATCCCACAGTGAAGAATTCCTGATCAGGGAATGTTTATTAAGGTTACCAATGTCACCAAATGGCTCACTCCCAAGTCTGTAATTGACAGCTGCACAACCAATCCAATGGGATGTGGACACTAAGGAAAACATTATTGAAATGATGCAGCACAGTCCCTAAATTAGTATTTGAAGAAATTCTACCCACTTCAGTGTTCCACACAACAGTCAAGAGAACATTAAACAGTGAAGGATTGTACTTGTACCATACTAGCAAATTCAAGATCTTGAACATGCAGAAGTTTTTGCCATTGGTTAAATGCACATACCCTATTTGCATCTCTACGCTTTGTTCACTGAGGTCATGCAGTGTTACTTGCAATGGAATCAACAGTGCCAGAAACTTAAACTTTTGTGAAAATCCACTTGTATTAGTGAAAAGTAACTTCTAAATACTTTTATTCTGTAAATGTGTGTGGTGTCCTTGATGACTAGCTGTTTTGACCATATATCTTCCCATAAATGTCTGAAAGATGACATATGTCAGATTTTTGCAAAATGAACTGCAGGTCCTCTTAGAGAACATTCTTTGCAAATATAATTACAGATGTGCTACCAGCATAACAGAGTACTATTTCATTTCAGTAGGAACATGAGGTATAATCTGAATGAAAGGTTTCCTGGTTTTTGGATCCGGTGTGGTGATATGCTGAAATGGCATTTATCTGATCTCGATCCCTTAGATTACCATATATGGGATCACATGAAAAATATGATGTATAAATGCAAGATGAATGTAGAAGATGAACTACTTCAGTGATTTTTTGATGTCACAAAACATTAATAATGCTCTGGTTCTTCATAAGGTTACACATTGCTGGTCAAATGAACCAGCTGTGCATCCAATCTGCTGGTGGACTTTTTGAACAATTACTTTGTTAAACTACATAAACCATAAATATATAATATAACTTTTTTCCAGTGTTTTGTGTGGATTATACAATGTAATGTAATCTTTTTTTTTTTTTCAATAAAAACTGTTTTTCCAATACCAAGCTCTTTCAAGTCAAGCTAAATTTCAAATACCCATCGCCCATTAAGAATTGGACCGTGTTGATATTACATTTTTCTCTCAGAATTATCTCAGGAACCACCTTCTGAAGTTATGACAAAGTTGTAGGACAACCTATATAATCATCAAGAATTCCAAAGTTTTATGACTTTTTAGTTTTTCCACTTAAATAATTTTTAAATTAAGGATTTCAGTTTATTTAATTTCCGTTGCTTCCAGTTATTTAACTTCTGTTGCTTCAAAAAATAAATAAGAATTAGCAAACATATACATGGTATAAATAAACTTTTACTAGGTATGTCTGCTTCTTATTTATTATTTTCATTATTTATTGCCATTGAAAACCCTGTAGCCATTTTAAAAATTCAAACAGCCATAGCTGTATAATCATTCAGAATGGAACGCATGGTTATATAAACTTTTTTAATTATTTTCAGGTCCTGAATCAATTTGGAAGTATAGCTTACATCAGGGATTGGCAACCTGCGGCTTGCGAGCTGCATGCTGCTCTTTGAACATGTAATCGCAGCTCTTTAACTTTTAGCTCACGTGTGCAACAAGTGCAGCAGGAACAAAATAAACTACGTATATTAAAAATTAATCAAGAAACCGTCTGAACAATGCAAGTCTCTCAGCATGTTTAAAGATGAAAATTACGGCACATTCGCCTGATTTTGAGAGATGCATGCAAGAAGTTTGGCAGCAAAAGTCACAATAATTCGTACCTAATTGGATGTCTGTCGTATCGTATTTTTTTCAGTATTAATAAATAATATTTCAAAAAATATATATTTTTTTAATAAAATACCTTCCCACTCTATTCCATTACTTGTCCTCCCAGCTTGAGCTGAGGTGCGGCTCTTTGGATTCTGTTTTTTTTTGTTTGTTTTTAATTAGATCAAAAATGGCTCTTCACTCAAAAAAGGTTGCTGACCCCAGGGCTACATGTTATGAAACACTGCTTATTTATCATAGATTATGTTGAGGGTTTAATGTCAAACAACGTTAACTACACAATTGCATTTTTTTAAAATCAACTTTAGTTTTACTTTATACAAATAACAATGCATATCATGTCAGCGAACTGTATCTCTCTAGTACTTGACAAGTTAGCTTGGGCTGTAAGTACCAAGAAAATGTCAAATGACTCTTTCTTGGTTAATTATAAAAACGTTACCTATAAAATGATTTTATAGTTAACGTTGTTTGACACTAAACCCTCAATGTGTGAATAATAATTACGAGTCACATTTAGTTATGGGACATATTGCAGAATGATGCCTTTAGCAAAAAAGATAAGCAAGAAAGGTTGATTTTTTTTTTTTTTTTTTTTTCCCCTTCCAAACATGTAATTGCAGTTTGATTCTGAATTGTAATATCTATTCTTCATTGATTATTCATAATATTTAATTCATAATCCATCTGTCTGTCTGTCTGTCTGTCTGCATGCGTGCAAGGCGAAACAACTTTCGCACATACACAGCTCTTGTTCAGTCAACAGAAACAATGTAGGCTCTCTCTCCAAAGACACATTAAGATGATCAGCACTTCATGCACAATGAATTTTCTCTCCTTTTCTTTCCACATTCAAATCCATAACAGCTGTTATTGGTCTGCCACTTTGAGGTTCATCTTGATGTCATTAAAGTGCTTCCAAGGTTGTGAATGCCTAAAAATGACATGGGCATGATTGTAGGGTGGTGCTGTTCTAGTATTGTACTTATGATGGTGATTAATGTCCCTTGTGACATATGGTGAAACATACTTTCTAGCATTATCCTGCAGCAGAACTCACTACTTAATAAGTTTATGTGATACTGGTGTCCCTTAATGTACCCAGTCTACTGAATAGACTCTGCTGTCTCCTCTTAATTTTTTTGCAACTTAACATAGTATTCAGTCACACTCTTTTTGCTTTAATGCAAATAAGAAGTGCTGTTTGCATCTACCATATCAAACCATTCTCTACTTTATAGAATTGTATACACAGTAAGTTTAATGGTTTCTTCTACATTATTAAACCAGGATTACTGCCACATTACATGCCTACTGCAACCTTAGTGTGACCAGTCTCAGAACTTGGGGTCTACACCTTCTCCCTTGTAAATTGTACAATCTGTCCAAACAGTATCAGATGTTAGCTTAAGCAAGTATTAGTAGTGGCAAACAATGCAAGAAAGCATGCTTATAAAGCATCAGCCAAAAAAAATAAATAAATAAAAACAACCTTCCCACATCACCTCTCCATCCCTCCAATAATTTGTCTAGTTCCTTGAATGTGTTCTCAAACTAGCCACTTCCACAACAGCAGATGGAAGTTTGTTCCAACATTCAACCACCCACTGCTTGAATTTATGTTTACTACTTAGTGTGAGCAAGAGGAAGAGTGCCATCAGCATTGAGCTTATTCAGTCCATTTGAGTTGATAAAAAAAATAAAGAAAAGAAAAGAAGAGGGTCAAACAACAAGTACCATCAGGCCAGCCATTAAAAACTTAGTGGGACTTTTCTTTGCCCTTCACTGCAGTATAATAAGTTTGCAGTATGTCACTTGTTTGGAGAGGTCTGGTTCAAATTGCATTTTAAACTGAAGGGATTCTTAAAGCTTCAACCAGCACTGTAGTTGATCTCAGGCAGATGGAGTGGGTTTTTCCTGCATAAGTTATTTTGTGTTAAAACTGTTCCATTTGTTTTCTGAAAAACTGTGCTCATTGATATGTGAACACACTTGTACAGACATAATGCATGACAAAAAGAGATTAGGGATAATATAACAAGAACCAGCATACTATGGCCAAAATAGTCATTATACCAAAAAAACCCCAACCAACTTTTTTGTTCTACATTCCATATAAAGAATTTTGTTCTAAATGCTTCCTAGATTGTAGGCTTATCCACAAACAGATCAGTTTCCCCACATATATATATTTAAAGATGTGTTAATAAATTTTGTGTAAGTAATGTGTTCCAAATTTTTTATTCATAAAGCAACCATTGTTCCTCAAGAATCTTGCTACAATGTTGATCTGTTTTCTTAATTATGCTAAGTGTGCCCTTTGCATTAGTGAACAGTCTTTTTAGTAGTCTTAAATCTAACATTTTCCTTCTTTGATTGAAATGTATAATTCCTTATTCTAAGCACCATTGTTCATAATGCACAAAATATTGAAATTTATATCTAAAACATGTTTAGCAGTTTATTTTTATACCCTTTCTGGTTAATTTATGAAAATTAGTTTTTTCAGTGACCAAACAATGCTACCATATTGTAATATTGGTAAAATGTTTATTATAAATGGTGCATTGTTAAAATCAGTAAGTACAGTCTTCAGTAAGCCTGTTTTCCTAGCTGCCATAGTAATATTTGGTCTTTATATGAAGACTTGATAAAAAGATTGAATATAAATTCCTAAATCACATATCTTTTATATTATCTTTATTTTATTACCCATTAATTGGTAAATTAACTGAATTTTATTCTTTTTATGAGATTCAATATATATCACTTAATAACAACACATGGTAGATATCTTTATTAAGATTATTTCTTCCTGCCATTCATTAATTAAATCAGTATTCCTCCAAAGTAGCAAGCAATATGCAGTGTTTATAATTAATGTTTGCAATTTAGGATTGTTAGCATTTGATATTAAACTGTATAGCCAAATTATAAACACTATATATATATATGTGAGGAGGGTACTACCAGCTTCCCAAGTGTTGTTGCAATATCATTTATAAAGTAGCCAGATCCAAAACAGGATGCCAAAGATACTTCCTTTTCTCTTTTTATAAAGAGTTTATAAAAAGAGAAATTCAATTGGCACAATTGGAGCTGAGAATTGTCCTGCACATGAGGAGTATCAGCCGGAACTGAAACATGAGTTGCTTTGATTATATCAAAATAGATTACATTAAAATGGAAACAATGGTGTACTGCTTGTCTGATATCTAGATCAAAGGCCATAAAGTTCATCACAGTGGATATCCTTTCCCCCCCCCCCCAATCAATGGTGAGGGTGATATAAAATACTCTTAAAAACTTAAATTTGTGTATTTACAATGTGTTCAGGTGTCTAGGTTATTTAATTATGTTATAATTTATTGCATTACATCAGGTTTTAGGCTAATTAGAATATAAAAAAATATTTATGTTATTTACAGGTTTGTTTCTTTTTAGCTTTTACCACTGCCAGATTCATGGCCTGTGTCACCTGATATAGTAGAAGAGGAATACAGCTTGGGACGAGTAAGTTGTATTTTAAAAATATAAAAAATTAACAGTTTCTTCATTTTGAGTACTTAAATATGGAACTTGACATAGACAAACTACAAGAAATAATATATCAATGGATATCAACATTTACAAAAAAAATAATATAAAAGAATGAAAGGTATACAATCACAATATAAATAATACAAGGGAGAATCAGTAAGCAGGATATAAAGTAAATTAGAATTAAAAAAAAGAAAGCAGGAAATTGACCTGAACATAGCATGCATGATTCATAGCTGGTGAGAGTCCTTTTTAGCATCTCATATCCCTCCACCTCTTAGTGACAGGTGTTCCAATTGCAATTTCTGTGTAGTGCATTTTTGATCAAAATTCAGTTACCAGAGACCCATCGCAGGCATTGTGAAAGTAACACTATGTAAAGGAGCTAGGTGTGTGTGTGTGTGTGTGTGTGTGTGTGTGTGTGTGTGTGTGTGTGTGTGTGTGTGTGTGTGTGTGTGTGTGTTTGCAAAAAAGAACTGAACCTCCCAAAAACTTCCTAATTTATTTTACAAATATATATGGTCTTAGTTGATGTCCATTTGCTTTGGTCACCACTCATCTTATTTGCTCTGTGATTTCCATTTTAAAAGTGGTACTTGTGTATATATCTACTCTGATGTTCCTTGCCAGAGACTTTCTAATCTAGAATATCCTCTTTTTTGATTTCTTTGACTTAAAATCTCTTTACCCCATTGTGTAAACTCATTTTTTGCCTCTATCATTCTCCCAACTCTACTGATCAATCAGGACATTTTCACTTTAATTTTTGAAGCTCTCCTTACTCCAATAAAACTTTCATAACATAGAAGTAAATTTTCTTGATGATTTCAATGTTCACAATTCCATCTGGCTTCAATTTTTTTATACTTTGTCTGGAAGAGGTGCTGAAGCTTTTGCCATTACTAAAGACTGCATGTAATATATTCATTTACCTACTAGAATATGACATTATCCCAACCACAAATGTAACACACTTGATTTTTTTCTCATCAGCAACAGTGAACTCGATGATAATGGAGTGGTTTTGCCACTTGTCACTCATTTATAGAAGTCTAGATTAGAGTCCTATCGTAGATTGGAGGAAGTCTAAAGACTTCTTCTGTTGGGGTAAACACAACCCCTCCACCAATATTAGGCAGAGTGATTGGAGTTTAATTTTTCGGTCTGCATAGCATGCAAATCGGTGTGTGCATACACGCTTCTACAGATATAATACATAGTGGCACAATATGGCCTAAGTTGCTGATGCAACTAAATACTGATGATAATTTAAAGTACACAGTTAGTATAGTTGCCCTTTAGATATTTAAGATTAGAGCTTAGTTAAGGTTTTGTCAATGGTGCCTCTGTCCCATGGCCCTTTTTGGCCTTGTGTCATTGGATTTTATGAGAATGTGAAACTTGATGATCTGCATGGTTGTTCTGTTGGTTGGACTACTGTTTTAAACCTTCTGATCCTGATATTTTCTCAAATCATGACAGTGAAATTATTTTTATATAGATGAAGTTCCTCCTTTCTCATTCCATCCTGAACTTCCACTCTTTATCTAAATCATGGCTTTTTCCAGTAAATGTGTTAAGGCTGTTGAAAGCAAGTATAGCAGTTCTGCCTATTGTCACTCATTTGGAGAAGTCTGAATTCAAACCAAATATATGAGTGTAGGAATTCTTAAATGCGTTTTCATTTGAGGCATTAGTTAGCTGCTCTCAGGCAAAGGGAGATTCAGGTTTCTCTTTTGTGAGTTATTTCCAGTTTTTCAGCCTATGAACACACACACACACACGCGCGCACTTTTCTAGATATAATATAAACACAACTCAGTGCTTGTTATGGGCTAATATGCTGTATAAATAATACCAACAGCTGATTCTGTTCGAAGTAAGAATATAGCATATTATATCTACACTGGTGTGCAAAACTTAAGGACCAGTCAGGTTTTCACTTTTCACCTGTAACTTCTCATAGGAGTCACCTGGATATCAGAAAAGCATACCAAACTATGTGAGATACACAAATGAAGGAAACAACACCAACACAACAACGGAAACAAAATGGTACAGAGGGACTTTATTCAAAAATGGCAACATAGCACTGGCTACCATGATACATATGCATCACTGCCAAAGATGGAACAAGGGAAGAGGTGGTCCTCAGTAGGAGATATGGCCACCCCTAATGTCGATGCAGGCTTTGCACTGCCTATCCATACTTAGAACAACGTTGTTGATAAGTTCTTTCCCTCCATAGCCACGTGGGCAGGAGCAGCAGTGTGTAGCACATGCTTCTTGATTAGACCGGGGTTTGAGCCCGTGACCACCAAATACGGAGGATGCAGAAAGGTCAGGGAATGACCACCGCATATCCCTGGAGCAATATGGCCTTAGTTGCTAATGCTCCTAAAAACCAAATAACAAACAAACAAACGTAAGTTCTTGCGGTAACATCGTCCATTCCTCTGTGAGTGCCATCTTCAGCTGGTGAACATTTTCTGGTGGGTGTGGATATTCCGCTGGTGTCTCCCCAGAGCGTCCCATATATGTTCGATGGGATTTAGATAGGAGGAAACAGGCAGGCCATTCCATATGAACAATGTCCTCACTTTCCAAAAGCATATCAACAGCTGCAGTGCGATAGGGTGTGGCATTATCATCCATAAACACGAACTTGGGGCCAATGGCACCTCAGAACAGATGCACATGGGAAGGATTACCTCAGTACAGTAGCGTGCACCAGTTACAGTACCGCCTTCCAGTATCTGGAATTGTGTACATCCATCCAAGATAATGCCTTCCCAGACAAGAACACCTTAACTGCCATATCGATCCCTTTCAGTCATGTTTGCGGGGTGATGCAGTGTGCCAACCTCTCACCAGATTAGCTAACGTCCAGAATCGCTGCTGAGACTGAATCTACTCTCATCAGTAAAGAGTACCTTATCCCATTGTGCTGCTGTCCAGTCCTTGTGTTCGATGCACTACTGTAAACAGTGTCTTCTATGGCAGGTGTTAAAGGGACACTGCGGACTGGCCGTTGGGCAAACAGCTCACCTTTGTGGAGTCACCTGGCCACAGTAAACCGCGATATCCTGTGTTCTGTGCAGCTGGTTTGCAATGGATCCCACTGTCTGGTGTCAGTCCCTCTTGGCCTGTAGGAGTATATAGCGGTCATCATTGGGCGCTGCTTTTTGTGGGCGACCACTACTGGTCCTTCAAACAGCTGTACCTGTCTTTCTGAAGGCTAATCACACGTGTGAGACAATGCTATGGGCGATACTGAACTCTGCAGCCACACTCCTTGCACTTCGACCTTCCTCAAGCTTCCCAATTATTTGACCCTGGGTAAAGTCATCCAGATGTTGTCTTTAGCACTGTATGAAACCAATTGAACGTCTGTAACAATCGTGCTCGCCATTCGGTAATTTGCACATAACTGCTGCTTTTATTTGTTTATGTGAGTCCTCTCATCACGATTCAAATTTTTGCATGTGCACCAACTTTCTACTGAATTGCCACAGGCTGTTTCGTTTGATTTTGTGGTCCTAACCATTAGAAATAGTTTTGGTCCTTAAGTTTTGCACACCAGTGTAGCTTGTATTTTTATCTCCAGCTTTATTTTCTGCTTACAACAGTTGTGAACAAATTGTTAATTAATCTGAAGTCAGTTTTGAAAAGGATAAGAGAAAAACTTTCTTCTTCTCTTAATGATAATTGAGCCTTCTGGCATCTTGCTAAAACTGTTGGCTTCAACTTCTTTCCATCAATATTTCCAACTATGTTAAATCCTAATGGTTATGTTGCATCTAAAGATAAAGCTGACATATTAGCAAGTTACTTTTCCCTTAACTCTTGCATGATGATTTCTGTAATTCTGCACCTACTATACCAAATATATTTTGTTCAATGCCACCCTTTTCTTTCTGACAGAGGTATTAAAAGAATCCTGAACAGTTTTGGTACCAGTAGGTGTTCTCTGGCTCCTGATAGTTTCTTCACTTGTTCTCAAAACCTATGCTCCATGGTTAACTCCTGTTTTGTCTATCTTTTTTTGAACTCTCTTATTCTACTATTGTTTTTCTTTCTGTGTGGAAATTTATTCATATCCACCCATTTCTTAAAAATTGTGAGAAATTTTTTTCCAGTCATTGCGCCATGGATAAATTCATCACCCATCAGTGCTTGTTATCATATGAAATTTTCTATATAATTAACAATTGCCAGTATGGATTCTGTTAATGTTGATTTGCTGGTGTAATCGCTGCTTATGTTCCTAATATCCGGATGAATTCATCCAGAGATTGGGAACTAAAGCATTCGGTCTTAAGATTTCTAAGACTTTCAGTCGTGTTTGGCATGAAGGTCTTCTAAACAAGCTTTTCATCTACTGGCTGCCTTCTGTTTTTCTCTCAGCTAGCTGTTCTTTGTGTGTGTGATTTCCCTCGGACTTTCAACTAGTGCTGCATTTCACCAAAGTTCTCTTCTCCCTCTCACTATTTTCCTCATTTATATTAATGCCCTTCCACTGACTCAAAATACTATCCATAGTTTTGCTGATGATACTACACCTCAATCCACCTACCAGTTTGACAAACCTTGTTCTGCAAAAACAGCTGTAGCTTCTCGAATATTCACAGCTAGTTCCTTAAGTGCTGATCTTCAAGTCTTTCATTTTCTCCAATGAAAACTTATCCCTACCATAACAAAGCTTAATTTATTGAAACTTACCTCCTCCTTCACTCAAATCGTGAGTGACAAAATTAAAACTTAGTGTACTTAGGAAAAATTAGTGCACTTTTTTCTTTGTTCTGTTGGAGATGAAACTGGCTATGGGGAAGGGGGAGAACCAAGAGTCCTAATTTTGAACTTTCATTACATTACATTGTCTGTTGATTCAGTGTACTTGGGAAAGAAGGCTTGATTTTTTGTTAAGGGCAAACTTTAGCTCCCATGATATATGTGCATATTAGAAATTTTAATTGTTTTAACTGACTTATGGATGATGGTTAGATCAGGTAGTTTCACTTTAAGAACATGGCTTGTGAATTCTGAAACTGCTCAGTAGCCATAGCTTCATATATTAATTTATAGCTGGAATTTAATTCCATTAATGTTGTAGAATTGATTTGAGAGCCATGTGAATGCTAACTGAATTCATTGGCTGAATAAGTTGTATGAAGACTGGATCAATGATAATAACCTCTAGTATTTGCCGTTGTTGTAGATCCAAATTTCACTTGTGCTTCCAGTGTAGCACACATTGCAGTTCTGTTGAGATTAATTAGATATATGAATGCTATAAGTTTCTTTATAACTATTGATATAAACTATAGATATGTTACAACTTGGAAACTTTAAGCATGTGCTAATAATTACCTTTGTGATGAAAAAACTTAGCTAACTTCAATTTTTTTCTAAAATTAAGTCCCGCGTTTCTTACAGAAAAGTATCTTCTGCTCCCATGCCCATCTTTAGTAATATGCTGGTTTTTAGACAAGATTACATATCTTTACTGGGATAACACTGATTTCTAATCATTCTTGCCATTAGTATATCAGCAATACTGCTTTATTTTTCTCATAAGCAGCTACTGACTTTATGCTAATTTACCCTACTATGGAATATTTTTCCCACATCATGGGTGGTGCCACCAAAACTCTAAACTCTTCAGGTAATCAGGCACTCTTTATGTAATCAGTGTGGTCGGTTGAATTACTGATTCCTCACTTACTAACTTGCTGAACTCCCTATCACACAATATTGAATTTCTAGTTGTATGCTTTTTCTACTGAATATTTCCATGAGCACTAATCTGAATTAATACCTGTAATCCTATCTCTTTCTTCAAAATATGTACCCGAAGTAGTCAGCATCCAAAATTCAACTCCAAATTCTTGAAACTAATATTTCTTCATCCTCAGTTATCCTATCTACTTTCTTTGGAAGAAGGTTCCTTCAAATGTATTTCTTTACCCCCCCCCCCCTGAAAAACTTTCCCAATCATTCATTAATCCTGTCACTAGAAAGTGAGCATCCAGTTACACCTTAAACTCTGCCACAGTTTTGCCTCGGCCACCTTGTAAAGTATACTTCAAAATATTTTTCGTATTTGTGTTCCAGTTTGCCCATCAGCCAAGAATAAAGGTTCTTGCATTCACTTAACTCATTTCTTTCTTTTACACTTCAGTCAGGAGCTTTCTCCCACCAGAGTGTCTAGTTGCCAAGTTTTGCAGTACATGCCTTGTAGGCTATTACTTGTAGGATGGCCGACCGGGCTAGCCGGGTGGGTAAAGTGCCTGCCTGGCAACCCAAAGGTTGCGGGCTCGATTCCCGCCTCGGGCTTGGATTAAAATACTGCAAAAACCTTGGGAGGTGCATTATGGCCACAGAAGCCTATGCGCCAACAACTACCCAAAAAAAAAAAAAAAAAACTTGTAGGATGACCCATTTAGTGATGACCTTATGAGCCATCACTAAATGGATCACCCTTTTTTGAATCCTTTCTAGAAATTCTGTGGCCTTTTTAGGTGCAGCCTTCAGACCTGAATATGATATTCCAAGTTCAGACCCATTGTTATCTTATAACAGGACTAATTAACTCTTTCTTCAAAGTACTCCTGGATTTCTATTCACCAAGTGCAAAATCAAATGTTTAACAGAGTTAAAACCTTAGAATTATCCAGACCATATTTGTACTTGGTCCAAGTCATTTTAAATTAGCATTACCTGACTCTGGCTATTAACCACTCTCCAAAAAACCTTCAGATCACCAGCAAACTTTGAGAACTTTCCTTGTACTTGATTTTGAATAGGCTGAGAATAGAAAACTTGCTTCTTGTCCAAGTGGTAATCAAGCTATCTGGTCTCTTACCAAAGCTGTGGTTGCAACTTATGTCCATCTATACCTCCACTTCTGTTACAAATATGATTTATACAAAATTATTTCAAATTATTATTTGGCACATTGAGCCTCCTATTCTATAAAAAAGAATTATTTAATTCAAAGTTTGGATAATTCAAAATAATTTTGATGCCCCTTCAGCTTTGAATTATCCAAGCTCAACTCTACTTAGTATATCAGCCATACAGTGCAAGAAACAAAACCCATTGTTCAAAATAGGCAGCCACAGGGCACCCTGGTTGACTAAAAATGCCATTGACTTTGAGCAGTATTGAATTTGAATCTTGGTTGGCCTTTGAGCATTTCCGTGCCCTTAGATCTTAGTTTGTTCTGATTTTCTACCTGAGTTTCTGGTAACCCATTAAACTTGGGGCCAGTTAGTGTTTGTTTTTTAACTTGGTGTTGAACTATTCTACTGACTTTGTTTTTGAGATGATTCATCATACGTTATAGCTTAACAGTTTCCTGTTGGAGCTGTGCTTTTTGAAGAAGTTGTAAACAGGTGGATCTTTGCTCCCAGACCTCTGATCAAGGGACAGAAAATTTCTAAGGAATCTAGATTAAGAGAAATTGCATCAGATGTCACTGATGAAGAAAGAGAAATTAGAAGTCAAGCAGATTCTGTGGACATTCCTAGTATTAATCCATTTGAAGGAGGAGGACTGAAAACTACTCCTGTAAAGAAAATAGTTAGATTTAAACAAGAAGAGTGCAAGAGAATTCACAGCATTCTCTGCTTATGTCTCTGGTCAGTCAAGGAGATAAGGAAATTCAAAGTTCTGTTTCTAATCTAGGCTGCCATTATGAGGTGTCATTCAAGTGGGAGAAAATGTTAAGACAGTATATGCATGATGCTAAGAAATGAAGACTTGGAGATCAAGGAGAGTCATTGTGTGTGAAATCACCCAATGTTGAGGACATAATAGTAGCAAGAACAGAAGTTTTGGAATGTATTAACAGTGAAGGAAATTGGATCACCAAAGTGTCTAAATGGCTTATAGTAGAACAAGCTGGAAAAAATTGTCATGAATTTAAGAGGATTTTAAGACATAAAGAATCAAAAATTAGTGGCCAGATTAATGATTAAAAGAAAGAAGGAATGTAGAACTGTCTGTCCAGTTAACAAAGGCATCCTTATATGCCAGTATTGTAAGGCAAACTGTTCCTGGATCTTCAAAAGAAAATGCTATTGTGATAAGATCTGATGGCTCACATGGTTCCAGTCAAGTGGTGAAAGATCAGATTTTGAAAGAAAGAAGACCTCTTTTTAAACAGATAAAGTGCAGATACGAGAGATAAAAGTGTTATTATACAAACAGACTGAAATAAAGATATTTTGGATATAGTCCATTGTAATAAGTTAGAACAAATAAGCTTAAAGGCTGAAAAGTCAAAATGGTAGGACCAAAGATTCTAGTTTGACCGGGATCCAAGCATTTTGAAGGAAGAATTGTTGAATGAGTTGTATAATGCGAACTTGGGAAAATCATGGTATAGGTAGAACTGATTTTGATAATAAGAAGGTCACTGAATAAATCCAAAAGGTAAAACTCTAGCACCTAGTATTATTGAGTTATATGGAGAGACTAAGGGGATTTTACTCTCAAAGGGGCAAATATTTATAGTGTGGTCTTATAAGATAAAAGAAATTTTTTTGGTGGCAGGATGTCATGATTGTTGTAACAATGTTCAAGTGTGTAGTCTGTGAAGGCCATGTTTATAAGAACTGTACAAAGAGGAATGAAGATCCAACATGTTATAATGTAAAAAGAAAGGTATGGAGAGTAATCAGTCTATTCTGAACTATTCTTTTCCATAATATAAGAAAACAATGGAGTTATTAAAAAAAGAGAATAATGGATAGTACTGAATTACAGCAAAATAGGAGCAGTGAAGTATTAAAGGTAATGTAACTGAATGACAGAGAGCAAGATTAGTCTTAGATCAAATTACTCAGAAAATGAAAGAAAAGAATATTGATATTCTTTTATTACAAGAACTGTACTTTATTAATGTATGTATAAAGGGATTTCTTCTATGATACAAGTTTAATTTATATCCCTCTTGGAGTGATGTCTTGTCGCTTTATACTGTCAATATAATCAGATTTTAGATCCATATAAATAGTTATGCAGAATTTTGTTGACAGGTTGCATGGAAGAATGCTTATTGCCGTAGACTTCTCACTCTTACTCAACAACACGTTTAGCTCTAATACAGATAAACAAGGAGAGGAACTGGAAAACTCTCTAGGCTTGGTGGAATTAGAGGTTGAATGTTCATGGATGTAACAGCACATTTGATAACATGCAATCTGATATACATATTATGCTAGCTACACCAAATTTGACTAAGATACAGAACTGGACTGTTGAAGCTGGTTGGACTAGTAGAAACCATCACTGCATATTGAAATAGTGGATTACAATAGCCAGTAATGTTGGCTATGAGTTAGATATTCTTTATAGTTAAGTGGCCAAAATTTGAAAATGCTGTTGAACAGTTTCAGTTCAATACAATTGAAGATTTAAGAACTAGAACTGATGAAGGACTGGTATTATTTATGCAAATGCTGTTAAAAGATGTCTCTAATGCTTCAGTGAATAAATGTAAAAGGTTAACTAGGACAATGCCATTGCGGCCTACTCAGCTTTCTTGGAAAAGGAAAGAAGTTAATAAGTTGAGGAAGTTATTTCAGAATAGTAAGTTCTTTGATGATGAGGAGAGGTAGAAGAAAGAAAACAATGGTTTAGAAAAGCTAGGAGAGATTACAACAAAATAATTCCGTATAATAAGTTTCAGTGAAGGAAGAATTTAGTTGTGGCTGTGGGAATAATGATCCTTGGGGTCTTGTTTATAAGATAACCATGGAAAAGCTGAAAGTTGATGAGCATTAAAGTAGTACTAAAAAATCCTGATAAAGATCATATTGATCTCAAGCCATGTCATCCTGTGGCTATTATCTCTATTTTAGGTGAGATTTATGAGAGGCTTATAATGGTTATGCTGTTGTACAAGTACTTTCTTAATTCCATGCAATATGATAGCCAGTTTGATGTTTCATAAGAAATAGGGGAACAGTAGATGCACTAGTTTCTGTCCTTAATCATGTGAAGAGTTCACAAGCGAAATATGTTTTAGCAATATTCATAAATTCTTCCAGGGCTTTTGATCTGCCGTGATGGCTAGCTGTGCTTAGAAGAATCAGGAAGTCTAAATGTAGTGAACATTTATTCATTGTCATGGAAAATTATTTTAAAGAAAGGAGGATAGCAATGAAAACAAAATAATCAAGGTACAAGAAGAAACCTACTATATTATGCCTGCAAGGATTGGTCTGGGTTGGTCTGGTCCTCTGGAACTTACGTTCTGGATAACTTTCCTTTTATCATCATTATGACTGACTTCTTAAGACTGATTGTCAGCTTATTGATCAGATACCATCTGATCTATAAGTTGACAATCATGACTTGTTTAAGCTGCTCAAATTCTTTAACCTGATCTCCTATCTCCTTAAACTTATTTAGGCTATCTGTTGATAGCCCAAATAAGTTTAAGGCTCAGCTGGACAGGTATTTTGAACGAACAGAGGGGTGAAGTGGAAGTGGTTTTTTTTTTTTTTTTTTTTTTTTTTTTAGCTGATGCTGCATAAGCTTGCTTTCTTGCATCAAATGCCTATGCTAATGCTAATCTCTTTTCTAGATGATCTTTCAACAAGAGCCATTAAGTTGTCTGTTGACATAATGTGTTCCCTTTTGCATTCTAGGAAATCAGTAGAAGACTGACTATTCATTCTAATGGTGTGATTGTACGTTATGTGACCAGATTAAGATATTTAGGCATGATCTTAGACAAAAAGTTATTTCTTACCACACATCCAAGTATCTGTGAGAGAAGACTAAGATCATGTTCTCAAAATTAAGAGTAATGAGAGTAGATTGGGGGCTCAAAGGAAGATCCTTGAGCCTTGTTTATGAATGTCTTCCTTCCCGTTATGATGTATGCCACTCGGGCATAGGTGCACAGAACTATAAATGTGATTAACAAACATCTGATAGCCAACATTTTGTATTGCTAGTGATTAGCAAAGCATAAAGGACTGTTTCCAATGTAATGTAGCTTTACAATTTCTCCTAGGAAAAGCAGCCTTTGACTTAGCAATTGTCAGAAGAGCTTTGGAATACTATGTGAAGAAAAATAGGAAAATTGAAGTGATGGAGATTGTCCCCTGCCTCAATTTGGATATTATAATAGACCATCTCTGTTAAAAATGAAAAGTTGCATATTCTGGCTGAATTAGAACTTAATAGGCAACATATATGGGATAGACCTGAGGAATATCAACCGATTGTTCCAAATGTTGCAACAGTGAACTTAAAAGTGGTCTTGGTTTGTGTTTAATGCTATTATGTGCTTCCTAACCAGCCATGGGCCATTTAATTACATTGTAACAGTTATGGTTATAACTGTAACAATGTGATTGTGGTGAACTCAAAGATTCCAGTCATGTGCTGATCTGCCTTCCATGTGAAGATTTAAGAAGAAAGTTTGATGGATGTGCAGATGCCGATTTTATTAACATTGGTGATCTTTTAATGGACTTCCAGCAGTTCAAAAAATTTGCACAATCTTAAATCAGTTATATGGGAGAAGAAATTATATAGCAAGATAATAGGGCCACGTCTCCTTATTTTCTAGGGATGGGCAATACTGACTGACAGACAGTGGACTGAATCAGCCATAAACTGACAATGCATTTAAAATTTTTATGTTGTGCTTGTGTATTCATGTATGTTAGTTATTATAATGAAATTTAATCAAGTCAATTGTCATAAATGGTGGGAATAGCACTTAAGTCCTACCATTACCAGTGAGATAGCTGCATAAATGAATGGATGTCCCCCATTCTTTACTCTCTTGGCCAGTGATTTCTCTTACTCAGCTTCTGCTAACCTCACCTTTTCTGTGGTACTATATAACTTGGCATTGATCATTATAGGCTTCAGTACTTTTCATCACTCTGTAATTTTCCAATGCCATATTTTTTTGCTGTATTGTGCTAACCAGCTCTGTATTCATCTATCTTGGCATCCTTCTTGTGATATATTTTCTTAATGGTGTATATGCATTTATATCCATCTCTGAATATTGCTCTAAAGATATTCCATAATTCCAATGTATTAACCCTTTTTCTTCTGTCTTCCCAGTTGGAAGAGGCCATGTAACATCCTAAATTGTCACAATCCCGTTTTCTGAAATTAAAACCCATCCCTATACCTTTAACAGCTACAACTTCTTTCTTCATCTTCCAGCTAAGTACTATGTAATCAATTCCTGTTAATGGTTCCAGGCCTGTGAGCCCTGAGGTGTCATCTGGTTCATGGGCAATAACCAGGTCTAGAGTATTCTTAAGTCCTAATATTTTCTGTAGCATGCTGATACAGATAATAATCATCTAGCATATTTAAATATTTTCTGCTAATCTCTTAATCCAGTCTTCTTGGATATAATCCTATGCCACATGCATGCTCTTTCTGAACTGTCAACTGTAATAGCATCTTACTTTTCCTCTAACAGTTGTATCAGTGATCTTGACAAATGACTTCCTACCATACCAAACACACTCCACCCAATGCCTCCTATTGCCTTCCAACAGAATGTTAGAAGAATTCTGAACAACCTTGATGTCAAGAAACTCCTGGTCCTGGTGGCATTTCTCTACATGTTCTCAAAACCTGAGTTTTCAGCTGTTTTTGCTGCCTTTTACATTTCCTTATTCAACTGGTGGTTTTCCTTCTGCTTGGAAATTTGCTCACTTCCAGACAATACCTAAAAAGGGAGAAAAATCCCTCACTTCCAATTATTGTGTCATTGCACCTATCTTTACTCTTTACAAAGGCAATAGAGAAGTCAGTAAGATGGGCAATGAGATTGGTGAAGGGAACAAAAAGGTGGCTTTACCAAGACAGGCTTCAGTTCTGAAAATTGTACAACTGAAGGCACCTATGAGGTGGTCTGATTGAAGTATTTAAGGCTTTAAATGGATTGAGCAAGCGTAATACTGATGCATTCTTCCTCTTGCTCAGACTACACACATGAGGGGGCATAAATTCAAATTGAGGGAGAATGGTTGCAGGATATAAGTGTAGAAATTTGCCTTTGGCCAGCAAGTGGTTGATTGCTGGAACAAAATTCCATCTGTTTTTATGGAAGTGGGCAGTTTAAGTTAATTCAAGGAAGAACTAGACAAATTATTGGATGGATAGACAAGTGATGTAGGAAGGTGTTTTTTTTTTTTTTTGTCTGATGCTATATAAGCTTGCTTTCTTCCAGTACCTATGCTGCTACTGCTAGTAATAATAATAAAAGTACATCAACCTTCCATCTAATCAGTGATCAGATGGAAGGCTGATTTTTCCCTGTTGATATATTGGCTTATATTACTCATCTTTGGAAAATTTGATGGAATAGTTTGATAAAATTCCAACGTTTTGCTTTTGAATTTCCAATACTTTGGTTATGTTTAGCATAAAAGTCTTCTTAACAAGCTCCCACCTCATGGACTGCTATCTGATTTTTTTTATTGGGCATTCAGGTTCATTTCTCATTGCTCACTGCATGCGATGGTCAGCAGCTCTCTCACTTCTAAATTCTCAACTAATGCTGCTCCCCCCCTCCCCCAAAGGTCCACTTCTTTCTTTCACTCTTTTCCTTTTGTATATTAACAATCTTTCCACTGACTGGAAATCCAATCAATCATACCTTCCACTTTATTGAAACCTTGCCTTGCATAAACAGCTTCAGATTCTCAAATATCCACCACCAATTCCTTGAATGCCCATCCCAAGTAATTCTGCAGTGGCACAAAGAAAACTTTAGTTAACTCCAGTCTTTCTATAAACTCAGTGCAATCTTTTTTCTTGCAAAAAAATTTACTGCTCCTATGTTCATCTTTGAAATCTATGCAATCTTGTCTAGATGTCTAGACAAGATTGCATATTTCTGTTGGAATCACTCTTGTTATTCCAACATATCAAATATTTCAGCAGTATCTTTACAATCTTTAATCCGGGCACAGTCCTAAGTACTATAGGTACTGATGCCTTTTTGAGTTTTCATTAAAAAAAAATATTGTCATTAATGAGCCTATTGTTACAGGCAGTGATGGTGCCTTGTACAAGTAGGCCTAGGTAATTTTAGTGAGACGTATGGTGCGTGTTAATTACCAATGCTGGATTAATAAACAAATGGTGGTATGAAATTTGTCGGCATGTGAATGTGCTACTAAATTTTGTACCACCATTTGTGCTGCCATTTTTGGCTTCACTTTTGTGTGTACTATTACCAGTGCTCTTACTACCACATCCACTAATATTTTGTAAGTATGATACTGTTTGTCTTTTTTTTTTTGTTCGAATTATTTTAGAGAAGGATTTCCTGTCTTATTATTGATTTATCCATTTCTGAAAATATTGATGCATATAAATGAGCAATTTTGAATTTTCATGTGTTTATTGGTTTTATAAATTTGAAAATAGAAGTGCTAAGAAGGCCGCCGTAGCCTAGTGGTCAGGCGCACGGGTGCATAAATACACGTGCCTTGAGTGACCGGGGTTCAAGCCCGTGACTACTGAATACGGTGCTGTTTCTTGTATTCTATCTATCTTGTGAACTCCTCTGACCGTTTGGTCGTCCCGGAGTATAAACAGAAAATTTATTTATTTTATTTAATAGCTTCATGTTTATATTTTATGTTTATAATTCTCTTTTCTTTTATGATGTGTTAAAATGAGCATTTTATAAATTTGAAAATAGAAGTGCTTAATAGCTTCATGTTTATATTTTATGTTTATAATTCTCTTTTCTTTTATGATGTATTAAAATGAGCATTTCTGAATTTTCATCTTCTGCATCAAAAAATTGCTCTGCATATTACTTTTCTTTCAAATCCCAAATCTATCTTTCCATGGAATATTGCTCCCACATGTTGTGTCCCCAAAACTTCCTTCAAGCTTCTCAACTCAATTCAAAAAAGAACAATCATGTTAATTAATGTTCTTTCCCTTACAAACTCTTCATTCTCTTTCACATAGATAAACATTTCTTTTGACCTTTCTATAAATACTTCCATGTGCACTGTTCTTCCGAATTGGCATTATTAATTCCACTACTTACTGTCTATTTTCCTTCCTTGTTATCCCTTTTGTTTCTGTTCTTTGGAACAACCTTGCTTTTCATGTTTTTCTGAAAATTACAGTCTACAGGTATTCAAGTGTGGTGCTAAGAAATATCTTTTCAGTCTTTAACCCATGCACTGTATTATGCACTATAGATTCCAATACCTTTCATGTTTGGGGGATTCATTTAAAAAAAAAAGGGAAAGACACTCATTGTCATTATGCCTTCATAAGTGTGCAAGCTCCCTCACTTGTAGTTTTTGAAGTTTTAAGGTATTGTTTAGATATCGTAGATTTATTATAAAGACAGTCAATTGTATTTACACAGTTTATCGTGTAACATGCAATTATTCTTATTTTGTTATTTTTTTCCAGACACGCCTTCGTGGAAATTTTGAATGGGCTCCTCCAAGGGCACAGATAATTTTCAATATTCATCCAAATCCAAAGTAAGGCAAATCGATCAGTTTGGTAAAATAGATTTTCGTTAATGTGTTTGAAAATGTTATGAATAAAGAAACATTCAGCTACTGATTACAGTAAACCCCCGCTATTCGCGGGGATTACGTTCCCGAGAAATGCCGCGAATACTGAGTTATGGCTCCCATAGTAATAAAGGGATTCCGTTCCAAAGTATGAAATATATAAGAAAAACTAGTCTGAAATTTTGTCTATGTATGTATTATAACCTTCATAATATGACTATGTACATACAGTATAGTGAAATGCAAGCATATGGCATCGAAATGAAAATAAGAAACAATTTAATATTTATTAGAAATTTCAAACAAATCTTTCAAACCAGCGCCTCTGCTAACTAAAAAACTTATCCCGTCAGTGAATAAGTTTAGCGAATAACCAGTTTCGCTAAAGTGTTGATAAAGGAGTTTTGCCTTTTCACGAATGATGAGTGAACTTAACGGAATTTATTTTGAGTTCGAACTTCTATCCACAGATTTAAAGCTTTTTCCATTTTTTCTAATTTAACATCACAAGTTACAGAGCAAATTTTTGAAGCAATTAGCACGTTTTCACGGACACTACGGCGGATTTTTTCTTCCGATTTCTTGATTGATCATACCTTTAACTCATTGATTTTATAATGTTTTGCCACTGAGGAGACACTTTCACCATTAGAAATTTTATCTAATAACTCAATTTTATTCGCTAATGTCATCACCTTCTTTGATCTTTTCACATTTCCCTTGTTATTCGTAGCCATATTTTTGTATGGGTTAGAAAGAACTTGTCCACAATAAAGTCACTTTCTTTCGTTAACACACTCGAAAAAGTCTGTTTTACACTGCAAAATGGTAGATTTATCACTTTTGTAAGCATATCAATTTATAAATTGATTCAATTTATAAGCATATAAACAAAACCTTCCATGACAAGTGCATAACACATACTGAACAAGGATTAGCGAGAAACATCCACGCTTGCGATTTTGTCACCCCTCTCCCCCTACCCACTGAGCGCTGTTTTGACCGGGAAAGATAATTTTAGCCACGCTCATGTTTTTTTTATGTTGGAAAATGTTCACGGCGCTTTAAAATTCACATTTTTTTAGATTTCATTTTATATTAAATCAGCGACCGCGAATAGCGGGGGTTTACTGTATTTACACTTTAAGCAGTGGTACCACTGCTTAAAGCGTAAAGCAGGCTGCAGATCTGCAGGTGCATGAGATTGTACAGTAGTATGTTGTGTAATTTACAGAAGTGAATACTATATTAATGTAATGTCTTTTAGAGTATTGTTTATTACTGCTCTACTGAATAGGTCTGTAGTGTTACTTTAAGTACTAGCTCAGTTATTAGATTAGCTTACAGTAATTTACATCTTAAGAAAACATTCACCATCTAGTTTAGAAGGTCCATTTTCAAAACTCAAATCCTCTATTAAAGAAAGTGTATGAACTTTGCTAATTTATATTAGCTACAAATTAGGTTATCAGGACAAGAAAAGGGTTCCTGAAGGTTAGTGTCAAGCATGGGGGGGGGATGGACAGTATTTAGCTCAATAGATAGTTTATTAAATATTCCGATTAAACCAAAAGAAAAACTCCTGCATGATCTGGACATGTTAAAGATCTGTAATCTGATAGACAACATTTAAATTAGCTAAGCTGGTAGAGATTTCCATGTTGTTTTCACCCACAAAAGTATCCTTCCAATATAACTATTTTTTGTCACGAAACACTTAAGCTTCACGAATTAACTTGACAGGGATCCAAAACATTGTATTGCAAAATCTCCCCTGCACACACACACACACACACACACACACACAAAACAAGCAGGGATGGATATACTATTAACAGACAGATACTTTATTTTTACTGTAAAGCATATATTGTACACTGTTCTTATGTTGTGGAGTGGATGACTTTGAAACAGTATAAGTAGAGAAAGCAGTCATAATTGCATTTGTATGTTTTGAAAAATCAGTGAAGCTGAATTTGTTGATTTTTCAAACCTTCAGACTTAACAAATGAAAACTTAAATGCAATAAACACATGAAATGAAACTTAACTGATTTTTTTTTTTTTTTTTTTTTTTTGTGATCTGAGGATAGATGGAGCTGACTTCACATATACCAGATGTTACCTGCCAGTTCACTTCATGCCCTTGAAAGCCTTGACAACAAAGGTCCATTCTCTAAACAAAAATTTCCAAATTAGACTAATTGGGCTTGCATTTCTTGAATGTAACTGATGATCAAATTCTCATCTGCAATTTTGACATACAATTGAGTACATTCAAAATAGAGGCTAACAAAAACAGACAAAACATTAATTTATGAACAAAATTAGTCTTTCCTTAATAATGGCCAAATAGCATACCAACTTACAACCAACTTCTGAGCACAAAATAAAACAGCAGACAGCTGTTATGCTTTTTTTTTTTTTTTTTTTGCCTCAACTGTACATTAAAACCAGAAAGACCAATACAAAATGACTTGCATGCACTGATTACTTATAATACAGTCTGGGGCACCCACTGACTAATTCTCTGACACACCTTGTGATCTTCCACCTCAATTCCAACTTCAGACCATAGATCATAAATCCCAGAGGAAAACAAGCTCATTATAAAGGTATACTAGGTACTCTACCAACAGAATTAGTATGAGATGTGTTCAAAAAGTTTGAGAATTGTGGCTTTGTAGCAAGTTCAGTTGCAATCATGTTCAGTTACTCATTTAGACTTAATAATTTATGAATCACTAATTTATCTGCCGTTGTCAGTCTGAATTAGCATGCATTGAATAGGTGTTTTATGTGTTTTGTCATATTTTAAAATGAGTGAATTTTTACAGAACAGTAAATTTTTATGAAAATATTTCAACTATGGAACAGAAACTCACCAAATGTTAAGGAGATGGTTATGTTTTGTTTGAGGACTTCTCAATGATCCATAAAGTTTAAAGCTGGCCAATTTCTATCAAAGATGATTCGTGCTCTGGTCACCCTTCAAAAACCACTAATTAACAATGATTCAGTTGCTCATGATCTGTCTGATCAGGGGTGATTAACATTTAACTATCAATAAAGTTGCTATTGAAAATGATGTTTGTTATGGGACATGGTCAATTTTAACACAAGATTTGGATGTTCAATGCATTTTAACCAGATTTGTGCCTTGCATTCTCACTGATATCACAGAGAGTGGTTAGTTCTTGCACTTTAAAATCTTCAGTAATGTGTTGCTGCCAACCCACCCTCTGTGCTTTCCGTCTTTACTGATAATAAATAATGAGTGCATGGCCATGACCCAGTTCTCTCACTACTGGAAGATTCACTCTTCTCCAACACAAAAAAAAAAAAGCAAGACATTCTTGATCAAATGTGAAGATCATGCTTAACATATTTTCATATTGTTATATGAATTTGTCTTGCATGGTCAAACAGTGAATCAGAAAAACTACAAAACATTTCTATGGTGACGCAATGTTTATTGGGGAAAACAGCTGAAAAAATGGGCTTCAGAGACTTTCTGCTTGCATCGTGACACTGCTCCTTCACATTTGGTGCTCTCTGTTCAAGAATTTCTTGAAAATTATTCCATCACTGTTGTCCCATGTACTCACTGGATTTATCTCCCTGTATTTTTTTTTTTTTTTTTTCCCCATCCCCAAGCATTTGCCCTTGTGAAAGGTCACACATTTATAAAAACTGAGAAAGTTATTTAGAATGCAACACAAGACCTATTAGCAGTTCCAAAAGAATCAAGAATGCTTCCAGAAATTGCAGAAGATTTGGAATCACTGTATATAGGTCAAAGAGACTACTTCAAAGGAGATTCATCTGAATAGCCAGCAAACTTCATCATTTTCCAAAACCAAATACGGAGGATGCGGAAAAGTCAGGGAATAACCACCGCATATCCCGGGGCAATATGGCCTTAGTTGCTAATGCTCCTAAAAACCAAATAACAAACAAAACAAACAAACATTTTCCAGATATTGGTTCAGTCTTCAAACTTCGTGATCACATCTTGTACATGCAAAAGTGAGGTAAGGAGAGAGAAAGAAAACTCAAAGTTCCAAAAATGCAAATTCTGGAAATATATTAAACAAATGAATAAATAATAAGACAAAGAAAGAAGGAAATAAATTTAAGAAAAACCTGTAAATACAAGAAAGAGAATGATGACAGCCAGAAACTAATGTAAGATAAGGTGGAAGATAAGTTAACACAGATGCAAACAACTGATGAGCTGAAGATGATGATATTAAGGCTGGTCATGCTAGGATACTATGCTCATCTTCTACCAATTCTATTATACTGCCTCAGCATATACAAGTCACTATGATCAGTCCTCTTTTCATCATTTTCCTTTGTGCTTTCCTATTACCTGTTATATCTTTAGCCTTAGCCAGAGTTAGCCCTTTTTATTTTGCTCGGTTGATTGGACCATCTTCCCCCGAGTCTGTCACTATTTTTTTGCTTCAGCTATCTGTTTAATTAAATTTCCTTCTCCCATTGACATGCCCATACCATCTTATCTTTCTTTACTCACCTTTGAATGGTAATATTCATGATAGTCTGGTTTTTATTTTTATTTGTTAGATCCATTTATTTTTCTTAAAAAATTCCTTTATTTCTTATTCCATAGGTTAAAATTAGCTTAAAAACTCTTTATAAATGGCTAATTTTGTACTTCTCTTTTGCTTCCAAATGAATTTGTTTAACTGGCTTCCTACATGTTTATTTCATATTTGTCTTTCTGTCTTCATTAAAGAGTATTCCTCCTAGATACACAAAATTACTAACTTGTTCCAGTTTTTAGCTTCTTAGTTTATTATCTGAATTTTTCTTGATTTCCGAACATTCATAACTTTGGTTTTTGTAACTGATTTCCATGTCAAATGTATACCATTATTTGATGTATTCAGAAACTTTTGAAGATCTTGCAAGCTTAACAGCATAGTATTATCTTCATATAATGATTTCGATTTTGCATCTTCCACACTGAATTTTCATTAGTAATGATCAAATGTAATTGAAAATTATAAATAAAAAAATTGAGTAATTAAATGTAAATTATAAAACGAATTAATGAGAAGGTGTAGCCCTGCCTCATGCCACTTTTAACTTTAAACCATTGTTTAAGGTTAAACAGTGGAAAAATTTTTCAAAAGAAATGTGGTGGAATATTTTTTAATGCTGATTTCAAATGTGCAGCCTTTTTTATTTCAGCACCCTCAGTTTCCAAGATATTCCATATTTAAATTTTACATACTTAGATTTTGGTCTGTCTGTTCATTTTAGTTAGATGATTAAGATGTTCTGAAGTCAAGAGTTTTCTAGAGCGTGCTGTTGATGGTCAGTTTTGAGCACTTTCTAGACCTTGCATGTTAGACTGATATGCCTAATACAAGCCTCACAGAGAAGTCAGTCAGTCAGAGTTATAAGTGTGCAAGTTAATGTTGTTATATATTATTAAACTCTTGCTCTTTTTATTTGCAATTGAATATGCTTTTAAAGTGTCATGTTAGTGCATTAATTCACCAGATAGCTTTCACTATATGTGCAGTGATTAACAGTTAAATATCACAGATCGTTTATAATGTTTGTACTAAAGAAAGAGTGAATTTATTTTAGCTGCAAATTAGGTGATCAGAACAAGAAATGGGCTTGTACATTCTGTGCTAATTGTGCTTTGCAGAGTCTGGTTAAAAGGTTCCCATGGTATGGAGGGAACTGATCAATCATGTCAATGATTGCTGTTTTTGCATAACTGAAATTGAATGTTGGAAAGAGAAAGACAGAGGGGGGAGGAATGAGTATCTTGAATATATAATGTCAGCCTTGGCCAGTTAGCCCAAGGTGTTGGGCTAACTGGCAGAGCTTTTGGGATCTAGGCTGAAGGAATGGAATTTTGGTTGATATACACTCGTGAGTCAAAATATCATGACCATTACCTCTCTCTCTCTCTCTCTCTATGAGTGGATGCATTCCACAGCACCTGGGAAGTGAGATCACTGACTAGTGAAGCATATATAGTGAAGACATGTAATGCCTGTCAGCTCATCAGTATGAAGCCTATGCAATAGGGAGCGGGTAGGACCTGATAGTTTTTTAATGGGGAACAATTTGCAGTTCTAGGAAGATGGAGACCAACACATCTCTGCAACCAGTAATTACAGGCATTATTGGCTGTTTGAGGGCTACTGTAGTGAAGGTGCGGAAGGAATGATCCAAAGGGGGGATACACAACTATCCAATGCCGTAATGGGGAGACCACCGCTGATTGACAGGCGAAGTGAATAGTGGGTGGCACATGCTGTCCAGGACAACAGATGGCTCATGATCCCTCAGTTAATGGCAGACTACTAGGGCATACAGAGAAATGTTTCCAAGCACACCATTCAGCAGATAGGCCTACAGAGTAGGCAAACTCTTCATCTGCCCATATTGACTGACTGTCATCAACATCTCTGCCTGCAGTGGACACAGGAGCGCTGTTCTTGGACATTGGACAACTGGAAAAGAGTCAACTGGTCTGATGAATCAACATTCCAGCTTCACCATGCTGATGAATGAGTGGGTATTCAGTGGCAAGCAGGTGAACAGTTGCTACCAGACTGCGCAGTTGGATGAAAACAGGCTGTGGCATTGGTATCCTGGTTTGCGCAATGATTTTGTGGACATTGCTGGTCTCCTCTTCCCCATTGAATTACACCCTTACTGCCAGATCTTACCTTGGCATTGTTTCAGACCAAGTTTTTCCCTACATGGTCACCATATATCCAGATGGCAATATTCTCTTTCAACAAGACACTGCCCCTTGTCACAAGGCCCTATTTGTGCAGATATTCTCCAAGAATGATATCCCAGCATTTTGTGTGCTCCCTGGCCACCAAGTTCCCCCCAACATCATTCCTATCAAACATTTGTGAGATGTAGTGGAATGCAGCATTTGCCAATCCACACTAGTGCCTCGCTCCATTGCCAAACTCCAGACATCATTCTGTCCAGCTAGTCCAGGCCACGTGAGGACACCTCGGGCTCATGGAGTTGATGCCATGCTCTTTATTTCTACCATTTCTTCTTTTTCCTTTATAATACTTCCCTTTTGGTTCTTATATAGTTTGTATAATATCTTTCAGGTCAATGCCAATTTTTTTTCTAAACAACTGAACATTATATTCCAGTCAACCTCATCAAATGGCTTTTCTAGGTCTATAAAGCAAATATAAGTTTCTTTGCCATTTTCTAATCTTTTTTCAATTGCAGACTTTGTTGCCTCTCTTGTGGTTTTTTTTCTTTCCTAAAACAGAACTGGTCTTCATTGAGATTAGTCTATTTTAGGATATATTCTATTTTGTATTATTTTCAACAGTATTTTGCTGCATTGTGAGACTAGGATTATTGTTCTGAACTGTTCACATTTATTAGCATTATATTTTTTATGTATTGGAATGATAATTGATGTGTTGTAAAATCTTTTAGTATTACTGTGTTTCTTATATTTGTCTAATTAATGTATCCAGATGGCAATGTTAATAATTCTCCTGGAATGCCATCAGCTCTTGGACTTTTATTATTCTTTAATTCGTTCAATGCTTTATCAAATTCATCTCTGTTTTTAATGTAATCCTGTGTTATGTTCTGTGTGGTGAAACCGATTATTTTTAATTTCTTCCCATCTGTATAGACTCTCCAGGTATTCTTTCCATCTTGCTAGGATTTCTTCTGTGTTCATGTGTAAGTGTCTGTTGTCTTTTATGGACATATTTTTACTGTTTTTGCAATTTTTGTTGATTTCATTATTTATTCTTTTGTAAGTTTTCCTCCAAATTTCCTTTCAAGAATATTTCTTTCATTAGTTTTCATTCCTCTTCAGAATACTTTTGCTTAGCTTTTTTATGCATATTAGTAGTTCGGTTTCTTAATTTTTTGTATTCCATTTTTCCTACAGTGCCATTTGAATTTTTTAGTGTTCTCCTTTCATCCAGTAGCTGTAATATTTCTTGGGTATCTGTCGTCTTTATGACTCTAGATCCTACTTACTCAGCACTTTTTTTTTTTTTTTTTTGTCAGCTGAAGAATGTACATTTGTTTTTATTTTATTCCAGTGTACGTCTGTCTATGTCTTTATATTCTTTTAATTTCTCTTGATCTTTTAACTTTTCAGTGTTCTATGTCTTTATATTCTTTTAATTTCTCTTGATCTTTTAACTTTTCAGTGTTCCATTTCTTAATCATTTTGATTTTTTTTTTATTCTTTTCAATTTGAGTTGAGCCTTCCATCAGACCATTTTTCCTGCAGTGTCATTTGAATTTTTTAGTCATCACTGTTTGCTTCAGCTCTCTGGTAACTTTTGCTATTTTTAACGTGGTTTCTGTATCTCCTTTTATTCATTATATAGTCTAGTTGATAGCTGTTGATAGCTCTTGCCAAGTTCATGTTTGCCAGTTATGCCTTCAATTTCTCATGCCACTGTATTTCAATCACGCATAACTATAGTACATATTAGCATTAGTAGAGGCATATGATGCAAGAAAGCATCATATGCCTCTACTTATATAGCATCAGCCAAAAAAAAAAAAAAAAAAACCTTCCCATTTCACCTATCCATTCACTCCAAAAGTTTGTCTAGTTCAGCTTTGAATTTATTTAAGCTGTCAACTTCCACAATGATAGATGGAAGTTTGTTCCAGGAATCAACCACCCACTGGCCAAAGGCAAATTTCTGCACATCTATTCTACAACTGTCTTTCCTCATTTTGAATTTATGCCCCCTCAGGTGCAGAATCAGAGCAAGAGAAAGAATCCCATCAGCACTGAACCTGCTCTGACCATTCAAGGCCTTATACACCTCAATCAGATCACATTGCAGGTGCCTAGCCTCCAGGTGCTGCAATTTGCAGAACTTAAGCCTTTTGTTGTAACAGCAACCCTTTGTTTCACTCACTAATCTCTTGGCCCTTCTCTGTAATTGTTCCAGCAGCTTTACATCTTTCCAAAAATGAGGCCTCCAGACCTGTATTCAGTACTCAAGGTGTGGCCTGACCATTGCCTTATACAAGGGGATAATCACCATCTTATTTCTGCTAGCAAAATTCGTATATATCATTGACAAGACCTCTCGTGCAATCCATCTGCACTGCTCAGAAAACTTCATATCTGACTGCACAATAACACCTAGGTCTTCTCATTCTCCACTACCCTGAGTGTAGTACTGCACTGTTGGTATGTTACTCTGGAGTTACTTCTACCCATATCCAGAACTTTGCATTTATCAATGTTTAATTTCACTTGCCACCTCTCAGCCCATCTGCTCAACTTTTCCAGATCCTGTTTCAGTAGCATACTGTCTTTACTGTCATTAACAACCCCCCTGCCAACCTTCATATCATCTGCAAACTTGGACATTAAGCCTGTATACCTACATCAATATCATTTATAAATACAGAAAACAACAATAGGCCAAACACGTACTTCTGAAGGACACCACTGATAAGATTAATGAAGAGCAGTGTCCATTGATTACCACTGTGTCTTCTCCCACTTAACCATCCCTTTATCCATAGCAGCAATTTGCCCTCAATGCCCTAATGCTGCAACTTGTATAGTAGTCTTCTGTATGTAACAGTATCAAAAGCTTTCCTAAAATCCAAGTATATGATATCAAAATTATATTTCGCATACAGTTCCTTTGTGGTCACATTGTAGTAACCAATCAAATTGGTCAGACAAGACTGTCTCTTGACAAACCGATGCTGTATCTGAACTATAAGTGCAGTCTTGTCTAGATGATCCTGCAGTGCTTTTTTAACCAGTGACTCCATTATTTTCCCCAGAACAGAAATTAAAATATCAGGTCTGTAATTCCTCGTCACCTTTCGATCCCTCTTTGTGAATTGGGGATACATTTACACATCTCCAGTCTGTGGGGATATCCCCCGAGTCCAAGGATGCTCTCATAATTATGGCCGAGAGTTTACTTACTTCCCTCGCTGCCTCCTTCAAAATAACTGGATAGATTCCATCTGCCCCAGGTGTCTCTTTTATGTTTAACTTCAATTTCTCCTCCACTTTGCTCTTTGTTATTACAAAATCATTTAGCTCCCTGTTAGAGTTTAGTAAACTTCTGTCTTCCCTTTCCTTACAGAATTCCTCATATTTGAATGTAGATGCAAAATACAAATTTATTTTGTCAGCTATCTGAGCAGGATCATCAACAGTTGAACCACCAACATCAAGTAGACCAATCTGATTCATCCCCTTCCTTCAAGAGTTTACATAAGTAAAGAAGTCTTTGTTGTTTTTCTCTGCATCCTTTGCCAACGAATTCTCGTAATCAGCCTTTGCTTGCCTGACCTCCTGATAATTTATATGCATCCCATGGATTTTTCTTCTCTGCTACGAGTTTCATTAGTTCATCACCCCAGGGGCTCACATCTGGTGAGTATAGGCTTGGCACACCCATGGTCCTGAGCTAGATATCATCATTTTTCTCTTTCTTAGTGGGATTCCTTTCTACTTTTCTCTCTCACTCAGGGTAATTGAGAATTTTTTTTTTTTTTGGCTGGTGCAGCATAAGCCTCATGCTTCCTTGTACCATATGGCTAATAATAATAATCTGACATCCATTTAGGCCTAAACCTTGAACAGTATTTCTTAGCTAGTATGAAAAGCCTAGTGGCTTCCAAGATTAATTCTTTGAGTGCTTCCCATTTAGAATTCACTATTGGTAACATCATCAGTTGATCCCACTGTATAGAATTTAAAAATTGTCTGAGACCACTTTGGTCACCTTTACGAAAAAAAACCCTTTCCTTTACCCTTAATGGTAGTTATATCTTTGAGTGAATACCACATCAGTGCACTGATCACTGTCACCTAGTGGTTCCTTTATCTGCTGATTCTTAATGTATGAAGAATCACTGCTGATAATCAGATCAAGAGTATTACACCCTCTAGTTGCCTCTTGAACATGCTGCTCATCCAATAAATCCACAAAAGTCTTGCTAGCGTGCAAGTGACCGACCCACAAGTTCCAGTCTATATCCGGGAAGTTAAAATCCCCCATTATAAGACAATCCAATATATTGGCCCACTATTTTTCTGTACAGTTGTCGTTATACTCATCAGAGTCATGAGGCCTATAACACACTCCTACTCTCAATTTTGCTTTTCCAGTGCTTATGTCAGTGCCTCTGTAGCCAGGTGGGAAGGAGCAGCAGTATGTAGCACACGCTTCTTGATTAGACCCACAAGTTCCAGTCTATATCTGGGAAGTTAAAATCCCCCATTATAAGACAATCCAATATATTGGCCCACTATTTTTCTGTACAATTGTCGTTATACGCAATATGGCCTTAGTTGCTAATGCTCCTAAAAACAAAACAAACAAACAAACAAACAGTGCTTATGTCACACAAAACTAACTCAACACTGCACTGTTCACCCATGTCAACTGGATGCACTTCCTTAAATTTTGTGTTTCTTAATTAACAGCACAACCCCTCCTCCCCCTCCTCCCTTCTTATCCTATCTATCATTTCTGTACACATTGTACTCCCTTAATTGCAATTCTGCATTCCATATATCTGTGTGACACCACATCTCTGATATCCCAACAATATTTGCCTTTGATGTCTTGACCAGCACCTGAAATTCATCAAATTTATTTTCTATACTCCTAGCATTGGTGAACATGCAAGTATACATGCACCTATTCTTACTCTTAGCTACCCTAACACAGCCCATGTATTTACTTGTTCCATGATGACTCCCAGGAATCCTTGAAATCCCCCAACACCTGACTTTTCAGGCTACTGCTCATTCCAATAGAAGCAGTGCAAGAATCACTTTCACCTCTGCCTGCAGCTACTGTTAATATGTTAGTCTGTGAATTCCCCCCAAGCTAGCTGTTTTCTGATCCACCTAACATTGCGATTGTTTTTTGTAGTTTAAAATATCTTCTATTTGTTTATACATTTCTTACACTTCCTCTTCTGTATGTCTGGTAGTTGGCATATAGAACATGAATTTTGTTGTGTTTGTAAGTTCACTGTAAGTTCATTGTAAGATATTATTCTATCACTATGTTGTAGTATTGTATTTACCTTGGTTGCCATACTTTTGTTTAAGATTAGAGCAACACCTGCTTGTCCTCCTTGTCTGCTGGAATAAATGACTCTGTAATCTCTGCTCAGCCCCGAGTGCCAAGCAATAGTGTCCAAACAATTTTTCCCAAAAGATATATAGAGCGATTTTTGACAGTGATTTTGTTTTGTTTAATTTCTAGTGCCTTTATTATTATCAGTTCGCTGTAAGTGGTTCTGTACTTGACAGATTTTGAGTGAGAACCCAGAAAGGGAAACCACCTTTCTTTTCTTTGTATATATTTATTAGCTTTCTCACTAACCAACTAACTTCGCTAGCCGCTTGGTCAGTAGGCGGCATCGGTCCTGCCTCCATGTGGAGGGGCCAGTAACCTGGGGGAAAAGTTATCCTCCAGGGCAAAAAGGAGCAACCATGGATATAAATGAGTATCCACCTCTAGAGGCTTTAAACTCAAGGCCAGACACATCAACCGAAAAGACTTTGGAGGGAAGAACAGTGCCATGACTTGCCAAACTTTTTTTTTGGTGATACACTCACTATCCTCACAGCCTGTAGGCAAATTATTGCCATTTCTAATTCAGAAATATTTAGAATCCATTGCTGGATTACCAAAAATGGTGAAACGACTGCAATTGGGAGATCTCCCGATCAAAATATCTTCCTCCAAACATTCTGAATGGCTGCTAAAAACAAAGACGTTTTGCGGGCTGCCAGTATCTGTCACTCCCCACAACACTTTAAATTCATTTAAAGGAGTTAAATGAATTAAGTAGGTCCCACTCTGTGGGACATACTTACAGTCTCTGAGGAAGAACTAGTTCAAGAGCTTAGCAGTCAAAAAGTGATCAGTGCCAAACAAATTATGACAAAAAAAAGATGGAAATCTTGTTCCTACTAGATCCATTATCTTAACGTTTAGCACTCCAGAATTGCCATCCACAGTAAAAGCTGGCTATTTAAATTGCCGAATTCGCCCTTACATCCCAAACCCAATTTGTTGCTTTAAATGCCAGAAATATGAGCACTCTCAACAGGCATGCAGAGGGGATGCCATCTGTCCAATTTGTGGATCAAAAGACTGTACACAAAAAGATTGTTCAGCCTCAACTCCTATTTTCCCCAACTGCAAAGGAAGCCACCCTGCCTTTTCCAAATTGTGTGAAATATGGAAAACAGGAAAGAAAATCCAAAAATACAAAATTGAACATAAAGTCACGTATCCTGAGGCACGCAGACAGATTATGTTGACCATGTCTAGTCGATCATATGCGACTCACACCCAGAGCTATTCATCAACTACAGTTCAAATAGATGTGTCAATTCTGCCCAGCACTTCTCTTGCTAACTGGGTTAAAGCTACCCTATCAACATCTGGAAAAGACACTCCTAAAACTAAAACCAGTGAAGCCACTAACACTCCAATCAGTATTCCAACTGATATTCCAATGGTCTCGAGTGACAGAGGAAAAGTGAAAACTGCTAAAGACTCTAAGAAACCCAAACCACCCACTAACAGTATGGAAGTAGATGAACACCAAGGTTATGAAGAACCCATCTTGGAACTTCATGCCAATGACACAATGGATACTGGACGCCCCACGTTTCCAAAAAAAGACCAGAAGAAATGCCCCGTACAAAAAAAACCAGTCAGACGAATCTTCCTCAACTAAACCCAAATAATGCAAAACATCATACAATGGAACTGCAAAGGACTAAGAAGCCATTCAGATGACTTGAAGGATTTACTCATGCAATTTAATCCCATATGCATATGCCTACAGGAAACATTCCTGTCACCGCAAAGCTCACCAAAATTTTCAGATTATGTCATGTAAAGACGAGATAGAATATCAGAATCTCCTACACGTGGAGGAGTAACTATTATTACTTCCAATACTCCATCGAGGCTCATCCAGTTACAACTCCCTAGAAGCTGTGGCAGCTTGTATTGAAGTTGGTAATTCAGTTACGCTTGTTTCTATTTAAATTCCACTATCTCTGCCATTTCCTCATTCAGAATTGGACAATCTCCTCACACAACTCCCAATACCAATTTGTCTTTTCGGTGATTTTAATGGCCACCATTCATTGTGGAGATCCACTACAATGGACGCAAGAGGCAAATTGATTGAGAAGTTTTTGGATAACAATGATCTAAATTTACTAAACTTTGGATCTCCCTCGTATATCCACCTGCCTGTCACTTGTCAGTTTGCTCACTGTCAATTTTTCCAATCATGACATTGTCGGTGTTAACTGATCCCTTTAATAGTGATCATTTTCTGATTATTTGCACATTAAAAACAGGGGTAACTGTAAATCCAGACCAACGATCCACTTGGAAGTTTAGAAAGGCAAACTGAGGTGATTTTTCTGCCCAAATATATCTAGACAGACACTATGTTCAAAAACAACCCATTAGTGATGTAACTGAATACATAACCAATCAGATTCTGACAGCATCCGATGGATCTATTCCAAAATCTAAGGCATATCACATTCACCGGAATAACTGGTGGAATACAGACTGCCTTCATGCCAAAAAGGAGAAAAACCATGTGTGGAATAATTTCCAAAACTATCCTACCACAACTAACTTAATCACTTATAAGAGTTGGGGTTTTTTTTAGGAGCATTAACAACTAAGGCCATATCACTCCGGGGATATGCGGTGGTCATTCTCTGACCTTTCCACATCCTCCGTATTTGGTGGTCACGGGCTCGAACCCCGGTCTAATCAAGAAGCGTGTGCTACACACTGCTGCTCCTGCCCACCTGGCTACGGAGGTGCCCCCACACTTATAAGAGGCTTAAAAACTAAAGCAAAGCAAATTAGACGGATAGCAAAACGTGATTCGTGGATTGCCTTTGCCTCGACCATCACCAAAGACACCAACACACAACTCATCTCGGAGCAATATGGCCTTAGTTGCTAATGCTCCTAAAAACCAAACAACAACAACAACAACTCATCTGGAGAAAGATACATGCCCTAAATGGCAAATTTGCTTCTTCGGGAGTAGACACATCTTTCCCTTTCCAATACTTAATTGGAAAGGGAAAGATATGTCTACTCCTTATAATGCACTAGCAGAATCATTTACCACAATCTCTGCTTCTACTTCTTTATGCATCCACCTTCCAAAACATCCAAGTAGCTGCAGAACAGCATAAAATCAACTTCTTCACCTGCTGCTCTTTCCCATACAACCAACCTTTTACATTAACAGAACTCAAAATAGATCATCCAATAGTACTGCAGGCCCAGATGGTATTCATTACATTATGCTGAAGCATTTATCTGAAAAGGACTTGCTTACTTTGTTGATCTTCTGCAATCGAATTTTCTATGAATATGCTAATCCTTCTTCCTGGCACCATTCTTTTATTATTGCCATACCAAAACCAGGAAAAGATCCTACCCTGGTTCAAAATTATAAACCCATATTTTGACGAACTGCTTGGGTAAAATTTTCGAAAGGATGGTTCATAGTAGGCTCACCTACATCCTGGAGTCACAGAGTCTCCTTCCAGGTCATCAGTATGGCTTTCGAAAAAATAGATCAACCCTAGATGTGCTCATTAAAGACGAATCTCATATCCGCAATGCCTTTGTCAGGAAACAACATCTAGTTATGGTCAATGTAGATCTTGAAAAGGCATTCGACACTACCTGGCATCATGGTATTCTTATGGATCTTTACCATCTGGGATTTAGGGGCCATTTGCCTGAAATAATTAAAAATTTCCTGCATTTGCGCACTTTTCAGGTGTGATATGAAAGTATACTCTCTAATTCTCACATTCGTGAAGAAGGAGTCCCGCAGGGGTCGATACTTAGTTCAACACTTTTTGCAGTTAGAATCAGCACCATGACAGATGATATCCCAAAAACTGTTGAAACTTATATGTATGCAGACAATCTTACCATTTCCTGTCAGTCTCAAAGTATCAATACCATTGAACGCCAACTCCAACTTGTCATACCCAAAATTGAATTGTGGACTTTAAAGAATGGTTATCAACTATCAGAAAAGAAATGCACTGC
Source organism: Mastigoproctus giganteus (assembly GCF_048544385.1). Lineage (NCBI taxonomy): Eukaryota > Metazoa > Arthropoda > Arachnida > Uropygi > Thelyphonidae > Mastigoproctus > Mastigoproctus giganteus. The sequence continues at coordinate 59,878,914 of NC_143580.1, forward strand.
CACCCACTTTTGCAAGCGTCGGGCTCTCCATCCTAATCTTGAATTACATATCAACAATATTCCAATCCCACTTGCCTAACGTCAGATTTCTTGGTCTGATAGCAAGCTTAATTTCCAAGCTCACATCACTCAATTAAGAAACGTTTGTCTAAAGCATATGAACATACTTCAGTCAGTCTTGTCCATGTCTTGAAGAGCTGATCGATATACTTTACTTCACCTTTACAGAACTTTAATCCGTTCACGCTTAGATTATGGTTGTCTAGTATATGACTCTGCTAGAAGCACTACTTTACAACGTCTAAATGTTATTCAGGATGGTGCTCTGAGGACTGCGTTGGGTGCTTTCAGGACTTCTCCAACCCAAAGTATTTATATCGAAGCGCATGATCCTCCATTACATCTTCGTAGGAAAACATTGTTGCTCCAAAATGCTGCTAAAATTCAAAGTTTACCATCTCATCCCAGTTGGGAGTATCTTTATAATACTCGGTGGGATTTGTTCTATGAGAGCAAACCAAATGGAAAATAGACCTGCCTCACTCAGAATTAGAGCTTGTTCAGAATTGGAATGTTGATTTAAGTGATATCTTTCAGGACACAACTGCTCCTGTTCCACCTTGGACGTACGTTTCTGCATCTTACGATGTGCATTTTCTTCAGTGGGAGAAAAATGTCATAGGTGCTGCTGCAGTTTTTCCTTCACTTACTACTACTACTACAGCACACTACCATTAGCCTGCAGCATCTTTACTGCTGAATTATATGCTCTCAAGTTAGCACTTGATAAAATTATTGAGCTATCCATCTCACTTGCCATAATTTACACGGACTCCCTCAGTGCTGTGTCTGCCATAAGGAAGAATTTCTCATCTTCCCATCCAGTCTTGAAATACATTTATTCCCTGTTAATCTCCTGCAACATGTCCAATCAGTTTTTGCTGGATATCTGGTCATTCTGGAATTCCAGGAAACGAAAGTGCTGACTTTCCTGCTAAACATCCTCGACCCTCTCTCTCAAAACATCCTCAGGTTCCTTACAGCAACTATAAGCCTATCATTTGCAAAGCATGCTACGACAACTGGTCACAAATCTGGTAAATAACACCAAAACTTTACCAGATAAAACAAGATCCAAAGCTGTGGCCCTCTAGCTTCCGACCAAACAGAAGAGAGGAAGTTGTATTGGCACGACTCAGAATTGAACACACTCATCGTACACATCTCTTCCTGCTATTGGGAGAAAACGCACCTCAGTGTTCATCCTGTCAGACGCAATTTACGGTCCGTTTTCTGGTTGATTGTCTCTTACATTCAACCATCCACTCTAACACTTTCAAATCTCTCTCTCCACGTTGAACATTTCTCATGATTTATTGCACTTCATAGGAAATTAAGCAAACATAGAACTTTTGATGTTCCTAAAATATATTGACCTGTACAGGAGCATGTAATTTAACATCTATAACTATATGTTGCCTGTAAATAAACAGGAACAGACACAATTTGGCCTCAGTAGCCCTTGTGTCGTTAAGCTCTGTACCACCAACAACAACAACAATCTCTGCTCCAGAAATCTCCACAGCATTTCCATCTGGCTTCACTTATTCCCAGGATGCTGATTTCCAGTCTGTCCATTTCTCTTTTAATATTTTCAAATTTTCCCACTTTAAGTTGTATTCTTACGTTCCATGTTCCAATGTTGATATATTCTTTCTTTTTATAATCCTTTCTTCCATTACCAAGATTTTACAGGATAACGACCTGAGAAGCCTGGTTACTTCTCCTGCCAGGTATGACTCTTTCATTTGAAAGCTTCATCATTGAGATTTATTCTTTTGTTTTGAGTTTTCATTGCTGCTTTTTCTAGGGATGGTTAATGTTGTTGTTTCCCTTGCTTTCCACGTTGCAGTTGAGAAGCCAATTTCCTGACTATGTCATGGTTGCCTCTTCATCCTGTACAGGAACCCTTCCAACATAATTTGTTCTCGGCCTCAATCCAGTACTAATAATGTTTCTGCCAATCACCAGGGATTTGAATCAGAGTCAGAATTAAATTTTCTGCACTTTCTTAATAATGCAATAGTTATGTTTTAAGTTAAAAATCAATCAACTTTTAATATATATAAAAAATCAGAAAACAACTAAATTCGTGAAAAAAAGAAAAGAAACATGTTTATAATACACTATAGCCTTTAAAATCCGACACCCTCAACACTGAGAGGTGCCAGATTTTAAAATTTTCTGGATTTTAGAAGGGTCTGTTAAAGGTTAAGCAGTTTTAGAGGAGAGGAGCACGTTTCAAAAAACATTTAAGCATGAACAACTGAACTTGTTTACAACTGAAAATATTTCTGATATCTTTCCCTTCATCCATTTTTGTAAACAGGATTTAAACTGCATGGATAATGCAATGGTCTTAACTTTCATGGCAGAACAAATACCACTTTCAAAAACCTCAGCTGTATTACAACTTTGAAAATTGATTTCATATACTACATGACAGCTCACATTGAAAAACTTCTTTACAACTGTTTTTTCTGTTTGTTGTTACTAGAGATAACCTGCTATCTAATGAGGAACCACTTAGTCTTGAAACTATCATAACAGTCTCACCTTTTAAATAAATGCTCAATTAAGCTGACGGCAAGCCGTCTGTTTGAAAGTAATGCAATACTATATTTGTTGTCAAGTTCTTATTGGTATCTTATTGCAAAGGCAAATTTGTTCTGCTATAAGAATCAAGACCACTGGACTATCTATGCAGTTTAAATCCTGCTGGCTGGAAAAACAGATTAAAGGAGTACCCTGCAAGCAGCTTATAAAGAAAGAAATGTCACTTTTCTATGGATTCTTAAAAAGTGTGATTGTTGATATGAATGCCAAAGTACTTCCTTAATATTTCCAGATTGTAAGATTTTATTATTATTATTATTATTATAAAAAATGTGCCGGATTTTATTAAAGTATTCCAGATTCTAAAGTGCTGGATTTTACAGAGTTTACTGTATAATTAATTTGCAAATTTTTTGGTCAGTGGCTGTTTGGAAACAGTACAATAGTTCAGATATATTCTTCTTTCTTGGATTAGAAATGGAAATGCAGAAAATTCTTCTGCTTGCTGCTCTGTTTTCAGGGATGAAAAGAATTAAATCTCTCCTGTTCTGCAATGGGGGAGGAACATTATTAGTATTAGTCATAGTGCAAGGAATCTACAGATCAAAAAAAGCGAAAATATAAATTGTGCTTCCCTCCTCGTGTAGGTAACTATCCAGTTGACTATTGAACTATTTATTTTATTTTATTTAATTTTTATTAACCCGGTATGAAATCAGTTATATATTCATGTATGTTATTATATACAGCAGACTCTCGATTTACCGGGATCGGTTTAACCGGGAAGCGGATTAACCGAGACACTTCAAGACTCGAAAAAAAAAAATCAACCAGAAATCATAAAATTCAAGTAATAACTGGAATAGGTATAAACGGATTGTTTGCAAGTCATAAATAAGCAACAAGCAGGGTGTTATAAAGTGGTCATTGGGAGATTATTATCTTGCAACTTTTGGTGGACCTCGTTTGATATCACTTTTCGTGGACCTTGTTACTACAAAGGGTACTAGGAAAGTTTTGCAATACAGCTTTGTTTATTTAATTTTTTCAAAGTAATTTCCTCTACATTCAATACACCTCTCCATCCTCCGAAACCAATCTTTAAACCAGTTCTGCCAAGTTTCACTAGGGAGTAAAGCACACTCGTTGTCCCAAGCCCGTAGAAGGTCCTCATCACTGGAAAACCGCCTCCCTTTTAGCTTCATTTTCACATGCGGGAACAGTGCAAAGTCGCAGGGAGCAAGGTCTGGACTGTAGGGAGGGTGCTCGAGAAGTTTCAGTCCTGTCGTGGTCAAATATTCGGTGCAGGCTTTGGCACGGTGAGCTGCAGCATTATCGTGATGGAGGTACCAGGTGTCCATTCTTGACTTTGGCCGCAGGTTCTTCATAGATCCAATGACTTTAGGCAGGCATTGTTCAGTATACCACTTAGCTGTGACTGTCTTCTGCGTGTCCAAAACGACACGTTCCACAATTCCACTCGATTTGAAAAAAACAGCTATCATTTTCTTCTTTACAGATCGGGATTTTCTGACAATTAAGGGTGTGTCGTCATCATCAAAGACCCAAACTTTGTTTTGAGCCTTGGTCGGCAGATCGTAATAGTACAGCCAAGTCTCGTCACCTGTCACGATGTTGTTCACATACCGAGATTGTCCCTTATCAAACCTTTTTAACATCTCCCGACACCAAGTCACACGTCGTGTCATCTGCTCTTCAGTCAGTTGATGCGGCACCCAGAGAGAACAAAGTTTCTTCACGTGCAAATGATCTTGCAGAATCGAACGAATTGCTGGTGCATTTAGGCCCAAAGTGTCCTCTATCTGTTGGTAGGTCACTCGCCTGTTTTCGTCAAGCATTTTCCTCACAGCAGTAACGTTTTCCTCCGTAACTGACGTTCGTGGCCTTCCCGGCCTCTCAGAATCCTCCAGAGTGAAATTTCCCCTTTGGAATTCTCTATACCACCTGAATATCGTTGTACGATGTGGACAATCATCATCTAGTGCAAGAGTCATTTCTTCTAAGCACTGGTCTATGGTTAAACCACGCACGAAATTATACCGCAAAACTGTCCTTATCTCATTTCGTGACCACGATGCCATCACAAGCACTTTACACTCTCACTACTAATGAATAACTGAGCCCATCGACTTGGCGCGGCGGCTACTATGCACGTATGAACATGTCTCAACATGCAGCAACAAGCAGCTTCCTGTGATTCATTGTTGCATCATATTGCAAAACTTTCCTAGTACCCTTTGTACAAACCTCGTTATTACAAAACGTGAAAATTTAGGTCCCTTGAACTTTGTATTAATGAGATTCCACTGTATGTGGTTTTTGTAATTTTGGCACATCACAGATATAGGAGTAATATTTTATTAGCCATTCCCTAGTTACGTAAAACTCGACTTATGTAAAAAGTCCTGGAACGTATGTCGGGGACTTACTGTATTTTTAGATTAACCGGGAAATCGATTATCCGGGATTTTTATTTTACTATCTATCCTGGAAAATCAAGTCTACTATATTTGCATTTCAGATTCCTTTTCTTTTCCTTTTTCTCTTTTTACCTCTTAATTACCTCTTGATTTCATGTTACTATCACAGTCTCAGTTTATGTTACTGTTATAAATATATATTTTTATTTATTTATATTTTTTTTAGGAGAAAAGTTCTTATTGCTAAGCAGAATTACCGCTGTGCTGGTTGTGGCATGAAAATAGACAGAAGTATGTAATTTCACTTTATGCTTATACTTAAATTAGTTATGGGCAGTACTGTTTCAGTAATTCAGTTAGTTTTATGGGAACATCTTTAAACTTTAAGAAAGCCACGAATGCATCATGTTTAAAAGAGTTCCTCATGAAAACAAGTTTTTCATATAATTGTACTGTTTAGAGTACTTTGTTTCCCTTCTTACACATTATCAAAATTTGTGATGATACCATGTAATCTGAAAATTATGTGGACACTTCTGATACTAAAAAATTAGTCTAACAGATCATATGCCAAGCACAACATATATCAGTATAGGCTGTATCAGTTGTTGTATACGACTACGGATGTTACCCCAATTATTTGTCATTGAATGTATTAATGCCATCATCTGTAAAGTTGAAGAATGGAGGGGTGCCATAACAATTAAATGATTTGGCAGGTCACTAACGCTTATGGAGGAGTTATTAGCAGTCAAAAGAGGAATGGGTTTTTTTTATGGTTATCTTTGCAAACAATAAGTCTAGAGGTCTATGCATCAACAGGTGAGTGATTATAAGTGTGTACACTATTTGTGAAGAATTGTGCACATTGGTTTTCATGAGAGAACTGCAACTCAGATGCTGTACCTATCAATGGTGGAGTATCTTGGACTAGTGCAATATACATTGTTTCTTCACTGAAATGGTGGAAAGAGATCCAGTGATACAACCAGTTGCACTACACATGCCTGCTCATGTGAGACAGTTGAGCACATGTTTGGAGAATTCTCAAAGAATATTAATTACTGGAGTGCATCATCCTAGCAATAAAGTTGGAGGACAGTTCATGATGTGGAGCTGCATCTTTTGGTGGGCCATTTTGTGGTAGTACCTAAACCACGACAGTCGTATCCTTCATTGATGTTTTGGACATTTCCATACTACCTATCCCGGTAGTTTCATAGAAATGAATTGTGTATGTACCAGTATGATAATATTCTACATCACATAACAAGGCTTGTAGGCATCTTGTTTGAAGGTGACACGTTAGAATTGGCCTGGCTTTGAATCCTAAAAGTCATCTCTAAAATGAGCTCTGCCAGCATATCCCTCCTCAATGATGCAGCTCACAATAGCTTTAAAGTTTAGTGGAACAAATTGTCAACTGTCTGTTACTGTAAATTAGATGTTTCCAGAAAGTATAATGACTGGGCTATGCAGTTCTTTAATTTTCTAAATAAAGCCATTTTCTTAATTATGTGTCCTTTAGTAATTCTTCTGTGCCAGGTTTAAAAATGACATCCATGTTTTTTCATGACAGGTTTTTTGTAAAGTGTCATTTTTTTTTATTTGAATAAAATATGAAAATAATATTGCATTTTTTTTTATTATAACAAGGTTGGTGACCACTTTTTCTAGTATGATCATGAACAACCCTTTGAGAAGTGTTCGAATGCATATAGTGCAAAGTGGCATTAGTATATAAATGAATAGCAGACTGCTAAGAAGTGCAATTCTCTGTACTGTTTTAGTTTGTGTAGAGCAATCAAAGTAAAACTGTTTATTACGATGTTTCTAAGTTTTGTAGTGAAGTTTAGCAGAAAGAGATGGTAAATAAACTTGGCACATTTTACTATTTGTTATAATTTTGTTGTAAAAAAGTTGAAGGGAAAAAATTGCAGAATTTGTTATAAAGGTGTATTGTACATATTTCAGGATGAAACTTGGTGACCAAGATAAAGCACTAATAATCAAAATTTTCTACTCTTGTGTTGAACAGTTTATGAAAGGCAATAAAAGTAAGGAAAACGTCTCTGCCTTTTACATGTGTCCTGTAAAAAGCATAATGAGGAAATTAATAATTAAATTTCAAAAGGTAAGAAAAAAAAAGACATGTATATTTGCAAATTAAATTGTTATCACAAAGTGGAAAGGAGGATCTCCTACAGAAAGGCACACTCCGTTAACTAAATAAGATTCCAATCGATGTCAGAGTTTTGGATCATCCAGATTTTTCTGAGACAAGGTTGTAAACTTGAAGCCCAGTTTGCAGTCTGCCACAGAAGACTCTGGTCTTCACTACACTGTATCAACTTGCTCGAAAATAGAATTCCAATGTAGGTCCTGAACTTTGACATAAACTGCAATTTGATTTAGTTAACTGAATGTGTCATTGTGTACGAAATCTTTTTTCCAATCCTGATAACAATCAATAAATTATTTAATTTGCAAATATATATGAATCTGTGTTTTTACATTTTGAAATTTAAGCTGTCTTTTGCCACTAAGATGATTGTTATTTTTACCTCTCTAAAATGGAAAGCTTTAACACCAAAAATAAAAAGGATAATTCGTATCTGAATCAGCCATCTCCTATAAGACCCATCAGTTATGGACCTCATCTGTCTGTACCTTTTCCACCAAAAATTCTCAATATACAGCTTCCTCATCAGATCCTGAATTTAAGATATATGGTAGCAGTTCACGCAAAATGTGCTGAGAAATTTGGTGCAAGAATCCTTCTGCAGAGATCATGAGATCAAAACTCCAAGCTAAAAACCTACTGTTTCAGGGGCATCATTTTCTTGATACAGACTGGATGGGGAGATGTAATTAATTTTATTTGTCTTGGTCATTATTAATATTGTATTACCTTTATTTCCTTGGTATTGCTCATTGTTATTGAACAATTACTAGAAACCTTTGTGGCAACACTTCCCTGAAATTGCTAAGGTCCGCAAGGCATTCTGACTTTTTATTGTAATTGTCTGTGGCAGGCATGGGATGTACCTAAATAGGAGTGCAAGAATATTTGCTGATGCTATCAAGGTGGTATTAGTACTTTAATGGCAGGCAGCCTTAAGTAGAGGTGAAATTGGTTGTTGAAGTGCTTCTGTTTGAACATGCAGTAACCTGGAAAGTAAAGTGAAGGATTACAAGGCTTCCAGGGGATCCTCATAGGACAAGAAATTATATGGACTTTATTGGTGTTACAAGATCACAAACAGGCACATGTACCAGGTGGTTATAAAAGAAGTTTCCCTATTCAGGAGACTAGTGTCAAAACAGTTAGAGGTTGTCACAGTCCTTACCTTACGGTTGTCCGGTCCTTGAGGTTGTCACAGACATTCTCTCAGATATTCCAGACAAGCTGTACTTGATACCTGGGAGTCTAAAACGCTGATGGAACTGATATTTGGGTGACATTCAAGTCAAGTGGATCCAATTTCGACGAAGTCCAGATGGTCTGTGACAGCCAAATCCTCTGCTTGCACTTTCACGATGGTGGGACTGTTAGTAATCCTGGTTATAACCTCCATGCACAAGCACTGTGGGTGACCACCCAGGTGTGAACCAACGTAAGCAGGGGTCGAGGTGTGGCGGCCACACCACATGGAGGAATGCCATCCCCTCTGTGTTACTAGGCAATACTAGGTGGTAGATGACTCTCATCAACTGGTGCAATACCACCACTTTGCTTATTGGAGGCTTGAAGTGGTGGAACCCATGTTTAGTCTCTAGAGCTAAGTTCCGGTCAACCCTTCCCCATCTCTTCCATCATGCAATATGATCGATGTCATTTGAGGTTATGATGAACATCGTGGCGAGATCCAATCTTACATTTCGAGGGTACACCCTAAAACGGTGTTCGCAGGCCAGCTGCTAGTTATCCCACCGGACCGAACCTGTTGGTAACTCTTTAGGAGGCTTCTGGATCGGCTAGTGTATAATCTTGCTACCTCTACTCTGCCAGATACTGACTGGAGGGAGTCCGAGTAGCGTGTATGCGTGGGGGGGGGCATTGTCGAAGCCACGTTATGTCAAGGATCTGGGTATATTGTTACCATGTGTACACTATATCCAAAAATTTCATTACTTCATACAGCACGTCCACCCCATCCACTTTTTCTTACTATTGAATACGCCATGAATTTCCAAACTAATAGAGTAAGCTTATCTGTGAAAAGATCTAAACCTCCCAAACACTTTCTAGTTCATTTCACAAATATACGTGGTCTCAATTCTAATCTCAAGGATTTCCATTTCCACTTGCAGTCTGCCAAATCCCATGTACTTTTTCTGACAGAATTTCAGTTATCAGTTGATTCAACTACTGCTCATCTCAGTTGCCCAAATTATTCGCTGTATGATTCCTTTCGCCTCAAAGGTGGTACCTGTGCATATGTCTGTTCCAATATTCCCTGTTAAAGACTTGGTAATTTGGAATCTACTCTCTTCGATCTTCTCTGGTTTAAAATCTCTCTACCTCATTGTGTCAAATTCATCTTTTGTCTCTACTGTTTTCCCAACTCCACTAATCACTGGAGCTCTTTGACTTCCTCTCTTTGCAACTTGACTTTCTTCTGTCCAACTTTCCTAACAGTGAAGTAATTTTCCTTGGTAATTTTAATGTTCACAACTCCAACTGGCTTCCGTTTTCTAGTCACATCGACTGAGCTGGTGGAGATGCTGAGGCTTTTGCAATTACTAATGACCTTGCACAAATTGTTCATTTACCTACAAGAATAGCGGATAATCCTAACCATACAGCCAACACACTGGATCTTTTTCTCACAACCAACCCTTCTAAGTACACGGTTGAAGTGAGAGGTTCTTTAGGCACCTCAAATCGCAACTTGGTGATTGTCTCTTCTCCTTAATAACATCCACCAGAGACTGAGTTTCACACTTGAAATGGAGAATGCTGAAATATTATCATTAAATTTCTTGAATTTTACACTCACCCATCATATTAATAGCATTCATATAGTTTAATATTTATTGGAAACCGACAAATATGAGCATGTACCTTCATTACGACAGCTATCATCTTTTTGCGTACAAACGATCTATATCTATTATATTTAATCAATTTCTGAACACATATAAATATTCATCGGAAACATTGTTAACCAAATGAAATCCAAACACTAATTGATAGATTTTCATATAGAAGCTATCCTCTTTCTATTATTGACCTGATTAAAATACAAGCTAAAAATAAGTTGTAATCAAAAACTTTGATCAATAGCAATAATCCCAGGAAATACTTTATTTCAGTCCCGTACATCGAACATTGGCACAAACAACTTAACAGTCTTTTCAGGGATACGGAGTTTAAAAAAATTATGTCTAGACCCCATCAGAAACTACAGACTGAACTAAACAATCGAACAATACTTTCATCATTTTCGACACAAATTAACAACATAGTATACAACATTTCGTGTAAGGAATGTAATTCATCGTATCAAGGGTCCACAAGGTGTACGAGAACAAGACAACATTTTACTTCAGTGCATGCGGCTAGATCAGATGCATCGGAATTAGCATTCCATGCCATCAACGAGAATCATACCTTTTTATTTGATGAATCAAAAATACTTAGTATACAGAGGAATTGCACTAAATTATTAATCGCGGAAACGCTGGAAATCAAATTACTCAAGAATTCCATTAATGTACATTGCTCATTTCTCATATCAGATTTGTGGTTTGCCCGAATGCACCAAGAAATTAAATATTCTTGAAGGATTTAAGAAATTCCCATTATGTTACTTCTATCCTGTGACCAAGGCAGACCTTCGAAAACCGCTGATCTGCTTTAGGAAGAGAAGTTATTCAAAATTGGGTTGAATTATTATAGCTAATTTAAAGATTTTAACTTTTATATGCCACAATCATTTTATTGGTTTTAATGATTTTAATATTAGACAAGATGTCTTCTGACTCTCAGGGTTATGTGGTGGTGGTTTGATGTGTTGCTGGTCGGGTTAGGAGATCTTAGCTATTGATCGCGGATACGTCAGACCATTCATATGTTTATGAGTGAAGGAAGCCATTGAGTAAAAAATTTTGTCTGATTGAATTTAGAATTTAGTTGTATAAGGTATGTTAGTGTCAGACGGCACCTGGGATTTCTCCCATCTCCGCGTGTGTTCGCTATATCCAGGACAGTACACTGTCAAGCCAGAGACATGAAAGTGTGTGGCCCATGTCTGTGCAGTGTTGAAGTGTTGTGCCGGCTTATTGGCCGCCAGGCCCCAAATGTAGCCTGTGTTGCCCATACCTTGCCATGTGGAAACTAGCCTGGTGTGTCCAGTATCAAGTTGCTCTGGCAGGTCCTGCCACCTAGTTTCCTGGGATTTCAGTGGCTAGGGCCTATAAAAAAAAAAAAAATTTCACACGTTTGACATAAATGCTTAATGCAATTGCTATTAGGAAATCGCTGGTTGGGGTTGAACGCTAGAGAAATGTGCCTGCCATCGGGCAAAATTTTGATGTTTTTAAATTTAGACTTGTGGGCTATACACTAGATGAAAGATAATAATGGGAGGGAGGGGAGGCTGAAGATGGGGGGATAGAAGTAGAAGTAAGGAATCGATAGAAGAGATGACCCCTGCTAGGCAGTGTGGCATGCCCATGCCATACCAGAGGAAAGTTTGGATGACAGGTGGGGGAAGTGCCAAAAAGTTACCTCCCCCTGCCAGGGATAGGGGTTGGAAGAAGGCTGGGCTAGGTGTCCAGCCTAGGTTGCTGTATGGCTTGGGCAGCGATCAGCTGCTATCCTGGTCTTCGTTCCAATATCTTGGTTGTCCTTTTCTTGTGATTAATTTTCTTTTGTCTTATCTCTGGTTTAAGTCAGGTGTGTAGTGCTGGTTGTCACTAATTCTTGTGATCAGTTGTGGTTGTTGAGTCAACTGTTGGGTTGGGAGGAAGCTGTTTATGGTCGCTGTTTTCTTGTTTGCACTTTCTCCTGTGTTGGTATTTCCTTTTGTTGTCATTTATCTTGCCCCTTTCCTAGTTGGGGTTTGGTGGTTGTGGTAAAGTTTGTCGCTTGGCATATATGGCCTGGACAAAGTCTCGGCACTCTCCAGAAGGGCCGACCGGGCTAGCCGAGTGGGTAAAGTGCCTGCCTAGCAACCCAAAGGTGGCGGGTTCGAATCCCGCCTCGGGCTTGGATCAAAGTACTGCAAAATCCTTGGGAGGCGCATTATGGCCACAGAAGCCGATGTGCCAACTACCCAAAAAAAAATCTCCAGAAGGTGGTGTTCATTATTTCTTGGGATTAATTGAATCTTGGTGATTAATACTAATCTGAGTTGCCAACTCAGATTAGTATTAATCACGAATGCCAACACTAATCGTAGTGTTGGCATTCGTGCAACATGTGGTCCCAGAGGACCCACAGTCACACAGGGGGTTGTCAACTAGTCAGAAGATGGCCAGTTTACGTCTGGTGGCACGATGTCCTGTCATCAGATATGTAATGACCTGGGGAAAACCAGGTCGGCAGCGTTGGGTAGACTGTATTTATCTCGGGGATGATTTTTTTTTTTGTTATTTGTCCCTTTGTTGTTTGGGTCTGGCGTTGTTGCCATATCCAATGGAGGTAAGCTAAAAGCCGCTTATTTTAATTTGCTCTGTTGCTTGCAGGATCTGTGGTGAACTCTTTGTATGTGGTGCTTTTGCCCCAACCAAGCTGGAAATTCATCCCAGCTCGAACCACCTCCAGGTCAAGGGGCAGGCTTCCTGTCATCACTTGTAGCGCGGGGGTGAGACTGTGTGGCAAGCTCTTGTCATGGTGAGTAGCGCTGGTCTTTGGATGGTGAGAAGCTTTCTAGATTTTACCACAGTCGTGGCTTTGTACCAGACTCCAGAGGCATAAGTCACCGCAGGGATGAATACAGCTTTGTATAAGAGGGCAAGAGTGCGCCTCTTTAACCCCCAGTCTTTTCTTGCCACTCTTTTTATCATCACTGCGTATGTTTTCATTTTTTTCTGTAGATTTTTTAGGTGTGGTAGGATTGTGAGGCTTCTGTCCAGGGTGATGCCCAGGTATTTTAGCTCGGTTGTTAGTTTAATAGTTTTGTCCTGTATTTTGATTAGCGGCCATCTTGTTGGGGCAAGGTGATCTTTTAGCAAGATGGATTGAGTTTTGACCGCTGATATTTGTAGATGATGTAGCTTGGTCCAGTGTTGGAGAACAGTCAGGGAGTTGTTGGCAGCAGTTTCAATTTGTGCTCTTGAGTTTCTGGCTATGAACAAGGTGAGAGATTGTCCCCAAAGACCTGCGCTCGAACATCCCCCAGATCCATGGCCAGAAATTCATCCAGCACATAGTTCCAGAGGAGAGGTCCAAGCACAGAGCCCTGCTGCAACCCCTATGTATTTATCGTTCAAGTTTGGCAAAGGGTGTCTTAATGACAACTCTTCTATTTGAGAGGTAGATTTTGATGCAAGAATATAGGTTTTGGGGCAGTTCCACCCTCCTCAGCCATGGAAGGATGCTCGGCCACCAAAGGGTGTCGAATGCCCCAGCGAAATCAACTGAGATAAGCAGCAAATATTTGCTCTGACAGTTTTTAAGTGCCAGAGCAGTGTTTTCTAGTGCGTCGGGTGTGCTTCTTTGTGCCCTGAAACCATATTGGTTTGGCGCTGGAAGTTGTGCCAAGTTGTAATAGTTTTCTATTCTTTCTCGGAGGAGTTGCCCGAAGACCTTGCTCAACACTGAGAGCAAGGCAATGGGTCGATATGACCCCGGTAGTTGCTGTGGTTTGCTGGGGTTTTTGATTAGAAGCTTAATAACAGCTTTCTTCCAATCTGTTGGGAATTGTCCTGTTGCCAAACTGTGATTATAGAGGTTTAGCAAAAAGTCTGGAGCAAACTCTACTACCTTTTTTGTAATCTCAGGTTCAATCATGTTTTCTCCAGGCATTTTCCTATTTCTCAGTTTGCTGATGGCTAGGTGCAATCCATTGTGAAGGGTGTCTTGTGGCCGGTAGTGCTGTATTCATCATTGTCGCTGCAGAATTTTTTTTTCTGTTCAGGGGTATTTTGATCGTTTGAGGGAGTTAATATGGCGTACAAAATGGTACCAACCGTGTCTCTCCAGTTGGTGGTCATATGTCCTTGGGATGTCCTCACTGGCGTGTCCTCAAATGCCACGGGATCAGGTTGTTACCTCACCCCGTGGCATTTTATTCATTGTATTCTGGTACACAGTGCCCTGTGGATCCTGGTTTCCCACCAAGGAGACAAGATGCTCCCAGGACAGCTTCTTCCACTGCCTGATCATTGTAGTGCAGGCATTTCTTGTCTCCCGGTATTGCTTCTTAAATGTTTCAACATCCTGAGGGGGCCCTGTACGCCTTGCCCGCTGGAAGGCTTGTCTTCTCCTTTGCACTTGTTTGCGTAGAGCGTCTAACTCTCTCGACCACCATGACACCGCTCCTGGTTTCGGGTTTTTCTGTTTTATGGCTTGGTTGGCTGCATTTATAATCTCTTTGGTCACTGCACGCTGATGAGTTTCAGGATTTCTTGTCCGAGTACCATCCTGGTGTAGGTTCTGCATATTTAGTATGATTTGCTCTTTGAACTGATCCCATCTGGCATGATCCACTGCAGGCACCTCTATAGCCAGGTGGGAAGGAGCAGCAGTGCGTAGCACACGCTTCTTGATTAGACCAGGGTTCGAGCCCGTCACCACCAAATACGGAGGATGCAGAAAGGTCAGGGAATGACCACCGCATATCCCGGAGCAATATGGTCTTAGTTGCTATTGCTCCTAAAAACCAAATAACAACAACAACATGATCCACTGCAAACCTGTGCTGCTTGAAGTTGGCTATCAGTAGCTGCTGCAGGGCTCGCCGAATGGTGAAGGTAATTGCACGATGGTCTGATGTGGTCCATTCCTCATGAACCACCCAGTCCGTGATGTAATTGGCGAGTGACCTGGTAGCTAATGTCACATCCAGTGTTGCCTCCCAGAGGGTGGAGGCAAAATTTGGTAAGTTGTTGGGCCGATTCAGGACTATTAGTCCACTTGCAGTGATGTATTCTTCCAAGCACACTCCGTTCCTGGACCCCCTGCGCTCCTGGGTGCAGCTAAACCAAAGGGGGGGGAACGACAGGTTATGTTGGTTGAGATGAGTACTTTGTCTTGTGGGAGCTAGATTAGCACTTGGTTGCGGTACTGGGTTGCTGGTATTATATCCTCTCCGGGCCGACAATAGAGAGAGATATGAGGAACATCTCTCCCAGAGGCGACACAATGTGGGCGCAGGCAGCCCAAGGTGAACAGACAGAGGTGAGTGACTTTGGTGATTGTTAGTTCTGGGTTCCGCACAATGATGGCTGCCCAGGGGATTACACCATCTGCCTGTACAATTGTGTACCTTAAGGGATATCCCCGAACTTTATTTGCAACTGTGTAGGGTTCCTGAATTAGTAGAACATCGCAGTTTTCTTCTGCCTTATTTGTGATTTGGCCTGCAACTGCATATGGTCTTTGTGTGTTTATTTGCATACATTTTTAGACTCTTGTATTTATATCCTTTATTCAGAGTTCCCATAATTGATTCTTTCCTGGTGGATGCTCTTGACTTTCAGGTAGTTGGGACAGTTTGTATTGCAAAGGGAGTGTGTATGCGGCATCTTCAGGTCCCTGCAGTTCACACAAACTGGGTCTTTACCCTTGTTTGGGCAGGAGTTGAAACTGTCCCTTCTCCCTGCGGTGGCTGCAGGTCACAGTTTGGGAACGCGTACGTGTTTTATGCCCAAGTTGGCAGCAGCAGCAGAAGCACTTTGGGACTGCTACATGCTCCCTGCATCGATGTGCTCCCCAGTTTATGTATATTCGGGTGTACTTCGTTATGATTCTCCAAGCATCCAGGGTTAGTTCAATCACCCAATTTATGGCACTACCGTTACTGCTTTTTGTCTGATATTTTGGCCATACCACTGTTGCTGGGTCAACCTCTGGTAGGTCTTGTTGTTGATGTTGTGTCCTTTTCTAGGTCATACACCACAATGAACGGGCCCTTCTGCCTTGGTGGTTGAGCCACTAATCCAAGGGTGGGTATTTTGGCATTTTCTAAGATGCATTTAGTGTCATCGCTGGTCACAGTTTCAATTATCACTCCCGTGTTTCAGGTTTTCCTGATGGATTTTATTCTTGTGCTCTTTAGGTCTTCTGTGGGAGTGTCCATCACAGCTTTCTTAACATCTTCAATGTGTGTCCGGTGTAGTGGGCTTGAGCACCACTAAGTGTGGTTTGGGGAGTAACGGCTTTCTCGGTGGCGGTTTGTCTCTGCTGTCTGGTCAGGAGGCATTTGTCCTCAGTGCTTCAGAATAGGTTGGGGAGCGTTGTGGCATTTGATTTTCCCCGCCTTGAAGGAATGCTTCTAATTTAGCGTTGGCCTTTTCGGACTCGATATGAGACTTGAGGAGAATAGTTTCCATCTTAGTCCATAGAGACACGATATCTGCTCATAGCCGTGTAGTAATTCGGTTGTTCTGTTCCTTCAGCAAGTTTTCAAGCTCAGTTCTGAGAAACAGGATTTGTTCTGTGACCGGTCCTTTTGGCAGGGTAGGATCAAGGAGTCGAACCTCTTCCAGTGGCTTTGTTGTTTGGGTTTGTAGCTCAGGTTGGGGTCAGTCTGAGATCTGGTCTCTCATTTATGCTTTGCAACCTCATCAAAGAAAAGAAACATATAGCTTGTTTCTTTTCTTTGATGAGGGTGGTGGTTTCTGATTATATGCAAATTCTTTGGGGTCATCATTATTAGTGGTCTCAGTCTCTTGTCCAGCACAGTCCTCTGTTTGAGGCCGACCGGGCTAGCCGAGTGGGTAAAGTACCTGCCCGGCAACCCAAAGGTCGCGGGTTCGATTCCCGCCTCGGGCTTGGATCAAAGTACTGCAAAAACCTTGGAGGTGCAATATGGCCACAGAAGCCGATGCGCCAACAACTACCAAATCAAAAAAAAAAAAACTGCAAAAACCTTGGGAGGTGCACTATGGCCACAGAAGCCGATGCGCCAACAACTACAAAAAAAAAAAAAAAAAATCCTCTGTTTGAGAGGCAATTTCTGCTGGCATTTTGGACAATGTCAAATTTCCGAGATGTTCAGATTAACGAGATTATATTGTTATATTCTTGGGACACAAAACAAAGGTGTTTGGCACCTAACACAAGTCCATGCAGTTGAGGATCCTGATTTATGCCCAGATTAAGTTTTGGACTATCCCACATATAGAGATAATATAATCACACTCAGTAGAGTAAAATACAATTTATACCAGTGTCATACTCTGATCACAGGAGTTAATGAACGCAAACAGGAATACCACGTGATCGATAATGAGTCATGTTTGGACACTTGTAGCTTTTATTCAACTTGTCCAGAAATTTTTCTGAGTGGTTTCTTAAATAGAGCTGACCTTCCTCGTTTTAATGATATATATTGATCGAGTATCCGATTTGTATTTCCTTTCTAAATTTTTCCCCGAAAAACCCTCATTTTTCCCTTTTCATCAGTGCTAGGTGTCCGTTGCGTCCACGTGACACGAATGCAATTCCAATTTCAGTGTGTACTCCATGTTACAGTTGACTGGCAATTAAAATATTGTTCCTGTATCTATATATACAGTTAGCATCAGCAGTAATTAACACTTTGTAGCACCAAACTGTCAATGTTAAACGGCTTTATGCTGTCCCTCTCAGTACCGATCCAAGATGGCGGTCAATATGGCATCGCTATTGTTTCCAGAGCAACCGATCGGGAACACAAGAAATGAGCACAGTGAGAAACTCTATACTATACATAAATAGCATTTCCATGCATATGAGCAACAAGAGGTTATGGGAGTGATAGAATGAAACTATTTAAATTTACTATTAGGGCTTCCCAAGTGCTTGGTCCACTCTAATGATCACATATAGCAATACACATACGGCTAGCATGTTACTATACAGCTTTACATATGAAAACTTAAAAAGTCCACAGTTCTTAAAATAATTGTCTAAATCTCATGAAAAGTCACCTGTAATTCCAGTTTACTTCCCTCTATCATTTGAGACTTTTGCCGATTCAAAATTCCATGATTTCACTGTAAATAACACTTTTTTATAAAGGAGCTCACAAAAAACGTGACTGCTTCTGGGGGGGGGAGTGCTGTACTGAAGCTTCTACAGAAAGGCATTAAGGTAAATTCCTCTTTATTTCTGTATATTAATATAAATGTAGAACTCATTGAGCATTATAGCTCTGTTTTATTTATCCTAATTGTTTTGTTACACAGACTGATTGAGATGTTTAACTTTTAAATGGTTTGAGTAAACTAAATCCAAGTGGCATCCTTGCATCATTTTAGAATGATGCAAGGATGAAATGAAAAGGATGGTTGCAGAATAGCTGTCTGTAAATTTGCTTTTGACTAGAAAGTGATTGATTGTTGGGATAAACTTCCACCCATTGTTGTGGGGAGGAGTAGCTTGAACAAATATAAAGGAGGATTGGACAAATATGTAAAAATGATGGGTGGATTATTTATTTACTTTTTATTTATTTATTTTTTTTTTTTGCTAATGCTTTTACAAGTTTGCTTCCTTGCATAATTTTGCTGCTACTCATTACCAATTATCTTCCTCTGATTTGTGCTAATTATGCAGTCATTTTGTTCAAAACATTTTTCCCAATGGCAAAATAGCATAAAAATGTCAGCAGACATTTTTAGTGAATTTGCACAGAAAGGAAGAGAAGAGTTAGTGTAGCTTTGATAAATGTGCTATTTGCAATTGCTGCTGATGGCAGCAGAAGCAGTTCTGGGATTTTCTAAAAAGTAGTGGGGACTAAAGCACTGTTCTGAGGTTTAAGCTTTAATCGTATAGAAATAGAAAAAGCCACATTGTTTTGATCATAAGGAGGGACTGTAGCCCCTTTAGCTCTTACCTGGGACTGCTAATAGATTATTTTTATTTTTATGATTATTATTATTATTATTAGCTATATGGTGCAAGGAAGCCTGAGGCTTATGCTGCACCAGCCAAGAAAAAATTCATTCCCAAGTAACCCTGAGAGAGAGAGAAGTAGAAGGAAATCATCAAGAAAGAGAAGAATGATGATATCCAGCTCAGGACCCTGGGTGTGCCAAGCCCATACTCACCAGATTTGAGCCCCTGAGGATTGCAATAATTAAAGTGATTCCAAGCTATATTCCATTTTCTCTTAATAAAAAAAATCATTAAGTTGAAAGCAACTTGCTCTCAGTCTTGGTAGGGTACAGTATTGAGCATCCTCTACTGAACAACATAAAAGAATGTGGAATTTCTTTAAAAAAAAAAAACTGTCTGCACTTATTTTTAATAATGCCCTTGTTATGGTAGGCCTAAAACTGCATTAGAATGGCTACTAAAAGAGAAGATTTACTACTTGGTAGTAGTTAGTAGGTTGCCCTTGTCATCTGATTTCCAGATGGGCAGGTCAGCAACTACAGACCTTCAGGAATGATCTGCATGGAATTCAATTAATTGTGAAATATAAATGGATGTAATAAGAGTGTGTCTGAAGCTTGTTCATAAATTGAATTGTTATTCATGGGTCCTGCCTTAAATGTGTTTCTTGACTTTCTGAGAGGAAAACTGTTGTAAAATTGGAATTATATCAAAACTACTGTTTTCTGTTACTGAGTGTTCTACAAGGCTCCAATCTCTCTTTTTTTTTCTTTTTTTTTTTTTAATTATATTTGTAAGTATCAATCAGTGGATAAATTTTCTGTCCTTACCTATGCTGATGTTAAATTATATAAACCAATCGTGAATATAGAGAACTGCTTTATTTTGCAGGAAGAATTTAATTGACTAAATAAATGGGTTGCTTAGAATGGGCTAATTCTTCATACTGATAAATGCTTTGTTGTTTGAGAGTCAAAGCAGATAAAAATCAATTAGTTAGTAGCCATCCATATAAAATAGGTGATGCAGTATATTCTCATTAATTCAATATCAGATTACATTACTCTGCATTTTGAAAAAAAATTCACTGATGTTTGCTCAGAAAAGGGTGTTTCTGAATCATTTTCTAATGTTGATTTCAAAAATGACTTGTTTGTTTTGATCACATCAAGTTTATTCAAAAATCATGAAAGAAAATTTGATTTTTCACAAATTTTTTTATTAATTTTGGCAGAATTTCTGCCAAATTATAACAAAATGCTATTATTACCAGACATTTTATATTTAAATATACAGTAAACTCTCGATTTACTGAACCCCGATATAACGGATTTCGGATTTAACAGACCGGACAAATAATAATAGAGTAATGTACATATTAATCTCGAGCGTATTATTTTTTTAGGTTATACAAAACTTCAGTGTTATTATTAATTAAAAATTAATAATAATTACCTATTTCCATTATTGTTTTGATAATTACCTACTTTTATTTTTATAATTAAATTCAGGAAATTGTTTTTTTTTTTTTTTTTTTTTTTTCTTTCTTTCTGAAAACATGTTCAAAATAGCTGTTTTCCCAAATAACAGATAAGAGCAGGCAGTGACTTGCAAGCTGAACATGACTCAGAACACTAAACAGCAGGTCTACCAGCTCGCTTTGTTTCGGTCTCAGTCTGCCTCAACCTATTGTGTGGTCAGGTTGCATACAGAGTGTTTCTGTGATTTCTGAATTGTGACTTTATTTATTAAATAATTTTGCAGTCCTTACAATTTAAAATGGCATCAAGTGATAGAGGAGTTAAAAGAAAGTGTGCAAACTTAAATGTGGCACAGAAATCAGAGCTAATTGAGAAAGTAGAACAAGACGTCTCAGTAGCACGTGTTTGTGAAATTTACGCCGTAAAAAAAACAGTTTCTGATATCCATAAATCAAAGGCCAAATTGAAACATAATTTTATATTGTACAGTACTGTATATTGTATTAAAGGTTTTTTTTTATATTAAGAACAATAAAAAATGCCCCCCCCCCAGGTTACATTTGATTTAACGGACTTTCGGCATTAACAGACACCCCTTCTCCCCTATTAGTCCGTTAAATCAAGGGTTTACTGTATGTTAAAAACACTGTTACAAAGGGCAGTGTGATAAAAAGTCCACTAAACTTCATCCCTCATTTTAAAAATTAACCTATGATGGGTCAGATGATCATTTTAAAGAAACGCTGAGGAGAGTATGCGGAGCAAGTAAGAAAAAAAGGATTGTTCCTGAATGTGTGTAAAACTAAAATTATGGTGATTGGTGATAATCTCGGTTCCAGTAAAGTGAAGGTTAATGGGCAAGATATCGAAGAAGTTGATGAATTTGATTACTTAGGGTCAAGAATAAATAAAAATAGTGACTGCTCAAACGATGTAAAGAGATGACAGGCAATTGCTAAAACTTTGGTTGCTGATCTGATAAAATTATGGAGAGATCATGATCTGCCCTTAAAGACAAAACTAAGAATCATTAATTTGTTAATTTTTCCAGTTGCCACTTAAGGGATATGAAGGATGGAATTGGAAAAAGAGTTGACAGGAAGAAAATTGAGGTATTTGAAATGTGGTGTTACAGGAGAATACTGTGTATTGCTTACTTGGATCAAAGAACAAATGAGTGGGTATTGAATAAAATTGGCAGGCCTGAAATTCTTCTTCATAGCATTAACTAAAGAAAACTCAAGTTTTTTTTTTTTTTTGGTCGTATAGTAAGAAGGGAAAACTTTCGGTTGAAGAATATAATGGAAGGAAAAACCGAGGGGAAGAGGTGAAACTAGGTGTAAGGATGGGATCAGTGAACTTCTGGGTATGACACTTTGCAATGCTGCTCATATAGCAAACAGTCGATGCAGTTGGAGGAATTTGTTGGTGGCCACAACAGCTCCTCAGGGAGCTATGTGACTGGAAGAAGAAGAAGATGGGTCTTTTTTTTTTTTTTCCCAGATCCTTCCTCTTTACAGTCCCTCTTTAGCATCCAGCAATAGTCAGCCATTGTGTTGACATTCCACCTCCCCTGATACCTCATCTCCATGACCTGGTGAAACCTCTCACCACACTTCCTAGATTTTCTGGGAAGTAGTCAATGTGGAAGTGCAAAAAATGTACCTTGTTGCAGCCAAGTGTCTTGAAGTTTGTGAACATATTTTCAATTATATTCTTGTAGTCTGGATCCTTGTTGTTCCCAAAGTTCTCAATAACAGACCTGAAGCTAATCCATGTCTCCCCCCCGCCTCTTTTATTCATAGTTACCTCAAAATTTCAGTCTCTCATCAGTTTTTGAATTTGAGGTCCAACAAAAATGCCTTTTTTTTTTTTGTTTTTTTTAGCTTCTTTTGGGTGATCGATGGAAATTTAATACGAAGGTTTATCCCAGGAAGCAGGGACCTTTCTGGGATAAAGCTTTCACAAACAGTTTCATCAAGCCCAGTTTGATATGCAAGGGTGAAAGGAGGATAGTTTTGGGGTCTACCAATGGTTTATGAACTATTTTTTGATCCAGGTACCAAATTGTCCCCCTTTGACCAGACCTTGACACCCCAGTGCTTACTTCTTGCCCAACTGCCCTACTCACACAAAAAACAAGGCATTTTTGTATAGCCAGATTGCTGTCCAAATAATATACTTATCAATTTAAGTCAACACAGATTGACCGACCAACCAACCAGCCATGTTCTTTCTACTTAATATTTGTCAACAACTTCAAGTTCTCATATTTTTCTTTCAAATGCACAGAGTGAGCTACTGGAATTGACCCATATTTATTTCCATTGTGGAGAAACATTTTTTGACCTAAGTCTAGAACCAAGGAGTTCTACAAATTCCTTTGGTAAATTTAAATCTCTTACCAGATCATTGAGTTCATGCTGTGAAAACAGTTGAGGGCCAGACTCAAAATCTCCAGACATGTAGACTTCAGCTTCATCTTTAGAAGCTTCACTTTCAGCAGTCTCTGCTGCTACATTCTTCAATATAAGTGGAGGGCATGGAATCAGCAGGCCGACAGGGCTAGCCAGGTGGGTAAAGTGCCTGCCTGGCAACTCAAAGGTCGCCGGTTCGAATCCCACCTCAGGCTTGGATCAGAGTACTGCAAAAACCTTGGGAGGTGCATTATGGCCACAGAAGCTGATGCGCCAACAACTACCAAAAGAAGAAAAAGAAAAAAAAAAGGAATCAGCAGGTTATCTCCATGTGGAACTGGCAGATGGAATATTAAAATACACAATGTCCTTCTTACTCTGCATTGTATTCATTCACATTAACTAAGCAAGAATAATAATCATCACAGTGGTTTGTAGGTAGGTTCCGGTCAAATCATGGGAATTGCAAATGGCATAGCTTTCTTTTCACCATTTTTACACTCTCGGTGCAAGTTTAACACAGATTCAGCAATATAGACATTTTTACAAATTCTCTAATATCTTTTCTTTGCTTGAGGACTACATAACCTCCACAAATATAACAAAATGAATTTGGATTGTTTAAACACTGAAATGGGAAGAAATTTTACTCACTTTTCAACACAAGTTTGACACAATAACTGCAAAAATAAACTGAGCTCACACTGATAAACACAGCTGCATGGAGCTCTCAAGGTCAAGAAACAAATGACTGAAGGCAGTGTTGCCAACACGTGAGGATTTAATTTACAAATTCCCAGCATTTACTCCTAGCTTACATTCAATAAAACAACTTATGCCATTAACTTAAGTGATTGGGGAAGAAGTGGTATGTGATAGAAAATGAATAACATTTCTGAAATCTGCCTAAAAGACCCAGTTAAAAACGGCTATTATTTTACAAACGTTGAAAACCATGCAGAGCGGTGTTATTTGAAAAGCTCTATACAGTATTTCGAACTGACTACCATTCTCTGACCAGCATTCTATGCATTTTAGTATGGTTTATTCAAAATATGTCTACAATGAAATTCAAAGTCTGAATTGGGTCCCTGTGACTTGTGAATACCATGTCTAATTTTAAAAGGCTGCCAAAATCTTTATTGCATATGATATCATTATGCAGAATGTATGGCACCTTTTAATAAATTTTACATTTTTGTTAATTTCTCCAAGAACCAAGTGGAATCATAGAAGATTTGCATGATTCTGTCTTGCATTTAATCCATTTTGTTTATACCACAAGGGGAAAAAAATGCTAATGAACAACACACGTGCTTTCCCAACACAGGTGCATCATTTTTAAATGTCTATACATGATTGATTTAAGAATGATTGATATTAAATGTGCTTCAGAGAAAAAATATTTTCGCACAGATGGCCTTTTAAAAAATTAATTTTTCTTAAGGAATTCACTACAGGTATATGAAACCTTTCAGTTTCTCACAAAGAGTTTTTCATTTAATCATTATAAAGAGATAAAAAGGATTTCCTCATTATTTTTACGATATAATTTTTCAATTGTAATATGTTTTTTATTATTTTCTGTAATTTGTTTTTGTTGAAATACTAGGTGTTGATATGAGTATCTTGTTATGGCATCATTAGTAACATTCAGTTTGTCATTTTTCCAGAAAGAAAAGAGATGTACAAATATAAATAAATATAGCTATAATAAAATAGCTTTTATTATTTTTGCAGTGTTTTCTCTTCTTGTCACCCTTTTACTAATCATGCTTTTTTCTTTTTTAACAGATTATATTAGCAGGTTTCGCTACTGTGAATATCTTGGAAAGTTTTTTTGTCAGTGTTGTCATAACAACAGTTTAGCTTATATTCCTGGTAGAATCCTTCGAAAATGGGACTTCACCAAATATTTTGTATCTAAATTTTCACGGGACCTTCTTGATGCCATGTTTGGGGATCCACTCTTTAATATAACGGATATAAATAATAGTTTATATCGCAAAGTTCGACAGTTAGATATGGTACGAGAATATCGGATTCAGCTTTATTATTTAAAAGATTTTATTCAAACTTGCCGAAAAGCCACAAGGTTAGTAAAGTGATTTTTTTTTTTTTTTTTTTTTTTTCTGAAAATATTAATTATAAAGAAAAGTTTCTTTGGTTTTAAAAATTCCTGTCTGTTTTTCCATCATTTGGGAATTTATTTAAAATGGTTTCTATTATTGTTGAAAAACATACACTAAGCAAGCTATTTCAGCAGATACATTTTGTGTAGTAGTCTATTAAGCATAGATTCATTATTATGTTACATTTTTACAGACAATTGATACACTTTTTAATACTCAATTTGTAGTTTGAAAATAGGGGTGCAAAAGCAATGCAGGAAATTTTAAAAATAAATGTAGTATGTGACATAAATGATATTAGTTGATGAGATATCAAGAGCTGGAAGTTTTACCACCTTCGTGTATGGCAGGAGTGTAGTTTAGTTTTCATATTCTGTAACACATAACAGTAGTACTGTACTCTACATACAAATTTTGAATTTCTTGTGAATAAATTGTATTTTTTGGTCCACTGGCATCTTGATCCCTGTCATTAGGAAAGACTAAGCACTAGCTTAGTAGATATGAGACTCGTGGTACTCTAAATTGCCTAATTCTGTTGTGTGAAATGCTGTTGTTATACAGGAGATGGTCAGGCATTGAGATGTAGCATAAATTCTTGGGGTGTATCAGAAGACTCAAATCGAATCTGAAAAAAGTACAGAGAAGACAAAGTATCCTCTGGGGAAGTTAGTGGTAAATAGTCTTTATTTTCCTGTGCTTTTCTCAATTTTTTAGAATCAGTTCTGGAGTTCGCTTCCCTGCAATGTGGGTTCCCTGTGTCCACAGGAAGATGCATCTCAATTCACGACATGTGTACCCATCTTCCCTAAAGAAACTATCCTGTTTACACTGTTATTTTGCAGCGTTAAAATATAGTTGCTACTTTTCTAAGCATCCTTGAAACTTACTGAATTTATCCTGATGAAATGCTGCAATTGGCATTATGCTCTGTATCCCCTCACTGATATCATTCAAGAAAATCAGAAACAGGGGTCCCAGTACTAGTCCTTGAGGGACCATTCTTCTAACCTTAGCCCAGTCAGAAAAGTAACCATTAATCATAAAACTCTGCCTTCTGTCCTGAAAACATCCTGCAATCTATCTAAAAATCATACCCATGATGTGAAGCTATTCCAGCTTATACAATAACCTTTCATACTGAGTCAAATGCTTTGCTGAAAACCAATTAAATAATGTCAAAATTATTTCTTATATTCAGCTTGTAAATGATTCTATCAAAGTAACTAACAAGATTAGTTAAATACGATTTTCCCTTTACAAAACTCATGCTGTGTTTCCTTCAGAATGCCATTTCTGTCTATATGCCCCTGCCCTGCATTCTTGATTGCCTCCATGATTTTCTTACTATTGAAGTCAGGCTGATAATCTGTGCTTAAACACTTCACTCTTAGAATTGTCTTTGCGATATGTTGGCAGTTCTCTAATCCAAAGGAATCTCTCCTGTCCCATGGTTCCCTCGTAATTAATCTTAATGAGTCAGTGATCAGGTATAATATTTCTGCCCCTTAAATGTCTAGAGGTAAAAAAACACCTAAAACGCCCAGAGTGCTTGCTCCTCGGTTGGACAAAGATAAAGACAAGGATAAGGATAAAAATCCTCAGGTGTGGGTGGAAGAGTCTACCCCATCAATAGAAACGGATGTTAATCTAATTACTACTACGATTAATACGGATAATCAAAATAGTTCTAGTGAAAATGATGTGGTTCGGGATTCGTCATTTACCGAGGGTTTGGACCTTGGTGGGTCCATAGAGGCTTCTGCTGTGTATTCAGCGGTAGCCAAAATCCGAAAGGCTTTGGGTGAGGTAATGTCAGCTGATTCAAGCAAAGTAACAAAGTTGGCCTCAAATCGCATCCATAGTTTGTGGGCAGATTTGGAGGCAGTCACAACAGCTTTATTGATTGACAATGAGCGATTAAAAGCTAAATCAGTTGAACTAGAAATTCGAGCAAATCATTTTAATCAGCTAATGGAGAAACGGGCAGCTCCTCATAGATTTTTTGCTGATGCTGTTAGGCAGAATTTGGTTTGTGAGAATTTAAATGGTGATACTATTGTTAGAGAGGCTACTGAGAGGCGCGCAATGGGTGTTGCTGCTGCAGATAAGGTTGTGCATGTGTCCTCGGTTAGTCCTCGTGGTATTTCGGACCCTAAAAATATTGTTATACTTAGACCAACAGAGAATTCTGCTTTGGCTTCAAGCCAAGACGTCAGGAATGCGGTGGCAGACGCAATTAAGAAGGATTATAAGAATATGAAAATTAAAAATATTCGTCTCTTGAGGAAGAAAGGGGTTTTATTAGAAACCACAAACTCAGAAGATGCAAATAGGATAGGGAACGTTTCAGCTTTAAAGGAGGTTGGTATATCGATCGAGAGGCCTAAAATGTCAGATCCAACAGTGCTTGTATACGGGGTTCCCAAGGAGTTTACAAAGGATGAAATCCTGGAGGATTTATATTATAAAAATTTTAAAGATTATGAATTTACTCAGGATGAGGTAAAAGATGAAGTAACATTCAGATTTAATTCTGGATCTGGAACTAATGCAACTAATTGGGTCATTGGTTTCAGCCCTCGATTATATAAATGCTTGTTTCATAATGAAAGAATTTTCCTTGGATTCGGTTCACATAGGTTTCGGAAATTCACGGTGGTGAACAAGTGTTTTAGATGTCTGGGTTTTGGACATGGTGCACAGTCATGTTCACACAAGACTGTTTCTTGTGGTCACTGTGCTAATGGGGGTCATGTTTTCGCTGAGTGCCCTCACAAGGAGGATCCTCCACAATGTATTAATTGTAAGAGAAGAAACAGAGATTGTAATCACTCCGTAAGGGACATTAAGTGTCCTGAGTACATGAGAGCAGTGGAATTAGCAAACATGCGCATCAATCATGGATAATAACTCCTCTGATTTTACCTCTGGAGCTTTGCAAGGACATAGAGATTTAAAAATTTTGCAAATAAATGGTCAGCGCTGTCGGGCAGTTGCTGATGAAATAAGGGTGATTGCCTTGGAGCATTGTATAGATATTGTTTGTATACAGGAGCCATTTTATTCCTCACAAGTGGGAGGGGCAGCTCATAAGATTATGGGTTTTCCTTCTTCTACTAGAATAGTAGCAGCTGTGGATGTTCCTCCAAAATCCGCTATTGTAATTTTTAATCAAGACCTTGTTGTAACGTCAATCACGGGTTTGTGCTCGGCGTGTATGACAAGCATTATTGTGTCTTCACAAGTTTCTTCTTTCTGCCTAGTGTCACTGTATTGTCCTCCATCGGAAAATATTCAGATAGCGCTTCATAATTTGGAAAATATTTGTTTAAGATATGCATCCCATAATCTCATTGTGACTGCTGATTTTAATGCAAAATCACATTTTTGGCACAGTGGATATACTGATGTGAGAGGGAACCAATTTGAAGACCTCTTATTATCTCATAATCTTGTTGTTCAAAACCTTCCAAATAAGCCGTTCACCTTTTCAACTGTAAATGGAGAGTCTAATATTGACGTAACTGTGACATCTCTTCGTATGTGCGATTCTATTTTGAATTGGGAAGTCAATTCTGGTTTAGTAAATAGTGATCACCGTGCAATTTCATTTGATCTCTGTTTCGAAGTAAGGGAAAAGAGCTTCGCTACGAGTGATCTGTCTAGATTTTCTATGGACCGTGTTAACTGGAACAATTTTAAAAATTATTTGACTACAGTTTTCGATAGTGATAATTGTGCGATACCTGGAGAGAGTTTAAATGGTATGACAGCTTATGAATATGTAAACTATGTACAGTATCATATTTTCCAGGCTTGTGTGCACTCTACGAGGAGAAAAAGGACTAAAAAGTTGTCTGTGCCGTGGTGGACTCCTGCTTTGTCTTCTCTGAGGTCTCAGGTATGCCAGGCTAGGAAAGTATACCAAAGAAATAGACATCTCTCTAGTGTTGATGTGGAATCATTTAAAAATGCCTATAAAGAGAGAAGAAAGGCCTTTCATAAGGCTATTGCTGAGAGCAAGAGAACTTGTTGGCAAAATTTGGTTAATGAAGTTGGTAACAGAGATCCCTGGGGTCTCGTGTATAAAATCTCTCGTAAAAAGTTGCTTTGTGGAGAAATATACAACACTATATTGAACAATAATGATGAGACATTGGATTGGTTTTCTACTGTGGAAACGATTGTTAGAAGACTATTTCCTCAGGATCTTCCTCAAGATGATTCACCTGAACAAACGGAGATACGCCGGATGAACTCTGAGTTTACAGGAGCAGGTGACGCTGAAGCTGAACTCTTCAGTTTGGTGGAGTTGGGTGCAGCAGTAGCTAAATTGAACGTTA
The DNA here is from genome assembly GCF_048544385.1 of Mastigoproctus giganteus. Lineage (NCBI taxonomy): Eukaryota > Metazoa > Arthropoda > Arachnida > Uropygi > Thelyphonidae > Mastigoproctus > Mastigoproctus giganteus. The sequence goes on from NC_143580.1 coordinate 59,908,343, forward strand.
AGAAATGTCCAGGTTTGGACTTAATTGAAAATCAAGTAATCATTAAGTTTTATGATTACTTTCCTCAAATTATGTTAAATTTGTTTAATAAATGTTTCACTGAAGGTACTTTTCCAAGACCGTGGAAGATGGCACTGCTAAAGATATTGCATAAGCCTGGTAAGCCCAGGACTGATCCGAGAGCATACAGACCAATTTCTCTCTTGGCGAACATGGGTAAGGTTTATGAAAGGTTACTTGCTCCCAGAATTTCTGCGATGTTAGAGGATAAGCATCTGTGTTCTGCTGATCAGCATGGATTTAAGAAGGGGCACTCTACAGAGGACGCCATAACATCTCTTTTAAAGTACATTAAGGATTCTTCTGAGAAATATGTTCTTATGGTCTTTATAGACTTCGAAGGAGCATTTGATTCGGTATGGTGGGAAAGTGCCCTTCGATCTCTAGTGCTTGCAGAGTGTAATAGTTACATATTTAACACTATAAGGTCATACTTTCAGGACAGATTTATTACTGTGCATGCACGTCATCTGTCATATAGTGCCAGTGTCTCGAGAGGCTGTCCTCAAGGTTCGGTTTTGGGACCTCTCTTTTGGAATGCAGTTTTAGATCAGTGGCTTGTTAAGGAGAGTACAGAGGTTGCTAAGATAGCTTATGCTGATGACCTTGTGATTGGAGTTTCTGGGCACTCCAGACTTATATTGGAAAGGAAAATACAGTCAGTTTTAGATGATTTAATGGTGTGGGCCAATTTGAACAAATTGAAGATCTCTGCAAGTAAGACCTGTTTTATGGTTTTTAAGAAACAATTTGATTACGGCAGGCCTCCAAGAGTTCTTTTAGGTGGTGTTCAAATTCCTTATGTTGCTAAAACTAAGTATTTGGGATTAATCATAGATGACAAACTTTCCTTTTTCCCACATGTTTCACACCTAAATGTAAAAGTAAGACACTTTACAGGCTCCATTGCTAGGATTTCTCGTAAGGAGTGGGGAGTGAATAAGAGAGTGTTGTCATTGTATTATAAGACTATTTTTCTCCAGATAGTGGCATATGCGGCTGTTGTTTGGTTTTCTGTGGTAACTAAAACTAGGATTCGATCGAAACTTTTATCGCTTCAGCGCTCTATGTTATTAACTTTATTGAAAGTACCTAGAACAGTGTCTACAAACGCCCTACAGGTAATTGCTGGTACCATGCCATTGGATTTATTTATTGTCTACAGAGGGTTTTTGTACAAATTGAAAAAGGGTACATCAGTAACGTTTTTGGATATTACAATTGATTTGGAGAATAATATTAAGGAAGAAAAACAACGAATATGGAACAAATTAATGGATTTATGGCAGACCAGATGGGAAAGTGGTGATGTTGGAGCTGTGACGAGGAAATATATTCCCCAGGTGAACTATGCATTGGCAAAAACCGTGGCATCTTGGTTTACGCCTTCTATGTACACTTCTTATTTGTTAACAGGACACGGCTCACTAAGGGCCAAATTATATGAGAGAGGGTTGGAGACAGATCCTTTCTGTACATGTGGCGAGCAGGAGACTTGGATGCATGTAATTTTTTTATGTCGGGAGTATGAAGACCAAAGGCGGATTTTGATGGCGCATATTCCTGACTTATCATTTGATACAGTGCATTTGCTTATTGCAAATCGTGACTGTTTTAATTTATTTCAGGAGTTTTCAGCTGCTGTTTTTGCAAGAAGAACTGTTCTCAGAGCCTTTCTTCAGAGGCAAACCTAGTGTCTTAATTGTCTTCATGGAGTTTCACTATTGGTTTCTGCATCTGGCTGGCGGCTGGGGTGCTGGACCTGATTCATGGTGTTGGGTCTGGTGCTCTGGTTGGTTGTCTTTTGTGCTGCAATCATGAATACTCCATTCTGGATTCTGCCGTGCTGGATCAGATTCATTGCGTCGGGTCTGGTGGTCTAAAGCATCTATTATCCATGGCGTACAGTTGGAGATTGCTGGATAGTACCGTTATTGGTTTTGGAGGTTCCAGTGCATGTGAAACAGCAGCTGAGGAAATATTCAGTTGAACTGTGATTTTTGAAGTTTATAGTTGTGCCATCCAGACTATTGAATATTATTGTTGTTTTATTATATATATAATTTTTTTTTTTATTATTATTATTTTTTTTTTCCCTGCTGGCTCCCTGGTATGGGCAACCCGGGGCGCGGGATTGCTGGCACTCACTGGTATTGCACTACCTCCAGTGGGTGCGGGATTTCAAGTGCGAATAGCGCTACAGTAAAATCAGACTCAAGTAATTTAACATACTTTTTAAGGACTGCTTTGTAAAGACTATATATTCCCAAGTTCTCAAGGTAGATTTGGGCTTATGCCTGGGAGCTACCCTGAAAAAGAACACACTTGCACACACACGAGAGTTTAATGTTTGTCAGAGCATATAATTATATGTAAATATATCTTGTATATAAATCATGTATATACTTTTATGTACATAATGTTGAGACTATATTGTGTGTAATTAATAAATGAATGAAAAAAAATGCCCCTTAGTACTTACCCCAGTAAACTGATGCAAATAACAGTCATCTAGTTCATTTAAAAATTTTGTGTTTCGGTCATGAGTTTTCCTCTCCCTTTCTCGTCAGTAAGGGACATGAAATCACCCATAATAAGGCATTCATACTTGTTTTCCCATTCCATTTGCATATAGAATCTTCATAATCTTCTGGCCTCTAGCATACTCACACTTTCATTTTATCCTTGTTTCAACTACCTCACACCACACAAATTCTATGTCAGCATGCATAGGTTTAAAATCTTTTGAAACCTGTTGTGTTATATATATGACATATTTATCATCCTCTATTATTGGATGACAGAAAATTTTATTGCCAACACTCTGAAATTGCTGTGCTTAAAATTAAGACAATGTGTTCTAGTATTGTTTATTATCATGACATATCCACTGAACTAATTTAAGCTTATTTTCCTGGCATTAGCTTCCTGTGCATTTTAAACATTGCTGCCCTTGACACACCTCTCCAATATTGGCTTTTGTGACCTTGTGCAGGAACTCTTGAGATATGTACAAGTGTCACTTTGACCCATATCATCAGATAAACATCTATTATATTATCTACCGTATTAATGTCTATATTTACCCCTCCCCACAACTACTGATCTGATTCCTTGAACCCTTAATGCTTTCTCAAAATTGACAAAGAAGGAAAACCTTGCACCATCTTTCTTCAGATCTATTCCATATCTGTAAAATAGTTTCCTTTTACTTATTAGGCAGGTCATGCTGATAGCCTTTTGGATTAATTAAATTAATTAAACATGAGGGACTCTGAAGGTTTTTGCCCCCCTCCTAAAATAATAATAAAAAAAAAAAAAAGCTTAGAGAGTCCCTCGTGTTTTGAATTAATCCACAAGGCCTCCATCTTTCCTGTCAAACCTGGACAGAATTACAGACAAATACATTCTGACCTAACTCATGGCATATTTTCAGCATTCCCCCTTTATTTACCTAGCAGATCATCAGTTCATGTGTACTTAAATAACATTAGTCCACACATGAATAGAATAATAAGTGATCTGCTCAAAAAAAATATGGATTATGCTTGGTCAAGGTTGAGACAACAGAGGACATTGCAGTAAAGCATAATATATTTAGACATATCTCCTCCATACAGTAAGTTATTAACTCTCTTATGGCAACCTGTTATTGTCAGCTGATAATGAAAACATTTTCACTTACTTCTCATCACACTTCAAAATATTGAGGTGCATTAAATGTGCATGTGTTATATTTTGCTTTAAAATTGGAAAAACTGCAAATGAAACATTTTTATTTTCTTAAAATAGCATGTGGCGACTGTTCAGGTGGCCATATACAAGTTTTTGACTGGCATTGTTGTTTCAAAAAGGGTAGGAGTCTGTTAAGTGAATGATGATTTGGACAGCTCTCAATGTCAACAGATGGCAATCATATCTCAAGTGTAAACTTTGGTACAGAATGACCGAAGATTGACTGTGAAATTGGTGAAGAAACTTAGATCTTCATCAGATCATATCATCTTGTTTTATTGATAACTTTGGACACTATATGCATTTCTGCAAAGTTTGTGCTGCAGCCATTAACAAAGGAACAGCATAAACACTACCAGCGAGTAGCTTTAAATTTGTTTGAACATGTAACTAATGAAGAAACTGAAGATTTCCATCTTCAGTTTCTTCAAAGAACTGGTCTCTTCCATCTCCAGTTGAAGTGGTTGTGAATGCAGAATTAACTCAAGTCATTAAGACTGTAGTTGTGGCTTATGTGTTAAAAAGCACACTGCTCTTAAAAATGCGGATTTACAGATATCATTATCCCAAAACTAAACAGCAGTCATCCCAGTGGAAGATTCCTTTCCTTCCCCACCCCCAACCCAATAAAGTGCAGCAAAATGAAGGCCATATCACTAGCATTTTTTGACTATGAGGATGTTGTCCACTAGCAATATGCTATAGAGAGGTGAACAATTAATAGAGTTCTGCTGAAGTTCTGAGATGCCTTCATGGTACAGTTTGAAGAAAAGGCCAAAGACTGATTTCTTTGTCACCATAATGTGCTATCACACTTTTCATCATTTATACATTTTTTTTTTTTTTTTTTATTGGTGTGCATGTGCAGCCCCAGCCAAACTATGGCAAATCCGCGTTAACATGTGTAGTTACCATACAGATAAAGGCCAATCAGTGTAGTGGCATGTTTTTATCGTAGTGTAGTGTAGTGTAGTGTTGGGTTGTGTTGAGTGACTGGCCTCTTAGCCTAGCATGCTGTCACAAGCTAGTTACCATCCCTGGCACATGGAGCTCGGCCAGAGATCTACCATCTAGCACTGAAACTATTGATCAAAAACACTACAATAGTGTGATGTATGCCAGGTTGAAGAGAAGAGAGAGACCAGCACAAAGCAAGACAGGAGAGAAAACTGAGGGAAAATAGATGGAAAATGAAAGAGAAAACAAAGTTCCTATCCACACTGTCTTGCTCAACTAAGTCCAAGCTTCAAGACGATCCACACTTCCCATATTGTTCATGGAAGGATAAAGCTGGCTTCGTACAGAATGATTTGCACTTCGATTCTCAGCCAAATATTTTGCACAAGTTGGTAGAATGTGCTTATTTAAACAATCTCGTTTGAGGACGAGAGTTTCCTGTGCGGACGTGCCTTTCTGCCGCTCTTGGAACATAGAAGTTTTTTCTGATTTATTTTCTGCTTTATTAGTTTAAATTGACATATTAACTTATTTCTAGAGTAGCTTTATATTCCTATTTACGGTACTTAAAGTTAAAGTAACTTAGATAGAGATTTGTAGATATTACTTAGTATTGGAAAGGGTATCAAATCCACGTGTTTACCGTTCATAATAGGCCGCCATTGTTACGTGAAAATTAATCAGTAAAATCTATTAATCTTGTCGAACTTCATTGGCAATTAAATTGTACTTTTATCTATACATATAACCACTTAGGTTACGGAACATAAATAATTTGTAAAAATAAATAATTAATACATAACTTGATACGGAAGTTATATAAAGGAATTTCGTAGATAACACTCGTTACTGAAACGCGATACAGCATATCCGGAATTCGATAGCATTAGCTTTGTATAGTATAGTGCATAATATAATATTGTCAATTAATCAGTAGATCTATTAATCTTGTTAAACTTCATTGTCAATTAAATTGTACTTTTAACTATATATATATATATATATATATATATATATATATATATAACGACTTAGAGTACAAACGTAACAAATAATTAATACATACTTGATACGGAAGTTATATAAAGGGAACTCGTAGATAACACTCGATACTGAAAAATAAATATAGCGTTATAACTGTGTTAAGATACAAGTTTAAGGTTTTAATTTTGTTCTGAAATTGTAATTTTATTGACATTTAAATCGAAATCATGACTGACCAGAGCAGCAAAGCAAAAGGCTCAAGCTAATGGGAGTGCTGTGACTCAGGGGAGAACTGAGGGGGGCAGTTACCCTCTGAATCACAGCCTTTTAAGATGCACTGTTTGCTTGATGTTTGCGGAGCAATCGGGTACAGGACATGATACTGCCATGGGGGATGTCTTTGTGTGTGCACGATGCAAGGAGTGCAAGGAAATTAGGCGACAACTCGGCGTTGTTATCGGCCTATATGAGACCTTGAAGGACAGGGTGGATGCCCTCGAAGGAAATAAATTGAGGGGCCCATCAAGCTCTCAGCTGCCCACATCAACGCCAGAGCTTGCACTTGGTCATCACGCAGCACAGTGGCAGCCCCCAAGGCAGAATGCGCTGGTCCCACAGGAACTAGTAGTTGTTGGTGACTCTATTGTCAGGGAAACGGGGAACATGCTTTGTAAAAAGGATAGGTGGAACAGGACCACGGTATGTCTGCCAGGGGCAAAGGTTGATGACGTTGTAGAGCAGATATCATCTTTTAAGGGCACAAAAGGTGATATAGTTGTACAGGTTGGCACTAATGATATTAAGAGTAGGAGACCAGCGGAATTACTTAACAAGTACAGGTCACTGTTGAAAAAAAGCCGTGAAGTAGGGTTGAATTTGAAAGTGTCTGCAATTCTGCCCAGACACGATAGGAGGAGTATATGATGAGAGCCTTGTCGATCAATTCGGCCCTGGAAAGATTGTGCAAGGCTCAAGGGGTAGAATTTTTTTCAGCCTGGAATGTACTTGTTAACAGGAGAGATTGCTTCTACAGGGATGGGATACACTTAAATAGAAAGGGAGCAAGAATATTTGCTGATGCTATCGAGGCAGTGTTAGGGGGGTCGGAAAACTGCTAGCTTGGTGGGGAGACAAAGACTAATGGATTAACAGTAGCCACTGGCAGAGGTGAAAGAGATTCTTGCACTGCTTCTATTGGAATGAGCAGAAGCCTGAAAAACAAGATGCAGGATATTTCAGAGACTGCTGGAAGTCATTGCGGTACAAGTAAACACATGGGTTGTGTTAAGGTAGCTAAGAATAGAAACAGGTGCATGTATACTTGCGTGTACACCAATGCTAGGAGTTTAGTAAATAAATTTGATGAATTTGAGGTATTGCTCAAAACATCAAAGGCAGATATTGTTGGGATATCAGAGACGTGGTGTCACACAGATATAAGGAATGCAGAACTGGAATTTGGGGAGTACAATGTGTATAGAAAGGATAGACAGGACAGGAGGGGAGGAGGGGTTATGCTATTAGTTAAAAAACACATAAAATCCAAGGAAGTGAAGCCAGTCGACATTGATGGACAGGGCAGTGTCGAGTCAGTTTGGTGTGACATAAGCATAGGTAAATCAAAATTGAGAGTAGGAGTGTGCTATAGGCCTAATGACTCTGATGAATATAATAAGATACTGTACAGGGAAATAGAATGGGCCAGTAAATCAGAGAGTCTTATAATGGGGGATTTTAATTTCCCAGATGTTGACTGGAATTTGTGGGTTGGTCACTCACACACTAGCAAGGCTTTTGTGGATTTATTGGATGATTGTTTTCTACACCAGCATGTTCGGGCGGCAACTAGAGGGAGTAATACTCTTGATCTGATTATCAGTAGTGATTCTTCATGCATTAGGAATCTGCAGATAAAGGAACCACTGGGTGGCAGTGATCACAGTGTGCTGAAGTGGGATTTACTCAAGGAGGTAACTACCATCAGAGGTAAAGGGAAGGGTTTTTGCTTTCGTAAAGGCGACTATGATGGTCTGAGACAGTATTTAAATTCTATACAGTGGGACCAACTGATGATGTTACCAACAGCAAATTCAAAATGGGAAGCATTCAAGGAACTAATCTTGGAAGCTACCAGGCTTTACATACCAACCAAGAAATATTGTTCAAGGTTCAGGCCTAAATGGTTGTCAGATGAACTAATGAGACATATGACAGAGAAGAAAAATGCATGGGATACATACAAATTAATGGGTGACATGGAAGTCTATGATAGATATAAGTTGGTCTGTAACCAAGTCACAAAGGAGATTAGGCAGGCAAAGGCAGATTATGAGAAATCCTTGGCAAAGGATGCAAAGAAAAACAGAAAAGAGTTCTTTACCTATTTAAACTCAAGAAGGAAAGGGATGAATCAGATTGGTCCACTGGATGTTGATGGTTCAACAGTTGAGGATCCAGCTCAGGTGGCTAACAATCTAAACGAGTATTTTGCATCTACATTCACACATGAGGAGTTATTCAGGAAGGGGAATGTCGTAGGTGAAGTAAACATTGGCAGTGAGCTAGATGATTTTCTAATAACTGAGAGGAAAGTGGAGGAGAAATTGTTGAGGATAAACATAAAAAAGGCACCCGGGGTGGATGGGATCTATCCAGTTATATTAAAGGAGGCAGCAAAGGAAGTAAGCAAACCCCTAGCCATAATTATGAGAGCTTCTTTGGACTCAGGGGAGGTACCCATGGACTGGAGATGTGGAAATGTAACCCCAATTCACAAAGGAGGATCAAAGGCTGACACAAATAATTATAGACCTGTTAGTTTAACTTCGGTTCCAGGAAAATTAATGGAGACACTGGTTAAAGAAGCACTGCAGGATCATCTGGACAAGAATTCAGTTATAGCTCAGACACAGCATGGTTTTCTTAAGGGCAGGTCTTGTCTGACCAATTTGATTGGATACTATGATGTAGTCACAAAAGAACTGGATGCAGGGAATAACTTTGATATTATATATTTGGATCTTAGAAAGACTTTTGATACTGTTGCGCATGGAAGACTGCTGCACAAATTGGAGAAGTGTGGCATTGGAGGCAAATTGCTGCTATGGATAAAGGGATGGTTGAGTGGCAGAAGACAGAGAGTGGTAATCAATGGACACTGCTCAATGTGGACTAATGTTATTAGTGGAGTTCCTCAGGGTTCAGTGTTGGGTCCATTGTTGTTTTCTGTATTTATAAATGATATTGATGATGGTGTATCAGGCTTTATGTCCAAGTTTGCAGACGATACCAAGGTTGGCAGGGTTGTTAAGGACACTACTGATACTATGCTGCTGCAACAGGATCTGGAAAGGTTGAGCAGATGGGCTGAGAGGTGGCAAATGAAGTTTAACATTGACAAATGTAAAGTACTACATATGGGAAACAGTAACCCCAGATCAACGTATCAACTCTGTGGTACTACGCTGACAGTGGTAGAGAATGAAAAGGACCTGGGGGTAATTGTGCAGGCAGATATGAAGTTCTCTGAGCAGTGCAGACGAGCTGCAAGAGCAGCTCATGGTGTCTTGTCAATGATATACAGGAATTTTTCTAGCAGGGACAGGGATGTGATTATTCCCTTGTATAAGGCATCGGTCAGGCCACACCTTGAGTATTGTATACAGGTCTGGAGGCCTCATTTCAAGAAGGATGTAGAGCTGCTGGAACGAGTACAGAGAAGGGCAACAAGATTAGTGAATGGAACAAAGGGTTGCTCTTACGAAGAAAGGCTTAAGTTTTGCAAATTACAGAGCCTGGAGACTAGGCATCGGCGAGATGATCTGATAGAGGTGTATAAGGGTTTGAATGGCTTGAGCATGCTCAATGCCGATGGGATTCTTCCTCTTGCTCAGAATAATCACCTGAGAGGGCATAAATTCAAATTGAGGAAGGACGGATGTCGGATAGATGTGCGGAAATTTGCCTTTAGCCAGCGGGCAGTTGGTTTGTGGAATAGACTCCCATCGCTTGTTGTTGAAGTTGATAGCCTAAACAAATTTAAGGCTCAGCTGGACAGGTATTTCGAACGGAGGGGTGAAATGGGAGTAGTGGGTGTTTTTTTTTTTGGTTTTTTTTTGGCTGATGCTGAATAAGCTTGCTTTCTTGCATCATATGCCTCTACTAATGTTAATGCTAATCAATGTAAGAACAATTACACATCTAGCAGTGTGTCCGTACTTTGAGCACCAGTAACACATCATTGTCAGGCAGTGCTTGTTGAGTCCAGGCATGATATGAAACTCCTCACACTCATTTCTGCACTTGATGATCTTCTCATGATAACAGCATCAATTAACAATATACTCCTGGAATTTGCAAAGTACCTCCACCAGTTTGGACTAAAAATAAATCCAGAAAAGTCTGAATTTATGATATTCTCATTAAAGAAAACGCCTTCCTATATTCAGTCAACACTGTAATTCTCCTATTCCCATCATCAAGAAACATACTAATCTGGGGGTTGTTTTTGATCCTAAGCTCTGCTTTGGTAACCACATGGAAAAGCTGCTCACCCAGGCAGCTCGACTCCGATGGATGGCCAAACAGCATTTGCATTATATTAATGAAGTAACGACCACCAGAAGATATATATAAAAAACACAGTATACTCTCTGCTTCTATATGCTGCAGGTATGGGCATCTGCTGCCCCTAGCACAATTCTACCACTCTTTTCTACTGAGTTTTGGCTCTTAAAATGGGCCATAAACAAACTTCCTCCACAGTTAAGGACAACTAAAATGGCCAGTTTGATAAAAATTCATAGGTTTCCCACGCCAGTTAGGGTGAAATGCCTTAACACAACTGTAAAAATTATCACTGTCAAGATTTCGGCACCATCATTCTGGGATCTGTGCCCTTGGAGAATCCCTCAGAGTGACTCCAACTCTGTGCCCACATCTCAGCCGTCTCCACCTATCCGATAGGTTTCTGCCATTTCAGCTACTTTCATGTGCCTAGTCTTTGGATGCTGACCTTAATAAGTTTTCTTGTGATAGGAAGTACAGACACCGCATCCTTAAAATGCTCTTCCCTGTTCCTGATCCTTCTCCTTGAAGCTCGCCCTAATGTCGCAAGCCAGAAATATGACATGAAGATGGCTTACCAACCAACCTTGCAGTTTTCCACCTATATATTCTTTGTACATTGTGAGGTTTATAATTTTATTATACTTTGAGTGTTGAGCTGTATTTAGTTTTATTTGTCCACATATGAATTTTTTATGTTTAATTTATTAATTTCTTTTTCTTACGTATTGTACTGGCCGTGAAGGGCGACATTGCAATGTATCCATTTGTATTTTTATTATTGCAATAAAGATTTCTAATACTACTTCTTAAAATAATGTGTGTTGTATCCAATAAAAATCTGATTAGAATGTTCAAGAAATTCTCACGTTCTACGATTAACTGCTAAAATCCAATTCTTATTTTCACCTGACCTATTTTATTTTAACTTTTGAAAAATTAATCTTTTTGGATATTATATTCTGACAAATCCCATTCATATTCCTCATTTAATAAGTCTTGCTCCTGCATATATTTTATTACATAAAATATGATTATTTCGTGGCAGCGTTTGTAATACTTTGGTCGCCATTATTCCCAAGTCCTTTAGCTGCACATTATTTTAAACCCTACTATCATCCCAGGCATACCCAATTCCATAATGACTTTTCCTGTTGCACAATCCTTTATCCTCTTACTTTCAAAGAACTGAAGGTCTGGCCACAATCCTCTGTTAATATTTCTCGGATATCCTCTCTTAGCCAACTTCCTCTTGCTCTAAAAGTGCAACAACAGGATCTTGCATTTGCATAGAAACAGTACTTCTTGCAGAAAAGTCTACACATTTTGCACTTATCCTCTCTACTTTGCAACTCTCCTAAAGGTGTGTTTTTAATTTTTATATCTTGCCAATTCTTTGAAAAATTATCATCTACAAAACTTTCTCTGTCCAAAGGAGCCTTACTATTGAGAGGTGTATTCCAGACCCTAGAAACAAGTCAGTTACCTCTGCTGTTCTGCAGAATCTGCTGCATACCCAGTAATGACTGCCTAATTGCCTCTTGCTTACTTGTACAGAGGTTTTTGGCCAAACAAGTCCAGCAACCCTCATATTCATCAGATACCACTCCATATGAGTTATCAGATACCACTCCATATGAGTTTGAGAACGAGAGTAGCCTGTGCAGACATAGCTTTTTGCCGCTCCTGGAACAGAGAAGTTTTTTCTGATTTATTTTCTGTTTTATTAGCTTAAATTGGCATATTAATATTAACTTATTTTCTAGAGTAGCTTTATATTCCTATTTACGATACTTAGTTTAAAGTAACTTAGATAGAGATTTTGTAGGTATTACTTAGTATCGGTAAGGGTATCGAATCCACGTGCATAAATTGCCGACATTGTTACGTGATCCAAAATATCTCAAACTAGATAGCATAAGCTTAATATAGTATAGTATAGTACATAATATTGTTAATTAATCAGTAAAATCTATTAATCTTGTTGAACTTCATTGTCAATTCAATTGTACTTTTAACTATACATATAACGACTTAGGTTACGTAACATAAATAATTAATACTTAACTTGATACAAAAATTATATAAAGGGATTTCGTAGATAACACTCGATACCGAAACATAAATATAGCGTTATAACTGTGTTGGGATGCAAGTTTAGGGTTTTAATTTTGTACTGAAATTGAAATTTTATTAAAATTAAATCGAAATCATGACTCAGAGCAGCAAAGCAAAAGGCCCAAGCTAAGGGGAGTGCTGTGGCTCAGGGGAGAACTGAGGGGGGCAGTTGCCCTCTGAATCACAGCCTTTTAAAATGCACTACTTGCTTGATGTTTGTGGAGCATCAGGTACGGGACATGATACTGCCATGAGGGATGTCTTTGTGTGTGTGCGCGATGCAAGGAGTGTAAGGAAATCAGGCGACAACTCAACGTTGTTATGGGCCTATATGAGAGCTTGAAGGACAGGGTGGATGCCCTAGAAGGATTAAAAGTGAGGGGCCCATCAAGCTCTCAGCTGCCCACACCAATGCCAGAGCTTGCACTTGGTCATCACGCAGCACAGTGGCAGCCCCCAAGGCAGAATGCGCTGGTCCCAAAGGAACTAGTAGTTGTTGGTGACTCTATTGTCAGGGAAACGGGAAACATGCTTAGTAAAAAGGATAGGTGGAACAGGACCAGGGTATGTCTGCCAGGGGCAAAGGTTGATGATGTTGTAGAGCGGATATCATCTTTTAAGGGCAAAAAAGGTGATATAGTTGTACATGTTGGCACTAATGATATTAAGAGTAGGAGACCAGCAGAATTACTTAACAAGTACAGGTCACTGTTGAAAAAAAGCCGTGAATTAGGGTTGAATTTGAAAGTGTCTGCAATTCTGCCCAGACACGATAGGAGGGAGTATATGATGAGAGCCCTGTCGATCAATTCGGCCCTGGAAAGATTGGGCAAGGCTCGAGGGGTAGAATTTTTTTCAGCCTGGTCTGTACTTGTTAACAGGAGAGACTGCTTCTACAGGGATGGGATACACTTAAATAGAAAGGGTGCAAGAATGTTTGCTGATGCTATCGAGGCAGTGTTAGGTGGGTCAGAAAACTGTTAGAATGGGGGGATACAAGGAATAATAGATTAACAGTAGCCACTGGCAGAGGTAAAAGTGATTGTTGCACTGCTTCTATTGGAATGAGCAGCAGCCTGGAAAATAAGATGCAGGATATTTCAGAGACTGCTGGGAATCATTGGGGTACAAGTACACACATGGGTTGTGTTAGGGTAGCTAAGAATAGGAACAGGTGCATGCATACTTGCGTGTACACCAATGCTAGGAGTTTAGTAAATAAATTTTATGAATTTGAGGTATTGCTCAAAACAACAAAGGCAGATATTGTTGGGATTTCAGAGACGTGGTGTCACACAGATATAAGGAATGCAGAACTGGAATTTGGAGAGTACAATGTCTACAGAAAGGATAGACAGGATAGGAAGGGAGGAGGGGTTATGCTATTAGTTAAGAAATACATAAAATCCAAGGAAGTGAAGCCAGTCGACATCGCTGGGCAGTGCAGTGTCGAGTCAGTTTGGTGTGACATAAGCATTGGGAGATCAAACTTGAGAGTAGGAGTGTGCTATGGGCCTAATGACTCTGAGTATAATAAGAAACTGTACAGAGGAAATAGAGTGGGCCAGTAAATCAGAGAGTCTTATAATGGGGGATTTTAATTTCCCAGATATTGACTGGAATTTGGGGGCTGGTCACTCACACACTAGCAAGGCTTTTGTGGATTTATTGGATGATTGTTTTCTACATCAGCATGTTCGAGAGGCAACTAGAGGGAGTAATACTCTTGATTTGATTATCAGTAGTGGTTCTTCATGCATTAAGAATCTGCAGATATATGAACCACTAGGTGGCAGCGATCAGTGTGCTGAAGTGAGATTTACTCAAAGACATAACTACCATTAGGGGTAAAGGGAAGGGTTATTAATTTCATAAAGGCGACTACGATGGACTGAGACAGTATTTAAATTCTATACAGTGGGACCAACTGATTATGTTACCAACAGCAAATTCAAAATGGGAGGCATTCAAAGAACTTATCTTGGAAGCTATTAGGCTTTACATACCAACTAAGAAATATTGTTCAAGGTTTAGGCCGAAATGGATGTCAGATGAACTAATGAGACATATGGCAGAGAAGAAAAATGCATGGGATACATATAAATTATTGGGTGACATGGAAGCCTATGATAGATACAAGTTGATCTGTAACCAAGTTACAAAGGAGGTTATGCAGGCGAAGGAGAAATCTTTTGGCAAGGGATGCAAAGAAAAACAGCAAAGAGTTCTTTACTTATGTAAACTCTAGAAGGAAGGGGATAAATCAGATTGGTCCACTTGATATCGATGGGTCAACTGTTGATGATCCTGCTCAGGTAGCTAACAAACTAAATGAATATTTTGCATCGACATTCACACATGAGGAGTTATTCATCGAGGGGAATGCCAGAGGTGTATTCAACTCTGGCAGTAAGCTAGAGAATTTTGTAATAACTGAGAGTAATGTGGGGGAGAAATAGTTGAGGATAAACACAAGAAAGGCACCTTGGGTGGATGGGATCTATCCAGTTATATTAAAGGAGGCAGCAAAGGAAGTAAGCAAACCCTTAGCCATAATTATGAGAACTTCCTTTGACTCAGGGGAGGTACCCATGGACTGGAGATGTGCAAATGTGACCCCAATTCACAAAGGAGGATCAAAGGCTGACACAAGTAATTATAGACCTGTGAGTTTAACTTCTGTTCCCGAAAAATTAATGGAGGTACTGGTTAAAGAAGCACTGCAGGATCATCTAGACAAGACTTCAGTTATAGTTCGGACACAGCATGGTTTTGTTAAGGGGAAGTCTTGCCTGACCAACTTGATTGGATACTATGAGGCAGTCACAAAAGAACTGGATGCAGGGAATTACTTTGATATTATATATTTGGATTTTAGAAAGGCTTTTGATACTGTTGCACATGGAAGACTGCTGCACAAATTTCAGCAGTGTGGCATTGGAGGCAAATTGCTGTTGTGGATAAAGGAGTGGTTGAGGGGGAGAAGACAGAGAGTAGTAATCAATGGACACTGCTCATCGTGGACTAATGTTTTTAGTAGAGTCCCTCAGGGTTCGGTATTGGGTCCATTATTGTTTTCTGTATTTATAAATGATATTGATGATGGTATATTAAGCTTAATGTCCAAGTTTGCAGACAATACGAAGGTTGGCAGGGTTGTCAAGGACACTACTGACACTATACTGCTGCAACAGGATCTGGAAAGGATGGGCTGAGAGGTGGTATATGAAGTTTAACATTGACAAATGTAAATTACTACATATGGGAAACAGCAACCCCAGAGCAACGTATCAACTCTGTGGTACTACATTGACAGTGGTAGAGAATGAAAGGGACCTGGGGGTGGTTGTGCAGGCAGATATGAAGTTCTCTGAGCAGTGCAGACGGGCTGCAAGAGTAGCTCATGGTGTATTGTCAATGATATATAGGAATTTTTCTAGCAAGGATAAGGAGGTGATTATTCCCTTGTATAAGGCAATGGTCAGGCCACACCTAGAGTACTGTATACAGGCCTGGAGGCCTCATTTCAAGAAGGATGTAGAGCTGCTGGAACGAGTACAGAGATGGGCAACAAGATTGCTGAATGGAACAAAGGGGTGCTCTTACGAAGAAAGGCTTAAGTTTTGCAAATTACAGTGTCCGGAGACTAGGCACCAATGAGGTGATCTGATTGAAGTGTATAAAGCCTTGAATGGTTTGAGCATGCTCAATGCTGATGGGATTCTTCCTCTTGCTCGGAATAATCACCTGAGATGGCATAAATTCAAATTGAGGAAAGACAGATGTAGAATAGACGTGCGGAAATTTGCCTTTAGCCAGCGGGTGGTTGGTTGGTGGAACAGACTTCCATCCCTTGTCGTGGAAATTGATAGCCTAAATAAGTTTAAGGCTCAGCTGGACAGGTATTTTGAAAGAACAGAGGAGTGAAGTGGAAGTGGTTATTTTTTATTTATTTATTTTTTTTTTTTTTTTTTTTGGCTGATGCTGCATAAGCTTGCTTTCTTGCATCAAATGTCTCTACTAATGCTAATATGATCTTTGTTTCCTAGACTGAAAAAAAAGCCTTGGGAGGATGTCAGTTTCATGCACAAGCAATGAAGAGTAATAAATTTGGTAAATAAATTTGATGAATTTGAGGTATTGCTCAAAACATCAAAGGCAGATATTGTTGGTATATCAGAGACATGGTATCACACAGATATAAGGAATGCAGAACTGGAATTTGCGGAGTACAATGTGTTCAGAAAGGATAGGAAGGGAGGAGGGTTTATGCTCTTAGTTAAGAAACACATAAAATCCAAGGAAGTGAAGCCAGTCGACATCGCTGGACAGTGCAGTAGCAAGGCTGTTGTGGATTTATTGGATTTGTGGACACTAGCAAGGCTTTTGTGGATTTATTGGATTTGTGGACACTAGCAAGGCTTTTGTGGATTTATTGGATTTGTGGACACTAGCATGGCTTTTGTGAATTTATTGGATGATTGTTTTCTACATAAGCATGTTTGGGATGCAACTCTTGATCTGATTATCAGTAGTGATTCTTCATGCATTAAGAATCTGCAGATAAAGGAACCACTAGTCTTGGCAGTAATCACAGTGTGCTGAAGTGGGATTTACTCAAAGAGGTAACTACCATCAGGGGTAAAGGGAAGGATTTTTGCTTTCATAAAGGCAACTACGGTGGTCTGAGACCGTATTTAAATTCTATACGGTGGGACCAACTGATGATGTTACCAGCAGCAAATTCAAAATGGGAAGCATTCAAAGAATTTATCTTGGAAGCTACTAGGCTTTACATACCAACTAAGAAATATTGTTCAAAGTTTAGGCCTAAATGGATGTCATATGAACTAATAAGACATATGGCAGAGAAGAAAAATGCATGGGATACATATAAATTAATGGGTGAAATGGGTGAATAACTTCGATTTCATATATTTGGACATTAGAAAAGCTTTTGATATTGTTGCACATGGAAGACTGCTGGTCTTCCATGTGCAACAATATCAAATATTATATTACTGAATGGAACAAATTGGAGCAGTGTGGCATTGGAGGCAAATTGCTGCTATGGATAAAGGAATGGTTGAGTGGGAGAAAACAGAGTGGTAATCAATGGACACTGCTCATTGTGGACTAATGTTATTAGTGGAGTCCCTCAGGGTTCAGTGTTGGGTCAATTGTTGTTTTCTGTATTTATAAATGATATTGATGATGGTATATCAAGCTTAATGTCCAAGTTTGCAGACAATACGAAGGTTGGCAGGGTTGTTAAGGACACTAATGACAGTACGCTGCTGCAACAGGATCTGGAAAGGTTGAGCAGATGGGCTGAGAGGTGGCAAATGAAGTTTAACATTGACAAATGTAAAGTATCGGAAAGTATCCTACATATAGGAAGCAGTAACCCCAGAGTGACGTATCAACTCTGTGGTACTACATTGACAGTGATAGAGAACGAAAAGGACCCGGGGTAATTGTGCAGGCAAATATGAAGTTTTCTGAGCTGTGTAGACAGTCTACAAGAGTAACTCATAGTGTCTTGTCAATGATATACAGGAATTTTTCTAGCAGGGATAAGGAGGTGATTAACCCCTTATATAAGGCAATGGTCAGGCCACACCTTGAGTACTGTATACATGTCTGGAGGCCATCATTTTAACAAGGATGTAGAGCTGTTGGAAAGAGTACAGAGAAGGGCAACAAGATTACTGAATGGAACAAAGGGTTGCTCTTACGAAGAAAGGGTTAAATTTTGCAAATTACAACGTCTGGAGACTAGGCACCTGTGAGGTGAAATGATTGAGGTGTATAAAGCCTTGAATGGTTTGAGCATGCTCAATGCTGATGGGATTCTTCCTCTTGCTCAGAATAATCACCCGAGAGGGCATGAATTCAAATTGAGGAAAAACAGATGTAGGATAGATGTGTGCGGAAGTTTGCCTTTAGCCAGTGCGTAGTTGGTTGGTGGAACAGACTTTGATCCTTTGTTGTGTAAGTTGATAGCCTACATAAATTTAAGGCTGAGCTTGACAGGTATTTGGAACGAACGGACAGGTGAAATGGGAGTTTTTTGTTTTTTTTGGCTGATGCTGCATAAGCTTGCTTTCTTTCATCATATGCCTCTACTAATAAAATAGTTAATAAAATGGTTCAGCTTTTCAGGTGATATCAAAATTAGCTTTCCAGAAATGCTTCTAAAGGTGGGAAAATCATTGGCTAAGTGTGCTGCCTCAGAAGGACATTGTTTTGAAGGGATTAAGTCAGCCACATCTTAAAGTATGCTTATTGTCACTATCGTAGCAATCTGGATACATTTCAAACAGACCTCATTCTTGCTTCCATGGTATGTATGGGGAAGAACTGGAAAAGAAGCTCATGACCATCAGTCATGAATATATAAAATTCCTGCTCCACTTGAGTTTAATGCTTCATCCTTAGTTGTTTGATATCATATATATCTTATTGGTTTGCTTGATGAAAATCAAGAATTTTTGTGAAGAAAACCCATGCAGTCACTGTTCAAGACTCATTAATTCTCATGCTGTGAAAGATCCAATAAAAGTTACTCTTTTGTCCTATAACAGAAAGAAACTTTGATCTCATTCCGACTGTGAATCTGACATATAGATCTTTTTCCTTGGTGTTAGCATGACCATATGCTACTGCACTACCCATGGCAGCAATATACAAGCATATTTTTAGGAATTTTAATATATTTATGTCCTTATTGAAATTTGACTTTATATTGCAGAAATTTCCAACTTTTTTTTTTTTTTTTTTTAAGCACATTTTGAAATCAGGTCACATAAATACAGTAAACTCCTTGTAAAAATTAAGGGGGGGGGGGTTAGCCCCCTAAAGAACACTAATAAATGGGACTGCCCCTATTTTGGTGGCTATTTTTTATAATTCCTCAGTATTTGGTCGATAACATTACTTTTTATTTTATTTATTTATTTTTTCTTGAACTGTTTATGAAGCAGTAGTTTATATGTAAATTGAGAACCTGCTCATTTAATGTGCATGTTTGTTTGTTTTTTGCCATTTTTAACCTTTTTTGAATTAAAAATAAAAATTTTTAAAATGGTTTTATTAAATTAAACTAAACATATCTCACTATTAAAACATGATAAATGTAGTAATTACATAATAATGTTATCATTAATGAAATTTATTGATGCCGTATTAAGCATGCTGATCATTAGATAACTTCCACTAGTTACTTGCATAATAAATTAATGCTTATATACAATCCTTAAAATATTTTTTTCAAAACGGTTTTATTATCTTAGTATATATTGAATGTACATATTAAAAAAGACACTTGATAACTGCAAATTGAACAGTGTTGAATTTGAAAAAACCTGAGATGAGTGTGCAACCATAATAATAATAAATGGCTAGACACAGTTATACTAAGCAGTCATTCCACTTTCAAAGCTTTGGCACCTCCGTAGCCAGGTGGGAAGGAGCAGCAGTGCATAGCACATGCCTCTTGATTAGACCGGGGTTCGAGCCCATCACCACCAAATACGGAGGATGCGGAAAGGTCAAGGGAATGACCACCGCATATTCCCGGAGCAATATGGCCTTAGTTGCTAATGCTCCTAAAAACCAAACAAACAAACATTCGAAGCTTTGAGTTAAATATGAAATAAATTTAATTTGCACCAGAAACAATTTCTGTTAAGTAAATAAACTGTGCCATAGACATTTCCTAGAATTCAGGCTGTGTCATTCCTTTCCTAAAATCAAGAAGAAAGTGAGTTAGTTCCAGGTATATTCCTTCTTGGGACCTAAAAAAAGCAATATAAGCTGTAAAGCATTTTATGTGCGAGTGCTATAGACATTAAAATATGCATTACATTTCGTAAGATTCACCATGGGACTAGAAAAAAAGGGTGCTAAAAGCAGAAAAGAAATATAATGTTATCACAGGAGTTGTGTATATGAATCTGGTACTTCAAGTGAAAAAAACAAATTGTTTTTCGACTTTGGTATTGTTTTTGACAAATTTTCTGTGGCCCATTGCTTAAATATGACCATTGACTGATTTTTAGAGCTTTAAATAGTCTAAAGCAGTGATTCTCAAAAGTTTTTGGATCACTGGCCCCCTAAAAAAAAAGCCCTCACTAGGGATTTTTTTTTTAGCCCACCAATATAAAGTGAAGCTAAATAACTGAAATGAATATTTGTCTGTTTGCCTCCAAAAACGTAAATGCAGCCCTGCATGTATGTGTGTGAATTATAAAGAAAACTATTTACTGCACTTTATTCCTTCTTCGTAAAAAATTACAACCACATAAATAAAGTCAGTTATAGTCACTTAAATAAAGTCATAAAAATTAAAGTTAATTACATAAATATGTCATGATATTAATGGAAATAGTTGATTATATTTTAATATTTAATGTGATGGATGAGCTTGGTGGAGATTTATTAGCTTATCAATATTAGGTTTAATATCTGTAAGTAAAATTCGTAAATCGCCACGTTTAACAACATGCAGACAATTTCTTTGTTTTTTCAGCAATTGAAATACTGCACTAAACTGGTTTTGACTAGATATGATGTTGGAAAAGAAATAAGTAATTTTTTTACAATTCCCCACAATGCAGGATAATATTTTGTAACCAAAATTCCTGATATGAATTTTGGAATTTTGGCTTCAGTTCAACTTCATTTTGTAACTCAATCTATTCTTCTACAAAACGTTCACCATCGTCATTATTTAAAAAAGGATTTATAACCCAATCTGGAATTTTCAAATTAAGGAGATCTTCGAACCTTTCCTGCATTGCATCTCTCTGTGCAACATTTCTAAATGATTACAAAAATTTAGTAGAGTTTCATCAGCTATTTTTTCTTTTTTCTCTATTTCCAACAGATTTGGAACTAGAGAAAATCCTATCTCCCCCCCCTGATGCCCCTTCCATGCCTATTTTTTTTTTTTTTTTTTTATGAGAACCCCAAACACGAGAGGTATTATAACCTATAGTACTTAGTACCGTGCTTGGGTTGGAGGTTGAGAAGACGAAAGAAGATATTTGTTGATATTGGACTTGAACTTCTGTAGATTGTAATTTTCAGGAAATACGTATGAAGGAAGGTTGTTCCAGAAAACGGCAGTTGAATGAATAAATGAGGAAGATGAAAAGTTGGTTCTGTGGGTTTGAAGTTGGACAGTAAATGGATGTTGGCTGGTGGCGGCACGTGTTCGGACTGTTTTGAAAGAGAGAGTGGGAATTATAGAAGCCAATTCAGAAGAACAGTGCCCATGGAAGTATCTGTAGAAGAGGCATGCAGCAGAAACAGTGCGTCTATGAGAAAGCGAGTGGAGAGACTCTGTTAAAGATGAATCATTAATTAACCTAACTGCCCTCTTCTGAATGGAATCAAGAAGCCTGAGAGAGGTTTTGGGGGCACCACCCCAGATGTGGGAACAATATTCCATGGCAGGGCGGATTTGCGATTTATACAGAGTGAGCAGCTGTTTGGGAGAAAAGTAACGCCGAGAGCGAAAGAGAAAACCAAGTTTTTTAGATGCAGAGGAAGCAATATTTGTAATGTGCTTGTGCCAAGAGAGATTAGAAGTCAGGGTAATCCCCAAAAGAGATATATCATTTTGCCTAGAAATCGGAGTGTCACTAAAGATAAGCATAGGAGCAGAAGAATCCTTTTTGCGAGATATAAGACAAGATTGAGTTTTAGAAGGGTTGAAATCAGCTAAGTTGTCTTTGCCCCACTGGAGAATTACCTGAAGATCGGCATTTAAGGAATTGGCAGCAGATTTTCGAGAACTTGAAGCTGATTGAGCTGGACAAGGTTTCTCAAAATGGAAAGTTGAATGCAATGTGCTATCATCGGCAAAACTATGGATAGGATTTCCAGTCAATGGAAGAAGGTCATTGATATACAAGAGGAAAAGAGTGGGGGAAAGAACTGAACCTTGGGGGACACCGGCATTAGTGAAGAAGTTAGAAGACAGAGAGCCATCTACCATCACCCTCAGTGAGCGATCAGAGAGAAAACTGGATAACCAATTACTAAAAACAGTTGGCAAACCATAAGATAGAAGCTTGTTTAGAAGACCTTTATGCCAAACATGATCAAAAGCCTTTGAGATGTCAAGAGCAACTACTTGTGTTTCACCCAACCTTTCCATTGAATTAGTCCATAAATGGGTAACATAAGCCAGAATATCACCAGTGGATAGACACTGACGGAATCCATACTGGCGATCGTTGATCAGACGGAAGGTTTCTAGGTAGTTTAAGAGTTGGCGGTTAATTGATTTCTCCATTACTTTAGAAAGAGTAGAAGTAATAGCAATGGGACGATAATTGGATGGGAGGGATTTGTCACACTTTTTAGGAACTGGCTGGATATGAGCAAATTTCCAAGCAGAAGGAAAAACACCTTTGGAATAAGAAAGTGAAAAAAGCCGGCAAAGAATAGGAGTAAGTTCAGGAGCACAGGTTTTGAGAACAAGTGGAGAAATACCATCAGGACCTGGAGCTTTCTTAGCATCAAGATTCATCAAAATCCTTCTGATATCCTTTTGACGGAAGACCACAGGAGGCATTGAATGAAATGTACAGGGAATGGTAGAAGGTGTTTTACCAAGATCATTAATACATGAGCTCGAAGAAAAATGGGATGCTAACAGGTCAGCTTTATCCTTGGCTGAAGTGACAACAGAACCATCTGGTTTGGACAGAGGTGGGAGCAGAGATGGGCAAAAGTTGCGGCCAATAGCTTTGGCAAGAGACCAGAATGCTCGGCTACCATTAGGGCAAGAAGCAAGTTTTCTACTCTTAGCCTGTTCAAACTCTAGTTGGACTGATTAATAACTGCTTTACAATTGTTGCGACCTTTGGTGTAGGCAGAAAATGAAACTGAAGAATTAGAAACAAGCCACTTACGATATGCAACATTCTTCTCTTGAACAGCCTTAGCACATTTATTGGAAAACCAAGGTTTAGATAAAGGACGAGATTTTAAAGTGGAGTGTGGGATAAAGGATTCCATTCCTTCAAGAATAATTTCACTGACACGATCTGAAGGTGCCTCCGTAGCCAGGTGGGAAGGAGCAGCAGTGCGTAGCACACGCTTCTTGATTAGACCGGGGTTCGAGCCCGTCACCACCAAATACGGAGGATGCGGAAAGGTCAGGGAATGACCACCGCATATCCCCAAGCAATATGGCCTTAGTTGCTAATGCTCCTAAAAACCAAATAACAACAACAACGACACGATCTGAGCAAACGTTGACATCAGAAGTTTTGAAACAGTAATCAGACCAAGGAAAAGAAGAAAAGAAGTCTCGCAGGTCATCCCATTTTGCATTCTTGTAATGCCAAACAATACGAGGTTGGGAATAGGCATGAGATAAAGGTTCCATTGGAGAAGAGACAATCACCAAGTTGTGATCTGAAGTGCCTAAAGGACCTCTCACTTCAACCTTGTACTTAGAAGGGTTGTTTGTGAGAAAAAGATCAAGCGTATTGGCTGTATGATTAGGATTGTCCGGTATTCTTGTAGGTAAATGAACAATCTGTGCTAGGTCATTAGTAATTGCAAAAGCCTCAGCATCTCGACCTGCTGGGTCGGTATGACTAGAAAACAGAAGCCAGCTGGAGTTGTGAACGTTAACATCACCAAGGAAAATTACCTCACTGTTAGGAAAGTTGGACTGGAGAAAGTCAAGTTGCAAAGAGAGGAAGTCAAAGAGCTCCAAGTGATTAGTGGAGTTGGGAGAACGGTAGAGACAACAGATGAATTTTACACAATGAGGTAGAGAGATTTTAAGCCAGAGAAGATCAAAGAGAGGAGATTCCAAATTGCCAAGTCTCTGACAGGGAATATCAGAACGGACATATGCACAAGTACCACCTTTGAGGCGAAAGGAATCATACAGCAAATAATTTGGACATCTGAGATGAGCAGTAGTTGAATCAACTGATAACTGAGATTCAGTCAGGAAAAGTACATGGGGTTTGGAAGACTGCAAGTGGAAATGGACATCGTTGAGATTAGAATTGAGACCACGTATATTTGTGAAATGAATTAGGAAGTCCTTAGGAAGCAATATCGCCCACTTTGAGAAGCACTGGTCTAAAGCATGGAGAACCTGTTCCCCTGCTCTCCTCACTTCACGTTCAGCACCAGTACTAGAGATGTAGTCTAGAATTGCATATATTCTGTTTATGTTCTTTTCTGTATTATGCAAGAGAAATTCTAGGTCATTTGATAACTTCTCTGCATTGCATTCATATATAATGTCACCACTTCTCATCAAAAATCTGTTGGTCTACAAAAATGCAGTGCTTACTTTTAGCAGTTATGAATTATGCAGGATAAACATGAATTATGCAGGTGAAAGGTTATATCGAGTGAGAGAGAAGAGGGAATGAATGAGAAAGAGCTAATGAATGAGAAGAGTGCACTTACTGCCCTGAATGTTTGCAAACAATTAGACCTTTCCTTTAGCATGAAAAGAGAATTGAAAGAATTAAAATTCTGGCTAAAAGTTATTTGACCTAGATCAGTGGTGGTTCCCAGCCTTTTTTTTCTCTTGTGAACTCCTTTCAGCACAAAATTTATATCATGATCAACCTAGGCAAATTAATATTCTCTAAAGTGGTTTTAGATTTAAGTTATAAGTTGTTTATAAGATTTATTTGTAAATCCTTAAAATAATTATGGTTTCTTTCTGAAAAATTGCCTGTTTCATTGCTAAAATTTAGAACATTGATAAATAACAATAAAATAACTATTATTAATACCTAACAATTGGTCTTTTTTTCTTTCTTTTTTTTTTAAGAATTAAAAATAAATATATTATGGGAAAAAAAAATCTTTATTTTGCAAATTTATAATATTACATATAAATTGTAACCTATATATAATGAAAAAAGTTACAGTAATTGTGAAGAATGTATAATATGATGTTAATAGTTAAAAACCAAATAAATAATAAACTTAATGATGCTTCTGGGCTTGTTTAATTAAACAAAGTGTAGCAATAAATGAGGTGCTTCCGTAGCCAGGTGGGAAGGAGCAGCAGCAGTGTGTAGCACACGCTTCTTGATTAGACCGGGGTTCGAGCCCGTCACCACCAAATACGGAGGCTGTGGAAAGGTCAGGGAATGACCACCGCATATCCCAGAGCAACATGGTCTCAGATGCTAATGCTCCTAAAAAAAAAAAAAAAAAACCTAGCAATATATGGTTCGACAGAAGATAACAAAGTCATAAATCTGGTTCTGCATCAAGTTTGTTGCAGTATTTAGATTTTAAAGAGGTATGAGTTGAATATGCTCTTTCTCACATATGTGTAGTGATAAATGGCAAGAGGATTTTTACAAGTTTTGTCACTAGATGATGGATATTCATTTTTTAATCCAAGCCAAAAATTGGTATGATTTTCTTTTTTGTCCATAGTAAGCCATCAGACAATGATGGGTACTAATCAGGTGGATTACAAATCCAATTTGATTTATTATAAATTTGAGGAAAATATTCCCTAAAAGTCACATCTAAAAATTGAGATGATTACAGTATTGATATATTTCTTGACAAATTTGATTCAAAGTTAGTCTTGTCTCAGTTGTGTTGTTCCAAAATTTTAATTTCTTAATCATACTTTCAACCTTGTCTTCAACATTGAAATGATAGTATTTGAACCTTGTAATGATAAATTAGGTGCATTTATTTTTGAAAAGATATCTGCTAAATATGTTAATCTTTGTAGCCATGTGTTATCCATTGTACACCCACTAAGGTGAAAAGGATGATCAGTGAAGAAAACTATTAACTCTTGTCTCTGCGTAGATAAATGCCTAGTAAATAGTTAGGAGTTAGCTGGTCTTGATTTTATAAAATTAACTATTTTGACGGCATCGTCTAAGAAACTTTTCAGTTGTTTTGGCATTCATCTTGATGCCAAAGCTTGCCTATGTATGCTGCAATGTGTCCATAATATATTTGCATTAATATTTTTTATGCAAGTAACTAAGCTTACAAATTTTCCTATCGATTTTGCTCCATCTGTGCAAATCCCACAATAAAAGGACCAATTTATTTGTTTTACCTTCAAAATACAAATTAATTATATTAAAAATATCTTCACCAGTTGTACGTTCTGCTAAAGGGTGACAAAATAGCATATTTTCCTCCACTTTACCATCATTCAGATATCTTATAAATGCAATTAAAATTACTAGATTACAAACATCAGTGGTCTCATCTTAACTACAAAGCATAAATTGCACTTTTTTTGAGCTCTTTCTACACTAACTGATTCACCATCATCAGACATACCGTGTATTCGGTGAGACATTGTGTTATTAGAAACGAGTATCATCTCCAACTTCTTAACTGAATTGTCTCCAAGTATACACTTGACAATTGCTTTTACACATGGCAAAATCATTCTTTTGCAATAGTATGAGCCTTTGCAATTTGGTAACTTGCTAAATCTGAATCTTCATTCACTTTTTTGCTTTCTTGATTATTGATAGAAATATATGAATCATATTTTCTAATTCTTGTGATTTTTGTAGGCTTATCAACATAATTTTCATGTTTTGATTGTAAATGTCAAGACAGAAGAGAAGGTTTCAAGCTTCTATTTGAGACCATGTCCTCACAAATGACATATTGCTGGGCATGGATACTCATCATCTCTAAGAAATGAAACACTGAATTTAATGTAATCTTCATTATATTTCTTCTTTTTAATGTTCATCTTTATACAGATATCTTGAACATTTTTATGCACATTTGAGAATTTTGATAGTGAATGCATTTTACTAATTCCTTGGTCACCTTGAGTTCAATTTGCAGGAAGATTTTGTTGCTTCTCATTAACATGTTTTCCAACATCGTTGGTCTAGCTGGCTAATTGGTCATCTGGATTCACACAGAATAAACATTTTCAACTAATTTTTTTTTATAAAGAACATTTTTATAAAAATTCTGGGATGAAATGCCTAAAAATTTCCAAACCACCAAATGGGGACCACTGACCTAGATGAACATAATGATGTTATCTCGGGAATGAAAGGGTGGGGACCATCTGAATTTCATAAATGGGAAGAAAGCATGCCTTATTCTATTGAGATGGTTCTTCCAAAACGTTGATTGCATGTATGCAATCAACGTTTTGGAAGAACCATCTCAATAACTAAGATGTGTGACTAAGGATTTCCTTATGTAGTTTTTGATGAGGTTGCCAGTGGAAAGCTAATTGGCAGAAGAGATTTGCAGAAGCAGAAACTGGTTGAAATTTCTAAGACAAAAGAAAACCGTTCTCCAGTTGAAGTGGTGGTGAATGTAGAATTAGGTCAAGTCGTTAAAATTGTAGTTCCAACTTTCACGTTGGAAAGCACACTGCTTTTAAAAATGTTAATCTAAATACAGTCCATGTTGATTTTCCTTTGTTTCTATTAATATTGTTGACAATTTTCAGCAACAAAACTTTTTTTTTTTGAATAAGAATATTTCAATCGGCTATTAAAGCCTGTTATGTACTATACTGCAATTATCCAAAAAAAAAAAAAAAAAAATTTATTCAAGATAATTTTTATCACCAATCTACCCATAGAAATAATTATACTCATAAAAATACATTTGCTGGAGGGCCTATTGAAACAGAAGTGCTTAGAGCCATGTAAAGAGTGTATCCATTTTATAGGCACCACCATGGGATATACATCAGTTCCCATTTCCATGATGTCCCTTCATCACAGCTGAGTGACTTTCCACTGACAATCTCACATTAATACAAGGAGCCCCCAAGTTATGTGTCCTATGTGAAATGTCCATTGCTCATATGCAGAAGGACATTATTGTGATACAACACATTCAACATCAGTTGAATCAATTCCATTCATATGTGCAACCGCATTATAGCCATAACAGCTTATGCACCATCAAACTACCGCCATATGTGCAACCAGCATTCTGGAAGAACCTTTGATCGGAATAGAAAAGAAAGTGTTTTCCTTCTATTTAAAAGAATCTTACTGCTCTTCATCCCAATCCTGAAACATCATCATCACTTGTGGTCCAAGTTCACTGAGCTACAACCAGAAACTTTTACCCTACAGAGCATAATACAAGTAACTTGGTTTCCAGTCAGCATACCCTCTACCAGAGTGCACATCTACACATGCTCAAAAGAGCATACTAAAAATTGACAGTTATGGTTCTTTCTTCAGTGCTAAAATCACAATGTAAGGAATATGTTGTTCATGATACATTTTGTCCAAACTTTTGCTGCTATATTTTATGTTATAGTATGTAATGCAGCTATTACTCCCTGAATTTGCTTTTCATGCTAGTGAGGAGAGCATAAAAAGAAATTCTGAAGTGTCTAGTTACTTACAGATATTCAAGACTGTAAGTGCTTCATTTTTTTATTTACTACATAAGAGGTCACAGAAGTAAATAACTCTACTTCCAAATGGAGCAAAGTTTTTCACCTATCTGCTTCCAAATACTTTACCTTAAAATCTTTTATATAATAAAGTTATTGATGGATAATTTAAAACACAGGAATCAAATTTGAAGAAATTTTCACTGCATTAAATAGGAATTTGGAATTTAATATAAATTAACTAGTATTGTGATTCACCTCCTCATCAATAATAAATAAATAAACTAATAAAATAGTTGCTTACATACCTACTGGCCTACAAATGACAAAGAGAATGGAACCTCTAAGTTTGTTTAAATTGGCTACAAGTTTCCAGTCAGCCCATTCCTGAAACATCACCATGTGCTGTGGCTTCTATCAAGAAGTATAAAATTCTTCAAAGATATTTTGTTTTTCACTTTTAGTTTTACAAACATGTTTTATAAACTTAATATCTTAATATTATTCAAGGTTTGATAATATTTTCCTTTCCCTTTCAGATTAGAGGAGGAGCTAAATAAAGAACCAGAGCACATAATATGTGAGCCACATGTGTATTCACTGTATGATCTGGTACAGGCAAGTCTAAAATTCAGTCAGATTTCATGGCTATTAAAATATAGTTCCCATTTACTAATGTTAACCTTTGCGTTACTTGTAATAGTAAAATTTAAAACTGTTACATGTTGTTATTGTTTTTTGGTTTTTTTGGAGCATTAGCAACTAAGGCCATATTGCTCCAGGATATGTGGTGGCCATTCCCTGACCTTTCCACATTTGATGCAAGAAAGCAAGCTTATGCAGCATCAGCCAAAAAAATAAATAAATAAATAAATAAAAAATAACCACTTCCACTTCACCCCTCTGTTCGTTCGAAATACCTGTCCAGCTGAGCCTTAAACTTATTTAGGCTATCAACTTCCACGACAAGGGATGGAAGTCTGTTCCACCAACCAACCACCCGCTAGCTAAAGGCAAATTTCCGCACGTCTATCCTCCATCTGTCTTTCCTCAATTTGAATTTATGCCCTCTCAGGTGATTATTCTGAGCAAGAGGAAGAATCCCATCAGCATTGAGCATGCTCAAACCATTCAAGGCTTTATATACCTCTATCAGATCACCTCGCTGGTGCCTAGTGTACAGACACTGTAATTTGCAAAACTTAAGCCTTTCTTCGTAAGAGCACCCCTTTGTTCCATTCACTAATCTTGTTGCCCTTCTCTGTACTCGTTCCAGCAGCTCTACATCCTTCTTGAAATGAGGCCTCCAGGCCTGTGGCTGACCATTGCCTTATACAAGGGAATAATCACCTCCTTATCCCTGCTAGAAAAATTCCTATATATCATTGACAATTCACCATGAGCTACTCTTGCAGCCCGTCTTCACAGCTCAGAGAACTTCATATCTGCCTGCACAACCACCCCCAGGTCCCTTTCATTTTCTACCACTGTCAGTGTAGTACCACAGAGTTGATACGTTGCTCTGGGGTTGCTGTTTCCCATATGTAGTACTTTACCTTTGTCAATGTTAAACTTCATTTGCCACCTCTCAGCCCATCTGCTCAACCTTTCCAGATCCTGTTACAGCAGCATAATGTCAGTAGTGTCCTTGACAACCCTGCCAACCTTCGTCTCGTCTGCAAACTTGGACATTAAGCTTGATATACCATCATCAATATCATTTATAAATACAGAAAACAATAATGGACCCAATACTAAACCCAGAGGGACTCCACTAATAACATTAGTCCACGATGAGCAATGTCCATTGATTACCACTGTCTTCTCCCCCTCAACCACCCCTTTATCCATAGCAGCAATTTGCCTCCAATGCCACACTGCTCCAATTTGTGCAGCAGTCTTCCATGCACAACAGTAACAAAAGCCTTTTTAAGATCCAAGTATATAATATCAAAGTTATTCCCTGCATCCAGTTCTTTTGTGACTGCATCATAGTATCCAGTCAAATTGGTCAGGCAAGACCTTCCCTTAACAAAACCATGCTGTGTCCGAGCTATAACTGAAGTCTTGTCTAGATGATCCTGCAGTGCTTCTTTAACCAGTACCTCCATTAATTTTCCGGGAACAGAAGTTAAACTCAGAGGTCTATAATTACTTGTGTCAGCCTTTGATCCTCCTTTGTGAATTGAGGTCACATTTGCACATCTCCAGCCCATGGGTACCTTCCCTGAGTCCAAGGAAGCTCTCATAATTATGGCTAACAGTTTGCTTACTTCCTTTTCTGCCTCCTTTAATATAACTGGATAGATCCCATCCACCCCAGGTGCCTTTCTTGTGTTTATCTCCAACAATTTCTCCTCCACTTTACTCTCAGTTATTACAAGATTCTCTAGCTTACTGTCAGAGTTGAATACACCTCTGGCATTCCCCTCGATGAATAACTCCTCATGTGTGAATGTCGATGCAAAATATTCATTTAGTTTGTTAGCTACCTGAGTAGGATCATCAACAGTTGACTCATCGATATCAAGTGGACCAATCTGATTCATCCCCTTCCTTCTAGAGTTTAGATAAGTAAAGAACTTTTTGCTGTTTTCCTTTGCATTCCTTGCCAAAGATTTTTCGTAATCTGCCTTTGCCTGCCTAACTTCCTTTGTAACTTGGTTACAGATCAACTTGTATCTATCATAGGCTTCTGTGTCACGTGTTAATTTGTATGTATCCCATGCATTTTTCTTCTCTGCCATATACCTCATTAGTTCATCTGACATCCATTTAGGCCTAAACCTTGAACAATATTTTTGTTAGTTGGTATGTAAAGCCTAGTAGCTTTCAAGATAAGTTCTTTGAATGCTTCCCATTTTGAATTTGCTGTTGGTAACATCATCAGTTGATCCCACTGTATAGAATTTAAATACTGTCTCAGTCCATCGTAGTCGCCTTTACGAAAGCAATAACCCTTCCCTTTACCCCTAATGGTAGTTATCTCTTTGAGTAAATCCCACTTCAGCACACTGTGATCACTGCCACCTAGTGGTTCATTTTTCTGCAGATTCTTAATGCACGAAGAATCACTACTGATAATCAAATCAAAAGTATTACTCCCTCTAGTTGCCTCCCGAACATGCTGATGTAGAAAACAATCATCCAATAATTCCACAAAAGCCTTGCTAGTGTGTGTGAGTGACCAGCCCCCAAATTCCAGTCAATATCTGGGAAATTAAAATCCCCCATTATAAGACTCTGATTTACTGGCCCACTCTATTTCTCTGTACAGTTTCTTATTATACTCATCACGGTCATTAGGCATATAGCACTCCTACTCTCAATTTTGATCTCCCAATGCTTATGTCACACCAAACTGACTCGACACGGCACTGTCCAGCGATGTCGACTGGCTTCACTTCCTTGGATTTTATGTATTTCTTAACTAATAGCATAATCCCTCCTCCCTTCCTATCCTGTCTATCCTTTCTGTAGATTTTGTACTCTCCAAATTCCAGTTCTGCATTCCTTATATCTGTGTGACACCACGTCTCTGAAATCCCAACAATATCTGCCTTTGATGTTTTGAGCAATACCTCAAATTCATTAAATTTATTTACTAAACTCCTAGCATTGGTGTACACGCAAGTATGCATGCACCTGTTCCTATTCTTAGCTACCCTAACACAACCCATGTGTTTACTTGTACCCCAATGATTCCCAGCAGTCTCTGAAATATCCTGCATCTTATTTTCCAGGCTGCTGCTCATTCCAATAGAAGCAGTGCAACAATCACTTTCACCTCTGCCAGTGGCTACTGTTAATCTATTAGTCCTTGAATCCCCCCAATCTAGCAGTTTTTTGACCAACCTAACACTGCCTCAATAGCATCAGCAAACATTCTTGCACTCTTTCTATTTAATTGTATCCCATCCCTGTAGAAGCAGTCTCTCCTGTTAACAAGTACAGACCAGGCTGAAAAAAATTCTACCCCTTGAGCCTTGCACAATATTTCCAGTGCCGAATTGGTTGACAGGGCTCTCATCATATACTCCCTCCTATCGTGTCTGGGCAGAATTGCAGACACTTTCAAATTCAACCCTAATTCACGGCTTTTTTTCAACAGTGACCTGTACTTGTTAAGTAATTCCACCAGTCTCCTACTCTTAATATCATTAGTGCTAACATGTACAACTATATCACCTTTTGTGCCCTTAAAAGATGATATCCGCTCGACAACGTCATCAACCTTTGCCCCTGGCAGACATACCCTGGTCCTGTTCCACCTATCCTTTTTACAAAGCATGTTTCCCGTTTCCCTGACAATAGAGTCACCAACAACTACTAGTTCCTTTGGGACCAGCACATTCTGCCTTGGGAGCTGCCACTGTGTTGCATGATGACCAAGTGCAAGCTCTGGCATTGGTGTGGGCAGCTGAGAGCTTGATGGGCCCCTCACTTTTAATCCTTCAAGGGCATCCACCCTGTCCTTCAAGCTCTCATATAGGCCCATAACAACGCTGAGTTGTCGCCTGATTTCCTTACACTCCTTGCATCGCGCACACACAAAGACATCCCCCATGGCTGTATCAAATACACATCCTCCGTATTTGGGGTGACGGGCCCGAACCCCGGTCTAATCAAGAAGCATGTGCTATGCACTTCTGCTCCTTTCCACCTGGCTATGGAGGTGCCTACTGTTACATGTAATAATTAAAATAAATTTAAGTTAACTTTTGTAAATATGATATATACTTTAGTTAAATTGGCTCTGTTATTGGCTGCGTTATAAACTTCTGGCAGTATAAAGCTGTAGTCACCTGGAGCAACTCAACAATTAAGAAATATCAGAAATTAAGGTCAAGAAATTTAAAAAATAATAATAAATAAATAAAATAACCAAATAACCCCTGCAACTATAAAAATATCAGTTTTTTTTTTTTTTTAGATTGTTTAGTATAATGCCACCAGATATGAGTGCTGTGAAGCATTCATATCTGGTGGCATTATACTAAACACGAGACACCTATAAAATCAAGTTTTGTAAGTGGTCTCGTGGCTGCACAACTTATAATAAGAAGAGAATTTACAGTTTAAACTAATAATACAGTTAATATGTAAGTGGAAGATCAAAGCTCATGGAAGGTCTTCCACTGGATTGTGGAGCAGTGAATCAAATATAGTAGATGTAAATATGGAGGAAGATGCTTATATTTCAACATACAGTGTTAGAATTCTTCGAAAAACAGGGAAACTATTAGAATTTGGCAGAGGGGGTAGAGATGGCAAATAAGATGTTACATGCATCCAAGAACATAGATGGGAAAGTGGAAATTTATATACAGGTAACCCTCGTATAACACAGTAGTTTGGTTCCTGCAAAATCTCTTGTAATGTGAAATCGTGTAATACGGGGAACCAGTACAAAAAGAGGGTTACGTTCCAAAAGCTAACAAAAATACACCATTTTTGTTTTTATAATTTTGTTTTTTATAGTTCTATTGGAAACGTAATTTTTATGGTAGTAATATTTTAACTTTATTTTTAAAATAGTAGTAACTTAATAACTGAACAAACGTCTTACCTTACAAACTGTGATACTTATATGTGAGATAATGTACGTTCATTTAATTTTCTTCATCGCTGCTATGCACAATCTCTTCTGCAGCATCTAGATTTCTTGTACCTTCTACTCTCTTTAAAAGTCATGAACTGCACTCTTCGAAGACACAATTTTTTATGGTCTCAAACAAGCACACAAGTTCAATAGCACAGAACCAAACCCAGGGATCTCCCAACAAAATACAGTGGACCCCTGCTTTAAATAATACATGAAAACTGGAAGAATATTTTCCAGTTAGCAAAATAAAAATAAATTTACGCGTACTTACATAGTCTAATTAATACGTACTGTAATATGTACATACTAGTTGATATTTCTGTTCACTGACTCTTTTTTTTTTTTTTTGTTGTAAAAATGATAAGCAATTAATAACAAAGAACGTGGTATGCACAAATTGCAACAAACACAATACACACAAGTGACATACGGAGTAATGAATTGCTGAACATTTATTTATGTTTTTTATA
Source organism: Mastigoproctus giganteus (assembly GCF_048544385.1). NCBI lineage: Eukaryota > Metazoa > Arthropoda > Arachnida > Uropygi > Thelyphonidae > Mastigoproctus > Mastigoproctus giganteus. The sequence continues at coordinate 59,943,225 of NC_143580.1, forward strand.
CGATTGATTATTTCATTGAAGGGGAAACACATTTCACCATAATAACGTGAAAACCCACCGAATTCCAGGTATCGGTACTATCACAAATGCAAGAAGATCGAGTATACTACCCGTTTATAATTGATTACACTGACAAAAAAGACCAATAAACTAGAAACTGCACATTGTTTTTATTGTTTTATGGTAGTGACCTCCAGAAACATGCTTTAGAAAAACACCATGAAGGTGATAACAACTAGTGAGTCAACAGCAGGGATTCACAAAAGCTGAAAAATGCCGTATTATGCCAGATTTCCCCTCAATTCTCAAACCGTGTTGTGCGAGGTTTGCTGCAATTTATCAATCGTGTTAGAGCAAAACCGTTTTATGCTAGATTTACCGCAACAAACCGTGTTACAGGGGTTACCTGTACTGTTTCTACCAACAAAGTTGTACAGGCAGTGTAATTTTCTTGCTAAAGACTTTTTTTTAAGAATCAAAGATCTAAAACTATAGAAAATAAGTAAGAGAATTTTGTTGGTAAACATTTGATGCAAATCTTTGAATTACTAGATATCTACACATGCACCTACAGAATTGGCAAATGAATAATAAAGAGAAATATTATGAAGAACTTTCTTCATAATGTTTAAATATGAAGTAAAGATATTGCTAATGTTACAAAAAATATAGTAAGACATGCAACATAAATTACTGGTATAAATGAGTAATACCTTAAAAATCTGTGTAACTGCTAATCTATATTGATAGAGCAGTGACAACCTCTGAACAGTCTATTTAGCATTTGTACACAAACAAAATTTCTTCATCCAATAGATATTTCTTCATCCAAAATCATTTCCCATTGATTTTGCCCAATAAAGAACAGTCATGCGTACAACACTCTAGTACTTTATTCAGATAATTGTGTGGTTAGTGTAAATGTAAGAAATCAAGCAAGAAAAAATTTTTTGATAACAAAACTCTCAGAAATAAACGAATATTACCATGTTTTAAATGAATTATGTAAGTGCATATCTTGTATTGTACAGATCTTGAAGATAAAAATAAATATTGATATGTCGAAGATACCTATCGGATTATGAAATCTGTTCATTTATGAGAGTTAGGCCAAAAATCACTCTTTAGTATTAGTTGAGGCATACAATGCAAGAAAGCAAGCTTATGCAGCATGAGCCAGAAAAAAAAAAAAAAAACCTCCCATTTCGCCCATCCATTCACTCAAAATGCTCGTCCAGCTCAGCCCCTAAATTTATTTAAGCTATCAACTTCCACAGCAGATGGAAGTCTGTTCTGGCAATCAACTACTTTCTGGCTAAAGGCAAATTTCTGCACATCTGTTTCTACAACTGTCTTTCCTCACTTTGAATCTATGCTCCCTCAGGTTCTTAATTTGAGCAAGAGGAAGAATCTCATCAGCATTGAGCTTGCTCAACCCATTCAAGGCCTTATACACATCAATCAGATCACCTCGCATGTGCCTAGTCTTCAGGTGTTGCAATTTGCAGAACTTAAGCCTTTCTTGGTAAGAGCACTCCTTTGTTCCTCACACCAATCTTGTTTCCCGTTCTTTGTACTCGTTCTAGCAGCTCTACATCCTTCCTAAAATGAGGCCTACCTGTGCACAGTACTCAAGGTATGGCCTGACCATTGCCTTGTACAATGGGATAATCACCTCCTTGTCCCTGCTAGCAAAATTCTTATATATCATTGACAAGACTCCATGACCTGCTCTGGCAGCCCATCTGCACTGCTCAGCAAACTTCATATCTGACTGCACAATTACCCTCAGGTCTTTTTCACTCTCCACTTCCCTGAGTGTAGTACCACACGGTTGGTACATTTCTCATGGGTTACTGCTACCCATGTGCAGTACTTTGCATTTGTCAATGTTAAACTTCAGTTGCCACTTCTTTGCCCATTTGCCCAACTTATCTAGATCCAGTTGCAGTAGCATACTGCCTTTACTGTCATTAACAACCCTGCCTACCTTTGTATCATCTGCAAACTTGGACATTAAGCTCTTGAGGGGGGGGGGGGGGGAAGAGAAAAGTTGTCCAACGATATTTTGAAGGAATGTAGGTTATTTCCAGAATCTACTTGGTGTAAATATCCTCTAACAGATAAATCAACAGATAGGTTTATCTGTTTCAAATAGTATGTTCCTATAAATTGGGAAATTTTCACAGAATTAAGAGTATAAAACTGCATTGTATACCATAAAATAGGAAAGTCTCCAGGTATTGATAGTATTACAAGAGCTCTTAAAAATATATGCCAAGGTGGCACTGAAATACTTCTTAGGATAATGAATACAGCTTTTAATACTTATGAATTGACACTAAAGTTGGAAAGACTTAGCACGAACTATCCCAAAGAAAGGCAACCTTTTAAGTATGGAAAATTATAAAGGAATCACTTTATAAGATAGTAATTCTAAATAGAATTGAGTCATATATAATGCCATTTTAAGAACAAATCAGGCAGTATTTTTAAAAGGAAGTGTAATAGAAAACAAATATATTCTATAAGGACACTCACCGAGAGATACTTAAATAAAAAAAAATAAAAAAAAATTCACCATTGGTTTAAAATTTCAAGGATTTTAGGAAAGCCTTTGATTCTGTTAATAGACAGAAAATGTGTAAACTGATTAACACTTAACTGCCATAAGACCTGACAGTTGGGTCTCACTCTGTGCAGTTGAACATGTCTTGCAATTTACCTGCATATCACACACTGTTTGTCTGTTCAAGCTCTGTGAGACTGCAAACACTTCCTGTTGTACAGGGATCCTAGTTATCCAAGAATAATTGGTTCCAGAAAATTCCACTTAAAATGGGGATCAAATTTTCCTATTGTTTATTATGTATTTGTACATAGTAAAAAAAATGGATTGAAGAAACCGAAAAATGAGACAATTATTTTATTAGACATTTTTTATTATAATATGTTGAATAATGTAAGGTTAAGTAAAGTTTATTGAAGTTACACAATTTTTAAGTTTTACGAATAAAGAATGAATCCAGAGTAGTTTGATTTTTTTGCCATATTTTTCAGATAAAATTGTGTCATAGCATTTAGTTATGTCTTTAACTTTGCGCTTAACTTTTTTGCATAACTGTGAAGAGGGTCATTCTCACAAAAATATCAAGTGCTTGGTCAATTTTCTCAAGGGCTTTCTTTAATTTTTAAGTCCTCATAACTGCGGGGACTCCGATAATGAATACTCGGATACCAGGGATCTCTTGTACAATTTTATTGTACAGACATTTCAAGTAGTACCCTGGAAAACCCAGATTATGGGAAGCTGCAAGGTAAAATCATATTTGGTAAAATTTAATAGGTAATTAGGTTGCCCTGTTTGAACACTCATTTTATATTTCCTTCATTATAATCTACAGGAAGAACCACATGACAGTTTGGAAAGTACTGTAATACAAATATTACAATGCATATTTCAAACTGATAAGTAAAAAGGAATTGGGATAATACATTTTTTTTTTTTTTTTTTTTTTAATAAAAATCTATCTTTATTAAATATTTTTATAAATTAAAAAAAACTGGCTTACAACTCTTACTGGTTGTTTGTATCATACAGACAATTTCAACTGTGGTGGTCAGAGGAGCTTGTTATTTGTTATTTTGGTTTTTAGGAGCATTAGCAACTAGGGCCATATTGCTCCGGGGATGTGCGGTGCTCATTCCCTGATCTTTCTGCATCCTCCGTATTTGGTGGTCACGGACTCGAACCCCGGTCTAATCAAGAAGCGTGTGCTACGAACTGCTGCTCCTGCCCACTTGGCTACGGAGGTGCTGGTCAGAGGAGCTGGAATATTATCTCACACTGAAATTAAACCTTGAACCTACACTTCATAAGTAAATATAATTACTATTTATGTTACACCATGAAAACTCATATGAACAGGAGAAATAAAATGGCATAAATATAAATGCGCAGTACAAGACATGCATTAAGAAACACAGTATGTATCACATGGTCACGAGTGACATTATTTTTTCCAGTTGGGCTTCACAAACTACGGAGCAGATCTCAAACAAAAAAGCAATGGGGGGGGGGTGATTTTTTGGTTTTCCACATGAATAGTTACATACACTGGGTAGGCATCATAACAAAAAAAAAGTTAGTGGCCCTACATATTTTTTTCCCTTTACCATTATGGCAATTAACATCTTGATTATTATGAAATTCTAATTAAAATACTACATTGATATACCACATAATGAGTATAAAGATAGTTACAATAAAAGAAGAAATTAGTAAACCTTTTTAGGAAACATGCTGTCACCATATTTATTTCTGATCTGCTTTGATTACATATTTAGATCTTTTTATAACAGTAACATTGACATTGTGACTGATGGATTGCCAAATGGAATGACTAGGTTTATCAGTGATGTGAATTGATAGATGGATTCAAATACAGAAAATTTTCAGAATCACCTCGGCCAATTAGAAACTTGTGCTAAGTCTTTCATTTACTATTAATAAATGAAAGAAAGTCTAAAAGACAAAATCTGAAGTACTGGCATTACCTCAAACCTCTACGGTGTATAGCCACAAACTTCTAGTGGTGGTAGAGAATTTCCAATATCTTGGACCATTAATTCAAGATAGTTTCATAGACATCTTAAAGGAAGCAACGGGTCTACAAGAGACTAAAATAAGACTTTATCATGCTAATAGAGTCTCTCCACTCTGTCTCATAGACATACTGTTTCTGCTGCATGCCTTTTCTACAAATACTTCTATGGGTATTGTTTTTCTGAATTGGCTTCTATAATTCCAGCTCTCTCTTTCAAAACAGTCCAAAAACACATGCCGCCACCAGCCAACATCCATTTACTGTCCAATTTCTAACTCACAGAACCAACTTTTCGTCTTCCTTGTTTATTCATTCAACTGCTGTTTTCTGGAACAATCTTCCTTCATATGTATTTCCTGAAAATTACAGTCTTCGGAAGTCCAAGTCTAATGTCAACAAATCTTCTTTCATCTTCTCAACCTCCAACCCATGCACAGTACTAAGTACTATAGGTTCTAATACCTCTCATGTAAGTGCCTCCGTGGGCAGGAGCAGCAGTGCGTAGCACACGCTTCTTGATTAGACCAGGGTTTGAGCCTATGACTATTACGTAATAAAATATTGCTAATGCTTTTGCTTCTATCGTAAGCAAACTTGTTTTTTGTTTGATTTTCTATCCAAACAGATGACAGCCGTTCCATCTCTTCTAATTCTTTGTGTCTTAATCTAATGGATTTTAATTACACTTTGAGTTGTTCCTGCTATGAAAGTTGTTTTTATCTTCTCTGCATTCTTCGTAATTCTCTGCCTGTAGCACGTGCAATATCAAATGGTCTTTCATTTCGCTCAAAGCGTTTCACAATTTCATATATTTTCTCTGTTGACAGAGGCGGACTGGCCATAAGCCTTACTGGAGAAACCCCGGTGGGCGAGGCCTGTGTGATTTTGGCCATAAACGCTAGTATGAGGCCACTACAAATTTTCCCGGGTAAGAATTTTTGACCCAGTCTGCCTCTGTTTATCGATATTGCTTTTCTTTTTCTCTCTAAATCTGTAGTTTCTTCACCGGGATGCTTCCTTTTCACACCTTTTAGTATTTTACTCATTATTTAGGAAATAAAGCACAATTACAAAAATGAGGAGGCATGCTTGATACACATAAACAAAGCTGCACGCGTGTAGTAACTGAATAAACAACACCGTAAAGGCAGAGACACACTATGAACACCTCACTTGCTCACATTTTACTAAAGCACATTTCTGGGGGTTACTACCATAAAACAATTTCCAGCTGCGTTCCTGCTAGTGGAATCTGTTATAAACTTGTAGTAAACTCGATCTAATTGCATTTGCGATAATACCAATAGCTGAAATTGTGTGGGTTTTTACGTTATTATGGCGAAATGTGTTTCCCCTTCGCTGATATAAAAAACATAAATACATTTTCAGAATGTTCTCTTCATTCCTATCGTGTTGCATTCAGTTGGGCTGATTCTGCATTTGACTGCCATTTCTTGTAAACACAAAGGCGAATCGTGCATAAGCGAATTTGGTTCGTGTTATATACGATATCGTTCCCCTATTTATAAATCGTGTATGATCGAATTTGTGTAGTGTAAAAACACATGTTATACGAGGACTGACTGTATTTGAATATTTTATTCAGCAAAATTATGGCATATTTACCCCTGACACCATGGAAAAGTTTTCTGGACAGAATAAATAAATAGAAATTGAATGCATGCCTATATCTTTGCTGCACTTGCACAAGGCAGGCATGGTGGTCTCTGACACTTAATGTATATAGAACACACTTAATTGTAATACAGGCAACTCTCAGTTTATGAACATTTGCTATAACGAACGTCACAATTCATTAAAAATTTCTTAAAGTCGCCAGTAGATAGAGTTCCTTCTAAAACGAAATACCAAACGTATAGTAAACATAATTGTAAGATTTAAATAAATAAACTTTTTAAGAAAATTATTTATTGCAATAATTATCAGAAAATTATTGTATGATAATTATACTGAACTATTCTTGGTTAATAAAACTAATCTATCCAGTAAAAAAAAAACGCCACATAGAATGTACATGCCACGCCACATATAATGTTTTCTCGTGGGAAAGAAATCAGTGATTCCCGCTTTTATAATATAATAGGATCATTACTTGCTTTTCCTAGGTTTTGATCTTCTTGTTTATACTCTGGCACAACCACCAAGTCAGTGGAGTTTACAATAAATCAGTCAGTACAAATGTTAATCATATTTAGTAGTCACTGGCTTGAACCCTGGTCCACTCAAAGAGCATGTGCTACTGCACTCGCGCTCTTGACCACTTGGCTCCATCAGGCTAGACGGCCAACCACTGGTTCACTTTGGGTCCGAGAAAGGGAAGCTTCCCCATAACTTTCTCTTCCAGTTGCAAAGATACCTGAAATGGATAATAGCAGCACTGCGAACACACAGCAAAAACTTGTCACTTATGTGGAAAATATTAAAATCTGATGAAAATATTGACGAGTAAAAGTTAAACACATATGTATGTACAGTACATATATCATGTTAATACAGGTCGACCATCACTAATCTGGTTCCACCGCTAATTCGGACATAATTTCTGCGAACATAATTTCAAATTTCCTGGGTCAATGCACCGACCTGCCGCTACTGTTTTGGTGGCAGCATCAGCTGTTGGCGCGAACTGGTAAAAAAATGGCAAGCCATTCCCACTTGTTTTTCTGCATTTATTATTATAACCTGCTCACATTTAGCCCCAGCCATGGTTCCAATGAATAAAGGAAGTGCCTCTTGTGGCATAAAGTGCAAACACCGTATATTGTCCATAACAGATATAGTTATCTGTTATGGACAATGTATGACCGAACTTCTATAAAAACTCGACAGCAGTGTGTCTGAGAAGTTTAACTCTGCTTAATTGTAAATTCCAGCAATTTCTCTCAGTTCCTGTTATCTTAGTAATTTTCTTTTAGCCATTCCTTTTTAGATTTTTTTTTTTTTTTTTTTTTTTACAACACACTTATACAAACTTGTGGAAAAACACAACACAATATGATGGATAATATAGCATGCTAACGAACTTGTTTTCACCAAATCTCTAACAATACTGACAAACTTATTGCGATTTTTGAGAGTTTATTTTATCGTAATTAGTTTTATTGCAGTGCTCGCAATAAACTAATCACAAACGACCCTCATACGTATGCCGTAATAAGCGTCACACGTATGTGGCCAACACGGCTTCTCAAGAAATAAAGTAACCAACATATGTGGCCACGTTGGCCGTAGCACACTCTTCTTGATTAGACCGGGGTTCGAGCCCGTCACCACCAAATACGGAGGTTGCGGAAAGGTTAGGGAATGACCACCGCATATCCCCGGAGCAATATGGCCTTAGTTGCTAATGCTCCTAAAAACTAAATAATAATAATAAATAATATTCTTTTCTTATTTTATTTTACATTACGGATCGTATACAATAAACCATAACACATAAATACATTGTAATAAAACATATTGTATAGACCATTCAATGTTAGTACATGGTTTTAATGCTTTAAAATGGCTGCTAATGTATATGATACGTATCGTAAAAGCTCGTGAATGCAAGATACATATAACAAACAAAACATAATGAACCTCTTGGAACGGAACTTGTTCATAAACTGAGAGTTGCCTGTATAATTTACACATATTGAGATATACAGTATATGTGAAAAATATTAATTTTGCATAAAAATTATTTATATATATATATATGTGTATTACATGGAATTTTTGTTTGATTAACTGTAGGTGAAGAATGGAGATATTTTGCAACATTTACATCACTTAGTAGTATGTTGTGTCGACCATGTGTTAAGTTGTATCTTATGTAAAGCTAAGGGCTTTATTTGTGAAATTTGTAATGATGGCAAAGATATCATTTTCCCTTTCCAACTAGCAAAAGTGGTCAGGTGTCAGGGTAAGTGCATTGAGACTTACCTTAGTAATTTACAAATATTGGCTTAACTTTCAACACACATACCTATTCTATACTTGAACAGATGCCAGTTACTTAAGCATTCTAGATCATAAAATTCCTGATAACAAAGCTTTGTACTGTAAATTGATTTTCAGAAAACTTATTACCTTTCAAAAATTTGAACAGCGGTGACAATGAATGAACTGCATTTGGGTTAACAGACAAGAGAGACTCTTTCAGTAAACTGTGCAGCAAATGTTAAATGTTAAACAACAATTGCTCAGTTTGTAATCTACATTTTCACCCTAAAATGTGAAAATATTTATAGAGCTTACCCATAAATGGAGATGTGCCTTCAATCTACTTCCTTTGTTGTTATTTTTTTAAACAAAAACCACAGGCATGAGAGGTATTAAAACCTATAGTACTTAGTACTGTGCATGAGCTGAAGGTTGAGAAGATGAAAGAAGATACCTGTTGACATTAGACTTGAACTTCTGTTGAATGAAATTTTCAGGAAATATGTATGAAGGAGGTTGTTCCAGAAAACAGAAGTTGAAGGAATAAATGAGGTAGAAGAAAAGTTGGTTCTGTGAGTTTGAAGTTGGACAGTAAAAGGTGTTGACTAGTTACAGCACATGTTCGGGCTGGTTTCGAAGAGGAAGTAGGAATTATAGAAGCCAATTCAGAAGAACAGTGCCTTCGAAGTATCTATAGAAAAGGCATGCAGCAGAAAAAAGAATGAGAGAGAGAGAGAGAGAGAGAGAGAGAGAGAGAGAGAGAGAGATTTTGTTGCTCCTAGAGAGATCTAGGAGCCTGAGAGGTTTTGTGGGCCACATCCCAGATGTGGGAACAGTATTCAATGGTAGGACAGATTTGTACAAAATGAGCAGCTGTTTAGAAGAAAAGTAATGCTGAGAGCAAAAAAAAAGAAAATCCAGTTTTTTTAGGTTCAGAGGTAGCAATAATTGTGATGTGCTTATGCCAAGAGAGATTAGAAGTCAGGGTATTCCATAATATATGTGATCTTGTCTAAAAATCTGAGTGTCATCAATGATAAACAGAGGAGCAGAAGAAATATTTTTGTAAGATATAAGACAGGATTGAGTTTTAGGATTGAAATTAATGAAGTTATCTTTTCCCCACTGGAGATCAGCATTTAGGGAATTGATTCAAGAAGTTGAAACTGTTTCTGCAGGGCAAGGTTTCTCAAACTGGAATGTGAAATGCTGTGTGCTGTCATCAGCAAAACTGTGGATAGGAGTTCTGATCAATGGAAGAAGGTCATTAATATACAAGAGAAAAAGAGTGGAAGAAAGAACTGAACTTTGGAGAATGCCTGCATTAGTGGAGAAGTTAGAAGACAGAGCCATCTACCATCACCCGCAGGAACTGTCAGAAAGACTTGATACCCAGTTACAAAACACAGTTGGCAAACCATAAGATGGAAGCTTTTTTTTAGGAGCCTTTATGTCAGACATGATCAAAATCCTTTGAAATGTCATGTTTGATACTTGAGGTCAGAGACATTCTCTCAGTTGTCAATCTGGGAGTCTAAAATGGTGATAGAACTGATATTCAGGTGATATTCAAGTCAAGTGAACTAAATTTCAGTGAAGTCTGGTTGTTCTGTGACTCATCAACCGGTGCAATAGCACCAGTTGGTGGAGGTTTGCTTATTGGAGGGTTGAAGTGGTGGAATCCATGTTTAGTCTCCAGAGCAAAGCTCTGGCAACCCCCCCCCCCATATCTTCCATCATGCATATGAGTGATGTCTTTTAAGGTTATTGTGGCAGGATCTAATCTTTCTTATATGAGGGTGATTCAATAAAGAATCGCCCTGACCTAGCTGCAGAGGTGCTAGCCTGTTGATTCTTGGCACAGGTTTTAGTCCTTCTCTACATAGCCACTGTGCAGATTTACACATTTTTCCCATCGATGGATGAGGCTACAGATACCGTTTTTGTAGAAGTGATGAGGTTGGTCTTTGAACCATGACTCTGTTGCAGAAATGAGTGTCTCATCGGATGGGGCAGTATTTCATATCCACAAGTGGCCGTTTGTGTTGTAATTTCAGAAGTGTGAACTGGGGCATTGTTTTGAAGCATTCTCACACCTTTGGACAGCATGCCATGCCTACATGTTTTGATTTTCTCCCATAATTTTATGAGTAAGTTGGCATAATAGGCACCTGTAATTGTTCTACCTTTCGGCAGGTAATCAATCATTATTACACCTTTCTCATCCCAAAACACTGTCAGCAAGACTTTCCTACTGATGATTGGACCCATAACCCCTGACCCTTGCCTTCTTGGGGTGGGAAACCATGATGTCGCCATTCCATGGACTGCTTTTTACTTTCAGGGTCAAAATGGTATATCCAACTTTCATCCTGAGTGATTAGACAAGAGAAAATGTCTTCCTCATTTTTTTGGCACAGGGCTAACAACTCTTGTGATTTCTGTTGTCGATCAGCCTTCTGGAAACCAGTCAATAATTGGTGAATCCACCTTGCACTCAATTTCGGTAAATGGAGTTGGTCATGAAGGGCTGTTTCAACCCACATTTAATCTTCACCTCCTGGGACAATTCACGCACAGATATCTGGTGATCTTCCATGATTAACGACTCCACTTTTCTGATCATGCTGTCATCAATGGCTGATGGGGATGACCTGGAATGGGCTCAGATTCTACTGATGGCCGACCACACCTAAACTGTCTATGCCAGTGCTTCACAATGCCAAAAGGATAGGGCTTCATTCTTATATACAGCAGTCATCTCCACGTAGATTTCTTTAGGAGATTTCCCCTTCAAGAACAGATACCGGATTACAGCTCTGACTTCAACTTTGTCCATGATGCTACTTTGTCACACGTTCGGCTCTGTAAGAGAAAAGCAAATTAAGACACAGGGCTGAAATTTTACACCTTTAGTACAGAGATATGTATGATGCTACACACTAAATATCATGACTCTGTGATATGGGGAAGTAGGTGAGGGCGATACTTTATTGAACCACCCTTGTATTTCAAAGGAACAGCTCTAAAATGGTGTTCACTAGATAGTCCACCAGACCGAACCTGTTGGTAACTCTCTAGGAGACTTCCAGATCAGCTAGCATATAATCACGCTTCCTCTACCCTTCCAGATGGTGAATGGAGAGAGACAGAGTAGTGCATATATGCAGAGGGTATTGTCAAGGAGCTGGGTATATTCTTGCCGTGTGTATGCCATATCCAAAAACTTCATTACTTTATACAAGTCCTCCCTTCCCTTGCTTACTACCGAACACATCATAAATAGTAAACTAATAGAACGAATTTATCTGGGAAAAAATCTAAACCTCCCAAACACTTCATTTATTTCGCAAATATAGTTTCAGTTCCAATCTCAATGATGTCCATTTCCACTTAGTCTTTCAAACCCCACGTGCTTTTTCTGACAGAATCCCAATTATCTCAATCCTAACTGATTTCAACCACTGCTCATCTCAATTGTCCTAATTATTTATTGTATGATTCCTTTCGCTTCAGAGGTGGTAACTGTGCATATGTCCACTCTGATATTCCCTGTCAGAGACTTATTAATTTGGAATCTCCTCTTTTCAATCTCTACCTCATTCTGCCAAATTCATCTGTTGCCTCGGTCATTCTCCCAACTCGACTAATCACTTGGAACTCTGACTTCCTCTCCTTGAAACTTGACTTTTTCCAGTCCAACTTTCCTAACAGTGAGGTAATTTTCCTTGGTGATTTTAATGTTCGCAACTCCAGCTGGCTTCCGTTTTCCAGTCACACAGACTCAGTTGGTTGAGATGTTGAAGTTGTTGCAATTATTAATGACCTCGCACAGATTGTTCCTTTTCCTATCAGAATACCCACAGCCAATGCTCTTGATCTTTTTCTCACACACACACACACACACACACAACCCTTCTAAGTATATAGTCGAGGTGAGTGGTTCTCTAGACATCTCAGATTACAACTTGGTGATGGTCTCTTCTCGAATAGAGCCTTTCTCTCATGGCCATTCTCAACCTCATATTGTTTGACATTACAAGAATTTAAAATGAAATGATCTGCAAAATTTTCTTTTTGTCTTTTCCTTGGTCAGATTACCGTTTCAAATCTTCTGATGTTAACATTTATTCAGATTGTATCAGTAAAATTATCCTTGCAGGTATGAAATCCTTTATTCCACACTCCACCTTAAAATCATGCCCTTTATCTAAACATTGGTTTTCCAATAAATGTGCTAAAGCTTTTCAAGAGAAGAATGTTGCATATTGTAATTGACTTGTATCCAAATCTCCAGGTTTGTTTTCTGCCTACATTAAAGCTCGCAACAATTGTAAAGCAGTTATTAATCAGTCCAAACTAGATTTCAAACAGGCTTAAGAGTAGAAAACTATTGTTGTCCAAATGGTAGTCGAGCATTCTGGTCTCTTGCCAAAGCTGTTAGTTGCAACTTTTTCCCATCTCTATTCTCGTTTCATCCTCTGTCAAAACAGAATGAAATGAGATTGCCACCTCAGCTAAAGATAGGGCTGACCTGCTGGCATCCTACTTTTCTTCTAACTTGTGTATTGATGACCTTGGTAAACCACCTTCTACCATTCCCTGTACATTTCATTCAAAGCGTCCTGTGGTCTTCTGTCAAAAGGATGTCAGAAAAATTTTGAACAGCCTTGACCCCAAGAAAGTGCCAGGTCCTGATGGTATTTCTCCACTTGTTCCCAAAACCTGTGTTTCTGAGTTTACTCTTGTTCTGTGTTATCTTTTTACGCTTTCTTATTCCACCAGTGTTTTCCCTTCAGCTTGATATAGTATTGTGCGTTCGTGTCTAACAGCACCAGGGGTTTCCCTATCTCCTCGTTGCTTTCATTGTGGGTGTGACAGTTCACTGTAAAGGTCAGAGATTTAAAGGTATATGGATTTTGTAAGTGTAGTGTTTTGTATCGTTGTTCTTCTGGCCATTTAGCCACTAGACCCCTGCTGGGGCCCAATGTTGTCCACACTATGCCTCTTGGAGGCAGACCGGGTACCCAGAATTTTAAATTTTCACTCTGGCAAGTCCTGCCACCTAATTTTCTGAGATTTCAGTGGCTAGGACCTTAAAAATAATAATAATAAAATAAAATAAATAAAAAATGGGGGCAAAAAACACTGTAAAAGTAAGGCCGAAAGAGGTTTATATTAATGTGGTTAATTTTGGACGTTGTTGAATTTTGACGTCGTGTGGGGTGTATGCTGAGTTTTTAGGCAGAGTGGGGAGGGAAGACAGAAGTATGGGGACAATTGAGAAGGCGACCCCAAAAGTCAGTGGGGCAGGCCCCACCAGGAGAAGAAAGGGGGGAGGGGAGGAGACAGAATCCCGTATCCTCCCTCCCCGGCCTAGGGAAGGGGATTTATAAGGACCTAGGTTAGGCACCTAGTTCGAATCGCCAGATGGCACTTGATGGGGTTTGAGTGTGTCAGTTTCCTTATCTTCTGCTGTGCATCAATGGAACTTCTCTCTTAGTCGAGGTTCCAGTCAGTGATTCAAAGATGCATCGTGATTTGTGTGTGGTACTATACAGTTTTCAAGTTTGTGTTCGTGGAAGCGCCCTACATCGGGTGAACAATTCTTGAGCAAAGTGCGTGAAAGCAGTGTAGTCTTTGCCATTATCAAGGACGTGCTGTTCCCGGTCTTTTGGAAGATAGTGGATTTTGGTCTCTGTCTCGTGTCCCCCCACCCATCCCCATAAAACTTCCTACCTAACAAATGACATTTTTAGATTTTTGGATGTGCGCCATGCTGCATCTGTACTTTTGAGTTTTATCAGTGTGCAAGGATGTTTCCAAAGCCCTAAAAACTCCAAAAGAGTTTTACTACTCATTTCTTTTTGTCTCTATAGTGATAATTCAAAATCATTTTCTTCAGTGGATAAGTTTTTCATTTTCAAGCTTTTCTTTAGAATTGTGTTGCTAGTAGCCCCTGGACATCTTTTTGATTGACTTTTTCAATGCCAACCTCATTTTTCTAGCTGCTCAGTTTTATTCTTAATGGTATTAATATCATTAGATGTCATTCAAATCGTACATATACAAGGGGGGGTATCAAAATATTCGTACCCTTACCTAGAAATAATAGCAATAGAAAGGTGAAACTTCACAGGAGCTTTAATCCTTGATCATAGAAGTCTGCACTTCTTGCCTGAAACCAAGATTCCATTTCATTGATGACTTCCGTGAGATGAATAAAATCGGCATCTTCGCAATGGTTTGACATGTCATTGGTCTCCGGATCATACTGGTACACCAAGCATTTGTCACCAGCTGATCAAAAAAGTTCTCAACATCAGCATTACACAAATCCAACAGTTGGCAAGAACATTGCATTCGGCATTGCTTCTGCAAAAGCATCAGCAATCTTGGAACCCAACGTGCAGAGACCTTAGACAAGTGCAGATGGTCATGTAAAATGCCACAGGCAGACCCATAACTAATTCCCACTGCATTTGCGATAAAATGAATTGTCACACGTCTGTCACTCAGCACCAGCTGCTCAACCTTTTCAACCGTCTCGCTGTCTGTAGATGTTGATGGCCTTCGTTCTCTTGGCTCGTCAAAGACACTTGGACGACCGCACTGGAACTCCCATTTCCACTTTTTACAGTGTCATAGGATGGACAATTCTGCCCATACACAGCTTTCATTTCTTCATCAATTTCCTAAGCTTTCTTGCCCTGCAAATACAGGAACTTGATCACTGCTCAATACTCAACTTTGTCAACCATAGCATCCTTTGGTGTACAATTAACTACAGGAATGAAATTTCACATTTTAGTTATTGAATATGTAGACAACTCGTATTAAAAATGGCATCTTCCTACTGATGTTTTATCTAGGTCTGGGTACAAACTTTTTGATACCCCCGTACCTGCTATGTGTACATGATTTTTCATAGCAAAAATCAGTAAAACAAAGTTTTGTAAATTGAGAAATGGGTATACTTAAGTATACCCTGTACACAATTATAGGTTAAATCTTTGAAAATAAAATTAAATGATGGTTTTCGTTTTTTAGATTGTTGGTCATGTTTTCATGAAGGCTGCTTTATTCCTGGAAAATGCCCTAAATGTGCTCGAATAGAAGAGAGGTAAATATTCTACTTTAGCAATAAGAGTCATTCGCGAATCGTTTGAGCTTTGTGCGGTATCTGATAAGTCATAGTTTTTTTTGATATAACTCTTAGAACAAAAGAAGTTTGAAAATAATGCTGCCAAGAACTTGAATCTACCTAATTGCTATTTTGTATACCTACCAACTTTTCTAGTTTTTCCAGAAATTGTGCCTTTTATGATTTGGCCCATTTATGATTTTTATGATTTTACTTTTCTTCTGGAATCATATCAAATTCATTATGCTTTTCAAAGTACAGACCTCTCAAATTTATCATTGTGTGTTCTATTTTGGTTTTATAATGCTAAAAATCGAATCTCTTCTATGCATAGACTTTCAGTGCAGATTGCCTGAAAATAAAGATAACTAATGCTGCTTATTTAAGATATTCCATATCAACACAGTAAATGAAACAAATCTCATATTATACATGTTTTGACAGGTGAGTTACATCTTTATGTAAGATTACATTTAATAAAGATATATCTTTAAATTATATGTTTGGTTTTGTAGATAGCATTAATTAATCATTTTGATTAATTAATGTTTCTTACAAAATAAATTTGATTAAAAAATGCTGCTTACTAGAATTTTTTAACAAAAAAAATTGCACTGTAACACAGTATCATGAATTGAACAAAACAATAAATAAATAAAAATTAAGTTTTAGAAACATATAAATGTAGCAAATAACTTTTAAAATAAGGTATGAAATGAAGTAGCTCTAGTTACTGCATTTCATACTTTATTGTTATGTAGTATTAGTAATGGCATCAGGCAAAAAAAAAAATACTACCCACATCATCTGTCCATCTCCTCTAATAATGTGTAAATTTATTCAAAATTTTCACACATTCTAACCTGCAGCCATTCGTTTTTTGGCTTAAATTTATGTACCGTGTGTGTGTGTGTGTGTGTGTGTGTGTGTGTGTGTGTGTGTGTGTGTGTGTGTGTGTGTGTGTGTGTGTCATCTGAGAAAGAGTAAGGATGCCATTGGCATTTAATTTACTCAATTCATTTAAATCCTTAAATGCTTCAGTCAGTAGATAACTAATTTCCAGATATTAAAATTTGCAGAAATGGAAATTTTAACATCTGGAAACTGGAAGAGAAACAACTAAGATTAATCTTGTTGCTCTTCGCTGTACAGTCAGTCCTCGTATAGCACGATAGCTGTGTCCCTAAAAACCTCATGCAATGCAAAATCGTGCAACATAAACAGGCCCTATGAGAAAAATAGGGTTAGGTGCAGACCACCCAAGATTGAACACACATTTGTAACCAAAACATTACCAAACACAATAAATTATCGCAATAAAATACTTGTATTTTATTACGACTGCTAAATAATAAAATTCTTTGTGTCTTGATCTAATGGATTTTAATTACACTTTGAGTTGTTCCTGCTATGAAAGTATCAATATTGCTTTTCTTTTTCTCTCTGAATCTGCAGTCTCTTCACCAGGACACTTCCATTTCACACCTTTTAAGTATTTTACTCATTTTTAGGGAATAAAGCACAATTACAAAATGAGGAGGCATGCCTGATACACGTAAACAAAGCTGTGTGCGTGTAGTAACTGAATAAACGCCGTAAAGGCAGAAATACACTATTAACACCTCACATTTTACTAAAGCACATTTCTGGGGTTACTACCATAAAACAATAAAAACAATTTCCAGTTGTGTTTCTGCCAGTGGAATCTGCTATAAACTTGATCTAATTACATTTGTGATAATACCAATAGCTGGAATTATGTGGGTTTTTACCTTATTATGGTGAAATGTGTTTCCCCTTCGCTGATATAAAAAAACATAAATACATTTTCAGAATCTTCTCTTCATTCCTATCGTGTTGCATTCAGTTGGGATAATTCCGCGTTCGACTGATATTTCGTGTAAACACAAAGGCGAATCGTGCATAAGTGAATTCGGTTCGTGTTATATACGATATCGTTCCCCTATTTATAAATCGTGTATGATCGAATTCGTGTAGTGTAAACACATGTTATACGAGGACTGACTGTACTTGTTTCAACAGATTTACATTCTTCCTAAAATGAGGCTTCCAAACCTGTATTCAGCCTAACCATTGCCTTATGCAATAATCTTCTCCTTCCTGCTGGCACAGTTCCTGTTATATCATTGACAGAACCCAATGAACTGTTCTGACATTGTCTGCAAGGCGCCTCCGTAGCCAGGTGGGAAGGAGCAGCTGTGCGTAGCACAAGCTTCTTGATTAGACCGGGGTTCGAGCCCGTCACCACCAAATACGGAGGATGCGGAAAGGTCAGCACCGCATATCCCGGAGCAATATGGCCTTAGTTGCTAATGCTCCTAAAAACCAAATAACAAACAAACAAACATTGTCTGCACTCCTCAGAGAACTTTGTGTTGGATTATTATATAATCTGATGCAAAGATTATACACTATTATCCATGGGTTATTGTGCAGTCTGACTTTTTTTTTTTTTTTTTTCCCAACTACTTCAAATATGGTACCATCCAATTGGTATTGTTATTCTAGAATTATTGCTACCCATATACAGTACCTTATATTTATTAGTATTAAACCTCATTGTCACTTCACAGCCCATCTGTAATCTATAGATATTGTTGCAGTAGTAAGCCTCGATTCCTTTCATTAATCATCTTGCCAACCTTATCATCTGCAAACTTAGATATTAAGCTTGATGTGCCTTCATCAATGTTGTTAATAAATATTGAAGTCAGTAAGGGGGGCCCAAACTTAGCCCCGAAGGACCCCACTAACAACATTAGTCCAAGGAGAGTGGTGCCTATTAATGACCACTCCGTCATCTGCCACTCAACCATCTCTTTTACCAGAGTAATAACTCATCCTGTTGCCACACATCTCCGGTTTCTACAGCAGTATTTCATGTGGAACAGTATCAAAGGTTTTTCTGAAATCTAAGTTTATTATGTCAGAATAATGTTTTCCATGTAGTTCCTTTGTTACTGCACCACAGTAACTAATCAGGTTGGTCAGACAAGATCTCTCCTTAACAAATCAGTGATCAGTGCTGTGATAACTGTATTTCTGCTGAAATGATCCTGCAGTACTATTTTAATTACTGACTCCATTATTTTCTCTGGAACAGGAGTCAAGTTGACAGGTCTGTAATTACTTACTTTGCCTTTTTAACTTTGTGCAGAGTCATTAAAAAAAAAAGTTTTTAACTGAATTAGGCATCAAAATTAATTGTATACTTAAAATATACCACAGATCATCCTTAGTAATCCTAATAGAATTTAAATGTCAAGTTAACAGCAAAAAAGGAAAAAATTGACTGTAAATTCATATTTCACCTAAACTCTAATCAAATGGAATTTCTTAAAATTATAGGAAGTTAAAACTTGAATCTGGAAATTCATATATGCCATAATGGAATATATGAATCAGTAATAATGGAATATCACTTCCTATGCATTACTGGATGCTTAGGGAGATTGCTGTGCTTAAAGTAAAGGAACTTCTGATTGTCAGTAGACATAAGCAATTCTTAAAAGTCCATGGGTGGAGGTAGACCTATTTTATTTATTTTACATATTGTGCCACTTGTTATTATGTATTTGCCACATTCACTGGTCTGCAGCACACCCCAATTTTTGTTTTCCCATTTCTCATGCCATACCAGACTGACTTGGTAATATCTTTACAGTTCACATCTGTTTTATATACTCTTCTTGAATCGATGTACTTTATAGTTAAAAGCATAAATCTTTTCTTTCCATCACGATTGTCTTTCTGCTACACATTTATTTACCATATTCAAATTTTGTATCAATAAAATTGCATCAGACTGGTATGTTTCTGATATTCCTGTGTCATCATTGATTTTACCACTACGTGAAATTCATCAAATTTATTAACTGTACTACTAGCATTAATGTACAAATGTGTTTGATTTACAAATGCTGATTTAACCACTACTTTAAATTTAACTATACTCCCTCCTAGTATTAATATATAAATGTATGATTCTCTTTTCCTAGGAGTTTAAAAAAATTGGATAGTTGTATCACTGTACAATTCAGTAGTTCCCCATTATATTCCCATGAACACATAGTCTTACAGTCAGTTTCAGTTCTCCTTTGTAAATATGATCCTTATCACTTTAAAGCAATTTCAAGAGATCACCTCTTTTCTTTATGCAGAGTTCATTATGGACACCTTAAAAATTGCTTCCAGTGTATAATTTTTATTTTTCAGTATCATAATATATATTTTTTAAAATTATATTATTATTTTTTGATGTTTTATTTTATAAAAAAAAACACTGAAAAATATAAAAATTATAAAAATTGTACACATGAGGCTATTTGTAAGGGGTCCGCAATAAACTTTGTGTAAATAAAAGAGGTGCTCTCTTGAAACCAGCCTTAACTGACAGACATATTAAGGGCCATGTTTACAAGAGGAGAGCTGAAGCACTGGCTATAAACCTATAGATCAATAGGTGCCCAACTACCATGAGTTGGCAACTCGGCCGGCTCATAGTAGTTGGGCACCTATTGATATATAAGTCATAGGTTGTGAACCAGTGATTTTTAAGATTACAAACTTAGTTCTCAAAGTAGTTACATTTTTCTTAAAATATACTAATGCAAAGCATATGATAGGTTTTTTTTTTTTTTTTATTAAATTTTCAGAAGAAGAAAGCTAGAAGAATGTCAACTATTGCATGGCAGTGAAAATGAGGACTAAAGAACATTTGCATCATGGATAAATGTATGGGAGACCAGGCTGATTAATGTGTGTGTATACATATGTGTATACATGCCAGTATTATAGTTTAATGCTTATTTGTAAAAATATAGTTTATAAGATTAAATTTTAAATAACCATAAAGTATGGAGTGTCAACTAGTCTTCAGAACATATTTTTGGAAAATTGATTTTGTTTGCTAAAATGTGAACTAATAGATGGTAGGAAACTCAACCTTTACATGGAGTAACTTCTGTTTCTCTGAAATGTTCCTTATAAGGTGCTATAAATAACTGCCAATTTCTGTTTTTGATGTTAAATATACATCAAGAACTTTTTCTTTTTTTTTTCCTTTTCATGACAAAATGTCATTAACTGCTTACTACACATATAGTTTGTAGTTATTTCAGTTTTAGTTTTTTAAATTGTAATGTGGCCCAAACTAACTCATACAGCATTTAATAACGAAATCTGTTTAGCATTGTTCCTGTGGCATTAAGACATATTATTTATTACTATGCACTATTTTTCAGTAAAAATTTGCATATTTGTTTATGATTTAAATTTAAATAAAATTTAAGCTCAAAATATAAATTCACACTGCTTATTTTCTGTTTAATTTTATGGAATTTGATTATTTTTCCCAGGCATCTGATTAGCATAAAATGTAAATAAACATTTACTTGTTATTTTCACATCGTAAGGTATTCTTATATAAAACAAAACCTTAGAATTTAGCTACCAGATCATTTATGAAAATTTAATAGATTAAGTCTAAGATTTTTGTCTTAAGTTATTTTCATGTATTATTTTCTAGTTTCACTTTTTAAAAACAATAATTATTGCTGCTCAATAAATAACATAGATATTTATTTTCACAGTATACTGGTATTTTCATAGCAGTAAATCATAGTAAATATAATATTTTTAAGGTTTGATGTTTGTGTGCATTTCAAATATGCCAGTTTGTATGAAAGGTAGATGTCACTGGTTAATTTGATTATCTTTTAATATATTCGTTACAGTTCTGCTTGTTAGCTTGTATTTATTTGGCTTTCACAGTGAAAACATC
This sequence comes from Mastigoproctus giganteus, assembly GCF_048544385.1. Lineage (NCBI taxonomy): Eukaryota > Metazoa > Arthropoda > Arachnida > Uropygi > Thelyphonidae > Mastigoproctus > Mastigoproctus giganteus. The sequence continues at coordinate 59,964,727 of NC_143580.1, forward strand.
ATTTAAACGTTATTTTGATATTTTAAGTTACGACACTATATACTTTTGATAGTGTTAGATTAGTATTAATAACTATTTATAAACTAATTCAGACAAAAAGAAAAGGAAAGGAAATGTTTTTATATGAAAAGTGCTTGCATTTGCTTGCAGTTACTGGTTGATAGTTTATACTGATGTGATTAGCTTTTAATTCCCAGTACTATAATATAAGAACACTAGTAAAATAAACATTGAATAAGCATAAGAAAATAATATAGTATGCTACTGCAGTCCAAAAAAGTATTTAAATTGTTTGCTTATTTATATTATCTATTCCACATAGAAAGTTATTTTGATTAAAATAAGATACGCAGAGTCCTATTAATATACTTATGTTAATAAACCATTATATTCATATAATACATCCTATCTATCATCTTATATTTTGTACTTTGTACAAAATATACATGGTATGTCACTTGGCGTAATTTTTATGTGACCACTTCTTTGGGAAAGTGATCATATCACATAATAATTGATAATTCATGAACTTGTGTTATGATGGCATCAAATTTGTATGTAATGTTTTTAGTTCTAAAAAATGATGGATACTTAAATAAGTAATCTTATTTATTAGATAGTCTTATTCATATATAGAATTTAGGGCGTAAGCCTCAAGCTATGGAAAAGTCTAGTGTGAAAGCATCAATAATACATAGCCAAATTTGAATGAACAGAATATTAGCAAAGCGCATCGTTTTAAGTTATATCTCATATAGTGAATACCTTCACAACGAGCTGCCATGATATTACACTACTGCGAATAAGTAACGCTTCACCTGAGGAGAAGGCTAATGTTACTTATTCTCAGATGGATATCACCACCCAGACGGCACCGTTTCAGGGCTATTTGGCCCTTCTTCAGTGGGTGGGTAGGTACCCGAGTGATGCAGTGATGGCAAAACAGTTATGAAGTATAACTCCACAATATGAGAGATGCCTGATGGTGTATGATGCATTTAGACTATAAAGCATTTAAGGCGTAAGCCTCAAGTTATGGAAAAGTCTAGACTATGTATAAGTTTAGTGCGAAGGCATCAATAATACATACCCAAATCTGAATGAACAGAATATTAGCAAAGCGGCATCGTTTTAAGTTATATCTCATATTGTGAATACCTTCACAACGATGCCGCTTTGCTAATATTTTGTTCATTCAGATTTGGCAATGTATTATTGATGCCTTCTCTCTATACTTATACATAGTCTAGACTTTTCCATAGCTTGAGGCCTTAAATACTTTATAGTCTAAATAGTTTTATCATTTTATAAAAAAAAAACTAAAACTATAAAGTTTTATATAAAACTTTATAGTTTTATCAGGCATCTCTCATATTGTGGAGTTATACTTCATAACTGTTTTGCCATCATTGCATTACTGGGGTACCTACCCACCCACCGAAGAAGGGCCAAATAGCCCTGAAACGGGGCCATCTGGATGGTGGTATCCATCTGAGAATAAGTAACATTAGTCTTCTCCTCAGGTGAGGCATTACTTATTCGAAGTAGTGCAATATCATGGCAACTCATTGTGAAGGTATTCACAATATGAGATATAACTTAAAATGATGCCGCTTTGCTAATATTCTGTTCATTCAGATTTGACTATGTATATTATTGATGCCTTCGCACTATATACTTATACATAGTCTAGACTTTTCCATAGCTTGAGGCTTACGCCCTAAATGCTTTATAGTCTAAATACATCATACACCCATCAGGCATCTCTCATATTGTGGAGTTATACTTCCGAATTACGTGAAATATCACAAATAGACTAAACTAACTACAATAAAATAAAATAAAACCAAAATAACAAATTTTGTTTTTATTTTATTTTATTGTAGTTAGTTTAGTCTCTATTTGTGATATTTCACGTAATTCGGAACTGGCACCTTACCAGGGGGCGTCGCTAAATTCTTATGTAATTGGCTCTAAAATTTAAAATTGATTTATTATTTTGAATTGGATTTTCTAAATTTATTTGGAGATTTTCTGCTACAATTTTCAGTCTTACCTTTTCTTCTCCCTCCCCGTTTATTAATTATTATGTTTAATTTATTATTTTTTGCTCGTCAGTTTTGCCATGCTACTGGCATTAATTTTGATTTAATATCAGTTATACATTGGGCATCATGTGGAGGAATGTGAATTTTTGCTGCCTCTAATGATAGCTTTATATTAATTTCTTAATTTTCATATTATATTTTGTACCATTTTTTATTTTTTAACTATATATATATATATATATATATATATATACACAACTACATAAGGAATGAATTTGCAAAAATTTTTTAAAAATCTGGTTTAGAAATTATTTTAAAAGTGAAGCATAAGAGTACAATTTACATTAAGTTTTGAACATGTTGTTAGCCAAAGTATTATTATTCTGAGCAGCTTCACTAGATTTATTTCTGAAATTTGTAGCCACGTTGTGAAGAGTTGAATATTACATGCATTTGTGTATACCCATGTAAATCCCACTCTCCAGTACAGAAAATCTTAAATAATATGAACTTAAAAAAACTGTCTGCCGTATCACTGCAAAAAACTAACTTTTCATGGTGATGATTACTGTATTCTAGATGAGACTGCAATGAAGCTGATTCAGTACTAAGGTTTTTATGACAGTATGAAGTTTCTGATGCGTGGCATATGTATGAACCTATGAATACAAAACTTACATGCTATAACATGACCTCTGCTAGCTGCTGAAAATTATATCATGCATAAGAAATCTCTTACTTAAAGGAAGGCAAACAAATTGCAGGATAGTTTTTGGATTAAATAATCTTGTTTCAGCAATGAAAGCATTTGTTGAAATGCCACAACTGTACTTTTGTACTATAAAAACATGCAGCCTATAACAGCATTTCCCAAACTGTGGGACATGTCCCTTCCCCAAAAGGCATAAACAATTATTTAAGAAGGCATAAATTGTTAATATAAGACAAAAGAAATAGCAATTAATTTTTGTTAATTACTTTTGTTATAAACTTTAAATAAACATTAAGTAAATTCCATTTAATTGAACATACATATATAAATTTAAATGCTATCGTGAATTTAATTTTATGAAATTTTTTACATACTTCCATAAAGTTACATGTACAATATTTATAAACAGAGAAAGGATGCAAAAATCTGCGTATTTAATTTAGAGCAACATAAAAGATAAAAATTTGAGAAATGTCAGTTTATAATATTTCATGGTCATCCTGTGATATCTATGTTTGTGTTTTCTAATACACCATAAAAATGAAATTTTCTGTTCTTGATTAATGTTTTCCTTGTTTAATGACATCAAAAATGTTTGAAAGTTTGAACAGCATACTGGTGCTTGGTTATTTTTAGCACTTAACATAAGTGGACATAACTATACCTGGTTGATTCATTTAATGTGCCAACTTAACTTGCTTATTGTAGATTTAGGACTTGGTTTTTACACAGAAATATGTTTTTATATATTTTTCCAGAACTTTCAAGATATATATACATTTAAAAGTCAAAATCAGTATAAAGGTAAGATTTTATAATTTCTGACTTTAGAATTTTCTAAACAATTTCCTTTTGTTAATGAGAAAGTCATTCTCCTGTCATTGGTTTAGTATAAAAACATCAATAGTTTATCTTCAAGTCCTCCTCTAAACTTGATTTAACAGACAAAAAAGCAAAGAGGTTTGCTGAAAAATAAAATAATTACAAAGGTGAAAAGAAGAAAATCAGAGGAGCACCCAGTTACAATTCTAGTGTTTACAAAATGTCAAAATTATAAATCAAATGTAAAAATCTATATCTGTACATCACATTATTAATTCATAAGTTTGTGTCAGTTTAAATCTTCAAGAGTTTTACACTGACACTACCAATATTAGGGGGGGGAACCTCAACTTTCTTCATTCGGCAGAAAAGGAGAATACAAAAAATAGAGGAAGCCTCTTTCCAAGAATTTTCCATTACTCCAAATGAAGAGCAGATAAACTGTCATCTTCACCAGTTACACTTTTGATAGTTGTCTTGGTCACTGTTGATCTGTAATCACTGGTTAGGTGAGTAATCCAAAGTTTGGCCAATATTGCAGTCATAGACTGAATAGGCAAATCCAGATTTTAAATTCATCCTGAGGATCAGATTATTATTGGTAAAACTTTAAAAGGTCCAAACTGTTGAAGGTAAGGCCATATAAAATAAGAAAATATTTTCTGATCATTTGTGGATTTCTGACTTTTATCAGATTGAGTTTGAGTCTCCATCTAGCTTTATTACGGTACTACAAATTTTAGCAGTGATTTCTAAACCTCATAATCCTTCCTTTCAAAGGGAACAGAGCCAACTTAATATTCAGATTAATTAGATCTCTTGATGAACTGAAATAAATTTTTAGACCAGAGTAACCAAGAAAATGACAAAAGTTAAATTTCTTCAAACCATTTTTTAAGCATTTGGATAGAATTTGAAGTAAATTAAGATTCAGCCCTGTGAAGAAAGATAACATCAGCCTAAGCAACAAATTATTTATTACAAGTGCTTGATTTCTTATGAAAAAAATCAGGTAGCTGAAAATAGCTTGCAGAAAGAGAATGTGTCAACTGGTTTTGTCTGTAATTCATATCATGGGTTTCAGACAAACCCTGAAACACTACACTTCCAGAAGAAAGTTATTATAAAAGTTACTATATAAATCAAGTAAAAGAATAACCTGTATCACATCAAAGGCATAAATTATATTGATGTTGTGTTTGCATGTATACTAGATTAATCATTCTGAATGATTATTACAATGCCAGCCATTTTACTATCGCTCGCTTGCACGCACGTGCGTGCACATGCACAATAAAAATATATATATATATTTCTATTGGTTATAGCAAATGAAAATTAACTCATGATTTTTTGCTGACACATTGAATTTACTCAGATTGGAGTGGAGGTGGGGTACTTTTTTGCCTATAAATCAGGTTCACAGGCCATTGGAAAATAAATTTATATTTTTGGACTAAATGAATGAAGGGAAACAACTTTCTTATTTAAAAAAAAAAAAATTATTATGCACATTTTAAAGGTTAGAAATCATAAAATCTTACCACTTGACCAATTTTGACTTGAATATCTGAAAGTACAGAGAAAAGAAAATTAAGCAAAAAAAATCCCCATGTAAAATTTCCTAAAATCAAAACTAAGCAAGTTGACATTAAATGTGAAGTGTGCATTAAATCTTGCTACAATATAATAAAAAATTCCAACTGATTACTTTGTTTTGTTTGAGCTTAAATGGGCAGCATATGTTTATTAGCATTGAAAATGTATCCATCCAAATAGGCATTAGCTACTACTTAGTTAACATTTGCGGTATATAGTATATGTGCAATACATTTGGAAAAACCATTTGTGTAAATACTTCTTAATTTGTAATTTTCAGTTAGGCTGGTATCCATCCATATGTGTTGTAATAATATGTATGTATGATATGATTTTATGTAATATTATGTAAAAAGCACTGAAATGGGACAATTTTAACAAAATATAAATTTGTGATATCTATGATATTTGCTGGTAGAATTAAATCTGTAAATATATATTTTTTTCCCTATCAAAGAATGGGAGTGATGTTTCCTAATTGTCTTTTAATAAACATATTTTTTATCACTGCTCACATTGATTGTTTTGTAATAACACTAATTAAAAAACTTCCATTGTTAAAATTAAAATACAGTAGCTTCTCATTTAACATGTTTTTTTGCATTGCATGCACATTGCACACCACATTTGCATGGACAATAATAAAACTAATTTCTTGGAACAAGTTTTGGTTTTTGTATACATATGACATAATACACAGCATACTACCCTCTCAGTTTGCTTTCCTGGAATCTTTGCCTACACATTTGAATACCTTATAATTTTTCTTTGCCAATGATTAAAATCATGAATAAGTGGTGATAAATGCTTTTATCATTAATGATAAGTTCTTTTAAGAGCTAAAAGATTTCATCAGAAGTAATAAATCAATAGAAAGTGCACTGTTGTTAGTGGCTGTATTCTCAGCTTAGCCCAATCTGCATTTAAAAAAAATCCATGTAAACACTAATAAAATAAAAACTATTTTAAAATGTGTTGTGAACTTCCATCCCTCACACATAGCAAACTGAAAAAATCTATCATTAAATTCCATCCTGACAGGCCCGTACCTTACACAGTATTTCTTATGGGGAAGTTTGTTCACAGTGCCTTTTCAGCAACACATCTGTCACATTAATTGAGGAATTGCTGTATTGTCTTAACAGCCTGGAAGTTTTTGCTCTGTAGTTAATACACAAATCACATTTACAAATATTTATTACATTCACTTACCTGTTGACATTTGTGGTTGATCCGGACTTTTATTATTTTTTTGAAGCTCTTTTTCTCTACTCTACTCTAAATATGCTCTGTTCATGTATACAACTTAAAATATCTTTCAGGTTTTTTTTATCTTATTTATTAAAAATTTGAGAAATCTCCGTTATTCAATGGTCAAAATTACTTCCACATGCCCTTAAATTTTTGTACAAGCATCAGTGAGTTAATCAAATTTAACTGCTATATGAGTGTAAAAAAAGGTTTTTGGATTGCCAAAATTAGTAGTGATTGTCTCTCTGTAACCATAATGAATAATAACACTTAAATTTTAATGTAGTAATAAACCACTGAAGAAACTATTTCTTTTAAACAATTTGCCAGTAGTATAAATAAAATCAAAATATTGTATGAGATATAAATATGTAGTATGGGTGGAGAGATATAAAGGTAAACTTTATTAAAGGAAAACTGCCTTTTTGTGTATTTAACTTGAATGAGTAGGTAATTTTTCAGTGTCAGTTCTTGATGTAACCAGTAATGTTTTTTTAACTTCCTTGAACTGGTTTTTGATATGTTAGACAGCAACTTTTTTATGTAAAATATTATAATTTTGTACCTTGTAAAACATGATTTAATAGTGATGTTTTCTTAAATGAGTGCATAGTCTGTTTTGAATGTAACAAATTTTATTTTATTTTATTATTTTTTTTTAAAAATAAATGTATTACCATTTGAATTGCTGTTTCCAAATTTTCTTTTTTGAAAAAAATGGTAAAGAGTATAATTTAAAATTTTAAACTTAATATTAAAACTGTTGGTCAAGTTTTTTTTTTTTTTTTTGGTCAAACTCAAACTGACATCTCATAAATACAAAACATATGTTCTTCTTTGAATGTTAATGATAAGGAAAGTACTTCCAGAAGAATGTTATTCAGTGGTACCTGCTAGTTTGATTTATACATGCTTTAAATTATAGTTTAATTATACATAAAAAATTTAACTATTTAAACCAATGAAATCACTGCTTCTATTGTAATGAGCAGCAGCCTAGAGAGCAGTTTGCTGGGAATTTCAAAAGCTGCTGGGAGTCATCATGGAACAAATAAATACATGGGCTGTGTTAGGGTAACTAAGAGTAAGAACAGGTGCATGTACACCAGTGCTAGAAGTATAGTAAATAAATTTGATGAATTTGAAGTGCTGATCAAGGCATCAAAGGCAGATGTTGTTGGGGTATCAGAGACATGGTGTCACATAGATATAAGCAGTGCAGAATTGGAATTTGGGGAGTACAGGAAGGGTGGGAAGGGAGGAGGGTTATGCTGTTAGTTAAGAAACACAAAATCTAACAAAGCGATGATGAATTTGAAGTGCACTGTCCACCCAGTTGACATGGGTGGACAGTGCAATGTTGAGTCTGTTTGGTGTGACATAAACACTGGGAAAGGGAAAATGAGAGGATTGTGTTATGGGCCTAATGAATCTGATGAGTATAACGAACAGTTGTGCAGAGAAATAGTGGGCCAGTAAATCAGAATGTCTTATAATGGGGGATTTTAATTTTCCAGATATTGACTGGAACGTGTGGGTTGGTCACTCGCACGCTAGCAAGTCTTTTGCGGATTTATTGGAGGATTGTTTTCTACAGCAACATGTTCGAGGGTCAACCAGAGGGAGTAATACTCTTGATCTGATTATCAGCAGTGATTATTCATGCATTACGAATTTTCAGATAAAGGAACCAGTAGGTGACAGTGATCGCAGTACTGATGTGGGATTTACTTAAAGATGTAATTAGCATTAGTAGAGGCATATGATGCAAGAAAGCAAGCTTATGCAGCATCAACCAAAAAATAAAAAGAAAAAAACGCTCCCATTTCACCCCTCCATTTGTTCCAAATACCTGTCCAGCTCAGCCTTAAATTTATTTAGGCTATCAACTTTCACAACAAAAGATGGAAGTCTGTTCCACCAATCAACTACCCACTGGCTAAAGGCAAACTTCCGCACATCTATCCTACAACTGTCTTTCCTCAATTTGAATTTATGCCCTTTCAGGTGATTATTCTGAGCAAGAGGAAGAATCCCATCAGCATTGAGCATGCTCAACCCATTCAAGGCTTTATACACCTCAATTAGATCACCTCGCAGTCTCCAGACACTAATCTGCAAAACTTAAGCCTTTCTTCGTAAGAGCAACCCTTCATTCCATTCACTAATCTTGTTGCCCTTCTCTGTACTCGTTCCAACAGCTCTACATCCTTCTTAACATGAGGCTTCCAGACCTGTACATAGACTCAAGGTGTGGCCTGACCATTGCCTTATACAAGGGGATAATCACCTCCTTTATCTCTTCTAGAAAAATTCCTGTATATCATTGACAAGACACCATGAGCTACTCTTGTAGACCATCTGCACTGCACAGAAAACTTCATATCTGCCTGCACTACCCCCAGGTCCTTTTTATTCTCTGCCACTGTCAGTGTAGTGCCACAGAGTTGATACGTTACTCTGGGGTTACTGCTTCCCATATGTAGTACTTTACATTTTTCAATTTTAAACTTCATTTGCCACCTCTCAACCCATCTGCTCAACTTTTCTAGATCCTGTTGCAGCAGCGTACTGTCATTAGTGTCCTTAACAACCCTGCCAACCTTTGTATCGTCTGCAAACTTGGACATTAAGCCTGATATACCATCATCAATATCATTTATAAATACAGAAAACAAAAATGGACCCAACACTGAACCCTGAGGGGACCCCACTAATAACATTAGTCCACAAAGAGCAGTGTCCATTGATTACCACTCTCTGTCTTCTCCCACTCAACCATCCCTTTATCCATAGCAGCAATTTGCCTCCAATGCCACACTGCTCCAATTTGTGCAGCAGTCTTCCATTCTAGGTGGTAGATGACTTACATCAACCGGTGAAATACCACCACTTTGCTTACTGGAGGCTTGAAGTGGTGAAACCCATGTTTAGTCTCTAGAGCAAAGTTCCCGGCATCCCCCCCCCCCCCATACTTCTCCTTCAACCCATGCACGGTACTAAGTACTATAAGTTTTGATACCTTTCGTGTTTGGGGTTTTCTTAAAAAAAATAAAAATAAAAATAAAAAAATAAAAATGTGCAACAGTATCAAAAGCCTTTCTAAGATCCAAATATATGATATCAAAGTTATTCCCTGCTTCCAGTTCCTTTGTGACCACACTGTATCCAGTCAAATTGGTCAGACAAGACTTCCCCTTAACAAAACCATGCTGTGTTGGAGCTATAACTGAAGTCTTGTCTCAATGATCCTGCAGTGCTTCTTTAACCAATGCCTCCATTAACTACCATCAAGGGTAAAGGGAAGGGTTTTTGCTTTTGTAAAGGTGACTCCACTGGTCTCAGGAAGTTTTAAATTCTATACAATGGGATCAACTGATGATGTTACCAATGGTGAATTCTAAATGGAAAGCCTTCAGGAACTTAATCTTGGAGGTTACTAGGCTTTTCATACCAACTAAGAAATACTGTTCAGGGTTCAGACTTAAATGGATGTCAGATGAATTAATGAGGCTCATGGCAGAGAAGAAATGGGATACATATAAATTATCAGGCGACACAGAAGCCTATGGCAAATATAAACTAGTCTGTAATCAAGTCACAAAGGAAGTTAGGCAAGCGAAGGCAGATTATGAAAAATCTTAGGCAAAGAATGCAAAGAAAAACAGCAACGACTTCTTTAGTTATATAAATTCCAAAAGGAAGGGGATGAATCAGGTTGGTCCACTTAACGTAGATGGTTCGACTATTGATGATCCTGCTCAAGTAAATGATAAACTGAATGAGTATTTTGCATCTAGATTCACACATGAGGAATGCCAGAAGTTTTATCAAACTCTGACAGGGAGCTAAGTGATTTTATAATAACTGAGACCAAAGTGGAGGAGAAATTGTTGAAGTTAAACATAAAAGAGGCACCTTTTTTATGTTTAACTTCAACACCTGGGATCTATCCAGTTATATTGAAGGAGACAGCGAGGGAAGTTAGCAAACTCAGCCATAATTATGAGAGCATCCTTAGATTCAGGGGAGGTCCCCATGGACTGGAGATGTATAACAAATGTATCCCCAATTCACAAAGAGGTGCAAAGGGTGACACAAATAATTATAGACCTGTTAGTTTAACTTCTGTTGCAGGGAAAATATTGGAGTCACTGGTTAAAGGGGCGATACAGGATCACGTAGACAAAACTGCAGTAATAGTTCAGACACGGCATGGGTTTATTACGGGGAAGTCTTGTCTGACCAATTTTATTGGATACTACAATGTGGTCACAAAGGAACTGGATGCAAAAAATAATTTTTATATCATATACTTGGATTTACTTGTATTTGTATTTCAGGAAAGCTTTTGATACTGTTGCATGGAAGACTGCTTGGAGCAGTATGGCATTTAGGGTAAGTTGCTGCAATGGATAAAGGAATGGTCGAGTGGGAGATGGCAGAAAGTGGTAATAAATGGACACTGCTCTACGTGGACTAATGTTATTAGTCGATTCCTCCAGGGTTTGGTGCTGGGCCCATTGTTGTTTTGCGTATTTATCAATGATATCGATGAAGGTATATCAGCCTTAATGACCAAGTTTGCAGATGATACAAAGGTTGGCAGGGTTGTTAATGACATTAAGGACAGTATGCTACTGCAACAGGATGTATAAAAAGTTGGGCAGATGGACTGAAGTGGCAACTGAATTTTAACATTCACAAATGGAAAGTACTGCACATGGGTAGCAGTAACCCAAGAGAAAAGTACCAACTGTGTGGTACTACACTCAGGGAGGTGGAGAATGAAAAAAGACCTGGGGGGTAATTGTGCAGTCAGATATGAAGTTCTCCGAGCAGTGGAGACTGGCTGCCAGAGCAGGTCATGGAGTTTTGTCAATGATATATAAGAATTTTGCTAGCAGAGACAAGGAGGTAATTATCTTTTGTATAAGGCAATGGTCAGACCACACCTTGAGTACTATGTACAGGTCTGGAGGCCTCATTTTAGAAAAGATGTTGAGTTGCTAGAATGAGTACAGAGAAGGGCAACACGATTGGTGAGAGGAACAAAGGCATGCACTTACGACGAAAGGCTTAAGTTCTGCAAGTTGCAGCATCTGTGGACTTAGGCACCTGTGCGTTGATCTGATTGAGGTGTATAAGGCTTTGAATGGTTTGAGCAGGCTCAATGCTGACGGGATACTTCCGCTTGCTCAAACTAAGAACCTGGGGGGCATGGATTCAAATTGAGGAAAGACAGTTGTAGAATAGATGTGCGGAAGTTTGCCTTTAGCCAGTGGGTAGTTGATTGCTGGAACAGACGTCCATCTGTTATTGTGGAAGTTGATAGCTTAAATAAATTTAAGGCTGAAATAGATAAACATTTGGGAGTGACCGGACGGGCGAAATGGGAAGGTTTTTTTTTTTTTTTTGGCTGATGCTGTATAAGCTTGCTTTCTTACATCATATGCCTCAACTTAATGCTAATGCTAATAGGAAAAATTTTACTTTTTGCTGTTCCCTGGTTTAGCTGATCTTCCAAAACTCTAGATTGTCCTAAGAAAACAATTCTCTTGTATGGTCTTTCCATATAACCCTCCAACTGTGATCTACAAAATAAAATTGTATCATATTTATGTTCACCATTATAAGGTTGTATCAAAAAAATTGTTTATCAAAGTGTGTGTGTGTGCATGTGGCTGGGCATAAGGTGCAGTGGGAAACAATTTCAGAAAAATTGGACTATAAAACATGCTGCCAATTTTTGGAAAATTAGAAAATTTATTTAAATTCAGAGCCACAGGTCATATTTCAAATATGCAATAGGTTTTAAAACTTTTGGTAACTCTTCCTCTTGAAAAAGGCATATCTAACTCATTAAAAAGGTACAGTCTATTCTTATTTATCTGTGGCAGATTACTTGCATATAACTTACATATGTTTTATATGTAAGTCTTGTTGCAATCTAAAGATTTCCAGTACTTGTTCTATTTTAGTTTAGCTTTAAGCTGCTTTTCCTAGGCCTAAAAATTTTTCCCTCCATTGGTTTCACATTTTTTAAATATAATTTCACTATCATTCATTCAATAAGGTAATTTATTGTCCATAGCTAGAGCAATAGTTACAGAATATGAAAGAAGCTTAAAAAAAAAGATAGCATAAAGAAAATTACAATATTTAAACAATGATTAGACATTAGATCGTAAATATGTGTAGAATATGAATAAATGATCACTTAGACCTGTCTTATGTCAATGTAGAATTGGGGAACAATATTATAAAAAGCAAATAACCACACAATATTGTGGGAGGATCTGATCTCAGAGTGTGTCAGCTATCCTGAAAAGCCAGATATTCTCTAAAAATATTGTGGAATTTATTATAAGATCCAGAATTTCTAACCATCTAAGATTTCTGGGTTATTGAGTCAACCAGTAATCAGATTTTTCATTTTATTAAAATTATGTTAGTAGCAACAAGCTGTTTCGATATTTTCTTCGCTGACATCTCTTCTCCCTGAAGTGGATGATAGAAATAATCAAAGTTATGACATATAACTAGTTGCAAAAGTATCAGTCCAAAATAGATACTTTTTGATTGCAAAAATATATAAAAATTATAGTTTGTGATCTGTATTTTTTAATTTTTAGAAACTTAAGGAAAGTTATTTGCTCTGTAAATAGAATTTTTGCTATTTACATACAGTTTTAAAAAATATGAAGGGTAAATGTGTTTTCTTTGAGAAATGATTGATGTAAATTTTCATTGACCAATGCTCACTATAAATGTGAAGTGATAAGAAAAAAGCTTTATACACCTTGCACAAAACAGTTTGATTTTAACAATATAATTTATAATGAAAAGACAAAAGAAAAAAGAAAAAGAGAATGAGAATAGAGCCCATAAACAAATATTTTCACAAAGAAAAGGTAGAGTAGAAATGTTAAAACATTAATGGTTTGGGCTAAAAGTAATCTACCATTAAATGGTGATTCTAACATACCAAATAAATTCCTCAAGTTTTAATTCTTCAGGTCTGTTTTAATTCACCAGCAAAGCCATATATATGCTTTGCTGATGATATGCTTGACCAAATGCCATCCATTCATTTCATAGCTATTTTGCTATGAATTGAATCAGTGTTAGATGTAACACTGGGTTATCAGAAATCCTGAATTTTTAATAAAATTTTAAAAAAATCTGAAACACTACGCTGGAAGGCCAGTACTATGTATTTTCATTTTTCCAAAACATTTTATTTAAAAGCTCAAATCTGGTGAGTATGGGCTTCCCAGGGTCGTGAGCTGGATATCGTCATTCTTCTCTTTCTTGGTGATTCCTTTCTGCTTCTAACACACACACACGGAATTTTTTTTTTTTTGGCTGGTGCAACATAAGCCCCAGGCTTCCTTGTGCCATATGGCTAATATTACTAATACTAATAAACTATTCATTTATACTTTGTGATCATTGCAACCAACAAGGGGAGTTGACAACTTTACTACTCTCTCTCTCTCTCTCTCTCTCTCTCTCTCTCTCGGTAACTCGGAATTTTTTTTTTTTTTTTGGCTGGTGCAACATAAGCCCCAGGCTTCCTTGTGCCATATGGCTAATATTACTAATACTAATAAACTATTCATTTATACTTTGTGATTGTTGCAACCAACAAGGGGAGTTGATAACTTTACTATAACTGTTTTATGGCAGCAGATAAACCCAATGTTGTGCAAGTGACTGCATGTGTTACCCCATGACTACATCGTCCTATTATGAAACATGACTTCGTGCATCATACAAGCTTTTTGTGTATTTTAAGTGTGCATTACAGTAATTTCTTTGCAGTGTCAAGTATTCATTATGCAATAATGCCATTCTCCATAATAAGCTTACAGTTAAGATTAGTGTCCAACAATACCAGGAGAGATGCAAGAAAAGATTCAAATTACATATGTGCATTCTTACAACAAACAGCTGTCAGAGCTTATATTTCAATAGCTTACAAAATTTATGATTGGGCAAGGTGTGCATATGCATTGGCTTGGTGTGTGCTGTGAGTTTTGATTGTGAAAAGGTAAATCTCAAGTCTCTTTTACATTTCCCATGTAGTGTAGCATTGCGACTCTGTTGCACTGATGGAAAAGGATTCATTTCTAACTTTGGCCTTCCCCATTGAAAGCAAAATTAGAAATCCTTTTTATATTAGGATGGGAGGAATCGTTATGAGTTTTTGACACACTGGAAAAGTTTTTCAGGAGAGGGTTGCTGCTTTGTTTTTCTCCTACTTTTTTAATCCTACAAAAATATATTTTTCATCCAACAAAACAGGAAACTTGCCATAGAATATACACAATTCGTATACAGTATGCTAACACTTTGTGACTTTAACTGTCTTGGCTAAAATTACTATAATCAATTTAGACAGTAAGCTTGACCTTTATTTAATAATATGCAGGGGTGTTATTTAAGGAGAGTTTTGGGAGTTAAAATTCCTCCTGATAAATTTAATCTGTTCTATAAATAATTCTTTTATATAAATGAGTTCTTCCTGGTTGCACGTGGGTCTGTGGAGGTTTTGTTCTTGAAATGCATCTGGGCTAACAGTGAATTTCTGATGGCAGCAGGCTAATTGAAGTAAGTTTCTTTGTGGAATTTAAGTTTTGTAAAAGTAAAAACTTCGTACATCCTGGATTCAAACAACCTCTTGCTCTGGACCCACGGGGCATCAGCCGACATGTGGTGTGCCCACCAGACAGAAATAAATACACCAAGCTGACCATCTCGAACAGGACCCTTGGCCATTGCATCGCAGACTTGCAGATCCATACCTTTTGGACAGGTAGCGACCATACAGCTATCACATTCAATCTTTACTATTCCAACTCACAGAGGACAAAACCTAAACTCTGTACATTCAAATTCAAAGTATCTCAAAAAACTTTCTTATACACCGATGAGCCAAAACAATGATCAGCGAGTTGTTATGCAAATCGAAACAATTGCAGGTGAACTATGGCGCATGCGCAGGTTGGGACACGGTATAAAAAACACCTGACACTGAGCTCCCGTTAATCAGTGTTACTCTTGTCCTTCAGGTGGGAAAGGCAGTGGACTTAAGCGAGTTTGACAAAGGCCAAAATGTAATGGCCAGACGACTGGGTCAGAGCATATCCAAAATGGCACAGCTGGTGGGATGCTCATGGTCAGCCGTGGTTAGTACCTACCGAAAGTGGTCCGAGGAGGGGAAACCCACGAATCACCGGCAAGGTGTTGGATGACCACAGCTCATTGATGCTGGAGGTGAGCAAAGGCTCCTGGATGGTACGTGGCAACTAGCCAGTAATTGGAATGCTGGTGACAGGAGTACTGTGTCACAACACACAGTGATACATCAAACCCTGCTGAAAATGGGGCTGCGTAGCCGCAGGCCATTCCGAGTGACCATGCTAACCACGGTTCACCGGCGACAGCACCTACAATGAGCACGCGAACATCGAAACTGGACCTTGAGTGATTGGAAGAAGGTCGTCTAGTCCGATGAATCACGTTTCCTGTTGCACCATGTGGACGGCTGGGTACGTGTGCGCCATTTACCTGAGGAAGTGATGGCACCTGGATGCACTGTGGGACGAAAAAAGGTGGCGGCGGCAGTGTCATGCTTTGGGTGATGTTCTGCTGGGATACCCTGGGTCCAGTCATCCATGTGCCAGGCACTCTGACATCTACCACCTACCTAAACATCATTGCTGACCAGGTACACCCTTTCATGGCAACGGTCTTCCCCTCTGGCGGTGCCGTCTTTCAGCAGGATAATGTGCCATGCCACACTGCCCAGATTGTTCGAGACTGGTTTGTGGAACATGAGGAAGACTTCCAGGTATTGCTCTGGCCTCCAAATTCCACAGACATCAGTCCCATCGAACATCTGAGTTTTTTTGTTGGAACAGCAACTCCACTCTGTGGCATTTCAACCACGGACCTTACAGGATCTGCTGGTTACGTTGGTACCAGATACCACACATTTAGAAATCTTGTAGTCCATGCCCCGCCGGCTACGAGCTGTTTTGGCTGCAGGTGGAGGACCAACATCATATTAGGTAGGTGGTCACAATGTTTTGTCTCATCGGTGTGCACTAGACTAAAAGTGTAATTTTTATTCAGAATTTTTGCAATTGCAGGAGAGACTAGTTTTTCTCAAAAAGTGATTTTAAAGACTGAAGCTCTTTCTGCATGGAGCAATTAATTTGTATTTACTAAGGGACATTGCACTGTAGATGCCATCAAAGAAGTAATGGACATAGCTACCTCTAGCAACTCCAAGTACATCCTCTGCCTCTTCATGGACTTCAAAGGGGCCTTTGACACCATATGGTGGCAAAGTGTCCTAGAGAGGTTCAGGGAGGCTGGGGTCTCAGCTCCAGTATACCCACTTGTAGCAAATTACTTTGAGGAAAGAAGACTGGTCATCACCGCAGGCTCATGTAAAGTAACCAGAGAAGTCAAGAGAGAGGCTGCCCACAAGGATCTAGGTTCTAGGCTCCTATTGCTGGAACACGGTCTTTGACAGGTGGCTAACACTACTGCACAACAACACTGTCAAGTTAGCCTATGTGGATTATTTCGCCATGCTCATATTTGGAATTTCTATGTGTGATCTGGAGGGCCGAGCCAACATGATCCTAGCTGATTTAACTGAATAGTTTAGCACACAAACTCCAAATTTCAACAGAAAAAGCCAAACAGATGTTAAAGGAATATTAAATGTAAATAGACCACCTAACATCAGGTTAAGTAACACGTCAAACTAGTCGGGAACTGCGAATACCTGGGAGTAATCCTAGACGACCAACTAAACTTCGCAGCCTACGCCACTATACATCGTCCAGAAAATGAAGATAACAGGCCAACTGATCAAATTACTAAAACAGCCTGGGGAATCAAGCCGTCTACTCTGAAACTCTATTATGAGTGTATTCTCATCCCAATTATTTACTACGCTGCCGGTACCTGGGGCCAAAAGATTAACCACAGCTTGGTAAAGAGCTATCTGCTCCAGGCTCAACACTTTCCTCCTTATTTCAAGGGCCTATAGGACCATCTCTACGCTTGTTCTCCAAGTCATCAGTGGCAAACTACAGATACAGTATGAAGTGGTCTACCACTACCTACAATACCACAGAAAAAGACAAATACCAGCTAGGATAAACAACTTCACCAAAGCTACAAATACAGTAAACCCCCGCTATTCGCGGTCGCTGATTTAATATAAAATGAAACCTAAAAAAATGTGAATTTTAAAGCGCCGTGAACATTTTCCGCCATAAAAAAACGGCGTGGCTAATTTCTTTCCCGGTCAAAACAGCGCTCAGTGGGTGGGGGGGTGACAAAATCGCGAGCGTGGATGTTTCTCACTAATCCTTGTTCAGTATGTGTTATGCGCTTGTCATGGAAGGTTTGTCATTTGCTTTTAATTTATATGCTTATAAATTGAATAAATTTATCAATTTATAAATTGATATGCTTACAAAAGTGATAAATCTACCGTTTTGCAGTGTAAAACAGACTTTTTCGAGTGTGTTAATGGCAGAAAGTGACTTATTGTGGACAAGTTCTTTCTAACCCGTACAAAAATATGGCTACGAATAACAAGGGAAATGTGAAAAGATCAAAGAAGGCGATGACATTAGCGAATAAAATTGAGTTATTAGACAAAATTTCTGATGGTGAAAGTGTCTCCTCAGTGGCAAAACATTATAAAATCAATGAGTCAATGGTACGATCAATCAAAAAATCGGAAGAAAAAAATTCACCTTTGTGTCCATGAAAATGCGCTATTTGCTTCAAAAATTTGCTCTGTAACTCGTGATGTTAAATTAGAAAAAATGGAAAAGGCTTTAAATCTGTGGATAGAAGACCGAACTCAAAATAAAATTCCGTTAAGTTCACTCATCATTCGTGAAAAGGCAAAACACCTTTATCAACACTTTAGCGAAACTGGTGATAGCACTGGCAGGATAAGTTTTTTAGCTAGCAAAGATGCTGGTTTGAAAGATTTGTTTGAAATTTCTAATAAATATTACATTTAGTATTAAATTGTTTCTTATTTTCATTTCGATGCCATATGCTTGCATTTCACTATGTACTGTCTAGGTACACAGTCATATTATGAAGGTACGTATAATACATACATAGACAAAATTTTAGACTAGTTTTTCTTATATATTTCATACTTTGGAACGGAACCCCTTTATTACTATGGGAGCCATAACTCAGTATTTGCGTTTTTGGTATTCGCGGCATTTCTCAGGAACTTAACCCCCGCGAATAGCGAGGGTTTACTGTATTACCAAAAGAAGATAACGCCAGCATCATAAAAGCCACGACCGAAGCTTGGCAAGAGGACTGGACTGGATCGGACTTGGACAGAACTACATTTCAGTTCCTTCCAGCAGTTAGGGTCATTACAAAACAGGAAATTCAATGGTTCTTCTTAGGCCTAAATCTTACATTGCTGCTGACAGGGCACAGGAGCATCAACTCCAAGCTGTTTGCTCTTTGGGCTCTCTGACACTCAATTGCTCCTGCAGCCACCCAGAAAAAGTATCACATAATTTTACTGCCATCTCTACCTGGACATAAGAATGGAACTACATCTGGGAACAAATATTTACAGCTTGGAAGAAACACGACATCTGATCTCCAGTAAAGAGATCTTCACTGCATTTGCCAATTTTGCGGATGAGGTTTTCAAGAGAAGACACAGGACACTGCACTCAACATTCAACTGAACAAACCTGCTACCACCTTTGCCCACTGTCTATGTTCTACTTCTCAAATTCTTTACGGGGATGTCTCAACTCTATCTCCCGGCTCTACCTATCACCTATTCCCCCTATACCCCCCCACTTCTCCCTTATGAAACCCACATTCCTTTCAGGATTTCTTTTTAGGGGGGACCAGGGGGGACCTCCTCTTGGGCATACCATGAGTGCACTGGTAGTTGACCCTGGTGCACCTCCACATGGCTAGGGATGGGAGGCTAAAGATGCTACAGCAGATAACAGGGGAAACCCCCAGATACCGCCATGAAACATAAATACACACGCATAATATGTTTTTACACCTATTAATCCACACAGAAAGTGAAAGTATATTGAAAATGATTTTATCATGGCATATTGTACAGCCACTATACAAATGCAATTAGATTTTTAAAATATTATCTTCCTTACTGTTTTTAATTGTTAACTGGCTATGGTCCTGAGTAATAATGCAATCACTGTTACAAATGTCCTATGAACAAATCCTCTTGCTGCCACGAGAGCCTGGCATTTTAACAGTAAAAAACATGCTCACCATGAAGTCAACAACTTTAAATATTAATAAATAAAACAGTAATGCAATTTAAACAGCATTTCAATTGCCATTAGGATTTACTAAAAATTTAGTAAAGTGCAAAAGAAATTTGTTATATAAAATGTTTGAAAATACTGGATAAATTCTGAACTTGCTTACAAAGCAAATCACAGATGTTTATAATAAAATTACATGTAAAATAAAGGGCTGTGGTCCTAGGGTAGCATATGCAGACACAGGTATGTGCACTCAAGTTTTGAACCCACATGATACCATAAAAAAAAAATGCATTCCCCCATTGTTAACTGTTGTGCTGGTTTATTCGTGCATGCACTTAAGACTTGAAACATGAAATACATTAAGGGATTAAGCATCAGGCTGCGAGATATTTAGACAATGTACAAGTTAGTGCAAACACATCATATTAGTATGCAGTAAACTCTGAATTAGCAAAAATATGCAAAGGCGGCATCGTTTAAGTTATATCTCATATTGCAAATACCTTCTCAGCGAGTTGCCATGATATTGCACTTCTTCAAATAAGTAATGCTTCACCAAAGGAGAAGACTGTTGTTACTTATTCTCAGTGGATACCACCACCCAGACGGCACCATTTCAGGACTATTTGGCCCTTCTTCACTAGGGTACCTACCCACCCTCCGAAGAAGGGCCAAATAGCACCACCCAGACGGCACCGTTTCAGGACTATTTGGCCCTTCTTCACTAGGGTACCCACCCACCGAAGAAGGGCCAAATAGCCACAAAACAGTGCCGTCTGGGTGGTGGTATCTGGCTGAGAATAAATAACAAGTCTTCTCAAGAATAAGTGAACTTATTCTCTCTCGAGAATAAGTGAAGCATTACTTATTCAAAGTAGTGCAATATCATGGCAAATCATTGTGAAGGTATTCACAATATGAGATATAACTTAAATGATGCCACCTTTGCTAATTCAGAGTGTAGCTGCATACTAATGTGTTTGCACTGAATTGAAATGTTCACAGGCCAATTTGCATGGTGTGCAGGATGCAATACCTACACAGCTGCCAACTCTGCAGATTTATAACAGAGGATCCATCTGGGTTTTTTTTTTTTTGGTTTTTTCCCACCTTGACTCTTCTCCATTTCACCATCATAATATAATTTATGACAGAATTTCTCCACTTTTTGCAAAAACTTAGTTTTTTCCCATCTTTTTTTTTTTCACAAAAATAAAAATAAAATTATTTTTAAAAACATATTCTGCTTATTTTCATTAACAAATTGGCCATCAGTAGTAATCTACTCTGCAAAACAGAGCCAGGTGGGAAGGAGCAGCAGTGCGTAGCACACGCTTCTTGATTAGACCGGGGTTCGAGCCCGTCACCACCAAATATGGAGAATGCGGAAAGGTCATGGAATGACCACCGTATATCCCGGAGCAATATGGCCTTAGTTGCTAATGCTCCTAAAAACCAAATAACAAACAAACTCTGCAAAACAGAAACATAGAATAACAGCATTATACCTGTTGTGTGCAATCATTTCAACAATTCTTCAATAACAGCGGGCTCTAATTAGTTACCCAGCTCAACAATCCTTTCCTGGATCTTTTGAGTGTTTCCTGTCTGATTCTAAGGAAATCAGTGACACGTTAAGGTTATAACTTCCTTAATGCATCATTTATACAATAGGAACTGACTTCATCAGACAATTACAGTTTGGCACCTCCTTAGCCAGGTGGACAGGAGCAGCAGTGCATAGCACACGCTTCTTCATTACATCAGAGTTCGAGCCCGTGATCCACCAAACATGAAGAATGTGGAAAGGTCAGGGAATGACCACCGCATATCCTCGGAGCAATATGGCCTTAGTTGCTAATGCTCCTAAAATCCAAAATAACAACAATTACAGTGCTATTACATTCTTTACATTGAAGCAGTTCCAAAAATTCCCTTCGAGTGGATGCCAAGCATGTATTGAATGTGATCACGTAGCAGTATTACCTAAAATTAGCAATCGCATTCTAGTCCATTGGCTGTAAAATCGGTTTCATATTGGAGGAAAGAGCTTCACCATTCCATCACTACCATCCTGCAAATATACCTTGCCAAGATTGTATGGGTGACCTGGAGTATTGTCAACAATCTGCAGTGCCTTCTCGGCCAAGTAATTCTTGGAAATAAATCCATTGCATGTCAGAAATGACTGCAGAACCACTTCTCGAACAGATCATAGTAACTCAAGCATGATGTCTGTTGATTCACTATGTTGCACATCTTTTAGATGGTCCCATTCCATCAACTTGAAGACTTGTTCAGGACTGTAACCAAGCTCCTTAATGATTTGTACAAGCTTACTGATGTAACTTCCTGCCACTAGATATCAATGTTCACCGACTCACAACTAAATGAATTAATATTAGCAAATTACAAAAAAAAAAAATATATATATATATAATAATAATAATAATAATATGGTTAGTAGTTGAATGTACCTCGAAGGTGAGGTATAAGTAGGTCAGTATAGTGTAGATCCATAGTAACCTGTGATATGCCATAACCCATCAAAAGATGGCATTAATCAGTTCTGATACAGATGGCATTAATCGGTTCTGATATAATTTATTACTTATATCTAACATTAAATACACTATTGCATTTTCGTATCAGTATATATTTATACACACAACTGTATCCATTCTTGTCGTTATCTTTCTTCTCCAGAAGGAAGGTATAAATGTAGCTTACTCCTTAAATTTTATCAAACTGTCAACTTCAATACTCACGTATACAGTTAATTCCAGGTACAGTCAGTCCTTGTATAACATGTTTACACTACACGAATTCAATTATACATGATTTATAAATAGGGGAACAATGTTGCATATAACACAAACGTAATTCGCTTATGCACGATTCGCCCCAACTGAACACAACACAGTAGGAATGAAGAGAAGATTTTGAAAATTTATTTGTTCTTATGATTTCGTGGAAGGGGAAACACATTTAACATAACGTAAAAATCCACAGAATTCCAGCTATCGGTATTATCGCAAATGTAATTAGATCAACTTTTACTACCCGTTTATAACAGACTCCACTAGCAGGAAATAAACCGGAAACTGCAAATTGTTTTATGGTAGTGACCTCCAGAAATGTGCTTTAGTAAAACGTAAGCATGTAATATGTGAGAATAGTGTGTTTCCGCCTTTACTGCATTTATTCAGTTTCTACACGGGCGCTGCGTTGTTTATTCAGTTGCTACTTGTTCGCTGTGTGTTTATGTATATCAAACTTGCCTCCTTATTTTTGTTCATTTTATAATTGTGCTCTATTCTCAAAAAAATGAGTAAAATACTTGAAAAAAAGTGTGAAAAGGAAGCATTCCGGTGAAAATACTTCAGATAGAAAAAGAAAAGCAATATCGATAGAAGAAAAATGTGAAATTGTGAAACGCCTTGACCGGAATGAAAGAACATGCGATATTGTGCGTGCTACAGGCCTAAATGAGAGAACGCTGAGAACAATTAGAAAGAATGCAGAAAAAATAAAGGCAACTTTCATAGCAGAAACAACAGAGTGTAACAAAATCAGTTAGATCAAGACACAAAGAACTGGAAGAGATGGAACATCTTTTATCTGTTTGGATAGAAGATCAAACAAAGAAGAGATCAGGAAAAAGTTTGCTTACGATAAAAGCAAAGGCATTGGCAATATTTGAAGACCTCAGAAATAAAGCTGAAAACCCTCAAGAAGTGCCTCCCTTTACTGCCAGTAGTGGCTGGTTCAATAATTTCAGGAAACGTCACGCCTTCCATAATGTGAAATTATCAGGTGAAGCTGCAAGTGCAGATGAAGCAGCAGCAAAGGCATTTCTGCAGATATTGAAAAAACCAATTGAGGAAGAGGGATATACACTGGACCAAATTTTCAACTTTGATGAAACCGGACTGTATTGGAAAAAAATGCCATCACGAACATATATCTCAAGAGAGGAAGCACGAGTTCAAGGCTGCTAAGGATAGGTTGACCGTTATGTTAGGAACAAATGCAAGTGGTGACTTGAAACTGAAGCCTGTTGTTTATCATGCAGCCAATCCACGAGTGTTAAAAGGGATCACAAGGACTACCCTGGGTGTTTACTTTAGGAACAGCAGAAGAGGGTGGATGACAGCAGTTCTTCACTGACCTACTTCTACATGTGTTTGAGGATGTGTTTCGAAGCTACTGAAAAAAGAAAAATTTGGATTTTAATTATTTTGGACAATGCACCAAGTCACCCTCCAACCCTTGCTGAACTGTCACCAAACATCAAAATCTTGTTTTTACCACCTAACACAACATCTCTTATCCAGCCACTTGACCAAGGAGTAATTGCTGCTTTTAAGCACTATTACACAAGATGCACATTTAAGATTCTGATAGCAGAAACAGAGGGCGAAAATGCACCAACAGTTAAAGACTTCTGGAAGTGATTCAACATAAAGAATGCAATTTACATAATTGTGAAGGCTTGGAAAGAAGTGACAAAAGAATGCTTACATGGTGTTTGGCGGCTTCTTTTACCAGATTTTATTCGTGATTTTAAAGGCTTTGATCCTGTAAATGAGCTTCCTAAATTAAAAGCACATTGTGTTGCCCTCGCAAAGCAGGTTGGCTTTGAGGAATTGGAGGAAGATGATTCAGAAGAGTTGCTTGTCTCATGAAGGACGGCAACAACTTGTTGGTGGAGGGCAGGTGGAAGATGAGAAAGACAACAAAGTTGAATGCCTGTACGCCAACGTAAAACCGCTTTCTACTTCAGAGTTATCTTCAGTTTTAAATTCATTTGAGAAAAGTATGCAATGGCTAGAAGATAATTATAATGCAGAAAGAAGCAGAAGAGCACTTCATACAATTCAGTCTGCTTTGGAGCCATATAAGCAGCTGCTTTGTGAAAGAAGGAAGGTTGCAAAACAACAGAAACTAGATGTCTTTTTTATGAAAACACCCAAGAAAGAGACAGAAAATGAACCACACCCCTGTAGTTCTGGCGTGACCACATTTTGTCCAAAGTCCTCATCGGCATCTCCTCCACCTCCCAGTTCCAATAATGATGATGACAACCTGCCGCCACTTTCCCCATAATTCCGCTGCTTCAACCCTTTCTCGAGCCCTTTCCCTCAAGCTGCCTTCATTTACTTTTAAGGTAAGAATCTAAATTTAAATGATTAAATTATTAATTTTACATTTTTCAACTGTGTAAATGTTTTATTACGATTATTTATTGTGTTTGGTAATGTTTTGGTTACAAATGTGTGTCCAATCTTGGGTGGTCGGCACCTAACCCTATTTTTTCCATAGGGCCTGTTGTTTATATTGCACGAGGGTTTCGAGGAACACAACTATCGTGTTATACACTAACTTACTTGTATTGGCAACATATTAAACATTATAAAGCTATTAGTATTTCCCAAATGTATTTGTTTTTATGCTCCATTTCAATGAGAATTCCCCTCCCCTTCCATGCCTTATACACCCAAATCACATACAGTACCTCCTTCCTGTAATCCAAATATTAGTCTCTTCTCACGTGGACATCCCTTTGCTATTCTCACCAGAAAAGTCTTACTAGCCTTTAATCTAAATTTATTAAACCAGTTCTCATTTGTAGAAAAATTGTACCTGCAGCTTTTTTCATTCACTGTTAGTCTCCCTGCCAGTGGATATCAGTGTTCACTGACTCACAACCAAATGAATTAGTATTAGCAAATTCCAAAATAAAAAATTGTCCATACAAAAACTGTCATTATTTTCCCCCTTTCAGAAGATATCAATGTTGCTTACTCCTTAAATTTCATCAAATTACTGCCAACTTCAATACTCAAGGTCACAGTTAATTCCAATTGGCAGCATGCTAGACAAATTTAAGCTTTATGAAGCTATTATTTTATTATAATCCATTAGTTTTCTCCAATAGTATTTTTCTCCATTTTTGTGTCCCATTTCAATATGTGAATTCCCCTTGATGCCTTACACAGCCAAATCATATCTATCTCCCCCCACAACTTCCTATAATCTACATATTAGTCTCTCCTCGTGAATATCCCTTTGCTGTTTTCACCAGACAAGTCTTACCAGTCCATAATTTAAATTTATCAAACCAGTTCTCATTTGCAGAAAATTCTACCTGCAATTTTTTTCATTCACTTTGAGATTGTCAAAACTACTCTTAGCCTTCTGCTTTATTAAAATGGAATTGACATTAACTCCCCAGGCATGTTGATCTTAAATCCAAATTAGTAATAACTTCTCCATTTTCAGAAAACATTTTCTCTATTTTTCCTTTCTTATTCAACTTTACAGGCACTGAGTTTGCTATAAAAATAAAACAAAATCAGCAGAGAACTGGTTTGAGAAAATCCCATCTAGAGTTCCTGGGAGACTAACACTGTTGTGTAATTGTAAATGTGTAGTGAGACGAGTAGTGATATGATGATGATATTAAATAGTGGACAATGAATGTGGGAAACAACAGATTAAGAAGTCAATAGATATTGAGGCCCAGTATACTTTAATGCTGAAAATAGACAGTGTTACCTGTGGAAATCGGGCAACTCATTCCACCAAGAAAGGAAGTTTTTCTTCTTGTGGGTGGGCTGAAACATTCAGGATGAGAAGAGAAGGCAGTGGAATAAATGCATCCCATCTAGGAGAGACAAATATTGCAACTACTCATTTTATGAAACTAAGTGTCTGTAAAAATAGCTACAATTTAATAATTGCCCTTGTTAAGAAAGATGGGTGTAGTTTGTAGATATCTCACAAGATGGAGTTTACAAAATAAATCCCCACTTTGAAACACCTGTGTTTTATGACTGTTAAAATGTATTAAAACTGAAATGACAAACTATAATATACTGTCTAAAGATTATTGGAGGAAAAATGCTGAACTGTATTTCAAAATGCCCTACAATAAATTTTTGGAAATATGATCTAAATAAACTCAGACCAATTTATGTCTACATATTAAAATACAGTGGATTCCAGTTATTTGGGCCACCGGTTAATCGGGGCAGCCGTTTATTTGGGGCAAATCTTAAAAAACAGAACCCAATCGAGAAAATAGCCAGGATTTACTTCGATTAATTGGGACAAAATGCCGTTTAATCAGGGCAGAAGACCGCAGCACTGAAGATTACCCTACGATTGTCCCCAACCGTACCACGTAGTTCGGTCGAATTTCTGGAGGTCACAACCATAAAACAATAAAAACAATTAGCAATCACCTGTTTATTGGGCTTTTGTGTTAGTAAAATCTATCATAAACTGATAGTAAACTCGATCTTATTGAATTTGCGATAATACCTACAGCTGGAATTCTGTGGGTTATTATGGTGAAATGTGTTTACACTTCTATGGAATCTTCAATCATATAAAAAAAATAATAATTTTCAGGCTCTTCTCTTCATTCCTATTTTTAAAGCTTCGTAATTTGCTACTCTGTTCTCACTTGTGCGTATCGTGTTATTTGCAATTTGTGTGTGTGCGGTACTCTTTGTTATTGATTGCTTATCTTTTTACTGTTTTAAATATTAACCCCCACCCACAAATGACATTGAACAGAAATGTCAACTAGTTTAGTTAGTATGTACATATTACAGTACGTATTAATTATTCCGATTATCACGTATATTCTTCCGAATTTCACGTATCATTTAATTTTTTAATTGGTGAGGTAATAAAGGGTAAATTTGTACTTAATATATCTTTACTTTTATAGCCTATGGATAATATTCCTCTTATCTTAGCCAATTAGAATCGCTGTTTAATACAATTAAAATTCAATTCACAAACGTGATCACAATGAACGGCGCTTATTACGCATCGTATAGTGAACAGTACTTTACAATGGTGACTTCATCATAACGTGATTTGATTGAACAGTGAACCAATTGTAAAGGGGGGGAATACATTGTATTTTTAACTATTTATGTGAAACTTCGGATAATTTGGGCAGCCGCTTAATTGGGCCAAAATGCACTAGTCCTGATGTGTCCCAAATAACCGGAATCGACTGTGTTTATTGTTCATTTTCATACCCATTAATAGTTTGCTGGGACCAGAAAAACAGAGGAACAGGTGTTGTTGGTCTTGGTAATACTCTGTTCTCCACTTCTGATTCTTCTTCTTTGGCGCCTCCGTAGCCAGGTGGGAAGGAGCAGCAGCGTAGCACACGCTTCTTGATTAGACCGGGGTTCGAGCCCGTCACCACCAAATACGGAGGATGCGGAAAGGTCATTCAGGGAATGACCACCGCATATCCCGGAGCAATATGGCCTTAGTTGCTAATACTCCTAAAAAAAAAAACCAAATAACAACAACTTCTGATTCTTCATTATGCCTGCTGTAGAAGACTAAAACTGGCCAAACTGGGAAAGGGATCTGTGATTTATTTCATCACATAAAAGATAAAAATTCTAAGGTACATCTTCACTGTAACAGTGAAGATGTACTGATATTGCTATTCCTGATGCTAAAGTTACTCTGTTATTGAATTTGTCATGCTTTTGTTGTTAATGTATTCATCCTTGCTTTATAATTAGATATTCATTTTGGCTGCTTTATCCTTGTTGCAATACTGTCAGTTTGGAAATGAAAGGTCAGAACATTAAAAGGCAATATTATTAAAACAATAGCCCAGTTTGCAGTAATGTCTCATTGTTCCAATGATTAAGAACTTAATCTTTAAATATATGAACTACATTATATTTCCAAGAGAAACCAGAGACGTGTTCCAAAGAAACTTTTTGCCTTAATTACAGCTGTAATAACCGCAATAAACTCTGAACTAATTTTTGACATCACAAAGATAGTATTTTGGTCCATTCACCCTTCAATGCAGTGACCAATTCAGCTACTGAATGCAAGTATGATGGCTTGGCCTGAAACTGACTTCCCAGTTCATTCCAAAAGTGCTCAATGGGGTTACAGGTCAGGGACAGTCATGCTTTTTTACACTCATGTCTTCAAGCCGAGTTTCGACAGGCTGTGCAGTTATGATGTGGTGTCAGGCTGAAGCAGAAAAAGATCCCCTCTCCATACTGCTGTGAGTGTAGGAAGAGCAGAATGTCAGTGTATTGTATGGCATTCATTGTTCCAGGAATGTCAACCAATGGTCTAAGCCCAAACCATGAGAAACAATGCTAGACAGTTGGAGCACCCTCTGCAAATTGGCGCCTCCATAGCCAGGTGGGAAGGAGCAGCAGTGCGTACCACACGCTTCTTGATTAGACCGGGGTTCGAGCCCGTCACCATCAAATACGGAGGATGCGGAAAGGTCAGGGAATGACCATCGCATATTCCGGAGCAATATGGCCTTAGTTGCTAATGCTCCTAAAAACCAAACAACAACAACCTCTGCAAACTCTGGTAAATAACAATCTCCAGGCATTCACCAGACTCAAACACAGCCATCAGATCATAAAACCATGTACTATGATTCATCACTCCGTAATACAGCTTATAACATACCAACTATGATGGGGGTGTGCACAAGGCAAGTTAAAGCTGTGCACTGCATTTTGTGCTGCAGCTCTTCCATAAAATTCAATGATATGCAGCTCTCTATGTATCTTTTTCTCTTTATACTAATATCATTTCCTATGGATTCCCGGTTGACAGTGTGATGGTACCCTTTGAGTCTTGCACAATCCTTCCAGGGCCGAATTGATCGACAGGGCTCTCATCATATACTCCCTCCTATCGTGTCTGGGTGGGAGGTTGCCAGAGCTTTGCTGTGGAGACTAAACATGGGTTCCGCCACTTCATGCCTCCAATAAGCAAAATGGTGATACTGCATCGGTTGATGAGTCATCTACTACCTAGTATTGCCAGGTAACACAGAAGGGTGGCATTCCTCCATGTGGTGTGGGCACCACACCTCGACCCTTGCTTATGTTGGTTTGCACCTAACTGGTCACCTCCAGTATGCTATGTGCTGTATTTTAAGACTTACACATGGGAGGCTTCGACCTGAACTTGAAACTTGTTAGTAACCCACGACAATCCCATTATCGTGAAGGTGCAAGCAAGGGATTTGGCTGTCACAAACCAACCAGACTGCCAAAATTACATCCTCTTTCCTTGAGTGTCTCCCGAAAAAAAAAAAATAATAAATAAATTTTCTGTTTATACTCCGGGATGACCAAACGGTCAGAGGAGTTCACAAGATAGACAGAATACAAGAAACAGCACCGTATTTAGCAGTCATGGGCTTGAACCCCCGGTCACTCAAGGCATGTGTTCCTATGCACCCGCACGCTTGACCACTTGGCTACAGCAGCCTCTAAATATCAGTTCCATCAGCGTTTTAGACTTCCAGGTAGCAAGCCCAGCTTGTTATATGTGAGAGAATGTCTGTGACAGCCTCAAGGACCAGGATCTGAGTATATGATGCTCTCTCTAAAACATGACATCCATTTTATAGCTTAAGCTAATTGATGTTTCTGTCCTAAGTAAACCTACTACTAGGGCATAGGGTTTGATCCAAAAATGCACTTGAATTACCACCTATAGAAGCTCCCAACTCATGCCAGTCACCTGTAGTGGATTACCAAGCAGCACCTCCTGTATATTAAAAACACAGCACCACTGTGCATTATATAATATTAATTAACATTATATGAATATAAAATAAAAATAAAATACAACAGTTTCTCCCCACTTCTGTTATGCCTCTGAGGTTTGAGCACAACATCAGCTCCAAATAATTAACATGTTCACTGCTTCCTGAATGCAAATATGCTGTTTCGGATTTTAATCCATTTGGAGGGAAAACCGCCCTACTTTTTTTTTTAGAACTTTCTGTCCCAATCTGACAGAAGAAAAACTGAGTATTTTTATTAGGCAACCTTCATCACAGGTTGATTCAGTTATAGTGAGAAGAAGGCCCCAAAATGTTTTTTTTTGTTAGTTGTTGGCGCATAGGCTTCTGTGGCCATAATGCACCTCCCAAGGTTTTTTGCAGTACTTTGATTCAAGCCCGAGGCGAGAATCGAACCCGCAACCTTTGGGTTGCCAGACACTTTACCCACCCGGCCCCAAAATGTTTCTCTTTCAATCCAGATAGACTCAATTCCATGGTTTACAATGACAGGTCGAAAGAGATCACAAGAAAAGCCAGCAGTGAAATTAAGCCACTATTTTCAGCTGAATATTGGCTCTTAAAATGGGTCACCAGTAAGCACAAGTTTCCTAAGAACACAGAAGCCTACATATGACAAAGTTCCTTTGTATCCAGCATTTTCCAATAATAAGTGTTTGTGCCTAGTGGTTATGGTAAAAATGATTATTGGCTGCATCTCATCACATCACTAGCATTCTCGAATCTATACTGTTCAAGGAGCCAATGATCAGCCCTGACGGAAAGGCCAAATATGATTCCAACCTTATTCAGATGCTCACTCTGAGTTAGTATTTGGATGTAGGTCTCATAAGTTTGTCAAGGATAAAGCATATAGGCATTTTATCCATGTGCTGTTCTTCTCCAAATCTGATATGATAATGACTGATAATGCTGAAAATGCAATCGACTAAGAAAAGTTGAAGGGAGACAAAATTACTTAAAAAATATATATATATATTAAAATTTGAAAGGTAAAACAATGTGTACCAATAAGGCCTACTGTATTTTGGAAGTTGTTTATATAATAACTTATTTTCAAGAGAAAAAGAGTAACATTTGATAACGTGAATTAAGTTTTTTTTTTTTTTTTTTTAGTTACAGAAGTGCATTATGCTGAGTTAAAAAAAATGCAAAAATAAATGTTAGTATATAAAACAGAGCTACACGCCTCAATAGATCCTACGTTATATCGATATTTAAAAATATAAGAGATTACCTCATTTAGCTTCGTAGGATATCTTCAATACGACACTCTTCAAGTATAACCGATTAAAAACTGACTAAAAAACGACTTAAAATAATTTTAATGCATTCTTCCGCCCGTGAATGATTCGACAACCCGGGATCGCAGATGGAGGCCTGCCCCAACCCAACCCAACCATATCAAATCCCACAAAACACTGAGTGATCGAAGACATTGTGTCAAATCCATTAAAGCATAAATTCTAGATAATGATATAACTTTAAAACCACGTTGGTGAAATGAAACTATTTTACTAATGATTTCCTTCCCTTAAGCGGACTGAGCTTTTCAACGGGTTGGAAAATGATGCGAGACGAGCGTGTGTTATGGCAACATTTGTCATATAAACGATCATGAATCAGAAATGAGGAAAGCACGTCAAATGTTGATAGGATTACCATGTAACTTCATTTCCAAGGTTTCGGCAATTAAGTTGTGCTGGATGTTTACAATTTTAGCTTCATTAAATAGGAATGTAAATAGGACTTTTATCTAGATCGTATGTATAGCTTAGCTTAATTTTCAGCACTCACCTCTGAGGTGAGTGCTGAAAATTAAGCTAAGCTATACATACGATCTAGTTATTACATTACAGCACATAAGGACTCCTTAAAAAATCAATAGGACTTTTATTTATTGCATGGAAAGCCAACTCTGATGCTGCAGCGCATGACACCCGAATTGACACAGCATGTTGCTTCAATCTCAAGTCTAGAGTACATTGTGTCGAGCCTTGGTAAGTGGAGTCACAGCCACCACACAAAATATTATATACAAGGTTATTTATTTGTACAGAAAAAAGTGGAAAGGACAGTACTATTTCTAAGTATGGAGTGCAATTTCTGCATAGGTTTTACTAATAATTACCAGCTAGAAGAATTAAAGGTTACCCTCTTACCACTATTAACCGAATAAAATTACATACAAAAGACAGGTCAGAAAATACCACGCTAAGCAATAAAACTAATAAAAAAATATTTTATTTCCATACCGTACAGAGAACAATGGTATAAGCATCTCAGTAGACATTTTAGAGACACTGAATTTAAAATGGTGACAAAACCTATGCAGAAATTACACTCCATATTTAGAAATGGTACTGTCCTTTCCACTTTTTCTATCCAAAAAAAATGACCTTGTATATAACATTTCATGTGGTGACTGTGACTCCACTTACCAAGGCTCAACACAATGTACTCTAGACCTGAGATTGAAGCAACATGCTGCATCAGTTTGGGTGTCATGCACTGTGGCATGAATTGGCTTTCCATGCAATAAAAGAAAGTCATACATTCCTATTTATTGAAGCTAAAATTCTAAATATCCAGCACAACTATACTAAATTATTAATTGCCGAAACCTTGAAAATGAAGTTACATGGCAATTCTATCAATGTTTGACGTCCTTTCCTCATTTCCAATTCATGGTCGTTTATACAACAAATAATCTTCTATTAATATCTTAACAATGCTCGTCTCAAGTCATTTTCCAACCTGCGAACAAGATGTTAGTCGAAAAAGCTTAATCCACTTAAGGAAAGGAAATCATTAGTAAAATAGTTTCATTTCACCATTGTGGTTTTAAAGTTATATCATTATCTAGATTTTATGCTTTAATGAATTTGACACAATGTCTTCTATCACTCAGTGTTTCGTGGGGGTTTGATCTGGTTGGGGACTTCATCTGTGATCCCGGGGTGTCAAATCATTCATGGGCAGTGAGTGGAAGAATGCATTAAAATTATTTTAATAATAAATTTTAATTTTATTTAATTTTTAATAAATTTTAAATTTTAATTAAATTAATTAATTAAAATTAAGTCGTTTTTTAATCGGTTATACTTGGAGAGTGTCGTATTGAAGATATCCTACGAAGCTGAATAAGGTAATCTCTTATATTTTTAAAAATAAATGTATACACTCACTTTAAAATATTCAGCAAGAAGTTTGTTTTATCTAGCAAACACTTGTAAAATAAACCTGTCTCGTCTTCTTTGAATTCATCATCAGGGCAGTAATTTTTTTAAACTTTTTTTTAACTGTTAATTTTGGATATAATGGATTTTTGGATATTTAATGTCTAGAGAACCTACCTTTCTTATTCTTACTACTGTGGGATGGATATGTTCTACCTTCTTCCAAATTGTATACTTATTTGCTAGACAATTTGAGACCATATTAGGAGGAATCCCAAATTCTGGAGCAATTACAGATTTCTTGTCGTCTTTAGTTTTCCCTTTGGTGGTTTTGCACAGTGCTGAAAATTTTACTCAAGTGTTCATATGCCTACTCTGAAAATGAAATCAGAACAGGCTAAACAGAAAATGCACCAGCCACACTCACTGTGCCAATTCACACAGGCAAATTTTTTAGTTACATGGGAGTCTCACGCTCAACTATTTCAGCTGTAGATATCCATCACTGTTTACAGGAGTTTGCAACTGGCAAACCTTGTGATTAGCAAAACTGTGAATGCAAATACTTAAAAATAATGGGGGAGGATATAATCCAGGAACATTATAAAATACAGAAATGCACTTTTTAAACAATATAAATTGGAAAAATTCGTAATGTAAATTATACTTATAAAAATGTACAAGTGTTCAACTTACCAGTAATCCAAACAAACATATATGGATGAGAAAGATGATTTGTAGTGAAAAGCCAGATACAGAACAGACAGATAGGGACTTGATGAAGAGAAAGTAGAAATCTACTTCAGAAACTGTGCAACTGAAAGCTTTTTATCTTTCATTTTAAGTTATATCTTTTCTATATATATATATATATATATATATATATATATATATATATAAATATATTTCTATATAGAGAGTTCTTTATAAGATAATACAACAGCTTGGGGTATTTCATCTAGGGCAATTTTGTGCTATATGTTAATAGCTGCATTTGCCCTCCATGTGCTGCCATTTTGTGCTACTGTATAAATAATTCTGCTGCAATAATTTAGGAAATAGCTGATTCTTTGAATCATATTCAATATTAAAATAAAATTACAATAAAATATGGTAAACTGAAAATAGTTTTTTTTTTGTAACTTCAGTTTTTCATTACTAAACTTCAACATTAATTCATATTACAAACCATCTCATTTTGTAAATTTTATATAAAACAAATCAAAAAATTATACTCTTTCACTAATATTATTCATTTCAAAAACTTAATTTTAACTTTAAACTAGTAGTGCTTTGATCTTTAAAACATGCTAATAATGTTTTTGAAATTCCAAATAAAGTGATGTAAAAGTTTCTTTTGTACTGGAAAAATCCCATGGCTATCTTAAAGTATGAAGTTTTTTTTATATATTCTTGACTTCCTCTACTTCCGAGAGTGACAAAAACTTCAGCCCATCGCCATATAAGGAAGATGTTACCCAAGGAGCTAACCAAACCAAATACCACTCTCTGCCTAGTACTTCTAAGAAGTTCCTTTTCCAGCCCAGATCATATATAAATATTCCTTCTTTTTTCTCGTGTAATGTCTGATTACGATATATACATCTAATCTGCTGAAAAAGTAAATATGATGAAAGGGCGATAAAAACTAGACCTAAAACATGAAATGTGGCAACAACAAATGTAAAGATTGTTAAATAGCCAAACAACCATGCCATGTGTGGTGCAATTAGAATTGGTATTGAAGCCAGGTGGTATCCTCCAATATTTGAAAAGCAGAAGTCCCACTCAAAGATAACAGCATAAATTACACCTAAAAGGGAGAAAACACATAATTAAGAATTTATCAACAATCTTTTAAGAATTTTTATGCCAAATATTTTTCATTTACACACAAAGATATCATCAGGTAACCAAATTTACTCATATTTTCCAGTTTATTGCTTGAAATAATATAACTAACATACTGACATTGTTTTTTTTTCATTACTTTTTCAGCATAATTGCTGAGATTGTTCAGTTACTTGCCCAGCAAAGGAAAACTTCTAATCCTTCTGACAGAATTTGCTTTCATGCAGTGTAACCAGTCTTTGATAGTTAATGAACTGAAGTTTAACTGTAATTCTGAGTAAAGTTTTTCTTGAATTCAGCAATATGGAAAATCTATAGTTGTACAGAAGAATTACTCCTTCAGGCAGCATTGCAGATCTCTTCCTGGTTTTGTGACCTTGAACTTTTTCAATAATGTACAGTTTATTGTAACGTTCATTTTAGAACTTAGTTTGTGCTGAAGTGGGATTTACCATCGAGGCAATGGGAAGGGTTTTGGCTTTTGTAAAGGTGACTATGGTGGTCTGGGACAGTATTTAAATTCTATATGGTGGGACCAACTGATGATGTTACCAACAGCAAATTCAAAATGGAAAGCATTCAAAGAATTAATCTTGAAGGCTACTAGGCTTTGCATACAAACTAAGAAATATTGTTCAAGATTTAGGCCTAAATGGATGTCAGATGAACTAATTAGACATGTGGCAGAGAAGAAAACTGCACAGAATACATATAAATTAACAGGCGACACAGAAGCCTATGACATATAAGCTGGTCTGTAACAAAGTCACAAAGGAGGCTAGGCAGGCAAAGGCAGATTACGAGAAATCTTTGGCAAAAGATGCAAAGAAAAACAGCAAAGAGTTCTTTATTTATGTAAACTCTAGAAGGAAGGGGATGAATCAGATTGGTCCACTTAATATCGATGGTTCAACTGTTGATGGTAACGTATCAACTGCTCAGGTAGCTAACAAACAAAATGAATATTTTGCATCTACATTCACACACGAGGAGTTATTCAGGGAGGGGAATGCCAGAGGTGTATTGGCAGTAAGATAGATAATCTTGTAATAACTGAGAGTAAAGTGGAGGTGAAATTGTTGAAAATAAACATAAGGAAGGCACCTGGGGTGGATAGAATCTATCCAGTTATATTAAAAGAGGCAGCAAAGGAAGTAAACAAACCCTTAGCCATAATTATGAGAGCTTCCTTGGACTCAGGGGAGGTCCTCATGGACTGGAGTTGTGCAAATGTATCGCAAAGGGAGTTCAAAAGGTGACACAACTAACTATAGACCTGTTAGTTTAACTTGTGTTCCGGGGAAAATAATGGAATCACTGGTTAAAAAATCATTGCAGGATCATCTAGACAAGACTGCAGTAATAGTTAACACACAGCATGGGTTTGTTAAAGGGAGGTCTTGTCTGACCAATTTGATTGGATATTATGATGTGGTCACAAAGGAACTGGATGCAAAGAATAATTCTGATATCATATATATGGATCTTAGAAAGACTTGATACTGTTTGCACATGGAAGACTGCTGCACAAATTGGAGTGTTGTGGCATTGGAGGCAAATTGCTGCTATGGATAAAGGGATGGTTGAGGGGGAGAAGACAGAGAATGGTAATCAATGGACACTGCTTTTTGTGGACTAATGTTATTAGTGGAGTCCCCTAGGGTTCAATGTTGGGTCCATTCTTGTTTTCTGTATTTATAATGATATTGATGATGGTATATCAGGCTTAATATCCAAGTTTGCAGACAATACGAAGGTCAGCAGGGTTGTTAATTACACTAATGACAGTACGCTGCTGCAACAGGATCTAGAAAAGTTGAGCAGGTGGGCTGAGAGGGGTAACTGAAGTTTAACATTGACAAATGTAAAGTACTGCATATGGGAAGCAGTAACCCCAGAGTAACGTATCAACTGGTTCCACAGCATTTTCAGCATATATATATCAACTGGTAATGAATTTTGACAGAGTTCATGATTTTGACCCACAGAAATTGAAATCAATAGAAGAAACAAAATTCTGGTTAATAATTGATCTCTTCTTCTGCATGGTATTTTTTGCATATGATGTATTGATATTAATAAGATGGCATCTTTATATACTATAATACGACAGGTGTTCAAAAGAGATTTGTACTTTCCCAGAAGTAGTTGTGATAGAAAGATAATTTTTTTTTTTTTTTTTTTTTTTTGATGTCCTGAAATCTCTATAGCAAAAACACAAATTTTGGTCTTGATCTGACAAAACATTTTTTTTTTTTTTTCATTTGCAGCATTGAATGAAGTCAAGTGTCACAATGGATAAAACAGAATACAGATCACTGATTTGGTTCCTCTTTCTGCATGGGAAAACACCCAAAACAATTCTTGAAGAAACGGTTTGCTGTTGATGGAGAAGAATGCCCAGGTTACAGTGTTGTTGCAAATTGGTATAAACAATAGAAATGTGGAATTGTTTATACCGAACTGCAACAACACTAGTATAAACAATTCAAATGGGTAAGAACCTCAGTGCATGATGAAGAAATCCCAGGATGCCCAGCAAATGATGTTGTTGTTGTTTTGGTGTTTATTGGCGCATCGACAACGGAGATCATAGTGCGCCAGTTCATTGATTATACAATGTTCTCTTTATATAAATCTTGTTCAAATGTGAAAGGTTAACTGTTTCTGCAGTATTATACTATTATTTACAGCAGATGGTATATGTTGATTGTTTGTATGAATCTAAAAAGATCTGACACGTGTTCTTTGTCACCTATAAGATCTTCAAGGGTGATGTTTTGGTTTCCTTTATATAATGATGAAAAAATTCGGCGTCGATCATTTTCATATGTTGGGCATTCTATTAGTATATGTTTAACTGTTTGGATAGTATTGCATACTTGGCATCTTGGGGGTTCTTCTGCACGTTTGTTACCATTTGTTAAATGCGTATGACCTATCGGCAATCTGGTCAGAACTACTTCTTCTCTCCTTGATTTCCTTATGCTCGTTTTCCAGTGCTCAACTTTTGGTTTTATTTCATATAATTTATTCCATGTTTGTTTTTGCCAGAGTTCTTGCCATTGGGTTAGACAGCGATTTTTAATGATTGGCTTGTAGTCATTATGTGGAACTGTGAAATATTGTTCTTGAAGGTTATTGGTTGATTTTGCAATTCTATCCGCTTCTTCATTTCCTTTTATCCCTTTGTGTCCTGGTATCCAGCAGAAACGTATATCCCAGCAAATGATGTAACAGAAGAGTGTTCCAAAAATTGAGACATTAATCCTGGAAGACTGCCATATTAGTATCCAAGAACTAGCTGTAGAGCTCCAAATTAGTAGTGTCTATGGAGAACATCATCCATTAACAGTTACATATGAGTAAAGTGTCTGCTAGATGGATTCCCAGGTTTCGAAACCTTTACCAGACGGAAAGGGCACGACGTGCACATGATGTTGTCAATGTGCCAGGAAAAGCATGAGGAGTTTTTTATGTGAAAGCATCTTTGGAAGCACTTACTAAATTTCAGACTGAAGTAAAATCAGTTTTTCATGAAAATGCGACGTAGAAATGACACAAATTATGTCATTCCTGCTAATGACTTAATTAAATGATGCTAATGCAGTAGCAACATTGATTCTTGATGTGAAAACATCTTTGGTGGCACTTACTAAATTTTGGTCTGAGAGTCCATGTCTGGCCTGTTGGCAAAAATGTGAAACAGAATTGATGCAAGTACATCATTTCAGTCTCACATTTTTGTTACCAATCGGTTTTATTTCAGTTCAAAATAACAATGTAACATTTTATGCTCATGTCCACCACTTACTCTACCGAATCAACGTTAATGACTGCATTAGCATCATTTAGGAAGTGACATAATTTGCATCATTTCCCTTTCAAAATGAAAGCATCTTTGGTGCTGCCAAAGATGCTTTCACATAAAACATCTTTTGTGCATACAGGGTATGGGTACACACGCACATTTTTTTTCACAGCTAGTCTCATCATGGATAAAACTTTGATCAATCATTATGATTCTGAAACTAAACAAATGTCAAAATAATGGAAGCATTAAGAATAAACACCCCCAGAAAAGGCAAAAGTGAAACCAAGTGCTGGCAAAGTGATGCTGTCGGTTTTTTGGGATTAGCATGGTGTAATACTAACAGATTACCATTAAAAGGGTAATCTCATAAGGGGAAACACTTTGTGCTGCTATAAAAAGGGGGGGGGAAGCTGTCAAAAAAGTGTGTGCCTGCTCCACAATAATGTCCCTGTGCATTCCACACATGCTGCAGTGAGGTGTGCCCATGAACGTGGGTTTGAAATATTGCCCCAACCTTGCACTCTCGGATTTCTTCCTCTTTCCTGACCTGAAGACCTTTCTTTGTGGAAAACACTGATGATGGTGAGGTGATTTCTGCTGCCAAGTCGTGGTTTAAAGGACAGCCAGAAGATCAACAAAACTGGTCTGTGGAAGTGTATTGAGCAGTAGCATTGTCAATTTGTCTGGTGACCATGTTGAAAAAAAGTAATACATGGTGTTTGTTTCAACCTTCTACCACAACTACTTCATCCAGAAGTAGTTGTGATAGAAGAACTCCCCCTCATAAATTGGTCTAGATATTTTTAACTCCATAATTTGTTAATGTGTTGCCTCAGTATTTTCTTTAATTATTAAGTCATATTAATATTTGTAGTGGCAAATGATACAAAGAAACAAGCTTATACAACATCAGCAAAAAAATATATATCTCTACATCTCTAAATTTTCAGAACTGAAGTTTTTCTTGGTAATGGTGCCCCCTTTTTCTGTCCCTAACTAATCTCATTATTCTTCTCTGTAACCATTCAACAGATCCACATCCTTGCCAGAATGAGACTTCCAGACCTACAAGTATAAGCAGTACTCAAAGTGAAGCCTTAACTATTGACTTATACAACAGGATAATCACCTCCTTGTCCATGCTGGCAGAATTCTTGCACATTGTTGACAGAACAGCCATCCTACAGCCTGTCTACACTATTTTGATAACTTCATGTCAGGCTATACAGTACAATTATCCCTAGGTCTTTTTTCGTTCTACTACACCTTAAGGGTAGTACCCAAACAGCATGTCATTCTGGGATTACTGCTACCCATATGCAATACTTGGCAATTATCAATGTTAAACATGAATTACCACTTCTCCGTAGTCGAGTGGTCAGGAGCGGGAGTGCAGTAGCACACGCTCTTTGAGTAGACCGGGGTTCAAGCCCCTGACTGCTGAATACGGTCGATCTGCCAACCCGCACTGGACCAGCATGGCAGATTATGGTCCATTTCCCTCATCATGAATTGTTGAGGAGTCTTTCATCCTGCAGTGGGTTGATAATGGCTACACTTTACCTTTTTTTACCACTTCTGCACATATGCCTAATTTGTCTAAGCATTGTTGCAGTAGTTTATGATGCCTTATTTTATCTCATTAACTACCCTGCCAACCTTTGTATCATCTGCAGACTTAAACATCAGCCTTGATATTCCTTCATCAATATTGTTATAAATATTCAAAACAGCAAGAAGCCCAGCACTGAACCTTCAGGGACTCCACTAATAACATTAGTCTGAGAAGAGCAATACAGTTTGGTCCCTCTATTCACCTTTATGAATAGGGGGACCAAAGAGCATCTGCAAACTGTAGGGACCTCCCCTGAATCTGGAGATGCTCTATTAATTATGGCCAGGGTTTGCTTACCTCTTCTGCTGCTTTCTTAAATATAATTTGGTGGTTTCCATCATCCCTAAGTGCCTTATTTACTTTTAGCTTCAACAATTTCTCTTCCACTTCTCAAAATCACTTAGCCTCCAGTTATAACTTAGTGTACTTCTGGTATCCCCATCCATATGAACTTCATGTGCAAATGTAAATTCATAAGTATATTACTGCTTTTATGGGACTTTTTTTTTGTTTCAGACTGTTGCTTTGAGTCAGAAAAAAAATGGCTGACATTTACATTAGAGGAACATTGGAAAGTGGTCACATGGATGGAAGTGTACTTATCCCCCACATAAGTGTAAAGGATGTTTGCAGCTTATGATTCTCAAAATAGAAAGTTGGCTTTGAGAAACCAACTTACTATTCGGAGATATTTTGATATATTTTTTTTTTTTTAGGAGCATTAGCAACTAAGACCATATTGCTCCTGGGATATGCGGTGGTCCTTCTCTGACCTTTCCGCATCCTCCGTATTTGGTGGTCACGGGCTCGAACCCCGGTTTAATCAAGAAGCGTGTGCTACGCACTGCTGCTCTTGCCCGCCTGACTACGGAGGCGCCACTATTCGGAGAATCAGCAAAAAGTCTGTGTCCGTGGCATTGTTGTTGCTCCACGCAGTGGTAGTGTATTTCACAACTACCACTGATTGAAACATTTACAAAGTCCAAGATGCAACGTTAAATATCACCTTCTAAATCATTGCAATGACTCAGTCTGGAAACGGGTTTGTTACATGACACTATGGAGAACTTTAACTTGGGAATTATGTTGGCAGCCATATCATATACAAATTCTTCATTCACTATCAGAAGACAATAAGGTGAATCATGTAAGCTGTTGTGAAATCTTCCTTGTAATGCAAAACATTGAAGCTGATGTTGCCCATAACAATGTCTTCTCAGATGAGGAAACATTCCATGTCAGTGGGAAAGTGAACCAATACAATAGTTTCATTTGGGGGGGGTGGTCAGGAAATCCTCATTACTTACGTAACAACGCACCATACATTTTTCAACTCATCCAAGGTGAAAAACGTATGGTGCACTGTTACTTACCAGAACATGATTGGACTAAGTTTCTTCCAAAAAGAAACAGTAAATGCTAATAATTACCTCAACATGTTGCAAGAATACAAATATACCTCTGATGAACTACCTCTCAATATCTTAGTGCATGGATACCTTTAAAAAGATGGCACTCCCTCACATTTTGCCCACACTTACCTGGACACCACTTTTGGTTGTCACTGTATTGGCCACAATGTGCCTCTGAACTGGCTTCCACAGTACACCTGACCTTATTTCATGTGATATTTGACTATGAGGTATATACAACAAAACCTCATGGTGTTAGTGATTTAAAGGACAATTTCCACTGATCAACAAAATTCCTAAAGAAATGTGTGCAGCTGCATTAAACACCACATTCTTCCAGAAATTTTAAAGATGCATTGAAACTAATGATCCATACACTGAGTGGTGACACTTTATTTTCATATTTTTCTTTTTTTAAATTTTCTGTACAATGTGTAAAAATAAGTATAAATAAATTTTAAAAATTAATTACAGTTTATAGTGTTTGCACTTATAATTTTCACAGTTACCATGGTAGCCCTTATGAATCACCCTGTATATTCAAAAATATATTTAAATATATCTTAATATGAAGGTACTTCATGCAGTATATCTTGAAGGAATTTCCATTGCATTTAACTGCCTGCTAACTAGATTATAATTTAAAATAATATGAAATATTTTTAGCTTGTTTAAATATACAACTGTGAATGCATATATCTAAACATTTTCACACCAGTCACCTACAGTCCCATTCAGAAAACTACTTGTCATGCAAATATTACATCAGTATGTAATATTTGTATGACAAGAAACAGACAATACATCTAAAATGTTTTACAATAATTGTCTTGAGTTTAACTTGAAAATTTGAATATGCCCCATTTCATTGCAATTATGTAAATTATGCTTTTTTTTTTAAATTTAAAAAACAGCTTTTCAGTCTTCACATATCTTTTATTACAGCACAGTGTGTAATCAAGCTATACATCAGTTCAGCAAAAATGAACTTTCTCATTCAAACTATGCAAAAGCTATTATATAAATTTAAAAACATGGGAGGATGGGAAATCATAGAATTCACTTTAACAAAACAGTATAAAGTCAAAATACTGTAGAATTTCTCCTGAGATTACCGGGCACTAATACAGAGTATGACAGTTTGTCTCGTAGCACATTGCAGACAAATTTGAGTCATTGTGATCATTGGTTCTGTTTGCTTGCTGTTACAGTGTGATCTGTTTCTTTATATTGCACTGCATTTATTCTTAATGGTGACTGCCCATTAAACTAGTAATTCTGCCAAAATGCAAGTGTAATTTTTATCGAAGATTACTTTGTGTGATTATTTTAATGCTCAAAGGAGATAAAAGTTTTTTCAAAATTTTATCTCCTTTGGGCACACAATATATTCCTGCCCTAGGCACTCCCATAAATATGGAAATAGTTTAATATCTGTATAAATGAAATTCCAAGAAAAGTAACTTTTTTTTTTGTACCAATTAGTTAAATTGCACTAATAAGATTATACGTACTTCAATTCTACCTGTGCATATGTCCAGTTTTCCCAAATCAGAGGGCATGAGTGCCAGCAGCATGGTGCAAGTGCACCCACCACCTTTGGATCTCGAAGTAATACACAATTTTTAATATTTTCATTAATTTATTGAAACATAAGATATTGTATGTATTCAAAAATTTGGTGAACAAAAAATTTTGCAAGGTGCAGGATTCCTTGATGGCATGTGCTGGTAGTTGCTGAGTTTCAGACACATCAGCAACTTAGATCAACACATCATCATCTGGAATAACTCACAGGAGGGAACCCTACTCCCTCCATCAGAAATCAGTTAACTACATCCTCCATTAAAGAGTCCTTTAGAAATGCTTTCAGTCGTAGACAGGACTTGAACCTAGACTTCTCCAAATGAGTGGCGAGTGACAAAACCACTATACTATCATAGAGGACATTCCTTTATAGGCACCTTGAAATACATCAGCGGGCTCCAATTTAGCATTAGCATTAGTAGAGGCATTTGATGCAAGAAAGCAAGCTTATGCAGCATCAGCCAAAAAATAAATAAAAAATAACCACTTCCACTTCACCCCTCTGTTCGTTCGAAATACTGTCCAGCTGAGCCTTAAACTTATTTAGGCTATCAGCTTCCACGACAAGGGATGGAAGTCTGTTCCACCAACCACCTGCTGTCTACAGGCAAATTTCCGCACGTCTATCCTACATCTGTCTTTCCTCAATTTGACTTTATGCCCTCTCAGGTGAT
The DNA here is from genome assembly GCF_048544385.1 of Mastigoproctus giganteus. NCBI lineage: Eukaryota > Metazoa > Arthropoda > Arachnida > Uropygi > Thelyphonidae > Mastigoproctus > Mastigoproctus giganteus. The sequence goes on from NC_143580.1 coordinate 60,009,255, forward strand.
TATTCTGAGCAAGAGGAAGAATCCCATCAGCATTGAGCATGCTCAAACCATTTGAGGCTTTCATCATCATCAGCCATTTTCAGTCCACTGCAGGATGAAGGCCTCTCCAGCAACTTTCCAGTTCCTTCTGTTTTGAGCACTGGCCATCCATTTACTACCCAAAAACTCATGAATTTCATCTATCCATCTCCGCCTTTGTCTTCCAGGTTTTCTTCTAGCTCCTCTTGGGTACCATTCTGTTATTTTCTTAGTCCATCTGTCATCATGTCTTCGAGCTATGTGTCCTGCCCAAGACCATTTTAGTTCTTTAGTTTCGATAAGAATGTCCTTTACTTGAGTTTGCTGCCTAATCCATGTGTTTCTCTTCTTATCTAACAGTCTGATTCCTAATATAATTTGTTCCATTCTTCGCTGTGTAGTTCTCAGCTTCTCTTCCATTCTTTTGGTGAGTGCTCAAGTTTCACTTCCATAAGTCATGGTGGGGAGTATACATTGATTCATTATTTTACATTTCAGACAAACTGGGATATTGATCTTCAGTATGTGACTATATTTCCTGAATGCTATCCATCCAAAATTTATTCTTCTCTTGACTTCCAGCCATTTATCATTATTACAGCTAATAACTTGTCCCAGATAAGTATATGACTCCACCTTTTCAATTACTGCTCCTTCAATCATTATTTCCCTTTCCGTGGCATACTTATTCATCATTACTTTTGTTTTAGCCATATTCATCTTTAGTCCAAAATCCTTACTAACTGTGCATAACTGATTAAGATTTTCCTCTAATTCTTTGGGATCGTGGCTTATAACCACAATGTCATCTGCAAATCGTAAATGGTTTAGGTACTCTCCGTTCACATTGACTCCTTTCTGCGACCAGTCTAATCTTCTGAAAGCTTCCTCAAGGGCAGCAGTAAACAGCTTCAGGGATATTTTGTCTCCTTGTCGAACTCCTTTCTCGATTTTAAATTTGCTACTGTCTTTGTCTAGTCTAATAAAGGAGGTAGCACTCTCATATATTTTCTTCAAAATCATAATATATGGGTTATCTATGCCTTGTCCTTCCAGTGCCCGAAACATTGCCTTATGCTGTATGGAGTCAAATGCCTTTTCATAATCCACAAATGTCAGGCATAATGGTGTTTTATATTCATTTGCTTTCTCCATTAGCTGTGATATTACGTGAAGGTGATCCATAGTTGAGAATCCTGTCCTAAAGCCAGCTTGCTCTTTCGGTTGATTCTCATCAAGTATTCTTTCTAATCTGCTAGTAATGACCCTTGTGAACAACTTGTAGATGTGGGATAACAAGCTAATTGGTCTATAATTTCCAATTTATCTCCTTTCTTATGCAGCAAAACTATGATTGCATTATTCCACTGTTTAGGCATCACACCTTTTCTAATGCACTTTGTGAAGAGCCTTGCCAGTTTTTGTGTTATGTCTCTTCCTCCCAATTTTAACAACTCTACAGTAACTTCATCTTCCCCCGGGGCTTTCCGATTCTTCATTTTCTTCAATGCATGTTCTACGTCATCAGGAAGAATATCAGGTATGTCGTATGTGTTGCTACTTTGCAATCCATCTTCCCCACTGCTGGTATCATTCCCTCGCTCCTTGTATAATTCTCTACAGTAGTCTTCTGCTATTTGAATTATGCCTTCTCTGCTGTTTATAAGTACACCATCGCTATTCTTCAGTTTCAGTATCATTTGTCTTTCTGTATTACTGCTCATGGCTGCTGATTTAAATCCTTTGTTTTCCCTTAATGCTTGTTCTACTTTTCTTGTGTTAATTAAATCTTATGTCCTCTCTGTGTTTCTTTCTAATGGCTTTGCATAGCTCAGTATACTCAATTTTCTCCCTGTCAGTGTTTTTCTTGCTCTTCATTTGTCATCTTCGGTTCATCATGACAAGTGTTTCTTGACTAATTTTTTCTTCTTTGGATTTCTGTTTCCCTATAGGTTTCTTGGGTTTTATCACTTTCAGAAAGTTGTAATATTCCTGAGCAGTCTGCAGAAGCTCAAACTTGTTCTTAAGTTCCAGTACATACTGCTTTTTCTCCTCCTCTGTTATCTCAAAGACCTTTGTATTATTTACTCGAGTCAGTTTTTTCCTTTCCTACATCTATATCAAGTGTACATCTTAACATTCTGTGATCACTTCCAACATTTACCTTATTCAGGACGGTAACATCATTCACAATATATCTTCTGTTAGTGAGGATGAAGTCGATTTCATTAGTTGTTAATCCATTTGGACTCTTCCATGTCCACTTTCTGTTCACCCTTTTCTTGAAAAAAGTGTTCATTACTGACAGTCCTTGAGATTCTGCAAATTCCACAAGTCTTTCACCTCTTTTATTTCTTTCACCAATTCCAAAATTTCCTATAGTTCCTCTTTCTGTGCTGTTTTCCCTTTTTCCAACCTTAGCATTGAAGTCCCCCATAATAATAGTGTAGTGGGTTTTCTGCTCATCTAGAAGACTCTCAATTTCGGTGTACATTTCTTCAACCTCTTCATCATCATGGCTCGATGTTGGTGCATAAATCATTATAATCTTTAGCTTGTACCTCTTAGAAATCTTGAGTATTAGTCTTGACCCCCTTGGTGATGTACTTTTGAATTCCAAAATGTTGTTTTTAAAATCTTTATGGACCAGAAATGCAACTCCACCTTCACTCCTTTCACTGTTTCCATTGGTGTACAGCAGATTTCCACTTGATAAACTTAAAAGTGATTCATTTCTTCTTCTTGTTTCAGCCAAACCAATGATATTCCAATTCACATTTTCTAATTCCTTTTCCAGCTCTAATATCCTCTCTTCACCGATGAGTGATCGTACGTTATAACAGGCCAAGTTCAAATTCCTTTTCCAGCTCTAATATCCTCTCTTCACCGATGAGTGATCGTACGTTATAACAGGCCAAGTTCAGTTTCCGTGCATGGCAGCCTGGTCGTACCCAGAGATTCTTAGCACCCTCTGCTTCCACTCAGATCCTCTCGCTGCCATAAGAGGGAGAGTGAAAGCTGCTGGGGATGGAGGGCCATTTGTATTGTTGTGCTCTCATATGCTGGAGGGTTTGGTCTTTTCCTCTTCACGCTGACCAGCCTTCTTGAAGAGAACCACTCTACACATTTGTTGCCACCTAAGTGACATAACAGGGCTTACCATCGAGAAGGTGTGCATGAGTGGATTTTAGGGAGGCAGGCCAACCGGACCTCTCCTAAATCTTCTGTAATAGAGAGATATTGGATCCATCAGTGTTTTAGGCTGAGTGTCTGATAACACACAGGATACCTGTTCCCCTCTAAGCTCCTTCAAGGCTTTATACACCTCTATCAGATCACCTCGCTGATGCCTAGCCTCCAAACACTGTAATTTGCAAAACTTAAACCTTTCTTCGTAAGAGCACCCCTTTGTTCCATTCACTAATCTTGTTGCCCTTCTCTGTACTCGTTCCAGCAGCTCTACATCCTTCTTGAAATGAGGCCTCCAGGCCTGTATATAGTACTCTAGATGTGGCTGACCATTGCCTTATACAAGGGAATAATCACCTCCTTATCCCTGCTAGAAAAATTCCTATATATCATTGACAATTCACCATGAGCTACTCTTGCAGCCCGTCTTCACAGCTCAGAGAACTTCATATCTGCCTGCACAACCACCCCCAGGTCCCTTTCATTTTCTACCACTGTCAGTGTAGTACCACAGAGTTGATACGTTGCTCTGGGGTTGCTGTTTCCCATATGTAGTACTTTACCTTTGTCAATGTTAAACTTCATTTGCCACCTCTCAGCCCATCTGCTCAAACTTTCCAGATCCTGTTGCAGCAGCATAGTGTCAGTAGTGTCCTTGACAACCCTGCCAACCTTCGTATCATCTGCAAACTTGGACATTAAGCTTGATACACCATCATCAATATCATTTATAAATACAGAAAACAGTAATGAACCCAATACTGAACCCTGAGGGACTCCACTAATAACATTAGTCCACAATGAGCAGTGTTCATTGATTACCTCTCTGTCTTCTCCCCCTCAACCACCCCTTTATCCATAGCAGCAATTTGCCTCCAATGCCACACTGCTCCAATTTGTGCAGCAGTCTTCCATGTGCAACAGTATCAAAAGCCTTTCTAAGATCCAAGTATATAATATCCAAGTTATTCCCTGCATCCAGTTCTTTTGTGACTGCATCATAGTATCCAATCAAATTGGTCAGGCAAGACTTTTCCCTTAACAAAACCATGATGTGTCCGAGCTATAACTGAAGTCTTGTCTAGATGATCCTGCAGTGCTCCTTTAACCAGTGCCTCCATAAAGAACATTTAAGAACTGCTTCTAATTATTCAACACACTGGCATGTGTAAGCATGTATCAAGATCTGCTGCCAGTTATTTTGTTAAATGCTCAAAGAAACCAAACTGATTACAGCTTAAATTACTATGTAGTCAGACATCATTCTTCCAATTCCAATAATTGTGTTATCAAATTGAGTCTAAGTTCATTTTTTGACCCTAAGATCACTAAGAAGTTTTTCTTCTGCTAGCTCTAAGTCCAGAGTGATTACATAAATGAGCTCCACACACTCAAACAAAAAATCAAAGACATTAGTGATCACAGTATTAAGAAATGTCCACTGGTGCAAGCAACCACAATGCCGAGAAATTTTCCCATTAACAGTTCAGGACCTAATGAAACTTTAGAAACAGCAGCAGAATTTTGCAAGAGCACTTTAAAAAAATTATTTATAATTTTATTTAATCTGTTTATTGACCATAGTTTCACCCTCTAATATATTTCCTGTCAGCTAGGAAAGTGATTCAAGTATTATGGAAAAATGTGGAGATGATAATATTGCAGATATAATATGAAAATAAAATTTGGAAGAAGTCTTTGCCATAGAATGAACAATGTGTTCACAAAACTTAGAACCAGTTTGAATGAAATCTTGGAGGGTGCTGGATGTCCAGTACATGTGCTTCATAACACAATGCAGTCTGCATATGTCATATTCTCAATCAATGATGAAGTAATTCTTGTCAAACTCCTTTCCTACTTCAATATTTGCACTATATAAAATGTACATTTTAAGGATTTTTGCCAATTTGTCAGAATGCAATATTAAGTTAACCTTTCGCTCAAAGATATGCTTGATTTTTTTCTTAGCAACATGCAGTGGAAAGAAATCAAAAAACTGCAGGAGCATTCAAATTGTTCAGTAGTTCTGAAGAAAAAGCTCCCAAAATTTTGGACATTTTTTATGGATCTATTGAGTGAAGGATACCAGTACTTGGTCCACAGAATGCAATATACCATCAATGAGAAAATACTACAATCTGAGGGAGGGAGAAATTAGCACTTTGAAATATTGTCTGTTTTAAAGGAAACTGATGAATATGCTTATAACAAAAAGTTTCAATCAGTTGCAGAATACTGCCATAACACACCTTATAATTATTTAATGAGGCAGTAGTCTCTCTTGAATGATTTAACATTTTATTTTTGTATGGATGTTACTTGTCACAGTTACAACTTGAGAGAAACTTGCATGTATTCCAAGAAGGCAGAAGTTTAAATAAATGATAATTTCTGCTCAGTCAGTACAATTTTCTTAAGGACAGACTGTCCTAAAGAAAACTGTAGAACAAAAACTTTTGATTTTTTTTTTCCTGCCATTTTTAGAATGTAATTGTAAGAGGTGATCAAAAAGTTCAGGGACTGAATTAATATATGAGAAATAATGAAGATTACTGGTTATTTAGTAGCTGGATCTCTTTGAAGTAATCTCCTTGACACTGTCTCTAACATCTACAACTTCTGGAAGCATTTTTGGTAAGCTTCTTTTGGAGTTAATAATAGCTCCTGTCATATTCCAAATAATTTTCTCACTCACTGCAAATATTTGATCTTTAAAAGGGAGCCTTAAGCTTGGGAAACAAAAAAAATATCACAAGGAGTTAAATCTGGTAAGTATGGCAGATGAGGGACCACAGTAATGGAGTGCTTTGCAAGAAATTCCTGAATGGAAAGTGTTGAGTGTGCAAGGGTATTTTCATTATGCAAACAGCAAATCCCACTTTTCTGGCTGTTTTTGCCAAACAGCATTCTGCAATTGCCACTGAAATCTTTGTAGTATTCCTGGTTTACTGTTTGACCATGTGTTGGACAAATGCATAATGAATCACGCCGTGTGAGTCAAAAAATACAATAAGCATGAACTTCACATTTTGAATGATATTGTCTTGCTTCTTTGGGCCTTAGAAAAGATGGAGTCTTCCACTGATAGAACTCAGCATTTGTTTTCATATCATAATTATACACTCATGATTCATCACCAGCAATGATCAAAGAAATAAACTATTCGTCAGCAGCATGTTGACAAAGATCCTGACATGTGAAAACTCTCCACACTCTGTGATCATCAGTGAAGAAGCAAGGCACAAACTTGGCTGAAATGCACTATATTAAATTGATTGGCATGCATCATAAGAAATGGCTGATTTCACTAACAGCTTCATTAACAGTTAAACATCAGTCACTGCCTATCAGATCATGAACATGATGACTTGATGACTGAACTGTTGGTTCTGAAGTTGAATAACGGACAGAGCAACACTCATTTTTGATGGCAAGTGTCCTTTGTGCAAACCACTGAAATGTCTTTAAACAGCACAGTCTTTTTCTCAAGCTGTTTTTTTTGACATTTTACATACAATGAAACACACAAAACACCTATTCAATGCATGCATATTCAGACTGATTGCTGATTGGGTGATTCATGCATTACTATGAGTCATGGGGCATGTTGGAACAAGTTGCAATTCATTACAATTTTACTTCCCAAACTTATTTTTTTTTTTATCACACCTCATACATTACAATAAGTAACAAGAATTATTATACAGAAAAATTAATATTTCGTTACAGATGTGTGCACACAATTTTTCTTGAAGAGAAGAGTAGGCTGAGTTTAGTACCACTGCTTTGATCTATAGAAAATTTACCCTTTTTTAATCAAGTCTCTCTGACAGTAGTGAAGGCTGACACCCGGATGCTCCTCCACCCCCACGTGGAGGGGAGGGGCGTCCAAATTTAAAATTTTACACGTATCAAATTTTAATTGTATGTTATATTTTAAATAAGAATAACTATATACTTTAAAAATCCATGAGTGCCTCTAATATGACTCAAGGATATGCAGTGCCAGTTGCAAGGACGAATCGAAATTTTATTTTTAAAAAAAACTGTTCTTTTACAGATAATGCGGAATCAGAACATGATTTTAGGGAGAAATTATCCTCCCCAACGAGATCCACCCTCAAATTTTTCAACCTTTTCTTTTTTCTATCAAATATACCCAGGAGTGGAAATGGAAAATGTTACGTAGCTCAACGCTAGTAAATAAAATAACTTATTTTAATAATCAAGTATGTACATGACAGTCCATGTGTGTGTGTGTGACGAATGATGAGCGCGGATAGACCAGAATCATTCTGATCCATCCAAGCTCGTCCCAACTTCTGTCATTTCTAGACTCTTGAAAAATAATGCAGGGATGATGTGCTAAAAAATATGAAAGCATACCTATCCATATATAAATGATTGCCACCAGATAATACCGTTGATTGTGAAATCCAATGCAGCAGCCGGTAAACATACAGTGGTGATCTCGCTTTAAAACACATTCATCACATAAATCGCAATGGTACGAACGAGGCGGAGAGTTCAACTGACATTGATAACAATACTTCCATCCCTGCGGTAAATAAGGAGGCAGTTCTCTCTGTTTCCCAGATGCATCTATTCGTTTTAACATATATAAGTTCCCTGTCGCATTTAACACAATAAACAGAGCTGCTACAATGTGAACTATAACAACGGGATTGAAAGAAGAATGATATGTTGGTAAAACCACACCCAACTCCCAAAATAATGTGGTTGGAATAGCTATGCTCATAAACACAAACAGACTAAGATCACGACGATGCTTTGGTAGCAAGTCCTTATTGTGAAATGGCAGAGTATCTACATTTGAAAGCTCCATAGTAAATGCAATCTGTGAAAAAATAAAGCAGATTTAACATACATCTAAGAGCTATACGCCCTCCACTTAACCAATTTCGAAATTTTTTTTAACTCAACTGCTACACTTCCTGATAACATATATGTCACATTGTACACAACCAATTCAACTGTATTTTCTCTGATTACATTGTTAATTGCGCTACCTGGAGGCTATCTTTAACATCACAAAAATTGGTAAACACGTTGGGCGTAGCCAAAGGTCTACAAGTAAACAGTACTGTTTACTTGTAGACCTTTGGCTACAAGCAACGGAGTATCTGGGTTCACAGAGTAGTAAAGAGTACACTGCTACGTATTTTGCCTTGCTATGTATATCGTATATTATTTAAAGTCTTGAAAATTTCTTTGTGCTTAATTTTTACGGAACACCTGAATATATTTACGAACTTTCTTGACATGCCTCCAATGTCAGCTGCATTGGAGGCAGCTGATCACAGAGTAGTAAAGAGTACCACGTACTCTTTACTACTCTGTGATTGTAGCAATGGCGAAAATGGGGATACAGGAGGGCATGCACACCAAGTTAGCTAACCAGCGGTAAATTTTCAGACAATCCGTAAAGAAGCAGCTGACATTGGAGGCATGCCAAGAAAGTTCGTAAATATATTCAGATGTTCCGTAAAAATTAAGCACAAAGAAATTTTCAAGACTTTAAATAATATACGATATACATAGCAAGGCAAAAAAATCCGTGAAGTAATTGTTAATACTACGATATAAACGGCATACGCTTTCAATCACTGCTACGTGAGATAAGAAAAGATTACGTTCTACCAAAAGCCAAATTTTGAACAAAAGCATTCTAGCAATGAATATGCTTTAAAAGGAAGAATATATTTATTCCAAGAAATTGATAGCATTAATACAATCAAGGATAAATGCAATTAATTAACCGTATTCCTGTACTCTTGGGTTCAGTGGTCCAATTAATCAATTATTAATACAGTTACGCAATGTCTTCTAACTCTAGGAAAACTCAGTTCCAGCTTCATGTGCAATTTTCGGAGCTGTAAACCAAAAGTTTATTTGTGGAGATAAATTTGCAACTTTTTTTTTTTTTTTGTCTCTATGCTCTAGTAATTAATAACAATGTGGAATAATTTCAGCGGAGAAACTATAAATTATTGGCCCCACCCACCAGATTTCCGAATGGCCTCCACGTGATCTTTAACGGCCATACTAAAGGCGACGGACCTGGGAGTATAATAGTTTCGCCACTGAATAATTTGTAATGTATTAACCCCAGGGACTCACGTCTGGTGAGTATGGGCTTGGCATACCCAGGGCCCTGAGCTCGATATCATCATTCTGGTGGTTGTAGACTGAAGTTGGGTTCAGCGCTTAATATTGAGACTGGCGTTTGGAACACTATTGTCCTGACAATGTGGAAGATGTTTAGCATTTTTTATAAATTTTATATCGCCTTTACAAAGAATTGTTAATGCGTTGGACTAGGAGAATTGGTTGAAAAAGAATCATCCTATATCAAAAATAAAGGTTAATCCCTTGTTGATTTCATAACGTACACACTTATACAATATCAGCCAAAATTTCAGGTGTCCTCTGTTTGTTTAAATGGACGAAAAATCCGTGAAAGGATTTCAGGATTATTAGAAAGGATTTCAGAGTGAAATCCTTTCTAATAATCGTCTGAGACTGAATGACTCAGCCACCGAATTCAAAAAACGCGTAAACCTTTCTTATGTCATTAACGAGATTCGAACCTCAGCCTTTTACACCCAGTGTTGGAAGGAGAATGATTATAACCACTGTGTTGTCTGCACAAACGTAGCGCTACACTCATTGGAAGATCTGAACTAAATTCAAGAGCCGCCCTACATAAAATACATCACACGCACATAATTCACACCTAAGGTTATAATACATAGATATTTTGATTAAAGGTAATGAAGGAGCTGAATCCTCTTCGTGGGAAATGTTTTCTGTAATTTGTAGAAGAACGACTTCCTTGCAATAATTTGGTTTTGTTTGGAACCCAGATATTGGAACAGTAGTTTTCTTGCTTTCTACAACTTCATTGGAAGATGAAGAAAGAGGTTTCAGCTCTGAAAGTAAAGGCATGAGATTTAATTTCAGGAGGGGGGACGACTATGATAGTTTAAGATGGCACATGTCCTCTGGCAACTGGGCAGATAGCAGAGGGAGGGTTAATACATTAGAATTATGAAATATCTTTTCAAACAATAGCCACGAAAGCCATGGACGCATATATACTATTAAGAAAATATAGCACGAGGAAGGTACCGAACTGGATGAATGCAGAGCTGATCAGTGTAATAGAGATCAGAAAAAAGATTGCATAGAACAGTTATGGAGTGATGAAAAGTACTGAAGCCGACTAGAAAAGGCGAGGTTGACAAATAACTCCAGGGGCTCACATCTGTCGAGTATGGCATGGCACACCCAGGGTCCTGAGCTGGATATCATCATTCTTCTCTTTCTTGGTGATTCCCCTCCTAGCAGGTACACCGCATTAATCTTTGCAGAAGAAAGACGCATCACAGAGCAAGTTGAAGACTGTGCAAGTGAGACTGAACAGTATGAAATTACAGTTGATTGTTTATTAGAGAAAAAATTTCGAGCCTAAAGGCAGGTAAGGATCTTGGAGTGGCTGGCATATACCCAGTAATGTTGATAGTGGTAGCGAGACAGTGCATTGTACCATTAACGTTAATTATGAGGGCACCGCTGGGGTTGGGAGAGATTCCTCTGCAGAGAAGTGCTAATGTATCACCAATACACAAAGGCGGTTCTATGAGCAAGGCGGTTCTATGAGCAAATCATGGAGCAATGATTAAGAGTGCAATTTATGGACATTTAGATAAAAATGAAATTCTGAAGGCTACACAAAATGGTTTTGTTAAGAGAAAGTCGTTTTTAACTAACCTAGTTAGCTATTTTGAGATGGTTTCTCGTGAGCTGGATGTAAGAAATAATTTCAACATTGTTTATTTGGATTTTATCAAAGCATTTGATTCAGTACCTCATGAGAGGTTACTGTACAATCTGTAACAGATTGGGATCACAGGTTGGTTCTAAAATGGATCACAGGGCTGCTGTAGGGCAGGAGGCAGAAAATTGTGATTCACGGTTATTGTTCAGATTGGTCTAACGTTAAAAGTGGGCTCCGCAAGGATCAGTTCTGGAACATTATTGTTTTTGATTTTCACAAATGACATCGACGAAGGAATAGGGGGGGGGGTGAGATGTCAAAATTGTGAGTGGTTAATGATCATCGACAAGCAGCGCTCCTTCAGGACGAATTGGACATGCTTCGCATTGCTCTGTATAAAATAGCTGCTCAGAAAAATGGCAGCTATGTTGTAATACAGCAAAGTGTACGGTCTTACACTTGAGTAATGACAACTCCAAAATAACTTATACACTTTTTGGGGTTGAATTAAACAGCACAGGAAGAAATAGATAGAAATAGATTTGGGGTTACAATACGAGCAGACATGAAATTCACCCAGCAGCGTAGACAGGCAGAAAAGAAGGTGCGTATCGTCGTATCGATCATTTATCGAACATTTGCTTGTAGAGATATGGAGATTATAATCCCAATGTATAAGAAATATCTAAATGAAAGACCACACTTGGAATACTGTGTCCAAGTATGGAGAACTGCGACCAAAAAAAAAGGGGGGGGAGGGCAAAGGCGGGTAACCCGCTTGGTGAGATGAGCAAAAATTTCGCTGTTATAAATCATCTCATAACTAAAGGCCATAAATTCAAATTGCAAAGAGATTTCAAGAGGTCTTCTTTTAGCCAACAAGTTGTTAATTATTGGAATAAATTACCTCCTTGGATAGTTGAGGCTGACATCTTAGGGATCTTCAAAGGCCAGCTAGATAATTACCAGCATGAGGAGGAAAACACAGAGATTTTTTTATTTAATATAAATGATTTATAAATAAATGATTTTTATTTAATATAATATGAAAATTAATATATATATATATATTAATTTTCATTCAGTTCTTTATTTTATTGTACTTTTTTGTTTTTGGACAGTGAAGCAAAAAAAAAAAAAAAAAAGCCTTTAGTTTCCTGGTACTTTATGGCTGATGTCATCCATGTATATCAGGTGGGTGAGGGTGTACAGGTTCTTTCTTCCTTCTTTGAGGTTATATCCATACTTGCTGCCGTTGAGCATGGTGGATAGCGAGTTGAGTGCAAGACAGAACCATAGTGGGCTCAGAGCATCTCCCTGAAAGGTTCCTCTTCTAATGGGGATTGGCCTGGTTGTTATGTTCTCGACCTTAATGGTGGTACTCCATTTCGCCATTGTTGCTCATAGGAAGTTTGTCAATATCAAATTAACCTTGTAGATCTTCAGGGTCTCTATTAGCCAGCTATGAAGTACAGAGTCGAAGGCCTTGCGGTAATCGATGTAGGCCGTGTATAGGTTGCAGTGCTTCTTGAATGCTTGCTCCATAACTGCAGCATCTATGGTTAATTGCTCCTTGCATTCTTTTCTCCTCCGCTTGCATCCTTTCTGCTGTTCGGCCATTATGTTCTGACTCTCTAAGTGGTCTGATATCTTCTTAGTTATGCAGCTGGTCAGGATCTTGTACATCGTTGGGAGACATGTGATTGGCCTGTATTTCGCCGGATTTCTTGTATCTTCAATGATATTAGGATGGAATTTGGTCTAGACAAATGCAAAACTCACGGATTGCACCAGGGAAAATTAGTCAACCGAAACTACCAGCTACTGACTGGCAAAGAGATGGACGCCATGGCAGTGGGAGAGACCTACAAATACTTGGGGATGGTGCAGGCTCAGCAGTTACAGCACAAGGAAATTAAGGCCTGCCTGACCGAAAAATACCATCAGAGACTCAGAAGCCTGCTGAAAGCAAAGCTGAACTGAGGGAACACAGTTAAAGCCATAAAACCTATGCAGCTCCAGTACTAACATACACATTCGGGCTCGACTAACATCGAGCTGGAGGATATCACGAGAAAGACAAGGACAATGACGACCAAGAGCCGCCAACACCACCCGAAATCTGCCGTGGAGAGACTGATAATTGCCCGGAAAGAAGGAGGAAGGGGCCTGACAGACTTCATTGAGCAACAGAAGACAGTGATAGTTAACCTGAAGGATTACTTCCAGAAACACACAGCAGCACTCCACCAGGACATAAGGAAGATAGACAAGCGGTATACCCCACTCGACCTAAGCGAGGAGTACTTCCTCAACCATTAGGTACAAATGAAGCTAGAAAGATAGGCAGAGAAGACACTACAATGATCTCCATCAAGATCACATAGATTAAATTGCTTCCAATACATGGCTCACGAGCAGGACGCTCTTTCCCGATACTGAAGGATTCATGCTCGCCATCCCAGACCAGGTAATAAACACCAGAAACTATAGAAAATACATTGCCAAGGAGCCCGGATTGTCCGATGACACATGTCGACGATGCCACCTGGCCTCAGAAACGATCACATCACCACGGGTTGCAAGGTACCCAGACTGAGTACACTCATAGACACGACCAGGTAGCCAGGATAATAGATCAGAAGCTACCAATGAAATACCAGCTCATCGAAGAAAGTGTGCCGTACTACAAGTACGAACCCCAGGCAGTACTAGAGACCCCCCAACCCACAAACTGTACTGGGACCGTGTCATAACAACTTATAGGACAATCCCGCACAATAGACCGGACATAACCCTTGTGGACAAGAAGGAAAAGGCTACCTATTTGATTGACATTGTGGTGCCCAACACTGGCAACCTGCAGAAAACCCATGGGGAAAAAATCAGGAAGTACACGAACCTAAGACAGGAGATCAAAAAGATGTGACATATGCAACAAGTAACGACCATCCCGATCATCATGTCAACCACAAGTATGGTGCCAATGACGCTACATAACTGCCTAGCAGCAATAGGTCTCCCAGCGAACACCTACAAGAAACTCCAGAAAGTCGCAATCGTGATCACCTGCAGGACAGTCAGAGAGTTTCTCAACCAACAGTAACACCAGACATAAGGATAACCACCCTGTGTACTTGGTAGCAATACTATTCACGAGGTGGAACACCCAATAAGGGAGAAATAATATAAGAGCAATAATAATAATAACAATAATGTTTTACAGTAGATAGGCATTGTGTATTTAGATATAATGGCTGTCTGAAAGCCTTAATATAAATGCTGTCTTCAAAGAATTGTATCATATTCCATGAAATTGGACGATTCCTAATTTCGAAGGATTTTTCATACGTAATGGTTGTCTCGAAAGCCATTAATTTAAATGGCACCTCCAAAGGATTATATTATATTCTATCAAAATAGGACAATTCACAATTTCCAAAAATTTTCCAGAAATATTATAGGGGGCGGTATAATACTAAATTAATCGTGTGATCTTTAATCTGTGTTTACTTTTAGACTTCTTTAGTTGATATATTGTTCAGTTGAAGGCGATATTTAGTAGAAAGTTGTTTTGGTAGTGACGAGAGGGAATCAGCTCGTGGTGTTGAAATAGCTCTTTAGGCTATCTATTTATGAGATTAGTGTATAATATCCATGATCAACGCGAATATGGACAAATCGTGCTTAATTTTAGTTATTTTTATTTTAGCAGTGATTCTTAAACCTTGTGCAGGTGAAAGCGAGCCTGATGTTGAACAAAGTACTACTGAGTCCACAGAAAGTAAGTGAAAATAAGATAGAATTATGATAATTCCATGGCAATTTTCATTTGTATGATGCAAACAAGATCATTCGAAAAAGGGATTTGAGAATTATGTAGAGAAATTTTACTTTAAATGTAGTTTAAATCAATGTTCTACGTAAGCTTGATTTCGGTGTAATTTATTTGTTTGTTTTTTAGTTCTAAGAGTTATAAGAAAATTTTATTATTTGAAATGAAAAAATAAGTAACGCCTGAGGCCCTCCCCCACACACAATCTTTCGATACATCCTGAACAATAACCAGAAATATAGACCACTTCCATCCAATTTCCGAAGTGTTCAATACCGTTGGACTTATGGAGGTGGTAAAGACCATGTAATGTTCATGTGGTTATTCAAGAGTGAACTGTACGTTTTCATTCTCCAAGAGTGGGGAATGCATATGTACAAAAAAAAAAAAAAAAAAAAAATCGGTGCTAGAATTTTCAGTAACTATTGGCTTTAATTGGACATTCCTATTTAATTCAATATACCTATTTGCAGTCAGTGCGTGAGCAACTTCAGGCTCAAAAATGCTGCTAATTTTTTTTTTTTTTTTTATAATTCAATTCTACAATTAAAGCAGTGCCATGCGAAGGAGCATTAGGGCGGCTTTCCACGAGTCACACTATCATGAAACTGGCCCCTCGATCCTATGACAGATTTCCTTCCACGTTGGAACTGTCCCAATAAATCAGTTTATCTTTCCCCCCCCCCCCTACTGCTAGAAACTTCATGAATGAAGTAATGAAATTATTGAAAACATTTCAGTCCGGTTAATCTAGAGAACGTAACTGCAATTCATATGGGGGGGGGATAGAATTATTCGACGTAGCAATTATTTTCAAAGTAACTGCTACGTCGTTAAATACAAATGCTCTCGTTTTTGGAACTTTTTAAACGACAAAGGATCCACGAACGACATGCACTGTGGTAAGCAACTAATTTTAATTCAAATTTTGTTCCGGTATTAGGTACAAGCAAGAAGTTGCTTGTTTTTCGCCAGCAGGCTGCATTCTATTTCCATCTCTTATAACAAGGGACATGATTAGGAGAAGGGTGAGAAGCGCAGGGGTACATTTTAAATGCAACATTATGTAGACATTGTTACATTATTGGTTGCTGTGTTTTATTATTCTGATGTAGAACGTTGGCAATGCTATCAGCATAATATTTTTTAGAGACAAACAGAAAATGAGCATTGAAAATTAGGCCTTACTCCAATATACGGTGCACTCTTGTAATTGGCAATCAGAACGGGGGAAAGCAGTGATTGACAGGTTGTGACCCCGCCCACTGATGCATCCCTCTTCGTTTCACGCGGACTCACGTGATATGACGTAACTGGAGCACTAAATGCGAAATTCGTTGCGTATTCTTTCTTTTGAATGCTGGTTTCTACTGTGTACGGTGCTCAGCTGCTTCTTGTCTCGTGGTCCTGAGTTTGTCGTTATCCCGTTCCATCCTGCAGGTAAACTGTTCCTTTTGCTTTTTGCTGCCGTCACATTTTCTTGGTTTTTTGTGTTTGTCTGTTTTGTGTTTTTTTTTTTTTTTTTTTTGCCTTTGTTTAGTCCCAATGGAGCGAGTGAGTGCGAGAATGTTGCATGGTTTGAAAAGGGACGGATGTGAGGCTGTGGTTGGAGTGTGAATTTGATTGCTTCTGTGTATAAGTGTTTTCAGTGTGGATGTGTGATGTGATTGGCCGAGCGAAAGGACATTAGGGATGGATTTGAGTGGGTGTGCAGAAAGAAAGGGGCCAATCCTCCTCACGTTCAAAGGTCTACGAAAGGGATCGTGGTTTTCTGAAAGTAAATTAAGAATGATTGAGGTCCTTCTCGCCCATTATTAGGCGGAGAAGGTACCGTGCGAATGTTTTGAGTGAGATGGGTGTAAGTCACACCATGGTGAGTGACTGGCGCAGTTTTTGTGAAAGGTGGCGAGGGTGTTGTGGTTGAAATTTATGAGAGCAAGTTTGCCAAGAGAAAGTATAATAGAGGAAAAAGAGTAAATGGGCTCTGTGTTTGGTGGGATTGAACGAGGCACATAACGGTGTTTTTTCAGGGTTGTTGAAAATAGGAGTAAAGAAGTCCTCCTTGACAACATTAAGACTTCCATTTTTCCCGGAACAACTATTGTTTCAGACTGCTGGAAGTCTTAAAATTGTCTGGAGGATGAAGGTTTTAAGCACATTTCAGTAAACGACTCGCTTCATTTTACCGACCCTGAAACTGGAGCAAACACCAACAGTATCGAGGGAACGTGGAGTGCCATTAAACGGCAACTGCCATCTAGAACAGTGGATGGTCAGTTCGACTCGTACCTCGAAGAATATATGTGGCGGCGTATGCACTCTGGCAGCGAAAATAGAACGATGGCTTTCCTGTAGGGGGGGGGGGGGGGTTCGGAAGATATACAAGCCTACAGGTCAGGACTGATGAGGTGAGTTTAGTTTAATTTATATTGATGTGTTAATTTCACGTATCATTAACCTAGTATTGTCCGTTTTTTCTTTTCAAAAAAAAAAAAACAATTCTATATTGCCGTTTTGTATTTATGCAAAGAGCAATTTTATTGTTCGTTGCACGTGTCAATTGACTTTCGTTTCTGTTTAGCAAAAATAGGTTGTTTTTACGCGACTTCCGGAAGGATTCAAGCAAAAACTAGTCGTTGGACGAAAAAAAAAAAATAATGGGAGTTATGTTTTTAATCGACTTTCATTTGTGTTTAGTGAAAAATGGTTAGGTTTTTACGCGACTTCCGATAGGATTCAAGCAAAAACCAGTCGGACGAAGAAAAAATATATATAATGGGAGTCACGTTTTTAATCGACTTTCATTTGTCTAATGAAAAATGGTTGTTTTTAGGTTACCTTTTTACTTAACTTCGGGAGTTATTTGCCGAAAATTGGTCGTTTACTGCGTCTCATTTTTTTTTTCTTTTGAAAAAATTATTTTTACGTATAATTATTTTGGTTGCTGCTCCGAAAAAATTGCTGTATTGTAGTTAATTTCGTTGTTTTTCAGCGCCGCCATACTGTTATGTCGCGTGACATTCGCTACATGCAGTTGTCGAGAAGAGGGGAAACGCAGTGAGTGGGCGGAGTTACGAACCATACATCACTGCTTTCCCCCATCTTCTCGACGTGATTTTCAAAGGGGCACCGTGTTCTGTAGCCTTACCAATAATATTGCCAGATGCGCAATACTATGAAGAAACTTGTAAAGGCTAGACTATCCAAATTATGGCTGCACCGCGTTGTGGGCATGGCAAATTCAAGACGGATTCAAGCAAAAGATGCATGGGTTTTACGACTCATTTTTGACTAGTGAAAAAGGTTACGTTAGTTTTTTCTTCCGGGTGAAGCGCAATATGAGACTAGCAATTTCTTCATCCATCTCTTGAATGGTACAACGTTAAGAATTCTCTTCATGGCATCCATACCTTCGTTGGGGTCGATAGCAACGACTGGATTCTGCTAAAGACGTTTAGTAATATACGTAATTCTAAAAGCATATGCATTAAATACCGCAGTAGATAATGAATCTGAACTTATGAAAATTAATAAGTGGTGTTAACACTAGTGTTAGCTGTTTTGACCACTGAGTTTTTAAAATACAAATGTTTCCTAAGTCAGTGCTTCTCAAACTGTGTTGAAGGACCAGTTCCTTTTATTTACAGTTCGCGACGAATTTTCAGTTCGTTGCGGACCTGTAACAAACAGTTCGCGGACCACATTTTGAGTAGCACTGCCTTAAGTGACACATTTTGCAGTGGAAAACAGAAAAAATGCTGTAAGACACTCTTTGCTGTTTAAAAGAAAAAAGTGGGGCGAGAATATCTATACAAAAAACGAGTAAAAGTACTAAGACTTTTTGCTGTAAGAAAGTCTGCCGTGGCGTCAAACTTTTTTAGTCTAATTTGTCAAAGAGCTGGTACTCTACTTCATTCATTAAATTAGAAAAGTTAGTTTTTTGAGAAAAGTAGAATTAACAGCTCTTTGCAAAATAAGACTGAAGACATTTCACGCCGCTGCAGACTCCCTTAACAGTAAAAAGTCTTACAGTACCTTTATCTCGTTTTCTAAATGGGTATTCTCTCTAGTTCTTTTTCGTCTATATAATATAACTTTCATTTGATAACAAAGCTTGTTCTTTACATTGTACTTGTTTCAAATAACGCAACGGTCAGCAATTCAAGTTTCAAACACGTTTGCACTGTAATTAATACTTATTTTACATCATAAGGTTATAATTTCTTTCACTGCGCCTAGGTTAAATGCGCAACGCGGCGGGAAAGACATAACGTTATGCTAAAAATGCATTAAGTTTAAATTCAGGATGGATAACCACCACGAATAAAAAGTTTGCATTTGATTATTCCTTTAAAGGAATCATCGCACACAACTTTGCATTTGATTATTCCTTTAAAGGAATCATCGCACACAACCTTTCATCACATGATGTAAGCTTAATAGCCAAGTGGTCAGGCAAAGGTGTATATAAGTACGTGCTATAAGTGAGTGGTGGGGGAGGGTTCAAATCAGGGACTGCTAAATACTGCTGCTTCTCGTATCTTATGAACTCTGGCCGTGTGGTCGTCCCAGAGTATAAACAGGGAAAAAAAAAATTATTACCCCCTGTGACAGTAATTTTGCCACGTGTCTCTTTATGGAGAAGTTAATGTTCGAATTTCGTCGGAGACGAGTAATTCTTAAATCCTTTCCACTCCCCCACGTTTTTTTAACGTCCAACCGTGTCAACCTCGCCCATGGCGACGGACTTGGCGTCATTGCACCTTCACCACTGTTTCCCTCGAGTTTTTTCGAGTCTTTCAACGTGCACATGCAAAACATATCCATAGTGCACAGCGCAAATATACGGCCTTGAATGTTAATGCACTGTATGAATAATAAATTTACCGCCAATGAAACAGTAGTCTGCAAAATATTTTTAGGAATCCCAATGTTTTTATTCGGTTTGATAAGATCTGGTTATGTTACTTATTGAGATAACCTAAGAGAATGTGACTAAAACCATAATGGTTCGGACCGAAACTGAAGCATGAAAACAGCATAAAAATGCGCAACTTCCCCAAACCGGCAAATCCACTAACTGGGAAATGCGTGTGGGGGGTTAAATTTAGTATGCCTCCGACTTTTCTTTCTTTCTCTCTCTCTGGTGGTTGCTGAGTAGATCACTTATCGTTTTATCGAGGCAACCTTAATTTTACTGAATTAGAAAAAAAGATAATTCGAAGATGTGTACCTTATTCATAACACTTTTTTTATCCAAAAAAATGCTAAATTTCGGTGCAAATTATTGACCTTCCTGGAAGAATGTTCTTTCCCCCACAGTCCTTCAATATTCAGATTTTAATCATTTTCTGCAAATAGCATTCGATCACACTGTATTCTATTCCACTAGAATCAACCGACATCAGATCCTCTCCCGTAACGTCATTACTGAACCTTCTGCCTATGATAACGAACTTCATAACCTCCAGATTCTATTCCCAGCCGGTTGTTCCAGTTAAAGATCCAGATGCATCAGTAGAACGAAAGAACAATCTTCTCGTTGGCGTCAGTAGCGTTGTGGACCAAATGATGATGGTGACCCAGTTGGCGGAGAATGTGCTGAGTACTGTCGCCGCAGTAGAAAGCTCTGGAAGAACTCCAAAAATGATTGGAGTTATACGAGCTGTAGCTTTTTTCTTGAAAAAAGTAGTAGCATTCCTTAGTGGATTCAGGTGAGTCCATTCTGTGTATTAATTAATAATAAATATTAAAGTAGTTTGAAACTAAGAACAGTTTTCAAGAAATTCTAATTATGTTACCCTAAGAGTTAGTGATTGCGCATTTCTGAGGGGTGGGGTGGGGGGAGTTGTTCGCCTAGAACTGTTTTATACAAATTTTCTTAAGTGCAGAGCGACAAAAAAGATGCCAAGTGTTTCTTGAAATAGAAAAGTAGAAATTTAAGTAATTAGTCTTATTTTGAACTGGAAGTGCTATTAGTTTCTTTTGTTGGGCGAGGGAGGGGTGTTAAACCGTTTAGACAACTTGTTGAAATAACCTCCACACCCTGTGTGCAGAACTCTATACGTTTCTTGAATAAATCTGCAAAATTTGGCCCAATTAGCTCACGTTTTTAAGCGTTTGTTCAGCTTGAGTGAAGAATCTGTTTTTCAGTTTTCTTGTATTAATTGCCCGCAATTAAACATTCTTCGACTTTGTACCTTAAATTTGAATATCTGGATCTAAATTTAGCGGCATGGTAGTTGTTGCAAGAAAGTGAAACAGAAGTGGCAAATTTTCTGTGTTAGTGGTCGTGTGACATCGTTATATGCGAGGGCGAATTTTCGAAATATGTCATCAGTTCCCCATGTAACGCTCAAAGTTAATGGTTGCCAGATGAATGCATTCTGCCACCTGGTAACACAAATTAAGTTTAACTGGTACTAAGAAGTTCCTCTTAGACGATGAAGTATGAGCATTACTGAAGTGGACACTAACGTGGTAGAAAAGGAACTACTTCCCCCACCCCCAAGCAAAATCTTGGATTCTGAATGTTTAGCTGGTGAGCCTCTTTAGTGTTCCATTGATTGCTTGCTCTTTGGGTCATTACGCTGCCCGACTCATTCTCAGTCAAAGAATGCATAAGAATTCGCATCAGTGTCTTCACACTGGTTAATCCGTTTCATTGCATATTCGAGAATATCCGTCTTGTACATATGCTCAGTGATCACTGATCCATGACCACCCCCATTCCTAAAGGACTATGCCGCATAGTTCGCAGTATAAAAAGCGAACAACTTCGTACTCTAGAGCAGTGGTAATTTGCATCTGGTCGTGCAAGTAAAAGCGATAAAGTAACAATTATGAGACGTAGTAAAAATATCAGTTCAAAAGGGCGCGATTTTGGAAGCTCGTGCGTCAGGTGGACCCGACAGAACTGTAAAGAATTACGTAAGGTGGATGTTACATAAGTACGGCTAAACTGCAGGTCACTGTGCGACAGTTGACATCGCAATACAATACGGGGAATGAAGGAATAGTATCTCAAATGCTGATGCACCGCAACTGAAACGTATGGGGTTCCACAGCAGACGACTCAAGATGCACCCTTTCCTCAACATTGACCATCGTCGGATGCGAATGCCAAGGTGTCACACCCTGGTTGGACACTGGACTAGAAACTAGTGTGCTTGTCAGATGAGTACAAATACCTGGTGCAACACTCCGACAAATTTCTTGTGTAGTGCAAGCAACAAGTCTATGGGCTCATCCTGCGTTATGCCACTATCCACGCATGTAGCGGTGGTTGTTTATTACGGGGGCATCTTTTGCTGGCAGGAATTGTATCCCTGGTGCGTATGGACCGACGTTTCACCGGTGAAGTGTACCGGAAGCTTTATACAGAATCAGACAAAAAAAAAATAACTTCAATTTCACCCATGCGGTCACTCCAAATGTTTGTCTAGTTCAGCCTTAAATTTATTTAAGCTATCAACTTCCACAACAACAGATGGAAGTCTGTTCCAGCAATCATCTACCTGTTGGCTAAAAGCAAACTTCCGCACATCTATTCTACAACTGTCTTTCCTCAATTTGAATATATCCCCTCCCTGAGGTTCTGAGCAAGCGGAAATATCCCGTCGGCATTGAGCCTGCCCAAACCATTCAAGGCCTTATACACCTCAAATCAGATCGTCTCCAGATGCTACAACTTGCAGAACTTGAGCCTTTCTTCATAAGGTTCCTGTATAAAAGCTTAAGAATATTTCTGTGCAAATTGAAATGTATGGTGGGAATACAAACGTAGATATCTTTAATTACAATGCCTGTCAATGAATGACATAGTAAGTTTAAAACTGCTTTAGACAAATCTTAATGATTATTTTATTATTTATTTTTTTTCAGCCAAGGACTGAGGAATATTCAAGTGGCCAGGTGATTCGGCAGTATATCAAGAAATGGCCGGGATTACTCCTTCATGACCGACTCGTCGATTGAAGTATAAACTGGTTTAGCTCAAAGCACACTAATACAACAGTCATTATACAAGATTTTAATAGCCTTTCCTGAATTTAGAGTAGACTGTTTTACAGTGTCACGAACGTTCTCCGAATATTTTATTTGAATCATGTATTTTATTAAGAATTTGTAGTATTTTGCTATTTAAATAAAATTTGAGACCACTTGAAGCAGCTTGTTTTTATCTACGTAAGAAATTCAGTAAGGTAGATGGAAGCATTGAAGACTTGTTTCTTTCCTGCAAAAAGTCATTGGTTTTGCTGATCGCACTATAGATAGTCTAGCTCAACTTCATTCATTTGAATGATCGCCCAGTGATTTAACGTATATCGAATTCAAAATCAATTGAATGGTTTTTATATTGAAGCGATCAGTTAAGTTTAATCTCTTTTTTTAAAATATTTATTTTTTTTAATCCATTATACTATTTTCCTCAAGAACGTATAATATTATTTAGAAACAGAAATTAACAGTATTTAGTAGTGCTATGAAATTCATAACAATTATCTTCAATCGCTGTCTTAAACACAGGATTGGCTTGTGGATTATTTTGAAACCGTTGTTTTTGAGATAACCCCAGGGATAAAAAGCACATAGATTTAAATCAGATGACATTTCGTCCAGGACTCTGAAACACTGCCTTTTCCCTAAAATTGATCCACAAACATCAACACACTCTGGTTTATTGGTCTATCACACCGAAGTGTTGTGGGTATCTTCTTTGAGCAGTACAATTCCCACTTTTGTCGCATTCTTTAACAATAAATTCTCACATTAGTGTCTTCACACTGGTTAATCCGTTTCATTGCGTATTCGAGGATCAATCTTACATGGTCAGTGCCAATGAATTATGACCACCCCATTCGTAATGGACTATGCTGCCTAGTTTTGCAGTATAAAAAGCCGAACAACCTACTGCGCTGGAGCAGTGGAGTCCGCGAAATGGTCCATGGCGTGATCCGTGGATGATTTGGTAAGCAGAGCGAGTGATGCAATCCTTCCATTTGGATCAACGTACCTATATGAGGTGACTTTCACTAAAACCACGTTTAGAAATAAACATCTTGGAACCAGACCTTCAGGTAGCTGCGTCCCAAAATATGAAACCAAGAGACACAGCAACAATGAAAAATATTAAAGCACATTTTTCATACTAAAAATGCTGTTGATTTCATTTATACTACTTTGTACTTACACCCATGAGCCGAAAAATTGACCAGCGAGTCGTTATGCAAATCGAAGCAACTGGAGGTGAACTACGGTGCGTGCGCGGGTCGGGACAAGGTATAAAAAAAACACCAGATACTGAGCTCCGTTAATCAGTTACTCTTGCTCTTCAGATGGGAAAAGCAGCGCACTTAAACGAGTTTGAAAAAGGCCAAATTGTAATGGCCGACGACTGGGTCAGAGCATATCCGAGACGGCACCGCTGGTGGGATGCTCACGGTTAGCCGTGGTTAGTATCTACCGAAAGTGGTCCCAGGAGGGGAAACCCGCAAACCGCCGGCGAGTCGGATGACTACGGCTCATCGATGCTCGATGTGTGAAGGCTCTCCCGGATGGTACGTGGCGACTGTAGCACGACTCGCCGGTAATTGGAATGCTGGTGAAGGGAGTAATGTGTTACAACACACAGTACATGGAACCCTGCTGAAAATGGGGCTGCGTAGCCGCTCAGTGTCCATGCTAACCACAGTTCACCAGCGACACTGCCTACAATGGGCACGCGAGCATCGAAACTGGACCATGAGTGATAAGGTCGTCTAGTCTCTTGAATGACATTTCCTGTTGCACATATGGACGGCCCGTCACGTGTGCGCAGTTTACCTGGGGAATTGATGGCGCCTGGATGCAGTGGGACGAAAACAAACCGGTGGCAGTAGTGTCATGCTTTGGGCAATGTTCTGCTGGGATACCTGGGTCCAGTCAACCATATGCCAGGCACTCTGACGTCTACACCTACCTGCTCCATAAAAGAAATACAAGAAACCGACAGGGCAAAAATCAAAACACAAAACCAGATCGCAGTGTGAAGTGAAGGAACAGGAGGAAGCATCCTCCCAACAAAAACCTACTGAGGAAGCAAACAACCTGGCTTTCCGCCTACGGACACCTCCCTCCCAGAGGGAAATGTTCTTGAGCAATTCCTAAAACAGAATACAGCTAGAAAACAAGCTAAAGGACCCTACAAATAGAATTACCATAACTCTGCGCGGTGAACTGGTCGGACTGTGGACCAAATTTGAAACGGTCCTAAATGTACACCTCAAATATAAAGTCAACGCCGTGAAACTTAATGCATACATGGAATGTAGGAGCGAACAAATTCTGCAGCGCGCCCCTACTTTCGCGGAAACGCTGAGGAACTTAGACCACCAACCAAGATCAAATGACAAAGAAGGAAAATCTACTACCAAAATCACACCTTGTACTTACGTCGGTGGCCTCTGATCCCGCTCAAACTAGTGAGCAAGTAAAACAGTTATAACCAACCTAACTACAGATCTAAAAAATTCGAAAATCAATAAGACAAGACTCACTGGTGTCATAACAGTGACTGAAACGCAAGAGGATGTGACAAATTCTGAATAGCCTGATTGCAGAGATCCCCAAAGAGAAAGGCCCATCCATTATCTTTAACGTTGATAAGGATCTAAATCCAGATAGTCACAAACGAGTTATATCATAGGAACCTACAAAAAATCCCAGAGGAAGCCCCTGAGGCTATCATCAGCCCAAACTACCAAATGAAATCGCGGGATGGAAGTTCTAACTGGGGCAACCACTGCTTCAAAGAAAGTGGATGCTGCCGCTTTGGCCACACTATACGTACTAGTACTCAGAGTCCACGGTGGCCATTGTACGCATAAAGGTCATGAATATAACTCCTATCCTCATAAATCAGATGATTCAATATGTGCCAACTGCAACCTACAAAATATGGGCCACGCTCACTCTGTCTGGAACAGCAACTGGTTCTATCTAATAGGAAAGAGTATTCAACAATTAAGAATAAACTATGGATATACGCCATAAACAAACAATATAACCCTGTTACAAAATAATGCCCAAAGCAGTTGCCGGCCAGAAAACTGAGGAAGAAAACATTGACATCCTCTTATTACAAGAACCATACACATTAGCCAAAACCGTCAAATGCAATTCTGCTTCGTACAAAATAGTTCAGTGTCATGGTGTGTGGCTGTGTTGATTTGCAAACCGGACTACACGGTCACTAAAATCTCTGCCATGCCCGGGGTTCCCATCAATCCTATGGGAAAATTCTATGTGGTCTCCTTGTACTGTACACCGGGCAAGGACATCCTCCCAGTAATAACCTACCTTCAAGAACTCACCATGGAACTTCCAAACGCTAGAATATTGATTGGTGCAGATGTCAATTGCCGCTCGCCTAGCTGGCACAGCACTGAAGACTGCAGAGCAACTAGAAACGGGCAACAGCTGGAAGTTTCTTGTAAACAGTCCATTCACTGCATTCAATTGCCTTAACAACCTCACGTTTTCCAACACACTGGGGGAATCCACAATAGATGTCACCCTGTCAACTCAGTTACTTGCTTTGTTTGTTATTTGGATTTTTAGAGCATTAGCAACTAAGGCCATATTGCTCCGGGATATGCGGTGGTCATTCCCTGACCTTTCCGTATTTGGTGGTGAAGGGCTCGAACCCCGGTCTAATCAAGAAGCGTGTGCTACGCACTGCTGCTCCTTCCCAACTGGCTACGGAGGCGCCATCAATCACTTGCAGAATGTTGTTTTTATAATGCTGAAGAACAGGACCTCCAGACCCAAAACCACCTTGATGATGCAGAGAAACACCAAACGTGCAGTTGCCGCTCTAATCACTAAGGCAGTTGAAGCCTGCATTCCTAGAAGGAAACCAATAGACAGAGTGGTCCCTTGGTTGTGCCGGGAACTACATGAGCTCTGACAGGAGGTAAATGCAAAAAGAGCTTCCAACGAGCACGACGGACATGGCCGGAACCTGAAGTAGAAGCTCTTAAGCAAGCATACAGGGAAAAACGGAACTAGTACACTGTGATGATCAGGCAGAAGGAACTCCCCTGGGAGCAACTGGTCTCCACCATGGGTAACGAGGAACCCTGGGGAGTGGTGTACAGAATCGTCACTAATCAACTCCCCATAACGGGGAACATCCTTTGTAAAAAGGATAGGTGGAACAGGACTAGGGTATGTCTGCCAGGGGCAAAGGTTGATGACGTTGTAGAGCGAATATCATCTTTTAAGGGCACAAAAGGTGATATAGTTGTACACGTTGGCACTAATGATATTAAGAGTAGGAGACCGGCGGAATTACTCAACAAGTACAGGTCACTGTTGAAAAAAAGCCGTGAAATAGGGTTGAATTTGAAAGTGTCTGCAATTCTGCCCAGACACGATAGGAGGGAGTACATGATGAGAGCCTTGTCGATCAATTCGGCCCTGGAAAGATTGTGCAAGGCTCAAGGGGTAGAATTTTTTCGGCCTGGACTGTACTTGTTAACAGGAGAGATTGCTTCTACAGGGATGGGATACATTTAAATAGAAAGAGTGCAAGAATATTTGCTGATGCTATCGAGGCAGTGTTAGGTGGGTCGGAAAACTGCTAGTTTGGGGGGGGGGATACAAAGACTAATAGTTTAACAGTAACCGCAGGCAGAGGTGAAGGTGATTCTTGCACAACTTCTATTAGAATAAGAAGTGACCTGGAGCGAGGGGTGTTGGGGGTTTCAGGGACGGATGGCAGTCAT
Source organism: Mastigoproctus giganteus (assembly GCF_048544385.1). NCBI lineage: Eukaryota > Metazoa > Arthropoda > Arachnida > Uropygi > Thelyphonidae > Mastigoproctus > Mastigoproctus giganteus. Next base: position 60,036,871 of record NC_143580.1, read on the forward strand.
CATGGAATAGTTGGGTATATTGGATGTGTTAGGGTAACAAGGAATAGGCATAGGAGCATGTATACCAATGCTAGAAGTATAGTAAATGAATTTGAAGTGTTGGTCAAGACATTAAAGGCGGATATTGTTGGGATAGCATAGACGTGGTGTCACAAAGATATAAGGAATGCAGAACTGGAATTTGGGGAGTACAATGTGTACAGAAAGGATAGACAGGACAGAAAGGGAGGGGGTGTTATGCTGTTAGTTAAGAAAAACATAAAATCAAAGGAAGTGCACCCAGTTAATATAGATGAACAGTGCTCTTTTGAGTCAGTTTGGTGTGAGATAAGCACTGCGAAAGGAAAAATAAGAGTAGGAGTGTGTTATAGGCCTAATGACTTGAATGAGTACAATGAACAATTGTACAGAGAAATAGAGTGGGCCAGTAAATCAGAATGTCTTATAATGGGGGATTTTAACTTCCCAGATATTCACTGGAACTTGTGAGTTGGTCACTCACACACTAGTCAGACTTTTGTGGATTTATTGGATGATTGTTTTCTGCAGCAGCATGTTCGAGAGGCAACCAGAGAAAGTAACACTCTTGATCTGGTTATCAGCAGTGATCATTCGTGTATTAAGAATTTGCAGATAAAGGAACCACTAGGTGGCAGTGATCACAGTGTGCTGAAGTGGGATTTACTCAAAGAGGTAACTACCGTCAGGGGTAAAGGAAAGGGTTTTTGCTTCCGTAAAGGGGAGTACAGTGGTCTCGGACAGTTTTTAAATTCTGTACAGTGGGATCAACTGACGATGTTACAAACAGTAAATTCTAAGTGGGAAGCATTCAAAGAATTAATCGTGGAAGCTACTAGACTTTATATACCGATTAAGAAATATCGTTCAACGTTTAGGCCTAAATGGTTATCAAATGAACTAATGAGACTCGTGACAGAGAAGAAAAATGCATGGGATGCATATAAATTATCAGGTGACGCAGAAGCCTGTGGCAGATATAAGCTAGTCTGTAATCAGGTCACAAAGGAGGTTCGGCAGGCGAAGGCGGATTACGAGAAATCTTTGGAAAAAGATGCTAAGAAAAACAGCAAAGATTTCTTTACTTATAAACTCTAAAAGGAAGGGGTTGAATATGATTGGTCCACTTGACATCGATGTTTCGACTGTTGATGATCCTGCTCAGATAGCAAACAAACTGAATGAGTATTTTGCATCTACATTCACACGTGAGGAATCATTACAATTTAAAAATGGAAGAAGGTTATCAAATTGTAGCAGTGTGCTTAATGATTTTGTAATAACTGAGAGCAAAGTGGAGGAGAAATTGTTGAAGTTAAACATAAGAAAGGCACCTGGGGTGGATGGGATCTATCCAGTTATTTTAAAGGAGGCGGCAAAGCAACTAAGCAAACCCTTAGCCATAATTATGAGAGCATCCTTGAACTCTGGGGAGGTTCCCACGGACTGGAGATGTGCAAATGTGTCCCCAATTCACAAAGGTGGATCGAAGGTGACACGAGTAATTACAGACCAGCTAGTTTAACTTCTGTTCCGGGTAAAATAATGGAGTCGCTGGTTAAAGATGCATTGCAGGATCATCTAGACAAGACTGCAGCAATAATTCAAACACAGCATGGGTTTGTTAAGGGAAAGTCTTGTCTGACAAATTTGATTGGTTATTATGATGTGGTCACAAAGGAACTGGATGCAAAAAATAATTTTGATATCATATACTTGGATTTCAGGAAAGCTTTTGACACTGTTGCGCATGGAAGACTACTGTACAAATTGGAGCAGAATAGTATTAAGGGTAAGTTGCTACAATGGATAAAAGGATGGTTAAGTGGGAGAAGACAGAGGGTGGTAATCAATGGGTGCTGCTCTTCGTGGACTAATGTTATTAGTGGAGTCCCACAGGCTTCGGTGTTGGGTCCACTGTTGTTTTGTGTATTTATCAATGATATTGATGAAGGTATATCAGGCTTAATGTCGAAGTTTGCAGATGACACAAAGGTTGGCAGGGTTGTTAATGACAGTAATGGCAGTGTGCTACTGCAACAGGATCTAGATAATTTGGGCAGGTGGGCTAAGAAGTGGCAACTGAAGTTCAACCTTGACAAATGCAAAGTACTGCATATGGGTAGAAGTAACCCCAGAGAAACGTACCAACTGTGTGGTACTACACTTAAGGTGGTAGAAAATGAAAAAGACCTGGGAGTAATTGTGCAGTCAGATATGAAGTTTTCTGAGCAGTGCAGACAGGCTGCTAGGGCGGGTCATGGGGTTTTGTCAATGATATATAGGAATTTTGCTAGCAGGGAAAAGGAGGTGATTGTCCCTCTGTATAAGGCAGTGGTCAGGCCACGCCTTGAGTACTGCGTACAGGTCTGGAGGCCTCATTTTAGGAAGGATGTAGATTTGCTTGAGTGTGTACAGAGAAGAGCAACACGATTGGTGAGGGGAATGAAGGGATTCTCTTACCAAGAGAGGCTTAAGTTCTGCAAATTGCAGTAGCTGGAGACTAGGCACCTGCGCGGTGATCTGATTGAGGTCTATAAGGCCTTGAATGGGTTGAGCACGCTGAATTCTGATGGGATCCTTCCACTTGTTCAGATTACCAACCTACGGGGACATAAGTTCAAATTAAGAAAGGACAGATGTAGAATAGATGTGCGGAAATTTGCCTTTAGCCAGCGGGTGGTTAATTGCTGGAACAAACTTCCATCTGTCGTTGTGGAAGTTGATAGGTTAAATAAATTTAAGGAGGAACTGGACAGGCATTTGGAGGGAATGGTGTGATTTTTTTTTTTTTTTTTTTTTTTTTTTTTTGGCTGATGCTGCATAAGCTCCTACACTTGCTTTCTTGCATCATGTGCCACTACTACTACTACATAGGGTAAATGATCCACTCCACCAAGACACCTCAAGAACAAATCACGACAGGCTGGAAGGAATCCATAAATAATATATTAAACTACATCTTTCGACCAGCTGTTGCCCCGTCAACACAGGATCAAATTGTACTATGCAAAAACAACGAAACTTACCAGTTAAACAACATAGAGGATTCCTTCACAAAACAGGAACTTCAAGTTGCACTACAGATCAAAAATAGACACCAGGTCTAGATCACCTGGAACCCGAAATTCTGAAAAAGGTAAGCGAATACACTCCCAATCTTCTCCTAAACCTCTTCAACCAGTGCCTCAGAGTTGGTTGGTTCCCACTATATTGGGGAACTGCTAATGTCCATCTGCTGAACAATCCCTCCAAACAACGAGTTACCGGACTCTTATCGTCCCATTGCCCTTCTCTTGATTACCAGCAAAATTTTTGAAAAACTATTCAAGCAACGCATCGAATCTCTTTACCAGGCTGCTAACCTACATTCCAGCAACCAATATGATTTTACAAAAGGAAAGTATATTAATGTCAAATGGCACCAGGGATTTTCCCCATCTCCACGTTGCTTTCATTGTAGGTGTAACAGTTCACTGTAAAAGGCCAGGGATTTAAAAGTGTATGGATTTTGTAAGTGTAGTGTTATGTATCGTTGTTCATCTCGCCATTTACCTGCTACACCCCTTCTGGGGCCCAACGATGCCCACATTTGGCCTCCTGGAGTCAGACCAGGTACACAGTAGTTTGAAACTTTTACTCTGGGATTTCAGTGACTAGGGCCTATGTAAACAAAAAAAAGGGGGTGCACTAGAAGTAGGAAAGCAGAATGTTGTTTTTATAATCTTAATTTTAGTAAGATGTCTGTAAATGCACAATTGACGTCCTTCAGAAGATAATAGAAATTGCGAACACCTGCACCCAGAAATACTTTCTGGTCATTTCAATAGACTTCGCCGGGGCGTTCGACACCCTTTGGTGGCTGAGCATCCTGGGAAGGCTCTGACTTGCAAAACTTCCTTCAAATTTATACAAAGCCATTCTCCAATACATCTTACACAAGTATATCACAGTGACAGTACCCTATTCTCAAGTAAATCGCCAAGTTCATAGAGGCTGTCGCCAAGGATCTATATTGGGTCCCATGATTGAAACATGGTGCTCGATGAGTTTCTTCAACAAGACCTGTGGTGCGTTAATTCTCTAGCCTACGCCGACGATTTTGTCAGCAGAACAAACCTGGAAACCGCCGGAAACAGTGCCCTGAAATTCCTCCATACATGGGCCGCTCATCATAACCTGCAAATATCAGCAACAAAGACTAGCTCCATTCTGTTGAAAGGACGCCTTTACCCAAATCGATCTCCACAAATCAAGATCGGAAACACTACAATCCGTATGGATAAACAACTGAAATGCTTAGGTCTACAACTGGACTCAAATCTATTATTCAAACCTCATCTACAGTATTTGCCCAGAAAAATAAAAAAACTACTCTGCAATGATCGAAAGAATTACCAGAAAGGACTGGGGAAAGAGAAGAACCCTAAGGCTCGTCAAAAAACTATTTTTCTACCTGTCCATCACCTATGCTACCCTGTGTGGTTCAGCAAAACTAACACAGTTCTCAATCAATGAAAACTGGACATCATTCAAAGAATAATCCTGCTGACCACTTCCCGTGCTTGCTGCACGGTCAGCATTAATGCCATTCAAGCTCTGGGGGGCTCTCCCCCCTGGAGGTTGTGTGTTGCGACCTTCTATTCCCTTGCCAGAGGGGTATCTACTACCTTCCGGGATTATACCACCAATCCAGAAAACAGCTACAGTTGGGAAAAACGACGTCTCACCATCTATTTACATAACCTCTGGCGATCTCGTTAGCATGACACGAACAAAGGCGCCGTAACAAAGAAATTCCTACCCGAACTTCGAAGAATCCACCCAGACCTGTCACCATGGTTCTCTCCAGGTCTTCTGACTTCATACCTTCATACTGGCCGCGGGGCCATTAGAGCGAAGCTAATCACAATGGGATTAACGGAAAACCCTTCCTGTTTCTGCGATCTCCCGGAAACATGGCAGCATCTGATGTAGCATTGCTCCATCTACGAGGATCTAAGGTGCATCCTAATCACAAGAATCCAATTCAACCCCAAAGACCGGGAGCATTTTCTCCTGGAATCTCAAGAAACATATAATACTTTCTCCTCTTTTGCCTAAGAGCTTTTTGAAAGAAGAACCCTTCCTTCATCATAAGTCCAGGGACTGGAACACCAGTCAAAAGTAACCGGAACTTACCAATTATGGAAAACTCTTAAGATAAACTTTGGTCCCATGCCAATCCTTATCTAACCCTATCATGGAACCTGACCAACGGACACACACATGAATGGGGCACCAACACAGTCCCAGACGACTGTCTCAGACTCCAGAACAAAGACCACTCTGAACACGTCCTGTGTATGTTCTTTCAAGCGACGGTACTCCAGACCTTGACCCACTTAATGACTCCATGGTGGCTGGCATCCCAGATACATCTGGTAGCTTTGTCGACCGCGCTGAATTGCTTGGAGCAGCGTTGCTGCTTGGTTGCCCAGTGGAAGATCTTACTTCTGCACTCCCTTGAGTGGAACCCTTTTTTTCCTGGGGGGAGAAGACCTTCTCCTCCCCTCTCCCACCCTTTTTTTTTGTAGTGCATGGGCGTGCCCCACTGTCAAACCGGGATCATCTTCCCTTTCGACCCCCTACTACTTACTTCCAGCCTTCCACCTCACCCCCATACTTTCTTCTTACACAGCATCCATCCCACATGTCAAAATTCAAAAAACATCAAAATTTATGCTCGACCTATTAGAAAACGTCTCATCTTTCAGCAATTGTCCCCTTATAGCCCCTCTAAACAGCGACTAAGTATCCTCCCTGTTGTCTTCTCTAATTTCATTGTTTTCCTCCATTTATTTAGGTCCTAGCCACTGAAATCGCAGAAAAATAGGTGGCAGGACCTGCCAGAATACTTCAGAAACAATGGTACACCCGGTCAGCCTCCCAGAGGCAACGTGTGGTAACGTCGGGTCCCACTAGGGGCCCGGCTGCTAATTGACCGGATGAACAAAGGGTACAACACACTACATAGCACATAACCCACACACCTCAAAATCTCTGGCCCGATACAAAGCTCACTCGCGGAGATGGGAGAAATCTCAGGAGCCGTTAGACACCAACATACCTTACACCTAAACATCGTTGCTGACCAGGTACACCCTTTCATGGCAATGGTCTTCCCCTCTGGCGGTGTCGTCTTTCAGCAGGATAATGCGCCATGCCACACCACCTGGATTGTTCGAGACTGGTTCGCGGAACATGAGGAAGACTTCTGGGTATTGCCCTAGCCTCCAAATTTCCAGACATCAATCCCATCGAGCATCTGTGGTTTGTGGTGGAACAACAACTCCGATATGCGGCGTCTCAACCACGGACCTTACAGGAGTTAAAGGATCTGCTGGTTACGTGTTTGGTACCAGATACTACAGGACACAGAATTTTTTTTTTTTTTTTTTAATCTTGTATCTTGAATGCCTCGCCGGGTACGAGCTGTTTTGGCTCATCGGTGTATTTCGTTTTGTTTTGTATTTTTGCATCGAATTATATTGTGATCTTTTCAAATTATATGTGATTTTATATAAGTGATTCTGGATATAATGCATGCCATGTAAATTATTTATAAAAAAAAACAAATAGTATTACATTACATTTACTACACTTGTTACATTTCATAACATTGTGTGATATAACATAACTATTTCATATCATTGTGTGATATAACTTCAATTTAATTTTGTTTTGTATTTTTTTATTTGTGATCTTTTAAAATTATATGTGATTTTAGATATAATGCCTTCCATGTAAATGATTTATAAATAAAAAATATATATTAAACTTATATATTTCATTTTTATTCAGCGGTGCGCGCTAGTCCTTTTAAATAAAATATATTTAATATTAATATTTTAATATATATATTAAACTTATATATTTCATTTTTTATTCAGCGGTGTGCGCTAGTCCTTTTAAATAAAATAAGGGTGCACGACCCTTATTAATAAATAAGGATTGGAGAAACCTTAATAAATAAGGTTTGGAGACCACCGCGTTAGAGCAGTGGTAATCTGCATCTGTTCGTGCAAGCCCAAGTAACAAAGTAGCATTTATGGGACTTGGGCTTTGCATACTTGATATGCCTATTACCGAATCCTTCTGCATTTTTGATCAATATTTGTTTTGTTTCAGTTCATTCATGGAATTTTAGTTATCCGAAATAGTACCCATGTTGGCTTTAGTTTATATTAACCACAATAATGGAACAAGGATTCGAGTTAAAAAGCAGTTAGTCTCCCACAGTTTGCTTTCATTGGCTGCTTTCAATATAAAACTGTCGTACAACAATGGTTTTTACCCTTTTTGAACAAGGATTGAACTACGTTTACCGTAATTTAACTGCACTGCAATTCATGCCTTTCCATAATGGTTTAATTTCTACAATAATTTGGAGGGTATGAACAAAATCTGTGGCACATTAAAAGAACGAGAGGTCACTATCGCTGGTTTTTCGATTCAAGACAATTTATTAAACCAGCTGAATAGTTAAAATATTCTTGAATTTAAATATGTGAAAATGGTATAAAAACAGTTAACTTTAAAATTTTGTAAATAGTAAAACACTTGCCATCCAGTCATAACTTAATGCCTAGAACTGTCACCTCAGAAGTTCAAGCTGACATAAGTGTTTACTCTGTTCATCAGAGAAAGAGAGACTATATTAGATTTTTACTTAATCGCGTTTTTGAAGGTCTAGCTTCAAATTAACTTCGTTTCCATCTGCCTCCTACTGCAGTGACTAAAGAATGTCTGTGAATATTAAATTTCCTCCCATTTCCTGTTTCACTATTTCCATGATTAGACCAATAAGGTTAGTGTGCATATCCCGGAGTATAAATGATATTTACAACCGCGTCTGCCCTAAAGAAGTGGGACTACTATTTAAACAGAAGTGTTTGATTTGCAGGGCCCCCTACAGGATGATCATTTTAAATGAGAATCCACAGAAATGCAAATTTACTAGTATTAAAGATTGGAACGCTAATGAAATAGTCTTGAATCTAACATTACTTAATTCATCACAAAAATGTTAAATAATCACCGTCGTGATCACAAGAAATTAAGCATGTTCCGAAAACCTTGCTTGCAACGTGTTTGGAAATTACATCGAATATATCGCTTTTAAATTCGTCGAGTGTGTGATTCTGTTGTAGGAATTGACTTTGACATAGTCACACAAACAGAAATCTAATAGAGACAAATGTGACCAACATGATAGGCATATTCCTTTTGAAATTATGCGGTCTATAAACAAGAGGAATAGATGGCCGAAAACGCACATGAAGCATTTTGCGCCATCTTGCTGAAATTACGTTTTACCATCTCCTCAGTGAGTTATCCCAGCAATTCATGGACTATGTCGGTCCATAGAAACTTCTCAAGTTTTCCACAGAAACTTCAAATTTCTGTGGAAAAGATGGTACTAGCAATCCCGTGGAAGTTATTGCACACAACGCTCCAGTCTTCAGAGCGTAGGGAATTTTGTGCTTCATGGAGATTTTCTGGACACTAGAAGAGTGTTATAGGAGTTGACATATCTAGTCAGATGAAACCAGACTCCATCAGAAGAAAATCCCATATCTGAAGGGATTAATGCACAGGATTTCGTTACATGCACTTTGTTTTGATTTTTGATTTGATTTGATTTTGGTAGTTGTTGGCGCATCGGCTTCTGTGGCCATATTGCACCTCCCAACGTTTTTGCAGTACTTTGATCCAAGCCCGAGGCGGGAATCGAACCCGCGACCTTTGGGTTGCCGGGCAGGTACTTTACCCACTCGGCTAGCCCGGTCGGCCATGCACTTTGTACAGAAACAGTAATATTTTCAACGGAAACACTTCTTTAACCATCGTATGATAACAACTGTATGACTGCTTGTTGTTGTTGTTGTGCAGGCTTCTGTAGTGACTTAGGTTTACTTGTTCCCAGCTCTTCTTAACCTATATAAATGTGCCTCAATCACAACAGTTGATGTGAGAACACGGCTTGTTTTCTGAAGCATCCATATCGCAGATTTTTATGGTGCCTTACATTATCGAAGTGATATACAAAAATTACTTTGAATAGTTTCAAACGAGTTTGTTCTAATATTCAACTATAAACACATGCTGCTCTCTGCTTAATGCCAAAAGTTTTCTGATTCGTACTGCGCATGCTTGGTTTAAACAGCTTGTCAACAGATGTCATAATGCACAGGATAATGAATGTTACTTGGAAATGTCAAACCTCTAGCGCTCTGTTATTCGTATTTTTATGGATTGTAACTTAAAATTATTGTTGTTTATAATTACTATGTTACGCAATTTATTTGCATCACGTGTGTTTGTTTTTGACTGTCAAAAACTGTCGGCTGAAATATGAAATAGAAACAGATGCTCTATAAGGATATGAAGTTTTAAATATATTAACACATAACCTGAACAAAATTACGTCGAAACAAACAGTGTTGACACGCTTGCACATAAATTTGTCCCATGAAGACAACATATCCACATAGAATGGAGGTGAAACGAGAAATTACGTGCGTATCATAAGTTTTGTACAACGTGTTGACACAGGGTCCTAAATCCTTCGTAGATAACGGGAAATGCACGGATCGCTGTAGCACGAACTAGGGATGCTTCTTTTCAGCATAAACCTACGTTGTAATGGAAGAAGCATTGTCCTTGCAGATGTGCGGCAAGGAGTGTCGTCGATACACACAGTTTTGCTTTCTTGCATGAAGCCGCCATCACAATCGCTTGGTGCCAGTCCAACTGTCTCTCCCTGCAGAAAAATAAATAAAATTAATAAGCATCTCGCCAAGCTGAAACTGAGTAAAAGCTTCGCAAATCTATTATACTTTATAAAAAAAATATTAATATACTGTACATTAAAGCTTGAATATGTTTGTTCACGATACTGTAGATGAAACCAACAATTGAATAAATATTGTAATGGATAAGAGTTTGTTTTTATTATTTCGGGTATACGTGATCAAATGTAAACATTATTATTATTTTTTTTCTTCTTTCTTCTAACTATTCCTTGATTTTATTGTTATAAAAATTGAACGATGTGACATAAACGACATATATATAAATATGTATATAAAGCCACCAGGAAAAAAATTCACCGATTAAATGAACTAACCACTGAAACCAGTTAAACGGGAACTATCTTTGATTCAAAACTCGCTTTGAATCATTTTATATTACTCACATCTTTAATTTGGTAATAAAATATTTCTGTAAATTTTACTTTATCGAAAGATATAGATATTTGGGGATGTGTGTTGTTAAGATTAGCAGTATAGCTATAAGTTTAGTGTTATTGGAAAAAAAAAAAAAAAATCCATAAGCGAGGCGTTATTTTGAATTTTATTTGGGGTACGCCAGGTTGGGTCAACTTGTATACAAATGGCCATTTACACAACTGCCTTCACAACAGAATTTTGTATCGCATACTTAATCTCTACAAGTAGTTCGTGCCAAGATCATCGTAATCGTGATGGTAAACCAGTTATTTACAGTCGAAAGTACTGGAAATTTCAAAATAGAATTGTTTGCGGATGATAATTAGTTATAAATGGGCATTTGATGAGAAATAAACGCCCGTTGATTATATTTATAAATTAAATGAATAATGGTAAAAAACGTATTTAGTTTAATGAATTCTAAGATTAAAGGAAAGTTTAAAATGGACTAAATGAACACTGATGTGGAAAATCCCCCTACACACAAAGAAATATACGAAACACATGGTATTGAAATATTCTTGTATCGGAGAAATGATGTTCTGGTTTTCATTTCTCTTAGCATGGGGAACGTTCTGCAACCAGGCTTGGCCGCAATAACGGAACCAGGTGGGGGAAATCGCCCACTCCCCGAAAGCCTGAGTGAATTGTTTTATGATAAGTTTCTGTATGGTAACTATTCTTGTTATAAAGGTTGGTTCAAAATTCGAGATAAATGCGAGCTTAATTTTCAGTTTCTTTCAATCACATATCATCATTATTATGTCGCCTTCCAAAAAAAAAAAAAAAATTGGATCCGAAATGTCTCTGTATATGGTTGCCAGATATGGGCATTGACGTCGAACGCCGTTCCGGTTCGTTACACCAATTGGTAATGTCGTATACGAGTATTCTGTTTCGTAAAATTTTTCATTTCGAATATTGGTGTACAGCAAAGGAATCATTTGATCATCAAACAAAATATATCTTACACATAGTGTGTATTAGTAATGCGACGGATTTTACATTCTATAATTAAATGATAATCTGATTTAATAACAAATGGCAGCACATCTGTTACATTTGGATTTTTTAGAATTTTATTCACCAATGGATGTTTCATATGGGGATAATGTTAAGCTGCTTAAAAATCGCGAGGGATACTATATCAAATAATTAGAAATATTTACAAAATCATATATTGAATGCGGCGAATCTATTAAGGTTTTATGTAGTATGTTGTATATTAAAATTGATGTTTTAACGGTATCCTCAATTATTAAATGGCAATTAATATCGATGTTAGGTGTCATTTCTCAATCGGCCCCAGAGCCGGATTTAAATTTGTCACCCTAAGCTATAACATGCATGAAGTGGTTCACTGTGACAATATTTGGAAAACATTTTTAAGGTGGAGTGAGGCTCCTCGTAAAAAGAGACCCTAAGCTATAGCTTGTTTAGCTTATGTGTAAATCCGACCCTGATCAGCCATGTTAGCATTACGCTCGACTAGTGGATTTTGTTTTTTTATACTGCTTTGAATTCAATAATTAGTGATAATGGCAACAGCGGTGGTTCTAGATAAAGGCCGTAGCTCCCCCATGATTAAAATAATATGGATTTCTTTTACTGCTGCGTGACGATTAAACTTTAATGAGTTCTCGGACACTGCTTTAGCCCCCCTTTCCCCACAGGAAATTCTGGGACCCCAGTGGTCGATAATGAAACCGTGAAGCTAAAAAATATACTTACTACACGTTAAGTGTAACTTGGATTTTTGTTGGCAATAGTCAAAATCAGAATGTCTTTTTTTCATTTTTTTTAATAAATTATTATTTAATAAATAAATAAATCTAATTTAATGAATTATATTTATTAATATTACTTTAATTATATAATATTAATGAAATTATGAAATAAAATAATTCAATTATTCCGATTCTTTTGTAGTTTTTCGAATTTAGAATGGCTTGAGCTAACTACAACTTAAAATAAATACATTGTGGCTCCAAATAGTCTTTTATAAAGAAAATACTCCAATTGCGCTGAAAGATGCAGCAGCAGCATTCTCCATATCTAAGTTATGCTACTGAGTGGTGTCACCCGTTTTCTAACAACTCATTCATTTCAATTACTCTGGACCATTCTGGAACTGGACCATTAACGTTATCTAGTTAAAGTTTATGTTAATTTAAGAATGAAGTTGTTAGTAAATGTGTGTATACTGTATTTTAAAGTTGTACTTGGTTGAAAACAGTTAAATTGTTCAAATATAATTTGTTATTAGATTGACAGTATGCCATACCAATGACAATGCGCTCGACATTGTAACAAGTATATTAGCAGGAAGGTGCTGAGATGCTTTACTAGGACTCTTCATGTAATCAAAAGCTTAAAATGCAGAAATTTTAATAAGGGAAATCGGGAGCGTTATGTTCGTGCTCAACTAGAGTCCATTTTTTTAAAAAATAATAATTTGCTGATGTATCTCAAGTGGCAGTAGAGAAAAACCGACTTAACATTACATATTTTTAGCAGTTCAGAAGCAGGTGTTAGTAGGATCTAATTGACATATTTAACGTTGCTGTTCAGTTCTGCTGAAAATGTGTCTTGATGCACCTGAAGATAACTCTCAAATCATAAATGGGGAAACGAAAGGGTCACTAATATCTACTTTGAAATGTCGTAGTTCAACATGCAAAAAAACAAAATGTACAAGCATTCTAAAATTAAGACTCCAAGCTTTTTTTTTTTTTAACTGGTATTAAGTGAAATTATACTCACACACATATAGCAAACTTGATGCCATGTGCACATCTGCATTAAGGAGTGCCGTAAGTTGCCATTCGGTAGTAAGTCGCTCAGAAATGAACAGTCATCCGCTAGTGCTTCAATGGCTGGGCATTCATCTTCGACAGGTGGCGTTACTGCAGCGAAAGACAATCGAATTTTAGTTATTCCTAATATTATTTTATTCAGATAACGATGCTTACCTTTCATTTCAGCTTGTTTTATCAATCAGAATTAATTTAATTTAATTCTGAAAATTTCAATTCCTATATATTCATAAGGATAAATTTTTATTGTAAGAGATTTACTTTATACAAAGTTAAAGATATATTCTTAATTTTTTTAAACTACATTTAATTAAATATGTTTACAATCGCGGAATAAATAAGCTTTAAAATACGACTCTTCAAATAATGCATTGCTCAAAACATATTAACATTAAAAACAGTAAAAAGATAAGCAATATACCAGTTCATTTACAAATATATTACAGATACAAGGAACGAGTTAGTCCAAAAAAAAGTTGACATTTTTTTCCTTCAACTACTGCAGACTAGTTGATTTAAAGAGGAGGAGGAGGAACTAGAATATTTAGTCTGCTGGCAAACATGCGAAGGCAAACACGTGCAGCTGCCAGCAGTGCTCTTAGATCAGCTTAGTAAGGTTAGGGAAGCGCTATTTCAAGGAACAGTATTGATTTTTGTTTTCTACACGCTTCTAATAACGAACTTCTAGTATTTTCAAGCTCGGAGAAAAAAACGTATTTTGCTTTGAACTTTCAGGATTTTGAAATATGTTCTTCGAGTAGGGTGTGTCACTTTTTGCACTGGAAAATAGCCAATTGCTTTCAGTTTAGTAATCGTTGAGAGCTAGTAATAACACTTACGTGACAACAGCCGTAAGCCACTGTTGCCTTTCTTTTGTGAAGAAAGTGAGAAGAGATGATCACAAATTCGAATCTCAGACGTGAGATTCGAGACGACTCATAAACAGGGAGAAAAAAAAAAAAAAAGAGTTAAAAGTCGTACAGACAGACAAAGTTAAGGTGTCAATAACAAAAGCTCAATAGTTTGCAAAGTAATTGATACAAGTCGATGAAATGTGTTATGGAAGTATATTATGTAATTACGCAGCAGTACCTTGGGAATAACTTGAGTGAAGTACAAATATACATATTAGCTCGCGCAAAGTAATTGATACAAGTCGATGAAATGTGTTATGGAAGTATATTATGTAATTACGCAGCAGTACCTTGGGAATAACTTGAGTGAAGTACAAATATACATATTAGCTCGCGCAAAGTAATTGATACAAGTCGATGAAATGTGTTATGGAAGTATATTATGTAATTACGCAGCAGTACCTTGTGAATAACTTGAGTGAAGTACAAATATACATATTAGCTCGCGCATGTCCGAAAATGAATATCTAGCAAAAGAAGTTATAGATCTTTATAGAGGGTATGATTACCTCTGACAGCCAGCACTCAGCGGGGTTTCATGATGTTGATGAAAGTTCAAGAGCCCTGTTAGTGTGATATAGAAGTTCACTCTTTCAAGAGAGCAGTCGTAAATCATAAGGTTCTTTTTATGTGGAGGAGGGGAAATTGATTTATCGAAATATGTCTCTCAGATGTTTAATGAAATTCAGATTTCTGACCTGGGCGGCCGCTCCATTCGGAAATTATCCTCATTCTGCATCCACGAAGAAGATTATTTTCGTACATTACAAGGAACTGATGGCTTAGTGCACCACTAACATGCTTAAATATTTTGCGCCACTTAAATTTTAGTGCTGCTAAAGATTTCTTCGCCATACCTCACAGCATCGCAGTTCTTCTTTCAAAGATGTGCAGTTCCGTACATGTATTTTCTACAATATGAGATATGCCAAATGTGTAGATGATTAAACTATATATATTTATAGCTAATGGGCCTTAAGCTGCCGAAGTAGCAATGTATAATAGCGGAAATACATTGAGGGGCAATTTATTTGGTATACCATCAAAATACAAGGAATCGACTGCTCCGTTAGATACAGCATCACGTTTTCGTAACAGGTTATATAAAGCAGGAATACACATACAATTCGGAGAAAGAGAACTTCCAGACATGCCAAGGATACTATCACGGACACTTCCGCCCTTCTGAAAGTTCACGTTATTTGATTCTCAATGAACCAGCATCCCTGTGGAATGCTTGCCGTAGCCTAGTGGTCAGGCGCGCGGGTGCGTAAGTACACGTGCCTTGAGTGACCGGGGTTCAAGCCCGTGACTACTGAATACGGTGCTGTTTCTTGTATTCTATCTATCTTGTGAACTCCTCTGACCGTTTGGTCGTCCCGGAGTATAAACAGAAAATTTATTTATTTATTTTTCAGCGCTTCGTGGAGGCCATGCCCCCACGATTTGAAGCTGTTCTGAAGAGAGGAGGTGTTACTCGCTATTATAGGTCGTTGTCTCTAAATAAACTGCCCACGCAGCTACGATAGCAAACCAAATTTCCATAAATGCATCAAACATCTCACATTAAACAACTTGAGGCTCATTAGCTCTAATTTTACTTCAGCACTATAACAGAAACTGAGCAGGTTAATTTAGTTAGATCTATAAACAAAGAAATAGTTGTCATGACTCATTTCGATAACTCACTATGTTATACGGCTTGGTAATAATAGTAATAACTTTTTATGCTCATCTCTTAAAATATTAATTGCAAAGGCATATTAAAACAAATTCTTGGGATTTCATATTTATTCATGGACGAAGAATGCATTATTATTCATACATTGATAACTAAAACAAACTTTAGTAGTGCGATTAAATAACAAGAGATACCAGTGGATCTTTAACAATGTTACTGTTACAATTCAACGTCAAAAGCCAAACTTGCACTCTCAGGAAAAGAAAGCATTTGATACAGGGTTTGTAATGATTATTTACCTTTCTTTCCTGATAATGAAATATCTAACGTAATGTCTCTGAGGACACTGCTAAGAAAACACTAGCACCAATGCATTCAATACTGAATCTCGGTACACTTGGCCCATGTTTTATTGAAGGACCATTAAACAAACACTTACATATGCCGGAACTCTGTTATCCCTAAAGTGGAGAAACGTATAAAACAGGGTTTTTTTTTTTTTTTTTGAGAAAGATGATGTCCTAACACATCATAACCACGCGAATTGGATATTTTATAATCATTGAGTCCTTAGTCTGGATTTAAATATGGTACTTGCTTTGACCAGCAAGTACCATATTTAAATCTAGCCACGTGTGACAACAGTCTGCTGAACCGTATCAAAAAAAAAAAAAACCTTGACCAGAATCGAATGTAATATACTGTATTTAGGAAATTCAACCGCATTACTCAACTTGGAAGCAAAAATCACACCGTACGTAACGCAGAGTTCTATTGTCTCTAAAACAATGGGCTTCATACAAAGCACTAGATGGATAGTATGAAAATGTCTTGGGATTTATATGTTATCCAATAGAACAAAGAGCTGTGTTTAGCTAAGCATTGATTAGAAACCAGTAGTGCTTTTCTTTCATAAAAGTTTACGATGATTAACTACAGTTGGTGTAAATGTCTACTTTCACAGTTCATTTGTGATCAGCCTCTAGAATTCAGATATAAAAATTCTTTCTGTTCTTTCAAAACGAGAACTCTTTTAGGTTTCTAGGGATTTAGCATGTAGTGGAAAGTTTTCTGCTACACAAAAGAGGAAAATATGTAGGTTCTCTTTTGTGTAAGAGATAATGCTTTTGAATGCTGTCTCTTCAATGGAATTTATCGATTGTACTTCGAAATTCTGCGTTGCTAACAACTGCTATTTAGAAGTCTTCAAGGGAATAAAGTATTATTATGCCATCTTAGTGTTAAAGGAAATTTATGAAAGCTTTTTTTTTTTTTAATATTCATTTGTGCCATATGATTATCCAGAGCCAAATTTCATTACAAGAACTAAATTAAGTTTAGAATGTGCCACCTAGTTATGTTGTTGAGTTTTTAATAATATGCACGTCATTATTTAGAAGTGTATGTATATATATTATGTATGTATCTATTAACGTACGCTTAATACAAACACTTCATTTTGGACGTAGCAATATAGGAGAGCTACCTATCCGTGCATCAACCCTTCCACGAGTCTTTGCGCCAGCGAGTTATTTGTCATCCGTTTGAACATACTTCAAACGGATATTAAAGAAGAGTTTTGCACTGAATATAAAATCCACAACTTTCAGCAAAGATCATTAGTTCATCCCACTTCTGAATTGACTGTGACCGTGCTGACTACGACCGAATTGGAGATATGTATGTTAAGCGCCAAAGCGACTAAGACCATGAGGGGGGGGGGTCTGTATACTGTTTCTGAATTGCTTGTATTTTGTGGTCAGTTTGCTCGACGAAAAACCCGAGTTTCCAGGAATAAAAGTCATGCAACCATCTTAAGATCTTTATGGGCCTTTATTCTCAAAATGGCTGAGTTGATCTCAGGCGAGCGTATCATGGTTTTTTCTCCGAAAATCAGATTTTAATTCCAGCAAACAGCACACGCAATTTATAGACAGAATATATACGGCGCAATATGGCCTGAAGTCGCTGAAGCGTCTAAAGCCCTGTAACAACAGCCCACCAGTGAAGGCATTATGCAACAAATCAACTCTACAGTCAAATGACCTGGTAGGTGGGATACAAATTCGAATAGAAATCACACTAACATTATTTTTCCTCCTGTCTCCGGAACCCGATTGCTATCCTCTTATATTCTGTAATAAAAAAGAAATGCCGATCATTATATTGATCGGAATTTCCAATCAATCAGGATTACTTCTGGTACCACGGCTACCAAACTGGCACCCTCTACTTCTGCTAATTACAGGAACCAAACACATGGAAAAATACCTGTCATAATAATATCTTCTATGAATAAATCTGAAAAAAAGTAAAAGCGTTTCCCATTGACAGACGTCACTGCTGTTAAGCAGAATACGTAATCAAATTTTAGTTAGAAGGTTAGGTCAGTGAGCAGTGGACTTGACACTGTAGAAGAAATTCTTCTCTCTAAATCTCTTCATATCCCGTGCCTTGCTGAGCCATACAAAGCTCAATAGTTATCAGGATTCCTTCCCATGGATTACCGGGAGCGGTAAAAAATATTGTCAATATTTTTACACCGTGGAGTTATTTTCGAGAGCGAGCTCTCCTTCCGTAACGTCTACATGCCCTCAGTCGAGGTTTGTGAAGCTGCGCTAGGTTTAAAAAAAAAAAAAAAAAAAACCTTCTCAATGTCAAGAATATCCTCACAGTATCGTCTATTCAGGATTCTGGCCGCTTAAATGGTTATCGACAAAACTTCGCCTCCTTCCCAACAACGTACCACGCCTATGGCTCGGCAGCTTTTCAGTTGGCGGTGAAGATGATTCTCCTCTCCATTCAGGAGAAGAGAATCATCTTCACAGTTAACATTTTTGTCGGTGCAGTGTCCAAACCAAACATCTTGGAGTAGTGTTCATGGCAGTGCCACCAACTGGATTAAGCTCAAAACCTGCACTTATCTGTTACAGCAGCAGACTCCGTATAACGGACAAGTTTCTACCAAAGTATCTTCTCCCCATCATTCTGAAGCTAGACTGCGATCCCAGTAGATTCATCATGGATAAAAAAAATATCGCGAAACGATTCTTGGGTCTGCTTCGACTGCAATATTGTTGTTGTAGGGTTTTTTAGGTGCATCAGAAACTTAGGCTATATTGGGTTTTATATAATATGTCTGTAAATTGCGTATGTTCTGTAGCCAATTTGCTGTTTTTTGGACGAAAAATCCGAGTTTCGGGATAAAAAACCATATTAACCTCACCGGAGGCCGACTAACTTAGCTACGTCGTGAAAAAGACCCATAAAAATTCCTCTCGTCATTGACGGCATTCGAATTCAGACTTTTTCTATCTGGTGTGGAGAGGACGGTAATTATACCAACTGTGCTACCCAAGACGACTCCCCGAATCCAATCCAAAAAATCCAGCGCCGGGTAAGATTGACTCTCTGAAACTGTTGTATTTTATGGGGTTTTTTTTTTTTGGTTTTTTTTTTACCGTTATTTCTTATTTTATAATTCATAACTGTTTATTTTATCTGTAGTTTGTTAATTATAATTTATTAACCCACCTTTGCTATTAACCCTGGCCTCCTTGCCGTGAATAACTTGCACTGTAGTGTTGTTCAGTTTGGCTCCTTGTGCAATAAAGAGTATTTATTTATTGTTATATGAATTCATTAATATAGGTACAACAATTTGTGCACAGTGGGTTCATGATAACACTATTTTTTGTATCAAACTCACGTAGTTATCGCATTGGTTAGTGAGTCTCAAAAGCGAAAATCATTAGAAATAATGATTAATAGGATAGTGATAAGCCGGAGTATTTTAGCTTAACTTTTATCTAAATAATATCAGAAAACACGCAACTTGCAAGCGACAAAGTGATTTATTTACGATTTGAAATTTCGAATTTATTCCTACTAAAATTCACTAAAAACTGAACATGGGATTCGTGCACACTACACCAAAAGGAAATAAAAACCTACATTAAAATAAATCTAAAAATATTTCTTGACTAAATGTCTAAGAGTATGAAGGAGTTGGTTTATGCATGGTTACTGCACGTGCATCATATATACTACCCAGGTAGTATGAATGCATCATTTAATTATATCTCATATTTTGAATAACTTCCCAACGAGTGGCCGAAGTATTGCACTGCTTTGAATAAGTAACGCTTCACCAGTGGAGAAGACTAATGTTACTTATTCTCGGCGGATACCATAAGAATGAGATAGAATAAGTAATATTAGTCTTCTCCACTTGTGAAGCGTTACTTATTCAAAGCAGTGCAATACCTCGGCCACTCGTTGTGAAGGTATTCATAATATGAGATATAATTAAACGACGCAGTCATACTACCTGGGTAGTAGAAATGATGCACTTGCAGTAACCATGCATAAATCAACTCTTTCATACATTAAAATAGTTTTGAAGGAAACTTTAGTGTGAATTAAGCGCTGAGACACCAAACTGGTTGATTATAAAAGATAGCAGACAGTGCGAAACCGGCAACAAACTGGTCTTCCACTTATTTCACTGTGCAAGATGAATCACACGAACTGAATGCAGAGAAGGGCTTAAGATGAACAATAGTACGAGGTGGAATTCTGCCAACCGCGTGATGTGAAGGCCTAGGTTATCTCAGGGTTTAATGAAAGCATTTATTCGACAGGATTGCTAGCGCTTGTCACGTGCTCACTCAGATATTCTATTCAAGTAAACAATTTGGTTTATTTGGGGATCTACGATGAAGTGTTTCAGTTGTTACTTTCTCTCAGGTCGTAGAATGAATCGGAAATTGCATTGCACTTAAAGAAAGAAAGAATTAGATGATCAAAGTTTTGTTGGATGATTCGAAAAAAATAATGAATAGATAAAAATAGAGTACCTGAAAGGAAAAGAAATTACAGGCACGAAAGGTGGCTGAGAACGAAAGCAAAATGATAATGAAAAACTATACTGTAGGAAAAACGTGTGTACATCGATGAAAATTAATTTCGGATGTTTTAAAGTGACGCTGTACAAAACTCGCTTAATGAGAAAGATAGAAGGTACAAAGTTGGAATAATGACAAAGAAATTCGATTTTCCATGCTGTAAATGCCGTTCAGCCAAACGTAATTCATTGGAAATAGGAAGCAAAATTAGGAAAAGTGTAAAATGTCAGTGATACAATCAATTTACGTCTGTGTTGTGTAAAATCAAATAATGGACAGAAATGAAAATTGTTGCAGTGGTCTTACATGTACCATGAAAAAATAGTCGGTCATTAAAAAAACTGTTTCCTTTCGCAGTTACCATAGTAGTTATGATAGCTATTCTTCTATATCGTGTAGATGGGAGAAACTAATGGACTTCTTTCAGATCGTGTTCAAGTGATATAGTCACTTTCCGACAGGGAATGCATTTCCCACCCTCTTCCCGAAAGACCATAGACTGCACACAATTACAGTTGCAGTATACTGATTGCTTTAGTTTCCTCGGCACAAAATCTATAAAAAAGGGTTGTTTAATTATGCCCATGACCAACACTGGTTGACTTGTTTTGACTTTTTTTCATGTATAAAATAAATGAAAAATTTTCTTTTTATAATCTCGAATGACCACACGAGTCCACAAGACAGAATACAAGAAACAGCACCGTATTTAGTCATCACGCGGGCTTGAACCACAGTCACTCAAAGCGCGTATACTGACGCACCCTCATGCCTGACCACTCGGCTACGATGGACTTGATACTGGTGTTATCCGTTGTTATGAATGAGGAAGAATTCTCGATTACATCACCAAAAAGCTATATGTTTCATTATTCGATGAGATGTGAAGAAGTGGTTGCAAACATTTATTGGCACCGTCTAACTCATGGTGAACATGTGAACCATGAGTTAGTCGATGAGTTAGTCCATCAGAGCTAGTAAGTTACTCATTCGATATATTGTGTCCCGAACCATTAGATGTATTGGCTTGCGAAATTGTAAGGATTATCACCTACTGCTACAATTATTTAAAGTCAACTATATGATTATTCCATAGAAAAAAAAAAGGGAAAAAAATTACTAGTGAGATAAATTACACAATACGTAACTTACCCCTGCTTTTGAATGATTTCTTTCGTCTTTCTTGAGAAGCAGAATCATCTTCTTTGTTTTTTCCTATCATTTTCAGTGTACCTTCAAGTTCATGTAAAGCACCTCTCATCTGTTTTACATTATACAAACTATTCAGCTTTTCATCCAGTGCATCTATGTCAAATGCTTTGTCGTGTCCCTTTTGAGATTGAGATCCGTCTTTGATGATGTTCATAGCATCTCCGGCCATCATGTTTTCTATTGCTTTTAGTTTCTCTTCAATGTTTCCCAAATTTTTATCTGGCAACTCCTTTTCCATATCACTGGCTGTTATTCTCGTTTTAATAGTTTCTTCCAAATTTTCTGACTGTTTCTTGGACGCTATAGGTTTTTGTCGTGAGTTCATTGCATTATTGAAATCATAAGAAACCATGGGAATATAATCACTTCTCTTCCTCTTGGCACTAACCATGGATCTAGCCATTGTTTTAAAGTATTCTTGCTGCAGCCAGTCATAGAAAGCTTCTTTATCTGTAGGCATTATGTCCGAGTTATTTGTTTTTAAATCGCTTCTGCCATTCAGTAAATAATCTTTCTTGCTTTCATTTGTATCTTCATTTGATTTTTCAGTTTCGTCGCTGTTAGACTGGAGGTCATCGTCAGTAATATTAGATGAAGAACTCTTCTTTACATCAGGAGGAATTCTTTTGTCTCCTCGCTGTGCTTCATCTTTTTTGCGGTTCTGGAACTCTTCCCCGTTTTCTCCATCCTGAAATATTTCTGATAACTCACCTAATACTTTTTCTTCTTGACCTGCAAGGTGATCCTGCCTTTTCCATATTTCCAGATGTTTATTATGGTTAATATTCGGTGCACGTTCCCTTGATGGGAGGCGACGAACCTTCGACGTATCATCATCGTCGACAGATGAACGAGAAACATCGTCTACAGTCTCAATAGAAGGATCCCAGAACATAATCCGATGACCCAGTTTGTTGGCTTGATTTAAGTATGCATCCTGGCTAACTTCATTTTCCTCTCTTTCGTTACTTTCTTCTTCGATGGAATGATCCGCTCGACGTTCACGAAAAGACGAACGACGAGCCATCTCTTCATTAACATTCTTCTTTTTCTTTGATTCTTCTTCTTCATCTAGTAGTGATGGACGGCGATGAAAAATTCGGGGCTGAGGTTCGTCTGAAAAGAATAAAAAAAGAGGGAAATTTTTGGTGACTACCTAAAGGAAAAAAAATCCTTTTTCATATTTGAAGAAAATATTTTTCCTACATATATTTTTTATCTAGGAAAGCAAAAAGGATTAACTATTTAATTTACACTCCTTTCTCCAAGATTTGTTGTAAGATTTTTAGGCGCATCAGCGACTTAGGCCATATTGCCCCATATATATTGTCTGCAAACCGCATGTGTTCTGTGGTCGATTGCCTGTTTATTGACCAACTAACTCGTTTTGAAAAAGGCGCCTAAAATTCCTCGCGTCAATGACGGGACTCGAATCCAGGTCATTTCCACCCGATGGGGGGAAGGATTGGAATTATACCAACTGTCCCACGAGGGCATTCACACTTCATTCCAATATGGTCCTCTGTGACGTAGTCTGTAGCCATGTGTCTGTTGGGTAGACTGGTCTAGGGTTAGAACCCCTTTAATAATGAGAAAAACTTTTTCTAGAATTTTTCACTGGTACTGAAGGATAGAGGTTGCAGAAATTTTTCTCTGAAACACTCATTGTGCTCAAAGCTGTGTTAACATGGAAACCTGGAAGCAACTGCATCCAAGGGCAGCGGCAAAATGTGTGCAATTTTACTAAAACCTTTTCAGTAAGTGGAAGACAGATTTTTTATTAGCATCGATTGACGTGGTCATGCTAAAAGAACTAACCATCTTTAAAGCACTTGTAATTTATAGATTCGTTTTAATGGCTTGTTACCATTCAGAATCAATGATCCTGTTAATCTTATCGTAATCCTGAAAGGACATTCATCCACTTTATGAGTATCAACAGCGTTGTGAAATATCAGTTTGCTTTCTCGAAAGGATATGTAAATATAAGTTAAGTAAATACAAAAAATTACATGTTACGCTATAAATGAAATATTTCGCTCAAAGATTGTTATTCGCTTTTAGCTTTGGTTTTAAATTATTAACTTATAATACTTTGTGGCATTATACACTGTCTGCTGTTATATAAAAAAGAAAATTATGTAACGTGTTGCTTCCTATTTCGTTGCTAGCAACTGTTAAATAAGCTTGAATTACACGATGAAATAAGAAGCAGATCTAATTGAGGTAATGATAAGTAATAGGCACAAAAAAGCAGCTTTAAGTGGGTCAAAAAGAGAAAAGTCCTTGTAAAATCCCACTAGTTAACTGATTGTCATTGCTCATTGGCCCACTGAATCTTGAGTGGTGAATTTTAATGTCTATTAACAAAACAGAATGATACGACCTTATCCAAATTGGATGTGCTTTAAAAATTTTCGTGAAGAATGCCATTGATTTTTTTCTTTCTTTTTTGATATTTAAGATTCCACAGCATCCTACCTTGAAAATATCAAGGATAAATTTGACCATCGCAACGCGTATATATTGTATATACAATGAACGCTAATCAGCAGTGATTTTAAAATAAACAATATTTTTAAGAATTGCCAATTTTCTAACGTTAGTGAAACATAAATAAAAAAAAAAATTAAGCTTTATCTTAATTTTCTATTTTCAGAATTCCTTTAGAATTCTGAATTAACAAAATTTGAAAGAATTATTAAAGTATTCCATATTTTATCCTGAAATCCGGATGATGGTTTTTATATTTACGTCTGCTATGTATTTACTTTCCTTCTGGTCATTACTACTTGGGTTTTAGTTGGAGAGCTACCATCAAGATACGCATCTCTACTAATCTGCATGTGAGTGGATTAACAAGAGTTAAATATAGATGTAATAAAATTCTCGACGTAGGAGAACGTGCTCTGGTTTCACTATATAGCAAAATAATTCTAGATAAGCAACGTTCGCAGAACATGAAGTTACTCAACTTGTATCAACAAATTCTGCACCATAATTGAGAAACTCGGAGAACGTTAATTTAATTGTCTATATTAATTAGGTTCAAATACTAATAAATCAAGTTATAGTGGCTCATTTGGATGGCTCAGTTTGCTATATTATGAATGCAATGGCAAGTTTATAATATCTCCACTTTGTAAAAATTTAAATCTGTTATCTAAATAACTTTCAATGAGAATATAATTAACAATGAACTGTAGGGGCATATTAAACACAATTCTTACGATATAATATTTAAGAATACAAATTATGCACTTGTATGCATATTTTGTATTTAAATTTCATTTCTGGTGTATTATTCCAGAGGGTAAGAGCTCAATTAAGATGGACTGTTTGGATTAGCGTAAGACAAATCAGGCCACGAAGGGTCAGTACATCGTCCGTGTAAACTGCATGTGAATTAGGTCAGTTGACGTGCAATGCAAATTTATCAAAATATAATTCCGATTATATTTCGAAACGGTTCGAGTGGCATTTGCATTATATATATATATATATATATATATATATATATATTTTTTTTTTTTTTTTTTTTTTTTTTGAATCATCCAACAGTTGTGCATCAAAAGCATAAAAATGGGCAATGGGAAAGGTAATGAATCAAGAACTCAGCAAATTTATCCGCTCAGGATATAAATGAATGTCTATATGTCTGAGCAGCTGAACTTAAGAATATGCTAGAAAAGACGTTGGCCGTTCTTGAAAATATTCAATAATCACCTTTCATATCCTTTTTTTTTTTTTTTTTGGTTTATTTCTGTGTAAAAAGCACAACAAAAATTAACGAAATTTTAAATTCAATAACGAAAGTAATGTTACATTTAGGCAGTATCGGATTATGAATAATAAAGGTCATAGGTAAAAATGCATCCCATGCACTTTTCTTCTCTGCCGTGTGTCTCAGTAGTTCATCTGACATGGATTTAGGTCTATGATCACTTCCTGATTTTCGAATTTGCTGTTGGTAGCATCGTCAGTTGGTCCCACTGCATAGTATTTAAAAACTGTCTGAGACCACTGTACTTACCCTTAAGAAAGCAAAGCCTTTCCCTTTACCCCTGACAGTAGTTATGTCTTTAATTAAATTTCACATTACTACAC
This sequence comes from Mastigoproctus giganteus, assembly GCF_048544385.1. Lineage (NCBI taxonomy): Eukaryota > Metazoa > Arthropoda > Arachnida > Uropygi > Thelyphonidae > Mastigoproctus > Mastigoproctus giganteus. Next base: position 60,062,800 of record NC_143580.1, read on the forward strand.
TGTGATCATGGTTGATTTCTTGGAACTACGTGGTACTATCAATGCCGAATATTATTCTAACCTATTCAGACGTTTCTGCGAGGAACTCAAGCTTACGAGACGCGGAGAATTGGCTAAAGGAGATGTTTTGCATCAAGACAATGCACCGGTGCACACAGTGTTTGGAACTCAAGAAACACTGCACGGCTGTGGGTCCGAGCTGTTACGGTATCCGCTCTACTCAGGAATTTGGCTGCGCTAGACCGTTTCTATTTCCAAATTTCAAAAAGGACTTGAGAGGACAGACATTCGACAGTGACAATGGTGTGATAGATGCAGTCAACAACTTCTGAAAATCTTCTGAATTTTATTTGAGCGGGTTACGAAAGCTAGTGGATCGTGCCGGAAAGTGTGTTAATTTAAGCGTGAACTATGTTGAAAACTAAATGGGTTTTCACAACTTTCCAGCATTCCTTCTATGAGAGGGAAGAAACTTTTCAACCTCCCGTCGTATACCGAGTGGCCACTTTGTTATAGTGGAATTTTCTGATTGGATTAGCGTAAGACAAATCAGGCCACGAAGGGTCAGTACATCGTCCGTGTAAACTGCATGTGAATTAGGTCAGTTGACGGAAGGCACAGAAAGGTGCCCTCAAGAAACACCAGTCTGAAACCAGCAGACTTAGCCTTTTTGAAACGGACTCAATAAGTCCCTTATGGATACTGATGGATTCAAATGCGGATTTTCCAAACGACTTGAACTCATTTGCAGTTTGCATTGTCGATCTACAAAATTCCAATAATTCCGATTATATTTCGAAACGGTTCGAGTGGCATTTGCATTATATATATATATATATATATATATATATTTTTTTTTTTTTTTTTTTTTTTTTTGAATCATCCAACAGTTGTGCATCAAAAGCATAAAAATGGGCAATGGGAAAGGTAATGAATCAAGAACTCAGCAAATTTATCCGCTCAGGATATAAATGAATGTCTATATGTCTGAGCAGCTGAACTTAAGAATATGCTAGAAAAGACGTTGGCCGTTCTTGAAAATATTCAATAATCACCTTTCATATCCTTTTTTTTTTTTTTTTTGGTTTATTTCTGTGTAAAAAGCACAACAAAAATTAACGAAATTTTAAATTCAATAACGAAAGTAATGTTACATTTAGGCAGTATCGGATTATGAATAATAAAGGTCATAGGTAAAAATACGAGTTTTATTAAAAGTATGGACCACCATACTTGGAAAAGAAAGAAAAAGACTTTGTAACGAACGTTGATTCTTATTTAAAAAAAAAAAAAATGTCTTAGGAACTACTTTAACAAGGTACAAAATCTGAGGGGCGCTATGAACGTTAAACTTTTACCGGTAAACCGGATGACACTACATGAGCGTAAAGATTAACATCGCGTTGTTGCCAATCCGATAATTTTTTTTTGTTTTCCTCCCATGATTATTTTTTATTTAGTAATTTAAACGAAATGATAAATGTTTTAAAAAAATAAATAAGCGATTGCATGTAATATTTTAATTAGAGCCCCCTGCTCGCTGCGTTCGCTTCTTTTGATAAAATAAAATAAAATACTGAAGCTTTCGAGACTGTGCGTCTATTCCTCAGCTATGAATACAAAAATACGTTACTTATGGAAATCAAGAATGATGCCGCGTGGTCATGCTATAGCTAGATAAAAAAGCACGTGCACGAGGTTTATCTAGCATGATCACGCTAAAACAGAAGCTTGTTTTACCACAGTAAAAGCTTCTGTTAAGTATTTTACTATTCGTTACGTATTACATGTAACCGACATCCCTCTTCTTCCATTGGCTGAATAAATATCACTAGAAGGAAAATTATTTTAATGTATAAGAATATGGTAATTTTAGTACAGTAATTGTTGTTGCACTTTGGAATCTTGAAATGAGCTCGCTTTAATTTTGACTAGAAGATGTGCGTGTGGTTTTATTTTGTTTCCTCGACGAAACCAGCAGTGACACCTCCATTTCTAAAGTTATAGTTCCAACTGAGAAATTAACAGAAATGGGAGAAAAACACACAATTTTGCATCCATTCAAGCTAAATAAAAATGAATCACCTGTGACTTCTAATCACTGACCATTGATGTGAACAAAAGATTACAGGCTGTAATTTGAGTTGTTAAATTTTAATGGTCTTTTTGTTCTTTACACTTTTTAAGTTAACAATATTTCATTGTAGCTCTTTAGTAATGCTCAAAGTTATGAAATGGCAACACTTACCTTCACCAGACTTCTTCTTATCAGAAAATTTCTTTTCCCTTTTCTCATCCTCCTCTTCTTCACCATCGATATCTTGTCTAAGTACCTCTTCATCTTCTTCTTCTCCCTCTTCCCTTTTCATTGTATTCTTCCTTCTATCCATTCCGTTCTCATTGGGTTCCTCATAAATATCTGTTCTACCTTCATTCTGTAGGATGTCTTGGAGTAGCTCTCTTATCTTAGGAAAATAATGATCACGAGGTGATGAATTAAGACGTTCCAGAACATCTTCATTTACCAAGTGTCTGTTTAGACTGTCTTCATCTTCCATTTCCTCCTCATCGCTATCGTATGAATACTTATTTAGATACCTTTTCAGGAATCGTTTGGCTTCAATCAGTGAGTTCCTCTCCAATAGTTGTCTTTTCTGCTGGACTAACTGTAGCGCTCTTTGTAGACTATCTGGATCGTCATCTGTATCGTAGGTAGAATGCAACTCGTCGAGAGACAGAGTGTGGGTCGGCCAGCAAACAGAACTAAAAGTCAACAGAAATAGCAGAGGGATGACGACAGAAATGTGATCATAATGGATGGTTGCGTATATCTGAAAATAAACATCAGAAACTCTGGTAAGAAACAAAGATAAATAGATTCGCTATTTTCACTGTCAGACATTAGAGGGTAGTTTAAAAAGTTCATATTCTGGCTAGTAAGAAATTTAGACACTGCCTTTAAATTTTATATATAATTGAATCAGATCTTGGTGTTGGTATTAAATTTTATAGTTTTTCTAATATAATTAGACGTTGCATGATGATTTTCCATGACAAATTTTTCTCTCTAAATAACTACTCTTATACCACGCGGATTTTTTTACCACGTGGCTGTACTAAAGGACAGAAAAACAAATTGTTGCTAGTAAATGTTTTACCTTTTTTTTAACTTTATTTATATAAAACTTAAGCAAATTATAGATAACTGAGTGTTTGTAGTAACACATAAATTCATTAATAATTAATTGTAACAGTTTGTTTTTCAATCCTTCAGTACAACCAAGTATGGTCTGATGATGGGTTCCTGCAAGGTTTCCGAAACGTTACCTAATTGTATACTACATTTAGTCAAATAAGGCTAAATAAATTAACTTAAAAAAAAAAAAACTCACTTGGTATAAGAATGGCTATTTAGAGAGAAAACTTTTATGTTGATATTTAAGAAATATGGTTCATCGGTTTGATCCAGGGACCAAACAACAAAGCCTCGATTAGAAACAAGAGTCGTTACTTAGCGGTTTGTTATTCTAATATGCTGTTTGATATGTTTGTTTAGGAAGCTGAAAAAATTTAAAATTACAATGGCGTCCTCTTTTTCCTTGTCATCAGCAAAAACAAAAGACATGACTATATTCAACGAATTCCGAGTAAAGGGCAATAACCTTACACTTTAGTGCGTGGAAAACACATAAGATTAATCCCAAGAGAAACTATGTGATCTTTATATTCTCTAGCTATTATCGATCCAAGGCAAGGCGCACAGTTTCAAAACACATTATATGTAGGAGTACATGCAGCTATTATGAACAACGAAGTCATTGATTCACATTGAATTTCACCTACTGTATACTACCATTCCATTCTTCGGGCAATACCGCACAGTTTCGTTTGCTTATATCAAACGCGACAAAAGAAGTTTTGGTGCCCATAGTTCTGAGATGTTCTTTATTTGATTTCGAAGGGAAATGCATACACAAATTAATAAATCAACAAGCAGAGATTAGGCCTACTAGCGAATTACAATTTTCTGGGATTTATTAAGACTACTAGATATGCTTTGCATTTGGAAGAAGCGCCAGTTTTATTTAAATTAGCAATAAACGATAAATATTATATTATAAAACTGCTTTGAGCTATAATCTGTTTATAAATACGTTTTCAGTACCGATGCTCAAAGCGATGTTACTATTAATTGAGTTTAGAGTTATCAACCGCGCCGATTTCAGCCCGATAATTCCGATTCACAAATGCAAATCGCGCTGTCCAGATTTATATTAAACAGGACAGTGAAGGTCCCACTTCAAACTTTTATTGTTTGATATATGATCGATTAATTTGCTTAAATTGACTAATTCATTCATTCATTCTCTCAGTTAGTGGTTACATTATAGCGTCAAGACATTAATTTTGTTGAAGAACGCTTATCGAAGGAAAAGAAACACTTTGACTTCTAAAACGTTGGAATTTTGATTTTACATGTACACAGATCAGGATATATCTTGACACGCCTGATGGAGAAAAACTGCTCAAAAAATTGAAATTAAAAATATGGATACAATAAACAATAAAAATTAAATAGACAATATGCATCATGTGCATTTATGTATTATAAGAATAAGGTTCCCAAAGTGTGGCGTGTGCCCCTCCTGGGGAAGACACTTTTTTTTGGGGGGGGGAACGTTTGTTGTTTTCATAAAGTACCTTTTAATATGGGCAAATCATTCCACTAATCCAAGTACGAATCATTATTTATTTATTTCTATTTTGTGTATTTTATTTCTTTGAGATTAAATGTATTGAGGTATATATTGAAGTAATATTAAAGTATATATTAATTTATAAAATTATGTATATTCTTAGGTAAATTTTATGTCAAATCTGTTTATTTTCACCTTTTTTTTTAATTTTTTTTTTTTAAGTGAACCCCAAACACGAGAGGTATTAGAACCTATAGTACTTAGTACCGTGCTTGGGTTGGAGGTTGAGAAGACGAAAGAAGATATTTGTTGACATTAGACTTAAACTTCTGTAGACTGTAATTTTCAGGAAATACGTATGAAGAAAGGTTGTTCCAGAAAATTGAATGAATAAACGAGGAAGATGAAAAGTTGGTTCTGTGAGTTCGAAGTTGGACAGTAAATGGATGTTAGCTGGTGGCGGCACGTATTCGGACTGTTTCGAAAGAGAGAGCCGGAATTATAGTAGCCAGTTCAGCAGAACAGTGCCCATGGAAGTATCTGTAGGAAAGGCATGCAGCAGAAACAGTAGGTCTATGAGACAGCGTGTGGAAAGACTGTTAGAGATAAGTCATTAATTAACCTAACTGCCCTCTTCTGAATGGAATTTAGAAACCCGAGAGAGAGAGAGAGAGAGAGAGAGAGAGAGAGAGAGAGAGAGAGAGAGAGAGAGAGAGAGGTTTTGGGGGCACCACCCCAGACGTGGGAACAATATTCCATGGTAGGGCGGATTTGCGATTTGTACAGAGCTGTCTGTTTGGAAGAAAAGTAATACCGAGACCGAAAGAGAAAACCAAGTTTTTTAGATGCATAGGAAGCAATATGTGTAATGTGCTTGTGCCAAGAGAGATTAGAAGTCAGCTTAATCCCCAAAAGACCGCCTCCGTAACCAGGTGGGCAGGAGCAGCAGTGCGTAGCACACGCTTCTTGAGTAGACCGGGGTTCGAGCCCGTGACCACCAAATACGGAGGATGCGGAAAGGTCAGGGAATGACCACCGCATAACCCGGAAGAAATATGGCCTTAGTTGCTAATGCTCCTAAAAACCAGACAACAACAACAATCTCCAAAAGAGATATATCATCTTGCCGAGAAATCGGAGTGTCACCAAAGGTAAGCATAGAAGCAGAAGAATCCTTTTTGCGAGATATAAGTCAGGACTGAGTTTTAGAAGGATTGAAATCAATTAAGTTGTCTTTGCCTGGAGATGGCATTTAAGGAATTGGTAGCGGATATTCGAGAAGTTGAAGCTGATTGAGCAGGACAAGGTTTCTCAAACTGGAAAGTGGAATGCAATGTACTATCATCAGGGACCTTCTTCCATAGGGAAGAAGGTCATTAATATACAAGAGGAAAAGAGTGGGGGAAAGAACTGAACCTTGGGGTACACCAGCATTAGTGGAGACGTTAGAAGACAGAGAGCCATCTACCATCACCCTCAGTGAGTGGTCAGAGAGAAAACTGGATAACCAATTACAAAAAACAGTTGACAAACCATAAGAGGGAAGCTTGTTTAGAAGACCTGAATACCAAACACGATCGAAAGCCTTTGAGATGTCAAGAGCAACTGCTTGTGTCTCACAACCTTTCCGTCGAATTTGTCCATAAATGGGTAACATAAGCCAAAATATCACCAGTGGATCGACATTGACGGAATCCATACTGGCGATTGTTGATCAGACGGAAGATTTCTAGGTATTTTAAGAGTTGGCAGTTAATTGATTTCTCCATTATTTTAGAAAGAGTAGAAGTAATTGCATTGGGACGATAATTGGATGGGAGGGATTTGTCACCCTTTTTAGGAACTGGCTGGATATGAGCAAATTTCCAAGCAGAAGGAAAAACACCTTTGTGTTTTTCCTTCTGCTTCTGCAGGTTTTGAGAACAAGTGGAGAAATACCATCAGGACCTGGAGCTTCCTTAGCATCAAGATTCGTCAAAATCCTTCTGACATCCTTTTGATGAAAGATCGCAGGAGGCATTTAATCGAGCGTGTTGAGAATGGCGGGAGGTGTTTTACCAAGATCATTAATACATGAGTTGGAAGAAAAATGGGATGCTAACAGGTTAGCTTTATTCTCGGCTGAAGTGACAATCGAACCATCTGGTTTGGACAGAGGTGGGAGCAGAGATGGGCAAAAGTTGCGGCCAATAGCCAAAAGAAGGCAAGAGACCAGAATGCTCGGCTACCATTAGGGCAAGAAGCAAGTTTTCTACTCTTAGCCTGTTCAAAATCTAGTTTGGACTGATTAATAACTGCTTTACAGTTGTTGCGAGCTTTGGTGTAGGTGTAGGCAGAAAATAAAACTGAAGAATTGGAAACAAACTAATTATGATATGCAACATTCTTCTCTTGAACAGCCTTTGCACATTTATTGGAAAACCAGGGTTTAGATAAAGGACGAGATTTTATAGTGGAGTGTGGAATAAATAATTCCATTCCTACAAGAATAATTTCACTGACACGATCTGAGCAAACATTGACAGCAGAAGCTTTGAAAATCTGACCAAGGAAAAGAAGAAAAGAAAACTCGCAGGTCATCCCATTTTGCATTCTTGTAATGCCAAACAACATGCGGTTGGGAATAGCTATGAGATAAAGGCTTCATTGGAGAAGAGAAAATCACCGAGTTGTGATCTGGGGTGCCAAAAGGACCAGTAACTTCGACCGTGTACTTAGAAGGGTTGTTTTGAGAGAAGGATCAAGCATGTTGGCTGTATGATTAGGATTGTCTGGTATTCTGGTAGGTAAATGAACAATCTGTGTGATGTCATTAGTAATTGCAAAAGCCTCAGCATCTCTACCAACTGGGTCTGTGTGACTAGGAAACAAGTCAGCTGGAGCTCTGAACATTAATATCACCAAGTAAAATTACCTCTGTCAGGAAAGTTGGACTGGAGAAAGTCAAGTTGCAAAGAGAGAGAGGAAGTCAAAGAATTCCAAGTAATTAGTGGAGTTGGGAGAACGGTAGAGACAACAGATGAATATGACACAATGAGGTAGAGAGATTTTAAGCCAGAGAAGATCGAAAAGAGGAGATTCCTAATTACTAAGGCTATTACAGGGAATATTGGAACGGACATATGCACAAGTACCACCTTTGAGGCTAAAGGAATCGTACAGCGAATAATTTGGGCAACTGAGATGAGCAGTGGGTGAACCAAACGATAACTGAGATTCTGTCAGAAAAAGTACATGGGGTTTGACGGACTGTAAGTGGAAATGGACATCGTCGAGATTAGAACTGAGACCACGTATATTTGTGAAATAAACTAGGAAGTGTTTGGGAGGTTTAGATATTTTCGCAGATAAGCTTACTCTATTAGTTTGGCAATTCATGGTGTATTCAATAGTAAGAAAAAGTGTGTGCGGGGGGGGAAGTGCTGTATGAAGTAATGAAAATTTTGGATATGGTGTACGCACGGTAAGAATATACCCAGATCCTTGACATAATGTGGCTTCGACAATGCCCACCGCATATACTCTACTCCAACTCCCTCCAATCACTATCTGCAGAGTAGAGGTAGCAAGATTATATCACCAAGGAAAATTACCTCTGTCAGGAAAGTTGGACTGGGGAAAGTCAAGTTGCAAAGAGAGAGAGGAAGTCAAAGGTCTGGTGTACCAACTAGTGGCTGGCCTGCCAACACCGTTTTAGAGCTGTACTCTCGAAATGTAAGGAAGTTTGGATCTCGCCATGGTGTTCATCATAACCTCAAAAGACATCAGTCATACTGCATGATGGAAGAGATGGGGAAGGGCTGACCAGAACTTAGCTCTGGAGACTAAACATGGGTTCCACCACTTCAAGCCTCCAATAAGCAAAGTGGTAGTATTGCACCGGTTGATGAGAGTTATCTACCACCTAGTATTGCCTAGTAACACAGGCGGCGGCATTCCTCCATGTGGTGTGAGCGCCACACCTCGACCCCTGCTTATGTTGGTTTACACCTAGGTGGTCATTCACAGTATGCTTGCGCATGAAGGTTATACCCAGGATTACTAACAGTCCCACTATCGTGAAGGTGCAAGCAGAGGATTTGGCTGTTCGAGACCGTCCGGACTTCGAAATTGGGTCCACTTGACTTGAGTGTCGCCCAAATATCAGTTCTATCAGCGTTTTAGACTCTCAGGTAGCAAGCACAGCTTGTCTGGCATATCTGAGAGAATGTCTGAGACAACCTCAAGGCCCGTGAAATTTATGAAAAATTTGGTTAGTTTTTACAGTCTGGTACCCCTTTCGATCGACCGTTGCGAATAGCAGTTATTGACAGTCCTAGCCCTTCTCACTGGTTGCTTTTTTATTTAGCGTTAGTGAATTCCAGCCCCTCCCCCGCTGTTTAAAAATCGAAAAACGAGTTCCCGATTTTTAAACAGCCGCCAGTGGGGAATAAATACACTAACTAAATCGGGTACCGTATACTGAAGAGGTTAGAATTTCCAATCTCTGAGAGGAAAGCAATGAGTGGAGGAAGGGTAAGCCTGCCAATCACTGCTACTCGCAACGATCGATCGGAAGGGGTACCAAATTTAAAGTTTCACCAAAAGTTTTAAAGGAGCTCAAGGTATAAAAGTTTGGGAATCCCTGCTCTGTTTTATTTCTTATCTATTATGTGATACATTTCATATGTCATGACTGCTATATTTGTACTCATTTGTGTTCTGTATTTCAATTGTAATATTCTTTAATAAACAAATTTAAAAACAATATATAAATGAAAATATAACAAAGGATATATCTATGTATAATATAACCATTATAGGACATCGGCCTGCTGAAATTTATAATTTTTTCTCCAGCTTATAACTGAACAAAAGTTGCCATCCTGTAATTTATGATCTTACTCCCAAACTCTATGACGTTCATCCCTAATTGGCTATGATTTGCTACTGAGAGTCCAGCAGATAAGCATTATTATTTGTTCCGCATCACAGAAAAATATCCTACTTGAGTATCTTGACAAACAACATAGAACGAGCGGAAGCACATGTGAACAAATTTAATTATCTTGGCATGATAAATGTAACCAAGTTCAATCGCAATCTGTATCCATTAGTGTGCGTGCTCGGAAACTTGCTTTATCACTTTTCCATGGATCGATTTTTGATCTTGTTTATGAATACTGTATCTTGTATATTCCTTGTTAATATTTACATATGGAAATTAGTTGACTAGTGAGTAATTCAAAACCCTTTTTTAAGAATGTTATACCAGTCACCTGCAATTTCATGTTTTGATTGCCTGTTCCAGGGCCCGCGAGCTAAGGATGGTTTTTACATTTTGAAATTGTCGAAAAAAAAATCTAAAGAAGAATAATATTTCGTGACAACGTGAAAATTTTATGAAATTCAAATTTCAGTGTCAATGAATAACGTTTTATCCTCAAATTTCGATGGCATCACTTCAAAACAATAAACAAATCCATGCGTGTATGTATCCATAGAGCAGGTTTTATCTATGGATAAAGTTGCGAATCAGAATGTATTACCGTGCATCAGACAGAACCAGTTTTATCTGTTAAATGTAGTTCCTCTGTTTTGATTTTTTATTTATTTATTTATATTGTACTTTTGTATATATAGTATTTATATGCATGTAAAGAATTTGTTACGCAATTTATGGACTTGAAGAACACATGTTTGTATAACATTAAATCCAGCAATTGCGCAGATAAAAATTTGAAAATAAAGTATGAAAATGTAAATCAGTTCGCGAAAACATATATTCCAATATTCCAATGCTACAATGTTCGAAAGTTTTTAACTCAAAAAGAGTGGAGCATCAACTGATTTTGGAATGCTTTATGTTATTCCTCAAAGATATTTTTGTAATTCATGTTCCTTCTATTCTTTTAACAGCAGTAAGCAAATATATACTAGGTTATCTGACCAATACACTGTAGACTATGAGGTGCAAATCGGTTTACGACAGTTAAAGTCTACAAAATAAAACTGCACATGCTTAAAAAAAACCAAAAAGTGTTTCAATAACAAATGTACTAGTAGTAATGCAATCATGTGATGCAAGAAAGCAAGTATAAGAGCTCATGTATCAGCCAAAAAAAAAAAAAAATCCCAATTTCACACATCCATTTCCTCTAAAAGTTTGTCCAGTTCCTCCTTAAATTTATTCAAGCTATCAACTTCCACAACGACAGATGGAAGTTTCTTCCAGCAATTAACCACCTGCTGACCAAAGGCAAATTTCCGAATATCTATTCTACAACTGTCTTTCCTTGGTGGTCGTGCCGGAGTATAAACAAGAACTTTTTAATTTATGTCCCCTCAGGTTCGCAATCTGAGCAAGCGGAAGAATCCCATCAGAATTCAGCGAGCTCAACCCATTCAAGGCCTTATGCACCTCAATCAGATCACCTCGCAGGTGCCTAGTCTCCAGCCGCTGCAATTTGCAGAACTTAAGCCTTTTTTGGTAAGAGGACCCGTTCGTTCCCCTCACCAATCATGTTGCCCTTCTCTGTACTCGTTCTAGCAACTGTACATCCTTCCTAAAACGAGGCCTCCAGAGCTCTACGTAGTACTCAAGGCGTGGCCTGACCATTGCCTTATACAAAGGGATAATCACCTCCTTGTCTCTGTTAGCAAAATTCCTATATCATTGACAATACCCCATGACCTGCTCTGGCAGTCTGTCTGCATTGCTCAGAACACTTCATATCTTAATGCACAATTACTCCCAGGTCTTTTTCATTTTCTACCACCCTAAGTGTAGTACCACACAGTTGGTACGTTTCTCTGGGGTTATTTCTACTTATATACAGTCCTTTGTGTTTGTCAATGTTAAACTTCAGCTGCCACTTCTCAGCCCATCTGCCCAAATTTTCTAGATCCTGTTGCAGTAGCACACTGCCATTACTGTCATTAACAACATGTTTCACTAGTGATATTTATTAAATATTTTGCTCTCATTGCCTGATTAATTATGTTTTATGTTAACATGGAACGTTATTAAAAGATTGCATTTTAGCTTGGGATTTATCGATAATCTTCTTTAAGAGAGTTCCCAATACTTTCACACTCTTCTGATTCACTTCCTTAATGATTTTACCTGCCCAGCCGTCTTAGTTTGATTGATTACTCTGAATGCTTGAGATAGCTGCTTTCATTCTTTTTGCCTACTGCATTCTTTGCATTTTGGTGGTGATTCACTGAAGTCACTTTTTTGGTGCGATTTTTTTTTCTTTGAGGCAAGTAATTATCCATACTATAATAATCCAATTTATCTTGGTGTTCAGATAAAGAAATCTCGCAACGTATTCGGATGATTTTTATTCAGTATATTCTTTTAAGGGATATAAAGTACTTTAGAGTTAAGTTATTAGCTGATTTTATTACTTAGAAACATTGCATATTTGGATGTTTGCTAAGTTTTAAAAAATCTCTTTATTATAGACATCCTATAATTATCTAAAATCTCTTTATATAATTGAAGTACTTTAGCATTAAATAACAATAATATAATATTTAATCACTAATATCAATAGTGATGAACTAGGTTACTCCATCACCGAAGAATTAAGGTGCATAATTATGCATGCTGCATGTTCGAGTGTAAGTAATACCACAATTTCTCTTGTAATTTGTCTGTGTGATAATATAAGATGTAGATCTTACAAATATAATAGAAATAATTGTTTTGCTAAAATAGAAAATGGAAAGGGAGTATTAAGTTTAAGGATAGTAAGTATTAAGATTGGATATTTAGTTTTAATGTAAATAAGGTTAAAGTTTGAAGAAACACTGGATTTGGGGATGGGAAAGTTATAGACGTATATGTTAAATAGCGGCTAAATGGAAACAAGTAATTTCGAGTAATATAGAGAGCAAACAGAAACAGCGGTAGCACTAGAGAAGGGATGCCATTTGAGAAGAGGCGTGAAAGGGTTGCCGAGGGAAAGAACAATAGGACCGTGAAATGGGATTACGAATCGTCTCTTTTGATCTAAGCCACCGTTAGGAAGTAAACAGGAAATTAGTGGACGTCCAGTGTTCGCGTCAAAAGAAAACGGTGTCAGGGTGGCTGATATTTAGGTAATTTCGATATATTTAGCAGTGAAGGTGTGAACACGAAACTGAGTGTTTTGGAGGTGATGGGCAAACATGAAACGGCCATACTGCCATGTGAAAAAAAATAAGAAATTTCTAGAAAAGGGTCGGTTTGTGCGCTAGGGAAACAGCTGTGGTGAGTTGTTTTAGCAAATAGGAAGAAATGAAAAATTAAACAGTATGGGGATTGGTTGGAGTCCTTGGGGGAGGCGTTTCAAACTTGAGGGAAAATGAAAAGTTCGGGGGAGAGTAATTGAGCAAGTATCCACTCTGTATCTGACTTCTCTGTGGTCGAAGGGGAGAAGGTTGTGGGTTGAAGTGTTAGTAGATTTTTTGGTGGTCAGAGTTCACATTTCGGTAGCAAGATGAAGAAGAAAAAGAAAAAAATACATGCAAGAAAGAAAGCTCGGTCCGGCATCGGAGGGCAGTGAAGGCGGTGGTTAAGTTGAAGGTTAAGGTAAACGTGCAAGAAAGAAAGTCTTGTCCGGCATCGGAGGGCAGTGATAAGGTGATCGGCGCCATTACAACGAAATCGCAAGATGTATCTCCGAAGTTTTGTCGTGTAAGAGACTACACTTGTGTCTAGGGTCAGAGGTGTATTGTTAAAAAAATAGTACCGGAACGCTCGTTCTCCAGAAGACTATATGATAACGCCACATCGACTGTACAGTAACTGAATCAGACTTAAGACTCACGGTTCATAGAACAAACCCGTTCTAGCGTTCAGCTCATGGCGAATCAAAATGCAGTGTTCACACGCATCACAGTATATCTCATTCGTTGGATCTCTTTATCTAACACATTGTACTTCAGTAAGAAAACGTTCAAGTTTCATTGCGAAATTTATATTTTTGTTTTTAAATAAATTTTTAAAGAAATCTATTAATATATATTTTTAGTAGCAATGGGTAAAATAGATATTTCTTCCTCCCCTTTGATTATGCCATTGTTTCATAATATTAGGTATATAAATTTAATGATTTTCTATTATGACATTTAGGAAAAAAGTACCGGAACGTAGTTCCGATGCGTTCCGGGCCGAATACACCACTGTCTAGGGTCCGGCCCGTTGAGAAATGGCCAGTTGTGCAGATATGTGAGCCAAGAAGAGAAAGAAAGCCTGGTCCGGCATCGGAAGGCAGTGTGCTCAAGAAATGGAAGAAAGCCCATCTGCCACGAACGCAAGGAAATTGGAAGTAGCGGCCATTTCGAACGTAAGTCTGTTCCTGTTTTTTTCTCGAATCCTGAAATCAAGGACTAATAACCTGGCTCTGTAAGGAATTGAGCGATAACCTTTAAAAAAAAAAAAAAAAACGTTCGCGTTGTATTAGGCAAGTTAGTTACTAAGGTTGAGATAATTTGTTATAAATGTTAATGATTATGAAATAACGAAAGTGTGGTACAGGGGTAAATAAAGGGCAAGGAATAGTATAAAGGAATTAGTAAAGAAATTATATTTATAGGAGTAGTATTGTAATGATATGTTAACCTACATCATTAGTTTAGGCCCCTGACAACACAAGATAATATATCAGATGAAGTGTAAAGAGAAAGAAGTTTTATTAATGGAGAAACCTCATGAGTAAAGAGGGATGACTAAGATGGTAACTAGAGAGTAATTAAGGTAGAATGACGGATTTATAGTGAACACATTACTGAGGTAAGAGGACATCAGTTGAAATAAACTTCATGCGTGAAAGGTTAGAAAAAAATATGTAAAAGAGTAATGAATTGAAATGAATTTTATTGATGTAAGTGATAAAAATTGGTAATGGAAGAGAATGATTGAGTAATCATTGATGATTAATATTAAGTAAGATACAACTGATACAAACTGATGTTAATAATTTGTAAATTGAGAATAGTTGATGAGAGAGAGAGAGATAGTGTATTTTAACGTAGTATGGTTCAAATGTATGGAAATTGGTATGCTTGTATATAATTATTGGCTTTTATGTAAATGCTGTATATAATGCTCATTAAAGGTTTGAAAATTTTATTGAAAAAACGTGTGTCTTTAATGTTTTGCTAACACCCACTTTACACACCCTAGAATTTAGAGTTTTCTGCGAATTGTAGTCAGATTTGCATTTTGTGGGGTGGTCTTGAGACTTCAGTAGACAAAAAAAATTTAGACAAAAAACAAAAGACAGAAGAGTTTATGAGCAGCTTGTCAGCTGCTCATAAACTCTTCTGGCCCTGCATGGATGTCCCGCACTATATATAAACAGAACATTTATTTTTATTTTCCAGTGTGTTCAAAATAAACGGACATAATTTTACTTGTCAGTGATTTCAAAACTTTTTTGATGCCAACATTCTTTTGTATACCTGCCAAAAACAATTCGGCACCTAACCCAAAATTCTGTAATTATTCGACACATTTTTGTTCCTTAAGATGATGATAAATGCAGCGGTCCACAACTTCCTTTATTTTGAACCAAAAACATGTATACAAGAGTACATGTGTTGTTGAGACGGATCCCAGGGTTTCCCCGATCAGCCTAGGCAAGGAAGATGTGCGGTATTAAGCATAAGCTTAACCAAGGCCATCAGAAATCAAAACGATGTTGATGTGATGCCAAAATTCGCCGATACCACAAGGCATCGCGACTTCCATTTTGGAAAACTGATTTATGTACATTACGGAAATTGTCGAAAATGGTGGTCGTTATGTTATGATAAATGTACACTGAAAATTATGTTAAGAAACACTCATTACGTAATTGTGTCTTTTGATATGGCATCTACTACATGCTGAATTACGACATGTAGCTATTACAGTGAATTAGGGCGATTTGAAACATAGTATCCGTTAAAAATTACCATAAAAATAAATCAGATGGGTTAAGGTCTGAACTTCTATGTGTCCACAAATCTTTTAAAATCAGCTGCTCATGAAACTCAGACTCCAACTGTTTCAAGGAATGTGAGAGGTGTGGATAGTTGCATGGCTTTGTGAAACCATGTGTCAGGGAGTTCTGTTTATAATGCTTCCAGAAATGTTTATATGATGGCAACACAAAGCTCTTCGTTAACCATCAATTTTGAAAAACTGCACAATAGATGGCAACCTTTTTTGGTGTATAGATGCCTTGAATCTGATGAGCCTTGTCTGTCGATCGTAATCGGGAATTCGGAGAACTCATATAGCCATCCAACCAGTCATTCTGGTTCTAGCTTTAGGACTTACATGTTCCATGAACCATTGGTAGTTTTAGAGATGCAGTCTAATGTATGTGCAGCCTTTACTTTATTTCAATAAATGTACCACGTTTTTAGAGCAATTTATGAAAAGAACCAAGTCTAGGAAAAAAGTCTCCTCAACGAATAATGAAAAAGTTAAACCAATAAATAAATTACGTTACACTAGGGCTCAAGCTTGTGATAATATGCCATTGGAAGCATCAATAAATTTTGAAAGTTCCTGCAAGTTATTATTATCTAATTAACTGAAGTAGTTTCCTTGAAATAGGATATGACCCATATTTTGTCGACATTAACATATGACGACAAATTTAATTTATGCATTTAATAATGGAATTCATACTGCCGAGAACAGGGCTTCGCCTTGTGGGGTCTCACTAGTCAACACACATTGATGCATTGCTCACTTCATTTAGGGTAATGAATGAATAAAATGAATGAAGAATCCCCATCCCATAAAATAATGGGAGGGGGATTCTTCTTTGTTAGTTATAGATTTCATAACTATAGAAAGAAAATTCCACTATATTTATTATTTGCTTATATTTGTTGTAGCATAAGGCCTCATTTATAATTATATGATCACAGCAGGTGAGAAGTTATTAGCCTTATCTCTGATCAAGGATACCTTAAAATTATGTCACATTTTATTACTCGGAGAGAGAGAGGGGAGGGGGGAAACAAAAAGACATCTTAATTATTAATTTAAATGCTTTTAAATGAATGCTGCTTATAAATACATGGCCTGTCTACATTTGGGAGATGCAACATAGTAAATGCTAGTTTTCACTTCAGAATCTAGTGCATATCTCTCAGTGAAACTGTACCTTCTTCCACCCTTTATGCTTAAATATTTTAGCGAGCCTGCGTGTAGAAGCACCCTTTCATCACATGCTTGCCGTTATTGATTGTTGCTGTTAACAAAGCTAGCACGAACGACAACTTGCGTCATGTCCTTTTGCATGCAGCTAATAACCACTAAAACAGACATCTCTTAATCTCCAGAGAATAATATGTTCTCGTTATTGGACCTCCCACTGTTTTTATTAACGAATATTTTTCTTAACTTATTATTAACTCTAACGTAAGTTGGATTATTAAGTAGATGTTACTTTAAAAGATGAAGCCACAGAGTTAATACGAGTTCCTTGATGGATGGCAGAATCATGGAAATTTTAAGACTTTCTCAAATTAAGAAAACAGCAGAATAAGTGTAATGAGTTCTAAAAGTAACTTTTATGTTAAATTATGAACCAGAATTACGAGATCTTATTTAACCAAATAAAAGCAATAGTTTTCTGAAGTACAACAACCAGTAAATAATAACTTTTACCATAAAATTCAGGTTTTACAATCATCTACAAAGAATCAAGATTGCTGATAGAACGAGAGAAAGAATTTTAAAAACTTTGAATTATTATTACAAGAGTCCTACAAGTTATATTCCCCTTTCATTTCTGTTACATTTTTGTTTAATTAGATAAATTACGATAACTGAAATTCTTATTAGAGCTAATGATAAAAAAAAAGTTAAGAAAGGTTTCGAAAAGTTTTTAGCCCAATAGAGATCGCAAAGGTTTTCGTGAAATATTGCCAATGTTGAGAGAAATAAGCCCCCTGAAGTCATTGAGTACCTTCATTTAAAGGGAATATTGCTGAAAGAAATTCATGAAGAGAAGCAGCAAACATTAGGGGAATCGTCCTTCATACGTCATGGTCAAAAACTGGATTGCGGAATTTAAGCGTGGACGAAACAGTGTTGAAAATGCACCCAGCAGTGGGAGGCCTGTTACCGTGTCGTCAACTGCAAATATGTATGATATTCTTAACCTGATCATGCAAGACTGCAGAGTAACATTGAAGCACATTGAAACAACAGCTTCCATGAGCAAACTCACGATATTGTGGTGATTATTTTAGGAATTAAGAAGGTTCATCGAGGTCACTGAAGGAAGATCAGAAGCGGGAGAGAATGAGGTGTGTTGTCATGAGACTGTGCACCATTTTGAAGCTAATAAAGTTCAGATTTTGGGGCAAGATATCACTATGGACGAAACATGGGTGCACCACTTCAATCCTGAACAAATGAACAACCAAAATAGTGGAAGCATCCCTCTTCTTCCCTTCCTAAAACGTTTCGAGTGCAGAAGTCGGCTGGGAAAGTCAGGGCATCCGTCTTCTGGGATGCAGAAGTGATCATAGTAATAGTAGTGGCAAATGATGCCAGAAAGCAAGATTATACGGCATCAGTAAAAAAAAAAAATCTACACACTTTCTAGGTAAGAGAACCTTGTTGTCCTTTCTTTACACCCGTTCCAGCAATTCTACATCCTTGCTAAATTGAGACTTCCAGATCTGTATACAAAATTCAAGGTGTGGCTTAATCATTCCCTTGTACATAGGGATGATCGCCTCCTTATCCCTGCTAGCAAAGTTTCTGCGTATCATTGACAAAATGATATGAGCTGTTCTGGCAGCATGTCTACACTGCTCAGAGAAATTCATATCTGACTGCACAATTACTCACAGGTTTTTGTCATTTTCCACTACTCTGAGCGCATTCCCACACATTTGATAAGTCACTTTAGGATTACTGCTACTCATAAACAGTACCTTGTACTTGTCAATGTTAAACTACAACTGCCATTTCTCAACCCAAAAACCCGATTTTCCTAGATCATTTTGCAGTAGCACACCTTGATTACCTTCATTAACCACTATGCCAACCATTGTATCACCTGAAAACTTAGACATTAAGCCAGATATACCTTCATCAATACCATTGATAAATATTGAAAACAACAATGGGTCCTCACTGAACCCTGGGGGACTTTCTAATAACATTAGTACACGAAGAGCAGTGTCCATTGATAATCACTTTCTACCTTCTTCCACTCAACAATCCCTTTATCCATAGCAGTAACTTGCCCTTAATTTCTCCAGTTTCTACAGCAGTCTTTTAAGCGCAACAGTATCAAAAGCCTTCCTGAAATCCAAGAATATGATAGCAAAATTATTTTTTGCATCAATTTTGCATCTCGTCCACCCCAAGTGCCAGTTCCTTGGTCACTACATCATAGTAACATATCAGACTGATTAGACAAGACCACTCCATAACAACTCCATGCTGTGACTGTAGTATAATTGCATTCCTGTAGAGATGGTCCTGCATTACTTCTTTAGCCAGTGACTCCATTATTTTCCCTGGATTAGAAGTGAAGTTCACAAGTCTAATTACTCATGTCACTTTTTGATTCCCCTTGTGAAATTGGGATGCATTCGCACATCTCCAGTCCACAGGAATCTTCCCTGAATCAAAAGATGCCCTTATAATTATGGCTCAGGATTTTCTTACCTCATGTGCTGCCTTCCTTAATATAATTGAATAGAGATCCCATCCACCCCAAGTGCCTTTTTTATGTTCAGCTTCAACCCTTTCTCCTCCGCTTTCCTTTCAATATTCACAAAGTCTTTTAACTTCTTGTTAGAGTTTGATAAACTTCTGGCATCCCTTCATGTAAAGAATTCATTATGCGTGAATGTAAATGTAAAATACCTATTCAATTTGTCAGCAACCTGAGCAGGTTCATCAACAGTTTCGACGTCATCATCGACGAAAACCATCGACATTAAATGGACTGATGTGATTCAATCCAGTCCTTCTACTGTTAATATAAGCATAGAAGTCTTTGCTACTTTTCTTTGTCTTATTTGTCAGAGACTTCTTATAATCTGCCTTAACAAGCCTCACTTCCTTTGTGATTGATTACAGACTAATTCATATATACCATAGGCTTCTGTATCACCTGATAATTTATATGCATCCCATGCACTTTTCTTCTCTGCCGTGTGTCTCAGTAGTTCATCTGACATGGATTTAGGTCTATGATCACTTCCTGATTTTCGAATTTGCTGTTGGTAGCATCGTCAGTTGGTCCCACTGCATAGTATTTAAAAACTGTCTGAGACCACTGTACTTACCCTTAAGAAAGCAAAGCCTTTCCCTTTACCCCTGACAGTAGTTATGTCTTTAATTAAATTTCACATTACTACACTGTGATCATGGTTGATTTCTTGGAACTACGTGGTACTATCAATGCCGAATATTATTCTAACCTATTCAGACGTTTCTGCGAGGAACTCAAGCTTACGAGACGCGGAGAATTGGCTAAAGGAGATGTTTTGCATCAAGACAATGCACCGGTGCACACAGTGTTTGGAACTCAAGAAACACTGCACGGCTGTGGGTCCGAGCTGTTACGGTATCCGCTCTACTCAGGAATTTGGCTGCGCTAGACCGTTTCTATTTCCAAATTTCAAAAAGGACTTGAGAGGACAGACATTCGACAGTGACAATGGTGTGATAGATGCAGTCAACAACTTCTGAAAATCTTCTGAATTTTATTTGAGCGGGTTACGAAAGCTAGTGGATCGTGCCGGAAAGTGTGTTAATTTAAGCGTGAACTATGTTGAAAACTAAATGGGTTTTCACAACTTTCCAGCATTCCTTCTATGAGAGGGAAGAAACTTTTCAACCTCCCGTCGTATACCGAGTGGCCACTTTGTTAGCAACACTCACCCTTTCATGAAATGGAGCGCTCCTTCAGTAACAGCATATCACATACCATGCGATATAAAGTAGGCGGGTAGACAGAGATGCTCAATTCCGAGATATTCAAACCCGCCGGTTTGAATATCCCGGAAACTGCAGTCCTGCTATTGTATTCCATTACAACCGTGTCTCGGATATAACGAGATTAATTCAATAACGAAATAACAACTAGTTAACGACGATTCGGTGGTCAGAGACAGCTCTTTGATGCGAGAGGTCAAAGGAGGTTGACGGGACTTGTGTAGGGTAACAGAAAGGCTAGTCAGTCAGTAAAATATCAACTCACTACAATAGTCCTAACCAAAGATGCACTTCAGAAAGCACAACTCGTCGTACCTTGTTACGGATGGGGTATCGCAGCCGATGATCGAACCGGCTCCCACTGCTGTCAGCAAAAAAAAAAAAAAAAAAAAAAACAAAACCCAAGGGATAAGGTTACAGTTGCACAGGAATATTATCAGTGGACGGTGGAGCACTAGAAACGCTCTCTCTCGTCTAACAAATTCCGGTTCCTGCTGTTTCATGCTGATGGGAAAACAAAAATATTGCGAAAACAGCACGAGTACATGGACCCATCCTACCAGGTTTGACACCTGGCTGGATGGATCTATGCACTCAATCTGTTTTCAATAATATCAGGCGGTAGTAATGGCCTAATGGTGTGGGGGTTGTTTTCGTGATGTATTGGGTCATTTGATACCAGTGGAGCAACATTTAAGTTCTACAGGTTATCTGGAAATTCCAAGATAACCTTCCCAACAGCAGCATCCCTTCATGGCTGCAATGTATCCATCTGCAAATGGGTTCTTACAACAGGATAAAGCACCATATCACAAGGCCAGATTTTGCGTAGAACTAGTTTCAGGAGCATGAAAGTGTATGCAGCCTACTGTTCTCCGCAGTCACAGATCTCAATCCAGTTCACCTCGTATGGAATTAGGTGGAACGAGTTCCTCAGAATAGCGTTCTCCTAAACATTCAATTTAAAGAATTGCGGGAGACAGTTCAGTAAACATGGACTATCCTCCCTGTGTGATACTTTTAACACGTCGATGTGTCCATGCCACGACGAATCCAGACTCTTCTGAGGCGTACAAGATATTAGGTATGTGTTCCATAACGTGGCCTCTCAGTGTATAGTAATATATCAAAATAAAAACTCCTTGTATCGCTTTTTTTTTGTCTATACTCTTTAAAAGTCTTAATACAATCATTTTTTTTTGCGGATGAGACTAATTTTGAATTTTGCCCTGTATTAAAAGGTTTAAATCTGTAAAGAATGTATATATTAACATAATAATATAATAACATAATAAAGGCGCTTTGGTAGTCCTGATTGTGTGTGTGTGTGTGTGTGTGTGTGTGTGTGTGTGTGTGTGTGTGTGTGTGTGTGTGTGTGTGTGTGTGTGTGTGTGTGTGTGTGTGTGTGTGTGTGTGTGTGTGTGGTGAAAGTGCTCGCGCGATCTTTCACTTTCTGCTAAGCAGAAGGATCATCATGTCAGTAGTTCCTTTGTTGAATTGCTGCCTTGTTGATTATAATTTCTAGCATTTTTTGCTTAGTACTAGTTGAGCGGTCTCGGTTATGTGGGAAGCGCAATAGAAACCCGTCCGAGGACAAATACCTGTGATCTGTGTTAAAGTGATTCACAGAGACACCCTTAGCATTACGGATTGAATCCATTAACTCATGAAGTGCATAGAAGTGTAGGTATGTATTGTAGTTTATGTAAGGCAGCTCCTTAACTTTAGTGCAACTGCTCCTGGTACTTTGTGGTGATTCATATCTCTAAAAACGGCCAGGAATGAGTGTGGTGCTCTGTTTGTGCATAGCACTTCAAACACAAAGATAGCATAACACCCATGAAATCCAGGATACTCATAGAATCCCTTCAGCTGCTGGTGAAGCTGGTTGTAGACAGCCTGCTGCCTACAATCAGCTTAGCATCCAGTAGGAATTATCATTCCACTTCTCTTTTAGAAGTTAAAATTTCAGAGAGAGGCTGTACTGCAAGCGGATGTTGAAAACATCCGCTTGCAGTACAGACTCTCTCTGAAATTTTAACTTCTAAAAAAAGTACAGCCTCTCTCTGAAATGTTGAAAACATCCGCTTGCAGCCCACCCATCACATTCCACATAACGTATCACGATTCGTTATAACAGGACTTTGGTTACTCGATGAGTAGTAAAAATACTTCTTGTCGACCTTTTTGGATCTGCCTACACCGGTTTACTACGGTTATTTTTGAAACATGAATTTGTCTATATATTATGATGCAACCTGTGATGAATCTCTCCTAGCTGACAGCCTTCTGTGCCTATAGACTATATTTTGCCGGTTTTGTGTGTATGATAATGGAGTTTGATACGTTATAATTTATGACCTCTCATAGATCACGCAACTGATTCACTTGCTTGGGACACGTCACATTACTGATTGACACCCATAGTCCAGCGTTTTCCAAACTTTTTTAGTCACGGAACACTTTTCATCTCACAACATATTCACGCAACACTTACGAAACACAAGTTTAACGGAAGCCAAAGAACTGTTTGCTAATATTTTATTACATATGACGCACTGTGCATCAGAAGCATCTTTATTTCCAACACATGTAAAGCCGAGATTCAAATAACTCAATCATACTTTCGTTTTGGTCTTTTAATTAGTTGGATCCTGATTTTTCACTCGATTGTTAATCCTCACTTTGAAGTGTAACAATATTGTGTTCGTTTTCATCGACCACAGTTGCACTACTAGAAGTACTTTGCTTCTCGTTTTAAAGTTCCTTTTTTCAACCAAAAATCCATGGTCACATATTTTAATAATAATATTTCTAAATACTAATAATTATCAAAAAACATTTATACAAGGAAGTGAGTTTAGTTATGATATCGGTTCGCTTCCCCTTCTGTTTCAACCCATGTACTCCCGGCTAATCGCATACGAATGGCATACTAGATCAGCACATTGCTAATTTTTCCTAGGTGTCATTACCTTTACGCATACCTTTATGCAAAGCCCACCAAAATAAAGTGCTCCGCGGTCTATTTGATTATTAGTCTATGCCAGTATATCAATAACAGAAAAAAAATTATGTTAAATATTATAATGATACAAAAGTAGTGTACACTACAAATATGCAAAATTTTTTTTTTTTTTTGATTATTAATTACGATTTTTCGCGGAACACTTGTTCGCATCTCACGGAATACTCTAGTATTCGGCGGAACACAGTTTGGGAAACGCTGCCATAGCCTATCCTGTACCTAGCAGTCTAATCTGAAGATGGCGTTGGGTGATGCAATATTCTTGAGATCCACCAACCAAACGAGTTGCTAATAAATTTATCTTATATTAATGTAAAAGACAAGTTTTAATATGTGAATTATGTTTATCAACAAGCACAGGATATATACATTACGCATAGCGGCATACTCTTGAAAAATGTAAATAGGGCTATGTCATGGCTTTAAACGCGTTCACACGCAAACAAGAAAATTTCTCCCTTCCCCACTATAAAAAGGGGTCTCAATAATATTGAAGAATAAAGTATTCTTTTTGCAGTTGCGCCACTACATGAAATGGTCCTATTGATATATGTACTATTTATTTTGTCGCCCTGAGAGCCAACACCCGAATGCGATGTCGCTTTCAAGCTTCCATCTCAACACTGTCCTATGAATTCATACTTGTATACGAAGGTCATCCCAAGTAATGATTCCATTTTTTTCCTGAATTACCATTACTTCGATTGTAATGTAATCTTTTCGAAAGGAATCATATGTTGCACCATCACTGGCGTAGTATTTTGCTATTATACTGCTTAACGAAAGTTGTATTTGTTACCAAACAAAAAACAACTTGTGTGGCTTGCCAACGATGGCAAGCCACACACAAATCATTAAATATTGAGAACCATTAAAAAGATACGATGCACTATTCCTTCTCGTCCTGCATATAGTCAAGGTCTTGCTCCCTGTAACCTTTATTTTGTTAAACCTCTAACGGGTGCTGTACATAGACAACATTTGGAATTATTATTATTATTATTATTATTATTATTATTAGCCATATGGTACAAGGAAGTCTGAGGCTTATGCTGCACCAGCCAAAAAAAGAATTTCCGAGTTACCCCCCTGAGAGAGAGAGAGAAATCTAGAAAGACATCACCAAGAAAGAGAAGAATGATGATATCCAGCTCAGGACCCTGGGTTTGCCAAGCCCATACTCACCAGATGTGATCGTTGCTGGCTGCTTGAATAATAGCTTTTATTTGCAACTGCATTGCTTCAACGTTAATGCAATGTGCGGGAGACAAAAGAAAATCAAGTAAACAAATGAATATTTTAGCACCTTTTAACCTTTCCTGTGTTTTCCATAGCAAACAAAAAATCTCCGAAAAAAAAAAAAAAAAACTAATCATTACTTTTGGGATGACGCTAGTACATATATGTGAAATATTGCATTTGTTGCGAGATTAAGGTATAATGTAACCAGGTCAGTGCAAATTGTGACGATTATGTTTTTTTTTAAGTTAAATGGATTAATGCAAAAATATATATACATATACTTATAACATACTATTTAATACATGAACTCGCGCATACACTTATTTTAATTTAATATTTACAATTAAATATTAAATTGAATTTATTGACAACAAATTTTAACACAACATTAAAGTGGCGTTGTTGTATATACGCATATTCCATAATAGCGCGAAGTGTTTTAAGGAGTAAAGCGTAAACAAGTTTGGTCAGCAGGTTTTTTAAAGATTGTGAAACCAAATTGAAAAGCCAACCATTGCTTAATGAAAAGTTACTCATTTATTTCATAGTCATAACTTGATTACTGTTTTAGTAATTAGCCAAGAAACGTAATTATATTTTTATGTGAGTTGTTTAATTTTTTATCTGAATTTTAATGTAGAACGCTGTGAGTAGTTTGTCGTCTGCTCAACATTCTGGATGAAGGCTGTGTAAGGTAATATTTCGATGTTATTTTTATAAGGCAAATGTTTTGAATAATCTCACGATGCAGTTTAATATCCGCGAGACTTACTAAAATGACTGCGAATGCATAATTAATTGCTTTAATAGTATTATTTGCATTCTGCTTGCTTGGAGTATTTGACTGTATTCCGATAAATTGAACTACAGTACTACTATTACAGCTTAATATTCGCGAGACTTAATTAAAGGACTACGCATGTATAACTAATTGCTTTAGTAGTATCATATGTATTCTGCTTGGAGTATTTGACTGTATTCGGGCTAAATTGAACTATTACGAAAGACAAACAGGATTCAACTTTGACCTTTATGTGTATGTCATGTAAAACTTTTGGTTCGACTCCATTTAATCATTCTTTCAGTAAGAGAGGTCTTTCTAAGGTGAAGTTACTTCGAGAGTGTTGAAAAGTAAGTGGCTTATTATATTTATTCATGCTCACTTTTCATTTTAGAATTCAATCGTTATGCATAAAAGGGACAGTGATCTTCGTTGAACTGTTTATGGTTCAAACGAATCTATAAAAAAATAAATAACCGATATTTTTCTCTCCACAGGTGGTGAGTAATTCTTTAGCTGAGTATGAATTTCCCCATGCTGGTAGCATCAACCACCCTGGTTAAACTTGTGTACAGGATTGAGAACCGCTGAAAATAATATTTGCGGGCATTAAAAAGAATCAATTAAAATTGCGGACAGCATAAAAAAAATTACGGACAAACAAACTGTTTACAAATAAAATTTTATTTATTATCAAAATGCCTGAGAAGGACATAAGTGAAGAAAGTAACCGCAAAAACTATGCTTAGAAAAAAAAAATAATAATGTGAATGTGATATAAAATCCGCTTTTATTTACGTTACGTGGTGTATCGTAGGGAGAATCACATCAATTTATTGCATCTAAGAATTTGAAGTGTGCTTATTCATGTTTATTTTATAGTGATTCTCTGAAAACTGACGTTGAAGGTTGGGAGAGAGGAATAACTTGCTCTTATTAGATTTAAATTTCGGTAGATTGTACTTTTCAGGAAATATATGAAAGCACGCTGTTTTAATGGAAGTAGGGAGCAGTGTTGCCATTTTAGCGGTTTTCCCGCTAGATTTAGCGGAATTGCTTCAGGTTTAGCGGAAAAAAATATGAAATAGCGGATAGCGGATTTTTTAGCGGGAAGAGTATAAATGTTTAGCATTTTATATAATTTGGCAATCCAAATTACAATTTTATGTAATTTGGCAATGTAACATTTAAATTAAGAAATATTCATTTAAGAAATATTAAATTAATTGTTCAATTGATTATTTAATTAATAATAAAAATAATTCATAATTGAAATAGTAGGGATATCATATTTCATAGTTTTTTTTTTTATAAAGCGAAGAATCGGTTTTATATTATTCTGGATTTTCCTGAGGAGAACCCCAACAATTTTACGTAGTTACGCTCGCGGTCAAACGACCTGATCATTGGGTCATAGCTTTAAATTGTTGGATCAAATCTAAAAATGTGGAAAAAATTCTAATGACGCCTTTTTTTGAAACCGCGAAGGAATGGCATTGGATAATTTTTCTTCGTCGTATTTGTTTGGCTTCCAAGAAATGCGATCCGAATTACCGACATCTCTTTCAACGTTTCTAATAACCACAGTGTAATAATATCTTAGTATAGTCAGTCCTCGTATAGCACGATAGTTGTATTCCTAGAAACCCTCGTGCAATATAAACAACAGGCCCTATGGGAAAAATTGGGTTAGGTGCCGACCACCCACGATTGAACACACATTTGTAACCAAAACATTACCAAACACAATAAATAATCGTAATAAAATACTTACGTATTTTATTACGATTATTACGTATTTTTTTATTACGTAAAGGTCGTAATAAAATACTGCTAATGCTTTTGCTTCTATCGTAAGCAAACTTGTTTTTTGTTTGATTTTCTATCCAAACAGATGACAGCCGTTCCATCTCTTCCAATTCTTTGTGTCTTAATCTAATAGATTTTAATTACACTTTTAGTTGTTCCTGCTATCAAAGTTGTTTTTATTTTCTCCGCATTCTTTGTAATTCTCGGCGTTGCCTCATTTAGGTCTGTAGCACGTGCAATATCACATGGTCTTTCATTTCGCTCAAAGCGTTTCACGATTTCATATTTTTTTCTCTATCGATAGAGGCGGACTGGCCATAAACCTTACCTTACGGGATGGCGGACAAAAACAAAACGAAATATACCCAAAATTTTCGGAAGGAATGGTTAGCTTTTCCACAATTCAAAGACTGGTTAATAGAGATTCCAGGACATCCAACTAGAGCAAGATGTAAATATTGCAAGTCTGATTTTACTACTAAAATTTCAGACATTAACAGTCATTTAAAAATTTTCAAACCTATTAAGTCAGCAGAACCATTTTCACCTAATAGATCAGGCAACCAATCTAAATTAAATTTTCCACCAAGAATTTACAAACAGCGGAAGCTGAAGCAAAGTTAAGTTTGTTTGTTTGTGCTCACTCGTCAATACTGGCAATAGACCACCTTGGTGAATTATGTAAGAATGCATTCCAAGATCAAACAGCCAAAACTTTAAAAATTCATCGAACAAAATGCAGCGGCATTATAAAATATATCCTACACCCCCACTTTCAGAAAGATTTATTGAAGTCAGTGCTCAATGGCTTTTCAAACTATAGTTTGTTACTAGATGAATCAAACGATATTAGTGTAACAAAACTATTAGGTATTGCAATTGTGTATTATGATGAGCAATTCGATAAAAGAGTTTCTACATTCTTAGCTCTTGTAGAATTAGATAAGTGTAACGCTGAAAATATTTCAAATTCAATTAAAATAACGCTGGGAAATTTTAAACTTACTTTAAATAATCTTGTGGGCATTGGGACAGATAATGCTAGCGTTATGATTGGAGTTAATAACAGCGTTTATACACATTTGAAGTCCGATGTACCGAACTTGATATTAATTAAATGCGTATGTCATTCTTTGCAATTAGCAGTATCTCATGCAACCCGCGAAACATTCCCTAGAAGTCTAGAATTCATGATAGCTGAAACTTATAATTGGTTTAGTAAATCCACCAGCCGACAAAATCAATTCAAATATTTATACAGTGCCATAAACGATGGTGCAGATCCGAAAAAGATAGTTCATTCGTGTCAAACAAGGTGGTTATCCATTGAAGTTGCTATAACAAGAATTTTAGAACAGTATATTGAATTAAAAGCCCATTTTGAAATAACTCGTTTGACTGACAAATGTTATACTGCAGAACTTCTTTATTCAATGTTTAAAGATGAAAGTAATTTAGCGTATCTTTTATTTTTAAAACCTATCTTATCTGAAGTACAAAGAGTAAACAAATCTTTTGAATCAAATACTGCCGATCCTACATTATTACTACATGATTTAAACACGCTATTGTCGATGATTGCCATTTTTACCAAATACACATATTGAAAGGATAGAAGAGGACATTAATAATTATTTAGACCCTAAGCCATACCAATTTGAAAGAAAAATAAATGAATTAATAATGAATAAACTTATCACAACAACAGATGAAATGGCAATAAGACAGAGATGCCGTAATTTCTTGATTGGTTTATATCAACAATTAAAACAACGCCTTCCGGACAACATAAAAGAATTAGAAAAAATATCATTAATCTCAGTTAACAATATATTAAAGCAAAAGTTTCTGTTAAATTTATTACAAAAACTTAAAATTGTCTGAAGTAGAAATTGAAAAAATTGAGCAACAGTATATAAACATTACTCTCGTTAAATGGGAAAACTTCAACAATACAATGAAGTTTTGAAATATCGATATGCAAGCGGTGAAAATCCATTTAAAGAAATTAGCGAATTTGCATTGGGTATTTTAATTTTGCCATTATCCAATGCAGATGTGGAAAGAATATTCAGCAACTTAAATCTAGTAAAAAACAAAACACGCAACAGAATGAGTGTTGGCATGGTTAATGCAATCTTATCAGTACGATACGGGCTCAAAAGAGTTGAAAAGTGTTGTAAAAATTATGTTTTACCTGAAGAAGTGCTTCGCAAAATAGGTACACAAGAAGCATATGATGAGGCGGTATTGAATTTCGAAATTAATTTAGATTTTTAGATATTGATTTTATATTAAAAACAGAAAAATAAATAACTATTTATATGTACTATTTGTTTGTTTGTTTTTATTCACTACAAAGTACAAACAAATGAAAATTTAAAAAATTTGGCGGGTCAAGTGCTAAAAATAGCGGATTTTGAGTATGCGGCTAGCGGGAAATATTATTAAGAGTTGGCAACACTGGTAGGGAGAGAGAGAGAGAGAGAGAGAGAGAGAGAGAGAGAGAGAGAGAGAGAGAGAGAGAGAGAGAGAATGAAAGTTAAGCTACTGAATTTAGGTGTGTTGACCAGTGCTGTGATGACAGCTTTTAAACAACGTGTTCGCATTTTGCCCTGATTGCAAAATGCGAACACGTTGTTTAAAAGCTGGGTTCGAACTCAGAACTTACTGAATTTTTTCGCAAGGTGCACGACTTAATCTGTTATGACACATTCGAACACAGCGTTCGGATGTGCCCTGACCGAATAATACCTAATCAAATAACACCCGGTTTACTGCACTTGGATAACATTTGATAAACAATTGGCAGTTATTAATCTAAAAGTTGAAATCTGTCGTGCTTTTCGACTTTTAGAGTCTGTTTTGTTTGTTTATTGTACGGTTTTCGGCGCATCAGCGACTAAGGTCATATAGTGCCGTGTATATTGTCTGTAAATTGCTTGTGTTCTGTGGTCAGTTTGCTGTTTTCTGGATGAAAAACCAGAGTTTCCGGGAGGCAAAACCATGCTACCCTCGCCTGACTTAGCCACTTCGTGTAAAGGACGAATAAAAATTCTTCGCGCGATTGATGGGATTCTAACCCAGGTATTTTCCACCCGTTATTGGGAGGACGGTGATTATACCAATCGTTCTATCCATGAGGGCGCTTGACAGTAGCTTCTGTTATGGAGGAAACGCTATAATGTGCAATTGCTAGCAATGTCAGAATAGCACTGGCTAACGTTGCTTGGATGTTCATAGCCAGCATTAAACATTGGGTAAATGTTTAATGAAAACGGAGAAAGAAATAAAAGAAAAACAAAAAAAGCTGGAAGGTGCAGATGTACAAGGAAATGAGTAATGGTTTCGTTTCTACCGAAAATATTCCCAGTAATCTAACGATGACTTCAATAATTTGTTTTAAATTATTAAAATAACATTTCAGAATCTCGTATTGCTTAAAAAATGCTACTTTATCGCCTTTTCTTTTTTTTTTTTTTTTTTTTTTTTGTATGTAGCAGATGCGTCAGAGAGCTTTCTTTGAGTTTGAGGCGAAATTACCCACAAAAGACAATTCATGTGTAACGGAAGGGTTCATTGGTAGGGATAGTGGAGGCTGATATTACTTTATTTGAAAATAATTGTGAGGTGTACCGAATATATCTTAAAAAGACGTACCAAAAGTGGATGAAAAGAATAAAATAGTAAAGCCACAACAATTATCGATGCTCAACAGGACTGTCAGGATTTATAATTTAAGATCCTCCTTTTTGAAAATTTTCTGCTGAATCATGAAAAAAAAAATTGTATCATTAAAGAATTTTTAATGATCCGTATAATTAAAAAAATAATTTTGTAATATTTTCTTTAATTTTTAAAATCCAATTCTAAAAAAATATATATATTTGTGCGGGTCTAAAATATTTTTATTCGACCACTTTCTGCAGTTCTAAAAATTCCTTTAAGAATCTTGATTCTCTTGAATGGTTCGGATACGTTTTGTTTATTTTTGGCGCATTGGGGACGATACTCTTGTGTTGCAGAACGTAATAAGTTTATAAAAAAAAAAAAAAGGTTTCTTTTCAAATTGTATTATTTGATTCGTGGGTCTTTTTGTGCGATGCAACGTTAACGAGTCACTGGCTCTCTCTCTTTATATAGCCTTGCATGAAATGATGTACAACAGTAATTTGATTAAAATAATGCGCTGAACCTTAAACGTGCAGTTTCCAGCCCAGACCCAAAAAAGGTTTCTTTTCAAATTGTGTTATTTGAAATCGAAAATAATCGAAAATGAAAATGATGCTATGATTTCATTGTCTTCACAGATGCTCAGCATAGTACATTTGAAAATATCTTTATCTCTTCCTGTAATCTATAAACTTCTGTTGTTGTTGATCAAGTCAAACTCATAAGGAAACATTGGAGATCTTGGTGCAAAATTTCCCTAATTATTTTCCAACTAATATTTATTTTTCTGACAGTTTTCTTGTGGATTTTTTGGGATTTTTGTTGTGATTTAACTCATACTTACTATGCAGATATTTCCAGTATTATAATTTGAGACATTGATAATGTCTCAAATTGACAATGATAACGTTTTTAGTACACTTCTTTTTGTGTTGGACTTCTCAACGAGTTGTAGTATTGTCTAACAGCTGGACACTGGGTTAAATTCACATGGAGTGGATATAACGAAACTGTTTGTATTTAAATAAGCCACAAAATTTTAGTTATTTCTGACAAATCTCAGAGTTAAAATCCCAATTAATCTGATACAAAAATAAAAGAACCGGAATTAATATCACAGAAGTTTTCTGCATTTCAAATTGTATCATGATTCATGGCCCATCCTTTATTATTGGATATAACGAGCACCTCCTGTTGAACCTAAATGTCCCAAAAAAGTGAATACTCATGTCACTTAATAATGCACGTAAGTGAACCATATATGTAGATTTATCTACGTGACGTCACTGCAGTGGGTGCTCTTCTATAGGAAAAGTAAGCGATAGCGAGATCACGAGAGTGATTGCTGCTGTCTGTGCAGAAAGACTATCCCTAAGGATAACTGCAGAAGTGGCAGATATTCTGGTGCAATAGATCCAGGTTAATCTGCCTTTAACCATAAAAAGGCACGCCTTAAATACATACTCCACGATCTGGCCGATAACTTCTTTCGTAAAATCCTGTTCCAATCCGGACAGTCAGTGCCCATAATAACCATTCAAATTGAGGAAGGATGGTTGCAGTATAGATGTGCGGAAGTTTGTTTTCATCCAGCGGGTGGTCAATTGTTGGAATTAGCATCCATCTCTTGTTTTGTAAGTGGGGTCTGAATAAATACAAGGAAGAAGTAAACAAATTACTTGTTAAAAGTTTTTTGGTTGCCAAAATACGTCCCTAATATGCAAATATATTGAAAGGTGTCTTACGCCCATCGCTTTATACGCGTCTGAGTTATGGTCCTCAGCCTCATCAAGTATTTGTAAAAAAATATCTGGAAATTGAATATTGGGTTCTGAGGTGGTTGAACAGGATCCATGGGAACCCGTTCACCATCTCTAGGTCTGTTCTACTTGCAAACATGAATATGACACCATGGAAAATCAAAATTCTGGAAAAGAACCCCATCACTCTTGCCAAACTATTAGGATTGATTCTCCCAACGTGCAAGAAATAATCTTAGCCTAACGCACCCATCCAAGAGAGCGACATAAACAACGGTATAGGTCAACTGTAACCAACCTTGTCCGCCTTAGAGATATGTTCCCAGTAAACATTATAGAACATTTCAACAATCTGCAAATTAATCCCAACAAATTGTTCGATGACAAGAATTACAGGAAGAATATCCTGGAAGACTTGCATCGAAGTACCGACCTCCAGTGAATCTCGACAAACACGAACAAGTCACTCCGTCTACCAGTCCATCACATACCATCGACAGACTCATAAAATTCTCTGAAGTTCAAGACTTTGGCTGTCTTTTAATAGACAGTAAACTGAATTTATATTGTAAACTTGATTAATTCTCGGTATATATGTTCAAATCTAAGTTTTTTCCCTCTTGTAAATATGTATACATATGCTATCCCAACTTCAGGTTGTCAAACATTATCTATTGTCCTTTTAATGTTTGTATGTATGCCTTTTTCACTGAATAATAATAATACATATTGAAGGGTATGTGGGAATTTTTTTTTTTTTTTTTTTTGCTGTTGCTTTAAAACTTTTTTGCATCATTTGCCGATACTAATACTACTATTACTAATGTTAATCAGTGTCTGGCGGTGTTGCAATTATAGTGCAGAGCTAAGGCAACTCTGTTGTCTTAGGTCTGGTATTTAACACAAACCGCTACATCTGTACTCCCATATTTTGATATGGCAGTGTAGATATGTGGTGTACTTAAAAATTTCAGTGCTTAACACAGTGGCGCCCTCGCATAGTTGGTAGAATCGCCAACAAATTCTGTTCCACCCCACACAGGCTGTAACAGACCTGAGTTCGAGTCCCGTCAATGATATGAGAAATTTTTATGGGCCTTTTTTACAACGTGGCTGAGTTAGACGGTCTCAGGCGAGGGTAGGATTGTTTTTTTTTTTTTTTTACCCGAAACGGCTTTTTTTTTCCAGAAAACAGAAAATCGACCGCAGAACACGCGCAATTTTTACAGACAGTATCAGTATATACGGAGCAATATGGCCTTAGTCGCTG
The DNA here is from genome assembly GCF_048544385.1 of Mastigoproctus giganteus. Lineage (NCBI taxonomy): Eukaryota > Metazoa > Arthropoda > Arachnida > Uropygi > Thelyphonidae > Mastigoproctus > Mastigoproctus giganteus. The sequence continues at coordinate 60,097,002 of NC_143580.1, forward strand.
ATGGTCCTAAAACTCTACTACAACAACAGCACAGTGGGTAGATCCTAGCAGACATGAATGACTTGTAGTATAAAGATGTACCTTTATAACTGCGCTAGCAAGTCAAACCTTTATGTTGGCTAGTAATTATATTTGCTCATGGTTTTCCGACTGCAGGACGAAGGAAGTAAAATATCTGAAGTGTGTGATTAGGCCATTAAAGTGTCGTTACGTTAGTCATTGTGAATACCATTGAACAAGCGTTTATATTGGCTATTAAATGAACGCGCTCTTTATTGATGTTTTACAACAGAAAGTGATGAAATTAGTTGTATCGCCAGTTTTTGATAAGAAATGGCCCTAACCACGCCAGTCAACAAGGCGAAAGTTTTATTTTCATAACAGATATAAACACTTTTCTAAATCTGTTTTGGACATTTATTACAAATTTGCTCTCCGTTTTTATATAGAGTGTATAGGTTTCTTAATATGACTGCCGATAATATCAGTACAAGTTAATTAAGACAATTTCATTAAAAAGCATATGAAACTGGTTACATTCTTTTTTTTTTTCCCCCCCACATTTACAACTTAAAACCAATAGATTAGAACTCAATAGACTTACACCGAATACAGTATACGGTACATCAGGGGTCGGCAACCTGCGGCTCTTTGAGCATGTAACTGCAGCTCTTTAACTTTTAACCCACATGAAGCAAAGTTTGGAATGGATCATGGACATGTGGAGTGCAAGACTAAAATGCCTTAAAACTGAAACTGAGTATTTGGAGAGACAAAAAGCTGCGCTTGCAACTCTACATAAATAGATGCCGATGGATGAGTTGAAAAGCAAGACCAAATTGTGTTCGATGCGTGGTGTAGCTTACCGGATACACATAAATTTGAAAATATTTGCGTTTGGACTTCTCTCAGTTTTTGGTTCGACGAATTTCTGCGGGTAAATGTTTTCCAACATGAACTATATCAAAAATAAATCAAGAAACCGTCTAAACCAGTGTTTCCCAACCTTTTTTTTACCATGCCCCACCTAAGTCTTTCTAAAATTCTGATGCCCCCTATGTAACGTTGGGAAACACCGATATACATATTTTTTATATTCAAAAATTGAATTATTCCCTAAATGAAGCCTAATTACAACTTGTTCAGGACACAAAACTTAGGTTTTAGAAGAAATCATTAGGAAATTATTAAGAAAAAAACAGTAAGTAAATTTTCAAAACATATAATGGACAACTAAAATTCAAGTACAAAATAATTTATATGAAAGATTTTTTTATAATATTTTAATTTTTAGTAATTATTATTTAATTGTTTAATAATTTCAACATTCCATGTGAAGTCACTTCTAGATGAGTGCACTAAATTTAGTGAGACCCTTGTGCTTGATGCTTGCTGCAGAGAGATTTTATATTGGGCTCCAATTTAGTCAGCTTCAGTCTCAAGTCTCCCCGTTTTGTGATATCCAGTCGATTTCTTTTCTTTAGGAACAAATCATTTATGGCACTAAATCCACATTCAGCTAAATATGAAGATGGAAACGGTAACAATAGCTCTCTTGCAAAGTTGGTTGAATTTGGGTATTTAATTTCTGTTTCATCACAAAGCCATGCTATCGCTCCTTTTATATTGAATAAAGTTTTAACTGACTCATCATTTTGCATTTCTGAGAGTTCTTCTTGGTACTGCATTGATACATCAGACAAATCCACTAACATTGGTTGCATCATCCAGGTTGGAAAATCAATTTGTTTTAAATCAGAAAACCTTTCTTTTAAATCAGCGGACAGAATTTTCAGATGATCGACAATAACAAGTACAGCGGTATCAGTCACTTCACATTTTTGCAGCCAACGAAACTGTTCAAAATTTTTGTTACAAACATATTTTTGACATAATTCAATAAATGTAATGAAACCAAATATCTTCGCTTTTGCATCGACGAGAGTTTTATTTGTTCCTTGAAGTTGTTTATTTAATATATTTAGTTTTTCAAAGATATCGGCTAAATAACTCACAAATGCTTTACCATCGACCGTTAACAGATGCTTCATTTCAGGTTTGTCACTTAAAAAGTCACTAATAGTATCAAATAGTTCCATGAATCTTTTCAAGCAGTTCCCTTTCGAGAGCCACCTTACTTCAGTGTGAAGTAAAAGTCTCACATGGTCTCTATTTTGTTCTTCACAAAAAAGCTTGAAGAGACGCTCACATTTGGCATTAGCTTTAATAGCATTGACACATTTTATAACTGATTTTAGTACTTCATGAAGAACAGGCGAAATATTTTTAGCTACCAAGTTTTCCCTATGAATAACACAATGCACAAGAAGCATTTCTGGATTCTCATCTTTCATCAATTTTAAGCAGCCATTTTTCTTGCCCATCATATTAGGAGCACCATCTGAAGCGCAAGATGTTATATTTTTCATTGGTATATTATTGTCATCTAAGTAATTTTTTAGCTTATTATATATATCTTTGGAGGTAGTGGTGCTCTCTAATGATTTACAGAATAACATTTCTTCAGCAAAATTACCTTTATCAATATATCTCACATAAGTTATCAGTACGGCTTCACTGTCTCTCAAAGTTGATTCATCCATTTGCACTGAGAATTTTCTTGTTTTCAGCTTTCCAACAAGTTGTATTTCAATATCTTCACTCATTTCATCTATTCTTCTGCTAACAGTATTGTTATTGAGTGGCATAGCTTTCACGTCTTTGTCATCTTTTTCCAGAACTGTTTTAAGAAATGCTGATATTGATGGTTTGATTAAATTCTCTCCTATAGTATGATTTTTCCCAGATTTAGCAATGAGTAAAGAAATTTCATAACTAGCCTCAAGAGTACGATTGACAGTTGCAGTATGAGCAATAAACAGAGACTTTAATGTTGCTCTTTTTTCAAAATTCTTCTTTAAAGTTTGAAAGTAATCTAAATCTGAATTTACATGAGCATTATGTTTCGCCTTCAAATGCGCCTCAAGACGACCTCGCTTCATTGATTCGTTGGTCAAGCATTGTTGGCATAAAAGACAAAAAGGTGACCTTTGATCGTGGATAGCGGGTATGAAACCAAATTTTAAGTATTCCTCTGAATACTGACGAACTTTTTTTTTACTTGCACTACTCATTTTACTGCGCAACTGAAAGAAATAAATATAAGATAAATCAAAAACTAAAAATAAACTATGCATTAAAGTTAATTTAATTTTATTTTAATATATCAAAATTAATTATTAGTACGCTTTTTGAATGAATAAATCACACGAATTACTGAATTCGGGCTATTAAATCTGTGGTCTCTGTGAACAAGCAGATAAGTCTAATTTGTCAAAAATGAGATAAGTGCACTATAATAAAGTATTTATTATTTACTATTATGTGACACGCAGCTATCTTCGTTATTGTAGTTTTAGCGTGAGTAATAAATATTTGTATATTCGAATATATGCGTGTTTATATGAGAGTGTGAAGTTTATTTTTCCTCTCCTGCAAATTCGAGTTTTTGGACTTATTTGCTTATTTACTGAGACCACAGAAATACATATATGACAAATACATACCATTGTATATCACGGTTCTTCATTAATAATAATTCTGTGCGTGGACAAAGTAATTTTTATTTTAATCTGAGATCGTCAAACCTATCCAAATGTACAGTCACGATGCCCAAACGAGCGTTTGTATGAAAGGAATTACCTATTTCATATAACATGCTGAGTTTGCGGTAGGCTACAGTAGACAACCACTTTGCTTGCACATTGCATATGCCATAAGCAATCGTCCAATACAGTATGTACTATTCCTTCACTAGGCATAGTAAGCAATACTCTCCGAGCAAACTGTAGTTGATATTACTCCAAACTTTCAAGTGCAGCTCTATAGAAAGTACAACATTTAACGAATGCTTATTTAAAATTGAGATACCAACAATTCTTCTTTTGTACAAGTTAAATCATAGTAGGCGGTTGTTTTAAACTCTAGACGAGCAATTTTTGAATTGCCCCCCTGAACAATCAAATTGCCCCCATGTGGGGCGTGGGACCCACGTTGGGAAACACTGGTCTAAACAATGCGAGTCTTTCAGCATGTTTAAAGATAAAAATGACTGCATACTTCCCTGATGTTGAGAGACTCGCTCCAGAAGTTCAGCATCAAAAGGCACATTAATTAGAAATATTATTAATAAATAATATTTCAATATATATATTTTTTAAAAAAAACACCTTCCACTCTATTCCACTTCTTAAAAAACTCCCCCCCCCCCAAGCTTGAGCTGAAGTGCGGCTATTCGGATTCTCTTCTTTTTTTTTTTTTTTAAATTAGATCAAAAATGGCTCTTCACTCAAAAAGGTTGCCGACCCCTGCGATATATTATATATTATTGGACAGAAATTATATCTTATGTTTAAAAATGTGCGGATGATTTCCTTGGGTACGCTCGCTTTGTTTGGAATGTCGCAGTACAACATCCAGCAATAGTCTGCCAACATACATTCGCTCCAGAAACTTTGTAGCGATTTTGCATTGATTTAATGTCTTAATGGAGTCGTTTTTCCTGCTCGTCACTCACCATATCAAGGTTTTCGGGAAAGAAGGCTAAATATGAATGCAAGAAATGAAATTTCAGCAGCATATGAATCCCATTTCTTTATATGCTTCGAGCAGTTTTTGAACTCTGTTTGCATGCGGAAGACCTGTGGTTATCCAAATTTTCCGCAAAGCCATTTGAAAGCTTGTCATGCTTTTAGTTCTTATACTTTTAAAAGTTTTCATTCTGCAGAATCTCTCTCTGATTTGAGGCCCCACAGATATTTTATCTTTCACCTTAGCGACACTAATCTTTGGAAATTTCTTACTTAAGTAATGAAATCCTCTCGCGTTCATCTTATCCGTGGCTTTCACAAAACTCGTCATTAGGCCAAGCTTAATGCGAAGCGACAGAAGGAAAATCTTCATTGGATACACTAAAGGAACATATTACACGCTACTCATTCCTGTTGTTGGGTTTTAACAGCATCGGCAACAAAGCAATGCGTGTGTTCTGAGGTCGATTTTCTGTGTTTTTGGATGAAACACTCGAGTTTCCGGGAGAAAACACCATGCTGCCCTCGCCTGAGACCAACTAATTCAGCCACGTTGTGAAAAAAAAAAAAAAAAAAAACATAAAAATTCCTCCCATCATCGACGGAATTTGAACTGAGATCTTTTCCATGCGGTTTAGAGAGGACAGGGATCTTACCAGCTGTGCTATCCACGAAGTCACTTATTCCTCTCTCATATGTAATGTCTTCATGTTATTGTATGTCTCTTTTTTGGAAGAATAGAGTAGGCAGTAAGGATGGATGGCTTTAAGGTTTCCTTATGCAAGAGAACAGCTTTGAAACTTCGCTGTAAGGAGTCGATGAAGAGGTGCCATTCAGATGTAATGTGTACTTTTGATAATTTCTAAAAATTCTATGAGGCGACGGTATACTGTGCCTGAAAATTGCGTGTGTTTCGTGATTGATTTGCCTGTTTGTCGAACGAAAACCCTGAGTTTCCGGGGGGGGAAATGAAACTGTTGCCTGAGACCCACTAACTCAGCCACATTGTGATAAAAGCTCATAAAAATTCCTCGCATCATTGATGGGATTCGTTTGATGGGAAGCGTTTTCCATCTGATGTGAACATTGCATCCACTATGCTACCCGCGTGAACCATGGCTGTAGCAGATCATACTGTTTACTGCAGAAGATGTCGCCAAAACTTGGTTTCTTTTTGGACAGCAAAACACTTTAACGTTTTGAAAAGGACATTCGATGCTACGATCATCCGCCTGACAATGTGATGGCATTGTCAGACACATTGTACAACACATGGGAAGCACAATGTATCTAAGGTACCCTGCAAGACTGTGTGGAAGCGGTTGTGTTATGCCGAGACGTGTACGGGTTGTATTACGGAAAGAAGGTGGTACAGTATTAGGTAGGTGTTGCTAATGCGAAGCCAACTCAGTGTATGTGGCATACGTTAAAGTGTTATAGGTATACCTGTATCTCCCATCACTGTTAATGGGATTGTTGCCCATTGCAAAAAAACTGTTTTATTGCCAACTCTCGCGAGCGAACCACTTTCATGAGTTACGCCGACTACAGGTTGAGAAACGCTGACCTGGAGGATAGCCAAAGTATAACTGGTAAATTTTCCGTACATTCGTGGTGATTATGCGCTGTTGCGATTCAGTTAGGAAGGAGCCGCCCACATAACAAAAGTTGTTGAGGTGATTTTCACACTTTTGAGGCATAACGATGAATGTATTTCATCGGATCTTACCCGAAACAGTTTATAATGAAGTAATCAAATAAAAAGGATATAGATATATTCAAACAGCTACATAAATATGAATTTTTGAAGAATAATAAATAAATAAATATATTCATGTAGGTTGTCTGAATAGATATGTGAGTGGTAATCACTCTACTCATGTTAGTGTAATCGGTGTCATTACAAAGTTTAGCCGTGCTAAAGGAAAATCGAAAACAGATTTGGAATCCGAGTCCAGAAATCTGTCTAGTCCAAATATTTTCTTCAGAGGCAAAAAATACTTGCTGACCTTTGTAATGCGAATATCTTGTTCAATTCATTGAACATGATCTCATGATTAGACTATTTCTATCTGCCGTGCTGTGTGTATTATGTCTGTTAATTGCGTGTGTTCTATGGTCGATTTGCCTGTTTTGCTGGACGAAAAACCTCAGTTTCTGGGGAGGGGTAAACCTTGCTATCTACGCCTGAGACGGACTAACTCAGCCACACCGTGACATTATTAGACTGGAGTAAAAAAAAGTGCAAAGAAAGTAAAATTACAGCAAAACTGATAAACCTTTCCCTGGTTCTACAGTGAAATTGGAGCGCTTCGCCAAAGATAATGCTACTTTATAAAATCAGATTTTTCTTATTATTTTCTGAAAAGGATGAAGATCTTCATCAAATTGTGAATTACCACAGTTAAATTACTGTACCTCCATCGTGCTGCCTTGCTACTTGCATAATGACTACTACCATTTTTCCGCACCGCGTGGAAAAATTCTTCAGTTTCCTGCAGACGGTGAAACAGTTTGAGGGATTTTTCCCCACCGATGCCAAGTTATTTGTTCTCTAGTAAAACATCCTGAAACTCAGGATTTTCATCTTACAAAACAAAAATATCAACCCTAGAATGCACGCAGTTTATACACATGATAAACTAGTTCTACATGCCTTTAGCTGCCTTTGCTCATTGTATTTTAAACAGGCCATATCTGTTATATCAGCTATGATATGTAACAGCTAACTGAGACTAATTCTTCATATCCCAGCTACAGTCAAATTATTATATTATGGTTGCCCGTAATTAAATACATTAACCCGTATTTGTGTCTGTAAATTGCGTATGTTCTATGGTTGATTTGCCTGTTTTGCTGGACGAAAAAACCCCAGTTACTGGGGAGAAAAACCTTGCTATCTACGCCTGAGACCAACTAACTCAGCCACGGAGTGAAAAAAGCCCATTAAAGTTCCTCGCGTCATCGACGGGATTCGAACCCAGGCCTTTTCCACCCGGTGTGGGGAGGACGGTGACGATACCGCTGTGCTACCGCGCAGACTCCCAGCTACAGTCAGTCTGATCACGTACATCAGCCTTCATCATGTTTTGGAACACTTCAGCGAAGTATAGGTCAATTCCAGAAATAAAAGGCATATGCGCTCAATGACAGATAGATGAAACAGAATAGGAGTAGATCCCTTCGCAAAAGGTGTGATAATAATAGAGGTGTGTCAGATAACGGGCATGTTTAATTACCAGTTAGCAGAAGGACAGCCAGAATCAACTGTTGTAAACATCCCAGTGGAAGACAGAAGGTACGCCACTATTCATCCCCAGCCAGGTAGGTCACCATTAATGATTCTCTGAGCATATCGGCAGTTAAAACGGATAGTGAGAGGAAATCACAAAGGAACCTTTGATGAAGTGATTCCAGAGACTGTTGAGAGAACTGGAATAAAACCAACAACTATCAGAAAAACATTCCATAGAATGGTTTACAATGATCGCACACGCAGGTAAGCTGAAGTTCTATTCTGGTGTAGAGAACCGAAGCATTCAACGTTATAGCGTAGACAGAACGTGATGTGAAGTGATGACTGTCACTGCACAGTCTAGGCATTTGATAGGCACACCTGAGTATGGCGGACTACATTGCATTGACAATGACATTTAGTGCTGATAATGTATTAGTATTTTACCTTGTTTATAGTAGTAGTAGTAGTGGCATTTTGAATTGAAAAAGTTAATTGATAGCTCTACTTACAAATATGCACTGGCAGTTTTTATTGATTTTGAAAGCGGCTTCGACAATGTTTGGTGGGAGAGTGTCTTACGGCGCCTTAGAATCGCTCGCTGTTCTAGACATCTCTTCCTTTTGTTCAAAAGTTACTTTGCTGAACGTACTGTCTACATCCAAACCAAACATCAGTCGATATCCAAAGCTGTTTCTCGAGGGGTGTCCCCAGGGTTCCATTCTTGGCCCTCTTGTGTGGAACCTCGTCCTTGATGATTGGCTGTCTTCTGCCTCCAACACGGCCGATGTGCAAATGATTGGCCTTTGCCGACGATCTCTCCATCTTAGTACATGGTAACTCCAGGTCCCAATTGGAACAACGGGCTAAATCTGTACTCGATAACTTGCTGGATTGGACTCTGAAAAATAAATTAAGAGTGTCACCATCTAAAACCAAGATGATCATATTTCACGGAAAACTAGACCATAATAGACCTCCTGTGTTCAAGTTTAATGGAGTATCTCTGCCACTTGTTACCACTCATAAGCATCTTGGTATTATTTTTGATGAAAAATTGTCATTCTTACCACACATCCAGAATCTTTCCAAAAAAGTGAAAACTTTTACGATCATGTTATTCAAAATCTCTCGGCAGGACTGGGGGTTAAAAAAGGGAACCCTCAGAATTCTATACTACAAAGTGTTTATTCCAATCATTACATATGCAGCCAGCATATGGTTTCACAGAACCAAACTTATTACAGTTCAAACCAAACTAGACAGTGTCCAATGGACCTTTTTGCTAGCTGTCCTGAGAACTTGTAGAACAGTTTCAACCGCATCTTTGCAAGCCATCTCAGGCTTGTTACCTTTGGATGTGTATCTTACGTACAAAGGCTTTGTTTACTATATTCGTAAAGGATATCCTCTAACTTTTTCCGATTTGGCCTATGATCCCACTGCCGATCCAAAGAATGAAAAAGCGAAATGTTGGACTGAGCTTCATAAAAGATGGCAAGTGAGATGGAATTCATCAACCAAAGGAGCAGTGACCAGATGTTTTATACCTGATGTTAAATTCACTACCTCAAAAAGTAATCAGTTGTGGTTCTACCGAAGCCTTGTTACATCATACATTCTAACTGGTCATGGTTCTTTGAACGATCGTCTTCTTCAATTCAATTTATCTACGACAGATACCTGTTTCTGCGGCGCCTCTGAAGACTGGAGTCATGTCTTATTCTTCTGCCCAGTTTATCAAGATTTAAGACAAACATTATCTAGTACAGTGCATACTTTCTCGCCTGGAAATGAAAGATATCTTATTGCAAATCAAAATGCATTCTCAGCTCTACAGGAATTTGTCACACAGGTTTTCAACAGACGACGTGGATTGCTGAGCTGACTTCTATACCCTCAACAAAGCTACTTTTTTTAAGCTACTTTTTTAATAATAATTATTTTAACATTTTATCTAATTAATTTATTATTATTATTATTATTTTTATTTATTTATTTACTATTTATTTATTTTTTTCTTTATTTTTTTATTTTTAGTAACGTAATAAAATTTTGTCCATAAATTTTTTTTTTTTTTTTGATAGCCCCTTAGGAGGCAGGATACACTAGTCTCCAGTTTATTAGAGACGGGATTTTAAACTGCTTGTACCCAGATTTGGGCTTCCTGGGTACGGGAACTGCTGGCATCCATTGCTATTACACTTTCTGCAGTGAATGCGGGATTCTTTGTGGTATTCACCTCCGTACGTGATTAAAGGAGTCTGCTGCACCCATAACACTTGCGCTTATTCCTATGGGTGCTTCATATATTACATTTAGTTAGTACGTGTGTAGTTGGGCCCGCCTCCTTGTGGCGTGGACGGGTACTGGGACGCAACCTTCCTGGTGATCGCTGCTTCCTTGTAGCAAAGCGGCCAGAAACAGCTAAACAACACCCAACAACACATTACGCAAACATAACACTACACTCATTTCTGGCCATTGTATAGTCTTGTATATCATTACAGAGAACCATGGTGAAGATAAACTAACGTTTAGGGGCCGCCTTGCGTAAGACACAACATAAAACACAAGTTATCGCAGTAGTAGTGGCATGTGATGCATGTGAAGTAGTGGCATGTGATGCAAGAAAGCAAGTGTATGAGCTTATGCAGCATCAGCCAAAAAAAATAATAATAAAAATAAATAATAATAAAATAAAATAAAAAAATGTACACAACAGTTCCCTCTAAATGTTTGTCCAGTTCCTCCTTAAATTTATTTAACCTATCAACTTCCACAACGACAAATGGAAGTCTGTTCGCAATTAACCACCCGCTGGCTAAAGGCAAATTTTCGCACATTTATTCTACATCTGTCTTTCCTCAATTTGAATTTATGCCCCCTTAGGTTCGCAATCTGAACAAGTGGAAGAATTCCATCAGAATTCAGCGTGCTCAACCCATTCAAGGCCTTATACACCTCAATCAGATCACCTCCCAGGTGCCTAGTCTCCAGCGCTGCAATTTGCAGAACTTAAGCCTCTCTTCGTAAGAGGATCCTTTCATTCCTCTCACCAATCTTGTTGCTCTTCTTTGATGTTGCTGTTTGGTTTTAGGACCATTAGCAACTAAGACCATATTGCTCCGGGGATATGCGGTGGTCATTCCCTGACCTTTCCGCATCCTCCGGTGGTCAGGGGCTCGAACCCCGGTCTAATCAAGAAGCGTGTGCTACGTACTTCTGCTCCTGCCCACCTGGCTACGGAGGCGCCTTGCCCTTCTTTGTACACGCTCAAGCAAATCTACGTCCTTCCTAAAATGAGGTCTCCAGACCTGGACTCAGTACTCATGGCGTGGCCTGACTATTGCCTTATACAGAGGGACGATAACCTCCTTTCCCTGCTAGCAAAATTCCTATATATCATTGACAAAACCCCATGATCTGCCGTGGCAGCCTGACTGCATTGCTCAGAAAACTTCATATCTGACTGCACAATTACTCCCAGGTCTTTTTCATTTTCTACCACGTTAAGTGTAGTACCACACAGTTGGTATGTTTCTCTGGGGTTACTTCTACCCATATGCAGTACTTTGCATTTGTCAAAGTTAAACTTCAGTTGCCACTTCTTAGCCCATCTGCCCAAATTATCTAGATCCTGTTGCAGTAGCGCACTGCCATTACCGTCATTAACACCTCTGCCAACCTTTGTATCATCTACAAACTTCGACATTAAGCCTGATATATCTTCATCAATATCATTGATAAATGTACAAAACAACAGTGGACCCAACACCGAACCCTGTGGGACTTCACTAATAACATTTGTCCACGAAGAGAAGCACCCATCAATTACCACCCTCTGTCTTCTCCCACTCAACCATCCTTTTATCCATTGTAGCAACTTACCCTTAATACCATTCTGCTCCAATTTGTACTCTAGTAAACAGTGTCAAAAGCTTTCCTGAAATTCAAATATATGATATCAAAATTATTTTTTTGCATTGAGTTCTTTTGTAACCACATGATAATATATCCAATCAAATTTGTCAGACAAGACTTTCCCTTAACAAACACATGCTGTGTCTGAATTATTGCTGCAGTCTTGTCTAGATGATTCTGCAATGCATCTTTAACCAGTGGCTCCATTATTTTACCCGGAACAGAAGTTAAACTAACTGGTCGGTAGGGTTGCCATAAGTGCCAGATTTTCTAACTGTCCCGTTTATCATTGACAGTTGCTCAGAATTACAACTGAAGTCTTGGGTTCTCTCATATAACATTAATTAAATCACTTACTAGTAATCGCATTTTTTAAAAAAATATTTTTAATTTTACTGTTTTAAATGAAAGAGAATACTTTTTCTTGAAAAATTAAGACATCAAGCAGATATTCCTACTAGAAAAGAACAATTTTATTTTTGCAGTTTTTCTTTTAGCGTAATGGTTCACAGGTGCAAATGCATTTATTTTTGAACCGGCAACAAATTTGTTCCGAGTGAGATTCTGAAAACTGTGTTGGTGTTCAGTGGCGTGTAAAGGGGATTTCGCTGTCTGGACACCCTGCTGCGAAAGAAGCAAAAAAAAAAAAAATAAATAAAAAAATAAATAAATAAATAAATAAAATTTGAATTATAATTGAAAAAGTTAAAGCATTTCTCTGTGGACAGGTTAAAATCTGCCTTTGTTTCTTTTATTAAAAATTAGGAAATTGATTACATTATACTTTCAAAAATTTTCTAGAACATATTAGTGGTATAATTAATTAGTATATAAGTAATACTTGTTAAGGTTTTAAAGCCACAATAAAATCATTAAGTTCAAAATACATGTACAAGCGTTGAAAAAAATTAAGTTTCGAAAGTTATTTATTTTTATAAATAAATCGTATTTCTTAATCCTAAAACTTAATTATGTGTTTTTAAACAGGTTGTAGAGCAGTGAGGAAGTCATTACACCACTCTCAGTTTTCACACTATTACACAAATAATAGACATTGCAACGATTCCCCGTGTTTGCTCAATGTTCTCCAAGATGTCTCTACGTTGTGTGCATAGTAATAGTCGGTGCCGCCTAAAATCCCGACAGCCGAAAATCCCGACAACCAAAATCCCGATATACCGATTGTATTTAAAAAAACAAAGTTAGAGTCTATATCTCAGAAACTGCTTTTACAATAAAAAATGTTTTTCATGTAATCAAAACGGCCGCAAATATATATATATATATATATATATATATACACACTAACAGTATATAATCAGTTCACAAAAACCACATTACTGACAATAATCACAGTTTAATGACATCGAAATCACAAATTAAAATTTGCAAAATATCATACAAATTATAATCAAACGTTTCAGTATTATAATAATCTTAATATACTTCAATAATCTTAATATACTTCAATAATCTTAATAATAATACTTAAATAATCTTAAATATTATAATAATAAGAAGAAGATGGGATTTTTTTTTCCGGAGATATTTTTTCCTTTCAAATATCCTGCCGGTGCCCATGGTCATGCCTAATGTTCTTGTCAAAAGAAATTCGTGAAAGTACAGTTAATAACAAATAAATAAATAAATAAATACCTGTATAATTACAGTTTTAGTTATGCTAATAATATTTATGACAAATGTTACGCAGCTGCCAAAATACATTACTCTAAATTTTCATATTCTGAAAGTATTCTTATTTCAAGTTTTTTATCTTTAGCATTTCAATGCTGTACCTATAATTATTTCTCAAACGCCCTATACAAATACCAAAATTCGACTTAAAAAATTACCATTTAAATGAAATATAATAAAGTAAAATTAATTAAATCGTTTTTATTTGCTGATCGTATTTTAAAACTGTTTGTTTTTGTAACAGAAAACATGATCTTCAAATTTAAAGAGGTATTTGTCGTTAAAATTTTATTTTTTATGTCTTTCTATACAAAATTAATCTAAGGTAAATGTTTACTTACTGAAAACTAATAAATATATAGAATTATAGTAATATATTTTTACAATATAGTAGATACTGTCGAGATTCTGGGCTGTGGGGATTTTGGGCAAGAACCAGTAATAGTGAACCAGTTATTATGTTCAACTGCCACCTGGTTTTATTCGAATTTCGGATTTTGTACGTTTGTTATTCGTCCCCTAGTTATTATGGCCACGTAGAGGTGAGTTATGTGACTAAACTGAGTTAAATAAATAAAAAAAAAGTAACTCACACATAGGTATGCATGGTAAAATCATAGATACGTACTTAAATTTCACATTATTTCCTTAGCTATTTTGCTGTGTGTCCCGTTTCAAAATTTGGAAATATTGTAACCCTGCTTATTAATATCATATAGGGTAAAATTCACCAGACAGTACATAACTTTAAGTACACTTTAAATTAAATTAAATATAAAATCCCAAACTTAATTTTCATTTGATTTTGTTATTAAATGGAGATTTTTACAAAGGATTTCTCAAAGGAGTTGATTACTAAGATGTAGTAAGACATTAAATTTAATTTTTAGGGTTTCATGGAAGTATTATTTAAAAGAAAGGGATCTTGCAGTAACAAAAATTTTGAGAACCATTGCTGACAATACAGGGTAATTCAAAATTCGCGCAATTCAGCATTTTGAATTACTGAATTTGGGGTTGTGCAAATTTTGAATCACCATATCGTAGTAATAGTAACAGTAAGACAAATATATATAACCAATCAATTTCGATCTCAAGAAAATGTGGTTTGGTATATATTGCGAGGGTTGTAACACTACATTTGTGGCTAGTCGGCTGTAAAGTGGTCTCCCCCTTCCTCCTTAGTGTTCATGCGTCTGTTCCCTTTCTACACGCATTCGTCTTTTACATGGAATTGTTCATGTTTTTGGTTTTATCAGCAGTGTAACTGCATCACTGAATTTTTCATGAAAAACACTTCGGAAAATTAGAATTGGAGTAAGCTTGAGATACGATATTTTAACTTGCCATTTGAAAATGTGAAAAAGCGCAGTACCTTTAGTGTTTCGAATCTCGTAAAAGTAAAATGAAGATTGCTTTTGCTTTTAAGATTCTGATAAATAAATCGTATCTTGTTGCTGAGAATGGGAAGGCTAGACAATAGTAAGCACGGAAGAAGAGTCATGGGACAAGCAAGAAGGCACTTTGATAAAAATATCGTCCCCCCAGCATACCAAGCTATCGGGGGGGGGACGGACTGCTTCTTTAAGGGGGTGATGGATATTGCGTTGATGATATATGATTGGCAGTAATTTAAAATTAAATTCGAGTTTACTTTGAATATATCTTGAATTTTTAACAAGCTTTTATATAATATACACAACGCGAATAGTTACCATACAACTCATTATCGTAAAACACACAAATTTATTCAGCTTCTAGGGGTGAGAGGGGCAATGTCCTAATCGCTCCCTTCTAGATACGCCGTTGTCTACTATTTCCTTAATCTTCTAAATAATAAATTTTCGGCAAATGGTTTTTCTTCTTGCCTAGATATTTTCAAAGGAAAAATTTCAAGTCACATATATCAGGCTTAACGTCTAAGTTTTGCAGATGATACAAAGGTTGGCAGGGTGGTTAATTACAGTATTCAGTGTGAGCTACTGCAACAGGACCTAGGAAACTTAGATCAGTGGGCTGAGGAATGGCAGTTGAGGTTTAACATTGACAAATGCAAGATACTGCATGTGGGTAGCGGTAATCCCAGATTAACATACCACCTGTGTGTACATTCAGGATAGTGGAAAATGAAAAAGACCTGAAGATAATTGTGCAATCAGACATGAAATTCTCTGAGCAGTCCAGACATGCTGCCATGTCATAGGGTTTTGTCAATGATATACAGAAACTTTGCTAGCAGGGATAAGGAGGTGATTATCCATTTGTATAAGGCCATGGCTAGGCCGCATCTTGCGTACTGCTGTATACAGGTTTGGAGACCTCACTTTAGAAAGGATGTAGATCTTCTGTAATGGGCGCAGAGAAGGGCAACGAGATTGATGAAGGGAACAAAAGGTTTCTCTTACCCTTTTGGGCTGCAGTTCTGCAAATTGCAGCGTCTCTAGACTAGGCACCGACTGGGAGATCTGATTGAAGTGTTTAAAGCCTTGAATGGATTGAGTAAGCTGAATGTTAATGCTATTCTTCTATTTGCTGAGACTACAAAAATGAGGAGGCATAAATTCAAGTTGAGGAAAGATGTTTGCAGGATATATGTGCGGAAGTTTGCCTTCCGCCAGCGAGTGGTTGATTGTTGGAACTGGCTTCCCTCTGTTGTGGAAGTGGATAGCTTTGAATAAATTGAAGGGAGAAAAAACTAGACAGATTCTTGGAAAAATACGGATGGGTGAACTGTGTTCTTTTTTTTTTTTTTTTTTTTGCTGATGCTATAAAAGCCTGCTTTCCTGCATCATTTGCCATTACTAGTACTACACATCGGTTTTAAAATCCATGTTAAAGTTCTGGAGAGGGAACTAATTTGGGAAAGCTTATCGGCTATTCGAATGGTTTCCTTCGAAATGTTTCCTTGACATGGTATACACTGATTCGGTGATTCCAATACTTCTGCAACTTCTGGAAGCATTTCTAATAGGTTACTGTTTACAATTACTAATAGTTTGTGTCCTGATTAATTTTCTTTGACCTTTCAAGGGAGCTTTAAGTTTTGGAAACAAAACAAAAAAAAAAAAAGTATGACTGATGGGATAACACAGTGATGTAATGAACCCCAAGAAATTATTGAATGGAAAGCACCAAGTATGCTGATGCGTTTTCGTGATGCAAGAGCCGATCCCGAAGTCCTCTTTTCGGACGTTTTCTTCGAACAGTATTGCGCAATCGCCGTAATAAAACTTTTCCTAGTATTCGTGGTTCACTGTTTGATGATGCGGGACAAATTCATAATGAACAATATCCTGTGAGTCGAACGTAATCTTCATTTTTGATGGAGATTTTATTGCGTTTTTATGACCTTTGAGAAAATGGAGTCTTTCATTGAGTGGAATGGACCTTTGTTTCCTTATCACAACCATACAACCGATTCGTCGCCATTAGTGTTGGAGGAAACAAAGTGTGGGTCAGCAGCAACTCGTTGACGAAAACATGAGAAAACTCGCCAGTATCTGTAATCATCAGTGAGGATGCGGGACACAGACTTGGATGAAATGCGTCATATTCCAAAATCTTGTGTGAAAATTGATTGATATTTTCATAAGAAATTCCAGTTTAGCTAGTAACTTCACGAATAGTTACATCGGTAATTATGGATGAGATCACGAACCCGAGCGTTTGCATCATTGGTTTTTGAAGTTTAAGAGAGAGGATCATCTGTGACGGACAAGCGACCCTCTTTAAATTTTGCAAATCGCTAAAAAGTATTCGAACTATGCATAACATCTCCGAAAGCTGTTTTCAACATCTCTTGGCTTTCTGTTGTACTCTCCCTAATTTTAAACTAAATGTAATGCGAATTTGGTGCTCAGTAAATCACTCATTTTAAGATGTGACAAAACACACAAAACACTTCTCATATTTAATATGAGGTAATTCAGCCTGATTGAAGGTAAACTGGTTTCATGCGTTACTTTGTTAGATGAGTCAACGAACATATCGCGGCAAGTTGTACGACGCTGCGATTGCAAGTTACATAGTTGGTCCTAGAACTTTTTGATCACACCTCGAAGATGTAAGATTTTAGGAGCTAAGGAATTCTTGCGGTAAGGAATTTATAAATGCAGAGCCTGTATATATATATATAATTGGAAAACTTCAGTAATTATTCCGCTGTTTTAGTGTTTTACAGGTTTTTACCTGCAAAACACTGCAACCCAGTTTGCTAAACGATAAAATTTTATTTACTCATTCGGGTACTCATTCTTATATTTTCATGTCACCCATTCAGTGTTTTTATTGTGTGCGTGTGAGATACAGCTCTGCAAAGAAAATGCCCCTCCCCAAGTGGGGCGAATACAATTCTCAATGGTTTGCTTCAGTCTTATTTGGTACAGACCTGTTTGGATATTTATTATTGAATATCTTTTGGCATTGCAAAATTCACTTGGATACAAAGTGATGTTCCAAAATGACCATACATTCCATTTTGGGCAAACCTATGTTACGCACTGCACTAACAAATGCCGTAGTTTTTCAAATACCTGTTCGCCACGACGAAACTGACCTCTACCTCCTATCTAAAAATATCTCGCTCCATATTTGATAATGTCCTGTGCTCTGTTGCCGTTGTTACCTCAATACACACCATTAACCAATGGGTTTAGATTGCGTGGTAAACGGATAACCCTGCTTATGTTTATTAAGGATATGCTTAATTTAAAAATCTACTGTTTGGAAACAGTTCACATGCAAGCACTTATGAATCTTGTTGGAACCTAGCAAAAACTTAACATCGTAATTAATTTACACATGTACTGAATCTTCATTGCCTTAGGTTTTGAGGCATTGGTATATTTTGTCTGTAATTGTGCCCCTCTAGAGTAGTATCTTTGGTAGAATCACCGTCCTCCCCACACCGGTGGAAGAAATCCAAGTTCAAATCCGGTCGATGACGTGAGGAATTTTTATGGGCCTTTTTCACAGCGTGGCTGAGTTAGTTGGTCTCAGGCGAGGGTATTGGTTTTTTCTCCCGGAAACTCGGGTTTTTCGTGCAGCAGATAGGCAAATCGACTATAGAACATATGCAATTTACAGACATAATATATACCGCGTAATATGGTCTAAGTCGCTGATGCGCCTAAAATCCAAGGAAACTACTATAATTGTATGTATTCTTCGGTCAGTTTATTGTTTACTGGGTGAAAGTGCGAGTTTCTAGGAGAAAAACCATATAGCTCTTGTCTGAGACTTCGTCACTGTCAGGATTCGAACTCAGACCTTTTCCGACCGATGTGAAGACGGTGATTATACCCACTTTGCTATTTGCGAGGGTCTTTCTTCTACAAGGCCCATTAGTGAAACTTCCATGCAGCCAGATCCGCCACTGCGGAGAACGCGCTGGTTGCTATTGTACGATTGCAAAAGGGTACAGAGCCATTCGAAAATCTCACGAGCGGGATAGAATTCGTAGTTATGTTCTTTATACTTGTATGTCTTCCTTCTCGATTCTGGAGGTTGATTCTGTCTTTATTAAACAGTGAAGGATCACCATTGTGCATGTCTATGACTTTGTTGCATCGACTGATTCCTAGTAGATAATATACACTATATTCATGTACTATTGTACTATGAAATTTGAATATTCAGTGCCTAAACATTTGTATTCATTCTCTGCGTTTAGTGTTTTTATGAGGTGCCTTTCTGAACGCCTCATTCCCCCCATATGTGCTATCTCAAGCATATGCTTAGCGTTCCAGCATGCTATCTTGCTGATCCTTTGCGAATCTCAGAGTGGTACGATTGCTGCCCTGTTACACCGTGTAGGTTCGAATTTCATCAAAACGGGGAATATTTATGAGCTTTTTTCCTCACACAGTGTGCCGAGTTAGTCGGTGCGATAAAAAGTTACCTGAGTGCGTGGAGCGTGGTCTTCCACTCGCTCTCGGAGATCCGAATATTTCGATATAATATATGCTGTTTACAGGTACAATAGGCTGACACCTCATAGCTTAGCTGCTCTTGTGCAAAAACAAACAATCGAAATGACGAACTAGTTAGATTTTTTACAAAAGCTAATGGGACAGTATTCTTTATGTCTAAGGGAGTTGCAACTGGCAAACAGTGTATATGACCCTTCATTTTAACGTACAGTATGGGATACTGACAAATTGCTGTTCATATTTTGTTTGTTTATTTACTGTCAACGTGGATGAATAGCCAGGCAATTTATTAAATAAAAATTGTTTCGATTTGAAGCCAATCTTATTTGGTCAGAGTATTATTAAATATAAATTTTACTGTTTAAAGTTGAAGTTAAGCAGTGAATATAGTTCCAAATTCTCTTCGCTAACGATTTTTTATATTTAGCTTTTGCAAGTTTTACACCACCATCAATGGTTTTATTACATATCTGCTTATAGCTTTTGTATGATGTAACCCAGTTGTCAGGAGCGAGAGCGCGAAATACGCGTTCCTTGAGCGAACGGGGTTCAAGCCCGTGATAACTAAATACGATAAATATTTGTATTGACGATTTATTGTAAACTCTACTGACTCAGTTGTCGTGCCGGAGTATAAACAGAATATTTATTTAAGTAATGTCACGCTTTGGTCTGTAACTGCCCCGTTCTTTATTTGTTTTGCTCACTTAAGTCTTTCAGCTCTCTTGTTATCCATTTTAGTCATCTTTTTTTTGCTGTTCTTCTCAATTGGAACGAATGTTCCATTTGAAAAGTAATGCTAAAGAAAGATGACTAAAAGAGACAATCCAAATCAGATAATATCGTTTTAAAATTTAGTTATGCATAAAATGTGGCTATTTATCTGCCACATTTCTTGCATAACTAAAAATTCAAAATAGTGATCTTTGCCACATAATTATAATGTTAATACAGTACTTCATAAATATTTATACCTTGTATTCATTGTTATTTTAATAATTGCCATGCTGTATATAACGTCCTCATTACTGAAATGCTAGGATGTGAACGGCAAGCCAATAAGATAAGTGTGGGTGTTTGTTTTCTAGTTCTTATGCGTTGCTACAGAAATGTGCCTTTACCACGCTAGGCTAATCGGTAGCCACTATCAAAACAGTTACGTGAGGTACAACTTAAGTTAATGGTAGTAGACATCAGTGGCTAACTACGGATTTTGTATTCCGTTCCCGACAATTTCGGGGAGGAGGGGGGACAGAATAAAATCCCAAAAATTTCTAGTGTATGGTTGCTTAAGAAAAAAGTGGCAATGAGCCAAGAGATAATATACAGTGGTTGCTATGATAGCCCACCAAATAGCTTTAAAGATATGATGCGTAGGAGTTCGTTTCGGTAACAGTTAGATTTTCTTTACTCTACAACAGCTTCGTGAATAACTGTGATTAAGTACAATGCATATGATGATAGCTGAAAATTTACTACTTCAGGCTTATAAATCAACGTTTGTATAGGAAAAATAATATAATTATTTTTCCTATACAAATTATGTACCTGTAATGGCATAGATCTCTCTCTCGTCCAGAGAACTTTCCGCATCATTGCCTTGGTATTGCACTACGTCAAATAAAACGTAGAATATGAAGAGGATATATGTCCACTGTCATTCATAGGACGGGAAGATACTTTTAGACAGTTAATTTACTCCATATTTGATTATTTTTTTCGCGTTAAAGGAAGCTCAGATCCCACCCTCCTCAAATAGTAAATCGACAACAGTCTAATACACACAATATACCAACATCGCATGGCCTAAATTGCCTCGGTACAAATTCTAAGCAACTCAACCCTTCCGTTGTATGAAAACTCTTCATTTGTTGTTCTCCATATTAATTCTAACCATATAAAAGATTATATACAATAAATTTACATGACATCCTTTTATATTGGCAAGGTAGTGAAACTGAAGTTTGCTTTTATAAGATTACACAAGTGTATTTTTATGCGGCAGCTTTATTAGCTTATTATATAAAATAATTTAACTGTTGTTTCTTTTAATTCGCTTCGGCGAATGCAGTTCATTTACCCCGTGAAGATATCTGATTACTTCACGCTATATTGTTATCCTTGATTCCACCCGAAATCAGATAAGTCTTTTCTGTTCCAAACATAGAAGAATAATCACCTCTTCGCAGAAAAATATGTACCTCAATAAACTGATGAACCTTGTTTACACATCATGGATATTTCCGTCAAATATCAAAGAAATATGCATCGACCTTTCAGTTAACGAAATAGTAATGTCGCCGATTATAGTTAAAACAAGCAAAAATTTGCTGAAGTTGTCCAGTTTTGAAGCCAAATTTTGTTATCTTCTTCTGGAAAAATTCAGTTACTTGTCACTAAGAAGATCACCCTCTTCCACTCACCCACTACTCAGTACGTAGTGAATGTCGCATTTTCTTATCGGCTTTCTTTTTTAGAACTTAACTACTCACTGATCACTAATTAACCATCATTTTACAGTTTTCCACTGGCACTTCTCTTTTGTAATGCTCCTCAAACTGAATTATGAGATTGTGCATGTTGTTACATCTTTACTTCTTATTTGAAGTATTTCGTGGTGTCATTTATAAAGACCGATGGTTGCAAGCCAACCTTTACATTATATATTTATCAGTTTTTGTATATTTTTAAATTTAGTGTATTTGCCTTTTATTACTTTGCTTCTTCTGCATATATTTATGATACTTGATGTACATGCCCTACTAGCATCTTGCTCTCTCCTTGGGAGCGGTCTCCTACAGCCTCTGCCTGAGAAATAGATAAATAAAAGTTATGCTAACTAAGATTACTTGTGCAGTGGCACAACCGCACTCCATTTCATATACACGTAATGGTAACTAGAAACTGTCGCTGACTGCAGGCTAGTTTTTCAGAGATAAAGTCAAAACAATTACTAGTGGTGCCTTGAAAAACCTGAAGAAATGTAGCAGTAGTAGTGGCATGTGATGCAAGAAAGCAAGTGTATGAGCTTATACAGCATCAGCCAAAAAAAAAAAAAAATCACACCATTCCCTCCAAATGCCTGTCCAGTTCCTCCTTAAATTTATTTAACATATCAACTTCCACAACGACAGATGGAAGTTTGTTCCAGCAATTAACCACCCGCTGGCTAAAGGTAAATTTCCACACATCTATTCTACTTCTGTCTTTTCTTAATTTGAATTTATGTCCCCTTAGGTTCGTTCGTAATCTGAACAAGTGGAAAGATCCCATCAGAATTCAGCATGCTCAACCCATTCAAGGCCTTATATACCTCAATCAGATCACCGCGCAGGTGCCTAGTCTCCAGCCACTGCAATTTGCATAACTTAAGCCTCTCTTGGTAAGAGGATCCCTTCATTCCTCTCACCAATCTTGTTGCCCTTCTCTGTACACGCTCAAGCAAATCTACATCCTTCCTAAAATGAGGCCTCCAGACCCTCACGCAGTACTCAAGGCGTGGCCTGACCATTGCCTTATACAGAGGGACAATAACCTCCTTTCCCTGCTAGCAAAATTCCTATATATCATTGACAAAACCCCATGACCTGCCGTGGCAGCCTGTCTGCATTGCTCAGAAAACTTCATATCTGACTGCACAATTACTCCCAAGTCTTTTTCATTTTTTCTTTTTTCATCCAGAGAAACGTACCAACCACGCAGTTGGTACGTTTCTCTGGGGTTACTTTTACCCATATGCAGTACTTTGCATTTGTCAAGGTTAAACTTCAGTTGCCACTTCTTAGCCCATCTACCCAAATTATCTAGATTCTGTTGCAGTAGTACACTGCCATTACTGTCATTAACAACCCTGCCAACCTTGTATCATCTGCAAACTTCGACAATAAGCCTGATATACCTTCATCAATAGCATCGATAAATATACAAAACAACAGAGGACCCAACACCGAACCTTGTGGGACTCCACTAATAACATTAGTCCACGAAGAGCAGCACCCATTAATTACCACCCTCTGTCTTCTCCCACTCAACCATCCTTTTATCCATTGTAGGAACTTACCCTTAATACCATTCTGCTCCAATTTGTACAATAGTCTTCCATGCACAACAATGTCAAAAGCTTTCCTGAAATCCAAATATATGATATCAAAATTATTTTTGGCATTCAGTTCCTTTGTAACCACATGATAATATCCAATCAAATTTGTCAGACAAGACTTTCCCTTAACAAACCCATGCTGTGTCTGAATTATTGCTGCAGTCTTGTCTAGATGATCCTGCAATGCATCTTTAACCAGTGATTCCATTATTTTACCCGGAACAGAAGCTAAACTAACTGGTCTGTAATTACTCGTGTCACCCTTCGATCCCCCTTTGTGAATTGGAGGATCGAAAAATAGACGTTTCCCTGTCTATCTTTCATTTACTCGAGGAGACCATTATTCGGGAAGACTATTAAGAAATAATATTATTTAATTAAATACACTTCACTATGTGAAATATTTAATTATTTTATTAGTATTAAAGGATAAATTGATAAAATTTAACAAAAATAGTTATAATAACTAAATAAACTTTTCTGTAGTGAAATCCGTCTTCTGGCCTGGATTTTGGATTTTAGGCGATCACTAGATCTTAACAGGGAACTAACTGTACCACACTAAGGAACATTACCTATAGAACATCTTTCTGTAGTTAGTGTTCCTCAGTGTATTACAATAGGTTCTTTCCTGCGATTTGGTGAGCTAAACCCAAAATCCAGGCTCGAAGACGGATTTCAGTATAGAATCTAAAATGTAACCAAGTTACTGGGACTCTTTGAATCACACTGTCTCATTCATCCTTTCTTACCAAAATAAACGAATTAAATTTTAACGTGATAAAGTATCCATTAACGTCCTTCCCTAGTGATAAAATATCCATTAACGTCCTTCCCCAGTGATAAAATATCTTTTATTATTTAAAGAATTGCGTTATTAAAATTTCTTCTTCGTAGGCCCCATTTATCATTTGGAAATTTCTAGATATTCATCCAGACTGAGTTTCTATATTACTGTATCCTTTTGTGACTAATACTGTGGAGTTTAAAGTATCAGATGTATGTAATGTTCTGTCGATCATCATTGTGTTCTAAGGGTTGATTTGTCTGTTACTCGAAACTGTTACTTCTGTTACCAATTGAGATCGCTTAACCCAGGCTGAAAACACATTAAGGAAAATATTCTGCATGTTAAATAGGATTATAAACTAAGTTTGAATATATTGAAATGCATAATTTCACCAGTTGGATTTAAAGTTCAGGTATACATTATGCAGTAATACATGGCGAATTGATTATATCTGTGAATTTAATTCTCCAAATTAGAGTAGGGAAGTACTGATATCCAGAGAGTCTCTAGTAATTTGAACTAATCAATGCACCAATAACTGAAAGCTAGACCAGTCTTCTGTGAAACGTTATAGGAAGCCCATTTTCGCCCTTAAACACGCACAAGACTTAATACACACAGGTATTGACCAACTCATATATGAGATTGTAAACTACTAGTATATATGTTTCTTGTATTACTATATAGTTGTACCCGGACTCATGCTCCAACTCTGTTTTAATTGTTTTCATAATAAAATTTCATTCGTGTGATATTCGTTTGCTGGTTGTGTATTCTCATTTGAACAAAATTTCATCCCATACCGTCGAAATTAAGAAATTTATCCTCTAGGACAGTGGTTTTCAACCTGGGTGCCACATAATTTGGGTTTAAGTTACTTAAACTTATTTTTTTTAGATGTATATATTTATTTCATTATAAAAAGATACATCCTTGTTATTGTGTTCCATAAATCACAATAACAGTATATGTCAACTGATCATTCTATTTATTAGTGTTCCAAAATAAAAAAAAATACAAAAAACCTCCTCACATTTTAAAAAATTACAGTTTCATTACATATAATATTTAATATCGTATGTAATGGAACTGTTACACAAAGATTGCACACAGTCGTGTCAAAGGTTAACCTTAACGTAATATTGAATGTTAACCTTTTGTTCTCCCTTGTTGAGTGGAACTCGACATGACACAAACATGTGCCCCAGGACTTTTGCTTTTTTTATTCTTTATATAGAGGTACTAAATTTTAGTACCTCTATATAAAGAATAAAATCATTATATAATTTGTATTATGATTTGTAATTTTGTTTATAATCAGAAAATTGATAATCAAGTTTATAATCAGAAAATTGATAATCAAGTTTATAATCAGAAAAAGGCAGACAATTGAGTAGGGGTGTGCCAAAATAAAATAAATTACTTAAGGTGCCATTATTAAAAAAATATCGAAAACCACTGCAGTCTGGGATGTTAGGAAATATATTGCTCCTTATGTTATTGTATTAGACGTTTTATAAAACAAATCGGGGGAAACAGATTTTCTAATTAGTAAAAATGCGTGAATTATTTAAGAGAATAAACTAAAACTGAAAGAGAATAAACTGAACGAAAATTGACCGCGGTTTTGAGAAATACACAACTGTATTTTGTGATTGCTTTGCAGACAACACCGCGAATTCAATATAAGAAACACGCGAATTTCTGTAGTGAAGTGGAATTCGGGAAAGCACAGAAATATTAGCAAAAAGGCCTTGAGCATCGGGAATAAATATACTGGAAATAATATTGCTACGCCCGCCGAAACGTTAAAATAAATCTTTATTAAAAATATACGGAAACTATTAAAATCAAACGCACACAGAAATATATATTTATAGTTAGGATTAATTAAAATAGGAAGGGCTCCAGTATTTCCAGATAAGACCCCTTTATATAATAATCATTCTCCTAACTATCTGAGAACGCAGTATGAGAAAGGCGATGTGAATTTAGCTTCCGAAATTTTCTTCATAAATTTCAGAAGCTAAATTCACTTATTACATTCAGACGATGAAAAGAAAAAGCTTCTAGGTGCGTGTTTCTCTTCCAGGCTAATTTGTGTTTTCATCAATCATATATAACGGTAATGATGACGATATTCAGTGGACGCTGGAGAGGCAAAACAGTATATCCATTAACTGTGTTGAAGATAAAAGCACTTACCATGGTGATGAAGGAGTGGATGGAGAACTCGAGTTAGCCCACAGGATCTCCTGTTATGGACACAACATATGCAGGAGAAACAAAGCCTGCACCGAGGACCAATGCTTTTATCTGCTCACCTCTCTTTCTCTCTCTACCGTCGTCTGTCCTCCATAAGGCTATGATTGTGACGTCATCGATCGATACTGCCCGCAGTTTGGAGAATAAACGCAGCTGGGCATGCTCCGTATCTGATTAAAATCAAGAACAAAACAAATAAAAAACAAGCATCGTTATGGTGGCGGCGGTCTTTGTTGAATGCGGTTAGAAAATCCATTAATTAGATGGTCTCCTTCGTCTTCTCCTTTAGAAAAGTTTTGAAATATGTTCCGAAATTAGAACTTATTTATTCTGGAGATTTCTTTCTTTCTTTCTTTTTTTTCTGCGGTTGATGCTCGCTAGTGGAATATTTGTTATGCAAAGTTACCCTACTAAAATTTATAGAAAGCCGAAATAAAGACATTCATTTATGTTAATAATGAATGATTTTATAATGCATGTTCGAATTTTAAATGAATCTGCCAAGTCTAGCAACATTTTTACATCTTTAAGAAGTTTAGCTGTGTGATGTTAGCACGTTGATATAAAATTTTATCCAGCGTTTCTCATACAGGTTCGTATAGAGGTGTAAAGTTTGTAAAGGGAAGGAGAGAGAGAAAGAGAGAGAGAGAGAGAGAGAGAGAGAGAGAGAGAGAGAGAGAGAGAGAGAGAGAGAGAGAGAGAGAGAGAGAGATGTAGTTATTGGAGGCTTGAAGTGGTGGAACCCATGTTTAGCCTCTAGAGCTAAGTTCCGGTCGACCCTTCCCCATCTCTTCCATCATGCAGTATGATTGATGACTTTTGAGGTTATTATGAACATCGTGGCGAGATCCAATATTCCTTACATTTCGAGGGTACAGCTCTAAAACGGTGTTCGCAGGCCGGCCACTAGTTAGTACCCCAGACCGAACCCATTGGTAACTCTCTAGGAGGCTTCCAGATCAGCTAGTGTATAACTTGCTACCTCTACTCTGCCAGATAGTGACTGGAGGGAGTCTGAGTAGTGAGTATGCGGGGGGGGGGGGCATTGTCGAGGCCACGTTATGTCAAGGATCTGGGTATATTCTTACCATGTGTATGCCATATCCAAAAATTTCATTACTTCATACAGCATGTCCCGCCCACTTTTTCTTACTATTGAATAGACCATGAATTGTCAAACTAATAGAGCAAGCTTTCTGCAAAAAGATGTTTCGCAGATAAGCTTGCTCTATACCTCCCAAACACTTCCTAATACGTTTCACAAATATACGTGGTCTCAATTCTAATCTCAACGATATCCATTTCCATTTGCAGTCTGCCAAACCCCATGTACTTTTTCTGACAGAATCTCAATTATCGGTTGATTCAACTACTGCTCATCTCAGTTGCCCAAATTATTCGCTGTATGATTCCTTTCGCCTCAAAGGTGGTACTTGTGCATATGTCCGTTCTGATATTCCCTGTCAGAGACTTGGCAATTTGGAATCTCCTTTATTTGATCTTCTCTGACTTAAAATCTCTCTACCTCATTGTGTCAAATTCATCTTTTGTCTCTACTGTTTTCCCAACTCCACTAATCACTGGAGCTCTTTGACTTCCTCTCTTTGCAACTTGACTTTCTTCTGTCCAACTTTCCTAACAGTGAAGTAATTTTCCTTGGTAATTTTAATGTTCACAACTCCAACTGGCTTCCGTTTTCTAGTCACATCGACCCAGCTGGCAGAGGTGCTGAGGCTTTTGCAATTACTAATGACCTTGCACAGATTGTTCATTTACCTACAAGAATACCGAACAATCCTAATCATACAGCCAACACGCTTGATCTTTTTCTCACAAACAACCCTTCTAAGTACACGTTCGAAGTGAGCGGTCCTTTAGGCACTTCAGATCACAACTTGATGATTGTCTCTTCTCCAATGGAGCCTTTATCTCATGGCTATTCCCAACCTCGTGTTGTTTGGCATTACAAGAATGCAAAATTGGATGACCTGCGAGATTTCTTTTCTTCTTTTCCTTGGTTGGATTACTGTTTCAAAACTTCTGATGTCAACATTTGCTCAGATTGTGTCAGCGAAATTATTCTTGCAGGAATGGAATCCTTTATCCCACACTCCACTTTAAAATCTCGTCCTTTATCTAAACCTTGGTTTTCCAATAAATGTGCTAAGGCTGTTCAAGAGAAGAACGTTGCATATCGTAATTGGCTTGTTTCTAATTCTTCTCTTTCATTTTCTGCCTACACCAAAGATCGCAACAATTGTAAAGCAGTTATTAATCAGTCTAAACTAGAGTTTGAACAGGCTAAGAGTAGAAAACTTGCTTCTTGCCCTAATGGTAGCCGAGCATTCTGGCCTCTTGCCAAAGCTATTGTCCGCAACTTTTACCCATCTCTACTCCCACCTCTCTCCAAACAAGATGGTTCAGTTGTCACTTCAGCCAAGAATAAAGCTGACCTGCTAGCATCCCATTTTTCTTCCAACTCATATATTAATGACCTTGGTAAAACACCTCCCACCATTCCCAACACGCTCCATTCAATGCCTCCTGTGGTCTTCCGTCAAAAGGATGTCAGAAGGATTTTGACAAATCTTGATGCTAAGAAAAACTCCAGGTCCCGATGGTATTTCTCCACTTGCTCTCAAAACCAGTGCTCCTGAACTTACTCCTATTCTTTGCCGCCTTTTTTTACTTTCTTATTCCAAAGGTGTTTTTCCTTCTTCTTGGAAATTTGCTCATATCCAGCAAGTTCCTAAAAAGGGTGAAAAATTCCTCCCATCCAGTTATCGTCCCATTGCAATTATTTCTACTCTTTCTAAAGTAATGGAGAAATCAATTAACCGCCAACTCTTAAACTACCTAGAAATCTTCCGTCTGATCAATGATTGCCAGTATGGATTCCGTCAGTGTCGATCCACTGGTGATATTCTGGCTTATGTTACCCATTTATGGACTAATTCATTGGAAAGGTTCGGTGAAACACAAGTAGTTGCTCTTGACATCTCAAAGGCTTTCGATCGTGTTTGGCATAAAGGTCTTCTATACAAGCTTCGTATTATGATGGTTTGCCTACTGCTTTTTTTTTTGTAATTGGTTATCCAGTTTTCTCTCTTATCGCTCATTGAGGGTGATGGTAGACGGCTCTCTGTCTTCTAACTTCTCCACTAATGCCGGTGTCCCCCAAGGTTCAGTTCTTTCCCCCACTCTTTTCCTTTATTAATGACCTTCTTCCATTGACTGGGAGTCCTATCCATAGTTTTGCCGATGATAGCACATTGCATTCCACTTTACATTTTGAGAAACCTTGCCCTGCTCAATCAGCTTCAACTTCTCGAAAATCTGCTACCAATTCCTTAAATGCCGATCTTCAGGTAATTCTCCAGTGGGGCAAAGACAACTTAGTTGATTTCAACCCTTCTAAAACTATGTCTTGTCTTATATCTCGCAAAAAGGATTCTTCTGCTCCTATGCTTATCTTTGGTGACACTCCGATTTCTAGGCAAAATGATTTTGTCCTTGAGGTTGTCACCGACATTCTCTCAGATATGCCAGACAAGCTGTTCTTGCTACCTGGGAGTCTAAAACGCTGATGGAACTGATATTCGGGTGACACTTAAGTCAAGTGGACCCAATTTCGGCGACGTCCGGACGGTCTATGACAGCCAAATCCTCTGCTTGCACCTTCACGATGGTGGGACTGTTAGTAATCCTGGGTATAACCTCCATGCACAAGTACATGGTGGGTGACCACCCAGGTGTGAACCAACGTAAGCAGGGGTCGAGGTGTGGCGCCCACACCACATGGAGGAACGCCGCCCCTCTATGTTACCAGGCAGTACTAGGTGGTAGATGACTCTCATCAACCGGTGAAATACCACCACTTTGCTTATTGGAGGCTTGAAGTGGTGGAACCCATGTTTAGTCTCTAGAGCTAAGTTCCGGCCAACCCTTCCCTATCTCTTCCATCATGCAGTATGATTGATGACTTTTGAGGTTATGATGAACGTCGTGGCGAGATCCAATATTCCTTACATTTCGAGGGTACAGCTCTAAAACGGTTTTCGCAGGCCGGCCGCTAGTTAGTACACCGGACCGAACCTACTGGTAACTCTCTAGGAGGCTTCCGGATCAGCTAGTGTATAATCTTGCTACCTCTACTCTGCCAGATAGTGACTGGAGGGAGTCCGAGTAGTGTGTATGCGGGGAGCATTGTCGAGGCCACGTTATGTCAAGGATCTGGGTATATTCTTACCACATGTACGCCATA
Organism: Mastigoproctus giganteus; assembly: GCF_048544385.1. Taxonomy (NCBI): domain Eukaryota; kingdom Metazoa; phylum Arthropoda; class Arachnida; order Uropygi; family Thelyphonidae; genus Mastigoproctus; species Mastigoproctus giganteus. The sequence goes on from NC_143580.1 coordinate 60,127,793, forward strand.
TCCAAAAATTTCATTCCTTCATACAGCATGTCCCACCCACTTTTTCTTACTATTGAATACACCATGAATTGTCAAAATAATAGAGCAAGCTTATCTGCGAAAAGATCTAAACCTCCCAAGGACTTCCTAATTCATTTCACAAATATACGTGGTCTTAATTCCAATCTCAACGATGTCCATTTCCACTTGCAGTCTTCCAAACCCCATGTACTTTTTCTGACTGAATCTCAGTTATCAGTTGATTCAACTACTTCTCATCTCAGATATCCAAATTATTTGCTGTATGATTCCTTTCGCCTCAAAGGTGGTACTTGTGCATATGTCCGTTCTGATATTCCCTGTCAGAGACTTGGCAATTTGGAATCTCTTCTCTTTGATCTTCTCTGGCTTAAAATCTCTCTACCTCATTGTGTCAAATTCATCTGTTGTCTCTACCGTTCTCCCAACTCCACTAATCACTTGGAGCTCTTTGACTTCCTCTCTTTGCAACTTGACTTTCTCCAGTCTAACTTTCCTAACAGTGAGGTAATTTTCCTTGGTGATTTTAACATTCACAACTCCAGCTGGCTTCCATTTTCTAGTCACACCTACCCAGCAGGTCTAGATGCTGAGGCTTTTGCAATTACTAATGACCTAGCACAGATTGTTCATTTACCTACAAGAATACCGGACAATCCTAATCATACAGCCAATACGTTTGATCTTTTTCTCACAAACAACCCTTCTAAGTACAAGGTCGAAGTGAGAGGTCCTTTAGGCACTTCAGATCACAACTTGGTGATTGTCTCTTCTCCAATGGAACCTTTATCTCATGGCTATTCCCAACCTCGTATTGTTTGGCATTACAAGAATGCAAAATGGGATGACCTGCGAGACTTCTTTTCTTCTTTTCCTTGGTCTGATTACTGTTTCAAAACTTCTGATGTCAACGTTTGCTCAGATCGTGTCAGTGAAATTATTCTTGCAGGAATGGAATCCTTTATCCCACACTCCACTTTAAAATCTCGTCCTTTATCTAAACCTTGGTTTTCCAATAAATGTGCTAAGGCTGTCCAAGAGAAGAATGTTGCATATCGTAATTGGCTTGTTTCTAATTCTTCGGTTTCATTTTCTGCCTACACCAAAGCTCGCAACAATTGTAAAGCAGTTATTAATCAGTCCAAACTAGAGTTTGAACAGGCTAAGAGTAGAAAACTTGCTTCTTGCCCTAATGGTAGCCGAGCATTCTGGTCTTTTGCCAAAGCTATTGGCCGCAACTTTTGCCCATCTCTGCTCCCACCTCTGTCCAAACCAGATGGTTCTGTTGTCACTTCAGCCAAGGATAAAGCTGACCTGCTAGCATCCCATTTTTCTTCCAGCTCATGTATTAATGATCTTGGTAAAACACCTCCCACCATTCCTAACACGCTCCATTCAATGCCTCCTGTGGTCTTCCGTCAAAAGGATATCAGAAGGATTTTGATGAATCTTGATGCTAAGAAAGCTCCAGGTCCTGATGGTATTTCTCCACTTGTTCTCAAAACTTGTGCTCCCGAACTTACTCCTATTCTTTGCCGCCTTTTTTCACTTTCTTATTCCAAAGGTGTTTTTCCTTCTGCTTGGAAATTTGCTCATATCCAGCCAGTTCCTAAAAAAGGTGACAAATCCCTCCCATCCAATTATCGTCCCATTGCAATTACTTCTACTCTTTCTAAAGTAATGGAGAAATCAATTAACCGCCAACTCTTAAACTACCTAGAAACCTTCCGTCTGATCAACGATCGCCAGTATGGATTCCGTCAGTGTCGATCCACTGGTGATATTCTGGCTTATGTTACCCATTTATGGACTAAATCAATGGAAAGGTTCGGTGAAACACAAGTAGTTGCTCTTGACATCTCAAAGGCTTTTGATCGTGTTTGGCATAAAGGTCTTCTAAACAAGCTTCCATCTTATGGTTTGCTAACTGTTTTTAGTAATTGGTTATCCAGTTTTCTCTCTGATCGCTCACTGAAGGTGATGGTAGATGGCTCTTTGTCTTTTAACTTCTCCACTAATGCCGGTGTCCCCCAAGGTTCAGTTCTTTCCCCCACTCTTTTCCTCTTGTATATCAATGACCTTCTTCCATTGACCGGAAATCCTATCCATAGTTTTGCTGATGATAGCACATTACATTCAACTTTCCATTTTGAAAAACCTTGTCCTGCTCAATCAGCTTCACGTTCTCGAAAATCTGCTACCAATTCCTTAAATGCCGATCTTCAGGTAATTCTCCAGTGGGGCAAAGACAACTTGGTTGATTTCAACCCTTCTAAAACTCAGTCTTGTCTTATATCTCGCAAAAAAGGATTCTTCTGCTCCTATGCTCATCATTAGTGACACTCCGATTTCTAGGCAAAATGATATATCTCTTTTGGGGATTACCCTGACTTCTAATCTCTCTTGGCACAAGCACATTACAAATATTGCTTCCTCTGTATCTAAAAAACTTGGTTTCCTCTTTCGCTCTCCGCGTTACTTTTCTTCCAAACAGCTGCTCACTCTGTATAAATCGCAAATCCGTCCTGCCATGGAATATTGTTCCCACATCTGGGGTGGTGCCCCCAAAACCTCTCTCAGGCTTCTTGATTCCATTCAGAAGAGGGCAGTTAGGTTAATTAATGATTCATCTCTAACAGAGTCTCTCCACTCGCTTTCACATAGACGTAGTGTTTCTGCTGCATGCCTCTTCTACAGATACTTCCATGGGCACTGTTCTTCTGAATTGGCTTCTATAATTCCCGCTCTCTCTTTCAAAACAGTCCGAACACGTGCCGCCACCAGCCAACATCCATTTACTGTCCAACTTCAAACCCACAGAACGAACTTTTCATCTTCCTCATTTATTCATTCAACTGCCGTTTTCTGGAACAACCTTCCTTCATACGTATTTCCTGAAAATTACAATCTACAGAAGTTCAAGTCCAATGTCAACAAATATCTTCTTTCGTCTTCTCAACCTCCAACCCAAGCACGGTACTAAGTACTATAGGTTCTAATACCTCTCGTGTTTGGGGTTCTCATAAAAAAAAAAAAAAAAAATATATCTTTTTTGGGGATTACCCTGATTTTTAATCTCTCTTGGCACAAACACATTACAAATATTGCTTCCTCTGCATCTAACAAACTTGGTTTTCTCTTTCGCTCTCAGCGTTACTTTTCTTCCAAACAGCTGCTCACTCTGTATAAATCGCAAATCCGCCCTACCGTGGAACATTGTTCCCACACTGGGGTGGTGCCTCAAAACCTCACTCAGGCTTCTTGATTCCATTCAGAAGAGCGCAGTTAGGTTAATTTATGGTTCATCTATAACAGAGCCTCTCTACTCGCTGTCTCATTAACGTACTGTTTCTTCTACATGCCTCTTCTACATATACTTCCATGGGCACTATTCTTCTGAATTGGCTTCTATAATTCCCGCTCTCTCTTTCAAAACAGTCCGAACACGTGCAGCCACCAGCCAACATCCATTTACTGTCCAACTTCAAACTCACAGAACCAACTTTTCATCTTCCTCGTTTATTCATTCACCTGCCGTTTTCTGGAACAACCTTCCTTCATACGCATTTCCTGAAAATTACAGTCTACAGAAGTTTAAGTCCAATGTCAACAACTATCTTCTTTCGTCTTCTCCACCTTCAAACCAAGCACTGTACCAAGTACTATAGGTTCTAATACCTCTAGTGTTTGGGGTTTACATTAAAAAAAAAAAAAAATACCAAGAAGCAGATTTCCAGAGTATATGAATTCCTGAAAACACAGTGGAACTTTGAACATCGCTGACTTTCCTGTAAGTGTACAGATTTCATTATAACCCCACAGAGCCGTGGTGACTAGAACATGGTTCGAAGAGCATTCCGCAGGTTTTACCGCCATGGAATAGCCTCCCCGTTCACCGGACATGGACCCTGTGGAAAGGTTCGTTCGTCGCATCCTCCACCCAGGAATGCGACGGAATTATGGACAGCGGTCCAGCAAGCATGGATGGAAATACCTGTGGAACGCTTTCGTGAACTTGTGGACTCCAATGCCTCGTCGTGTGACTGCCGTTATCCGGGCGAAAGGCGGGCTTACCCGTTACTAGGTAGATGTCCCATGATTTCTGTCCACTCAGTATATGGGAAGCAAGGATGGGAACAATTTTAGGAAACAGTAGACATATTCATATTGAGATTTCATCAACTGAAATGACGAAAGTGGTGGGGGATTTAGGCTGGTCAACTGCTCTGGCTCAGGGCATGGTGTAGAGGTCCGCCGATTGGAGGTGCCCCATGCGGAAAGGTGGGCCTACTTTGTAGGTCTGTTTGACCCAGTGCTCGTGCTTGGTCTGGATGTCCCTGCTTATTAAAATCATTTTGGGTTTCTTCTTCACAGGCCAGATGATTGGTACAATGCATGGCCCCATAGTCTTTATGGCACTGTTCAGCTATTAATTGAAACTTTGTAGGGAAATTCTAGTGTCAGTTGATCTCTTTAATGCTGTATTTTGTGCCGGGAATTCACATCCCATTCACATGGGATGTGAATTCCCGCGTGTGCCGCTATGCACTTTGCACCGGGTTCCCTTTAGTTCTCGATGCCCCTGTCCATATCAGACTATATCTCTTCCTAAGTATTTATTAAAATGCAGCAACAGTATTTTTAGATATTTGTTCCTTTTTCTTCAGAAGTGACATATTTCTTTTTAGTTGTAGTCACGACAACAAATTACGAATTCCTGCTACTCATTATTAAGTGAAGATATGGACTTTCCATTTGGAAAGTCCAATCAAATTATATCTCAGTGGATTTGTTTGTTTGCGACATTCTAAATAATTCACCTCTGATTATGCATTCTTTCGCGCCGCGAAGTGTCAGCCGTAATTACTTTTGTGAGTATGCCAGAAAACAGAAGTTTTTTTTTTTTTCTTTATGTTGACTACACAAACAAAAGGATGACGTTGATGAAGTTGCTGTACTTCGAATATGAAAAACACATCTCCATAAAACCCAAGAACAATTTAGAACAGCGTGCTGCTAAAGAATTGTTGTACAAAATAATATAATGCTAATTCTACGCTTTATTTTACTTTTAATAATGAAATCCATAAATAATTAATGAAATAAAAAATATTAATTTAAAATCTGGTGGAAAGAAGATTACTGTTATTAATCTACGAGATGCGAGTTTAATTCGAGTAGTTGTAGAGAAATATAACTATGTTTAATATATACATTATGACAGTGATTGTTATGGCTTTGCTTTGGAGTTATTTTGGTGTGTCGTGAGTTAACCTTCATTTGTATAAAATGCCAAGACCATTAACAAAGACTAAAGGGAAATGCATGTTGATTTGTCATTAACAGAACAGTACAAAATATTTGCAATAACTTCAAAGTTTTAAGCGCTGACTGAGCCAAAGACGATGTATAAGTCGGATTAAATTCTTTATTACATACACACACATTTACGTTCCAACAGCTACCGACCCTGTTGGTATTTCCGGTGCTGCTGGTAATTGTATGTTAAACTAGATATAATGTAATGCAACTAGGATTGTTATTGGTGACTAACATTTCTCTTCCTGTCCAAACTCTAGCAGCCGTCAGGCTAAGTGTTTGCAGTTATCGTCATACCAGAGAACCGCCTAGACATAACTTTTCTAATGTGCATGCCAGTGTGATCCATCTTTGAAAACGTTTTTATCATCTGATCGTCTCCCAATTTTTTCACATCACTACACCCAATTTTAATGTTTTTATCTGCTACTAGGATTAAACGATCATACGTTCCGATGATGATGCGTACTATCTTTATTGCTTTTTGGGACTCTCTTTGTTGTTTGTTTTTGCACCAGAGCAACTAAGACTAAGCCGTATCAGTGTACTGTAAATTGCGTGTATTCTGTGATTGGTTTACCTGTTTTGTTGAATGAAAAAAATCTGTTTCCTAGAGGTATTCTACAACTCTTTTCCGTGACTGACAAACCCTGTCGTAGTGAGAACAAAAGCTCAAAAATTCATCTTTTTTTGACAAGAGGCTCTTCTCCAGACGGTGTAGAAAGAAAACGATCATACACTATCCCCAAGAGTAACAAGTTAGTTAATGTACGCGGTACGTTTCATTTCGGGCGCGCGCGTTCGATTTTTTTCTTAAATTAATGATTTTTTATTTTTTTATTTTCTGTGATTAATAGAAGCGAAAAGTAAATAGAGTTATCTCCTTATCAATTAATTACCAAGATTATAACTTTATAGAACACTTAATAAAACTCTGTATTTTTATTAAGTGTTCTAAACATAGCCGTTCATTGTAATTACAACTGTATAATATTTGTTACTGCTCTTTTATTTTTAATTATCTTTTCTCTCTGTATGTAATACAGATTTATGTATTTATGTATCTCTTCACAAGTGACACAACTTTCACGAGTCTTATTTTGTTATGTAAAACCCGTGAAAGGACTGTCTAAAGCTAACAATACTGCATTAAAACTATCTTTAATGTATGAATTTCTTTTTCCCATAAAAATTTAATAGAAAAAAAAAGAAGAATAAAAATCGCCAGATTTCAATTTATTCGATTTTAATGAAATTTGGAATGGCTTGAAAAATATTTTTAAAAGGCCCAAATCGAGTTGTTACTTTCGGATTGGCGGACAGAGGGGCGGACATCCCGAAGACAATAGGTTCATATATATATATATATATATATATATATATATATATATATATATAAACCAAAAAGAGAATGTACAAGTTAAGTAATATACATTATGCGTTACATTTCAGGCTTGTTCGATTATGAAGTAATGTACTTCATGGATGAAAAGCATTTTTACTATACTCAAGAAGTGTTTATGAAACTTCCACGTGGTGTTCACATGGTAGATAACTGTGAGGCAGTGTGGCATTTCTTTATGAGGAGAGGGTGCACAGGGCAAATGGATTAACATCTATCAACGTATTTAGATAGGTCTATCACCCTCCCCCGGTCAAAATAAGTCCTGAAACTTCACAAAAAATTGGAGCTGCTGTTTCACATTTATAGTAGTGTTTTCATAAATTTCTTGCATCACATGCCACTACTACTACTACTACTACAGTATTTTCATATAATATAAATTTCTTTCGGGGGGGGGGGAGCGAGGAAACTGAGGGCTATGAATCGCAGCTGGGCTTAAAAACTTCCCAGGTATCAACGAAATATACGCTGAAAATTTTGTGTTCATCCAACTTTTTCCTCTGGAGTATGGCCAAACACTGAAACTCGTTGACTTCTGCTGTAGTGGCGGGAGGGGTTTTGGAGTTCGAATTGATCCATAAACCTCAGTAGCTAATAAAGGGAATGCTGAAAGTTTTGGTGTCGATCCAACTCTTCCTTATTTATGGAGTTAGGGGAGACCCCGGTGCTGCTAATTAAATAAAAATAAACAAATAAAAATTAGATGATGTTCGCAGTGCATCACATTTCAAGAGCATTCTGGCATGTTATCAGTATTTATTATGCAAATCGCCTCTACTTTTTCAATTGTCCTCATATAAAATAAAATTTATTTAAATTCCAAACTGGCGTATACTCAAGTCCCTAAAACGCCATCGTTTCCTACGAAAATGACCTTTAAATGTTACAAAAAAAGATAAAATTTTATATTTTTATGATAATTAGAATTAAACTGGATTCAGCAATGCTCCAGAACTTCCATATATCACCAAAGCCGGTCTTTGAGGTTGAAAAATGAGCATGATATTTCGAAGATATCATAGCATAATATTAAGATATTAAGACCCTTTCTCCATAGAAAATTAAGGTAAGACTTTTAGATATCTAAATTAGAATCCGTTCAGTTTATTTGTACACACGTTACTCATGAGGTCAGTAATTATTTACTTTAATTTAGTTTTATTAATTTTTCTCTTTTCATTTTAGGCGCTCCCTGTAGGTCCGTGATGAAGGCCCTCTTGGGTAGTGCAATTGGTATAATCGCCATCATCCCTGTACCGGGTGGAAAAGACCTGAGTTCGAATCCCGTCAATAATGTGCGGATTTTTTGTTGGTCTTTTTCACAACTTGACTGAGTTAGTCAGTCTCAGGTGAGGATAGCATGGTTTTTTCTCCCGGAAACTCGGGCTTTTCGTCCTGCAAACACAATTCGACCACAGAAAACACGCAGTTTGCAGACATATTATGTACGGTGCAATATGGCCTAAGTTGCTGATGCGTTTAAAACCCTACGAAAACTAACCCACCATCCCTGGTGAAGCTGCGATACTTCCACCAATCGATGGCACACCATTGCATGAGATCGGTTCTGCCATACTCTTTCATTACGATGAGGGGCTGTTCGGTTCTCAAAAAGGAAATTTGTGCTTTGATCATAACATATCATATAACAGGAATTTCTTATTTTATCATAGTAAACGAAAGATACTATTATCAAAAGATTTCTTTGATAAAGATTATCTCTTATTCTTCTTCTTCTTTTCCCATTAAGCATGCTGCTTAGGATAAATCATCCTCCCGTCTTCTTCTTGGTCTTCCTCTATTTCGTTTGCCGATTGGTCTCCAGTTCTTTATTATTTTTGCTTACTTGTCATTATCCATTCTATTTATGTTTTTCCCATTCTTTTTTTTTTCTATTATATATCCATTCATTAACACGTTGTATTTTACATTGTTTTCTGATTTCCTCATTCTTAACTTTATCTCTTAGTGTTTTTTTTTTCTTAGTGTTTTCTATGGTTTCATGGTTTCATTTGTTTACAGAGATTATAAAGCAAGAAAAACTGTTGTTTTTTCCCCCCCAAGATTAGTTAGTCTAACTTTATAGTAAACAAGTTATGGTTTGCATTTCAGGCGCGTTAGCGAATAGTAATAATTCACAATTTATAACAAAAGGATCGCAAAAAAAAAACAAAAAAAACCCCGACTATTGTGTGCAAACCGTGAACATTTTGTTTCTGTGTATTTGCCATATTGCCCATTCATTCCTCTAACCAGCGCATAGCAACAAACATACGGTGCTTCATTTACAATATGCAGTATATGAATAGTCTGCGATACGTATTAAAAATAATAATAATAATAATTGCCCGGTTTATATTGTTCCGATTTTAATTATATTTGGGAAGGGTTGACAAATCTTTCTAAAATGCACAAATATAAAATTTCGTGAAACTGGGAGCCAAGTTGTAAAATTCAGACGGACGGACGACAATTGTCAGATTTCTGTTGGTGCGGTTTTAATAAAATTTGGGATGGTTCTACGGATCTAAGGGCCCAAATATAAAATTTCATCCACTGGGAGTCGAGTTACTACGTGAGGACAGAAATAAAAATAATAATAATAATTTCCGGATTTCTGCTTGTTCGATTAATTAAATTTGGACTGGCTCAACAAATCTTTTAAATTTTCATGAAAAGCTGCTCATTGGAGTCGATTGTTAAATGCGGACGGACATGGTAAAGACAATAGGCGTATTATGCATATATGCGCCTAAAAAACAAGAGGGATAATAGTAGGGATGCCTTGCATGTTCTGTGAGGACGTTGTCAATTGGAACTTTTGTTAAACTGCATGTGTGCAAACCTTTGGTTTTACCTAGCTTGGCATTCTCAAAGGATTTCTAATCATCCCATCTCCAAAATATTTGTTTGAATAGGAGGAGGATAAAAATTATTTCTCCCTTTACACATTCATCTTGTGTTTCTCTGTAATTAAGGCAACTCATCCAACAACAGAAAATTAAAATTAACTCTCCTATTTATGAATTTAAATTCAAATTTTTAATCGTCTTTTTTAAGAAAAGTAATACTGTAGTACAATAAACATAAGCAAATAACTTTTCACTGCGAGCATTAATTAAACAGCTCATACTAAAGAAAACATAATAAATTCAGACCTCTTGTCAAAAGGAACTTGAAATTAAAGCAATTTAATTACTCTACAGGCAGTGCCATTTCTCATTTATGAAGCGAAATATTGCAATAACATTAGCATAATACTGTACATGCACATCCTCGCATGTGTGTCGCCTGTCCATTTCCTTATGGCTTCCTGCTTCCTTTGTTAAAGAACTTTCTGTTTCCTCCGCCTTGTGTTATCGGATTTACATGAGTTAATCGGATTATCCTTAGTGTCTACTAGCTTCTATATTCACGGAACTGTCGTTCAATATATACAGTATTGGCTGCTTAGCAGCACGGTGGCATACATGTATGCCCGTACGAAGTTACTCATTGGAGTGGCTGTAATTTATTTTGCTTCCCAAGAGTATGTAATGGCAAACGAGCAGTGCAGTGACTACTCTTTGCTACTCGAAAAATGCTTAATCCTGTAACTCTAATTCTTCTATCGGTGGTCTGTTAGATGGTTTCTGTAATGCTGATCATCTAGGCAAAAAATCAGTTCAGGAGTCTACCATAATGCCGGGGAGTCTCAAGCTGGTACCATTTAAAATACGGTGCACCCAGAATGGTGTGTTAACGGACAATAATCCAATCATTGGATAATAAGCTAGACTTACGAATACATGGAGGTAGGTATTCGCTGGAACAAAAATTATTTAAATTAAATAATAATTAGTTATTTTTTAAACAACGTGAAGTTAATCAAAAGATGTAAAACTGAGAATTATAATTTTTTTTCTATTCATTTACAGGTGTTCTTTAAATATCATATCTGAGGTATGACCATATCCGAGTGGTCGATTGGAAGTAGTTATTCATGTGGAGTATTCAAATCCACGTGATAACAAAAATACGGTAATATTCTTGTTGTCCCTATCTTGTGAACTTCTCTTCTTTTGATGTGAAAATGTATTTATTTGGAAACTCTGAATGCACCAAGTAATTCTGGTGGGGAAAAAAAAGTTAATATATGTTAATATATATAATTCTATATATTTATACTCTATCATGTGGAAAGTGGGAGCTTCGCCACACTATCTCCTGCAAGTTTCCTTTACCCTATAATTTATATTATGCTACAGCAATTCATTGAATACTGTTCAGATACACAATGAATTTCACTTGTGAAAGCTCCTGATGTACTTAGCAACGATTCATTATATACAAGTAATTAACTATGGATTAATCAAAGAGTTTCTGTCTCTCACGCGATTCGTATGAAGCATTAGTCTGACGGATCGCATTCACTAACCATTTCTTAGTTGTCGTGTTTGTAAACAAGGTTGGCATTGTGGCACAGCAGCGCTCATCCATTTCTGTTTTATAGTATGCTGCCTAAAGGAAAAGCAAATTGCCAAAAGGATTATGGCAATTCAAAGCAGGCTACTATATGTTATGGGAAAGGTTGCATTGCTAAAGAAACTGGGGAATCGGAGCTTTTGTGAAGCGAATGTGCGAAGATTTTGGTGTTTTCCGAACTGTGTGCAGTATATTTTAGAGGTGGAAATAATTTTATTTTTAGCAAACGGTAACAATATAATACTTTTCCACGTACTGTAAGTTACTTTTCCCTTGATATAGGATACACTTGTACAGTACTATGTACTGTAAAATAATAAGAGAAGTTTATCTCAATATAGTACGTAGAACACTTCCGTATGATACTCTCCAGAAATTAAAACAAAAAAATCTAAAAACTTACATTAGAGTAACAAATAGTTTAAAAAATAATTAAAACTCAATTTAACACAATAAAACTCAATTTAACACAATTAAAAATCAATCAATTTAACGCAATTAAAAATAAGAAAATTAATTAAAAGAATTTAACGAAAAAAATTGCAAAACGATTTTCCTTCCTGAAGCAATTCGTTAAATTTCGTTTTTTTTTCGTTAAATTCTTTTAATTAATTTTCTTATTTTTAATTGCGTTAAATTGAGTTTTATTGTGTTAAATTGAGTTTTAATTATTTTTTAAACTATTTGTTACTCTAATGTAAGTTTTTTGATTTTTTCGTTTTAATTTCTGGAGAGTATCATACGGAAGTGTTCTACGTACTATATTGAGATAAACTTCTCTTATTGGTTTACAAATATTGATATCAACGTAGAACGTATTGAGCGTCACAGCTCTGGTTCGTACTGTCTAGTACTATGTACTACAAACTGCATTTGTGATAATATTAAATATTAAATTAAAAGTAATATTATATTGAATTAAATTAAAAGTAATATTATATTAAAAAGTATTTGTGAAGATATTTCCCAATACTGTTATCCCTCTTTCCCTCCAAAAAAAAAAAAAAAAAAACCACTGGAAAATTAGATAAGTCTTTGGGAATACTTAAATTACAGTGACCAGATCTTTAGGGCGCCTCCGTAGCCAGGTGGGCAGGAGCAGCAGTGCGTAACACACGCTTCTTGATTAGACCGGGGTTCGAGCCCGTGACCACCAAATACAGAGGATGCGGAAAGGTCAGGGAATGACCACCGCATATCCTCGAAGCAATATGGCCTTAGTTGCTAATGCTCCTAAATAACAAATAAACAGATCCTTAGCATCCCAATATGGGACATTTAGGGAGGGATTTTTCAACCCCCTAGAAACAATATACACGTATTTTTTTAAAAAAAATTATATATAAAAAATACAAATTAAATACATTGACTTCTTTGAAATAAACTTATAAAAAATATCAAACTTCTTTAAAAAAAATATATATATATATTATTATTATTTTTTTTTTTACAGAAAGCCTGAAATTCAGTATACGGTACGCTACGTAACGAACAGAAGGTTGCGTGAAGGATGTGAACTGAGAAAAATAATTGTAATTCGAAGGAAAAAAAAAAACAAAAAAAAAACTACTTATTAGAGGGATCATGTTTTTAATCGATTTTCATCTTTGTTTAATGAAAAATGGTTAGGTTTTTAATAATAATAAAAATACATACTTCTTTTAACAATAAAAATAAGAAAAATTAAATAACATAATTAAATATATTTTTCCGCTGAGTGAATTCTTCTTAATAATTCTTCATTATTTGCCATTTCTTCGTAAAATTCTTCACAAGAATTAGCAGCAAAATTGCACTTAACTTGTAGTATTGCTTTTGGCGTTTCTACCATTATCTGTGCTTTTGTTTAGTCCACAGCTTATTTACATCGGAAAAATCCTTCCGTTGTACCATTGGTTCCCGGCAAACATAATGCAAATGATTTGCATTATCTTTGCCAAGTGTGGAGGCTACATGTCCAATCCGGGACAGTTTGCAATGCGGGGCAAACGACTGAAATCCGGGACGTCTGGTCACTTTAACTTAAATGGATTTCCAAGGGCATTACAAACAGTATGTTAGTCCCAAGCGCAAGGTTACACACAGGGCTTGTTCTTAAGTAGGATGCAATTCACCCGGGTCCCCCCTACTTTAAAAGGCCCTCATATAAAAATAAAGGGAGCTGGCTTTCCCTCAGTCCCTGGCTCTAGGAACAGCTCATAGCTGAGCTGTTCCTAGAGCCAGCGACTGAAGTAAGCAGAGATTAGAGGTGGTGATGAGAGAATTGACTGAAATGGATTACCGATCATTCTGTTATCATAACCAATGGCACAATTATTCGGTAGGTTTCAATCGGTTTGCAGATTGCATCATGAATAGAACGCACCAAGAAATGTTGCTTTAATCACGTGTTCATTCGACTCTTTTGGAAACAACCAAATAATTCGATGATTGTCATTCGACAGGTTAGTACCTTAGTATATTCACATTTCCGTTTCATGGCGCTGCTCTCGCCATACATTTACGTCTGGAGTTTGCGGCCTTCAGCACGTATATTACCTTTGGATGTGGTTTATATGTGCAGAAAAGATGGTGACTACTTTAGTTCATTCAAAATGAAATTTATTTCTCCAATGCATAGACTATAAGAAGAGCTGGAAGAATAGAAATTGGTCCCATAAAATATGGGGGTTGCGAACAAGAAAAGGTTAAACACTACAACTGTAAACAAAGATGGCCTGTCACTTGCAGGTGAAATCATAACAGGAAAAATTCATCATCATCGTCTTTATTGCTACCTACGAATCCAATAGGGCAATAGAACCGCCACAACCTATCATCACGGTGGGGGGAGGGAACTGCATTTTCGGAAAACTATTATTTTGTACTGTGTAGAGGAATGTCACATAACATGTACAGTAAATACTAAAGGAATACGTGAGAGTTTAGACCTTGATAGGTATTTTCAATATTTCAGGCAGATGGAAGTCTTTCGGCGCTCCAAATGACCGTGTTCGCCGAACTCGGTCAACTGGAGCGGCATTTACATTTTTAGCAGAGTAGGGGCCTCCTCTGTACATATCATCTGTGATACGATATTTGTTGACATCAGTGCCACTTGACACCAGAGGCCTGAGTCAGATTCATTGGAAGGACCTGTACCTGCAAGCGCTTCCAGTGTATCATGCAGCTTCAACCTTTGAAGTAGCATTGAAATGGAGCTTAGCGGATGATCCATTGAAGTAGATCGTCCGCTAAGATCAGCATAGTTCCTGTATACTGGAGGATGGATAATATTACTGCAAACAGGATCTTTGCTGTGACTATGAGCTGTCTGCTGCCTTGGAAGTTGAAACCTCTATGGCCATTTCCGTTCTTCGTATGTGAAAGAGAAGGTGGTGCTTGTGTTGAGAAACTACTTGAGAAGCTAGTATTCTGCTGTACAAATATTCTGTGTGTGTGTGTGTGTGTGTGTGTGTGTGTGTGTGTGTGTGTGTGTGTGTGTGTGTGTGTGTGTGTGTGTGTGTGTGTGTGTGTGTGTGTGTGTGTGATGGAGCAGCTGATGCCCAAATTTCTGCTGCATATTTCGCGGTTGGATAGTTGTAAGTCGTAATATGCACTAATTCCTCGTGGTACTGATATCGCGAACATGGAGGAAATTTTGCTTTCTATCCATTGCAGAGGCTGCTCATCTTGTTCATCTCAGTATGCTTACTGAATCGCAGGTTGGGATCAATCATGACCATTGGTGTTAACAACTGCAAACTACAGGGATTAGGGAACCATGGAACGAAGAGTCAGTTAAGAGGGAATGTAATTACACTATTTCCATTTTTTTTTCTTTATTTAAGCGTAGTTTGAAGCGCTCCAAGTAAGTTACAAGTTGTGCTATCTTATTGTTAATAGCTATCGTGATGACGATGGTAGGGATCAGAAGCGGGATTGTTACCTTGCAAGTCTTGAAATGACGGCATTAGCTGCTGTCTTTTTATGGACGTCGCTGATTTGTATGTTGAAATTTACCTTAATAAAATTTGATTAGATATTTGTAATTTGCCTGTGACATAATGGTCATACAGTCTCATGTAGCATACCTGCACTTTGTTTATCACCTTAATTAAACTTAATGACAGATTAACGACATACGCCTCTGACTTATGTCTCATACAAAATGGAAATAAATGTTAGAAAACTACCCATCATATTGGAAGTTTTATTAATTTGCAACTCGTTTAGTGTAAGATTTTTTATATACTATATAGTAACATTTTAAATCTTACAGTGCATGTATTGAGACGCCATAAGCGAAATTTTTGCAATAATCGTAATTGTAGTGCACATTATGTCATAGGCAAATCACAGATATGTAATCAAAATTGATCTAAGTACATTTCAACATGTGTTTTATTTGAAGGTTATGGTGGTATAGACAAATACTTACCTTTTACGACTATAACCTTCAAATAAAATACATTTGAATGTAATCGGATGACTCGTAACTTCTGTAATTCATTTTAACTATATCAACATAGGAGAAGAATGAACCTGTGATTATAACGGACTGCAAAAATTGATTCCTTTTCTAAAAAGTTAGCCCTTGAATAACTTCTCTGTTCAAGAGTCATTTCTACTACAGTTAATGCATGCCATCTTTACTTCCTTCACTCCCCTTTATACAGTACATCCCGTTACTAATCTGATACTCCCTCAACTCCCTTCCATCTTCCATCACAATACCAGTGGGAGACAGATGTATTACCCTATCCGGGACCTTGACAAGTAATGCGATCACCTGCCAGCAAAGTGCATTCAAAGATTCGTTGCCATAGTTACGCTGCACCATCTTTTCCCAAGTTCGATTTCATTAGACATTCCTCATCGCACAGGGTGCGGATAATGTCGAAAAGGAAGGAGAAATGAGGAATTCTTAGAGCGTTAATCTCTCTCGCTCTCTTTCTCTCGCCTGACGACTAAATACAGACGAGGTCAAGCAGATAACGGTATGCCCGTTAATAATGAGCTTATGACAAACGACTGCCTTAAATGTCAAGAAACGCCTACGGTGTAATTAGAAGTTTTTTAGATTTTTTTCTCTACTTTTAATGCTATTTATCAATTCCTAGAAGTTTCTACACCAAGGCTGGAAGCATTTATTTTCATACGTTCTCCATGGTGATTCGGGTATTTAATTGAGTAAGTTAGTTCTAAATGGATTAAATGTTATACAATTACGTATTTATTAATCTCCTCTCTCTCTTAACGCTAGAAAGAGTTTTTTCATAGATTCCTGCTAGTCTGGATGAAAGCAGATAGCTACTCCGTGAAAAATTCTATCCTACCAACGAGCACACGTGGTGATAAGAGCCTGGAGAGACTTCTAAAAGTCAAACAGCCGATAAAAGTTCTCTATATGCACGCTATCGTAAGAGGCCTAACGTTTGCCATAACCAGCTGCTTACTGTATAACAATAGACTTACTGTGCTTTGCATTTCCCCATATTGTGCAAGTGCGGCAGTTTTACTTATCAGAGAATAATCACTTTTCACAAAACATTGAGTGTTTCCGCCATTTCTTTTTCTTCTGTCTCTCAATAGAGCAAGAAAAAGAAATCTAAATAGATTAAATATGTAATTCTTTGTGCGGAAAATTGTTTAGTATTGGCAGTGTGATGCAAAGAAGCAAGAATACAGCCCCAGCCAAAGAGGGGGGGGATAAAAAAACTTCAATTGCCCCATCCTTCCAATGACTTATTCAATCAAACTGCGTGCGCAAATGATTGATATTTCAGTTTTTAAGATAAAAACCTTGGTAATGTACCAAGAAACCAAAAAACCATTTTGGTTTCTTGGTACATTACACACCTGTACAAACTAATTTGCAAGCAAGCCAGACAAGCTAAGGCAGGCCACGAGAAGTCCCTCGTGGTCTTCTCGAGGATGAGAATGCAAAGAAAAGCAGTAAAACTCCTTGTCCATGCCAGAAATATTTTGGTTTTAAAATTTTTCAAATCGGACAGCTAGAAGCTGAGATATAGCGATTTAAAACGTAAACGCAACACGCGTGCGAGTTACACCGTGGCCGCTCTGTAGGGGCACTGATTGCGTCATGCGTCGCTGCTACGTACGGCGCCGTGTCGCGCGTGCCTGGTACGGAGGGGTACAATGGTGGGAACGATGAATCATTTTATGTCGCATTTTCGTGGCGATTTTTGTTAATCCACGGACGCAAATAAATAAATAAATGCCAGTGACTAGAATATGGAACGAATATTGTCAAAACTAAAGCATAAGATCTCTCTCTCTCTCTCTCTGTCTCCGTTCATTTAATAAAATTCCGTAATCAATTATGCAAATGCCGATAATCGATTATGACCTGTCAATTATGCCCATTAGTAATTAGTTAAAAATACTCGTGAAGTCCAAGTTGATAGTTTGCTGGCTAGTGCAGTAGTTCCCAACTTGTGGTCCACAGACCCTGGCTGTGTGGTTTGGAGATATCTGTTCATAATTTTTCGATTTTGTTTTCTTTTAATATGCGTACTTAGGGCCCGTGGAGAAGAAATGCATAATAATAAATGGAGTCCTTGGTGTTGAACAGGTTAGAACCACTCCGTTAATGGGCTGTGTTCTGCAGAATTATTAAACTTTAATCATCTAGAAAAAGAAAAAATTCACATTATTTTGATCATAAGTGGGGACTGTCTAACCCCCTTAGCCCCTACCTGGGACCACCACTGGCAGTGACCATGATCGCTGTTTTTCCACGTCGCCTGGAAAATATCTAGGTCAGTTTCATCGGCGTGGATGGAACTTTTATTTTTTTAACACTGTTGATCTTATATTGCATATTTTTTTTTTCGTCCGGGAAACTCTGGTTTTTCATCCCACGTATAGGAAAACTAATCACAGAATACATGCAGTTTATTGACAAGGTGTACCGATTTTTCATTTTCCTCATTGCCTAAATAACTGAAGGCAAGTAGTACATAGCGAACAGTCAAGTAAAGATTCGACTGTCCAAGTATGTAGACAGTGCAAAGTGGTATCTGATATTTTGTTTCTGTCTTAGTTATATTTTTATTTATTCACTTCCTGGATTACTTCTATCTTCCTGCTTATTTCAACGTATTTCTTTTTAGTCTACATGTGTGCTATCCTTAAGTTGCTGAATGAATGGCTGTATAAATCTCTCTCTCTCTCTCTGTGCACCTGTTCAAGAAGTTATGCAGTGATTGTAAGCTACATATAAACAGCTGAGTTGGTTTTTCACAACATTCGCATAGACTTGTAAACAACTTTTAGGCTGTGTATAAACGATGCATGACTAACGTCAGATGACAAAGGGTTAGACAAAGCTTATGTTTTTACTATAAAACAAAGCAAAATACAGTAATTCTTCGGCCTCCTAAACTGAATTTTTAATTACATAAGGAAACTGTAATGAAGTTGTAATTTTCCAGAACAAATGAAAAATTTGAGTCTCAAATTAACCAAATTTTGAATTACCTGTATCATGTTGGAAACAGAAATATTCTGTGCATATCCAAGTTTTCCTGTAGTTGGTTTCAAAGTAATGCAGGAAAGGTATGGTGCTTTTCGAAAAATTATCCAGGGTTTCAATGTTTTTTCGTAATAAGAGAACAACAATTGTTAGTGATTGAAGTTCAAGCATCGCACACACGTGTGTCTGTGTTTATGTGTTTGTGCACATAAAAAGAGAAAGAGGGAATATGAAAACAGTACTTTTTTTTATAACTTTTGTTTTCATTATACTGTATTTATTAACCAGATGAAGCCGTGCAATAACATACTGGTTCGAAGTTTATCGGTTAGGCGCTGAGTTCGAATTTCGCATGATGCCACAAAAATACCATGCAATTTTAATAAACGCTGTATACGGCTTCCGTAACAATAAAGTTGTTTACATTCTTCTTGCTGTGTGGCTGTCCAGGAGTAAACAACTGTTTTCATTAGTTTCCAGTATTTTTGTCATTAGATAATTTTAATATTTAGAAGAGAAGGTTGTCACTAAAAACAGTATATGTTGTTGTTTCAGGGTTTTAGGAGCATCAGAGAAAAAAGGCCTTATTCTCCGTGTATACTCTGTAAATTGCGTGTGTTCTGTGGTTGGACTATTCCGTTTGCTGGATTCCGGGAGAAAAATTCATTCTACTCTCACCTGAGACCGGCTAACTCAGCCACGTTGTGAAAAAGGCCCATAAAAATTCTTGACTTATTGACGGGACTCGAACTCAGGTATTTTCCACCCCAACGGGGCGGAAAATACCTGAAAATACTCGTGGATAGTACAGTTGCTGACCAACTGTCCAATCCACGAGGGCTAGAAAAAAACGATCCAAGAGGGCTAGAAAAAAAAAAAGGCTATTAAGAGAATATTCTCAATAACAGAACCCAAAGGTACCATCGCAGCTAGCATGGTGGTTGCAATTGTTGCTCTTCCCCACCATCGGAAAAAGATCTTTACCGATTTTTTTTTTCTTTCTTTGAAACCGTAGCCGAATTATTCGGTTTTGGACTAGTATTATAATTATAACTCCCTAGAAACTTCCGTTTTCCATCCAGAAAACAGGAAAACAAGCCGCTGAGTACAATGATGTTTCTTTTCTATTGTTGTTCTAGCAGGGTTTTAGGAGTATCAGCGACTAAAGCCATATTGCTCCTTGTACATTCTGTAAACTGCGTTTGTTCTGAGGTCGAATATCTGTTTGCTGGACGAACAATCCGAGTGTCCCGGAAAAAAATCATGCTACCTTCACCTGAGACCGACAGTCACCGACTAATTCTGTCACGTTGTGACTGATGCCTCACGACTCAACAAATGTTAACTTAAATAACAACAGACTCAGTGGATTATCAAGAATTATTCATGGATAAATCCATCTTCAGGGGCGGGTTGATCGTTATAAGGAGGCGAGAAATATTTTGAAGGGGGGTCTCTCAATTTTTAGGGCGCCTCCGTAGCCAGGTGGGCAGGAGCGGCAGTGCGTAGCACACGCTTCTTGATTAGACCGGGGTTCGAGCCGTGACCACCAAATACGGAGGATGCGGAAAGGTCAGGGAATGACCACCGCATATCCCCGGAGCAATATGGCCTTAGTTGCTAATTCTCCTAAAAAAAAAACCAAAACCAACCTACTTTAGCCTTTTCAAATTTAAGTCTTGGTTTGTTAACAACTTGTTTACAAGCTTTAGCGGGAGCAGAAAATGAAACTGGAGATTTGTATGCAAGGCATTTGCGATACGGTATGTTCTTATCTTGAACACTGAAAAATCACAATCATAGCATATTTATTGGAAAGCCATGGTTTAGATAAGGTACGGAATTTTTGGATGAAATGAGAAAGTAAGGAGTTCATCCCTACCATAATTTTAGTGACACGAACTGAGCAAATATTAAGATCAGAAGATTGAAATATAAATTCAGTACAGAAAGAGAGGAACCGAAATCATGTGGATCATCCCATTTCGAACTCTTGTAATTTTTTTTTTTTATGTGAACCCCAAACACGAGAGGTATAGAACCTATAGTACTTAGTAACGTGCTTGGTTTGGAGGATGAGAAGACGAAAGAAGATATTTGTTGACATTGGACTTGAACTTCTGTAGATTGTAATATTCAGGAAATACGTATGAAGGAAGGTTGTTCCAGAAAACGGCAGTTGAATGAATAAATTAATTTTGAATGAATGAAATAATGCCAGACATGGGAAATAGTTTGGAGATGGGATCATCACCAAGTTGTGATATGAGGTAACTAGAGGACAGCTAATATTAAGTGAACCTTGAATGCCTGTTAGTGAGGAAAAATTTAAGTTTTGGAATACATAACTCCGGCTTCAAGAAAATTGAAGCCGGAGTTGTGTGAACATTAAAATCGCCAAGAAAAATTTCTTCACTGCTAGGAAAGTTAGATTGGAGAAAGTTCGAGTTTCAAACAAAGTCAAAAATTTCCGAGTGATTTGTAGAGGGAGAGTAATAGTAGCAAAAAATAAATTTGAATGAGTAAGTGAAATTTTAAGGCAGAGAAATCAAAAACAGGAACCTCTGTATTACGAAGTCTGTTACAAGGAACAGCAGAGGGTCATATGCACAAGTTCCATCTTTAAAGTGGAAGGAAACATAGAGCGAAAAATTAGGAAAAATGTGATGAATGATGGTTGAATCAACCGGTAATTGAGATTCCTTAGAAAAATGTGGGGCTTGGCAGTAGGGTGACCATACGTCCGGGTTTCCGAGGACATGTCCTCTTTTTTTAAGGTGTCCTCGGACGTCCTCGCAGGTTTATAAAATTTGTCCTCGTTTGTCCTAGTTTTTCTATTTACAACTCGAGATTTACATTCACTTTAAATTTTTGCACCCTCTGTATTCATTTAAGCATCACTTATATAACAATGTGAGTGATACCCAAACAAATTATGGTACATACAGTACGGGTACTTTTCTGTTATATCCGCCGTGACCGCTGCGCTATCGTCGGGTTTTCATTAAATATCACAGACTGTGCTGTCATATCTATGTCAATGGAGAGTGTTATAGCTTACGCGGCCGCGAACAGATAGCGCAGAAGTTACGATGGCTATAACAGAAAAGTGCCACAGTACGCACTATCGCAGCAAAAACATCGATAATATCAAAGTATCGTTTTATGTTTTTGTCCCTGGCAAGTAGTTGCTACTGTTTTTCAAAAGACAGCAATGTATGGTATGCAGTATTGCTGCAAAAACATGGGAAAAAGGAAGCGCATAGTAACTAATGAAATGCTTCAAGAACATCCTTTATTCAAGAAAGGTAAAACTAAACAGATGTAATCTGTATCATTTGTAATAGTGTTATTTCTGTTGCAAATAAAGGAAAACTTGATTTGAAAGAACATCTGAACACTGAAAAACATCAGATGTGCATCGGCTTCATCAAATGTTTTGGAAAAATTTATTATACCTAACAAGGATGTTAAACTCATCAGAGCTTCTGAAGGCGTGGCAGCATATCATACAGTGATGCATCACCAATCATACCGCTCGCTGGATTGTTGGATTCCGCTAATGAAAAGAATGTTTCCTGATTCACATATTTGTCAAAAAATGTTATGTGGCAGGACTAAGGCTGAGGCAATCATAAATAATATTTTTGGACCACATACAATCGATCTTGTAATGAATAATTTAAAGAACATACCATATATAAGCATTTCAACAGATGCTAGCAATCATGGTTCACTGAAAATATTCCCGATTTTAATTCAGTACTTTGACTATCAAAACGGTGGAACTAAATGTAAATTATTAGATATAATTAATCAACCCAATGAGCAATCACACACAATTGCAAATATTATATATGATGTTTTAACCAAAAAGAACATAACTAAATGTATCTCTTTTTCTGGTGATAACTGTAATACTAACTTCGGTGGTGTCAAAAGAGCTGGAAGAAATAATGTGTATTTTAAACTAAAAGAAAAACTTATTGATAAATTAATTTGAAATGGTTATCCAGCACACATTTTAAATAATACTGTGCATTATAGTTTTGATGGGCTACCAGTCAATATAGAAATGCTGGTTAGGGTAATCTACAATCATTTCTCTATTTATACTGTGAGAGTTGAATCACTAAAGGACTTTTGCAATTTTGTAGAGACAGAGTATAAGCAACCTTTATACTATACCAAAACGCGATGGTTATCTCTCTTTCCAGCCATAAATCGCATTTTAGAACTTTATGAAGGGTTTAAATCCTATTTTCTGTCGCTGGAAGATTCATCAGCAATATTGCAAACATTTTTTGAAGATGATATGAATGAGGCATACCTTTCATTCGCTCATTTATTCTTGTCAGTCTTTCAAGAAAATATAAAACGTATTGAAAGAGACTGTATTTCAATAATTGAAGTGCGGAAAATCCTTAAGACTGTTTTTCATTTGCTCAAGGAGAGGAAAACCAATAAATTTCTTCCGTTAAAAGTGTGCTCAATACTAAAAATTGCAACAGAAAAGGGTAAGGAAAATTAAGTCACACAGTTTAGAGTTCAAATCGAGAATTTGTATGGCCGTACTTTAAAATATATTGAATCATGGTTAAAACCATTAAATGAGTTTCAAATCCTAGAATGGATCGATTTGGCAGAAATTCCTTCTTGGGACAATGTTCATTCCTGCCTAGAATATCTTTGTGAGAAGGGAGTCACAGTTGATGATGTAAAACTATTTGACCAATGGCATAATTAAGTTATTCTTGGAAACACAACAAGAAAATGAGAAATGGAATACATTAACTGCAAATGAGAAATGGGTGATGTTTTTTAAACGATGTAAAACTTCTGAATTAACTTCAGAGTTACTAAAAATTGTACAATTCATCTTTTGTGTATTTGGCCACAATGCAAATGTTGAACGTGTATTTTCATTGATAAATAGTCAGTGGACAAAGGAAAGAAACCAATTAAAAATTGAAGCTGTTAAAGGAATATTATTTACTATATATAATATGCAAATGACATGTGAAGAATTTTACAACTACATAATTAATGAACCAAAAGTTTTAGCAGAAATTTTATCTTCAAGTAAATATTAATTTCAATGAATTATTAAATGTTTATTTAAAAGAATACCTATTTAATTTTTATGTTAACAAGATGTATTTTATTTTGCCACTGTTTTCTGTTTTTTATCTTTTGCAATAAAAAAAATTTATAGTCCTATTTTTGTATTCTTCCTAAAATTAATTTCTTCCTCTGCTATCCTAGTTTTCATAAAAAATATATAGTCACCCTATCCATTCTTCAAGGCTGTTCAGTTAATTTCATGTATAAAATTCATGGAAAAAATAAGAAATTGATGAACTACTGCATAAGGAATGTGTTTTTTTTGTCAAACTTTAGAATTAAGTTCTGAATCATTAAAAATTATAGTATTTATTTCGTCTATGTTCGGTCTTCATTGATGAACATTCAATGACCAAAAGGGAAGAAACCTGTTACAGTTTGAAGTAAATAAAGGCTTATTGTTTACTACACATATATGAAAAAGAAATGCTAAGAATTTTAAGATCAAATAACTAAACAGCCGAAAATCTTAGAAAATATTAATTTTTTAAAAGTATTAAGTGTATTTTTAAAAGAATGTCTGTTTTATTTTATCAGAAGAAATTTCTATTTTATCAATAAATTATATAACGTTCATAATTTTTTATTAATAAAAAAGTTTAAAATGTCCTAGTTTTGTCCTCTTTTTAAAAATGGGAATGTCCTAGTTTCTCTAAAAAAAATATGGTCACCCTACTTGGCAGATTGTAGAGGGTTAAGACCGTTGAGATTAGAACTGACATTGTATATTTGTGAATGAATTGGGGATTTTCAGGAAGTATTAAGAATTAAGAGAATTAGGAAAATTTTAGATTTTAAGAAATTTCGTCTTTTCATAGACAAGTTTGTTCCATCAGTTTGTGGCTTTTCACAGTGCGTTTCTGCATATGAGATAAAAGTTGGGGGCGGGGCATGCATGTGTGTAAATTGATGAATATTTTAGATACGATGTACACAAACGAAGATTATACTCAGCGCATTGACATTTGACATTGACAGTGATGTGTCACTGGCGGTGTGCTCTGCATATGCAATACTCGGACTTCCTGCATTCGCAGTTGTCAGATAAAAGCAGAAAGATAATACACTAGCTGACCCGGATATCTCCTAGGGTATTACGAATAAGTTCATCCGGTGAACCATCTGGCGGCCATGCTGCCAAAGTCATTTAAAGCTGTACCCTCGAAATGTAAGGAATACTGGATCATGGCATGATGGCCATCAATAATTAATAAAGAATTATAGTTAATGCAACATTTGGTCCTTGAGGCTGTCACAGACATTCTTTCAGGTATGCTGAGCTAGGGCTTGCTGTCTAGGAGTCTAAAACGCTAATGGATCTGATACTGAGGTAGTGACTCAGTCAAGTGAACCGAATTTCGGCGAAATCCGGTGGTTCTGCGAAAACCAAATCCTCTGTTTGCACCTTCACGATGGTGGGACTTTTTGTAACCCAGAATTAATAAAAGTCCCATCTCATTATTCCCGCTGCACACCTAGTTTACTGGAGGCGACCACCCAAGAGTGAACCAACGTAAGCAGGGGTTGGGTCCAGGTGTAGCGTCTCCTCCATGCAGAGGAATGCCACCGCTCTGGATTACTAGGCAATACTAGGTGGTAGCTGACTCTCATCAATTAATGTATGCAATACCACCACTTTGCTTATTGAAAGTTTCAAGGAGTGAAACCCGTGTTTAGAGCAAAGCTCGGGCAACCCATCATCTCTTCCATCATGTAGTATGATTGATGTCTCTTGAGATTATGGTGGGCGCCATGGAAAGATCCAATCTTCCTTACATTTCGAGGGTGCTCCTCTAAAACGGTGTTCGCATGCCGGCCACTATATAGTCCACCGGGTCGAAACTATTGATAACTCTCTAGAAGATATTTGGATTAGCTAGTGTGTAATCTCGCTGTCTGTACCCTTCTAGAGATTGACTGGAGGGAGTCGGAATAGCATGTATACGGTTGCATTGTCGAGGCCGCGTTATGTCAAAGAACTGGGCATCTTCCTGTTTGCATGCCATATCCAAAATTTCATTACTTCATACATATCCTCCCCACCTTTTTTTAGTACTGAGTACCTCATGCGTAGTCAAACTAATAGAACAAACTTATCTGAGATAAGATCTAAATCTCCCGAACACTTCCTCGTTTATTTCTCAAATATATGTTGTCTCGATTCGAAACTCAATGATGTCAATTTCCACTTACAGCTTGCCAATCCTCACTTATTTTTCTTACCGAATCCCAGTTATCAGTTGATTTAACCACTGCTCATTTCAGTTGTCCTAATTATTTGCTGTATGATTTCTTTCGCAACGAAGGTGGTGCTTGTGTATATGCCTGCTCTAATATTCCCTGTCAAAGACTTAGTAATTTGGAATCTCCTCTTTTCAATCTTCTCTGGCTTGAAATTTCTTACCTCATTCTGTAAAAAAATCATCTATTGCCTCTATCGCTCTCCAAATTCCACTAATCACTTGGAACTCTTTGATGTCCTTTTTTTTGTACTTTCTCCAGTCCAACTTTCCTAACAGCGAAGTAATGTTCCTTAGTGATTTTAATGTTCATAACTCCAGCTAGCTTAACATAAGTATATGGCAATATTTCTTACAGATTGCATGAGATAAGATTGACATGCGTAGGTGATGATGTAATATTGCATCGGCTTTTTTTTTTTATTATTTACATACATTTTTATTACATATATACAAATATACATAGATACAAGTACTTTCCATTTACAATCATCGCATTCTGCGTAAGAAACAATTTTAATTATACAGCTTCACTTGCAAGCAATAAATCACAATAAAAGATATACTATGTATGTATGTATGTGGATGTACTTGTTTTGAGTGGCACCTAGACGTTTAGTCGAACTCCACCTTGGAAAATCTGTGTTGAGAGAGAGTGTAACTGTTTACATTCTACAGCGATCAACACCCTGTCAATCACTGCCCATTTCTAAGCATGAGTAGTTGTGTCTGGTTCTATTATCTAGTGATGCTGCACCAATTTGTCGTCCAGTGGAAGGAGTGCAATACCAAAGGACAGGAGCCCTCAGGCTGCCCAACCCGAGGGGAAAAAAAAAAATAAATAAATGAAAATAAATATTAAAAAAAAATAATAAAAAAAATATGTACAGTTAATACCATTTCATACATACTATATTATTACTAATTTAAGAACACAACATTTAGTTTCTAAGTTAACAGTTGTAAGGTAGAAATATAATTTCATGAATACATCAGTCTACTGTCCACTTCTAGAATAAGTAAGCAAGATGCGTCTTCTTTTAAACACCTTGTCAGAAAAGGATTGGAATGCTGCAAAGTTCTTGGCATTTTGAATCAAAATATCGAGGTTATCAGTCCTAATAGGTTGAGTGCTTTTGAATAGTTCTTGTCTGAAGTCGTCATAATCCGGGCAATGAAGCAGAACATGCCTCCAGTCTTCTACTGCCCCACAAAAACACAAAGGGTCAGGTTCAAGTCCAAATTTACACAATTTATCCCGCAGTGAACCACGTCCAGTTATTAAATATGACGTTGTCATTGAAGGATAAAACCATCCCATAGCTTTCTTATTTACAGCAAACGTTGCGTCTTCAATGAACTCCCTGGCAGTGAGTCCTGTTTCACTGGATTGCCATCTGTATTTCCACTTCTCAGTGAATTTTGTCCAGAGATTAATTTTTTCCTTCCGAATGTCCGTGGCCGGATTACTTGCAATGTCGAGGATTTGAGTTGCCAAACCTTTCTTTAAGTTAGAAATCATACCTCGGTATGCCACATAAAGGTCAATCGGGATACAACCTGAGATCACTTGTAAAGCATTGGTTGATGTTGTTCTGCAGCATCTGTGTGTTGCCAATATCATCTTTCTCTGCAATGATAAGAGTTTGGCCTTCATTGTGACGTGAGTAACCCTAGGAAACCATATGGCTGCCGCGTATACTACAATTGGCAAAAATATAGCCTTATAATATAATGCCAAAGTTTTGTGCTTTATACCCCATTCAGCTCTTGAGAGCCTAATCACATTGGCAGTAAACTTGTTAATCTTTTCAGCTAAATTCTTTACGTGGGGGATAAAAGAAAATTTCTCATCAATTAAGAGACCAAGATATTTATTTTGAGAAACATAAGGAATTTGGACATTGTTGATACGGAGTTTAGGAGGTCTGTTATAATCCAGTTTGTTGTTGAAGATCATCATTTTTGTTTTCGTCTCAGAAATTTTTAATTTGTTTATTCTAGACCATTCCAGCAAATCATCCAGGATTTCTTTCCCATGTGTTTCTAGCAAAAGTCTTGACCTGCCTGGTATGCACAGCGCTAAATCGTCGGCATATGCTATTTTATTGCAAATTTGACTTTCTTTTAGTAACCATTGGTCTAAAACAGAATTCCAGAGGAGAAGCCCAAGGACCGAGCCTTGTGGGCATCCTCTGGAAATGAATTTTGAAAATACCAAGTGTTGCGAGATGACTTTTATCTGCCTATTTGAAAAATAAGATCTAATAACCTGATATAGTAAATCATCACATTCTGCCTCTCGAAGTGACCTGAGGGCGCTCTCCCACCAGAGTGTATCGAAAGCACCCTCAAAGTCGATAAAAACAACCATCATGTATTTTTTGTCTGTAGTTTTACATAGATTCACCAATTTTCTGATGGCATCTTCAGTGGAGGAGCCTTTCTTAAAGCCGAATTGTGAATTAGAACTCATATTACTTGCAGCCAAAACCTTCTGCATCCTAGGCGCTAATAATCTCTCATAAAGCTTTCGGCTGTTACTTTCAGCTATATAAGCACGCTCTGCAAGAGTTGCAGTCATTCCTTGCTTGTGTCAGGATGGCGAGTTACATGCAGTTGACGCCACGAAGAAAGAGTGCTATTGTTGCTTTGCGTGAGGAAGGACGTTCTTCCCGTCGTATTGCTTATATAGTGTCTTGTAATCAGTCGACAGTGAGTAGATTTCTTTCCAAACTCAAGAATACTGGTTCTGCTGATAGGAAAAAAGGAACTGGACGCAAACGAGTCTCTACGCCAAAACAAGACCGCGTTTTGAAGGGCTTATGCCTTAAAAACCGTAATGCTTCTTCGTCTGAGCTGAAAAGAAAATGGGAAGAACATACAGGAGTGGTAGCAAGTGCAGTAACAGTCAGAAGACGCCTCTTCAAAAATGGACTTGTAGCCCGCGTCCTAAGAAGAAGCCCCTCCTCACACAAAAATGAAAAAGGCCCGATTAATTTGATGTAAGGAGCACATCAAATGAACCCCCAAACAGTGGAAGTAAGTTATTTTCTCGGATGAGCAAAAATTCAACCTGCATGACTCTGATGGGAGACAAACGATTCGCCGTACACGTGGTGAAGAATACCATCCAGATTATATGGTGTCTACAGAGAAATTCTCTACCAGCCAAATGATATGGAGGTGCATTTCGTATCACCTGCAGTTTATAAAAGGTTCCGTAAATGCCAATGGATACCTGGCTATATTGGAAGGCAAATTGCTGCCAACCATTAGAGACCCTTTCAACCTGCCAAGTAACTAGATCTTTCAGGACGACTCTGCTCCTTGTCGTCGGGCGAAAAGCGTAAGTAGGCACTTCTGTGGTCACTTCAGCTTCATGTCTGCATTAGAGGTCGACAGTATTGTGTTCTCATTTGTTACAGGTGAAAAAATGGTTGGAAGAACGGTCCATTACAACTCTTAGCTGGCCAGGAAACATCCCGGACTTGAATCCTATAGATAACTGGTGACATCGTGTGGAATCTGCAGTTGCCATAAAGAAACCAAAGATCCTTCGTGAACTTCAGGAAGCCATAATTCGTGTTTGGAACAATGAACTATCAGTTGATTATCTTCAGAAATTGATCTTGTCAATGCCTCGACGGTGTGCTGCTGTCATCAGGGCCAGAGGCGGTTTAACTAAATATTAGTTTGCACCTGGTGAACTCTTCATTTTGTTTTCCCTTTAAAATGATAAACTGAAGCAAATTGAGGGCTTCTGATAACATTTCAGCTTTAATTTCAGCCGTAATTGTCGTGTTATACAACCTTTATACAACAGCTTTTACCAAAGCTGTTGTACAAAGGTTGCAAATGCTCATTTTGGAATATTTTGAGAGCACTTGTCAAATACAGTATTACATAGCTTTTGCCTTAACTATTAATAAATATCTTTTGTTTGTATTTCTATTTGTGATACTATTCATTAACGTAACATACCATGGCGAAAAAGGGTTAGAAATATGAAATTCCTAGGTGATGCAATTTCTTTGAACACTATTGTATATATGGCTTCTTTTTTTTTTTTTTTTTTGTGTGTGTGTGGAATTCATTGGAACTTAATCATGCTTGAGTTAGGCTACTGAACAATACCTCTTATTTTTTCGGGGAATATGAGTCAACCAGTTTTATATCTGAAACGACAGTGTAACAAGATAGTTTTTTATTATTTTTTATTTCAGATACTTTATTTATTCACTTTTTTTGCCTTTAATTTTATAAAATTTCTCACAATTTCTTTCACGACCAGAGCATTAACGCTGTATCTTACCATATCTAGTGGTTTGATCTCCCCATACCTTCTGCTGTCTGTATTAATTTGTTGTGCAATTATTTATTTGTGCAATACACTTGCGGTTCTCACAGAGAACCGCAAGTGTATAATGGTTAGTACCAAGACTAGCAAGTCGGAATAAATTGTTTTACTTTTATTTTTTGTTGAAAAAAAGTTGTTAGAATGAAAGAAAAAAAATCGAAGTAGTATTATATACATTAATTAATTTTATACCATAAAAAATATAACGAAAATTGCGGTTTGTTTGTTTCAGTATTTACATCAAGGCCATGAGATGTTAATAATATATAGCGAATTGCATGTGTTGTGGTCATTTTGTCTATTTTGCAGAATGAAACATCCGAGTTCTGGAAACAACAACAAAAAAATAAATAAAAATAAAAATAAAATAATAAAATAAAATAAAATAAAACTGCCCTCGCCCGAAGCAAACTAACCATTTTTCACACAATAAGAACAGACGAGGAAGGCACGAAAACTTAGGGAAGTTGATCATGCTGCTCAGATGAATCAACAACGAGCTCTATCACGACCCCCTGTATAATTTTTAAATCCTATGTTTTTGCGTTCCTGGTTTTGAAACCCTGGGAAAGTGATCCTCTCTAGCTTCACCCTATTTAGGACTCTAGTAATTTTGGAGCCCTACAACATTCACTTCATAAAATCAATATAAGATTAATGACAAGTATTGTATTTTCTACCAGAAGATGGCGCCATTGGCCTCTATAATAAAAGTAACATGTAGCAGAGAAAAACAATGGAGTCACAGTGCAGTAATACACGAAAACCAGTGGTTAAATTAATTTGACCATTAAACGAAAAAAAATAATAATAATAAAATCACATAGGTTTCTGGAAAAATTATATGGTTATTCTATACTTTTTTTTTTTCACGTTATGACGTGTAATGAATACGAATGTACAGGTTCTAGAGAGAGTTACAAAAATAGTATCATGAAAATTTTACTTGTTTTTTTTTTTTTTTTTTTTTCATAAGAGAGAGAGAGAGATTTTATTCCAACCAGAGGAATACAATATAAGTATATTTAGTCTTAAAAGGCTTGAACAGGCTTAAAATGATGAGGGTAATATTTCATCTTTCCAAGATGGTCACAGGCACACAGATTCAAATTAAAGAAAGTATTGTAAACTGGATGTAAGAAGATGTTCCTTTAGTCAAAGCTTGATCAACTCTTGCAACAGAATTGGAAAGAAAAAAAGAAACAGATTACGAGTGCGACATATCATGATCTATAAGAACTGACCACAACTGTAGACTCTCTTCTCCGTGACACTATTAATAATTTTGCCACTTCTCATTCGTTTAGAGAGGTCAGGTTTTGTCTAGGACTGGAGGAATTTGTAAAGTTCTCTTCAATCTAGACTGTAGTTAGCCGATCTCAGGCAGAGGGAATAAGATTTTTATCCTTGAGTTATTCCCGTTTTTCAGCCTGCACAATGTGCAAATCGACTCATGAACACACTCGCTTATACAAACATAATACACAATGCCGCGATGTGGCCATGTCGCTAATGAGCAAAAAACCAAACAACTGTAACTAAGGTTAAATAGGCCTTGGAATCCGTTATTCGTGATAAGATTTAAATTAAGTGTTTTAACCGGAAAACAAATATTGTAGTTTGAACCCTTTAAGAACCTCGGTCTACTGTAAACCAATGTGTGCTGGCCATTTCACCAACTATAGTTCGGCACGCGCTCAGAGCCAGCTACTCAGTACCGCACACGCCCTTTTGACTCATGTTTGTAAATCTTTGGAGTAGAGCTAGTTTTAACACAAGACGTTTCAGATAATGCACTTGCCCGAAATAAACAACAAAAGAAAGAATTTAACAACTTACAAATGGCAAAGATTTCCAATTTACTCTAAGAGCGCTAATACAGTAGATGCGCCCACCGAGAATAAGTAACAATAGTCTTCTCTATTAGTGAAGCGTTACTTATTCGAGGTAGTGCAATACATGGGCAGCTGTTGTGACGGATGAGCACAATATGAGATATAGATGAAATTATGCCTTTCACACTACTACCGTAGTTTTTCTTTAAGAGTTGTCTATGGTGTATCTACACCGATATATAAATATAGAATCTAAAACTCTTACCATATTTTGCCATTGAAAATAATGATAATAATTCGAACACCTACAAGGAACTCCAGGAAGTCGCAATCCTGAACACATGTAGGACAGTCTGAGTTCCTAGTCGACTAACAGTACCACCAGACACAACAACCACCATGTGTACTTGGTAGCAATACCCATCATGAGGTGGAACCCCCAATCAGGGAGAAATAATAGTAATAATAATAATACAATACATTTTTTTTTTTTACAATACAATACATTTTTTTTTTTACAATACAATACAATTTACTTTTATCAAGAGAATTTGTTTACAAATAATAATAATAATAATTGTGGACAGATGTAAAAGGCTACCTACCTGATTGACATAGCGGTGTCCAACACTAGCAATGTCCAGAAAACTCACGAGGAAAAAATTAGGAAGTACACGAACTTGAGACATGAAGTCAAGGAGATGTGGCATATGCAAGAAGTATCGACCATCCTGATCATCGTGTCAACCACCGGTATGGTGCCAAAGACTCTACATAGCAGCCTAGCAGCAATAGGTCTCCCAGAAAACACCTACAAGGAACTCCAGAAAGTCGCAATCCTGAACACCTGTAGGATAGTCAGAGATTTCCTTGACCAACAGTAACACCAGACATTACACCCACCCTGTGTACTTGGTAGCAGTACCCGTCACGGAGTGGAAACCCCCAATCAGGGAGAAATAATATAAGAGCAACAACAATAATAATAATAACCGTACTACAAGTACGAACCCCAGGCAGTACTAGAGACCCCAACTCACAAGCTGTACTGGGACTGCACCATAATAACGGATAGGACAATCCTGCACAACAGACCGGACATAACCCTTGTGGACAAGAAGGAAAAGGCTACCTATTTAATTGACAGACGATCAAGAATTCTCACAATTGGCGAACTCCAGGAATAGATAACGTCCACAACTACTGGTACAAGAAGCTCACTTGCATACACAAGCACCTGGCAGAGCAGTTCACCTGAATGATAAGGCACCCAGAGACAATCCCGAAGTTTCTCACTCAAGGAATCACATTTCTGAAGCCTAAAGATGAATATACAAGAAACCTGGCAAAATATAGGCCAATCACCTGCTCCCAACAATGTACAAGATCCTGACCAGCTGCATAACCAGGAAGATATCATACAACTTGGAGAGCCAAAATATAATGGCCGAACAGCAGAAAGGATGGAAGCGGCTGAGCAAAAGATGCAAGAAGCAATTAACACAGATGCCACGGTTATGGAGCAATCCTACAAGAAGCTTCGCAACATGTACGCAGCCTACATCGATTACGCAAGGCCTTCGACTCTGTGCCTCATAACTGGCTAATAGAGGCACTGAACATCTACAAAGTCAAGCCGATAGTGACAAACTTCCTAGGAGCAACAATGGCGAAATGGAATACCACCATTAAGGTCGAAAACATCACAACCAGGCCAATCCCCATCAGGAGAGGACTCTTTCAGGGAGATGCCCTGGACCCATTGTGGTTCTGTCTAGTACTTAATCCCCTATCCACGATGCTCAACAGTAGCAAGTATGGATATAACCTCAAAGAAGGAAGGACCTGTATGAAGGAATGGATATAACCTCAAAGAAGGAAGGAAGGAAGGGCCTGTACGCCCTCACCCACCTGATGTACATGGATGTACATGGATGACATCAAGCTCTACGCAGGAACCGAGGAGTACCTCCAGCAATTACTCCAGATCACCGAAGAATTCAGCAATGATATTAGGATGGAATTTGGTCTAGACAAATGCAAGTCTCACGGATTGCACCAGGGAAAATTAGTCAACCGAAACTACCAGCTGCAGACTGGTAAAGAGATCGAAGGTATGGCAGAGGGAGAGGCCTACAAATACTCGATGATGATGCAGGCTCAGCAGTTACAGCATAAGGAAATTAAGGCCTGTCTGACCGAAAAATACCATCAGAGACTCAGAAGCCTGCTGAAGGCAACGCTGAACAGAGGGAACACAGTTAAAGCCATAAACACCTATGCAGTCCCAGCGTTAACATACTCCTTCGGGGTCATAGATTGGACTAACACCAAGCTGGAGGATATCATCAGAAAGAGAAGTACAATGATGACCAAGAGCCACCAACACCACCCAAAATCTGCCGTGGAGAGACTGACAATTGCCTGGTCTTCTCCGAGACTGAAGGATTCATGCTCGCCATCCAGGACCAAGTAATCAACACCAGGAACTATAGAAAATACATCGCAAAGGAGCCCGGTGTATCCGGTGACACATGTCGATGATGTCTCCTGGCCTCAGAAACGATCCACCATTTGCGGGATCCAGACTGAGTACACCACTCATAGACACGACCAGGTAGCACCAGGATAATACATCACAAGCTAGCAAGGAAATACCAGTTCATCGAAGAAAGTGTACCGCTCTACAAGTACGAACCCCAGGCAGTACTAGAGACCCCAACCTACATACTGTACTGGGATCGCGCCATAATAACGGATAGGACAATCCCGCACAACAGACAGGACATAACTCTTGTGGACAAGAAGGTAAAGGCTACCCACATGATTGACATAGCGGTACCCAATATTGGCAACCTGAAGAAAACCCATGAGGGAAAAAAATCAGGAATTTCACGAACCTAAGACAGGAGATCAAAGAGATGTGGCATATTCAACGAGTAACGACCATCCCGATCATCGTGTCAACCACAGGTATGTTGCCAAAGACTCTACATAACAGCCTAGCAGCAATAGGTCTTCCAGCGAACACATACAAGGAACTCCAGAAAGTCACAATCCTGAACACCTGTAGGATAGTCAGAGAGTTCCTCGACCAACAGTAACATCAGGCATTACAACAACCACCCTGTGTACTTATCAATACCCGTTACGACGTGGAACCCCCAAACAGGGAGGAATAATATAAGAGCAATAATATTAATAATAAAGCCATCATTTATCTTATTCGCCACAAGATGAAAATTATTAAATTTATACTACTTTTAGATGAGGTATCTTTCGACTTCGCTACTGTTTCGATGATTCCGTAGCTTAACGGTTTAGTAGATTTATGCATTATCATTATAAATTTTTATTGCTATTTGAAATAAGCTTAGTCTATGAGAGAGTGCATTGTTTTATATTAACTTAAAAATAGCACTGGTCAATAGAGTAGACATTTGATTATACTGTTGGGGTACACTTCAGGAGGGACCAAAACGATTTATTTGCTCAACTAGTTGGTGAGGGCGCCATCTTCTTGGCTTTCCCCACACCCTTCGGCGGCTATGCTGATAGAAGCTTTTACTTCAGTTTAGTAATCAAAACAGCCCAGATAGCCAGGTGTCGCTCTGTCAGTTTTGAAATTATGAAGTATCTGCTTAACTTCATCTACTGAATAAAAAAAATAATAATAAAACAAAATTGAAAGGATGAAATTAAACCGCGTAAGTTACACCAAAAAAAAAAAAAAAAAAAACAGAACTACGCCCAGTGCTACTGGACAAAAATACATCCAGTTACTCGTTTTAAAACACTCTTACATAATTTCCCCCATAGTTATTTTTAGCTTCTTTATCTGTCCGCACCCTTCTGTTGGTAATATAGGCCGCCCTTGCATTTGGTAGACATTTGAACTTTCATCATGCTTGTCTACGTCCTTGAACGGCATCACGTGTACCATTTAGGTTGAAGCGCAGTTAGGCTAACAATAGTTGAATTAAGTAACAAACAGGGAAGGCATTCAGATTCTCTGCGATTGCCCACTACGAAAGCAGTGGTGCGTAATAATCTCTTTTTACAATGAATGTTTGCTTCATTTCTTGGTGCTGATAATTGTTCATTGCCTAATAAGTGGATTTTTGGCTGTTTTCCAAAGTTGAAGGTGATATCGTCTTTCTTTTCGTTCTAAATTACTTTGGTCTCCATATATACCAGTACTTCCTAAATTGGAACCAAATACTGTGTTTTCTTATGATCTTTAAGTTGTACTATTCGTGTTGTATGTATATATTTGTAATTAGTTATTATTAGTTTAGGTTGGTTAAAAATTCTAAATAGACTAAGAAAAATTCGAGCTTAATTTTCATTTCAATTACATATCACCACGGTTATAACACAATGGTAATATGATTCGATTTTCTTTCACGTTACTTAGGGCAATGTTATCGAATATGACCTTGGTGAATGTTGCGGTTTATTTATCACATACTGATGCACCAACAAACCCAACAACAACATTAATCACATCCTCATTTCCTGTTACAGTACTTCCAAAACTGTTTTCAGAGTGTTTCTATTCAGGCTGTAGTCTGAAATTTTTTTTAATGTAGGTTCTGCATTCACAAACAGAATGACTAACCCAATAATTGTTCTGTATATTAAACTTTAATAAATGTGTTGGGACAAAAATGGCACCCAGATACTGGCGGGATTTGTCAGACTCCAGGTAGTACATTATCTAAGAAATATATAGTTTTATTTTATAAATTTTTACGTGGCATAAAGGAAGGGACTGCATTCAAAACAAGCGATCAATTTTCAAAAGAAGGCAAAAGTGTCCGATGAAGTTTGGCTTTATTTTTATCAGATAGCAGAAATCATAGTACCAAAATGAAACCACAAGTTACAAAACATACCAAAAGGTTGATAACTACTAGTGTATGCAAAACACATACCACGTTAAAAAAAAAAAACCTGCAGCCATTATCAACCCATTGCTGGATGGAAGCCTCCTCAACAATTCATGGTGAGGGAAATGGACCATAATCTACCACAGTGGTCCAGCGCGGGTTGGCAGATCGACCGTATTTAGCACTCAGGGGTTTGAACCCCGGTCTAACTCAAAGAGCGTGCGCTACTGCACTCCTGCTCCTGACCACTCGACTACGGAGGCCCACGTTACTCATTTGTAACTGATACTTTAACATCTTTCGCTTTTATTTAGACTTACCGTTGCTACAAGGTTATCAGATGCTTGACTTTGTAATTGACTGATGATCTAAGTTATTCATAATGAATAATAATAGTAACATGATGTCTTTCACGATATGCAATAACATTTAAATCTTACGAAATAAAGGAGTGGGTGTAAATACTTAACCCTATCCATGCTGATCCAAAATGGTGATCGCCTACAAAGGTGATTCGGTACTCATCTTGGACTTCGGTGTCATTAAACTCAAATTCAAACACCTTATGTTATTTGGGCTTTCCATTAAACTAATATCAATATATGCATACGTCTAGGATTATAATTGATATTAAAAATAAAATAAAACGGATTTTAATAAACTGAAATCTTGAGGGGAAAGCAAATTTTGGTATATTTTTCAGTTTTGCAGTTCAGTGTAGAAGCGAATCACATTGCTAGATCTGAAAAGTTCACTACTTTCAAGTGTCTGTACTACATAGAAGCGAATATGTGTTACTGGAAGTTTTGACCCGGTGATATTTCTTTTATCTCGAAATTTGTTTTTCGAAGTTTAAAATTGTAATTTTTAAGGGAAATATTTACGAAAAATGGCATGTGGTAGTACTGTTCCCTATATAAACAAAGAAGCATCACATATACATGGAAACTTTTGTAATCTGGAGGTGCTCATCAAGGCATGACTGCAGTAAAATTACAAAACACTGGTATATTATTATTACTTCCTGCCCTTAGAGACTCTGCACTGATAGTGAAAACAGGCATCGTTCTTTGTAATAAAGACACTTTTCCGCACCACTGGTATTCTAAACAGTTGTGCAAACCTGTGATTTCAACAAGTACTGGGTAGCAGTATTATTTTGCTATAATGGCATGTGGCTATTGCCGGTATAAAAAAGCAATAATAGTTCTACTTCCGTTAAAAGTAGCGCGTGCAGCTTTGGCGTGATGTGCACGACTTCCTTCTGGACATCAGTTTCATTTCAGAATGAATGAATGAATGAAGGTAGGAATGTGCCTAATTGTTCGATGAAATAAACGTGACACCGCGAATTTTAAATATGGAATACCTAAAGTGACATATTTCTACAGATGTTCATTGTCAATTAAGATGAAAACTAACTAAGTTTAGACTTTTGCAGTTGCAGCGTAACGAATCCGCAGACCCTGGGCAGAAGGATTATCGAGACCCCTCTAAGAGAAAATTACATTTATGAAAATTTTAAAATTTGTACAATATCTAGAATTTTATAAATCTCAAATTTACAGTAAAAGTCTAATAATCCGGCATCTGATTATCCGGAAAATCCGGCTAGTATACAGTACATTATCTGAGTATACCAGCCAACACATCACACCACAGTGTCCCCCCCCCCTTTCTTTCCTGCTTGAAGATTTCATTGCATAGAATTGCGCTAGAATTTTGAAGTGAACTACGTAATATTCCGATTTAAAAAAAAAATTACATAACAGTTGTTTTTGTATCAGAAGCATAACTAGGAATTTTGGTACCTTAAGGCCAATATCAGAAATATGCCTTTGTTTCATAAAAATTATTAAATTATAATATTAATTTATTAATATTTTGAATTAATTATAATAAAATTATAATAAATAATTATCATTAAATTATTATTTATTTAAGAGATGATACGTTTATATTAAAAAAAGAGAGCTGCTTTTATTTGATTTAGATAACAATTGTTATGTTTTAAAAATAAATTACTCAACTATTCGAAGTCTAAATCTTTTCGGCGCTTACAATGAATTGGCACCGATGACCGGGGCATATTTGCCCCGGTCAGTGGCTTCTAAAGCCACTGTTTTGAATTAAGGCACATTTTCATTCTGTAATTAATTTATGGTATTTTGTTGCTATTTGTAGGGTAATTGGCGACTCACTGACAATTAGCGATAGGAAACTCAAGATTTTTCAATCCGTGGTTGAAATTAGGTTGATATACTGCATTAAGCACATCAACCGAATAAAGACTGATATGCAGTCTTTAACCATTTGTATTTGATCAGGAGTAAAAAAATAATAATAACATAAAAATAAATTAGTTTGCTTTTAAGCTTCTTTTAAGTTTGCTTGTTTGCATGTACGATGTTTGTGAGTACAGTTGCAAGACTGACCAGAGACACTGGCCCCTGAGGCATTTTAGACCTCTACATTGAGTTTCGCCAAGTCT